>NC_134083.1:114793059-116060059 GCF_000715075.1 Nicotiana tabacum
AAATATGCCATGTGAACAGGAATTAAGATGTTTAGTATATGGTGCTAATATTAGGTAAAGTTCCAAATCTTGACCTACTTGCTTATATTAGTCCACGTATTTCATAGATATTGACTTACATGCGCATGTATCTAGTAATTGATGCTAAGTCCACTCCAATAAATATTAATTGGGCTACAAGTAATAAGCCCACTTCGTTAGGCTCAAGATATTTTTTTTCTAGAAGTTTAGTTTGGTGTCACGTGTCAAATAACGTGGCACGCCAAATCAGACGGAAGAGCCAATATGATTATTCCACGTCCCAAAATGACAAGACATGCCAAGTCAAATTAAAATGCCAATGAAATCGCGCCACATGTCAAGTGGCATGTTCTGGCCAATCAAATGCGGCTTTGTCACTCTGCAATCTGATTGGTCGGAAAGAGTTTGTTCTCATCACAACTCTTCTCTTCCACAACTATAAAAAGGGGTCTTCATAAACTCAGAAAATTTATCAGAAGTTATAACAAAATGCAAGAAAGAGCCCGTGGATCAAACGTTACAAATTCCTCCACAAGTTTCAAGCCTCAAGCAATCAAGTTCAAGCTCAAGATTGAAGAACAAATCAAGGTTCAAAAAGTACGAATTCAAATTAAAGTTCGTGCCAGTTGAATTCAAGATCATCGTTCGTGGCAACAATCAAAGCGTTCGCGACGGATAAATCAAATTCAAATTAAAGATCAAACTCAAAGGCCCTTGAATTTATATTGAAAAAGGAGAATTTATAGAGATTGTAACAAAATTTATTGCCTACAATTGGTTCATTTTTAAACTTCAGTATGCTTTTAATTGTGAAACATTATCTCTGGGTAGCGAAATTTACGAGTTTTAACATTAAGTGTTCTTTGTTTGATCACTTAATTAATTTGAATAGATTTACTTTTTCAACGAAGAGATCTGAATCATACAAATATTGAACAAAGTCTTACAATTATTGAAAGGCTATCCAAATATTTTCCAAAGATGAACCTTTAACCACCATTGTATCCATAACCACCATTAGCCACCACCACACAACTACAACTATCAGCCACCATTATCTCTGCCGTCAACCATCACTGCCAATCATCGCTACCAACTACCTCCACCATCACAAATCACTATCAATTATTGTTACCAACTGCCATCACCCCTAACCACCATCATAACTGCCAACTATCGTCACCACTGTCAATTCTACCATCTCAACTATTACTATTGCCAACCACCAACAACAAACAAGAACATTGTCAAGCAACATCATCACTACCGATCATTATAACCAACCACCACGCTCCCCATCCACTTCCACAGCAACCACCTCCATCATCATAACAACCTCTATTATCAACCACTACCGCCAGCTAGGGGCGGATTCATACTTATAAGTATGGTTCACAGGACCCCATGCTCTCTTGCCCCAAACTATGAAATATAGTGTTAATATGCTAAAACATTGACTTAATGTCTACTTGGGAACCCATCAAAATAAAAAGAGTTTGGTGTACTTTGGCTAAAGAATAAAGTGATTGTTACATTCAGCAATGGCCATTATATGTGTTCACAAACCAATGTTCATTTTGTTTTTACTCTTTCCTTTCTTTCTTGTCAAATTTGATATTCATTCTTGTTCTTTTCTTTCTTTCGTTTTTTACTTTTTCCACACCTGTTATTCTTCTCTCTCTTTTTTTGTTGTCATTTTCCAAGTTATGTATGTTATTCCCTCTTATTTCTTTATTTTCTATTTTCTTTTTCATTTTTTCAAATTTGCTATTCCTTTTTATCAAAGATTTTGATTATATATGATCTAGCATAGTGTAAGCACAACTTTTATCTATTGTAATTTGTCATTGATGTCTTTTGCATGTTGTAAATCTATTGTTTGTTATGCTATATATAACTATTAGATAGAAAATTGTTTTTTCCCACATTTGTTATATAGTTAATCACTGAATTTGTTAAAAAGTATTTTCATCCTCCAATATCTCTTATCTAACTCCCTATCTCATCAACTCTCAAATTAGCTTTGCAATTGTTGGAATTATATTTTATACATCCTGCAGTCAGGACGTGTCTTAATCTCGTCGTTGGTGGTGCACCCATTAATCCTAGATCCGCCTTCACCGCTAGGATGGTAAAAAAATCCGAAAAAATCGAATTTCGAACAGGACCGAATTAATTCGGTATTTGGGTATCGATTTCTTCGGTATTTCGGTATTACTTCAGTATAAATTTTTCGGTTATTTATGCTTAATCCCAATTGCAGTAGGTTGATATCACAATATTTTTTTTATTGCTGGATGAAAATGTAAGTCCATAGCAAGTTGTGGTCGTGGAAGATAATGAATAACTAATTTGTTTGTCCATCTTATTGCAAGTTTTTAGCACGATGAAATAATTTACTACCTTATATAGTTATGCATATTCCTTACCTCCAGTTAGGAGGAATGGTTCATTGATGTTTGGGTGACGAGATAACGCTCGTTAACAAGTGTGCCCTTTCTAGTATTATCATAATTCTTTTGGGCAAATAGATAACATGGAGCTTCCATTTTTGTTTTGTCCATTGTTAGTCTGATATAAGCTATGTTGCAATATTTTTTCAGAAGTCAATATAGCAAAAATTGTTTCGAAATGTAATTTGCTATATTGTTTTTGCTACGCTTCGTATGAAATGTATCCACTTTAGGCTACTTGCAAAAAAAAATAAAAAGTTGAAAACTGTTAATTTGGTTGGCTACCAAATCCGTACCGAATCAAACAAGAAATACCAAACTGTACCGAATTACTTTGGTACGATGTTTGGTATGTATAATTGATTTACCGAATACCGAAGTACCAAACAGTGGTTCTTAAATACCTACTGAAATACCGAACGCCCATCCCTATCTGCCGCCAGTCACTACCACCAATCACCACTATTGTGCAACAATCATCACTACTCGTACAACACAACTATCACCACCATCCACTACTAGCCACCACCACCTTAAAACATAACAATTTGACAGAACATTTAAATTATTTATTCGTCTTTTTAATAAAGTTGAATTTTAAACATTTAGGTATTGAAGAAAATAAGTTGTCGTAATTATTCAATATTTATATCAAAATACAACATATTAACATTTAAATATATATTCAAATTTAAATATTTTAATCATTAAAAACAAACGATCCTTTACTGACGCTAACCATCTAGATCACCAAATAACTTTTTAAGAGTCCGTTTGGACATAAGAATTTTTTTTCTTTTTTTCAAAAAAATTTTACTTTTTTCCGGAATCAGCGTTTGTTCATAAAATTTTTAATTTTCCCTTGAAGATGCATTTTGGAAATTTTTAAAATTTTGAAAAATTTCAAAAAGTTATTTTTCAAAATTCACTCACAAAACTTCAAAAACAACCCAAAATTATATTCATGTACAAACATAACTCTAAATTTCAAATACCATTTTCACTTGAAAATTTTTTTCCCCTATTTTGGATTTTTGCAATTCTTATGTCCAAACGCCCATTAAGTCTTGACATATAATCAAACACTTATCATCATATAAAACACTTATCTTGACTAGCGATAGGAAGGTGTGGAGGTCGAGGATTAAGGTGGTGGGTTGACAGGTAGTTGCGAGTTTTTCATAGGTTCACCAGTAGTACTAGTAATATTCTTGTTGTGGGTTGAAAGTTACTTTCTTCTAGTTTGTTATCGTATCTGGTACTTTGCAACCACGTCCTTTGTTTTTATAAATTACTAGTGGGATTGTTGCTCTCTAACTGTTACTATTTTATACTACTTTTTCTCCCCTTTTACTGGATATTGTTGCTCCCTGATGGCTACTATTTTATGCTACTTTTTCTCCTATTTGCTTATCGCCTTTCTCCCCCATCTTTTCTCCTCTTCTTCTCCCCTATTCTTCCTTTCCATCTTTTCTTGAGCCGAGAGTCTATCGGAAACAGCTTCCCTACCTCTCCGGGTAGGGATAAGGTCTGCGTACTCATTATCCTCCCCAGACTCCACTCGTAGAATTATACTGGGTATGTTATTGTTTGTTGTTGTTATCATCATCATACTATATTATAAGTGGGAACCTACAAAGTGAAATTTAAAATACCAAATTACCCATAAAAAATCGAACGACAATTTTACCCTTAGCTTATAACTAATTTTAAAAAAAATTATTACCAAAAACTGGACTTAATTCTCGGTAAATAAACACGTTTTAGTTCTCACTTATTGCATCCTATTCAATATCTTGGACTTTCTATCTTCCAATATAGTATCCTAAAGGTACAATTTATATCAACTTTTAAAATGGCGAAATGCGTTGGAGTCCTTTCAACTTCTAACTTTCACACTAACCTAACTTGTGAGAAGTTGAAGTAATTCTACAGGTACAATATATGCCAGTCTTACGCCTCATTTGTTTTTTTTTTAAGAATAAGACGTCTGAATCTGAATACACGTCTGAATATCAAAATGTATATTAAGATTAAGACATCTGAATCTGAATACACATCTGAATGTCAAGATGTGTATTAAAATCTGAATACTAAATAATTAAGACTGTTTGATTTTTAACATCTGAATGTATAAAGTTTACGTTTATTTGAAAATTAATAAACATAAAATTCAAATAAAATACTAATTAATCTAATATTGCATCACTAAAATATATAGCTTTTTAAAATATGATAGTTGCTGATGGTAATGGCTAATGGTAGTGCTTGTGAATGCCGACTAAAAGCGGTGGTTGGTGGTAGTTTAGGGTAGTAGCTAGTGGTGATTGATAGTGGTAGCTATTATAATTGAGGATGGTGGTGGTGGTGGTGATATTTAATAATGGCGGGTGGTGGTGGTGGTAGTTGTGATTGAGGAATATGGCGGTGATAGTTTATAATGATGGGCAGTGCCAGCTATATTTGTTGATGGTGATGGGGTAGTTAGTTGTGGCAGTTGAGGTGGATGAGTGTTGGTTGTCGTTAATGATGGTGGTGAGAGTGGTGGTAGTCGACAATGGTGGCGGCTATGATTGAGGATGATGGTGGTGGTGGGTGGCATGGTGGTAGTTGATAATGGTAGGCGGTGGCTGCAGTTTATAATGAATATGGATGATAACATCTTAATGAAATTAAGTCTCTGTTATAGATCTTAATGATACAGACCTATTCAGATCCATTAAGTGATTGTGAAGTAAAAAAAAAATACACTTAACGATTAAAATCTAAATAATTAAGATTCAAATTTTGAAAACAAACGTACTTAATGTCTGAGATCTGAATAATTAAGATTCAGATCTCCATTAAGTTCAAACAAATGAGGTCTTAGTCTCCTATGATCCTCTATTTATTTACTGAATCATGCTCAACATAAAAAAATAAAAAAATAAAATCACAACTAATTAAGCATTTGATCTTTCTCTCAAACCATCGTCGGTCGGGAAAATGCTCTTTCTCCTGGAACACATTATTCTATTAAGACAAAATATATAAGTTACCACATATTTTTTGCGGATGAAAATTATCTTACACACTCAACCCTTATAGTGTGTGCCTAAGACACACTACCTTTTTTTCCCATTATTTTTCAAACATGTGCAATTTCACGCACCAATAAAATCATGACACGTGTCATTATTTTTATTAAAAAAATAAACCACATAAAATTACAATTACACCCCTTAACCATCTTTTCCACTTCATCTCTTTCTCTCCTCTAGAAATTACCCCCTTTCATCTCATCTCGCTGAACACCCTATAACCATGAAATTAGACATCTTCACTGCCACCCTTCTCCACATTCATCTATCTTCTATATCCGACAAGAAAATTATAATTACACCCTTCTTTTCATTTCTTTTTGTTCTCCCTCGCTCTCTATTGTTATCGATAATACTGGAACCACCACCTTCCGATTTCAAACCAAAACTTAGTAATATATTTAGTTCCAATTTTTTGACTTTAATTTCAGATCTAACACAAGAAACTCAAGACCCAAAACAAAGATATTATGGCTGCCCAATTCGCCGTCAACTTCTCCGACCAGCAAATCACCAAATTCCAGATACATTACAAGTTTAAACTCTATTATAGATTACTTCGAAGAGCAGTAATTAATTTATTATTGAAGTGAAACTCAAATCTTAGTCGAGATGAGATGCTAAGATGTTATTCTGTGATGTCCCAGCGAGATCATATTTGGTGGCAAACTGGTGGAGCAATTGTGAAAAGTGTGAGTAAAATTTATGTGTAAAGGAAGTTGGAAAAGAGGGACAATGTATCAGGAAGAAGAAGAGAAGCGAGGGGGTGGAGTTCTGGGGGCAAATAATTTAAGAAATAAAGAAAATAATTATAATTTTGAACGTGGCACTTAAACAAGGATTGAAATTTTTGTTCTCAAGTGTTCACGCTCTTTATTATTTTGGTTATGCACGTGTCTGTCACGCAGCAATAGTAGTGATGTCTTAGGTACACTCCGAAAAGATTGAGTGTGATGATTTTCGTCCGTAAAAAGTGTGTAAAAAATTTTTGTTCTTAAGTGAGGCGCTATTATTCACTGAGTTTCCAACCTCATGACTGTCTCGGGGATTTGTTGGTTATTGAAAAAAAAGAAAAAGAAAATAGAGTTGAATTGATATAGAGGTATGTTTTTTTAATAGAAATTTTCTATTACATGGGTGAGGTGGAAGGGAAGGGAACAATGAGAATGAAACCCGCACCTATTGTGTAGAAGAGTCCCGTCGGTACCACTAGATGATAAAAGTTAGTGGTGATATAGAGGAATATATATATATAGCCGACTCCTACTAGTTTGGGATTGATTGACCTTTTTCAAGATGTTCTCTTCTCTAAATTTACTCAATTTATTTTGTTATTTTTCTCAAACCTAACTAAGGAATTTGATGATCAGACGATTTTAATCTTTATAAAGGTCAGTTTAAAAACAAGTGAGCTTAGTTAATATCTCCATTTTATTTTGTTTTTTATTTCATTTTTGGTTACCGTCCTGATTTTTGACTGTATTGTATGGCATAATTCTTTATGGGAATAGTGAATTATTGATTTTGCATTTTTCTCTCTTTGAAGTGAGTATTATGATCTTATGGATTTTAGTTCAGAATAGTTAGGTTTGGTGATTTCCTGCTGCATTTGCTTTATTCACTTCTCAAGACGCAGTTCATTACTTATTTTACTCATATTAGTTTGTTGATTTTCTCAAGCTCAATTGACGAATTTGATTATTGGACGCATTAAATTTCCTTATAAATGAGGTTCAAAATAAGTGTATTAGCAATCACAATGACTCTATGCAATAATTTGTTAGAATTTAGCTGGTCCCAATACCGAGTAAAGGAGGAGCGTTGCGGTAAGTTGATGTTAGTTTAAAATTTGGTAATTACAGTAAATCCTCTTATAAAGAAATGGACCTGAATAATACAGAGGATTCATGCAGCTGACTCAAACTATTTTGCATTGAAGTGCTGCTGATTATTTTGGTTACATGTCCTGCTTTTTGAATGTGTTGTGTGGTCTAGTTCTTTGCAGGAAGACTGGATCTACTCTAATGATTAGTTTGCATGGAGTGTGAGCTTTCTGAAGCTTTTTAATATGTTTTTTTCTATCAATTACATGCTAATAAGTAAAAGCCAATCAATGTCTAGTCAGGCAAGTGCCTGAAACCATTTATTACTTGGTGCGAAAGAGTAATAATGATATGGTGTTACCTAAACTCATTTATTATTATTCTCTTGCCTATTTTCTACGTTTTGTTTGGTACACTACATAATTAGGGAGCGCTTTACCCACCAATGTGGGACTTCTTGGCACGAATCTGGATTTAGCCGAGTCCCCAATGCGGGTACCAGACATCGGGTGAAAAACCAAAAAAAAAAAACGAAAAGATAAGCACTTGCTGTATATTGTTGACGAGGTTGCAATTGCTTATATTCTCTTGCTCTGGATTATTGATCTGTAACAGCACCCCCTGAGAATTGGTCTGTTTTAGGGGTCTCCTTTTATGTATTTATTGATTAGTCATATTGTTTACTAATTGACTGGATCATGTTTGCATCTCCATGAGTAGCTCATTTTTTGTAAAGAGTTTTGCTGTTAACACATTATTGATGATTTTTCTTCCTTCTGTAAATTTCAGGCTTTACTTCATTTTGGTAGAAGCTGATCGTCTGATCCTAGGTGCAACTTTTTATCATTTAGTCTCTTCCAAGCCTCTTACTCAGTTATGGAAACTGAAACCAGTACTGGCCTTTCCAATGGTAGCACCAATGATTATTCTACTCCACAAAGGACTTACCAAGTTGTTTTAGCTGCAACTCGAAGTATGGGTATTGGTAAGGAGGGGAAGTTACCTTGGAAACTGCCTTCAGATCTCAAGTTCTTCAAGGAGATCACTAGCACTACATCAGATTCTACAAAAAAGAATGCTGTTATTATGGGCAGAAAGACTTGGGAAAGTATTCCTCTTAAAAATCGGCCTCTTCCTGGCCGTCTCAATGTTATTCTTACGCGTTCAGGGAGTTTTGACATCGCTACTGCAGAAAATGTCGTTATATGCGGAAGCTTAAGTTCCGTTTTGCAATTATTGGCAGTCTCCCCTCATTGTCTATCAATTGAGAGAGTGTTTGTTATAGGAGGTGGTGAGATTTTCAGGTAGAGATTTTGCTGCTCTTTTAGTTAGTTAACTTTCTAGCTTTTTATGCTTTAATTTTGTAACTATGATCTTCTTGACGCAGGGATTCCCTCAATGGTCATGGATGTGAAGCAATTCATGTCACTGAAATTGGGACTAATTTTGAATGTGACACTTTTGTTCCTGCAATTGATGTCTCTTTATTTCAACCCTGGCACTCATCATTTCCTTTGGTTGAAAACAATATTCGGTTTTCTATTACCACCTTATGTTCGTGTGAAGAATTCTGGAGTAAAACATATTAATCAGACCAATAGCAAGATTCTTGATAATTCCTTGGATTCCCAGGATGAGGTTAAGACATTTTCTTTCTTGCCTAACATGATTTTTGAGAAACATGAAGAATACAAGTATCTGAGATTGGTTGAAGAAATCATCTCAAATGGCATGCCAAAGGATGACAGGACAGGAACAGGAACTCTGTCAAAATTCGGTTGCCAGGTAATCTGAAGCATCAATAGTGCTCAGCTATATTTGATCTTTTTTCTTCTCTTTATGGTGTGTAAAGAAGTAACATCATCATAGTACTGCATCACTTCTGTCTAGTCATACCAAATGACATTGAAGAATGCGTATTAACCCCTATGGAAGAAATTAAATTCTATGTAGTATTAATTAATATCTGATTGCTTTTTTTGCTGTATATTTTATTATGTCTACAGATGAGGTTCAATTTGCGCAAATCTTTCCCGCTTCTTACAACAAAGGTATGATCTATTATTTTCAGTTCGTAAGTTACGCTGCTTTTGTTATTCTGATGTCCCATCATTCTATTACTGCAATGTGTATTACAAGTATAGGATAATGCTGTAGCGTATACTAGTACAATCACGTGAATCATAAGCGCATTCCTCTGTAGATCACTTATCTTATTTAAATTTGTTATTTTTGGCTTTCAGAAAGTCTTCTGGAGAGGTGTTGTTGAAGAACTCTTGTGGTTTATCAGCGGATCAACTAGTTCTAAGGTATCTGTCTGTTGCGCAATAGTCTATATATATTTTAGGTTCTACTTCAATGTCAGTAATGCTTTCTTTAAATGTTATGGCCCCTTAGAGCTTGTTTCAGTTAGTTAGTGATTTTTGGCCATTTAAGCTGCATAATGAAGTTGGTGTAGCTCTCAGGTCCTACAACAGAAGGGCATTCATATTTGGGATGGCAATGCATCCAGAGATTACCTTGACAGGTAAGATTGTTCTTTTTTTTTTCTTGCAGTGTTTTACAA
This sequence comes from Nicotiana tabacum, assembly GCF_000715075.1. Lineage (NCBI taxonomy): Eukaryota > Viridiplantae > Streptophyta > Magnoliopsida > Solanales > Solanaceae > Nicotiana > Nicotiana tabacum. The sequence goes on from NC_134083.1 coordinate 114,803,003, forward strand.
TTCGAAATGATCACAAGTTAGGCTTCCCATTGCAGTATCGGTTTGAAGGACAGGGAAGAGGGTGATCTGGGACCAGTTTATGGGTTTCAGTGGAGACACTTTGGTGCCAGGTTGGTTTTTGAACTTCTCTGACATATAATTGGTCAAAACTCATTGAATTCAGTTGTAACTTGTCCCACTGCACTAGCTCTATACAGGTACATCGACATGCACACTGACTACTCTGGGCAAGGGTTTGACCAATTGGCTGATGTTATCAACAAGATTAAAAATAATCCAGATGATAGACGTATTATACTTTCGGCTTGGAATCCTTCTGATATTAAACTCATGGCACTCCCACCTTGTCATATGTTTGCTCAAGTCTGTATTATCATGATGCTTATGTAAAGCTTAAAGTATTGTCAACATTATAAAGCTTTGTTCCGTCTTGTTTGCAGTTTTATGTTGCCAATGGGGAGTTATCCTGTCAAATGTATCAGCGCTCTGCAGATATGGGTTTGGGAGTGCCATTTAACATCGCATCATATGCTTTGTTGACATGCATGGTAGCTCATGTTACTGGTATGCTGTCAAGATGCTTGTGCCTAATTTCACACTTGTATTACGGGCAATTGTCAATATAATAGAGAGTGAGCTATCAATAAGGTGCTAGACTGTGGATGAAAAAACACTGTAATTAAGTGAATAAGATCTCCCCGAACACATTTACGAAGTCAGGAATTTGGAAAAGGGGATGTCTTACAACAACTATGGCTTACTCCTAAACAAGTTGGGTTCGGCTATATGAATCTTCACTGACCATGTTACTCCGTTTAAAATAATCTACTGCCAATAGTATGCAATACCATTAAAGGTATTATAAGTGCTCTATATTATCTAAACGTATAATTTTTGAAAGGCTAAACCACTCCTAGAAAGCATAGGACCTACAACGAAAGTGCTAACATGTCTAAAACACATTATTAACTAATAGGTGCCACTTATATAGATGTTTTTTTCCCATTGTGCCCTATCTTTTGCTAAGTCTGCATGGATCCCTGAAGATTATAAATTCTTAGAAACAACTTCCTTCCATATAATTTTAGGTTTACCTGGTCCTCTTTTAACGCTTTTCGCACGTATAGACCGGTGCATTCGTAGGTCAATGCAGGACATGATCGAATTATCTTAAGCGACCTTTCATTTTAGCCTCGATGTGTGCTACTTGAACGTTCTCTAGAATGTGATCATTTCTAATCTTGTCTAATCTTATGTGGTCAGACATCCATCTTAGCATCCATATCTCTGCGACATTCATCTTGTGGAGCGGCCTAACATTCACTCTCCTATAGCATTACTGGTCTTATACCTTTCACTTTGGTAGGCATTCTTCTATCACATAACATCCCTGTAGCACTTCTCCATTTCAGCCATTTGATTTTGATTCTATGTGTAACATCTTTATCTATCATCCCATTCTCCTAGAACGAGCCTAAATATTTGAATTGCTTTCCTTTAGGCACTGCAATCCCATTTACTTTCACCTCCATTTCACTCTTATGTTGACTAAACTCGCAGTGCATATATTTAGTCTTGTTTCTACTTATCCTAATATCCTTATTTGTTAGACTGTTTCTCCATAGTTCAAGCTTTTGGTTGACACCCTCATTGTTTTTGTCAATTAGCACAATATTGTCAGCGAATAGCATACACTATGGAACTTCATCTTGTATTATGTTGGTTAGCGTATCTATAACTAAGTGTATTAAGTACGGGCTCAATGCCAATCCATGGTGTATACCAACGGTTGTGAGAAACTTCTTTATATCTCTTACTACTGTTGTGATGCTAGTAACAACTCCGTCATACATGTCCTTTTAAGACATATATATATGTACTGTGAAGTCTTTTTTTTCTCCAATTCCCACCAAATGATCTTTCTTGGTACTCTATCATATGCTTTTTCTAGGTCAATGAACATCATGTGCAAATCTTTCTTCCGCTTCCGCTGGGGATAAACTTCCATCAGTCTCTTTAGCAAAAATATAGCCTCCATAGATGTACCGGGCATAAATACAAACTGGTTCTTTGTCACTCTTGTAGTGTCCCTAAGTCTACGGTCATCACTCCTTTCCAAAGTTTCATCGTGTTGACTCATAATTTTAATGCCACGATAGTTCGCACAACTTTGAATATCTCCTTTGTTTTTATAAATTGGGATTAGGGTCTTTTGCACTCGTGGGGCATCCTACCACTTCCAAGTATAGCATTAAATAGCTTGGTTAGCCATCCTACTCCAACCTCTTCATATGTGTTCATTTTTCAAATTTAAGGTTCTAATTGTAATATTGGTATATTTTTTTAAGTATGGTGTATATGTCATTTCATCTTACCGTTGTGAAGCAGGTCTATCGTCCTGCATTTTATTTTGGGTTATGAATTATTCTCTACCATCCTGCATTCGTGATAGCTAAAACTATTGAGAGGTTATGAAAAGGAACTGGAACTTCTGAAATTCCAAACAAGAAATGCTTGTGTTCTTTGGTTAGAGACACGAACCAGACATTTTCTCGATATTAACAGCTCCAGTTCTTCTTTAAGTTGCTTCCCAATAATGTTTTCTCAGACGATGCATCTCACGATTTTCTCATTACCTTTCTTTTCCCAGATCTGGTTCCTGGTGATTTTGTCCATGTTATTGGAGATGCTCATGTATATCGCACTCATGTCAGACCTCTGCAAGACCAGCTTCAGAAGATGCCTAGACCTTTTCCAGTAAGTATTACTACCTTAATTGCTGTGCTGTTTTAGTCTTACACAGACACACACATTCTCTCTCTCTAACTTCTATTATTCCTGAATGGGAGTAGATTCTGAATATCAATCCGCAGAAAAAGGACATGGATTCCTTCGTCGCTACTGATTTCACACTTGTCGGTTATGATCCTCACCGGAAAATAGAAATGAAAATGGCAATATGAAGTTCCATTGTAAATTTTCTGGAACTACTCTGCTCTCTGGATATGGTCTTATTTTGAGGTAAATAATTTCATTTTTCTTCTCTTGTTCTGTCTTGTTTACTCTCATGTTATTACTTATTTTACCTAATTTTGATTTTTCATGGTCTAGATGAATTAAGCTGAAATTTAACATTCTTGATGTGAGAATTAAAATGCCCCTTTTGGGTAAAATAAATGACTAAATGCTTTGTGTAAGATCTGTTGCTTGATTCCTGAATGGAGGAGTGTAAAATGTGAATATCCAAACTTTTTCCTTCTCCGGTGGCTGCAGCAATTCTAATGAGGAGAGTTCAGGTTGATGGTTATGAAACTAATTATTTATTGCCGTCGGAACTCCATCATTTTGGTCCCAAATCAACTACTTGATTACTACTATTGGAAGTTATCATATCTATTTGAACAGCCTACTTTCCCTTGACGATTCACAAATCTTTCAATCTCCTGGACACTGTGCACATCTAGAAGTACCGGCTGTCGCCCACCTAGTGCATCACTTGCACTTGGATCACCTATCTCTCAGAGATGGGCTGCAATAAGTCAAGCCTACTCTGAGCACTTGAGCTCCACTCAAGCCCTACTTCAATCAACTTTTGTAAGCCTAGTGCCATATGCATAGCTCAAAAGGGGCATGGACTCTTTCCCTCTCTTTCTGTTTTCCTGGCTGCTTCTGTGGAGCTTTTCTTCCATATATTCTATTTGCTCAGAAAGCTTAGGTGCTTCTTTAAATGATGGAAGAAGATATGGCTTCCGTATTTGTTTAGAGATACAGTACTTGTTATATGCATCAGCACTATGTCCTGTGTGTTTTACCTTTGATGGTTTCTTGCCGGTGTTCAAGTCACGGATGGCTTCATCTAGCAAGTATTTTTTTTTAACATGTTACATGCTTTATATAAGTAATGTTTGTTTATGATTGGGACTGAGAGGGGAGAACTTGCAAGACATCTTGCAAGTGGTTCGACTCAGCTCGGCTCATAATTTTCGAACTTGAGCCAAGCATGCTCTTAACAAAAACTATTTTGTTCTGGCTAATGCTATTACCTTTTCAGCAGCAGTTATTGCACTTAAATTCACACATCCAGTCTCTCTCTCTCTCTCTCTCTCTCTCTGGCAATTTGCCACTGGACGACTACCACCACTAGCCATCCAATCATCTCTTTTTCCTTAATCATCATCTACGCTCTCTCTCTCTCTCTCCACCCACTCTGCTTTTTCGGGCCCATGGATTCTACGAGTCTCATGCCCTTACAAGAACAAAAACTTTCAAGTGCATTTTAGGACTACCTCGGACAGACACACCATCCGTTCTTGTAAACTTGGGCTGGGGAGAATGAGTTTATAAAATCTTTATGGGCTTCACTCGATCCTTCAAGGTGAGGGGCTCATATGTTGGCTAACTTAACAAGTAAAATCCATCTTTGTTAACACTGTTTTCTTTATCGTGTTGACGAAGAAATATTGATGAACTTCTTGGCTATAGATCATTTTATCTTGCTAATGGTTGACTAGATCGATCTGATTGAATATGGGTCTCTTGACGATTGTTGTGCTTACATTTCAAACGGCAGAATTTTCAGATTTTAGTTTTGCATTTTGTTTCCATGTTACTCATTCAAATTCTTGAGCATTTCCGCCCAATCTTGAATTTTCTTGCTGAGTTAAGCTTGTGCTTTTGGATTTTCTTCTCAAGTTGAGCTTGACCAGTGTCTTGCACCAGGATGGGATAAGCCAAGTTGCACCCAGCAGGAATTCTAGTCAGCTCAACATAGCTCCTTTACACGTCTAGCTATGATGCAGAAACCAGACTTAGTTAATAATTTTCTGAGGGCATAAGATCTCTTTTATGATTAGGCTGGAAAAATGCTTTTCAAAGCTTTCATTTTGTATAATGCAATAATTGAAGTTTCCTTTCTGATAAGTTGCTGAACTCGCATAGCTGTTGGTTCTTGAAAATATTTTACTCTCCAGTCCATGTGGATGCTTTAGGGCTCTTATGTGTCGCTGTTTAACTTTTTTGCGTTTGGGGGGGGGGGGGGGAGGGGCTAGAAAGAAATATTTCTTATCTTCTTTATTTAAATTACTTGTAATTTTTTCCTTGTCTTATAAGTATTTGCCTCTTTTGTGTTGCGTTAATCTGAGCTATCTCAATGGAGAATCCATATTGACATTGCTTGTACAATTTTGCAGGTAGAACAACTTTGGTGTCGAGGAGCTATTCTCATATTGAGAATCTATACGTACTGTACACCTCTATTGAAGTAGGATTCCGAATGCTTTAGTTCCAGAGTCACAGTTTCTAAGGTGATCTAGAATGCCATTACTTCCTTTTGTCTTTTAGCTTTTTGGTTATTGAAATGAGGCTATCACTTCTTCGATGATGCCCTTTCTCTTGAGCTGAACAAAACGCAGGAGCTATTGTGTGGATGTAGTTGTCTTCCCAACTATATTGTTCCAATGTGATTATTTGTAGCCATCACTGTTAAGAACATACAAGCTTGAATGAGAATTGCGTGTAGCTTCTGGTACTTGACATCATATATTTTCTAGCACTAGTTATTATATTTGTGATGTCTTAATCCATTTGCGAAGTGTGAACAATCCATTTAGTTCTCATCTTAACATAACTTGGTTAACTGTGGAAAGTGGGAATGGAAATGAAATTTCAGCCTAATCAACTTTTAAATATTGTGGTGGGTTGCTTTGCAACTGTCTCTGGGTGAATTCTTGATGTCTTAGTTTGATTATTAGAGATGTTTAACCCCGTTAGACCTTTTACATCCTCCTGCTGTATAGGTGTGACAGTTGTCAGTGGATTAGATTAAAGTTCCTGAAAAGACCATCTGTTTGTTTAGTTATTACTTATCAATTAAAGGTGCTCTAATGGTTTATTAATCAAGTTAAGTGTACATTGATATACCCAACATCAGCTCTCTATTTTTGAAGAACATTCTTTTTCACTATAGTAGATGATGCTTTTCTCAACAAAATGCACTTCAACTATCGAAGTTAAACTGAAAGAATGTCCATTAACTATAAAATTCTTAATCGTAATTTACTCCTTGAGAAATCACAACAACTAATTTTCCCTCGGTTTCTTCATTTTCCAGACCTTTTGCCTTGATTTCATCAGCTTTTTTCTTTTTCTTGTAGATGAAATCAAGGAGACTGCTCAAAGCAGTCTCGACCCCTTCATTCCTTAGCAATTGCTCACCCACTTCAGCAGGGGTCACCATTGCCTCGTCTAAAAGATCAAGGATTTCAGGGAAAAGAGGATGGTCCTCAATTCCAAGATAATTCCAAGCCAATGTCTTGAAAGCACAAGGAGTGCAATAGGACATGTGGATGTGCACATCCATTCTGCCTGGCCTCAACAGGGCAGGATCCAACCTGTCTTTGTGATTCGTCGTAAACACTATTATCCTCTCGTCTCCACAGCTTGACCACAACCCATCTATGAAGTTTAGCAACCCTGATAACGTAACCTAACAATATTCAATAAAGAAACACAATCATTAAGAATTTAACTTTGGTGTACCAACAATATATGCTTTTTGAAAAATGTCATTAATTTTTTATCTAAACGTGGGATGGTATAGGATGCAAGAAAAGTGAGACTTACCTCCTGAGGTTTTGGCTTCCTAACTATATTTATAGTTTGAGCTTGCGTTATATGAGGTTTGAGTGCCTTCAAAGTCTGTTCTTCTGCTTTGCGATCTTCAATATCGAGGCTGCAGTCAATGTCTTCCACGACTAGGATTGATCTGTTTCCTGTGGAAAGTAGGACTCTCCTAAGGTCTGAATTTGCACGTATATCAGTTAGCTCCAGATCATATATATCAAAGTTAAGGTAATTAGCCATGGCTGCTATCAAACTTGATTTCCCAGTCCCCGGAGGACCATATAACAAGTACCCACGTTTCCATGCCTTGCCAACTTTCTTGTAGAAATCCCTTCTTCTAACAAATCTGTCCAAATCGCAGACAATCATTTCCTTGAGCTCTCTGTCCATAGCCAATGTGTCAAAAGTTGCAGGATGATCTAGCTTGATGGAGTTCCATGTATAATCTCCTGAATTGTATGAGTATCTCCTCATGTGTTCATTATTCATAGTATAAATTTGGAGGGTCTTCCTCTCTTCTTTAGCCTTGTTTGACTCGTTGATGACTAAAGGGAAATAGGATTCAAATACCATATTCTTGTATTTCTTGTGAAAGCATAGCTCAAAGTACCGAAGTTCGGACTGAGTAGAAGATTGACCAGGGTAATTGGTCCTCTTGGATTGAACCTGCCTAGTAACTTGCCTCCATTTGAACTGAATACCATTAAACTTATCCAACACCACTTGGTCTTTGGCTACCAAGGTGGATATCTTAGTCTCTTTCTCTGGCATACTCACTCTGAAGCTACCAGCAGAAATGGAAACCTTGGTGCCTAAATAGACTTCAGCAGCCTTATAGATTTGGTTGCTGGCTAGTCCATCAAATTCTTCAATGATCAAAACCATTTCAGAAGAAAATGATTTGAAGAAGCCACGGATGCTCAAGTAAACATAATGTTGGAGTTCATAAGGGATTAGGTCTCGGGCTACGGACCGAACCACCATGGCTGTAGCAGCTATGGAAGCTGTGGAAGAAATGATCGTTCTGGCTGATGGCATGTTAATATCAGAAAGAACACTTGAAATCATGTAGCTGGAAATGGTAAAAGATAATTGATTTTCTTACTTTTTCTGGTAACAAGATGTTCAAGAATTTTTCAGGCTTATTTTTTTTTGGTTTTCTGTAATGAAGCCAAGGTCTATTTATCTACATATTGTCCTCTTGAAACATAATGTCGTTGAAAGCAATGCATTGGAACTAAAAGGTCATTGTATTTGGCCAATGAATTTCATCGAACTTGGAGGATTAGGTTTGCATGACTTTGCCTTGTTCTTGGGTTGTTTTGTCTTGGAAATGCATGACTTTGTAGATACCTCCATAGACTACATGCTCTTGTACATAGAAGCCCACTCTGAAGCAATTGTGAATGAGTTTAAATTTTAAATACTGACAGTATAAAAGAGTTTTATATTACTCCTTCTGGTCCACTTTAATTAATTTTTTAGCCTTTTTTTTTGGTGGTCCATTATATTTGATTTTTTCAGATATCAAAATGGAATTAACTTTCTTTTTTCAAAGTTGTCCTTAGAGTAAAGAGCATAGGAGTATTTATTATATTTCTAATGAATAAATTAAGGTTAATATGATCAATTTTATTGTTAATTAATGCTAAAAGGTGGATGTGTAAAAATAACCAAAAACAATCAAATAAACTGGACTAGAGGGAGTAGCAGGTTATGTAAAAGGTAAGTACAAGTAATCATCCAAAATAAGTGAGATTACTAACCTAGAAATAGATCTAGAAACCTGCTGCAAGAAGTTTAAATGCAATAGTAGTAAAAATGTTTTATACGTCGACATAAGTATATTAATCCATTGTAAACATAGACTTTATAATAAAATTTTAGGTCAATTTTTTGCAGAGTCTTTCACGGTCAACCGGCCAGCCTAAGACCCAAGTCTTTAGCGTGTTTAGTGTTTACATACCATTGGAATACATTGTTTCTTTGGTATCAACAATTTCCACCATCAATTTATGATATTGTTAGAAATCTTTATTTGGTCATAAATTATACTCCTCGTTCTAACAGTTTAATGCGTTTGCTTCTTTTCCGAAAATTTTCCATATTTTCTGGGAAGCAAACACAACTTTGAAGATTAACTTTGGGTTATGGTATTCCAATTAGATACTTCCAAATAAAAATGGAGAAGCAGAGTCAAAATGATAAAGAAGAGTGAAGATTAGAGAAGGCACGGGCAAAATACCCATGGGATCGTCTACAAAGATACCGTACCTGATAACAGGAAAAGAGAAAATAGGTGCGGGATGGATAATTAAAAATCACGAAGAAGGAAGGTTCATTAATAGCCGCGAATACGGAAAGAAATCGGCATAATCCATGATTATGTGCGATTGGTTGTTGTTACCATAAGCATTATAAATTACTCATGTCACGAGTAATCAATGTAATAAATATTGTAGTAACATGCAGGAATTAAGTAGGGTAAGACAATTACTTATTGTACTCTTATATAAACCCCCTTACCATATCTTGTACTCTCATCAAGAAATTCACGAAATTATACTATCAATTGTTTATATTTTTATTTTCTGCTATTTGAAGATCTTATTCTCTCCTTTTGAAAGAAAGCTGCGATTATCAATAAGATTTCTATTTCCTTATTCTCTCAATATTTTATTTTCATTATTTGTTATTCATCTATATTAGGAAAAATGAAGTAAAATTGGTTATTAGGAACCCGAATTATAGTATTATCTGTTTTGGGCCACAAAAATTATTTTTTGGTTAAACAAATTGGTTCAGTTATCGAAAAATCTAGTAATTTTTTCACTTTTCATTTACATATTTTGTCTTTAGCAATAAATTATGTCTGTCACTAATCAAATTGTTCAGGTTGAGGATAGACAGCAAGGAGGGACTCCTCCACACAACACGCCCACACATTCTCCACTGTGTTTACGAGAAAATTCACCACACATTCTCCACTATGTTTATGAGAAAATTCACCTGTCAGATCCGCTAATCGTAATGCGGGACAACAACATGAGGAACAATTAAATGTGCAAGATGACTTGAAGCAATTTATTGCGTAGTAAATTGGTGAAGCTCTGCGTGCTTTTGCAACTGGGTTACCGAGTGTTGTTCAGGCTCCACCACTAGTTAATACAACTATGAAAAATCCTCAGTCAGGACTTGAAAACTCTGAAAGTGGAGAAATACCCAAATAAATTTGGAGCCAGAGGGTTAGGTACGCCAAATAATTCTAATTTACAGAATTTACTTATAACTTTGCAGAAACAACTCAAGAAACAAAATAAGCAGATAGAACAGATATCGGGAGTACCGCCTGTGATTAAAGGAGTGGATATTAACAAGTATTCACCATAACCATGGAAGCCAAGTGCAACACCATTACCAAGACCGAAAAAGTTTAAAATGCCCGATATTCCTAAATATGATGGGACTATCGAACCACGATATAATGACCCAACCAGTTGTTTTAAATATTATAGCCCCATATCCCTATTTATTGCCTCCTCTATGTTTAATTATGGTTATGTGACTTGCCGGTATGGTTCGTCTGATTTGGGGTGAGTTTCGGAGTGAATTGGGACACTAAGTCTCAAAGTTCGAAGTTTAAGTTGAAAGAGTTGACCGGAGTTTAACTTTTGTCTAGACGACTTCGAAATGGAATTTTGATGGTTCCATTAGCTTCTTATGGTGATTTTGGACTTAGGCGTATGACTGAATATTGATTTGGAGGTCCGTAGGTTGGTTTGAGGCTTTTTGGCGAAAGATGAAGCGTTGAAGGTTTGAAAAGTTGATAGGTTTGAATGAGGGTTGACTTTATTGATATCGGGCTTGGATTGTAATTTCGGGAGTTAGTATAGGTCCGTTGTGTCATTTAGGACTTGAATACAAAATTTGAGCTAATTCGGAGTTGGTTTGATATGATTCGACATTAGTTTAAGAAGTCGAATGTTCATTGATTCAATAGGCTTGAATTTAGAGCGATTCATTGATTTGATATTGTTTTATGTGATTTAAGGCCCCGAGTAGGTTCGTATTATGTTTCGGAACTTAATGGTATGTTTGGACGGGGTCCTAGGGGCCTCGGGTGTGATTTCGGATAGAAATCAGGTTCATTTTGGACTTATGATGATTGCTGAAGATCAGTTGAGATCTGGTGCAACCGCACCTACGAGGGGCACGACCGCAGGTATGGCACCACAAAAGCGGTCCAACGGTCGCTGGTGCGAAATGGGGTTTGGTGAGCTAGGTCCACAGGCGCGGAGGTCCTTCCGCAGTGCGCATCCGCAAGTGCGGATATCTTCCATAGAATCAGATATTGGTCTGTTGTGTCAAGACTGCAGATGCGGTCATGTACCGCAGAATTGGACGCGCAGAAGCGCCCTTTGGTGTACAAAAGCGGAAGAGCATGTGCACGTTTTGTCCGTAGGAGCGGAATTCCCTGAGCCTTAGTTGAAGCCGCATGTGCGATGCATTTTTCGCAGATGCGGAGTAAAAGAAGCGATGAGTTTTCTGCAGGTACAGAATGTTCGAGTAGAAATAGGGGCGAATCAAGGGTTTATTCCACTTTTCATATTTTGAGTTAGAGAGCTCGGTTTTGGGCGATTTTGAAGGGGATTTTCAAGGATTGGATCGGGATAAGTGTTTTTGACTCGGTTTTGTTCATTAATCATGATTCCATCATTGTTTTATCATTTAATTAGTGATTTGAGTTGGAGAAATTGAGGATTTTGTGAAAACTTTCCTAAACTATAAATTGAGGATTTGAAGGTTGATTTGAGGTCGGAATTGTTTTAGTATGGCTGTACTCGTATTGGAATGAGTGTTTGAATTTTATAAGTTTGGTCGGGTTCCGGGTGTGAGCCCGGGTTGACTTTTTGATTTACTTTAAAGCTCACAACTTTATTATCCGAAATCATTTCCTATCCTTTGTATTTAAGGTATTAAGTTATTTTGGCTAGATTCGAGCCGCGGGAAAGGCTTACTAGTGATTTGATTTAGCTTGTTTAAAGTAAGTATCTTGTTTAACTTTTTGTGTGTGTGTTGGGGGGGGGGACTACCCATTAGGACTTGGGTGATATGTTTTATCTGGATTATGTGAAAGACGCATACACGAGGTGACGAATGTGTACACAGGCATATACATGGTATTTTGATCGGTTTAGACTCTTAGACTCTATCATGCATTTAATTAGGAATTGAAATATCATGTTAGATATTCCATTGTTAAATTGCTCTTACATGCTTTACTTGATGTTGTTATCACCCGCTTTATCCTTTGTTGCCAAACATGCTCTTATATGCCATTGTTATCTCTCTTAATGTTATATTACCTCATTTATTGTCAGGTTATTCTTGTTTGAAGTTGTTGATTATTGAGAAATCTTTCCTTGTTTAGAAGTTCTCACTCATTTTATTATTATTAAGATTCTTGCTCGTATTGTGGTTGAGCCGTGGACTATATATTTTGGTAACTTCGATATTGTTGATTTTGGTAAGCTGTGGCATATCAGCACTTATGGTGTGCGTTGCTATTGTGTTGTGATATTCATGCACATGCGACGGTATAAGGAGTGAGAATTTATGTGCGTGTTGCTAGTAAGGGAATTATTTGAAACCACACGACGTCATAAGGGAGCTAAAGTACATGCAGCTATTTCGGGAAAAATATTTTCAAAAATATCTTAATGCAAGGCTCACGTGGCGGTATAAGGAAAGATTGTGATTTTGAATTGTAAAATGCGGATATGAGGTGGTACCTCAATTGTGATTCTTGTGGTACATTCTATGTTAAAGAGGCTTGTTGGTTGAACAGTTTTGTTATTTCTTTATTTGCCTTAGTTGTATCTGTTCGTATTGTTTTCTTGATGTTCCTATCATGTGTTCAGCCCTTGACTCCTTTATTGTTTTAAATTCTGTTGTTAGCTTACGTTATTGAACTGCTTTGTAGTCATTTATTTCCTCGTCTTCCATTATTTGCCTATACTATATCTTGTTCAGCTTCTCTTATCCTAGCAGGTGTCTTGACCTGGCCTCGTCACTACTCTATCGAGGTTAGACTTGATACTTACTGGTTACCGTTGTGGTGTACTGATACTTCACTTCTGCACATTTTTGTGCAGATCCAGGTACTTCATCTCAGGCTAGGTATCAGTGATTTGGCTATACATTCCAGAGAATTCAAGGTATACATGCTTGGCGCTCGCAGGCCTCAGACTCACCTTCAGTTATTGTTTTTACTGTTGTTTATCTTCTACTTAGATAGTGTTGTATTAGAGATTCTTAGACTATCTTTGTAGAGCTTATGACTCAGTCCACTAGTTTTGAAAATTTTGTTACTGATGTTATGTTTTGGATTTATTATGAGTGTTATCGAATTATCTTATTATCTTAGTTACTAATTGTGTTAAGTTATCATTGAATGTTAGGCTTACCTAGTCTTAGAGACTACGTGCCATCATGACATCTTAAGGTAGGAAATTGGGGTCGTGACAAGTTGGTATCATAGCTCTAGGTTTATAGGTATTACAAGTCATAAGCAAGTTTAGTAGAGTCTTGTGGATAGGTGAGGAGACATCTGTACTTATCTTCGAGAGACTATGGAACTGTTAGGAATATTCCACTTTTTTGATTCCTTATCATGTGTTACACCCTATATTTTCGTATGTAAAAATGCGTTGTAAGCAAACTAATGTAGGACAAAAAAATGAGATAATATTTAAAAGTATATAAAGTAAGTTAATCATGTTACCTCTGAGGTTACAAATATTGAAGATCATGAACAACAAGTACAAAGAGGGTTGGACAGTTCAGAAGCTAAAGCAATTAAATAAAACAATGTTTCATCGAAAGTCGACAAGTTGGGAATGTTATAACATGTACCTTTGGGGTGAGACTAGGGTGATTAACATGATAAAGAGATTATGTTATGATTTATATTAGTCGTATTACATCCGTGTGTTATGTTTTTAAGTCAAGCGAGTTGTGGAACAAAAGTCGATGAAAGTCATCACAAGTTACATTCATAAGTTTTACTGAAACTTTGGGTCAAATGTAACTGCAATTTTCTCCCAATATACTTAGAGTTATGGTGTGTTCCACCCATCAAATTAAAGATCTATGAGTCTATTTTCCAACGCATTAAACCATTTGTCAATACGACATCGGAGTAGAGAGATATGTGCATTTTTGCGATACTGCGCAAGCTGCTAGGTGACAAGTAGGTGTGTCACCTACTTGCTTAAATGAAAGCCCAAAAATGGGCCATTTCGGGTCGTCCAAAGAGGCCTTTTAAGGGCCTATTTTCTTCATATATTAGACTTAAAATAGAGCATAATAACCAGACATAAGCTCTGCAAAGAATCCTCCCAAAAATTTCCCACAAACCCTAATTGATTTTCTCTCCCTTTCAAGTTCCAATTGGAGGTAAAACTTAGAGTTTGAAGAACCAAGATAGGAGCTGAGTTATCCAACAAATAAGGTGAGTTTACTGCTCTCTTTCATCCATTTTTTCTTCTGTAAATTCATGGTAAGTCGTTCTATACTTGTAAGAACTCACGGGATGGTGATCGGAAGCCGTGAGTTCGAGTTATTCACTTGTAGCGGACTGTTTTGTGGACTGTTTTGTGTTGCTGTTGGGCTGCGTGTTTTATTACTATTTTGTGGAGTTTTGGAGGAGGAAGGGGGTTTATAAACACCATATAAATGTAGGGTGGTTGGCTGGTCGTTCGTCATAACATTTTCGGGTCGTTTGACACTACTACGGTGGTCGTTTTGTGTACGAAGAGATTGGGGTGTGTTGGGCTGTTTTGTAGTATTTGATGGTGTATATAGGGCTGGAAAATGATGTATATATGTTGTTATTGTTCTGTCCTTGTATTGTTGGTGTTATCTTGAAGTTGGAGGAAGGGCATATTATAGGGGAGATGCTGCCCGTTTTAATACAAAATAGGTTTGTCGTTCGTTGTGCGATAGTTGTACCTTTCATAACTTAACGATAGTATTATTATCATTCTTGTAGATTAAGGTGCGAAGAGGTGAGTTCAACTTGGTGATTGAAAAGATTGTGATAAGGTATGTTAAGGCTAAGCCTTCCTTCATTTTGGCATGATCTCGTAGCTACATGTGTTAGTAATGAGACAAAAAGAGAAGTTCATATTCATGAATTTATTCACACTATTCTAGTCTCATAAGTTACAATATTATTCCTTATCGAGACTCTATATTCAATTTTAGTATTGTCTTCTTTCAGTCAAGAAAGCAGCAAGCCTATATATACAGTATTACAGTATTTTCATTACCATCGAGCTATAATCGATGGGCAGGCCCCTATTGGGCGACCTCTGATCAGATGGAAAGTTATATACCGAGCCTACTGTGGCCGAGCGCCTATGAGCGAGCCCAGCATGGTCGAGATACATAGCCTAGTATGGCCGAGCGCCTATAAGCGAGCCTACTATGGCAGAGCAGTTATATATACCGAGCCTTATAAGGCCGTACAATTATTTTACTTACTATATTGAAGGAGTTGAGTCAGTATCAGCAGGTAAGTATATCTCCGGATCATCTTTGACTCCCAGTTAATTTCAGTTATCATATTATCAGTTCAGTTTCAGATTTCAGTTATTTTATTGCCTTACATACTCGGTACATTATTTCGTACTGACGTCCCTTTTTTGGGGGCGCTGCATTTCATGCGTGCAGGTTCAGACAGACAGACGGGTAGACCTCCTCAGTAGGTGTTTTCCGAGTTCCGCCTGATCGGTAAGCTCCACGTCTTTCGGAGTTGCCAGGACTAGAGTTTTGTGTACATCTTATGTATATCTGTATATATGTTATGGGTAGGTCGGGGCCCTGTTCCGATCACAGTACATCTATCAGTAGAGGCTTGTAGGCATATCCTATTGGTTAGTGCATTATGTTGGGTTTGTATAAATTGGTGGTTTGTCAGCTGTAGTAGCTATGACAGCCTTGTCGGCCTAGCTTTATATTGATATTTAGTTAGTGCTAGTTTCCATTCAGTTTTATATTTTGCTTCGCAAATTGTCTTGCAAGGTGGCCCCATGGCCAAAGTATGACATTATGTGTTCAGAGTCCCTTAGTCGCAATTTGGTACGCCAGGTTAGGTGAGGCACGGGGTGCTTGTCTCGCTCCTAGGTTCGGGGCATGACAAACTTGGTATCAGAGCAGTTCTGTCCTAGGGAGTCTACAAGCCGTGTCTAGTAGGGTCTTGTTTATAGATGTGTTGTGCACCACATTATATAAGCAAGGAACTACAGGGCATTTAGGAGTTGGTTACACTTCTTTGAAATCTAAATCGTGCTATAGAACTGAGTTATAGGAAATTTGAATTAAACTTATGTGTTGGTGTTTGCATGCACAGATGACGGTGACTAGGAAGACTACGGCTAGCCAGAGGAGAGATACAGTAGTAGGTGAGGGGACCAACAGGGTACCCCCAGTAGATGGGGCCCAGTCTGAGGCTCAAGGGGAGACCCCTACTCAGCCATTACCGGCTCCTCCACCAACTACGGAGATTCCTAGGGAAACCGCACATCCAGTTCCCCCTCCACTTCCATCAGATCAGGACTTAAGGAGTGCGGTGCATTTGTTGACACAGTTGGTAGCTACCCAGCAACATGCTAGGGCATCAGCTAGTGCAGGAACTTCTGAGGGGTCTGGGAGTTCAAGGGTCCGGGAGTTTATTGCTTTGAGTCCCCCAGAGTTCACGGGGACAGATCAGAGGGAGGACCCGCAGGATTTCATAGATCAGCTTCACAGGATCTTTCGTGTTATGCATGCCACGGAGAAAGAGGCAGTTGAGCTAGCAGCTTTTCGACTCCGAGATATAGCCATCCTTTGGTATGAGGGATGGGAGAGGTCCAGGGGACGTGATACACCTCCAGCTATTTGGTAGAATTTTTCAGATGCTTTCCTTGACCAGTACTTACCGCGGGAGATCTGACAGGCTCGAGTCGATCAGTTTCTAGCCCTCAAGCAGGGTAATATGAGTGTTCGAGAGTATAGTCTCCGTTTTGACTCATTGGCCAGATATGCACCATCCATAGTTTCTACTATGCGGGACAGGATTCACAGGTTTATAGCAGGGTTAGCCCCAGAGTTAACCGAGGCATGTGCCACCGCTGCATTGCAGGATAGTATGGATATCTCCCGGATTCAGGCATTCGCCCAGAATATAGAAAGGGGTAGGCGTCGGCAGCAGGGTACAGAGAGGGCTGAGCAAGGGCAACGTAAGAGGATGAGATTTCCCAGGTCTCAGGAGCAATCTCAGGGTAGTTATAGGACCCAGTACTTCGGACGGCCACCTAGGCCTCCGCCACCTCAGTTACAGGGTTACGGGTATGACCGCTATACTCAGTCAGGACCAGGTGAGAGCTCACGGGTGTCGGGTTTGCAGCGACAACGAGGTTCTGCGCAGACATGGTCATTTCCTCCGCGGTGTGACATCTGTGGTAGAGGACACTTGGGTCAATGCCGAGCAGGTTCTGATGCTTGTTATACATGTGGGCGTCCGGGGCATATGATGCGAGATTGCCCAAATAGAGATTCTGGGGGAATGGCACAACCAGCGAGTTCAGCAACAGGATCGTCTATGTCCGTGCATCCTTCAAGGCGTGAGTCTCAGTCTTCGGCTGGTAGAGGTCGAGGCAGAGGTAGAGGTTCCAGTTCAAGTGGTAATCAGAACCGTATCTATGCTTTAGCGGGTCGACAGGACCAGGAGTCTTCACCAGACGTTGTGACAGGTATATTAACCATTTGCTCTCACGATGCTTATGCTTTGATATACCCAGGATATACTTTATCGTATATTACCCCATTTGTCGCGAGGAAGTTTGGTATAGTGCCTGAAATACTAAGTGATCCTTTTGCGGTATCTACACCGGTCGGAGAATCGATTATTGCTAGACGGGTTTACCGAGGTTGTACGGTGACAATTTGTAGTCGTCAGACCTCAGCTGACCTAGTTGAGCTAGAGATGATGGACTTTGATGCTATCATGGGCATGGACTGGTTGGCAGCTTGCTATGCCACAGTTGATTGCCGAGCAAAGGTAGCCAAATTTCATTTTTCGGGTGAGCCAGTCCTTGAATGGGTAGGTAATACACCAACACCCAGAGGTAAGTTTATTTCCTATCTGAAGGCGAGGAAAATGATCGCAAAAGGGTGCATTTATCATATTGTGCGAGTTAGAGATGCAGATGCTGAGATACCTACACTTCAGTCTATTCCCATAGTCAAAGAGTATGCAGATGTGTTTCCAGATGAGCTTCCAGGTATTCCTCCAGAGCGAGAGATTGATTTTAGCATCGATTTGCTTCCAGGAACTCAACCAATATCCGTCCCTCCGTATAGAATGGCACCTGCCGAATTGAAGGAGTTGAAGGAGCAGTTAAAAGATTTGCTGGAGAAAGGTTACATTAGGCCCAGTACCTCACCTTGGGGTGCACCGGTACTATTTGTGCGGAAGAAAGACGGCTCGCTGAGGATGTGTATCGATTATAGGCAGTTGAACAAGGTAACTATTAAGAATAAGTATCCACTTCCAAGGATCGATGACTTGTTTGATCAGTTGCAGGGAGCTAGATGCTTTTCCAAGATTGATTTGAGGTCGGGGTACCACCAGGTCAGAGTTCGGGAAAAAGATATTCCGAAGACAGCCTTCAGGACCCGATATGGCCACTTCGAGTTCCTTGTCATGTCCTTCGGGTTGACTAATGCACCCGCTGTATTTATGGACTTGATGAATAGCCTATTCCGGCCATTTTTAGATCTGTTCGTGATAGTATTTATTGATGATATTCTGGTTTATTCCCGTTCAGAGGATGAGCATGCGGACCACCTGCGAGCGGTACTCCAAACCCTCCGTGATCGTAAGTTGTATGCTAAGTTTTCTAAATGTGAGTTCTGGTTGAAGTCTGTAGCATTCTTGGGGCATATTGTATCAGATGAAGGGATAAAGGTGGACACCCAGAAGATTGAGGCCGTGAAATCTTGGCCTAGACCTACCACTCCGACAGAGGTTCGTAGCTTTCTAGGCTTAGCAGGATACTATCGGAGGTTCGTAGAGGGTTTTTCTTCCCTTTCGGCACCATTGACGAAGTTGACACAGAAAGAAACTAAGTTTCAATGGACAGAGGCTTGTGAGCGGAGTTTCCAAGAGCTTAAGAACAAGTTGACCTCAGCTCCAGTTCTAACACTTCCAGAGGGTCTAGAGGGTTATGCCGTGTATTGTGATGCATCAGGTGTCGGGTTAGGATGTGTCCTGATGCAACATGGGAAGGTAATTGCATATGCTTCAAGGCAGTTGAGGAAGCACGAGAGGAATTATCCGACCCATGACCTCGAGTTAGCTGCGGTTGTCCATGCACTTAAGATATGGCGGCATTATTTATATGGTGTTCATGTTGATATATTTACTGATCATAAAAGCCTACAATATATTTTCAAGTAGAAAGAGTTGAATTTGCGACAGAGGCGATGGCTTGAGTTATTGAAAGATTACGATGTTAACATTCTCTACCATCCAGGGAAAGCTAATGTTGTAGCAGATGCCTTAAGTCGCCGATCTATGGGTAGCTTAGCACATGTAGAGCCCGAGAAAAGACAATTAGCTAGAGATATTCATCAATTGGCTTCGTTGGGGGTTCGGTTAGTAGATTCTGAGGATGGTGGAGTTGTAATCCAAAACACTGCAAAATCATCCCTCATAGCTGAAGTCAAGGAAAGGCAGTACGAGGACCCAGAGTTGGTCGAGTTGAGAGAGCGAGTTCCGCAGCAGAAGAAGCCATTGTTAGAGCTCAAGGGAGATGGGGTTCTCAGATACAAGGGTCGTTTGTGTGTTCCAGATGTAGCAGGGCTACGAGACAGGATTATGTCAGAGGCACATTATTCATGGTATTCCATCCACCCTGGATCGACGAAGATGTATCATGACATTAAGGATATGTACTGGTGGAATGATATGAAGAAGAACATTGCTGAGTTTGTCGCCCAATGTACTAGTTGCCAGCAAGTGAAGGTAGAACACCAGAAGCCCGGAGGGCTAATGCAGACTATAGAGATCCCGACATGGAAATGGGAGGCGATAAACATGGACTTTATCATGGGTTTACCTCGTTCTAATCATAAGTTCGATTCCATATGGGTGATAGTCGATAGGCTCACGAAATCAGCTCACTTCCTACCGGTCAGATCTACATATACAGCAGAAGATTATGCAAAGTTATATATTAAGGAGATAGTGCGGCTACACGGAGTACCAGTTTCTATTATATCTGACCGTGGGGCTCAGTTTACAGCACATTTTTGGAGGTCATTTCAGAGAGGTCTAGGGACTCAGGTGAATCTCAGCACAGCTTTTCATCCACAGACTGATGGACAAGCCGAGCGCACAATTCAGACGCTCGAGGATATGTTACGAGTATGTGTGTTGGATTTTAAAAGAAGTTGGGATGAACATCTACCTCTTATCGAGTTTGCATATAATAACAGTTACCACTCCAGTATCCAGATGGCTCCGTACGAGGCTTTGTATGGGCGTAAGTGCAGATCTCCTATAGGGTGGTTTGATGTTGGAGAATCTGGGTTACATGGGCCAGACCTGGTTCAGCAGGCCGTAGAGAAAGTAAAGGTTATCCGGGAGCGACTGTTGACAGCTCAGAGTCGTCAGAAGTCATATTTTGACGTGCGGCGACGAGACTTAGAGTTCAGGATTAATGACTGGGTATTCTTAAAGGTATCACCTATGAAGGGCGTGATGAGGTTTGGCAAGAAAGGAAAGCTTAGCCCACGGTATATTGGGCCTTATAGGATCATTCGGAGAGTGGGCCAACTAGCTTATGAGTTAGAGTTGCCCTCAGAATTGGAGTCTGTCCATCCGGTTTTTCACGTATCTATGCTACGGAAGTGCATTGGCGATCCTACCCGAGTGGTGCCCACGGATGATGTACAGATTACAGAGGACTTGTCATACGAGGAAATTCCAGTTGCCATCCTAGACCGACAAATCCGCAATCTACGAAATAAGGAGGTAGCTTCCGTAAAGGTTTTATGGAGGAGCAAGAATGTAGAAGAGATGACGTGGGAATCGGAGGAAGAAATGAAGTCTAAATACCCCCACCTATTTCAAAATGAAGATATGGTTCGAGATGGGACGCTACAACATAGCTCTATGTAGGCTAGCAGGTCATCAGGTAAGCTTTTATTTTTCACTTTCAATATTTATGATTTACGGTCGGTGAGGCAAATTGCTGCTATTTATAAAGATTGGCCATGTGTGGCATGCATAGTATGTTTCTGGCTACGTGCAGGTTGGTTTTAACCTAGTGTACGAAGGATACTCTGGAAAAAGTTTCCAAAGTCTCCAAGAGTAAACATTCGAGGACGAATGTTCCCAAGGGGGAGTGATGTTACACCCTATATTTTCGTATGTAAAAATGCGTCGTAAGCAAACTAATGTAGGACAAAAAAATGAGATAATATTTAAAAGTATATAAAGTAAGTTAATCATGTTACCTCTGAGGTTACAAATATTGAAGATCATGAACAACAAGTACAAAGAGGGTTGGACAGTTCAGAAGCTAAAGCAATTAAATAAAACAATGTTTCATCGAAAGTCGACAAGTTGGGAATGTTATAACATGTACCTTTGGGGTGAGACTAGGGTGATTAACATGATAAAGAGATTATGTTATGATTTATATTAGTCGTATTACATCCGTGTGTTATGTTTTTAAGTAAAGCGAGTTGTGGAACAAAAGTCGATGAAAGTCATCACAAGTTACATTCATAAGTTTTACTGAAACTTTGGGTCAAATGTAACTGCAATTTTCTCCCAATATACTTAGAGTTATGGTGTGTTCCACCCATCAAATTAAAGATCTATGAGTCTATTTTCCAACGCATTAAACCATTTGTCAATACGACATCGGAGTAGAGAGATATGTGCATTTTTGCGATACTGCGCAAGCTGCTAGGTGACAAGTAGGTGTGTCACCTACTTGCTTAAATGAAAGCCCAAAAATGGGCAATTTCGGGTCGTCCAAAGAGGCCTTTTAAGGGCCTATTTTCTTCATATATTAGACTTAAAATAGAGCATAATAACCAGACATAAGCTCTGCAAAGAATCCTCCCAAAAATTTCCCACAAACCCTAATTGATTTTCTCTCCCTTTCAAGTTCCAATTGGAGGTAAAACTTAGAGTTTGAAGAACCAAGATAGGAGCTGAGTTATCCAACAAATAAGGTGAGTTTACTGCTCTCTTTCATCCATTTTTTCTTCTGTAAATTCATGGTAAGTCGTTCTATACTTGTAAGAACTCACGGGATGGTGATCGGAAGCCGTGAGTTCGAGTTATTCACTTGTAGCGGACTGTTTTGTGGACTGTTTTGTGTTGCTGTTGGGCTGCGTGTTTTATTACTATTTTGTGGAGTTTTGGAGGAGGAAGGGGGTTTATAAACACCATATAAATGTAGGGTGGTTGGCTGGTCGTTCGTCATAACATTTTCGGGTCGTTTGACACTACTACGGTGGTCGTTTTGTGTACGAAGAGATTGGGGTGTGTTGGGCTGTTTTGTAGTATTTGATGGTGTATATAGGGCTGGAAAATGATGTATATATGTTGTTATTGTTCTGTCCTTGTATTGTTGGTGTTATCTTGAAGTTGGAGGAAGGGCATATTATAGGGGAGATGCTGCCCGTTTTAATACAAAATAGGTTTGTCGTTCGTTGTGCGATAGTTGTACCTTTCATAACTTAACGATAGTATTATTATCATTCTTGTAGATTAAGGTGCGAAGAGGTGAGTTCAACTTAGTGATTGAAAAGATTGTGATAAGGTATGTTAAGGCTAAGCCTTCCTTCATTTTGGCATGATCTCGTAGCTACATGTGTTAGTAATGAGACAAAAAGAGAAGTTCATATTCATGAATTTATTCACACTATTCTAGTCTCATAAGTTACAATATTATTCCTTATCGAGACTCTATATTCAATTTTAGTATTGTCTTCTTTCAGTCAAGAAAGCAGCAAGCCTATATATACAGTATTACAGTATTTTCATTACCATCGAGCTATAATCGATGGGCAGGCCCCTATTGGGCGACCTCTGATCAGATGGAAAGTTATATACCGAGCCTACTGTGGCCGAGCGCCTATGAGCGAGCCCAGCATGGTCGAGATACATAGCCTAGTATGGCCGAGCGCCTATAAGCGAGCCTACTATGGCAGAGCAGTTATATATACCGAGCCTTATAAGGCCGTACAATTATTTTACTTACTATATTGAAGGAGTTGAGTCAGTATCAGCAGGTAAGTATATCTCCAGATCATCTTTGACTCCCAGTTAATTTCAGTTATCATATTATCAGTTCAGTTTCAGATTTCAGTTATTTTATTGCCTTACATACTCGGTACATTATTTCGTACTGACGTCCCTTTTTGGGGGCGCTGCATTTCATGCGTGCAGGTTCAGACAGACAGACGGGTAGACCTCCTCAGTAGGTGTTTTTCGAGTTCCGCCTGATCGGTAAGCTCCACGTCTTTCGGAGTTGCCAGGACTAGAGTTTTGTGTACATCTTATGTATATCTGTATATATGTTATGGGTAGGTCGGGGCCCTGTTCCGATCACAGTACATCTATCAGTAGAGGCTTGTAGGCATATCCTATTGGTTAGTGCATTATGTTGGGTTTGTATAAATTGGTGGTTTGTCAGCTGTAGTAGCTATGACGGCCTTGTCGGCCTAGCTTTATATTGATATTTAGTTAGTGCTAGTTTCCATTCAGTTTTATATTTTGCTTCGCAAATTGTCTTGCAAGGTGGCCCCATGGCCAAAGTATGACATTATGTGTTCAGAGTCCCTTAGTCGCAATTTGGTACGCCAGGTTAGGTGAGGCACGGGGTGCTTGTCTCGCTCCTAGGTTCGGGGCGTGACATCATGTGAATTTGTTGATTTCGAAATTTGAGTTTTGTCTTTCTATTCTCACACAGATGGTGAGGACACGCACTGATGGTCGGGGTAGAGGCCGAGAAGGGGCACATGGTGCAGCCAGAGTACTTGCTTGGGCAGCGACTGAGGAGCCACCAGTAGCTCCGGTAGGGAGATAAACACCCGAGATGCTTGTTGTTTCTCCTGGACTTCAGAAGGCCCTAGTTCAGTTTTTGATCATGTTTAGCACTCTAGCCCAGGCAGGATTGATTCCCCTTGCACTAGCTATATCTCAGGCTATGGGAGGAGCTCACACTCCCACAACCCACACTCTAGAGCAGCGGGTATATGTTGATTAGGTTCCGGGGGTTATACCAGCACAACTTGTTGTTCCGGTTCAGCCTGAGGTCAAGCTAGCGGCATTCGAGGAGGAGCAAAAGAGACTTGAGAGGTTGAAGAAATATGATCCTCCTACCTTCAGTGACACAACTACCAAGGATGCACAAGGCTTTCTAGAGAACTGCCACCGTATTCTTCGTACCATGGGTATTGTGGAGGTAAGCGGAGTTGCTTTTACTACATTTCAGCTGTCAAGAGCAGCGTACCAGTGGTGGCAGGCTTACGTGGAGGGTAGACCAGCTGATGCAACCCCACTCACTTGGGCTCAATTTTTCGAGATGTTTCTAAAAGAGTTTGTTCCCTAGACCCTTCGCGATGCGTGGCGCACAAAGTTTGAGTAGCTACATTAGGGGGCTATGTCAGTGTCAGAGTATGCTATCAGATTCAGTGAGTTGTCCCGATATGCACCTACCTTGGTTTCTATAGTTAGAGAGACAGTATGCAGATTCATCAAGGGGCTCAACTATGGTATTAGATTCAGCATACTCGAGAGTTGGAGACAGACACTCCGTATCAGCAGGTGGAGGTTGGAGGGCATGCAGGGCCGAGATAGGGAGGACAGGGAGGCCAAGAGGCCTCGAGGTACTGGAGGATTTAGTGGTGGCCACACTGCAGCTACAACCCGTCATGGTAGGGGATATATGAGTCATCCAGTTCATTCATCACTTCCAACTTCTAGCAGGGCTCCGACTATTTCTAGGCCCCAGGTTGCTCACTATGCACAACCACTTTTTGGTGCACCTTCCACTTGGCGTGCTTTCAGCGGCCAGTCCAGCCGACCAGGCCAAGATCAGTTTTAGTAGCCGCGCCCACCGAAAGCTTATTTTGAGTGTAGCAATACTAGACACATGGTGAGAAACTGTCCCAGACTTAGGAGGGGTGCACCTCCACGGACTGCACAGGCTCCACGGATTTCACAGGGTCCACAAGGTTCGCAAGCCATGGTTGTCACTCCAGTTTCCTCCTCACCTGCACTGTCAGCTAGGGGTGGAGGTCAAGAAGGCAAATGTTGTCCTATTAGGGGAGGCTAGGCTTGTTTCTATGCTTTTTCGAGTAGGATAGAGGCTATCGCCTTAGATGCAGTAATCACAGGTATTGTTCCGGTTTGTCAAGGGATGCCTCAGTTTTATTTGATCCAGGATCCACTTACTCATATGTGTCATCTTATTTTACTCCGTATTTGGATATACCTCGTGATTCTTTGAATTCTCCCGTATACGTGTCCATGTTTGTGGGAGATTCTATTATTGTAGACCGTATTTATCGGTTGTGTTTATTTGTTATTGGTAGTTTTGAGACCAGAGTTGATCTATTATTACTCAATATGGTAGACTTTGGTGTGATCTTGGCATGGACTAGTTGTCTTCCCATCATGCTATTATGGATTGTCATGCCAAGACTATGACACTGGCTATGCCAGGTTTGTCGCGATTGGAGTGGAGGGGTACATTAGATTATATTCCTAGCAGAGTTTTGTCCTTTATTAAGGCACAAAGGATGGTTGAGAAGGGGCATGATGCGTACCTGGCCTTTGTGAGAGATATCAGTGCTGACACTCATAATGTAGAGTCAGTTCTGGTAGTGAGAGATTTCCCAGAGGTATTTCCAGTAGACGTACCGGGTGTGCCACATGATTGGGATATTGATTTTGGTATTGACTTGGTGCCGGGTACTTGGACCATTTTTATTCCACCATATCGTATGGCACCTATGGAGTTGAAGAAATTGAAAGAGCAGCTTCAGGAGTTGCTTGATAAGGGTTTCATCCGGTCGAGTGTCTCACCTTGGGGTGCTCCAGTTTTCTTCGTGAAGAAGAAGGATGGCTCTATGCGGATGTTCATTGATTAAAGGCAGCTGAACAAAGTTACATTCAAGAACAAGTGCCTATTGCCGTGAATTGATGACTTATTTGACCAACTATAGGGTGCTAGAGTGCTCTCAAAGATTGTTTGAGGTTAGGATTTCATCAACTGACGATTCAGGATTCAGATATTCCGAAGACTGCCTTCAGGACTCAGTATGGTTACTACAAGTTCCTAGTGATGTCATTTGGGCTAACCAATGCCCCAACAACATTCATGCACCCGATGAACGGTGTATTTCAGCCATATCTTGATTCTTTCATCATCGTATTAATTGATGACATCTTGGTATATTTTCATAGCCGGGAAGATCATGAGCAACATTTGAGGATCATGCTCCAAACCTTAAGGGAGAAGAAGTTGTATGCAAAGTTCTCAAAGTGTGAATTCTTGCTTGATTCAGTGGCATTTCTAGGTCATGTGGTGTGTAGTGAGGGGATCAAGGTAGATCTGTAGAAGATTGAGGTAGTTCAGAGTTGGCCTACACTGTCTTCAGCTACTAAGATTTGGAGTTTCCTTGATTTGGCCAAATATTATCACTGTTTTGTCGAGAGTTTCTTGTCTATTGCTGCAACTTTGACTAGATTGACCCAGAAGGGTGCTCCATTCAGGTGGTCTAACGAGTTCGAGGAGAGCTTTCAGAAGCTCAAGACTGCCTTGACCACAACTCCAGTTCTAGTTTTGCTTTCAGCATCGAGTTCATATACGGTTTATTGTGATGTATCACAAATT
Source organism: Nicotiana tabacum (assembly GCF_000715075.1). Classification (NCBI taxonomy): domain Eukaryota; kingdom Viridiplantae; phylum Streptophyta; class Magnoliopsida; order Solanales; family Solanaceae; genus Nicotiana; species Nicotiana tabacum. Next base: position 114,829,597 of record NC_134083.1, read on the forward strand.
AGTATTAGGTGTGGCCCCATGAGAAGAACTACCATATTCATGATTTAGAGTTGGCAGCTATTGTTCACGCTTTGAAGATTTGGAGGCATTATCTCTATGGCGTGTCTTGCGAGGTATTCACAGATCATCGTAGTCTACATCACTTGTTTAAGCAAAAAGGACCTAAACTTTAGGCATCGAAGGTGGCTTGAGCTACTGAAAGACTCTGATATTACTATTTTGTATCATCTCGGGAAGGCCAATGTGGTGACCGATGCCTTGAGTGGGAAGGCGGAGAGTATGGGTAGCCTTGCATGTATTCCAGCTGGTGAGAGGCCATTAGCATTGGATGTTCAGGTGTTGGACAACCAGTTTGTGCGATTGGATATTTCGGAGCCCAGCCGAGTTCTAGCTTGCGTGGTTTCTCGGTCTTCTTTGTATGAGTGCATCAGAGAGTGTCAGTATGACGACTTCCATTTGCTTGTAATTAGGGACATGATGCAGCACGACGATTCCAAGGAGGTTTCTGCTGGATATGATGTGGTGTTAAGGATGCAAGGCCAGATATGTATGCCCAATATTGATGGGTTGCATGAGATGATTCTTGAGGAGGCCCATAGTTCGCGGTACTCCATTCGTCCGGGTGCCACTAAGATGTATCCGGATTCGATGCAACACTATTGGTGGAGAAGAATGAAAAAGGATATGGTGGAGTATGTGGCTCGGTGCTTGATTTGTCAGCAGGTGAAGTACGAGCATTAAAGGCCGGGCGGGTTGCTTCAGAAACTTGAGATTCCCTAGTGAAAGTGGGAGTGTATTACCATGGACTTCATTATTGGGATTCCACGGACCTTGAAGAAATTTGACGCAGTGTGGGTGATTATGGATAGGTTGACCAAGTCGGCACATTTTATTCCGGTGGTCACTACCTATTCTTTAGAGCAGTTGGCTCAGATCTATATCCGTGAGATTGTTCGTCTCTATGGCGTCCGGTGTCCATTATATCTAATAGAGGCACGTAACTCACATCACACTTTTGGAGGACCTTACAACATGAGTTAGGCATGCAGGTTGAGTTCAGTACACACCCCAGATGGAGGGGCAGTCCGAGCGCACCATGCAGATCTTAGAGGGTATGCTATGTGCTTGTGTTATGGATTTTGGGAGTTCATAGGATCGGTTCTTGCCTCTTGCAGAATTTGCCTACAAAAACAGTTACCAATCTAGTATTCAGATGGCTCCTTATGATGGCTTATATGGGAAGCAGTGTCATTCACCAGTTGGTTGGTTTGAGCCGGGGAGGCTAGGTTGTTGGGCACTGATCTGGTTCGGGATGCCTTGGAGAAAGTCAAGTTGATTCAGGATCGGCTTCATACAACACAATCTAGATAGAAGAGTTATGCTAATCAGAAGGTTCGTGATGTAGCATTTATGGTGGGAGAGAGAGTTTTGCTGCGGGTTTCACCCATGAAGGGTGTGATGAGATTCGGGAAAAAGGGCAAGTTGAGCCCTAGGTATATTGGTCCTTTTGAGATCCTTGAGAGAGTGGGGGAGGTGGCCTACAAGCTTGAATTTCCACCCAACTTATCGGTAGTTCACCTGTGTTCCATGTTTCGATGCTTCGAAAATATTATGGTGGTCCGTCCCATATGTTAGATTTCAGCTCAGTCCAATTAGACAAGGATTTGACTTATGTTGAGGAGCCAGTGGTCATCTTGGACAGGCAGGTCCGAAAGTTGAGGTCAAAGAACATTGCTTCAGTGAAGGTTCAATGAAAGGGTCAACCAGTCATGATATGCATAGCCATTATCCTCACCTTTTCAGCACTTCAGGTATGTCCCTATACTCGTTCGAGGATGAACGCTTTTTAAGAGGGGGAGGATGTGATGACATGACCGGTCAGTTTGAGTATTGTAGCCCCGTTCCCCTATTTATTGTCTCTGCTATGTTCTATTATGGTTATGTGACTTGCTAGGGTGGTTGATTTTGGTTTCAGGCGAGTTCCAGAGTGAATCACTTAGTCCTAAAGTTGGAAGCTTAAGTTGAAAAAGTTGACTCAATTTGACTTTTGTGTAGACGACTCTGGAATGGAGTTTCGATGGTTCTAATAGCTTTGTATGGTAATTTTGGACTTAGTCGTATGTCTAGATATTGATTTCGAGGTCCGTAGGTTGGTTCGAGGGTTGACTTTATTGATATTGGGCTCCGATAGTGATTCCGGGAGTTGGTATAGGTCCATTGTGTCATTTGGGACTTGCATGGAAAATTTGAGCTCATTCGGAGTTGTCTTGGTATGATTCGACATTAGTTTTAGAGGTTGAATGTTCATTAATTCAATAGGCTTGAATTGGGGTGCGATTCGTAGATTTGATTTTATTTGATGTGATTTAAGGCCTCGAGTAAGTTCATGTTTTATTTTGGGACTTGATGGTATGTTTGGACGTGGTCCCGAGGGCTGTAGGTGTGATTCAGATTGAAATCGGGTTCATTTTGGACTTAGGATGATTGCGCTGAAGATTAGCTGAGATCTGGTACAACCGCACCTGCAAGGGGTATGATCACAAGTACAGCACCACAGAAGCGGTCCAACGACCATAGGTGCAAAATGGGGCTAGGTGAGTTAGGTCCGCAGGCGCGGAGGTCCTTGCGCAGGTGCGTATTCGTAGATACGGATCTTCTGCCAAAATAGATATAGCCAGTTGTCGCAGGACCGCAAGTGCGGTCAGGTACTATAGAAGCGGACGCGCAAAAGCGCCTTTTGGTTCATAGAAGTGGAAGCCCAGGTGCACGTTTTGTCCGCAGGAGCAGAATTCCCTGAGCCATAGTTGAAGCCGCATCTGCGATGCATTTTTTGCAGACGCGGAGTCATAGAAGCGACAAGTTTTCCACAGGTATGGATGCCTCGGCAAAAATAGAGGTGAATCGAGGGTTTATTCAATTTTTCATATTTTGAGTTAGAGAGTTCGATTTTGGGCGATTTTGAAGGGGATTTTCAAGGATTGAATCAGGATAAATGTTTTTGACTCGGTTTTGTTCAATAATCATGATTCATCATTATTTTTATCATTTAATTAGTGACCTGTGTTGGAGAAATTGGGGATTTTGTGAAAACTTTCCTAAAGTATAAATTGAGGATTTGAAGGTCGATTTGAGGTCAGAATTGGATAATTTTAGTATGGTTGGACTCGTATCACAATGGGTATTGGGATTTTATAAGTTTTGTCGGGTTCTGAGGTGCGGGCCCAGGGTTGACTTTTTGAGTTGACTTTTTGATTTTCTTTAAAGATCGCAACTATATTATCCGGAATCGATTCCTATGGTTTTTATTTATGGTATTAAGTTATTTTGGCTAGATTCGAGCCATCCGGAGTTGGATTTTCGCGGGAAAGGCATACTAGTGTGTTGATTTAGCTTATTTGAGGTAAGTATGTTGCCTAACTTTGTGTGGGGAACTACCCCTTAGGACTTGGGTGATATGTGTTATCTGGATTATGTGAAAGATGTGTACACGAGGTGACGAGTGTGTACACCGGCTTATATGTTGTATTTTGACCGGTTTAGACTCTTAGACTCTTTCATGGATTTAATTAGAAATTTAAATATCATGTTAGATATTCCATTGCTAAATTACTCTTACATGCTTTACTTGATGTTGTTATCCCCTTCTCTATCCTTTATTTTCAAACATGCTATTATATGCTTGAATTGCCTTTGTTATCTCTCTTATTGTTATTTTACCTCCTTTATTGTTGGTTTTTTCTTGTTTGAAGTTGTTGATTATTGAGATATCTTTCCTTGTTGAGAAATTCTCACTCATTTTGTTGTTATTGAGATTCTTGTTCGTATTGTGGTTGAGCCGTGAGCTATATGTTGTGGTAACTTTGGTATTGTTGAGTTTGGCATATTGTTATTATTTTGTGATATTGATACGCATCCGACGGTATAAGGATATGAGTTAATTTGCATGCGGCAGCATAAGGTGGTAATTTATGTGAGTGTTGCTAGTAAGGGAATTGCTTGAAGCCACGCGGTGACATAAGGGAGCTAAAATGCGTGTAGTTATTTCAGGAAAAAATGTTTTAAAAAATATCTTAATGTAAGGCTCATGTGACGGTATAAGGAAATGTTGCGATTTTGAATTATAAAATGCGGATATGAGGTAGTACCCTAGTTGTGATTCTTTTTGTACATTCCATGTTAAAGAGGCTTGTTGGTTGAACAATTTTAGTATCTCTTTATTTTCCTTAATTCTGTTCGTATTGTTTTCTATGTTCCTATCATGTGTTCACTCCTTGATGCCTTTATTGTTTTAAGTTCCGTTGTTAGCTTACGTTACTGAACTACTTTATAGTCATTTATTTCCTCGTCTTCCATTATTTGCCTATACTATATCTTGTTAAGTTTCTCTTATCCTAGCAGGTGTCTTGACTTGGCCTTATTACTATTCGACCGAGGTTAGGCTTGATACTTACTGGGTACCGTTGTGGGGTAATGATACTATACTTCTACATATTTTTGTGCAGATCCAGGTACTGCATCTCAGACTAGGCATCAGTGATTTGGCTATACATTCCGGAGACTTCAAGGTATACATGCTTGGTGCTTGCAGGCCTCAGTCACCTTCAGTCATTGTTTTTACTGTTGTTTATCTTCTACTCAGACAGTCTTGTATTAGAGGTTTTTAGACTATCTCTGTAGAGCTTATGACCCAGTTCACCAGTTTTGGGAATTTTGTTACAGATGTTCTGTTTTGGAGTTATTATGAGTTTTATCAAATTATCTTATTATCTTATTTGTTAATTCTGTTAAGCTATCAATTAATGTTAGTATTACCTAGTCTTAGAGACTAGGTGCCATCACGACATCCTAAGTTGGGAAATTAGGATCGTGACACACGAGATCACGTTATTACATTTACTACAGGAGTAAAGGCAATGATTTGACAAAGCAGGAAATTGAATCTGTGTTGGTGAAAAGTTTTTGTGAAACCCTTATGAAAGGGGCACTAATATGGTACTCTCTCTTACCTGAAATTTTAATTGGCTCTTTTGCTGAGCTTGCGGATTCATTCATAAAAACATATTTGGGAGCTAAAAAAGTAGAAAAAGAATGGAATATATATATTCGAGATGAAACATGAAAGTACAGAATTGCCCTGAGAATTCATGGATCGATTCCGGCGTTAAAGGAAGATGTTACCTCGTGTACCTGATAGTTGGACAACAATGGCATTTGCCAGCAACCTGAACGAGAGAATTTCAAAAGCTACAGGAAGATCAAAGAAGAGTTTACATGAATTTCCTGTAACTACTTGGAATGATATTTATAACAGGTATAGCACAAAGTTATGACTAGAGAAAGATAAGGTATCCCAACCAAAGGTGGAGGAGAGGTTCGGATCTAGATGGTCAGACCAAAAAGGAGATCTAGAAAAAATAGGTACGAACCTTACATGGGACCTGCGGGGCGAGATCTTAAGCCATAACCAGAACATGCACGGTTTGATCAAAGATCACGACAAAAGGAGGTAGGTTCTTCTTCTCGATTTGGAAAGGAACGGGGTATGACAAAAATCAACGATCAAAATTTTTGATCAAAAATAGGAGATTACAATTTCAACTTTAGCACTTTTGATTTAGTAGATGTGTTAAGAGGCATGGGTAATAAGGTGCGGTGGCCTAAAGAGATGAGATCAGATCCTAGAAAAAGAAGTCAGGAATTCTGGTGTAAATTCCATAATGATCACGTTCACAGAATATCAGATTGCAGGATCTTATAAGCGGAGGTTGATTCTTTCCTAAAAAGGGTTATCTCACTGATCTATTTAGTGAGAAAAGAAAGCAGTCTTATATGAAAAATAGGGAAGAACCATCGAAGCCTCCATCGCCAAAAACGGATGGTGAATGTAATAACCGAGGTTGAGGAGGTTAATGGAGTTACATACATGACATCAAAAAGAACAACCAAAATTTTAGTGACCCACAGAAAGCGGATTCGATAAGTCTTGGAAGGAGATATCATAAGATTTGACGATGAGGATATAGATGGCTTGTTCATCCATCATAATGATGCGCTGGTAATTTCTTTACTTGTTCATGATACTAATGTCAAGCGAGTTTTGATTGATCCAGGTAGCTCTGTGAATATCATATTACTAAGAGTGGTCGATGAGATGCAAGCAACTGATCGCGTGATACCCACAGCTCGATCTTTGTTTGGGTTCGTTAATTCTAGTGAAATAACAAAAGGAAAAATTATACTATCTATATTTACTAAGGGTGTCGTGAAAGACACCGAATTCCAAGTGGTGGATGCATACATGGCTTACAACATAATTTTAGGAAGGCTATAGATTTATTACATGGATGCAGTACCGTCAACTTTGCATCAGGTTATCAAATTTCCATCACAGTGGGGAATTCGTCAGATCAGGGGAGATCAACAAGCGTCATGAGAAACCAACGCAGTTGCTGTGGCGAGCAAACCATCCAAAGATGAAGATGAAAAATAGAAATTACATTGTTCGGCTGAGAAGAATTTATTTTCTACCTCAACTAAAAGTGCGGGGAATGAAGCAGATATAAATGCGAGACTTGACATGATCCAAGAGCCAGAGGAGAACGAAACTATTAAAATAACTATGGAAGAACTCAAAGTTGTTGTATTATTCATTTACTAGCCCGAGAGAAAAGTCTATGTTGGGAAAAACCTAAGCCCGAAGTTGAAAAGTAAGTTAATTGTTTACGCACTAACGCTGATTGTTTTGTCTGGTCGCCCTTAGATATGACTGGTATCTCACCGGAGGTAATGACTCATAAGTTGAATGAAGATCCATTACACCCTCCAGTGAAGCAAAAGAAGAGAAAACATGGAGTATTCAAAAATCACGTAATTCAAGAGGAGGTAAATAACTATCATGACCCAATTTCCCACATTAGAAACTAAGATAATAAGATAAATCGATAAAACTCATAATTACTCCAAAACAGAATATCTGTAACAAAATTCATAAAACCGGTGGAACTGAGTCATAAGTTGTACAGAAATATACTGAAAATCCCTAGTACAACACCGTCTAAATGAAAAGCAAATAGTAGTAAAAGTAAGGACAGAAGGTGACTCTGAGGCCTGCAAGCACCAAGCAGTTATATCTTGAAATCTCCGAAATATATGGTCAAATCGATGATTCCTAGCCTGAGCCGAAGTACATGGATCTGCACAAAAATATGCAAAAGTATAGTATGAGTACACCATAATGGTACCTAGTAAGTATCAAGCCTAACCTTAGTAGAGTAGTGACGAGGTCAGGTCAAGACACCTACTAGGATAAGAGAGACCGAACAAGGTAAAGTACAAGAAAATAATGGAAGACGAGGAAATAAATGACAATAAAATAGTTCAATAGTGTAAGATAACAACAGAATTTAAAGCAATAAATGCAACAAAGAGTGAACACATGATAAGAACATCAAGAAATCAATACGGACAAATACAAGTAAAACACATAAAGAGATAACGAACTGTTCAACCAACAAGCCTCTTTTAATCGACTCTCAAAATTCAAATCTTCATTTTTCAAAGCTTTGATAAAAATCCTTAATTTTCCTCTTTGATTTTCATAAATTTGATGTTAAATTTATGATATAATCATGAAATATAGTTGGAAAGTGCTTAGAATCACTTACCTAATATTTTGAGATGAAAATTCTCTCTCCAAATCGCCACTTACCGAGTTTAGGGTTCTAAGATATGAAAAATGAGACCTAAATCTTGACTCCCAACCGTTTTGATCAGCTGCTGATATAGCAATGCGACCTTGAGTTCGTGTTTGCAAACCTTCGTAATTTTGAAATAGGGATCGCAATTGCAAACCCTGGCAGCCTCTTTAGATATCGCAATTGCGACAAAGGCTTCGCAATTGAAAAGCTGACTTTCTTCGCAAAAGCGACCAATTGGTCGCAAATGAGACCTAACCCAAGCATGTACTGTATTCGCAAATGTGAAGGGAAAGCCGCATTTGCGACATCTGAGCTCCCCTGCCCACTTCACAATTATGAGGCTGGTGCTCGCAATTGCAACATCAGAGCACCAACACACCAGAAAATCTTGTTTCTGTCCAAACCTTTATGAAATAGGTTCGAAACTCATCCGAGCCCCCTTGGGGCTCCATACTAAACATCCAAAAGAGTATAAAAACATCATACGAATTCGCTCGCACGATCAAAACATACAAATAACATCTAGAACTACGAATCAAACATCAAAATGCATGAATTTCAAAGAAACGTTCAAAAATCTCTAGAATTGCAACTAAGTGTCCGAATCATATCAAACCAAATCCAAATGACACCAAATATTGCAGACAATATCTAAATAGCATAACAGACCTATTCCAAGTCCCAAAACCGAATTCCGAACCTCATAGCCAAAAGTCAACCTATGGTCAAACTTAGAAATTCTTCAAAACCTCAAATTGCCAATTTTTCAGGAAAATAAAACAAATCAACCTACGGACCTCCGAATTCGATTCCGGGCATACGCCCAAGTCCCAAATCATGATACAAATATATTGGAACCATCAAAACACCGGTCCAGGGTTGTTTTCACAAAAGCTAACCTTTTGTCAATATTTCTAACTTAGACTTCTAAGCCAAGAACCAAAGGTCCAAATAAACCTAAAATCTTCCCGGAACGAAATTAACCAACCCCGCAAGTGATAAAACCACAAATGCACGTGTGAAGCACCAAAAGGGGAAATGGGGCTCAATAATCAAAACCACTGGCCGGGTTATTACATTCTCCTCCTCTTACAACAAATGTCCGTCCTTGAAAGTGCATAGTGACATACCTGAAGTGGTGAAAAGGAGAGGATAATAACTCCGCATGTCGTGCATGGTCTCCCAGGTCACCTCCTCGAGCATATGACCCCTCCATTGAACCTTTACCGAAGCAATGTTCTTTGACCTTATTTTTCAGACCCGTCGGTCCAAGATGGCCACCGGCTCCTCAATATAAGTCAAATCCTTGTCCAATTGGACTGAGATAAAATCTAATACATAGGACAGATCACCATAATACTTCCCGAGCAAGGAAACATGGAACACCGGATGAACTGTCGATAAATTGGGTGGCAATGCAAGCTTGTAGTCCACCTCACCAACTCTCTCAAGGATCTCCAACGGCCAATATACCTAGGACTCAACTTGCACTTCTTCCCTAACCTCAGCACACCCTTCATGGGTGAAACCCGAAGCAAAACCCTCTCTCCCACCATAAATGCTGCATCACGAGCCCTCGATCAGCATAATTCTTCTATCTAGAATGCGTTGTACGAAGTCGATCCGGAATTAACTTGACTTTCTCCAAGGCATCCCGAACCAAATCAGTGACCAATAACCTAGCCTCTCCCAGGTTAAACCAACCAACTGGAGAACGACATTGCTTCCCATATAAAACCTCATAAGGAGCCATCTGAATACTCAATTGGTAGATGTTTTTGTAGGAAAATTCTGCAAGCGGCAAGAATTGATCCTAAGAACCCCTGAAATCCATAACGCAAGCTTGTAGCATATCCTCCAAGATTTGAATGGTGTGCTCAGACTGTCCGTCCGTCTAGGAGTGAAATGATGTACTAAACTCAACCCGTGTGCGTAGCTCACCTTGCACGGCTCTCTAAAAATGTGACGTGAACTGTGTACCTCGATCGGAGATTATGGACATTGGTATGCCATGGAGACATACAATCTCTTGGATGTGGATCTGAGCTAGCTGCTCTGAAGAATAGGTGGTCACCACTGGATTGAAATGTGCCGACTTGGTCAGTCTATCCACAATCACCCATACTGCATCAAATTTCTTCAAAGTAGGTAGGAGTCCAACAATGAATTCCTTAGTAATACGCTCCCACTTCCACTTGGGAATCTCAAGTCTCTAAAGCAAACCGCCCGACCTCTAATGCTCATACTTCAACTGCTGATAGTTCAAGCACCGAGCCACAAACTCCACTATATCTTTCTTCATTCTTCTCCACCAATAATGCTACCTCAAATCCTGATACATCTTAATGACACCTGGATGAATAGAATACCACAAGCGGTGGGCCTCCTCAAGAATCAACTCACTCACCCCATCCACATTGGGCACACAAATCCGACCCTGCATCTGCAATACCTTGCCATCTCTAATAGAAACATCCTTGGCATCGCCGTACTGTAATGTGTCCATAAGGACAAGCAAATGGGGGTCATCATACTGACGCTCTATGATGCACTCATATATAGAAGACCGAGAAACCACACAAGAAAGAACCTGGTTGGGCTCCGAAACATCCAGTCTCACAAACTGATTGGCCAAAGAGTGAACATCCATGGGTTGTGGCCTCTCTATGGCCGATAAGTATGCCAAACTACCCATGCTCTCTTCCTTTCTACTCAAGGCATCGAACACCACATTATCCTTCCAGGGATGATATAAAATAATGATATCATAGTCTTTCAGCAACTCTAACCACCTCAGCCGCTGCAAATTAAGATCTTTCTCCTTGAATAGATGTTGGAGACTCCGGTGGTCGGTATAGACCTCACATGGGAAACCCTACAGATAATGCCTCCAAATCTTCAATGCGTGAACAATAGTTGTCAATTCCAAGTCATGGACTGGGTAATTCTTCTCATGAACCTTCAACTGCCGAGACGCATAGGCAATCACCCTACCGTCTTGCATCAGTATCGCGCCAAGTCTGATACATGACGCATCATAATACACAGTGTAAGACCCCAAACCCGTAGGCAACACCAATATTGGGGCTGTAGTCAATGCAGTCTTGAACTTTTGAAAGCTCGCCTCATACTCCTCAGACCATCTGAAAGGAGCAGCCTTCTGGGTCAATCTGGTTAAAGGTGCAAAAATTGATGAGAAACCCTCTACAAAATGGCGAAAATGTCCAGCCAAACCAAGGAATCTCTGAATCTCAGTAGATGAAGATGGTTTAGGCCAACTCTGAACTGCCTCAATCTTCTTTGGATCTACTTTGATCCCCTCACTAGACACCATATGACCCAAAAATGCCACCGAATCAAGCCAGAATTCACACTTAGAGAGTTTTGCTTATAACTTCTTCTTCCTCAAGGTCTGGGGCAGGATCCTTAGATACTGCTCATGGTCTTCTCAGTTGTGAGAATATACTAAGATGTTGTCAATAAACACAATGATGAATGAGTCAAGATATGGCTGGAATACACTGTTTATCAGGTGCATAAATGTTGTTGGGGCATTGGTCGGCCCAAATGACATCACGAGGAACTTGTAGTGACCATACCGAGTCCTGAAAGCAGTCTTCGGAATATCCGAATCCTTAATCTTCAGCTGATGATACCCTGATTGCAAATCAATCTTCGAGAACAGTGGCACCCTGAAGCCGGGCAAATAAGTCATCAATGCATGGTAGTGAGTATTTGTTCTTCACTGTAACCTTGTTCAACTGTCTATAACCAATACACATCCGCATAGTACCATCCTTCTTATTCACAAACAGAGTTGGAACACCCAAGGTGAAACACTAGGCCAAATGAAACCCTTATCAAGAAACTCTTATAGTTGTTCCTTTAACTCCTTCAACTCCGTTGGTGCCATACGATATGATGGAATAAAAATGGGCTGAGTGTCCGACACTAGGTCAATACAAAAATCGATAGCTCTATCACGTGGCATGTCCGGAAGGTCTGCTGGGAACACATCTGGGAAATCCCTCACTACCGGAACCGACTAAATGGTAGGAGTATCAGCACTAACATCCCTTACAAAGGATAGATATGCTTTACAACCCTTCTCAACCATCCGCTGTTCCTTAAGGAATGACACAACCTTGCTAGGAATATAATCCAATATGCCCCTCCACTCCAACCGCGGCAAACCTGGCATAGCTAATGTCACGGTCTTGGCGTGGCAATCCAAAATAGCATGATAGGGTGAAAACAAATCCATGCACAAGATCATATCAAAGACTACCATATTGAGTAATAATAAATCAACTCTGGTCTCAAAACCACCTACATCGAATAAGCATGATCGATAAACACGGTCCACAACCATAGAATCTCCCATATGCATAGACTCATATATAGGAGAACTCAAAGAATCATGAGAAATATGGAGCAAAGTAAGATGACACATACGGATAAGCGGATCCCGGATCAAATAAGACTGAGGCATCCCTATGACAAACCAAAACCATACGTGTGATGACAACATCCGATGCAACCACCTCTGATCTATCGATAAAAGCATAGAAACGAGCCTGGCCTCCCCCTCTAGGGCAACCTTTACCCGCCTGACCTTCACCCCTAGCTTGTAGGGCAGGTGGAATGGCAACTTGAGCAACAACTATGACCTGCGAACCTTGTAGGCCCTGTGGAATCCGTGGAAACTATGTAGTCTGTGGAGATACACCCCTCCAAAGTCTGGGGTAGTCCCTCACCAATGTTTGGTATCACAACACTCAAAAAACGCTCTCGGTGGGTGTGGCTACTGAAACTAACCTTGGCCTGGTCGGCTAGACTCACCACTGAAGGCATCCCATTCAAGAGGTGCATTAGAAAGTAACTGAGCAAAATAGGCAACTTGGGACCTTGGAATAGCAGGAGCACTGCTAGTAGCTAGAAGTGCTAAATAAAATGGGTGGCGCACATAGCCTCTGCCATGACGATTTGCAACTAGAGTGCGGGCACCACTATATCCTCCTGAATCGCGAGGCCTCATAGCCTCCCTGTCCTCTCTCTCACGACCTCGCATACCTTCCAACCTATGTGTAATCTCTAACACCTGTGATACAGTGTATCCGTCTCCAACTCTCGAGCCATATTGAATCTAAGACCATAGTTGAGCACCTCGATAAATCTGCGGAGTTGCTCTCTAACTGTAGAAACCAAGGTAGGTGCATGTCGAGAAAACTCACTGAACCTGATAGCATGCTCTGATAGTCCCCTGAAGCAGCTGCTCAAACTCTGTGCGCCATTCATCACGAAGGATTAGGGGAACAAACTCTCTCAAAAATATCTCTGAAAACTGATCCCAAGCCAGTGGGTCTGCATCAGCTGGCCTACCCTCCTCATAAGATTGTCACCACCAATACACTGCTCCTAACAACTAAAATATAGTAAAAGCAACTCCACTCATCTCCACAATGCCCACGGTGCGGAGAATACAATGACACCTCTCTAGAAAACCCAAAGCAACGTCGCTAGCTGTGCCATTGAATATAGGAGGATCATACTTCTTGAACCTCTCAATTCTTCTCTACTCCTCCTTAGATGCCTCTCGCCTAACCTCAGGCCGAACTGGTATAACGAGTTGTTCTGGCATGACACCCAGAACCTAATCAATGTGGACCCAGAACCTCAGGCCCTAGGGTATGAGTCACAGGAGTTTGAGCTCCTTCCCTAGCCTGAGATGTGGCTGGTGCAATGGGAATCAATCCCGCCTGAGCTAGAGTTTCGAACATGTTCAAAAACTATGCTAGGGTCTCCTAAAGTCCAGGGGCAACAACAAGTGTCTCAGGTGACTGTCCCCCAACTGGAGCTATTGGTGGCTCATCAGTCGCTGCTCGGACAGGTGCTCTGGCTGCAACACATGCCCCTCCTCAGCCTCTACACCGGCCCCAACCTCGCGCGACTCTAGCAGGAGGTGTAAGTGTCTGATTTTCTGATCCAGTAGTGTGTGTCCTCACCATCTGTGAGAGAATAGAAAGATAAAGATTCAGATTTCAAAGTCAACAAATTTGCACGATAAAGAATCAAAGGAGTGGAATTTTCTAATAGTTCTGTAACCTCTCGAAGATAAGTACAGATGTCTCCATACCGATCCATAAAACTCTACTAGACTTGCTTATGACTCGTAGGACCTATGAACCAAGAGCTCTAACACCAACTTGTCACGACCCCAATTTCCCACCTTAGGATGTTTTGATGGCACCTAGTCTCTAAGACTAGGTAAGCCTAACATTTATTGATATCTTAACAGAATTAACAACTAAGATAAAAAGATAAATCGATAAAACTCACAATAACTCCAAAAAAATATCTGTAACAAAACTCCCAAAACCGGTGGAACTGAGTCATAAGTTCTATGAAGATATACTGAAAATCCCTAGTACAATACTATCTAAATGAAGAGTAAACAGTAGTAAAAGTAAGGACAAAAGGTGACTCCGAGGCCTGCAAGCGCAAAGCTGCTATACCTTGAAGTCTTTGAAATGTATGGTCAAATAACTGATGCCTAGCATGAGGTGAAGTACCTGGATCTGCACAAAAATGTGCAGAAGCGTAGTATGAGTACACCTCAATGGTACCCAGTAAGAATCAAGCCTAACCTCGGTAGAGAAGTGAGAGACTAAGTCAAGACACCTACTAGGATAAGAGACTAAACAAGGTAAAGTACAAGCAAATAATGGACGAGGAGGAAAAAAATGACAATAAAGCAGATCAATAATGTAAGCTAACAACGGAATTTAAAGAAATAAAGGCAAAAATGAGTGAGCACATGATAAGAACATCAAGAAATCAATATGACAAGTACAAGTAAGACAAATAAAGAGATAACAAACTGTTGAACCAACAAGCCTCTTTAACATAGAATGCACAACAAGAATCACAACCGAGGTACCGCCTCATTTCCACATTTCCCAATTTAAAATCACAACCTTTACTTATATCACCGCATAAGCCTTGCATTTATTTTTGAAAACTCCTTTCCCGAAATAGCTACACACTTTTTAGCCCCATTATCTCACCACGTGGCTTTAAGTAATTCCCTTACTAGCAACACACGTATAAATCTCACCTTATCTCACCGCATGCATATCAACCCCTATCCTTGTACCACCGCATGCGTATCAATACCACAACATAATAACAACTCGCACTACATGTGCCCATATGCCACAACTTGCCAAAATCAACAATACCAATATTACCACAACAAATAGCCCATGGCTCAACCACAGTGTGTACAAAAATCTCAATAACAACAAATGAATGAGGGACACTCAAAGGAAAGATATCTGAACAATTTACAACTTCAACCTTAATGTTATAATGGCTTCCATAACTTCAACATCAATAACCTAACAAGAAGATATTCCACGAAATAACAACTTCAATAATTTAATAATAAAGGAGTAACAAGACAAGAAGAGAGGTAGTAACTTCAACTAAAGCATATGAGAGCACTTACAACAAAAAAGGATAGAATAAACACTAACAATGTCAATTAGAGCATGTGAGAGTAAATTTAACAATGAAGGATATAACATGTTATAAAAAATTTAATTAAATGCATGAAAAAAGTCAAAAAGTCTAAACCGGTCAAAATACCACATATAACCCGTATACACACTCGTCACCTTGTGTACACATTTTACACATAGTATGATTAATACACAACAACCCAAATCCTAAGGGGTAGTTCCCCCACATAAAGCTAGGCAAGATACATACCTCAACTAGGTCAAATCAACCCTTGAAAATAGCTTTTCCCCTAAAATTTGCCTCCACACGACTCAAATCTAACCAAAAACAATTTAATAGGATCAAAAAATGCAAGGGAAACCAATTACAATAGATAAAGTAACCCCACGAGTCCATATATGTGTTTTGTTTAAAATCAGAGTCCAAATCAACTCTCAAAACTCAAATCTTCATTTTTCAAAACTTTGACATAACTCTCCAATTTTATTCTTTAATTATCATAAATTTGATGTTAAATCTAAGATATAATCATGAAATATAGTTGGAAATTAATTAGAATCACTTACCTAATATTTGCAGAAAATAATCCCCTCTCCAAATCGCCTCCTACCAATTCTAGGGTTCTGAAATATGAAAAATGAGACTTAAATCCAAACTCCCAACCCTTTTGATTAGCTGCAGATATTGCAAATACGGCCTTGAGTTCACATTCGCGAACCTTTGTGATTGTGGAACAGGTATCGCAATTGCGAACCCTGATAGCCTCTTAAGACATCACAATTGCGACAAGGCTTCGCAATTGCAAAGCTGACTTTCTTCACAAAAGCGACCAATTGGTCGCAAATGTGACCCAACCCAGACCTGTACTTTCTTCGCAAATTCAAAGGGAAAAGTCACATTTGCAATATCTAATCTCCCTTTCCCACTTCACAATTGCGAGGCTGGTGCTCGCAATTGTGGCATCATAGCACCAGCACACCAGAAAATCCTATTTCAGTCCAAACCTTTTTGAAATACGTCTGAAGCTCATCCGAGCCCTGCGGGCTCCAAACCAAACATCCAAAAAAGTCTAAAAATATCATACAAACTCACTCGTACGATTGAAACACAAAAATAACCTCTAGAATTACAAATCATACATCAAAACACATGAATTTCAAAGAAAAGTTCAAGATTTTCTAGAATTGTAACCAAGAGTCCGTATCCTATCAAACCAACTCCAAATGAAACCAAAATTTGTAGACAAGTTATAAATAGCATAATAGACTTATTCCAAATTCCAAAACCAAATTCGGAACCCGATAGCCAAAAGAACCTGTGGTCAAACTTGAAAATTCTTCTAAACTTCAAATTGCCAACTTTCAGCAAAACAACATAAAATAACCTACTGACCCCCGAATTTGATTCCAGGCATACGCTCAAGTCCTAAATCACGATATGAACCTATCAGAGCCATCAAAACACCGTTCTAAAGTCATTTTTACAAAAGTCAACCTTTGATCAACATTTCTAACTAAGACTTCTAAGCCAAAACCAAGGGTCAAAATCAACCCAAAATCTTTCAAAAACGAAACTAACCAACCCTGCAAGTCATAAAACCATAAATTCACATGTGTGAAGCATCAAAAGGGGAAATGGAGCTCAAATACACAAAACGACCAGTCGAGTCGTTACAATAAACTTCTGAAAATTGGTTCAATTTGTGAGGTAAAGTACCGCGACTGGTTAGCCAATATTGTTGTAGTGCCAAAGAAAAATAGAAAGTGGGAAGTATGTGTAGATTATACTGATCTACATAAGGCATGCCCTAAAGATTCATTTTCTTTGCCACATATAGATCAATTAATTGATTCTACTGCTGGTCATAAACTTTTAAGTTTCTTAGATGCTTATTCTGGATATAGTCAAATAAAACGGATCCCCTAGACGACGAAAAAACTTCTTTTATTACATATATGGGGACTTATTGCTACAAAGTCATGTCTTTTGGCTTGGAAAAATGATGGAGCCACGTATCAGAGGTTGGTGACCAAAATATTTTAAGACTATTTGGGAAAAATAATGGAAGTCTACATCGATGACATGTTAGTAAAATCACCGTAAACAAAAGATCATCTCAGACATTTGAATGAAACCTTTGACATACTTCGCAAGTACAACATGAAGCTGAACCCAGATAAGTACGCCTTCAGTGTAGCCTCAGATAAATTTTTAGGTTTCCTTGTTTATAACATGGGATCGAAGTATATCCAGCTCAGATTAAAGAAATAGAAGAGATAACGGATGTACTTACGAGTAAAAGGAAGTACAAAGTTTAACTGGAAGAGTAGCAGCTTTGGGAAAATTCATATATAGACCTTCAAAGAAATGTTTTAAATTGTTCTTATTATTGAAAAATCAAAATCAATTTGACTAGACAGATAACTGTCAATAAGCTTTGAAAGATTTGAAATTATATCTATCAAAACTGCCTATATTATCAAAGCCAAGGGATGAAGAGATATTACCCATCTACTTAGCTGTATCAGAATGGCAGTAAGTGCGGTATTGGTGCCAAAAGAAAAAAGCACGCAATCTCCAATTTACTATATTAGGAACTCTTTGTTGGATGGGGAGACATGATATCCTTATTTAGAAAATTAGCACTCGCATTAATAATGACATCAAGATAGTTACGACCCTATTTTTAATATCATCCTATTTCTGTTGTAACTACTTTTTCATTAGGAAATACGTTACATAAACATGAATTATCAGGAAGATTAGCTAAATGGGCAATAACACTAAGTGAATATCATATTGTTTATCAGCCTCGAACTGCCATACAGTCACAGGTACTACCCGATTTGGTAGCAGATTTTAGTTCGAGCGTACCTTCCTGAAGCTGAAAATGAGGTGCGGGTATTTAGCGGATCTAATCTGAGGACTTGGACATTATACAAAGATAGATCCTCAAATGTAAAAGGAACAAGTTTGAGTATTGACTTCACCTTCATAGGAAATTATTAGACCTGCAATAAAATGTCCCTATAACTAATATTGAAGCCGAATATGAGGCGGTAATTGCAGGTTTGGAACTTGGAAAAGCGATGGGAATTGATCAGGTTGAAATCAATTGCGATTCACAACTTGTAGTCAATCGAATTTAAGGGAATTACGTGTCTAGAGAAACACAAATGCAGCAATACTTGAAAAAAGTATAGAAATTATTGCGCCAATTCCGATTGTGGAAAGAAATTCAAATTCCAAGAGAAAAGAATGCGTAAGTTGATGCATAGGAAACCCTGGGAGCAGTAGCCGACGTGTCAAATACAAAAATACAATCATAGTGCATCTATTCCACTCAGTGCTTGATCAAGCCAAGAATGAGGTAAATTTTAATAATTTAACGTGGGATTGGAGAATTAAATTCATGAATTATTTGAATTATGGATACATGAGGATAAAAACAATCCCAATGGTTACGAATGGAAGTAGCTCGATATTGTTTAATAGAATGCAATTTGTATCGAAAGATGTTTGGTGGACCCTTAGATCGATGCCTTGGGCCCTCACAAACTGAATACATAGTGCAAGAGGTACATGAATGATATTGTGGAGATCACGCTAGTGGAAGGTCACTAGTGAAAATGCTAGTAAGAGCAGGGTATTACTGGCAAAAAATGGAAGACGAGGCGGGAAACTTTGTAAAAAGGTGCATTAAATGCTAACAATATGAAAATAATATGCATCAAACATTAGAATTGCTTTATTCATTTATCGCATCGTAGCTGTCTATGAAATAGGGAATGGATATCGTAGGTCTTTGCCGCAAGCACCAAAAAGGTGCAGTTTTTATTAATTTTAAGTTATTATTTTTCTAAGTGAGTTGAAGCAGGTGCCTTCAAACAGGTACGAGAAAAGGAAGTTATCGACTTCATCCGGAGAAATATAATATGTAGATTCAGGGTTCCAAGAGAAATTGTATGTGATAATGGACCACAATTTGTGAGAGCAAAGGTCACTAATTTTTTCAAAGGATGAAAAATCAAAAGGATTTCTTTAGCACCATATCACCCCGTAGCTAATGGACAAGCGAAGTCGACAAATAAAACCATTGTCAACAATATAAAAAAGCATTTGGAAGCATCAAAAGGCAGGTGGCCTGACGTACTACCTGGGTATTATGAGCCTATAAAACAACGACAAAAAAAAGGCACGGAGGGAAATACCATTTTCACTTGTTTATGATACTGAGGCACTAATTCCAGTAGAAATAGGAAAACCGAGCCTGAGGCTTGAACTTGCAAATGACCAATCGAATAAGGAAGAACTTCAAACAAATTTGAATTTTTGCAGAATAGCGAAGGGAATCAACTTTAATACGGATGACAACGCAAAAGCAAAGGATTGAACGATATTACAACAGGAAAGCAAATCTTCGATATTTTAAGATTGGGGACTTCATCCTTAAGAAAGTGTTTCAGTCAACAGAAGTGATAAATGCAGGAAAATTATGTCCAAATCGGGAAGGACCATATCAAGTTCGAGGAATTGTTGGGAAAAGAGTATACGAATTGGAGACCATAGACAGAAAAGTGTTACCTTCCAATCGGAATGCAGTACACTTGAAGAAATACTACTTTTGAACAAGTACTTACGGTCAGGTATCTCAAAGTTCTTTATTTATTTGCTCATATAATTTTTACTAACCTTTTTAGATGATAGGCAAAAAGCTAACCCATACCAGATGATGACATTAGACCCAAAAGTTAAGCGGAATATTTAATTATTCTCAGTCAAGGTTATAACAATTCTGATGGGAAGCATTCCGCAGTCATCATCTAAAACATTACCCCCAAGTCTCGTGTGTTTCTCCTTTTTAGGAAAAGGACAGTGGAGGAAAGTTGATCCAGTGTTCAAGTTTTCATACATCAAAGCTCAAACACTAGGGGGACTATACATGTGGGAGAAGCATATCTCAAGATTGTTTTCAAACAAAACTTTGAAGAAAATTTTAATTTTTCAAGCTCAAAGATTGAATGGAAAGTGAAGAATTAATGATTCAATAGAAAGCTCCAAAGAGCCATTAGGTTAAGGCTATAAAAATAGTCACGGGATAAATATACCCATACTTATAAACCTGCTACAAGAAAGCAATTATGAAAATATTGTATATGAATATTTGCTTCGGAAGTTCAAATAAAACTTCTTTAAATTACTTCATATTAATATTCTTACACCAACATGAAGATGAGACGTCATTTTCATTAGTGTCGATTGCATAAAGGGGCCCTCTTTTATAAGTAAGACTGTGTGTATTAAGTCACGATATATTAAAGTATTCATTCTACTTATATAAAGCAAAAAAAGGCTCAAAAGTTAAAGACCAATTGCACACATAAAACATGTTGAAAGTTAACATTGATGTTGATAAACGTTTCCACAAAATAAATCAAAACGTCCAAAAGTATCCAGAAAATATAAAAATAATTGTTTTAAAAGTAAGGAGAATCGTGGGAAGGAGCGGAAGGATAAACTTGGGGACTAGAAGATGAAGGCTGGGGATCAACATGATTAGCCTCCGAACCGTCTTTGCTTAAATCACCATTAGAGTTTTCATCCTCGGGTGTAGAGAAACTTTGATATTGCTGAGTAGAATCGATTTCTTCCTTTCCCCTGGCAATCTTTCGAGATCAAAGCCTTCTAGTGTCACGACCCAAAACCACATGATCGACACCCGGCACACTACCCGATCCGAGCGAACCAAACTATATGATGTACCCAAACCATATGTATGAAAACCAATTTAACTATGGAAGCTCTTTGAAAATCATATATATTTTCAAGTTAAATGATGAAATATTATTCCAATTCAAATTTACCCATGAACCCTTTCATAATAGTAATGAGATCAAATACAACAAATATCTTTTCATATATGTCGTGTACCATCCCGTTACTACAACTCATAACAACTATCTACGGAGCCTCTATAGCATGAAATATAACTGAATATTTGGACCAATGCCCGACTAACATAAAATAAGAAGACAATATGATAGCTACCACAAAATAGGAGTGGTGCCTCACTGTATACCTTGGGAAGAGAGTCACCCTAGCCATGTCTGCATGTCACGTATCATACTCCTCATTCAGCAATATGTAAAGTACGCGGAACGTTGAAGAGGGGCCCCTGAGGATTGAGTACACCACCACGGTACTCAATAAGCGTCATAGACGATCTCTAACTCAAGTTCCTGAGAAAATATTTTACAAAAACTATGCAACCAATATTTGATATAAAGTGATAAATAGTTATATAAATCGTGCTATTTGTCATTTTAAATGAAAAGACAATTGAAATGTGAACCATAATATAAGTTTTCAGAACATTTATATCAATTCAAGGTTTTAATAAAAGTCATATAAACCCATTTCAATTGCATTTGGTCACTGAAATCTGTTTCGGCTCCTTAGGCCTAAACTTAAGTAAATCATTATCTTTCACCAGGAGTACGATAGCGACACCGACATAATTAACAACTACTAGGTGATCAACCTAGCAAAAAGTATTCGACCCTACTTGTCTGGGCGGCTTTCTGTAGTCCCGTACGAGTCGACTTAACCTTATTACTTTAAGTAATAGTAATTTGCCCTCTCAATGGGTACTTCATCCCACAAACTTCTACTTAACCTTGGAATGTGACCCTACACCGACACACGTAGTTCCATGGTAAAGAACTTAATATTCGAATGAATCTCGGTGGTCTCTACTAGTAACTTCCAAAAAATTAAAATTTCAAAAATAGATTCTTAGTCTAATAGCCTCAAATGATCTATTTTTATCAAATCATAATTTTCATAGTCAATCCAAACCATTTAAACAATATCAAAAGAATAACTTTTCCATGCTAAAGCCTTTAGCAATTTAACATTAATCTTTTAAAGATACAATAAGTGCCACTCTACTGGTCAAATTTCAAAAGGCATACTTTTTCATGAAAACGTATCTTTAACATTAAAATATTTTATACTCTTATACACATATAAGTTTTAATAATACTTATAAGGTTTTCCTTAAGTGTCATCTTGCGAACAAGTTTTGAAACTAAGAATTTTATAAAATCACATGACACTTCATAAGCAACAAACTTAGAAACACATGGTGACATCCTTCCCGCTTCTCCCCACAAGTATGGATGCACATTTATAAATAATATCACATATTAACTCAAAATATGCTTTTAGAGAAAATCCTTCAAGAAGCATAAGTCTTTATCAACTTACCTCAACCTTCAGGCTCCAAATAATGCTACACTGATTAAAATGCTCAAATATCGCCAACAATTCAATATCTATTAGGTATCCTATTTACATCAAAACAAATAAAAAAATATTAATTAATATCTATTTAGGCATCACAATTTGGCAACAAGCCTTCAACCATTCCAAATTATCTAATAGGTCCACCAATTAGCCTATTCAATTCGATTCGTATCATTAAATACTCATTCAGAGTCATTAATGATACTATATTCTTTACTTTACATCACCAAGTCACTATGCATTATCTTCTCCAATAAAACTCTATGCTCACGAACATCCAATTCTTGAACTAGTATTATTTCTTAGCCAAATGGCGATTCCCCCTTTATTTCGCCCATCAATTAGGTTATCAAGTCTATTGACATCATTAAAAAACTCAAAATCTTTTCATATATATCAACTCACAACTATTCACCTTCTTCTTCATTCAAAATATTATTTTCAAGACCCACTCTTAGGTTTGTATAATACTCCATTATAACTTCAAATAAACTTCATAAACATGCAACTCATACTCCAATATATCATCATATGTGAAGCTCAAGTAAAAAATTTTCTCTTGGTGGAAAAATCTCACTTTTCTCCTTTTGGTGTTCATGAAGATTTAACCCATTTCCTATGGATTTTGATCCATAATAATGTTAGTGTTATATCAAATGATGTTATATAATCATTCTTATACCAAATAAACATACCTTGAAGTGTATTCATGATGGGAGACTTCCTCTTTCTCTCTAGAACCCAAACCCTTGTCCAAAATTCCATCACTTTCTCTCTCCTCGAAATAGCCACTTTTATAATTTTGATTACGCTCCCTTCCTCTTCATTTCACTAGTTGATAGAATCAGCTACGCACAAGGCAGTGTAGCTACGCACAGCTCGCGTAGCTGCATGGCTACAGTGCTACCCTTCAGTAAAAAGATTATAACATCTTGTAGAAATATCCAAATGACGAACAGTTTGAAGCATTAAAAACTAGACACATAGATCTTTAATTTTATAGGTATTAAACCACATAACTTCATATATTGGGAGTTGTTCTTGTTTAAATTTAGGTCTTGTGTAAAGTCATTTGAAACTTTAGCCCATCATATAGTTTCCAACTTAACTTAGCCTTATGGTACTTCTTAGACCATAAACCATTATTAATATACATTGTAAACATATTATCATGATTAATTGGTATTATCCATATCATTAGTCCTTGTTCATACCCGAATTAATATAATTAGCACATGTCAATCTTCTTAATGGCCTTAAAATACTTTAAAATTTT
The DNA here is from genome assembly GCF_000715075.1 of Nicotiana tabacum. Classification (NCBI taxonomy): domain Eukaryota; kingdom Viridiplantae; phylum Streptophyta; class Magnoliopsida; order Solanales; family Solanaceae; genus Nicotiana; species Nicotiana tabacum. Next base: position 114,853,402 of record NC_134083.1, read on the forward strand.
CTGGGGTGATACATCTTGGCTAGACTCAGTCAAAGTCTCAAGACGAGTGTTCAGGAAGGCCCAACTCACGTCCAAAGTTAGTTTGTCCTCAAGAGTCTCGTAGTCTTTCTCCGACTGTTCAATTTCAGCCTTCAATTCTTCTTTTTCAGCTTCGGCAGCCTCATATGAAACCTTCAAAGGTTTTATGTAGTTTCAAGGAACTTAACTCTGTTGGAGGAGGTGTGAAGATCTTCTTGAGCTTGAGTCAATGCTTGGAACAGATCACCTGCGTACACTTCTTTTTGATTCAGAAGTTCTTTCAAACTTCAAATCTCCTCAGTGACCCTTGAATGCTGCTCAGCAAAGTGCCCTCCATCCTTGCTTTTTCCTTCTCTGCCTCATTTACAGAAGCCTTCATTATTGCTAACTTAGCAATAATGATCCTAAGCTATTGCTCTAGAGTATCTTTGTCGCCGGCCAAGACATCCTTCTCCAGTTTAAGGCTCTCATATTTCTCTTTCCAGTTGTCAGCTTCCGTGCTTAACTCTGCAATTTGTTGCCAAGCCAATCTCCTTATTAGCATCGTACCTGTTAAGTTGATATGCAAAAAGACGAGGGGAAAGATGTTATAAACCTAAGGAAGGAAGAAATGAAAGAAGTAAAAGAGGAAAGACATACCTTGATGGTAGAATGAATTATTTTCCTCTAGAGGGGACTGATCAAAGGCTTCAACCAAATCGCAGCTTAGTGAGATTTCTTCAGCAAGTTCATACCCTTGGGGACTTCGATCATAACTTGTTTCATACCGCTCCCAGTAGAAGGACCAGATTCATCTTGAGGGACAGCAGCGGGAGCAATGAGACTCATAGGAAGAGTAGCAAGAGGTTGTTCTTCAGAAACGAAGCCAAATTATTCCTTTCACCCTCGAATCCTTGAGCAAAATATCTTTCAACAGGATTTGAAGGATTGTTTAAGGCAGGTTCAACATCTTCTTCCTCTGAAATCTCCACAGGGATATCTTCAGGCTCATCAACCAAGTGAAAAGGCACAGAGTTTGAAGGCTGGTTTCGAGGGACATTGGATTTATCATATAAAATGACTCACCTCCTAACCCGAGGCCTCTTCAAGGAACCTTCATCTTTTTCCTCTTCATCAGAGGCGAGGGATACTTTATTCTTCCTCTTCGAAGAGGACACATTCAAAATCTACTCCTAAGCAGTGTTGACATCAAGTCTAGCTGCAGGAGAAGGAGCGAAACGTACTCCACAGATTGCAAATCCTGAAAATCAAAAAGGATTTCGAAATAAGCATAAAAAAATTCACGGCAAACTAAAGTAACATACCGTGAGTTTTGACTTTCCACTCAAATTTTAGGGATAGAAAATTCCATGATCTTTGCTCCATAGGATCAACGGATAACATCTTTTCTACCCAATTATGGAAGTCAAGAAGCTTACCAAAGACTTTTATTATTGTTGGAAAAGAAGAAAACATGAGCGATAAGGTTAGTATTCTAAGAGAGGAAAAATGGCAGAATGTAAAAATAAAGGAAAACACTTACGTGCAAAATTTTACTTTTCGGGAAAAATCATATTCATTTCTCCCACTAACGCATGTGTTGGGACATCCACTAACCGAGCATATCAGCCTCAGTCATGATCATCTTTAGGACTAATGTCACGCCCCAAAACCGAGGAGTGAGATCGGCGCTCAACCGAGTGAACCCGACCGAGTAAGCCTGTTAGATTCCTTCTACCCAAATTCATTCGTGAATAAAGAGGAGATGTACTCCGTTAATCAAATACTGAAGAGATTTTATTAACCGCTCCCATTTCATTCCCATTAACAATATCATTCAATATTTCCAAAATAGTACGAGTTTATAGATTTAATAAAAAATATGTTGCCAAATACCAACAGTTCTAATCCAATTCCCAATATCAAATACCACCCATAACCTGTCTACGGAGCCTCTAAGTACAACTGAAGAGTAATATGGAAATGCCGACAACAAGGCCCCGGCTATACCTCAATCACAAAGTACATGAGAAACAAAAGACACATGACCCCGAAATAAAGTGGGGCTCACTAAATCAGCTGAAAGGAGTGTACTGCTATCACTGATCAATGCCACCTGTTGTAGAACCACCTGCATCCATTAAAAATGCAGCACCCCCGGCAAAAGGGATGTTAGTACTGTCGAATAGCACTAGTATGTATATCTAGAAATCCTCTTTCAAAATAGAATGCCCATATGATCTATACGTGGGACACATAATATAATGTAATTGAAACGACCCGTACAAACAAGGACAACAAAAGGGGCACTTATTGTCTACATTAATAATGTGTCTCATTAGACCGTCCTTAGTGTTCACATATCATATTATACACTTATGCGTTTCATAGACCGTCCATAGTGTTTATTCATACCGTACATCTATACCTCTTATACACAATGCACATATGTGTTTCGTAGACCGTCCACAGGATTTCATATCACAATGGATTTCATAACACAATGTACCTATGCGTTCATAGACCGTCCACAGGATTTCATATCACAATGTACCTATGCATTCATAGACCGTCCACAGGATTTCATAACACAATGTATCTATGCGTTTCATAGACAGTCCATAGGATTTCATAACACAATATACCTATGCGTTTCATAATACAATGTACTTCATAACACAATGTACCTATGCGTTTCATAGATTATCCACAGGATTTCATAACACAATATACCTATGCATTTCATAGACCGTCCATAGGGTTTCATAACACATTATACCTATGCGTTTCATAGACCGTCCATAGGTTTTCATAACACATTGGAAACAAAAGTACAAATACGTACATCTCATAACCTTTCACACCACATATCACCTAATCCGTACTTTCAACCACTTACAACATTATTATTTCATTGGCTCTCTTGGCCATACATATGATTCTTTATTCATGGCGCAATGGCCGTATTTCATATTCCACACTTTCATTTCTTCCCTTTCATAGATCATCATCATAATTATCAACAAGTAGAATATTCCGGAAATTACAACTTTAAATTCATTAGTAATGAAGGCTTTAAACACAATCGATTTCTTTCCAATAAATGGAGTAAAATGATTGGCAATCAAAGTACAAGTTAAAATCATACACAATTTCCACTCACGAATATGTAAGAACGCAAAACACATTGAAAATTACTTACAAAGCATATCATTAGCTAAAACAGCCACATATGAGCATCACTTGAGTTCATAAACTTTTAGCCGATTATATTGTCGAAGTCAATTTTGGAATAGTTGAGTCAAAGCTCATTTCATAATCTTTATCACATTATTTCATTTCATTGGCACCATTGGTCACAAGTATAACTTTCACTATTGGCACGTTGGCCACACTTTATATTCCCAATTTACTGATTTCACTTCCAATCATCTATTTAGGTTATCAACAATAAGACATTCCCAATCAAGACTTTAGGTACACGTATGAGCAATTAAGAGTCTTCAGAATATTGAGATTTTCTCACACAATTTGGCATACTAGCTTTCATTTGAAATACGATTCAAGCCACAACATTTTAATACGCAACCCATACTTTGAAACTCACGAAAACAGTATGGAATTCAATTCCAAGAGAGAAAGTTTAGCCAACATACCTCAATTGAGCTTTCCTTAAATTACTACAACGTTCCGGAAATTCTAGCAATCCCAATCTATTTGAGACATAACAAAATTGAACCATAATTAGGAAGATATTCATGGTCTCAGCTCATTTGAGCATTTTATCAAACACTAAGTGTGGATTAAGGTTCAAGGTCCTTTTATGGAGGATTCCATCATCCCACAATCCAATCTTTATCATTTTTAGCTCAACAATCTTTCTACACCCTTTGATAACACATGCATGTAAAATAAACAACCCTCTTGCCCAGAAATTATCTTGCTTATTACCCATTTCTAGACAAAATTCGAAATTGAGGGTTAGGGTGTAGAATTTTACCTCTAGGATGAAGACCTAGTGAGTTTCCCTACTTAATCTTCCAAAATTTGAGCAAGAATTGAAGAACAATTATTGAAGAATACCTTCTCACTCTAGGGCACTCTCTCTCACTCTAAAATATCATATTATGTCTCAAAAATGGCCCAAAGAGTGTATTTAACGAAATAGGGTCGGGTTTTAAAAACCCAAAATGGAGCTCCGGAACAAGGTATGCGATCGCATAATCGATATGCGGATCACATAACGGCCGCATAATTGGTTACAAAATAGCCAAAAGAACTGTCTGTGTATGCGGTCACTATGCGGTCGCATAGTCGACTGCATAGTTGCTTCCAACTGACCCAATTAACTGCCTCACTCTGCGGCCATTATGCGGTCTGCAGAGTGGTTCTGCGGTCGCATAATGGACGCAGAAATGCACTTTTTCGCCAAAACTTTTCCTTTACTTTCCGGCACCATGAAATATTATTTTCTTTGCAAATTCTACCGGACTTTACACTTAAGTACTTCGAAATTTTCCGAGGTGTTACAACTAACCAAGATGTATTTACTTCTTGTTGCGAGTGTGAAAGCACCCGCACAAAAAGTTTTTGGGGAATACAGATGGGGGAGATTTCAAAACACGAAAGGGGCGGAAACTAAGACTGACAAGTAGCGAAGGCAAGCTACTGGCCACCATATTATCGAGCCTATTTGCCCGAGACAAACATTGAAATAGTGGCAAAACTCGAGAATCACTGGGTTAATTGGAGGCTTAAATCCTAAGGTAAAATGATAAGTGTAGATGAACGAATAACCTTCACGGTAGGTGGTTATTTAATCATCAATACTAGGGATTGTGATTTGGAAATCAGGATTCCAATGACATTCTCTATGTATGAGAGGAAGAAGACCTGATTTAATCAGGGAAGGATAGTGATCAACAGGGTTAAGTGCTGCTATGGAGGAAAATTCTTTACTCCATGCCTCATAATTAGAGATAAAAGAAAATTCTTGAGGAATAATCTTTGAAACTAAAGGTTTAGGCAGTGGTTCATTTTGATCCCTAGCTTTAGAAGAAGATCCAGGAGTGAATGTGAATTTAGATTTGGAGGAAGAAGAAGGTTTCGAAGAAGCTTCTTAGAAGAAGTAGTGCTTCGACTTGATATGGAACCTAGGCTACGAAGCCTACCACCTCTGTTCCTACTTCTAACTGAAGCCATAGTAGAAGGGAGTTCATCTACTATAATAGCACAACGAGGATCAGAGGATGAAGAAGGGTTTGAATTGGGAAGCCGTTGTTGAATAAAACAAAAGCACGAAGAGCAAGAGAGAGTTGCAAAAACAATTTAGTGAAAATGAAAGAGAGTAAAAGAAGTTTTGGAAGATGTATGATACGGTATTTTTAAGAGAAAAATGTCATCATGGACTGTCATCATGGAAGTTTCACATCGAACTGACACAACCGCAAAAACCCTAAAAAGTTGCTGCAAACTGTAGAGCCAATCAAGATAAGACACGTGTCTAGAGAATTAAAAGGAAGAGACATATATCTCTTTGCTTCTGAAGCAAATCATAATGATATCGGAAAGAAGCGATAAGATATTCCCGCCATAAATAAAATCTTCACTTCCCAAATATTCAGTTGAGAATATGCAGAAAGTGGGGGGACTATCTGTATTGGTAGAAAAATAAACTCGTAACGTGGACTAATAATATGCTGACAGGTGGAGTAGGAGTAAAAACGATAAAAAAAAGTGAAGATTAGAGAAGGCATGGACAAAACACCCATGGGATGGTTCACAAAGATACCATACCTAATAGCTGGAAAAGAGGAAATAAGTGCGAGATGGATAATTAAAAATCACGAAGGAGGAAGGTTCATTAATAGCCGCGAATATGGAAAGAAATCAACATAATCTTAGATTATGCGCAATCGGTTGTTATTAACTGTCACGACCCAAAATCCAACTAGTCGTGATGGCACCTAACCCAACCCCCTAGGTAAGCCAATTAACAACTATCCAGTTTAATGAGATTTATTAAGAGAAGAAATGATAATACAACTACTTTTATACAAAGAATTTCCCAAAGAATGGTAGCACAAATCACGAGCTTCTAAGATTTAGATTTTTGCAATTGATATAATTACAACATATGTTTGAAATGTAAATGAACAGAATTCGAATCTAATACTACCAAGGACAAGTGATAGTCATAACTGGAATACAGGTACAACTTCAAATCCAGCTCCAACCGTACACAACAACATCAACATCCAACATTTGCACGCAAGGTGCAGAAGTGTAGTATGAATACAACCGACCCTATGTACTCAATAATTAACAAACCTAATCTTAGATTGAAAGTAGTGACGAGCTGGGACAAGGGTTAGAGTCCAGCTCCAATAACCAGCAAGAATTCATAACAACATAATAAAAAAGGTGCAAGAAAAATAACTCAGGGGTATGATGCCCAACTCGTTCGCAGTTACGGGAAAATAGGCATGCTTTTCAAAGATGTGAGTAAAACTCAATTCTTTTAACCAAATCATCAAAAATGTGAGTAAGTCTGAAAACTGTGATTTTTTCCAAAAATCTTTCAATAATAATTAAGATGTTTTATTTTCAGATAGCATGAGAAAAGTATATCTCTACACCTACATGTCGATATTCAAGTGAAATCATGAATGTCACCAAAACGGGGTAGCATGAGGAAATGCATCTTTATGCCTGCATCTCAAGTACGCATGTCAAATGCAATGCATCTCAGTAATGAACTCATGTGCTCACACTCTCAGAGTACTCAATCTCGTTGTCTCGTATTATCACTCATCAAGCTCAATACTCAGCACGCTCAGCCACTCAGTACTGTACAGGGCAGATCCAGCCCAAACATAAATAATACTCACGCTCAGTCACTCGGTATTGTACAGGGCAGATCCAGCCCACATGTAAACAAATAAAGGGTAGATCTAGCCCAAAAATCAATAGCAATTGCGCTCACTGTGGGTGTGCAGACTCCGTAGGGGCAGATCCAACCCAAGCAATATAATAAGCCAAATTCTGGAATGAATCAATAAAGCCTGTTGCGCCGTACAACCCGATCCCATAAATATCACTCACAACAGGCCCTCGACCTCACTTAGTCATTAGTGTCTCCATTCTCTCGGACTCACAACACTCATGCTAAGCAGCCCAAATCAATGACACGAGATGTGACAATATACGATAATAGAGACTGAGATATGATATGTAATGATGAATACGACTAAGTACATAACTACAATTAAGAAAATAACGTATGAGCAAAGAATGACCACTGTGGGTCCCAATAGTACTAGCATATAGCCTAAACATGATTTCTAGCATATATCACATCTCAAGTGCTCTAACACATAGAGTACAGTAAAAATCTTCAGCTAAGATAGCTATACAGTTCCATGGAATCGACTAAATCATAATTTCTATGGTGCGCGCCCACACGCTTGTCATCTAACATGCGCGTCACCTAAACATCAATCACATAACATGAAATTCTGGATTTCATACCCTAAACACCAAGTTTAGAAGTGTTACTTATCTCGAACAAGCCAAATCCAACACCAAACAAGCCAAACGATGCTCCAAAAATGCCATCCGCGCGCGTACTAACCTCTGAACGGCTCAAAACTAGCCAAAACAACTCGACTACATCAAATAATGCCGAAGGAAACAATTCCAAATGATAAAGGTCGAATCTTTAATCAAAAGTCCAAAATCAACCAAAACGTCAAACCCGGACTTGCACCTTGGAACCCGATGAAACTCACAAAATTTGACAACCCATTCAATAACAAGTCCGACCATACTAGTTTTACTCAAATCCGACTCCGAATCGGTGCTCAAAACCCGAAAATGCACTTTATGAAATTTTAGACAAAAACCTTCGATTTTCTCTCTTGAAATCCTCAATCAAATGCCGAAAACAAAGATATATTCATGAAATATAATAAAAAATGAGTAGATAAACACTTACCCCAATTCATATGGTGAATATTGCTTAAACAATCATCTTAATCCGAGGTCTATAGCTCCAAATATGAATAAGATGACGAAACCCTCGATTTTAAAGCTTCTGCCCAGCCATTTTCCCTTTTGCTAACAAATTTCCGCTTTTGCGGACTCGCGTCTGCGACCATAATCTCGCTCTTGCGGAAGAGAACTGCCAACAAGCCCATCGCACCTGCGAAAAATCTCCGCTTCTGCGCAAACGCATGTGTGGACAAATTCACGCACCTGCACTGCCTATCGCTTCTGTGCCCTCATGCGCCTGTGCCATCGGAGATGAGAAGAAAACTATGCATTTGCGGACTCCTGCCCTCAGACCAGTCTCTGCTTCTGCGACCAATTGTCTACATCGACGGACTCGCATCTGCGTCCATTCTTCCGCATATGCAGAAACACCAGAACCCGCACAAACAAGCCATAACCAAAATTTCCAAAATGATCCGAACCATGACTGAAACTCTCCCGAGCCTCTCGGGGCCCCGTCCGAATATACCAACAAGTCCCATATCATAACACGGACCCACTCAAGACCACAAATCATGCATCAAAATGACGAATTGCACCTCAAATCAAACTTAATGAACTTTCAACTTCCAAAACTCATGTTGAACCATATCAAATCAACTCGGAATGAACTCAAATTTTGCACACAAGTCCCAAATGACATAAAAAAACTATTCTAATTTCCGGAACGACAATCCGAATATGATATCCTCAAAGTCAACTCCCGGTCAAACTTATAAGCTTTCTAAACTTTCAAGTTTCCAACATTCGCCAATTCGCGTTGAAACCTTCTAGAAATATCCAAATGCAAATCCGAGCATACGCCCTAGTCCAAAATCACCATCCAGACCTAACAAAACATCAAAACTCCAATCTGAGGTCAAATTCACAAAAGTCAAACTTGGTCAACTCTTCCAACTTTAAAGCTTCAATCATGAAATTTATTCTTCCAAATCAATCCTGAATAACCTGAAAACCAAACCGATGATTCACACAAGTCATAATACATCATACAGAGATACTCATGCCCTCCAACCACCGAGCGAAGTGCAAATGCTCAAAATGACTGGTCAGGTCGTTGCATTCTCCCCTACTTAAACATACGTTCATCCTCGAATGTGTCAAGCGTCGTTCCAAAGCCATCAAATCGCCGTGTAATCTTACAAGGCACATACCCGGGGGTGATCCCACATCACAATAATCAATATAACCCTGCCGACATATCATAATTGAAGAATCTTAATTCAATCTTAGCCCATAAACCTTAGAATACAATTTTTCCAACATCCGAAATTTCCTATAAGGCCCAAATCTTGCATCTATACACTGTATAAGTCTGAACAAACTAGGTCGAGTCATAACCATAACCCAGGACACAATCACATTATATACCACATAACTCAAATACTCATAGCAATAATTTCTAATCACCGCAGTTTCTTAAAAATAAATGTGGTACTGGTAATAAACCTCATATCAAACAAAACCTCATTCAAAAACCTTCGTACACTGCAGATGATGAAATGAACACGCAGAAACTTATAACCACTCATCAGATCAACAAGCCATGGAGCTCTCTCTCGTCTGACAGGAACCAAAGAAAGTTCTGAGCTGACTTCCGATATTATTCTTCCAAACATACCGCAATCAAATCCGATAGTATCCATTCTAGGTCCAATGACCTTACCTCATCAAGAACAACTATTCCATTGACATGCCATACCAATACAAGCTAAAGTCACAACCGTGCAATCTGTGCACCAATAAGCAACCATTCAAATGTACTCAAATAAGGAAAATGACTCAAACGAGAGAACCGTCCTGCAGGTTCAACAAGTACCACCACAAACGCAATGCTATGAGCCTATCATACATGGTATAACCAAGACATAACTTCGCTGCAATACGTGACCCCATCAAAACATCGGTCCATATGAAATACCTCAAACCACAATGCTCCAAATCCACAACCACACACAATTTCAAGTACACAAGGTGCATCACCATAACCACAGAGAAGCAAATAATACAATACCAAAAACCCGAAAGGACCATAACCAAGGCGCAATCAACCATTCCACACCCCAATCACCAAATCACATAAAGTTCGCAATAAAGCCCAAAAACAACCACACCGTGTGCTCATATAGCCAACAAATTACAACCCCTCGTAGAATAGAAGAGTAACACATAGATCATACCAGATACGAATGAGATCAATTCTAACCAAATGGAATATCCCTCAACTATAGCAGTACAGAGTCAACTAATCCGGCCTAGTATAGAATACACATCCTCATTGGGCCTACCAATGGACCCCAAATCAACTCTGGTCATCAACAAATAGATGCAAAACCCTCCAAACGTCCACAATGACCTAACCATAACGCATACCATCATCTTGCTAGCTTTGGCCACATATTCATAGTCAACAACCACTAAACAGTGTGCCTCTGAGAACTCCCAGTCTCCAAATCCATAGAACACACGAGTCACTATATTTGATCCCAGCTCCACTGCCCGAATGTTTAACACATCTCTCATACATGATCATCCAGAAAGGAATACTTCTATAATTCTTACGTGCCACATAGCAAAATCTGAATATCATCAGCTGATCAACTAGGCGAGTATTACAATACCATGAAGCATCCGCAAGTCAAAACACACTGCGCCTTCTGAATATACACTCTACTCAGGTAATACCAATTAGTAATAGCATTCATCTAGTCATCTAAAACTGTCTATGTTGTCTAAGAATTCGTGGCCTTCCCTTTAAAACTGAATCTGTGACCTTACACATGCAAATGTCAATCTCACACGACGCGCCGCCTCTATTAGGCCATTATACGAAGACACGAGAACCTTATTAACACTCTGAGTCCAAACTACATACTCAATTAGCCAGGAATTTTTCATATGATCCCATCTAGTAGAAAATCACAATACGCAGCATGCTCATCGCGTCGGTAGGATATATCTATCTCAAACCGTGGTAGAAACCATCGAGAACACTTTGAAATCCATTTGCACATAATAAAGCCACGGGAACTGAATTTCTCTAACTCAACCAAGCCACGCAGGTTGCCAAGCCCAAGGGTATTGACACAAAACACCTGTTGGAACTCACCACATCATAAGTACCTAAAGGACCAATCATATCCATTGCCGTGTTGATATAACCTACTACTAAGCTGTTCCATTTATCCAAGTTCCTTCCAAATTACCCTCAAGTTGATACTTCTCCTTGCGAGAACACCACGATCCTTACCCCAAAGTTCACCATAAGAGATCTTAGCAAAAAAACCACATCTCCCTAAGGCCCATAAGCCGTATTCCCTCTTAAGCATCCCAAAAGTACCACGACCGAGACACTGACTCTGAAGAGACCTTATATGAATCTAAAGCCATTTCCCTCACCTTCCGGATACTGAAATATAGAATCTATAATGATATAGAAATACTACGAGTCTCGACACCATCCAATATGAATCTCAGATCTTAACCATATACAAATCTGGAAAATTCTCAATTGCCGCATATAATCTTGAATACATTAGAACCTTCTCGAGAGTCATCCACTCTGCTCAAATCTCAATTGCATCGCCCAAACGGGCCGGACGACCTATGCTCAATTAGCACAACACCCCAAAGAAGTAACCCTGCCTTAACGTAACTGAGCAAATTCCTACACCTTGCGCACTACTTCCATCACAAATAACAACTCAACTCATTCCATGATTTCCATATACCCATAAAGTGTAATATAACCCGTATGCAGAAATTCCCTTACTCGAGTCATCCTCGATCTCAACCTCTGTAAGTCATAACTGATTCACAAGTATACCTCAAATCAAAACCGATACTACACATAACCGTGCAATCAACTCGTCGATAGCAGACTCCCCCACTTGGCTCAAATCCATGGAATCAAACATCTGGTAACTTACAATAACCATACCGCATTACTGCCATACTACCGCAGTGAGATTCAACTAAATCCTTCATAAACCCATGTAACACAAACCATCTAATACCTCAAATCATCTGCGAATCTCGCATTCATCCTCATAACGGTCAGGTCAACTATTACAACCAATCCAAACTCAAATCGCACAATTATAACCCATTGGTAGAAAAGAAAGTCTCCACACAACATCATAAGTATCACACATCCGAAGATTACCTCGCATGTACTTAGCCTCAAACTGACATCCCTTTATACCCTTTCATAGCCACAATTACTACGGAATCACTTAATTTTCTCGAGTCTGAACTCATCAACAAGACATGAAAATCTACTTTGTTCCACAATTAAACAACATGAAAAACTTTTCAACACTCTCATAACTCGAGACTATACATCACATCAAGACAGAAATCAAGCACCCAATAGTCCTTTTCACATCTCAAGAAAACTCTTCATGTCACATTCAAACCACATGAACACATTCTGTTGTCATCATACTCATCATATAGCCATCCATCCACTCATCGAGACACGAATTCAACTCATAGGGACGTAACCAGACCTATAAGTCTAAAAGCATGTGCTCAGATAACCGAAATCCTCGTGCTCAAGCTACAGTCAAAACTCGGCCTCAAGTCCTCCAGACTGGCCCATCATCAGCACATAGAAATCATATCTCGCACCTCATCCATGGAATCACCAGCCGTCGATGCGCAACTGATACCGAGCGCTCACATGTGCATACGAGTGCATGGAAGGAATTCAAAGAGTTACGCTTCAAGCTGAATCAATGCTGCACGATAAGGAAAGAAAGATGGGAAGTTTATCCTAAATGCCCTGTAGCCTCTTGAAGATAGGTATGGACATCATCATACCGATCCGCAAGACTCTACTAGACACTTGCTAATAACTCGTAGAACCTATGAACCTAAAGCTCTGATAACAACTTGTCACGACCCAGAATCCAACTAGTCATGATGGCACCTAACCTAACCCGCTAGGTAAGCCAATTAAAAACTAACTAGTTTAATGAGATTTATTAAGAGAAGAAAAGATAGCTTTTTATACAAAGAATTTCCTAAGGACAGGTAGAACAAATCATGAGCTTCTAAGATTTAGATTTTCACAAAACTGAATTGAAATAATTATAACATCTGTTTGAAATGTAAATGAACAGAATATGAATCTAATGCTACCTAGGACAAGTAATAGCCATAACTGGAACGTATGTACATCTTCAAATCCATCTCCCGCCATACACTCCAACATCACCATCCAACATCTGCACGCAAGGTGCAGAAGTGTAGTATGAATACAACCGACCATGTGTACTCAATATGTAACAAACCTAATCTTAGGTTGAAAGTAGTGACGAGTTGGGACACGGGTCAGAGTTCAACTCCAATAACCAGCAACAGTTCATAACAACATAATAAAAATGGTGCAAGAAAAATAACTCAGAGGTATGATTCTCAACTCGTTCACAGTTACATGAAGATAGGCATGTTTTCCAAAATGTCAGTAAAACTCAATTCTTTTTACCAAATCACCAAAGATATGAGTAAGTCTGAAAACTGTGATTGTTTCCAAAAATCTTTCAATAGTAATTAAGATATTTTATTTTCAGATAGCATGAGAAAAGTATATCTCTATACCTACATGTCGATATGCAAGTAAAATCATGAATGTCACCAAATCGGGGTAGCATGAGGAAATGAATCTCTATGCTTGTATCTCAAGTACGCATGTCAAATGCAATGCATCTCAGTGATGAAATCATGTGCTCACACTCTCAGAGTACTCGATATCACTGTCTCGTATTCTCACTCATCAAGCTCAATACTCAGCATACTCAGTCACTCAGTACTATGCAGGGCAGATCCAGCCCAAACATAAATAATACTCACGCTCAATCACTAAGTATTGTACAGGGCAGATCCAACCCACATGTAAACAAATCCAGGGTAGATCTAGCCCAAAAATCAATAGCAATTGCGCTCATTGTGGGTGTGCAGACTCCGTAGGGGCAGATCCAACCCAAGCGCTATAATAAGCCAAATCCTGGAATGAATCAATAAAGCCTGCTACGCCGTACAACCCGATCCCATAAATATCACTCACAACAGGCCCTCGACCTCACATAGTCATTAGTGTCTCCATTCTCTCGGAATCACAACACTCATGCTAAGCAGCCCAAATCAATGACACGAGATGTGACAATATACGATAATAGAGACTGAGATATTATATGTAATGATGAATGCGACTAAGTACATAACTGCAATTACGCAAATATTTCAACAACAAAGAACGACCACTGTGGGTCCCAATAGTACTAGCATATAGCCTAAACATAATTTCTAGCATAAATTACAGCTCAAGTGCTCTAACACATGGAGTACAGTAAAAATCTTCAGATAAGATAGCTATACAGTTCCATGGAATTGACTAAATCACAATTTCTACGGTGCACGCCCACACGCCCGACACCTAGTATGCATGTCACCTCAACATCAATCACATAACATGAAATTCGGGATTTCATACCCTTAGCACTAAGTTTAGAAGTGTTACTTACGTCAAACAAGCCAAATCCAACACCGAGCAAGCCAAACGACGCTCCAAAAATGCTATCCCCCATGTACCGACCTCCAAACGACTCAAAATTAGCCAAAAAAAACTCCAATACATCAAATACTGCCTAAGGAAATAATTCCAAATGATAAAGGTTGAATCTTTAATCAAAATCCCAAAGTCAACCAAAAAGTCAAACCCGGGCTCGCGCCTCGAAACTCGATGAAACTCTTAAAATCTTACAACCCATTCAATTAGGAGTCCAACCATACTAGTTTTACCCAAATCCGACTCTGAATCGATGCTCAAAACCCGAAAATTCACTTTATGAAATTTTAGACAACCTCCCCCCCCCCCAATTTTCTCTCTTGAAATCCTCAATCAAATGCCGAAAACAAAGATAGATTCGTGAAATATAATAAAAATGAATAGAGAACACTAACCCCAATCAATATGGTGAAAATCGAGTCAAAACTCGTCTCAGTCTGAGGTCTATAGCTCCAAATATGAATAAAATAAGCAAAACCTCGATTTAAAGCATCTGCCCAGCATTTTTTGCTTTTGCGAACAAAGTTCCGCTTCGGCGGACTCGCGCGACGACCATAATCTCGCTCTTGCAGAAAAGCACTGCCAGCCAGCCCATCGCACCTGCGGAAAATCTTCGCTTCTGCACAAACGCAGGTGCGAACAAACTTCACGCACATGCACTGCCTCTCGCTTCTGCGCCCTTATGCGTCGCATTTGCGCCTTCGCAGATACGAAGAAAACTCATTTGCAGACTCCTGCCCCTAGCACAGTCTCCGATTTTGCGTCCAATTGTCCATATCTGCGTTCATTCTTCCGCAGATGCGGAAACACCAGAACCAGCACAAACAAGCCTTAACTAAATTTTCCAAATTAATCTGAACCATGACTGAAACTCTCCCGAGCCTCTCGGGGTCCTGTCCGAATATACCAACAAGTCCCATATCATAACACGGACCCACTCGAGACCACAAATCACGCATCGAAATGACGAATTGAACCTCAAATCAAACTTAATGAACTTTCAACTTTCAAAACTCGTGTTGAAACATATCAAATCAACTCGGAATGAACTTAAATTTCGCACACAAGTCCCAAATGACATAAAAACTATTCCAATTTCCGGAACCACAATCCGAATATGATATCCTCAAATTTAACTCCCGGTTAAACTTATGAGCTTTCCAAACCTTCAAGTTTCCAACTTTCGCCAATTCGCGTCGAAACCTTCTAGAAATATCCAAATACAAATCCGGGCATACGCCCTAGTCCAAAATTACCATCCGGACCTAACGAAACCATCAAAACTCCAATCCGAGGTCAAATTCACAAAAGTCAAACTTGGTCAACTCTTCCAACTTTAAAGCTTCAATCATGAAATTTATTCTTCCAAATCAATTCTGAATAACCTAAAAACCAAACTGACGATTCACATAAGTCATAATACATCATACGGAGATACTCATGCTCTCAAACCACATAGCGAAGTAAAAATACTCAAAACGATTGGTCGGATCGTTACATTACCATAACCATTGCAAATCACCCATGTAACGGGTAATCAATATAATAAATGTTAGTAACGAGGAGGAATTAAAAAGGACGAGCTGTTACAAATTGTACTCTTATATAAATTCTCTTACCGTATCTTGTATCCACATCAAGAAATTCACAAAATTATACTATCAATTATTTATATTTTTATTCTCTACTATTTGAAGATCTTATTCTCTCCTTTTGGAAGGAAGCTGGAATTATCAATAAGATTTCTTTTTTCTTATTATCTCAATATTCTATTTTTATTATTTATTATTCATCTGTATTTGAAAAAGTGAAGTAAAATTGGTTATTAGACACTCGAATTATACTTTTATTTGTTTTGACCATAAAAACTATTTTTTTATTAAACACAAACACCTCAGCAATTTGAAACTGGAAATAATTTATTTTCAATAAAATAGGTATCTTTATCCAAATAGCCGGTCGAATTTACTGTTTGCTTTTTCTAACCAGTATACCGCCTACTTAAGTGCTTAAACCTAAAATAGCCGTCGACTATATAATATATATATATATATATCTATAAATAATATATGTATAATCGTGTATAATTATTGTATCATCTATGTATATTACCTATAAAAAGTAAACAGCGAATTTGACCGTCCATTTGCGTAAAGATCCCTATTTTATTTCCCAAAACAGACACTTCTTCAGTCAATTATAGTCTACTCTTTCCCACTAAATCGACTTTATGTCCATCATCTTTGTAACGACCCGACCGGTCGTTTCGAGAGTTATAGTCCCGTTTCTCCCATTTCTGCTTATTTTGTGTTATTCAACATTATTGTGTTATACTGGGTTAGTTGGTTCAGGTCCGGAGTGGTTTCAGAGTGAATTGAGACACTTAGTCTCTTTGAGATAAGTTTAAGTTAGAAAAATTAACTGGATGTTGACTTATGTGTAAACAATCTCGGATTTGGATTTTAATGATTCTGTTAGCCCCGTTAGGTGATTTTGGACTTAGGAGTGCGTACGGAATGTAATTTGGAGGTCCCTAGTGGAATTAAGCTTGAATTGGCGAAAATTAGAAATTTGGCGATTTTGGTCGACAGTGGAAAATTTGATATCGGGGTCGGAATGGATTTTTGGAAGTTGGAGTAGGTTTGTGGTGTCATTTGTGATGTGTGTGTAAAATTTGAGGTCATTCGTACGTGATTTGATAGGTTTCAACGTTATTTGTAAAATTTAGAAATTTAGAAGTTCTTAGGCTTGAATCCGAGGGTAATTTCGTATTTTGGTGTTGTTTTGGGTGATTCGAAGGCTCGACTAAGTTCGTATGGGGTTATATGACATTTTGACATATTTGGTTGAGGTCTGAGAGCCTCGGGTGTGTTTTGAGTGGTTAACGGATCAAGTTTGACGTTTGGAGAATTGTTGAAGTTGGCCTACTGCTGGTGTTATCGCACATGCGAGGGTATTACCGCAGGTGCGGTAGGATTGGCGCAGATGCGGAAGTGAGTTGGATTGGGAAAAACCGCAGGTGCGAATGGGTGTGCGCATCAGTGAGCCCGCAGAAGCGGGTAGTTTCCAGCAGAAGCAGAAGAGAGGAGGACTGGCAGTGGCCGCAGGTGCGAGGTCTTTTCCGCACTTGCGAGGTCACAAAAGTGGATAGGGAGCGCAGGTGAGGAGATGGCACTTAAGTGATTTTCCGCAGATGCGGAGATTGTTGCGCAAAAGCGGCTCCGCAAGTGTGCATTTTGAGCCGCAGATGCAAAAAGCCTGGGCATAACCTATAAATAGAAGACTTCGCGAATTTTTACTCATTTCCACCATTTTCAAGTTGGACCTTGGAGCTTTTGGGGTAATATTTGAAGGGGATTCAAGGGATTTTCACTGAGGTAAGTTACTTGAGCTCTAATACTCCTAGCTATGGTGTTTTCCCATTATTTTCTCATCTAATTAGTGGGATTTAGGAGTAAAGATAGGGGGTTAGGGCTTGGGATTTTGGAGAGTATAATTTGAGGAACCAAATGATGTCGGATTTTGATAAATTTTGTATGGTTAGACTCGTGAGTGAATGGACTTTCAAGTTTTGTAACTTTTTTCGGACTTTGAGACGTGGGCCCGGGGGCGGGTTTGAGCCAGTTTCGGGTTTAGAGTCTAATTTGTAGTTTTCCTTGTGGAATTTATTCCTTTAGCATATGTTGATAGTATTGTACTGGTTGTGACTAGATTCGGAGCATTTGGAGGCCGAATCGAGGGGCAAGAGCATCGCGGAGTAGAGATTTGCTCGGTTTGAGGTAAGTAACTATTGTAAATCTAGTCCTGAGGGTATGAAACCCCGGATTTTGTGTCACGTGACTATTTTTTGAGGTGACGCACATGCTAGGTGACGGGCGTGTGGGCGTACACCGTTGAGGATTATGACTTGGTCCGTCCCTTAGCAACTTTAAAGTTGAATATCCTGTTGTAGCTATATGCTTCCTATGTGTTTTAGAAAGATGTACTGTAAATCATGCTGGATGCCATGTTTAAGCCTTATGCCAGTATTGTTTGGATCTTTAGAGGTTTTTTCTTGCTGTCCTCTCACTGTTTTGGTTGATAATCTGTATTCAGTCATGTTCATACATTTTTACATCATAGCTCAGTCTCTGTTACTTTATTTGATGCATCATATCAATGTTGGTTGGGCTGATTACTTTGATTTATGAGAGCCAGAGAGACTGGAGAGATTTATGACTGAGTGAGGCCGAGGGCCTAATTTGTGAGGACATTTATGGGATCGGGCTACACGCTGCAGTATGTTTTATTGATTCTGCCATGATGGGCATTGATATAGCGCTTGGGCTGAAGGAGCCCCTCCGGAGTCTGTACACATACCCAGTGAGTGCAGGTACCTACTGAGTGCAAGTGCCGAGTGCCGAGTGCTGAGTGATTGTGAGGCATGAGTGATTGTGAGGTTGGAGTGATTGGGAGGATTGGGTGATGTTTTCCCGAGGGGCGGTATATGATTTCATCATTTGGGCTCATAGATACTTTGAGTCCTTGTTTGAGAACTGTTGAAAGATATTTTTAATTGATTTTACCTGAACTGGATTTAAACAAGCTGATTTGACTTAAACACTGGTTTTAAAGCATGCCGTACCTTACTGAATTTTGTGATATGAACTATACTTGTATCTAGCTCGTCACTACTTCTCAGCCTTTGTTTACTGCTGTTACTTACTGAGTTGGTGTACTCACGTTACTCCCTGCACCTTGTGTGCAGATCCAGACATTCTTGGCCATGGTAACGGTTGTTGATATACTCAGTAGCGGATCATCAGAGATAGCAAGGTAGCTGCCTGGCGATCGCAGCCCTGCTTTTCTTCTTCCTTATCTTCCCGTTAGTTGTATGGGTTTCTCCCAGACTATGTTAGTCTTGTTGTTATCAGATAGTTTGTAGTAGTTGCTCATGACTTAGTGACACCCCGATGTCGGGCTGTCTTTTTCGCATTTTTATTTTGAGTTGAACTCCTTTATGAAGATTCTATTATGAAAAGATTTGACTTATCTTTTAAATGAAATATCGATGTGTTTTGGTAATGTGTCGGCTTGCCTAGTACCATGATAGGCGCCATCACGACATGATTTAGTTTTGGGTTGTGACAATCTTCTTCGAGAAAGAGTAATAATAATAAAAAAGAAAAAGAAAAAGAAGAAGATAAATTTAGTAATAAGAAAGTAACAACTATTGACATTTCCAAAGAACACGAAAATAGGAAGAAACTGCAGTTGATTGAATTGCCGTTTACTTTGAATACTTATCTTGGGCACCCTAAATGATTAAAGGAAAAATACATCCCGAACGCAACCTATGCGTCAAACTATCAAAGTAATGCATGCATGATATGTCTATTATATAAGATTTATTACTTAACCGTAATTAAATAACATGAATCCTTTATCTACATTGATCACTTAATCATAGTAAATTACCATGATTTGGTGCTTGAGCAGGATCAAACAAATTTGTCCATGCTTGAAGTCTAAATAGACCACATAAGACATACCAAAGGTAAAGCAAGTCACAATTTTTTTTTCTCAACTGTATTTTTTTGTTGTTGATTAATTCGACGAAGTGTGCTAGCATCGAACGTATCAGCAGAAATAGTACAAACGTCACATAATCACTATCAGTTCTCAATTGGTACTTGACTATGTGAGCATGTAATTTTTGCCTCACCAAAAATACTTCCACAAAATCAATAAATAGATTTTTCTTATTTATTTTTAAGATTTTTTAAGAATTTTTGGTAATTATTTGTATTTAGTCGCATTTTTCATGCATTTTTAGCATTTTAAAATCATAGAAAATAGCAAAAAATATCTAAATCATCATTACATTGCATTTGTAAGTCTTAATTGCATTTAGAATCTAATTGCATAAGTTGAATGCACTATTAAAACAAAAATCAAAAAAATAATATTGCTCATTTTTAGTTTCTAGTTTTAAATTAGTAACTTCCTTCATTAGTTTTAAAGTAAATTAATTGTTCAAATGTAAGAAATAGTTAATTAGGGTCATTTCATAATTAAGATTTGATTTAGGACCTAATCTAGGTTTTTAATTAATTAGTTGAGGGTTTAAAATTATTTAAAAAAAAAGAAGAAAGAAGAAAATACAAAGAAGAGGAACTAAAGAAATGTGTTATAACTAGGCCAAAGCTTCAATGGCCCAAATTCCTTTAACCAAATCTCGCCCAGCTCAAGCCCTAGTCCGGTCCAAATCCCCCACAAATAAAACGACCCCGTTTTAATTATTGAGCAATCCTGGCCGTTGATCCTTTTGGATCTAACGGCTCGGAACTCCCCTCCCCTAAAATATATATATATATATATATATATATATATATATATATATGTCCTAACACCCCTAACCCCTCCACTCCCTCACTCTCCATCTCCCCCCAACTTACTAGCCGCCACAAAATCCTCCGATGTCGCTGCACACCGAAAACTGCCTACGGTGACGGCGACACTCCAAATACACCCAAAATCATACCTTAAACCCCTCACCCTTCATCTCTCACCTCTCTCTAATAGCCGCCCTAAACCGCCGCCAGAAATCGCCCACGGCGGCGATCGATCTCCAAACCGCCTCAAAATCCTACCCTACAATCCCCTCTTCACCCTCAACCCAAATATACCGTTAGTTTTCCCAAATCCCTCACCAAATCCCTTCAATTTCAGATCTAAAAAAGCCAAACTCCTAGATTTTCCCCTTTTCTGATTTTTTCTTCTAATCAAACCTCAGCCCTTAACTAGTTTGTTCAAAGATCCTCCTGCCAAGATCTCCTGTCAGGGATTCACGTTCCAGACGGGTATCTTGGCAAAAGAAGTTTTGGCAACTAGACCTCTTTTGTCAAGTCAATCCGATTTAGGTATACCCTCATTTCTCTTTTCTATATTTTTTTCTTCTCTGAATCACTGATTTTAGGTGTTTAATTTGTTATTTGATTAGTTCAATTAAAATAGGTTTATTTAAGTTAATTGCATGATATTTAGTTTAATCGCATATTATTTAGATTAATTTAATTGATTTAATTAGTTTAGTAATGTAGTTAGGTGAATTAGTCGTTTGTTTCTATTTTCATTTGATCTTTGAGTTGGTTTTTGATTGTTTGGTTGCTGATGTTGAATGTCAATTGGAATTAAAAGGGTTGAAGGGGTAATAATAGAAACCTTAAGGGAGTTAATTGAAAATTAAAATCAGGGAGTCTAAATCTAGAAGTGTCTGGAAGGTTCTAGAAGATAATGGTAGGGACTAAAGTGTAATAAAATAATTGGAATAAGGTAAAATAGATAGGAAGTTTCTAGAACAGGGACAGATGTCCCAAGCTGATTAGAAAAAAGATAAGGATAAGAGTGAAATATCCAGAAATTAGACAGTTGTCTATTTTCTGTTTTAGGAAGGTGCCAGAAATTGGACAGCTGTCCATTTTTCTGTTTTGGAAGATGCCTATTTCCTGATTTTAAGGGAATACCTCTCATTCCTATCCCTTTACATCCCTGCTCTATATAAAGGCACTCACATTCTTTCATAACACACACACTGATTTATTTGAAAACACATTGAATTCTCTGCATTCTCAATAGAAAACTCTTGCATTTTCCTTTTCAATTCCTGCATTAATAGTAGAAAAAACACACATAGAATTCCTAAGATATCTCAAGTTTGAAGTTTGATTCTGGAGCTGTTCTTTGTTATTATTTGTTTGCTGCTGCTGTTTTTGGATTGCTGAGCTTTGCCCTTCTGGTTTTCTGACCTTTATTTGGTCTTGTTAAGTGCTGTTTTCTGCATCTAGGTATATTCTGAAACCTCAAATGTTGAACTTGATATTTAATGAAAGCTGGAATTCTATTTCAAATGCTACTGTGAATTCTGTTTAGCTGTGCTTATTGATTCTGTTGCTGTGTTTTTTTTAGTTAGTTAAGGTATAGCTAATTGATTTCAAGCTAAATGATATTTGTATAAGCTTAGTTCATGATTGAAATGAGTTAAATCTGCATAACCTTTATAAAGTTGGATCTAGACTTGGTTTATTTGCATTCAATTGAACTAATTGTTATTATGAAATTTACGGCATTTTGAGTAGTGACCATTGAGCATTGTTTGAGTTAAGGACATGGAATCAGCCCACAGCAACCCATGTGTAAATCAGAGTAAGTCATGATTGCATCAGGAACATGTAAGGTGAGAATCTGGCAAATGGAGTAAGATCCAGGAGATTGATTCTATGGGAGAGGGCTCAGCTGAAATAGAACCAGCTCTAATAAAGTTTTAGACAATTTCATTTAGTTTTTTTTTTTGTCTTGTTAGGAAAATTTGATTAATGGACAGTTTGTTGTAACCTTAAGCTCCATTGTATTGAGTTTTGGAAATATGTGTTTAGATATATTAAGTGATAATTACAGTGGTTGTCACGGTTTATTTTAATTCATTAATGGCATGTAGATTAATATTAGGGAAAAACTTTGTAAATCCTACTACATTTAGCATCGTGTGAAATTCTTGCGAACTCTTTAGTACTTGTAATTAATTAAACTGTTAACTAGTAGTTTTTTTTTTCCTAATTCTCATGCTTATTAAATTATTAATTAATGCTTCTTTGTGCAATGTAATCTTCCTGTGCTATTGGGCTAGTCATGATGGCCAGTTTCATTTTAGTCAAGCTAATATAATTGGGCCAGACCCTGAAGGGTTTTTTGAGTACGATGTATTTATAAATTGAAGATTCTATGAATCTTTTTTTAGTATAACTTCAGTCCATGCCCTACAAATTTGGAATCTGTCTTAGGCCCATCCTATATACTTGGGCCATGTTGAAATCCTTAATAAGAGTTTTTCCTTTTTACCAATTCATCACCCCCAGCGGACTTAGGCGAGAATATCTGCAGTCCATCCAAAACAAATGACCTTCATGTTTTTATCTCAAACCTAGATATTAACAATCCATAAACATTGTAGTTTGCTTTAGGCGCGTAATTAAATCATCAAAACTATGGGTACGGTTCCCGTGGCATAGTCGTAATACGTAAATCCCATTCGGGTGTGGATTTCATGTGACCCGACCATAACTTCAAACAATAATTAAAATAAACACGTCGTAAATTGCGGGTGCATTTCATGTGTCGCGGTTTGCGACGTGTACCAAAACGACAAGTGTACGACATCGTGACTTGTTCCAAAATAATTCCATAAATAATTATAAGCGGTAAAAGGTTAAAAATGCACAATAGGTTTAAAACTTATAATAAATCAGATAATTAGGCCAATTATTAATGGTTAAGCGACCATGCTAGAATCACGAAACTCGGGAGTGCCTCACACCTTCTCCCGGGTTAACAGAATTCCTTACCCGATTTTTTGGTTTTTGCAGACTTTAAAACAGAGTCAAAACTTCCTCGATTTGAGATTTTAAAATAAATGGTGACTCGGAACACCGTAAATAAATAATTTCGAGTGACGACTCTGAAAATAAACAAATAATCTCAATTCGATTAATGTCACTTAAATTGGAAAAACTCCGCTATCCCTATCCTGCGGGAAAAAGGAGGTGTGGCAGATTATTTATGTTAATTGTGTTCAGTTTGTGGTCTTATAAGTACACGGTTAAGACTATTAATTAACCCTTCTGAAGCTTGGTAGCTGTGAGTTAAGTACGTTCTCTCTTGATTTGCAAGTGGTAAAGGAAGGAGAAATGTCAGAGTAATACTTACCAATTAAGCATTATTATTCAAGATTCTTTGTCTTTCTGTTCCTAAAATAAATTAATATTTGCGCACTTTAGGAGTTAAGGGCTAATCGGGGAAAAATTCAACTCTCTTGGGGGCACTTGTTACTTCTACAGGAGTTTCCACTTTTGGAAATTGGAAGTAAGACAGCAATGGGTTGGTGAAAAGAAGAAAGAAAAGGAAATAGACATCTAAAAGCGGCCAACCTATGAACATAAGATTGTTAGGTCGAATAAAACAATACGTATGAGATAGTGGAATGCTTTTAAAAGGTTACGAAAATCCATTTAACTAAAACAGTACTCCCGTTTCAATTTATGTGATGCAGTTTGAGTGGACACGGAGTTTAAAAAAAAGTAAAGACTTTTGAAATTTGTGGTCCTAAATAAGTTAAAAGAAATCCAGAGTAATTGTTTGGTTATAAAAACTTCTCATTAAAGGTATAATTTGAAGTTTAAACTAAATTGTTTCTAAATTTAGAAAAAGTTCATTCTTTTTGAAATGTACCAAAAAGAAAATAGGTTCGGAACACTATTAGTTAGGTGAAATTAGAAGCAGCTACGATTTTTTTATTTCTTTGTCTCACTTTGGATAAACAAGAAAAATAAAATAAAATAACTTCTTGCGACTATATTCAGAGGGTGTTCCAGTTATATTCCTCTATGTCTTAATAGTAAGAGAGATCTTTTTAATAATTTTGGTGGTGAACATCGATGTAGATGGTATCAGATACATATTGCTAAATAGTACTCCATCCATTTCAATTTAGATGAGTTAGTTTCATTCTGCATGAAGTTTAACAAAAAAGAAAAGACTTTTGAAACTTATGACCTTAAAAACTTAAGGGGTAAAAACTTTGTGGGGCCATGATATTTGTGTGGTTATAAAAGCTTCTCATTAAGAGTAAAATGAGTAAAATGAATAGTTTAAAGTTGAATTATTTCTAAATTTAGAAATGTGTCACTTATTTTGGAACATACTAAAAAAAAAAGTATTTTATCTAATTTAGTGATAGATATGAACATGCGTTCATATTTTTCGATTGTTTCCTCAAATATATTTAACATTTTGGTCTCAACCTTTTATTGACAGGAGTGGAGCTAGAAGTCGATGTACTAGTTAAGTTAAACTCAATAGCTTTAGTTCAAATCATGTATTTGTATTATGAAATTCACTAAGTATATCTAAATATTAAATTCAAAACCCATTTACTAACACCGGATGATACTATCCTAAAATTTAAAAACCATAAAGCTTAAATCCCGATTCAGCTTTTACTTATTAAGCTCTACAAACGACAATAGCTATAATTTTGTTTATTATTTTTTATTTTTTATGATCTATCCTATCCCATCCGACATTGTCCTTCAGGAAAGAAATTTTGCAAAAAAAACTCTAAGATCATGTGTCTTAGTTAGGATTTAGGAATAAAAGTAGGGTAGAGACGATTTGTTGAAATATCAAAATAGTTAAGTGCATTAAAAGGTAGAGGTGCTTCTTTGGAAATTGAAGAAAGGACAAAGGCTGGCAAAACCAAGTCAATTTCTACATCTGCTTTTGCCCATATACTTCTTTATGCTTTCTTATACATCTAAGATATTCAATACTCATATTACTGGTTTACTACTAAAACAGTAGCATGATTTTATATTATATACCTATATTCCACAACTATATTTACTTTGGTTATTTTATCTTAAAATAATGGCAAAACAAATAACAATAATATCAATAGTAAAAAGGTTATGAAACTTTTTTAGGATCCAAAAAGGTCATGGAACTATGCTAATAATACGTGTGAATGCATGAAGTGAGTAGCCATCATCACCTTGCTTCTATTGTCCACACGCGATATGTCTAATCTTCCTTGAAAAAGAATTATTCTTTTGAGAATACTAAAACCATAATGACTCAACATGAGATTTTAATACTTTTTGGATTGAGTTAGCTTCCTACGTATTATGAATATAAAGTATGATACAAATCTTTTACGTATTGTCATAGTCAAGATAGTGTAGGTAATTATAAGATATGATTAGATCTTGTGAATATGTAACGGAGCAGAAATCAAGTAAGGGTCATCGTAGTAGTAAGCGACATGGGAGTTGGCTTCCATGCAGATAGCTCAACGCCAAGAAATTAGGGGCCGCTCAAGTATATGCGGGGTCAAAATTTAATATGAGGCATAAATTTTTAAAAAGAATTTATTGTATATATTTTTGTTTGAAATATTCTTCTAGCTTTATAAGGTATAAAATTGTTAATAATATTTTTATAAATATTTTTTCAAATAATTCTTTTTTCAATTGATACTATACTCAACTCATTTAGTCTTTCTTGAGATATTGTTAATTTTAAATAAGTTATTATAGAGCAATAGAAGTATAGAGCTATTGGAAGTTTAAAAGTATTGTCGAACACTTAAACTAATAAAATCTTGGAGAAAGAATGTGAGTAAGAATATTAAAGAGAAAGACAAAAAATATGTAGGGTTTTTGAAATATGAAGAGTGTATACGGGTAACCAGGGCTAATGAGCACCCCGATTTTTCGGTGGGACAAACGAAGCAAGGACATAACTACAAGGAATCGAAATCGAACTTGGGAACCTCTCGTATCAAGGCCCGAACAAAACACCTACCCTCGAAGCTATCGAGACCATGCCCCGGGCCCTGTTCGAGCCCCATGACTCTGAAAAATACTACAAAGCAGTGCACACAGCTAGCGAAGGGCCGTGATATCCGCGCCAGACCGGGTATTACGATGTGAATCTCGGCCTGTATCGGCAGCAGATCAGTAATTAATGAAAAAGAAGATTTTTTACCTTTTTTAGAATTGTACTAGGGATGATACTCTCCTACTATATAAAGGAGATAATTTTTATTCAAGAGACACACTAAAACAGGCATAGCAAGGCAACATACATTTCTTTTCTCTGCTTCGAAAAGTTATTCAAAGTTCTTATTTTAGCTCATTGTTCTTCATAAATATTTGGCTCCGAATCGAATGCATGCTAATTGTTAAGCTCATAACCGAGCTCAATACTACTACTGATTTGGTTGTTTATTCTATCTTTAATTTTCTCATCTAACGTTATTAGACACTTGTAGTTAATTAGTCCACATATCCTTAAAATTGTGTATAAATTTAACTGTTATCTATTTTTAAGGGTAAAAAATTTGGCCCCCACCATGGGGCTAAGGATAGTAGTGGTAGTTTGATATAATTTTTCATAACACACTCTATTTTGCGCTTGTTCTTTGAGATTTTAATTTTAGATCTACCTAAGAATGTCAAACTCTCAGTCTGCTCACTTAAACGTTGATGATGAGTCTGTCCATCATTGCGAAAATAACAATGTAGTACCTAGAAACGAGGTGCCCCCTGCTGATCCCAACGGAGTCCCAGTTGCAGACCCGATAGATGCCAACTCACATGTTACCATCGATGCTAACCTGTCGACCGACCCGAAAAACAACATTCGCGGAGAGCCCAACCAACGACTTGAGGTACGCCCGAAGGTGAAGGAGACTGAATCAATATGCGGACGATCTTCGAAATGTTTCATGCCCAATAGGTGGCGATAGCACAACTGCAGAATCAAAGCCACACCCCCAGCAGATTTTAGCCCGAACCATCCCATGAAAACACCCAAAGAAATGAGCAAGTCACAGAAAGGCCGGGTGAAGCTGAGCCCGGGGCCAACCCCGAAAGAATAAAAATGCTTAAGGAACTGACAAAGTGTGTGAAATCGGGGGAGAAGAAAATTGAGGCCAATGGCAAACAAATGGAGACCTATAACTCCAGAGTTGATCAAATCCCAGGAGCGCCCCCGATATTGAAAGGTCTGGACTCCAAGAAATTTGTCCAAAAGCCTTTTCCTCCTAGCGCGACACCGAAGCCAATTCCGAAGAAGTTTCGTATGCCCGATATTCCGAAGTATAATGGAATCATAGATCCAAATGAGCACGTAATATCGTACATGTGGGCCATAAAGGGAAATAACTTAGAAGATGACAAAATCGAGTCAGTTTTATTAAAACAGTTTAAAGAAACCCTGTCAAAGGGAGCAATGATATGGTATCACAACTTACCCCCAAATTCTATTGATTCGCTTGCTATGCTTACAGATGCCTTTGTGAAAGTGCATGCCGGGGCCATCAAGGCCGAGACCAGAAAATAAGGCCTTTTCAAGGTAAAACAAAGAAACAACGAAATGCTCAGGGAATTCGTATCGAGGTTTCAAATGGAACGGATGGACCTGCCTCTGGTTGCGGATGATTGGGTCGTTCAGGCATTCACTCAAGGACTCAACCCCCTGAAGCTCCTTGGCTTCACAGCAGTTGAAATAGAATTTGATACAATACCTGGCGGTAACGTAGGCCGACGTCTGTAGCAGGTGCCAGTCAAAAATTAGAGTCGAGGACGATCAACTTGGGGGCCCCTCCGGGTTTGTGTATCCTATCAGAACTAATGACAGATTTAAAAGAGTCATCGATCATGAACCAAGACCGAACAGAGATCGGTATCAACCGTATAACGATGATCGAAGGGGTAGCGGATCCGGATGTAATCCTGCAAGGAATGAAAAAAAGAGCGATCGAGGCCACAATAGTTGGGGACTCATGAGTAAAAATGGTTTCGACAGGCCACTCGCGACTAGGGAGCACCGAGACTATCGGAATACAACTTCATTATCGATGCTACCGGTATCATATCTGCCATTGGACGCATCAAAGATACCAAGTGGCCTCAACCATTGCAGTCTGACCCTACCCAGAGAGACCCTAACTTGATGTGTAAGTATCATGGCACTCATGGCCTTAGAACCGAGGACTGCCAACAATTAAGAGAAGAAGTGTCCTGGTTATTTAGTAACGGGCATCTCCGGTAATTTCTGAGTGATCGAGCCAAAAATCACTTCAGGAACAAGGACTCCAACAAACAGACCGAACAAGAAGAACCTCAACACATCATCAACATGATCATTGGAGGATTCGATGTCCCCAGGGACTAATACTAAAGCACACTAAGGTATCCATCACAAGGGAAAAATGAACCCGAGATTATATCCCGGAGGGAACCATTTCATTCAGCGATGAGGACGTCGAAAGCATCGTACAAGCGCATAATGACGCCCTGGTAATATCTGTACTTATAAATAAATCTCGAGTTAAGCGTGTGCTGATTGATCCTCGCAGGTCGGCCAGCATCATTAGATCGAGGGTCGTGGAGTAGTTAGGTTTACAAGACCAAATAGTGCCAGCAATCCGGGTGTTGAACGAATTTAACATAGAATGTGAAATCACTAAAAGGGAGATAACCCTACTGGTGAGCATCGTCGAGACCATCCAGGAAATAAAGTTCATGTGATTGAAGGGGATATGAGATATAACACTCTATTCGGAAGACCATGGGTTCACAACATGAGGGCGATACCTTCGACCTTGCAGTAGACATTGAAGTTCTGTGCACCGGGAGGGATCAAGATAGTGTACGGAGAGCAGCCGGCTGCAAAGGAGATGTTCGTAGTCGAACCCAGTACCTGCCTTTTGGACATTAAAAAGCAGGGAGCCGACCAGAAAGGCCAAAGTTAAATAGCAATCATCGATGCCGGTCCCGATCGGACCGGAGGAACTAGAAGTCAATGAGGAAGATGATTACGGAGTTCTTAGATCGTTCATATCTCCTGATGATATCGACACCACTAAATCTACGGTCAAAGAACTGGAGCAAGTTATATTGACCGAACACCTGACGGATTGAAATGTATACCTGGGCACGGGGTTGACCCCCAAGATGAGGAAAGAACTCATTAGTTTCTTTTAAACTAACATATCTTGTTTTGCCTGGTCCCATCTTGATATGACAGGGATCCCGTTGGAGATAACCACTCACAAGCTGAATTTGGATCAGAAGTTCTGTTGGTTAAACAAAAGAGGAGGCCTCAGTCCGAAGTCAAGCATGCCTTCATCAAAGACGAGGTATTTAAACTCCTTAAAATAAGTTTCATTTGGGAAGTTAAATACCCGGACAGGTTAGCTAACATAGTGGTAGTGCCTAAAAAGGAAAATAAATTAAGTATGTGCGTAGATTAAAAAGACTTGAATAAGGCATGCCCTAAGGACTCTTTTCCTTTGCCTAACATCAATCGTATGATCGATGCGACAACCGGGCACGAGATACTCCACTTTCTCGACGCCTATTCTAGGTACAACCAAATCTAGATGGACCCGAGCAATCAAGAAAAACTTCCTTTATCACTAAATTTGACACTTATTGTTATAATGTATTGCCGTTCGAACTAAAGAATGCCAGTGCCACTTATCAACGCCTTGTAAATTGGATGTTCAAAGAACAGATAGGAGAATCGATGGAAGTTTATAGTGACGATATGTTAGTTAAGTCCCTTCGAGAAAAGGACTATTTGAAACATTTTCAGGAAACCTTTGACATATTGAAGAGATATAATAGGAAGTTGAACCCCGAAAAATGCACATTTGGGGTCTGGTCCGAAAAATTTCATGGGTTCATGGTGTCCAATTGAGGGACCGAGATCAACCCCGATAAAATCAAAGATATAGAAGACATCACCATGGTGAACAGTGTCAAGGCCGTTCAAAGGCTAACTGGGTGCATGGTCGCCCTGGTCTAGTTCATATCGAGGTCCTCAGACAAAAGCCATTGGTATCATTACTGAAGAAGAAGAATAACTTTTCTTGTACTCTAGAGTGCTAACTAGCTTTGAAGAACTCAAACGGTACCTTTAGAGTCCACCCCTGCTCCATACTCTAAAGGCGGATGAGCAGTTGTACCTTTACTTGGCAGTACCCGAGGTGGTGGTAAATGGAGTCTTAGTCCGAGAAGAGGAAGGTATGCAATTTCCTATTTACTATGTTAGTAGAACTCTAGGCTAGGCCGAAAAAAGGTATCCTCACCTCCAAAAATTGGCGCCAGTCCGAAGGGACAATGGGACGTCCGAAGTAAAAGAGGTACAAATGCAAAGGTATTTAGACAATTGCAGGTAACGCTTCATCAATTAATGGAATGGACCCTATAACACGTGCCCCGAGATCAAAATAGTGAAGCCGATACTCTAACTAACTTGGGGTCATCGATTGATGACGATGAATTCAGTTCAAGAACAGTAGTACAACTCATGGAATCGGTAGTAGAAGAAGGACATGCCGAATTAAAATCAACAAGTTTATCTTGGGATTGGAGAAACAAATACATAGATTATTTGAAGACTGATAAATTTCCCTCTAATCCTAAAGAATCTAGAGCTCTATGCACGAAAGAGGTTGGGTTTAGCCAGTCTGAAGGGACTCTGTTCAGAAGAACATTCCATGGCCCGCTCGCCATATGATTGGGGCCAGGAGATACCGAATATGTCTTTAGAGAAGTTCATGAAGGCACTTGCGAAAACCATTCAGGGGCAGAATCTTTGGTTCGGAAGATAATCAGGGCCAGCTATTACTGGATCGATATAGCAAAAGATGCAAAGGACTTCGTACAAAGATGCGACGACTGTTAGAGACACACATCGATGATCCATCAACCCGGAGAGCTACTATATTCGGTTTTGTCCCCATGGCCATTCATGAAGTAGAGAATGGACATCATTGGTCCTTGCCGTGGGCTCCTGGTAAGGTTCAATTCATACTGTTAATGAACTATTATTCTTCTAAATAGGTTCGGCTCAAGCGTTCAAGAAATTCTGGGAAAAAGAAGTCATTGACTTCATTTGGGACCACATAATATGCTGGTTCAGGATACCACCGAGATCGTATGTGATAATGAGAAGCAATTCATCGGCAGAAAGGTAAATAAGTTTTTCGAAGACCATAAGATTATTAATATACTATCGACACCATATTACCCTAGTGGGAACGGACAATCGGAATCAACAAACACGACCATACTTCAAAACCTACAAAAGAGGTTGACTGATGCCAACGGGAAATGGAAAGAAATATTGCCCGAAATCTTGTAGGCATAGCGTAAAACTTCGAAGTCTAGTACCGGGGCCACCCCGTTTTCATTGGTCAGTGGTGCCGAAGTGTTGATACCAGTCAAAGTGGGAGAACCGAGCCTCAAGTTCCGATATGTGACTGAGGAATCAAATGGTGAGGCCCTAAGCACGAGACTGGAACTGTTGGATGATAGGCGTGAGGGCGCCCTAGTCCGGTTGGCCGCCCAGAAACATCGGATAGAAAGATATGACAACCGAAGAGCCAATCTATGACACTTCAAGATCGGGGACTTGGTGTTAAGGAAAGTAACACTACACACCCGGAACCCGAATGAGGGAAAGCTGGGGCCGAATTGGGAAGGACCATATTGAGTCGTCAGAATTACCGCAGCAAATAGTGTGCAGCTACGGAACAATTGGAACGTGACGCACTTAAAGTGGCACTACTGCTAAGGTACAATCTCATTTACTTTTTAATAATATTATGAATCGGACTAACACTTGCAGGCAATGACCAAGGTAGAATGTTACAATTGGGATCCGAAAGCATGCGTTGCACTCTTTTTTTCTCGAACCAATTTTGTCCCAGATGGTTTTTTCGGCAAGTTTTTTAACAAGGCAACAGCAAATCGTGCTATCTTAGATTTGTAGGCTGGTCTTAAATCGAAGTCAATGGGCGCATCAACAATATCCGAGTCCTCTCAAGAACGACCTCGAATACAAGGGCAATCACCCTCGAGTTAAGGTTCTTAGCAAGGAAAGAAGGAAACATTATACTTGAATAGCTTAGGCTCGGTGGTTAGGATTTATTGTACAGGCCAAATGTCAAGTGAACCGTGCCCACATAGCCACCTTAGCCGTGATACAAGATTTTGCCCGCTTTCGATCATGTACTTTACACACAGAAATGAAAGAAGGTTTCCACATTGCTATCACATATTTTTGCCTCTTAATACATATATCTTAATCCTATTCGGAGACTATTAAGCCCAAGGGCTACCCCTACTCGGGGACTGTCATACTAATAGTCTTCAGGCAACTCGGGCTACCAAATCCTGAAGGCACAAAATCTATTAGGTAGTGCCTAAACACAAAGGCTACAACCACCCTAAAAAAGGATAAGAGACGTCCGAAGATCGTAATAAAAACATAAGGCCTTCATAAAAATTCAAAACCTGTTGAAAGGTTACCCTCGACAAAATCATTGTCTAAAATCACTTAAAATTTTTTGGTCACTCCGAGTTTTCAAAGCCTCGAGCAAATAAAGTTGCATCAAAGTCAGGCTCTGTTCAGACGTCCGAAATTGAACGATTTATTACTACATTTGATTCTATGCTAAGGCATTAGAAATATTTGCAAGAATAGAAATTATGAAAAGATGCTAAAAAGGTAGAGACTCAAAATTGCCAGAAAGGGAGATTTTATATATTCCAGAATGTATTTACAAAGGCCTAACAAAAATGGCCTCAATATAAACAAAAAATATACATAAGACAAAAACTAAAAAGGTTCTAAGGCATTCATGCCTGATCTTCACTGGGGCCTGATTAGTCGCCAAAATCGTCAGAACTTTCGGATCCATCAGAACCCTTAGAGTCTTTAGCACCTTCGGGCTCGGAAAGTTTCTTCGCCTTGGCCTTAAAATTTTTTGCTTCCTTGATCTCGGCCGACATGTCAAAGCCTCGGGCATGAATCTCTTCAAGGGTTTCCCTTTGAGATAATCGCCTCATATATTCGGCATTGGTGTTCGGGGGGCCTCAGCTGCTTTGACATCGGCCTTGTACAGGGCCACCATCGCTTCGGCATCGGCGCAGGTTGTGTCCAACTTGGACTTTACTGCTTTGTCTTCTATACCGAGGGCGTCCCGCTCTACTAGAGCTGAGCTCCATTGTGCTCGGAGATTGTCATTCAGCTGGGACCGCTTGTTGGCTTTCTTCTTCGCCACCCAAAGTTGAACTTCTACCGATGTAAGCTTTGCTTGGGTGGTTTCCTTCTCTGAAGCCAGTAGGTCCATTTTGCTCTTCCACCCGTCGGCCATGGCTTGGACCTCATTTATCTTGATTCGGAGCTGGTCGATCTGGTCGATCTTCTGTTAGACCTGTGAGGTTTTGTTGTTATCCACTATGACTAGTTCCTCATTTATAGCCTCAAAGTCCTTTACCTTTTCGATCAGGTCGGCATGTTCCCGCCTTAGGGTCAATGCTTCCTTCTGAGCCCTATCCAGCTCGGCCTAAAAGTCCTTGACGACACTGTCTTGTTTCTCGCTGATGAGCTTGTACGTATCCTTCTTTTGAACCTGCTCTTTGAGCTCAAGTTTGAGTTTATTAACCTCGACACGATACAGGAGGAAGCTCTCGTGGTGAAGTACCGAGGCCTGCAAAATGATGAAAGTCATGAGAGATATCAAAACCTAAGTAAAATTCAAGAAAATATAATGATGCCTTACCCGGTACTGCGCCTGCCGCCTCATTGGAAAGACACGGCACATCCACCTCGTTCATTTTTGCCCAGTCATCTTCGGTCACCAGGCATCAGACGTACCTGGCTACCCTCACGGGAGTAGATAGAACTTGGGCATCCTCCGAGACAGTGAGAATAACCGCTCTCTTGTGACCAAGGTCAACACTCTAAGCGGGAAACCGTTCAACCAGCTTTGGGCTTGAACTCGGCCCACCAGCCTCCGAAGATATATCATTCTTCGGGACTTCCAGGTCGCCCAGCCTTGAAAAATCTTCCAAAATAGACAATCCACACCATTGAAGAAGGAATGAAGTGGATCGTGTGCACCGTGGACTCCTTCATTTGATTTCTCTTTTCCTGCTTGGGCCCCCTCAAGCATGGACTCGGTGTAAGAAGGCATTCCCATGATTTCTATTACACCGGTCGCTTTCTTTGGTGCAACCAGCTTCTCGGGGGTCTCAGCCCCTGTCTCCATCTGGATCTCTTGAGTCAGAGGGTGGTTGGTCTCACGGTCCATCCCCACAGCTGTGGCCTGCTCCCTGGGAGGAGTCGATCCATGGGCAACAAAAATATCGTCTTCTTTCGACTCATTCCTGAGCCTGAGAAGCGAGTCGGAATCTGGAACCCCAGAGCTGGTACTCTTTTTGGGCTTACGAGCCACCCTCTTCTTTTTGGTCACCTCGAAACCCGAGGAGCCCGAAGATTTTCTTTTCCTCTTCTTCTTTTCCCCGCGGTAGCCCCGGGCTGTCCCGTAATAGATGGATTAATGGACAAGGACATGTCCTCAAGCCCTTCCAAAGGCCTAAGTTCGGTGGTCTTAGGCAAACCTATAAAAGGAAAAAGAAAGGTCAATATGATGTGAGTTAAGAACAAGTTAATAGCTATTCAAAGGAGAACCTTACCATGAGAATGGGCCTCACATCGGCTCTTCGAAAGCTTGCACCATGAGCGCTCGAAGTATGACATCTACTTGCAGATGCCCTCGATCTACACCTTAGGCCGGGGGACCGCATTTGGAACCCGGGCAACAGCTGCATAACCAAATACGAATGATGAGAAATAAAATGAAGAAAAATTTACACTTAAGGAATAACCGCACTTACAAGATGCATTCCACTTTTTGTGGAATGGCATGAACTCGGGAGGGATCAGATCATCAGTCTTCATCCGAACGAAGCATTCCTGCCAGTTTCGGTCTTCATCAATGCTCGAAAAGGGGGCCTTGCTGGCCTGACGAGTAATCTTGATTAGTCGCCCTCGAAAAATTTGGGGACTGTATAAACAGAGTAGGTGGTCGAGGGTAAACCGACGAGACTCGGTGTTGTCCATAAAATAATGGAGGAGGATTATGATCCTCAAAAGAGATGGGTGGATTTTCCCATGGCACACCATGTACCTTTTGCAAAAATCCAAAACAACCGGGTCTGCTAGGCCTAGTGTGAAGGGGTAAGTGTAAAGACTTAAATACCCCTCCACGTGGGTAGTAATAGAATCCTTGGGCCTGGGGACTACTACGTCCTTACCTTCCCATTTACAGTCCTCTCGGACCACGGGAAGGACATGTTCGGTAACAGAGCATATATACCTCGATGCACCTTTACCCCGGTCTTGTTTGGATGAGGGTTTCTTGACCTTGAAGTCATTCGCAATTGAACAGCCCCCGGGAATAAAGCTTTTTAAGGGGGCCTCGGGGGCCGGTTCGGTGGTAGCCACTCTGGGAGCAGCCGTCTCAAGGAAAAACTATTTTGGGAGCGACCGCCTCGGTACTAACGGCCAGTTGGGAAGATGAAGAGGCAACCTGCTGAGGTACTGCTTTAGATGTTTTAGCCATTGCTATCTAGAAAAGTTTGAAAATCTAAAGAAAAAACACAAAGATTTGAAAGAACAACTTTGAAATCTAAAGAGCAGTGTATGAAGATTTGAAGAAAAGCAGGGTAAGAACCTAAGAACAACTATAAGAATTTGAAGATCAAGGATGAAGATATGAAGGTTTGAAAGAAGTTGGTGATAGCTGGAAAATTTGAAGGTGGAAACTTGATCGGAAAGTGGAAAAAGAATAGAGGATAGAAGCTTTTATAGGGGAAGTACGCGACGCTTCACATTCGAAGGCAACTAGCCGATGGTTGACACGTGTTCGAAATTCGAATGACGCGACTGATGGGACGTTTTGATTTCTTCGTCATTTCAGTTGTAACGTATAGAGGAAGGAACTAGAGAACATCTATCGTTTCTCATCGCTTCAGCAAACCTACTCTCTAAGAAACAAGGGGACTATCTGTATATGGGTAAATCAAGGGCTAATGAGCACCCCTATTTCTCGATGGGACAAACGAAGCAAGGACGTAACTATAAGGAATCGAAATCAAAGCTAGGAACCTCTTGTATCAATGCCCGAACAAAACACCTGCCCTCAAAGCTATCGACACCACAACCCCAGGCCCTGTTCGAGCCCATGACTCTAGAAAATACTACAAAGAAGTTGCACACGGCTAGTGAAGGGCTGTGATATCCGTGCGAGACTGGGTATCACGGCGTGAATCTCGGCCCGTATCGGCAACAGATCAGTAATTAACGAAAAAGAAGATCTTTAACCTTTCACAAAATTGTACTAGGGATGAAACTCTTCTACTATATAAAAGAGATAGTTTTTATTCAAGAGGCATACTGTAACACGCATACCAATGCAATATACATTTGTTTTCTCTGCTTCTAAAAGTTATTCAAAGTTCTTATTTTTGCTCATAGTTCTTCATAAGTATTTGGCTCCGAACCGAAGGCACGCTAATTGTTAATCTCATAACCGAGCTCGGACTCAATACTACTACTGGTTTGGCCATTTGTTCTATCTTTAATTTGCCAATCTAACGTTATTAATCGCTTGTATTGAATTATTCCATATATCGTTAAAACCGCACATAAATTCAATTGTCATCCATAATGAAGGTAAACAAAGACATTGGGTAAACGAAAGATTGACTTGAACAAATTAAGAAAGGGAGACTAAAATTTTTACACGTTATCTATTGAAGGAGTAAAAAGTAAAAAATTGGAAGGTTGGGAAAACTATTTATCTACCCATTTTAAGCAAGTCATATGTAACGACCCGACCGGTTATTTTGAGTTGTGGTCCCGTTCCCCCATTTACTGCTCATTTTATGCTTAATAATTGCTATGTGACATGTCAGGGTAGTTGGTTCGGTTCCGGGGATGTTTCAGAATGAGTTGAGACACTTAGTCTCAAGGTTGGGAGCTTTAGTTGAAAAGGTTAAACCGATGTTGACTTATATGTAAATGACTTCAAAATGGAGTTTTGATGGTTTTGTTAGCTTCGTTGGGTGATTTTGGACTGAGTGTGTCTGGATAGTGGTTTGGAGGTTCGTAGTTGAGTTAATCTTGAAATGGCGAAAGTTAAAAATTTAGAAGTTTGACCGAGAGTTAACTTTGTAGTTACCGGGATCGAAACGGGGTTTCGGAAGTTGGAGTAGGTTTGTTTTATCATTTGTGACTTGTGTGCAAAATTTGAGGTCAATCGGACGTGATTTGATAGGTTTCGGCATCGAATGTAGAAGTTAGAAGTTTAAAAGTTCATTAGGCTTGAATCGATGCGCGATTCGTGATTTTAGCATTGTTTGATGTGATTTGAAGTCTCGACTAATTTTAGGACTTGTTGGTATATTTAGTTAAGGTCCCGCGGACCTCGGGTGAGTTTCGGATGGTTAACAGATCAATTTTTGGACTTGGAGATTTGTTGAAATTTTCTGGTGCATTATTCTGGTTTTCTTATACACGATTACGTGGACAGGTTCGTGATCGCGTAGGCTTAATTGGGTAGTGGAGGTCTTTGCTCTACGTGTTCGTGAGATAGGGGCTGCGATCGCGTAGTTGTAGGATGCAGTGAATCACGACCGCACGACTAAGGTTGCGTTCGCGTAGAGTATAAGAGGCAGCACCTGAGGTCAAGGGTTTGCTCTTCGCAATCGCCTGAAGATGGACGCGATTGCGTAGGTTAAGGAAAGCAGTCCTTCGCGTTTGCGTGAGGATTGACGCGTTCGCGTAAGGTCGAATATCTGGGTAGTTAAATTGTGCTCCGCGATCGCGAAGCAATTTTCGCGATCGCGATTAAGATAAATTAGGGATCTGCCCTGATTTATTTGTATTTGGGCTGGATCTGCCCTGTTCGGTGTTGAGTTTATTGCAAAACCTGAAAGCATGCCTAAATTCTTGTACCATTATCTGTAGATTATGAATTTCTGAGATATCACTCTCATATTTTTCGTGAATTACCGTATTGTTAATTCTTTATGTGGGCTGTAATATTCGAGTCCGTCACTACTTTCAGTACAAAGATTTGATTTGTTACTTATGGAGTTGGTTGTACTCACGCTACACCCTGCACCCCGTGTGCAGATCCAACTGTTTTCGGTCAAGGTATTTGCTTATTCACAGAGTGCAGACATTTCGAGATCATCGAGATAGCTGCTTTGGCATCCGCAGACGTGACTCTCCTCCCTATCT
Source organism: Nicotiana tabacum (assembly GCF_000715075.1). Classification (NCBI taxonomy): domain Eukaryota; kingdom Viridiplantae; phylum Streptophyta; class Magnoliopsida; order Solanales; family Solanaceae; genus Nicotiana; species Nicotiana tabacum. The sequence continues at coordinate 114,892,727 of NC_134083.1, forward strand.
TTCAGTTTATTCATTCAGTTTCAGTTTTTCTTAGATAGTATTTTAGACTTGTGTTGTATAGATGCTCATGTACTCAATGACACCCTGGTTTTGGGAACTTCCATATTGAGATATGATCTTGTATCGAGTTTATGAGGGTTTTAATTATTTAAACTTGTTTCAGTACATTTTTCATTTGAAAGTGTTGGGAATGTCTGAGTTGTCAGCTTGCCTAGTACCATGTTAGGCGCCATCACGACAAGTTAAGTTTTGGGTCATGACATCATATTATTAATTTATTTATATATATATATATAACGAACTTTCTTTTATTTTATATTAAAAACTCTACTTTTACATTAAAAGTACTAAATATTATTTTTTAAATAGTTATAAACCTATTATTTTTTAAAAATGGAGCCCCCAAATTTGGGGGTTAATGCATAAGCCTTGCCTCTAATAATGTTAGAGCCGACCTTGCAAGAAATGATAAGTGGGAGATTGTTAAGATATACTATAAACCATGCGTATTGTTATAGTATTCTTTATGGAATAATTATTTATTTATTTATTCAATTCAATAAAGTTTTATTTTAAATAGATCATGTATTTGTTTGTGTGTCCATTGCTTATATAATAGATGATTTAGCTTATACACGGAAGATTAAATCATTGATTCTTATAAGCTATAAAGTTTATGTTCACAACCTAATGATTGAATTGGACAAACCATGGTTGTTGCACAAGATTAAATATAATTTATCTTGATTATGGGAATGATTTAATTCCGACTTCTTGTGTTAGTATATTTTGTATGTACTGAATGGATCAACCAGAGATAAGTATTTTATACTGACTTATTAAAATAATTTCTCTAGTTCATTCAATGTACTTTTACTCTTAATCTTGATATAACTATTATTAGTTGTGTGTGTTATTTATTATTTTGATTTATTAAAAAGCGAGATTCTTTCGTGGGTCAATAAGACTGGTAATTAGACAATAATGATATACATTGGCGAAATAATAATTAGTTGATAGAATTCATGTCTCGGCTTTTGAGATTGATGATACTCCTTTATGAAGGCTTATAAATTTTCATGTGTAAGTCTGACCGGTGAATTTTGTATGTGACACATGAAATCAGTTAAGCAAAAGTCTGAGGAAAGTAATCAATAAATTAAATTGTCAGTAATTTAATTTAATTGATTAGTATCTGAATCTTAACACGGGGAGTTAAATAAGGTTTTATGAAAAAATTTTGAAATTGAACTAAGGAGTGCAATTACGAATTTTTAGTGAAATAATTCATAATTTATTATGGTAGATTTCGAAATTAATTTCATAATAGGGAGCCTTTTCAATTAAATTCTGTGGTCCCTACTTGCCTAAATAATAGCAAATAAAGGAAACCTTTTCATACTGACCGTTTTTTGCACTCGTTTTTCCTTGAAATTTCGCCCACCCAAAATTTTCTCTTTCCGGATATTATTTGGATAACACAATAGAAGACTGTGGAACGTTTTCCTGAGGTCGCAGTCTTGCTACTTTGAAATTGGAGACCCATATTAATGCTTTGTTCATGCTTCAAGAGGTAACTCGAATAATCTCCGTATATACTAATTATTTAATTTATATGTGAATATGATACTGTCCGCTGTCATATATAATCCAACAGAAGTGTACTATTACCAGTTTAAACTCTTAGCCACTTTGATTTTTCTGTTTCTTGTTCACTATGAAAGAAAACTATCGAGCTAAGGAAGTTGAAAATTGATGTTTAGTAAAATAATGTTAACTTATCTTGGTTAAATGATAATATGATATGACGATGCGTATATTAATAGTAATTAAATGAATTTTTTCCCCATATTTGAGCAGATGTCATATATTTACTGATTTATTAGTATAAATATCACAGGCAATAAAAATTTTCCCGTTGGGAGAGAAGGATCATACTTCGCGGTCATAAAGAAAAAAGATGATTGTTGTACCTTTCTCCATTTACCTAAGAAAATAAAATTCAACGAGAAATGGAACAAAAACTAGCTTATGAAATTAGGAGAAACATCAGCTGAAAACTCTTCTTCTTCCCTCAACAATCTCTGTTGCCTGGCGATGAAATCCTCCACTGTTCGCCTGAAATCTTCACTACTCATCTCATCATCCACATTTCTTCGGCAGACCACCGTTGCCGATCGCCTCAGTTCTCTTCTAGTCTCCTCATGCTGGGGGACACACAGCAAATTTTCTGAACGGCTCTTTCGAATTTTCCTTCCAACTTCTCTCTCTCCAAGAATGCACTGTTTCCCCTGTTTCATACTCTGTTCGCTGTAGTTATTTATACTCTGTTCTCTGCAATTGCTTATGCTCTGTTCACTGTAATTGGTTATGCGCTTTGCACATTCTTTCATATACTCGTCATGGAAATCGGTTATGATTGATGAATTATCTTTAGCATATGAGACTCTAGATTTCAAGAACAAAACGATGACAATCACATTTCCAAGCACGAAGATGAACCGGGGACTAATGAGGGCGAGCGGGAGTTTCCTGAAATACTCACTAAAAAGCTTGGAAACAAATGCCAATTGAGTGGAAAATCTCGAGATTATGACAAAAAATATGCAAATCTCCATGACACGGAACAGCGTTGTGATCCTTTGAAGCCTTTTGTACCTAAGAATTGCGTTTGCTTTCTCTGCTTTGATGTTCTTGAAATTGAAAGACTCCATTTTTTTCCAACTTTCTGATGAGAATTGGTTGGTTCAAGGCTAAGTGAAAGATGAGAGGGATTGTGGCTAACAATTGAATTCGAGCAACAAGCAAATTCAACCTTAGCCAAGCCCGTTAAAAATTACATGAAAGAAAGCATCTCACACAAAGGGAAGAAGTGATTTTGGAGTAAAACCATAGTTCTGAAAAGGGCAGAATTATTTATAACAATGTTCATCTCGAATAGGGAAGCAAATTAGAAGGAAATGAAGATGAAGGAAATAGAGTAATAAAAAAAGAAGAGAGCTTTTGATTAGTGAGTCTTCTTCGTTGTTTTGTGAACTTGGAATGGCAGAACCAGAAATGTAGTGGTATATATAGGCTATAAAAATAGACTTTTCTTTTTTCTTTTTTAGGTTTTAGTTTTATTTTTTCTTTTAATTTTTGAAGTAGATTGTTTCTTTTTTTTTTTTTTTTTTTACTTTATCACTTTGCTTCAGAGATATTGTAACATTTCGGTTATGTCTAAAATAAAGCTGATGCTTTTTATAAAGTCGTTTATTTGTACATAAACTCCTATATAAAATAGTTACATGTCAACAACAACAACAATCCGATTAAATCTCACAAATGGGGTCTGGGGATGGTAGAATATACGCAGACCTTATCCTTACCTCGGAGGGGTAGAGAGGCTGCTTCCGAGGAACCCTAAGATCAAGAAGACGAAAATAGACAATAGCATTCGTGACAGCAACAAAAATCAGAGAAATAATATTAGCATCGTAAGAAATAAAAAATCTATGGAAAAGCAATAACAACAACCAATAATAATACCACATTACTATGAAAAACGGAAAAATACTATGGACACAACATACACCTCTAGCAGTCCAAGAGAAAAGCCTAACAAACTAGCCCCACCCCCGACACAAAGATGAAAAGCGCTCGACTCCCTCCTCACCTTCAACTCTAATGCTCAACCTCCACACCTTCCTATCAAGAGCCATATCCTCGAAAATCTAAAGTCGCGTCATGTCCTGCCTGATCACCTCACCCTATTACTTTTTAGGCCGCCCTCTACCTCTTATCATACCCGCCAAAGACTACCGCTCAGATCTCCTAACCGGGGCATCTTAACTTCTCCTCTGCATGTGCCCAAACCATCTAAGCCTCACTTCCCGCATTTTGTCGTCAATGGGAGCCACACCCACCTTCTCTCAAATATTTTCATTCCTAATCTTATCCAGCCTAGTGTACCCACACATCCATTTCGACATCCTCATCTTTGTTACTTTCATTTTCTGGATATGGAAATTCTTGACTGGCTAACACTCATCCCCATATAACATGGCTGGTCTAACCATTGCTTTATATAACTTGCCCTTAAGTTTCGATGGCATATTCCTGTCATATAGGACTCCAGATGCTTTTATCCACACCACCCCTATACGGTATGTGACATCCTCGTCTATCTTCTCACCCCCTGGATAATTGATCCAAGGTACTTGAAACTTTCTTTCTTGGGGATGACTTGTGAGTCAAGCCTCACGTCCAAGTCTGCTTCCCCTGTCATGTCGCTGAACTTACACTCTAGATATTCTGTCTTAGTCCTACTCAACTTGAAACCTCTAGATTCAAGGGCATGTCTTCAAACCTCCAACCTCTCGTTAACGCCGCCTCACTTTCATTCATACCTATATCATTAGCGAAGAACATACACCATGGAACCTTCCCTTAAATATGGTGTGTGAGTGCATCCATCACCACGGCAAGTAAGAACGGGCTGAGCGCAGATCCTTGGTGCAACCCCATAACAATCGGAAAATGCCCCGAGTCACCAGGCATAGTCCTAACCCGGGTCTTAGCTCCATCATACATGTTTTTTATCAACCTGATGTAAGCTACCGACACACCTTTCACCTCTAGGCATTTCCAAAGAACTTCACTAGGAACCTTGATATTACCGTCTTCTTTCATCCCTCAATATTCTTACCTTCGTTCTTCAAGTTACAACCTTTCTCTTACCCCTTACTTAAGCCAGTGTGCTTATTAGCCAGTTATCATCCTCTATCTCCTCATTCTCCTTCATAGCTTTATACCTTTTTATCCATATAAAAGAAATAGAAAAGACTTCAAAGAGCGTTCCCCAGAAAGATGCTCATTCTTCTTCTCAACCGACCACTGATGTAGAGGAGACTGCCCCAGGCGCGACCGTCGATGAACCAGCAGCCGAGCCCCCTTGAAAATGTTCGTCCACGGGGGGTGTGTTGGTCAATGATGACTTTAAGATTGAAAAACCTTATTTAGTTCAAGACCGATGCGAGGCTGTGTCACGGTACATCTGCTCTATTACCAAATCCATTCTTCCTATCGAACTGCGGCTGGGTGGATAAGGATGTGGTGATTCCCGGGCTCGATGACGATATCACTACACATGATGAGGGATATCTGAGTGTTGATACTTATCCCTTATGGCCCAGTACACCCGATCATCGTGGACTTCTATAAGAGATACAATGTATGCCTCGACCAATCCACCCATCCCTATGGAGGATCGTGATCCTCCTCCGATTTTTTATGAACAAAATCGATGTGTGCATGTTCACCATTGATTATCTAATCTTCTTATACAGTCCCCGAATCTTCCGGGAGGGACTGATAAAGCTTGTACGTCGGGCCAACAAAGCACCATTTTCAAGTATCGATGAGGATCGTGATAGGGGTTGGCAAGGATGCTCTGTCCAAGTGAAGACCGCTGATTTGATACTAGTCGAGTGGAGGCCATTCCCCGAGAAATGGAACGTATCGCGTAAGTGTAACTTCCTTTTGAACATTGATTTTGTGTTTTGCCTTGCCTTATCTTATCGGTATTTGCTATGGTGCAGCCCTTGCTCGAGTCCCAAATGCCATTCCTCAGCTCAAGGAATGGATCAGGGGCATTTGTTCGTAGATGCCTTATGCCGAGCGCTCGTGGCGCGAGCTCTCAAAGGGTCACTGGGAGGGACTAGGCAACATTAGACTTTCTGTTTTCAATACTAAGTCTTCATTGCTTCTTTTCTTGCTTTTGCAGGCTTGCCTAAGACCATCGAGCTTAGGCCCTTGGTAGGGGGCGAGGATCTACCTACTGATCTTCCTACTTTGGGGCAGCCCGGAGCCACAACTGGAGAGAAAAAAAGGAAGAGGGCCCCGAGTTCGGAGAAAAAGAAAATAAGGAGAAGGTTGGCTCATAAGCCAAAGGAAAGTTCCAGCTCCCGAGTGCCTAACTCAGACCTACTTTTATGGCTCAGAGACGAGCCCGAAGAGGACGAACTCTTTGTGGCCCGTGAGCCGTCTGTCCCTGAGGAGCAGGTGGCAGCCGAGGGGTAAACAATGGAGGCTAGTCCTCCTCAATTATTTGAGGCTGGTGCAGCAGCGATGGCCGAGACTTCTGGAGACACCAGTTTTGCCCCGCACGATGTTATAGAAATTTTAGGGTTACCCTCGTTTACAGAGTCAATGTTTGATGAAGCCCGAACGATGAAGGAATGGTCGAACGAAGGGGTCCACGGAGCGAGCGATCCCTTTGATGCTTCGTTGATGGCATGGACTCAACCATTCAAGAAGATGTCACCGGGTTAGGTGACTTTGCGGTGTCGAGGAAAAGTTCATTCTTGGATGTTGGCGAGCCGAACTTGAGCCCGAGGCTGATTAACCGGTTCCCTGCCCCGATCACGGATCCTGGTCGGAAGTGATCAGTAGTTGTTACATTCCGAGGATTCCCGAGTTCTTTTCGCACCTATTGAGATAGCTAGTTACCTCCGGTGCCTGGTAACCGAAGAAGACCGGGAAAGAATGAATGAGGTGGATGCGCAAATGCTTGTTCAACGAAGCACAACAGGAGCTGAGTTGGGTAAGCTCTTATCACTCTTTTTTATCTTCGGATTCAGGTTTTAAGGACTCTAATGCCTTTTGCTTTCTCCATTTTGCAGGCCTTGGTGTTTCACCATGAAACCTTTCTTCGATACCGGGATGAGCTTAGCCAACTCGAGGCAAAAGTCAAAGAGCTTGCTGAGAAGAGCGACATGTACAAGCTTCTCAGCGAGCAACGTGAAGGAGAAATCAAGAGCCTCTGAGCCGAGTTGGACGCGACTTAAAAAGAACATGCCAACCTGGTGGAACGGGTAAAGATTTTTGAAGTTAGTGATGACGAGCTAGACATAGAGACTAACAGTCAAAACACGCAGGTCCAACATAAGCTTGACCAACTCTAAGCCGAGATGGGTGTATTTAAGGCCAAGGTCGAAGAGTGGAAAAGCAAGATGGATCGCTTGACTTCAGAAAAGGAGTCTTCCTGGGAGCAACTGGCCTCGGCGGAGGCTCAACTTCGAGCGGCGTGGGAGAAAGCTGAGGCTCGATCTCTAAATATCGAAGACCTCCAATCCCAACTGGGCTCGATTGTTGCCGAACGAGATACTCTTGCCAAGGAGCTTAAAGTGTCCAAGTTAGTGGCAGAAATAACGAGGGCCGATGCTGAAGAGATAGTGGCCCAGTACAAAGCTGATGCTGAGGCAGTCCAGGACCGCCTAAAAGACATTGTTGAATACGTAAAGTGGCAGTCCCGAAGGGAGGCTCTCGAGGATGTTCATGCCCGGGGTTTCGATCTATCGGCCGAGGTCTAAAATGTTAAGAGGATCGAGGGCTAGGCCAAGAATGTAGCATATCACGAGGACGAGGAAGGCTCCGAGGGTTTTGGCGGATCCAAGGACGGAGAAGACCCCGATAGTTCCGCTGATGAGGCGGGCTCTGGCGAAGATCAGGCTTAGGTTCCTTGTAGATTTTTCTTCGTTTTGGTATTTTATATTTTTATTGAGACCGTTTGGCCTTTGTAAAAATCTTTATTTATATATATATACAAGGCTCCTCTTTTTTCCCTTCGACTATTTTTCAAGTTTGTTTCTTGTTGCTTTTTCTTTACGATTGCAAAGATTTCGAATGCCTTAGCGCGTAATAATACGGTCTTATTCGGAAGTTTGAACAAGGCTTGTTTTCGATGTAATTTTGCTTATGACTCGTGGGGGTTTAGTATGATCTGAAGCCTTCCCTGAAGTGCTTACTTAGAATTTGTTTAGATTATAATTTTTTCGAGGGTATCCTTTGAACCGGTTTGCAAATTTTTAAGGCCTTATGTTTTGGTTACGGACATCGGACGTCTCCGAGCCATTTTTAGGATGGCCGTAGCCTTTTCAGTTCGGGTTCTACCCAATAGGCTTGCTACCCAGCCATCCGGTCTTACCCAGGACGACAGTCCCCGAGTAGGGGTGGCCATTGCCTTTAAGGTTCGAGCGCTGCCTAATAGGTTTTTGTGCCCCCAGGTTTTGACAACCCGAGCCGTCCGAGTTAATCTTGGACATAATCCTCGAGTGGGGGTGATCTCTTGGTTCCAGATAGAGGTGGACCTTGGGCTCGATGTCTTTAAGGAAAAAAATATAGTAATGTTTAGGAGACGAAATATGTATCTGCAAGGTAGAAACATTCTTTCATTTCTGTGTGCAACATACAAGATTGTAAATGTCTACAAACTTCGTGTTATGGCTTAAGTGGTCTATGTGGGCACGGTTCATTTGACCGTTTGGCCTTTACAACAAATCCTATCCATCGAGCCTAGGCTGTTCGAGCACAATGTTTCCTTCCTTGCTAAAATCATTATCCGAGGGTGATGGCCCCCAGTATTCGAGGCCGATCGTATAAAGGGCTTGGATATTGTTTATGCGATCCTCGACTCCGGTGCATAACCGATCTTCAATTCTATGTTTCACACGATCCACTATTGCCTCATTAAAAACCTTACCGAAAAACCCATTTGGGACAAAACCGGCTCAAGGGAAAAAGAGTGCAACACGTGCTTTCAGGCCTAAAAATTGCACCATTCCTTAGCTGTTACCTGCAAGTGTTAATCCAATTCATAATATATGTGAAGAAAAGTAATGAATGGGGTCGTACCTTAGCAGTAGTATTGTTTTAAGTGAGTTATGTTCTAGTTGTTTGGTAGCCGCTCGCCATTCATCGCTTCGAGTTTGTACGATCCTTTGCCGACGATCTTGATAATTCGATATGGACCTTCACAATTCGTCCCCAGTTTCTCTTCTTTCAGGTTCCGAGTGTTTATTCTCACCTTTATTAACGCCAAGTCTTCGATATTGAACTGACAGAGGTTGGCTCTCCGATTGTAATACCTTTCGATCCGTTGCTTGTGGGCAGCCAACCGGATGAGGGCAGCCTCGCGCCTCTCGTCCAATAGTTCCAGGCTCATACTCATGGCCTCATTGTTTGATTCTTTAGTCGCATATCAGAACTTGAGACTCGGTTCTCCTACTTCGACAGGTATTAATGCTTTGGCACCGTAGACCAATGAGAACGGGATGGCCCATGTACTGGATTTTGAGGTTGTACGGCATGCCCATAATACTTTGGGCAAAATTTCCCTCCATTTACCTTTAGCGTCGGTCAACCTTTTCTTAAGGTTTTGGCATATGGTTTTGTTCGTAGACTCCGCCTGCCTTTTCCCACTAGGGTGATAGGGTGTTGATAGGATCCTTTTGATCTTATGGTCTTCGGGAAATTTGCTCACCTTACTGCCGTTGAACTGCTTCGCATTGTCGCACACGATCTCGGCCGACATTCTGAATCGGCATATTATGTGGTCACAAATGAAATCAATTTCTTTCTCCCTGAATTTCTCAAATGCCTGGGCTTCCACCAACTTAGAAAAATAGTGAGTCATAAATAATATAAATTGAGCCTTATCGGGTGCCCATGGCAGAGGACCGACGATGTTTATTCTCCATTTTTCATGAATGGAAAGGGTGACAAGACCGAACGTAGTAGCTCCCCGGGATGGTGAATCATCGGTGCGTGCCTCTGACATCTGTCGCACCTTCGTACGAACTCCTTTGTGTCTTTTTTCATGTCAATCCAGTAGTATCCGGCTCTAGTTACCTTACGAACCAACGATTCGGCACCCGAATGGTTCTCGTAGGTGCCTTCGTGAACTTGCCTCAAAACATATTCGGTATCTCCCGGTCCCAGACATATGGTGAGTGGGCCATCGAACGTTTTCTTGATTAAGGTGCTGTCTTCGGATAGGCTGAACCTGGCTGCATTTGTGCACAGAGCCCTCGATTCCTTAAGATCCGAGGGCAGCTTCCCACTCATTAGGTAATCTATATACTTGTTTCTCCAGTCCCAGGTTAAGCTTGTCAAGTTTATCTCGGCATGGCCTTCCTCCACTACTGATTTCATGAGTTGCACGATCGTTCCCAAGTTGAATTTGTCGTCATCAACCGACAATCCCAAATTAGCAAGAACATCTGCTTTGCTGTTTTGATCTCGAGGTACATGTTGCAGAGTCCACTCCTTGAACCGATGTAGCGTTACCTGCAAATTATCCAGGCATCTTTGCATTCGTTCCTTTCGGACTTCTAATGTCCCATTGATTCCACAAGGAAGGAGTCGTACTTATCCTGTTCGAGACCTGCAATCATGGCCTCATACTCGGGCTCGTTGTTAGTCAACTTTACCGTCCTAATAGATTGTCTAACTACATTAATTATCAGTGGCTTCAACACGATGCCATGTCCGGACCCCTTTGCGTTTGAGGCACCGTCTGTAAAGAGGGTCCAGATTCTCGAGAAAGTCCCCGAGTTCAACAACAACTCCCTTTCGACCTCAGGTATTAGGGCCGGCGTAAAGTCGGCCATGTAGTCCGTCAAAATTTGAGATTTGATGGCGGTTTGGGGTCGATATTCGGTATCATACCCGCTGATCTCCACGACCCATTTGGCCAATCATCCCGACAGCTCGGGTTTATACATTATGTTTCTCAATGATTAAGTAGTTACAACACAAATGGGATGGCATTGAATATACAGTTTTAGCTTCCTAGAAGCGCTTAGAAAAGCGATCGCCAATTTTTCTAGGTGAGAATACCTAGTTTCGACCTCGCCTAGAGTTCTGCTAACATAAAAGATAGGAAATTGCATGCCTTCCTCTTCCCGGACCAAGACTCCACTTACCTCTATCTCGGATACCGCTAAGTACAGGTACAACTGTTCGTCTGCCTTCGGAGTATGAAGAAAAGGTGGGCTCGAGAGGTATCACTTGAGTTCCCCCAAGGCTTGCTGGCACTCCGGGGTCCATGAGAAGTTATTCTTCTTTTTAAATAGTGAGAAGAACCGATGGCGCTTGTCGGAGGACCTTGAGATGAATCGACCCAAAGCAACTACGTGTCCGGATAACCTTTGAAATGGCCTTGACACTGTCCACAATGGTGATGTCCTCAATGACCTTGATCTTATCGGGATTAATCTCGATTCCCCAGTTAGACACATGAATCCGAGGAATTTCCCGGACCGGGCTCCAAATGTGCATTTCTCCGGGTTCAGCTTCATATTATATTTCTTTAATATGTTGATGGTTTCCTGCAAATGTTTCAAATGGTCCTCTGCTCGCGGGGACTTAACTAACATAATGTCAATGTAAACCTCCATTGATTTTCATATTTGTTCTTCGAACATCGATTTACTAGATGTTGGTAAGTGGCACATGCATTTTTTATTCCGAATGGCATTACGTTATAGCAATAGGTGTCGTACTTAGTGACGAAGGACGTTCTTTCCTGATCGTCCGGGTCCATTCGAATTTTGTTGTACCCGGAATAGGCATCGAGAAAACTGAGGATCTCGTGGACGGGTCGCATCGATCATGCGATCGATGTTGGGCAAAGGGAAAGAGTCCTTGGGGAATGCCTTATTCAAGTCTTTATAGTCTACACGCAATTTTAATTTATTTCCCTTTTTAGGGTCTACTACTACATTTGCTAACCAATCCGGGTACTTAACCTCCCGAATGGGCCCTATTCGATTACAGTAGTCGGACATAGTCTAACTCTTTATTAGATTTTGTCATATGCTTCATCATGAAGTTCTACATTTTTAACTTGGTTATTTCCCATCATTGCATCAGCTGTGCATTCGGTTTCCGCATCGGTTTCATGTCTTCCTAATTTTATGACTGTATATGGTAGAAATCGGGGCTACCCGATTTCACTACTTGGGTCGAGATAGGAATGCTACATCGAAGAGCTAGGACGTCGAGTCTGAAATCGAAGCCTCTTTTCAGATCGAGGTTGACATCAATCGAGGCCAGAGAGAGACAGACTTTGAATATCGTCATAGCTTTCTAACGGAAAGGGCGAGAAATTCACGATTGATCGAGGATCGTGGACTAAATCTCGGATCAAATCAAGTCTATAGCGGTTAATCAGCTGTTGACATGATTTCCTACTGTAATTAGAAATATACTTTAATTAGGACTCCTCTACTATATAAAGAGGAATTCCATTCATTTGTAATCATCATGGCTCACTGAGAAAAATATATGCAATCGTTTCTTTCATTCTTATTGCTCTACTTACTGTTCATCAGAGTTGCTCTATTCCTTTTTGTTCTTACCATATCACCTCGAGGTTACTTTAATTCGAGGTCGAGGCTTCGCTTACACACTGGTTTGATTTATTTTACAGCCTAATACATATATTTATTTTCCCGTTTATCAATTAGTATTGGAGGAAATCACATATCCTTAGAACCACAATTTAAGTTTAATTGTTATCCAAATTTTAGGGTAAACAGTTCGGCGCCCACCGTGGGGCTAAGTATAATAGTGATTATTCAGTACTGATTCTGGTAAAACACACTATTTTACGCTTGTTCTTGTCAAGTATTTTTGCTTTCAGGTTAAAACATGTCAAACTTGCAAAATGCGCCTAACATGGTGACAATGGCCTCGGATTTCACGGGGAGAATGACAATGTAATTGCACCAGGGGTCGAAGTGCCACAAGCTGATCTCGGGGGAGCACCGGTTGCCAACCCAGTCGACGTCAGTTCGCACGTTGCTTTTAATGTAGACCTGGGCCCAGACCCCGAAAGGAGTGTACGTAGAGAAGACCGATCTAGTGGCCAAGGTGCACAGGGTAGAGGAGATGGAGGAGTTAATCTCCAGGTAATATTTTAAATGCTACAGGCTCAGCAAGCCGCTATTGCACAGCTGCAAAATCAGCATAGAACTCTGAGTGGGGTCGAACTAGAAGCCACCCGTCGTGCCGAGCCAGTACCAGAGAGGTCGAATAATAATGAATCGGGGACCGATCCTGCAATAATAAAAATGCTCGAGGAGCTCACCAAAAGAATCGAGTTGGGATAAAAGAAAATTGAAGCTAATGATAAGAAAATGGAGACATACACATCTCGAGTTGATCATATACCGCGGGCACCGTCAATTTTGAAAGGGATGGATTCAAAAAAATTTGTACATAAGCCGTTTCCCCCAAGTGCGGCTCCGAAGCCCATTCCAAAAAAGTTTCGTATGCCGGACATACCTAAGTACAATGGGACCACCCATCCTAACGAGCATGTCACCTCCTATACATGCGCCATCAAAGGTAACAATTTGGAAGATGATGAGATCGAATATGTTTTAATGAAAAAGTTCAGAGAGACATTATCGAAGGGGGCAATGATTTGGTACCACAATCTACCACCAAATTCCATTGACTCATTTGCCATGTTAGCAGATTCTTTCATAAAGGCACATGCCGGGGCCATAAAGGTTGCGACAAGGAAATCGGACCTTTTCAAGGTAAAATAGAAGGATAATGAAATGCTGAGGGAGTTAGTATCCCGATTTCAAATGGAACGCATAGAGTTGCCACAGGTCATGGATGATTGGGCCGTTCAAGCTTTCACTCAGGGATTGAATGAACGAAGTTCGGTAGAGTCACGTCAACTGAAGCAAAATTTGATCGAATATCCAACGGTGACTTGGGCCGATGTATACAATCGGTACCAATCGAAGATCAGGGTTGAAGATGAACAATTAAGAACTCCTTCCGGTTCAGTGTATCCAAACAGGTCAGCAACTAAAAATCATAGGGACGTCGATAGAGAGCCACGGTTGAACAAAGACCGATATCCGTCGTACATTGTAGATCGCCGAAACAGCAGCCCGTGACGCAATTCCGCCCGAAATGATCGAAGAAGTGATCGATGACAGAATTCTTGGGGACTTATGAGCAAAAGTGGTTTTGATAAATATACCGATCATACAGAGGCACCTCGGTTGTCAAAATATAATTTTAGTATCGACGCTTCGGGCATTGTATCGGCAATTGGAAGAATCAAAGATACTAGATTGCCTAGACCCATCCAGACTGATCCTTCCCAACGAAACCCCAATTTGATGTGTAAATATCATGGCACGCATGGTCACAGGACCGAAGATTGCAGACAGTTAAGGGAGGAGGTAGCCCATCTATTCAACGAAGGCCACCTTCGAGAGTTCCTAAGTGATCGAGCCAAGAATCATTTCAGAGAAAGGGACGCCAACAGAAAAAATGAACAGGAGGAGCCGCAACATGTAATCCATATGATCGTCGGCAGTGTCGATATTTCACAAAGGCCCATATTCAAACGCACTAAGGTATCAATTACCAGGGAAAAACGGACCCGAGATTATGTGCCAGAAGGAGCCGTATCATTCAACGACGAGGAAGCAGAAGGAATTTCTCAACCTCACAACGACGCTTTGGTAATTTCTATCTTGTTAAATAAAGTTCAAGTTAAGCGTGTTTTAGTGGATCCAGGTAGCTCGGCAAATATCATCCGATCAAGGGTCGTGGAGCAGCTCGGCCTACAAGATCAAATCATGCCCGCAGCTCGGGTCTTGAACGGTTTAAATATGGCCAACGAGACAACTAAAGGAGAGATCATCCTACCAGTGAACATGGCTGGAACTATCCAAGATACCAAATTCCACGTGATCGAGGGCGATATGAGGTACAATGCCCTACTCGGGAGGCCATGGATTCACAATATAAGGGCAGTCCCTTCAACTCTCCACCAAATGATAAAATTCTCGATGTTGGACGGGGTAAAAATATTGTACGGGGAGCAACATGCTGCAAAGGATATGTTCGCGGTTGATAAGGTAATACCAATATCGGCGACGTCAACATTGAAAGGATCGAACATCAAAGGGAAACAAGAAGCCAAATAGCAATCACAGCCACCAGCCTCGACTGAATCAGGGAATCAAGAAATAGAGGGAGAAGAAGATGAAGATTGTTTGACCCCTCGAACCTTTGTCGTTCCCGAAGAATTCGACACCACCAAATCAACGGTCGAAGAGCTGGAACAGTTTATATTGATCGACTACCTACCCGAGCGAAAGGTATACCTGGGGATGGGGTTAACCCCCGAACTCAGGAAAAAGCTTATTAAATTCCTTATCGATAACATAATTTTTTTTGCTTGGTCCCACTTAGACATGACAGGGATCCCACCAGAGATAACAACACATCTATTGAGCCTGGACCCAATGTTCAGGCCAGTGAAGCAAAAGAGAAGGCCGCAGTCTGAGGTAAAGCATGCATTCATCAAGGATGAGGTAACTAAAATTTTCAAAATAGGGTCCATTCGGGAGGTAAAATATCCCGAATGGTTAGTAAATGTAGTCGTAGTCCCTAAAAAAGGGAACAAACTTAGGATTTGTGTGAATTATAAGGATTTGAACAAGGCATGCACCAAAGATTCTTTTCCATTGCCTAACATCGATCGCATGATCGACGCCACGGCCGGCCACGAGATCCTTAGTTTTCTCGACGCCTATTCCGGGTACAATCAAATTCAAATGAACCCGGAAGACCAAGAAAAGACTTCATTTATCATCAAGTATGGAACATATTGTTATAACGTAATGCCATTTGGGCTAAAAAACACAGGAGCTGACTACCAACGCCTAGTAAATAAAATATTCGAAGACCAAATAGGTAAGTAAATGGAAGTATATATTGATGACATGCTAGTTAAGTTCGTGCGCGCAGAGGACCATTTGATACATTTGCAGGAAACATTCAAGATATTAAGGAAATACAACATGAAACTCAACCCCGAGAAATGTGCTTTCGGGGTCGGTTAGGGCAAATTCGTTGGCTTCATGGTGTTGAATCGAGGGATCGAGATCAACCCCGATAAAATCAAGGCTATCAAAGACATCACTGTCGTAGACAGCGTTAAAGCCGTACAAAGGCTGACGGGGCGGATAGCTGCCTTAGACCCATTCATCTCGAGATCGTCGGATCGAAGCCACAAGTTCTTTTCTATACTCAAAAAGAAGAACGATTTCGCCTGGACTACGGAATGCCAATATGCGTTAGAAGAATTGAAACGATACCTCTCGAGCCCACCTTTGCTCCATACTCCAAAGGCAGATGAAAAACTCTACTTATATTTGGCAGTCTCGAAAATTACGATAAGTGGTGTCCTAGTTCGAGAAGAGCAAGGTACGCAATTTCCTATTTATTACGTAAGTCGAACTCTAGGTGAAACAGAAACTAGATATCCACACTTAGAAAAGTTGGCACTTGCTTTAATAAGCGCCTCTAGGAAGCTAAAACCATATTTTCAATGTCACCCCATATATGTATTGACCACTTACCCACTTCGTAATGTTTTTCATAAGCCCGAACTGTCGGGCCGATTGGCCAAATGGGCCGTCAAACTTTGTGGGTATGATATCGAATATCAACCCCGAACGGCTATCAAGTCTCAAATTTTGGCAGACTTCGTGGCCGACTACACTCCTACCCTCAAAGGAACTTTTATTGAAATCGGGTACATCATCGGGGATGTGGACCCTTTTTATGGACGGTATGTGAAGGGGTCCGGGCTAGGCATCGTTTTGAAGCCGCCCACGGGCGATACTATTAGACAATCCATCAAAACTTCTAAGTTGACTAACAATGAGGCCGAGTACGAGGCCATGATTGTAGGTCTCGAACTAGCTAAAAGCTTGGGAGCGAAAGTCATCGAAGCCAAATGCGACTCCCTGCTAATAGTAAACCAAGTAAACAAAACATTCGGGGCTCGAGAGGATATAATGCAAAGGTATTTGATCAAGCTGCAGGTGACTTTACACCGTTTTAAAGAATGAACTTTGCAGCATGTACCTCGAGAGCAGAATCGTGAAGCCGGTGCCCTTGCAAATTTGGGATCATCAGTCGAGGACAACGAAATCGGCTCGGGGACTGTTGTTCAACTCTCAAAATCTGTAATCGAGGAAGGTCACGCTGAGATAAACTCCACAAGCTTAACTTGGGACTGGAGGTATAAATATATCGAGTATTTAAAAAACGGAAAACTCTAATCGGACCCTAAAGAATCGAGGGCTCTACGAACAAAATTTGCTCGATTCATATTGGCTGAAGATAGAACATTGTACAGAAGAACGTTCGACGGACTATTAGCAGTATGTTTGGGACTAGGGAACACCGATTATGTCCTATGAGAAGTTCATGAAGGTACTTGTGGGAACCACTCCGGTACCGAATCACTAGTTCATAAAATCATCAGAGCAGGATATTATTGGGATAGTATGGAAAATGATACTAAGGAGTTTGTTCGAAAATGTGATAAGTGTCAAAGGTACGCACCAATGATCCACCAGCCCGGAGAATAACTTCATTCGGTCCTATCCCCATGGCCATTTATGAAATGGGGGATGGATATCGTCGGCCCTCTACCATCGACCCCAGGTAAAGCTAAATTCATTTTATTTATGACTGACTATTTTTCTAAATGGGTTAAAGCACAGGCCTTCGAGAAAGTCAGAGAAAAAGAAGTTATAGACTTCATATGGGATCACATCATATGTTGATTTGGGATACCTGTCGATATTGTATGCGAAAATGGAAAGAAATTCATCAGCAACAAGGTAACGAAGTTTCTCAAAGATCACAAAATAAAGAGAATCTTATCGACACCATATCATCCTAGTGGAAATGGGCAAGCCGAATCGATGAACAAAACCATCATTCAGAATTTGAAGAAAAGGTTGAACGACACCAAGGGAAAATGGAGAGAAATTCTACCCGAAGTCCTTTGGGCATATCGAACGACGTCGAAGTCCAGTATGGGGGCAACACCATTCTCCTTAGTATATAGCTCTGAAGCCTTGATTCAAGTCGAAGTGGGGGAACCCAGCACCAGATTTCGATATACAACGGAAGAATCAAATCACGAGGCTATGAATACTAGCCTCGAACTATTAGATGAAAAATGAGAAGCTGCCCTCGTTCGAATGGCCGCTCAAAAACAACGCATTGAAAGGTATTATAATCAAAGGACCAACCTTCGCCACTTCAGAATCGGGGACTTGATCCTGAGGGAAGTCACCATCAACACTCGAGACCCTAATGAAGGAAAACTCAGCCCTAATTGGGAAGGACCTTATCAAGTCCTCCATATCGTCGGAAAGGGATCTTACAAGCTAGGCACAATAAATGGCGAGCAACTGCCAAACAATTGGAACATCTCACTCCTCAAGCGATATTACTATTAAGGTATAACTTTCTCCTTTTTTATTTACATTTTATGCTAACTTATTTTCAGGTGTTCGGGCAAAAATATCGGAGTTATCATCAAGCAGGAAGATATTAGGACCCTAAAGCATGCGTTGCACTCTTTTTTCCTTCGACCTGTTTTTATCCCAAATGGGTTTTTCCGGCAAGGTTTTTAATGAGACAACCATTGTTCGTGCTGACTTAGAGTATCTTAGGTCTCCTTACATTCAACCTCGAATACTGGGGGGCATCACCCTCGGATAATTTATTTTCAAGGAAAAATACTTCATGTCAAAATTGCCTCGATAGGAAAACTTTGTAATGGGCCAAACGGTCGAATGGCAAAACATGTACGCATGTATGAACTATTCAAAGAAGTACTTTTCCTTATCAAATATCTGGTGCTTCAAAAAAAAAATTCTACTTTACGAGCTCCATACTTATGATTTTCTATGAAAAATGGCTCAAGGGCCGAAGTGCAATTACACCTCGAACGATCGACCCCCTACTTGGGGACTGTCATTGAAAATCAACATGTTTGAATTATCTAAATGCGAAACCATAAGACCTCAAAGAGGCATTCCTCGATTTATAGGCCAATGCCATCATTCTCGGGGACTAACACTTCGAACAAGTTTGAAGTGTTATTGGAAAATAATCCCAAGAGACATACCCAAAGGCTACAGCCAAATTAACGCGGCTCGGAGACGTCCGAATCCCGCAATAAAAATAGGCCTTCTAATTTTTTGAAAACCGGTTAAAAAAGGCTACCCTCGACGAAATAATCAAAGGGCTTTGATAATATCAGCCCTCGAAAAACCTTAAGAGGTATCAAATTATTCAAATAAAAATTTGTGCCAAGGCACAAAAGGTAAAGGGGTTTCAATCAATTTCAAACCCTCAAAAAACCCAATGGGTAAAAAATACATGCTAAGGCATAACAAAATTTTACAAAAGTCTTTAAGCCGAAAAAAGGAAAAGGTCATATCGTCCCGATACAAAGAGCCTAAGGGCCAATGCACTTAGAGTTCGAGAATACATTATTACTCGATACGAACCTATGGGTTCCACTATCTCGAGTTCGAATAAAAACTTACTTGACTACAGATCAAGGATCCATTATTACTCAATACAAACCTAAGGGTTCTATTGCTTCGAGTTCGAGTCTTACACGAACTCGACTATAAAAACAATACTATTGTGACTTTGATCAAAATCGAAGTCTCGAACATATTATGCAAAAAACACAAAATGTGCCAAAATTTTACAAGGCACAAAGCAAGATTGAAGATAGAATTTGAGAAGGAATTCAAAGGGAAAATCTTTATATACTTGAACAAAAATATGTACGAAGACCGACAAAGGTCTTACACAGAAGAAAGAAGAAAAAAGGAAAACTATGTACAAAAGTCCTAACTATAACCGGGGTTGACTTCTTCCTCGTGGGCAGCCTCTTCTTCGGTCCCCTCGCCATTATCGGACCGGCCTTGGCTGCCTTCATCATCATCGTCATCAACGGAGGAGGCAAGCAACCTGGCATCAGCTTCATGCACCTTTGCCTGTGCTAAGTCCTCAGAGAGGTCAAAACCTCGAGCATGGATTTACTCGAGGGTCTCCCTTCGAGATTGGTGCTTGGCAAGGTCGGTAGTCCACTGAACTCGATCAAGGGCCTCCCTTAGCTGTGCTTCGGCAGCCTAGGCATCATCCAGATACATGGCCACCGATTTGTCGGCCGTAGTCTTCGCCTTCTTGGCCTTTGTTGGGACCTTAGCAAGTTCACCCTTGAGCTCATCGATCCTTTTGGTCTGAGCCGAATTCTTCTCCTTAACACTCCTAAGTTGAACTTCGGCCGATGATAGTTGGGCCAAAGCAGCCTCTTTCTCCGTAGCAAGGTAGTCCATGCCTTCTTTCCACCGGTGTAACTTGATCGACTTCCCCCTGTAACAGCTCGATCTTCTCAATTTTTTGCTGCAACCGAGACATCGAAATGTTAGTCTTCACCCTTGGATCAAGTCCGTATTTGATCAAAATGACAGTTACCTTCTCGTTCAGCTCGGCCTCCTCATTATGAGCCTTGGCCAAATCTGCTCGAATGTCCCTGAGCTCTTCATCCTTTTGTCCACAAAGGAGCTTGGGAGTATTTCTCTCCTCTGAAGTCTTCTGGAGCTTGGCCTCACAGCCAGATCGGCCCGAGACTTGGAAAAAGCCTATATGGGAAGAAATTAAGTTACACTAAAAGATGGAAAAGAAAAAGAGAACTATAACAATTAATACTTACTCGAGATAGAAGACGGTTGGCCTCTTCAAAAAGGGTGGACGCATCGTTAAGTTCAGAGGTGTCATCGAACCCGGTAAAGCAATCCCGAAAGGGATCCTCTTCACTAGGGACTCTGCCTATGTCGGGGGTCCTCATGGCCCGAGCCTCTCTTATCGCTTCCTCGGAGTAAGCCGGCAGAGAAGGTGAATGACCTGCTATCACTGCCCCGAGCGAGTCACTCGGGGCGCTCTGATCGGCTCTCGGGGTCTCAGAACTGCCCCCTCTGGTATGTTTGTGGATGGTCGAGGGAAAATCTCGACCTCAGGCGATTCGGGGTCAACACCCGAACTTTTCTTGGAAGCCTCCTCATCATGAGTCTTGATCTCAGCAACCACCTCCGGTTTTGAAGGTTTGGCGGCCTCGACAGTCTTCTTGGGTCGAGCCACCAACGTCGAGGCGTCAACTTCTTCTTCTTCTTCTTCTTCTTCTTCTTCTTCTTCTTCTCTCAAACTTCGGACCGAGTCCATGGTGAGAGAAATGACCTTCCGTCTGGTCCTTCGAGCTTTGGGTTTGGGGTCCTCGGACAATGAGACCCCCTTCCTCTTCTTGCCTTTCCCCGATTTCAAAACCGGGGACTTGGCCTTTTCCTCGCCGCTCGGAGGCCTTAAAATCGCATCCTTGTTCAGGCCTACACAAAAGGAAACTTAGTCAAAAAATGAAATATGATTAGCACCTCAGAAATAAGAAAAAAACGCTCACCATGATTCTTTGCCTCCCATTTGCCCTTTGCCTTCACACCAGCAGCGCTCGGCATAGGAGGAAGTCGAGGCCAACTTCCGAACCCATTCCTCGAGGTCAGGAACCGCTCGAGGCATCCAGGCAACCGTTCCATGACAAATAAAGACATTATATAAGTCAAAAAATGGGAATATGAAGACTAATGAGTAAGATGTTACTTACGCTCGGGGTTGCACCTCTCGGGGGACGGCAATTTTTCCTTTGGGATGAGGTCGCAGGTTCTCACTTGAACAAATCAGCTCATCCAACCCCGGTCCTTGTCCTCATCGACGCTCGAGAATAAAGCCTTGGTTGCTCGGCGCTGGAGCTTGATCAACCCTCGTAAGAGTCGGGGTCGATATAATCGCATAAGATGGCTGAGAGTGAACGGCAGCCCCCCGACCTTGCTGGAAAAGAATAGGAGCATGATCACGATACGCCAGAAAGAGGGGTGAACTTGGCCGAGGGTGACCTGGTACCTCTTGCAGAAGTTTATGATAACTGGGTCGAGGGGACCCAATGTGAAGGGGTAAGTGTAAACACTTAGAAACCCCTCTACGTGGGTGGTAATACTCTCTTCAGGAGCGGGGATATGTACCACAACTTCGGCCCCCTAATTACAATCCCTCTTCACATCCTCGAGATATCCCGCTGTTATCGAGCAGATATATCTCGACACGTGCTCACATCGGCCAGGGACCAATGAAAGTGTCACGCCCCAAAATCGAGGAGCGCGACCGGCGCTCAACCGAGTGAACCCGACCGAGCAAGCCTGTTAGATTTTATTTTACCCAAACTTATCCATGAATGGAGATAATACATATTATCATTAATTAGGCAAAAATGTGTTCATGTCTACAATACCAATTCATTTCCAATAGTTTCATCAATTTTAAAGTCTCAAATGGACAAGTAATACGTCCACAACATAACATAGTTTGTCTTTCTCCAGCACCAATACACAACCCACATTATGTCTACGGAGCCTCTATAGATAAAGAAGAGTACAATGATAATGCCGGCAACAAGGCCCCGGCTATACCTCAAATAGAATACACAAAGTACAAAAGATTCATGACCTCGGAATGAAGTGGGGCTCACCAAGTCAGCTGGGAAGAAGGTGCACTGCTATCACTGATCAATATCTCCTGCTGTGGAACCACCTGCATCCATTGAAAGATGCAGCGCCCCCGGAAAAAAGGGACGTTAGTACTGTCGAATAGAACTAGTATGTATAACTAAACACTCTCTCAATAGAATGACAAATAATACAAATAAGATTATCATAATATCAATGAAAGCCTTAATCAACATCAAACCTCAATTTAGGATCAAGACAGTGTTCAAATTAATTTTCATATCTCACATTGGGAGATTTTTAGTATCGATATACCATTGTCCACAATACCATTATTCACAATACCGGTACCACCGTACTCTTAGCACGGAGTCCGATCACGACCCGATCGGCTAGGCCATCTCATTAGAGACATCAACCATAATTTCTCTCAATATTAATACCACCGTCTTTAACACGGAGTAAGATTACGATTTCAATTACAATTTCAATTACCATTTCAATTACAATTTCCAGCACAATCACCACCATGTGTGCGCGGCATGGTGTCCGATCACGACCCGACCGGCTAAGCCGTCTTATTTGAGACATCAACCCTTTTGTATCAATCATCGCATTTCATAATACTTTCACATCTTATCATTTCATTGGCACTAGTGGCCATAATTATAAGATTATTCTTGGCACGTTGGCCATATTCAGTATTTCATGCTCACATTATCAATTTCAATATCATCCTCATCATCAACAATAAACACAATTCAAATCAAAGTGTGTAGTACACATGTGAGCAATTTAGAGTCTAATGCACATAGAGATATTTCACAAAATTTGGCATAATAGCCTTCATTTGAACTTGACTTAAAGTCGAAACATTATTAATGCACAACCCATATTTTAACACATCCTCAATTGGTAACATAACATGAATAGAGCATTTGGGATGCTTGTTGAACATATATCTTTCAACCCAATCTTACTCGGAATAGCCAATTTCATAATGAATCACTCGGGACCTACATAATTTACATGAATATCGCGGGATTCAATTCTAAGAGAAGAGTTTAGCCAACATACCTCACTTGAGCTTTCTTACACTCTAAATATTTCGGAATTCTTAGCAACTTCAATCTATTATAGAAATATAACAAATTGAACTAAAATTAGGAAGATGATCATGGTTCTAGCTCGCTTGAGCATTTTATCAAACACTAGGTGTGCATAAGGTTTCAATGTCATTTTTATGAAGGATTTCATCATCCCACAACCCAATCTGTACCATTTTTAGCTCAACAATCTTCCTACACCCTTTAATACATGCATGTAGAATAAACAACTCTCATGCCCAGAAATTTATCTTGCTAGTTACCCATTTTCAGAAAATTTCGAAATAAGGGTTTAGGGTGTAGAATCATACCTCTAGGATGAAGACTTAGTGAGCTTCCCTTCTTAATCTTCCAAAACGTGAGCAAGAATTGAAGAAAATTTATTGAACAACACCTTCTCACTCTAGGGCACTCTCTCTCACTCTAAAATATCAGATTATGTCTCAAAAATGGCCCAAAGAGTGTATTTAACGAAATAGGGTCGGGTTTTAAAAACCCAAAAATGGAGCTCCAGAACAAGGTATGTGATCGCATAACCGATATACGGACCGCATATCGGTTGCATATTTGGTTACAAAATAGCCAAAAGAACTTCCTGTGTATGCGGTCACTATACGGTCTGCATAACTATTATGAGGTCGCATAATGCACCGCATAACAGTTATGCGGTCGCATAGTCGACCGCATAGTTGCTTCCAACTGACCCAATCAACTGCCTCACTCTGCGTCTATTATGCGGTCCGCAGAGTGATTCTGCGGTCGCATAATGGACCGCAGAAATGCACTTTTTCGTCAAAATTTTTTTTTTACTTTTCGGTGCGTTGTTCAACCCAAAAAGTCCGAGCCCTTGCCGCGAAAAATTTCTAAAATCCTCAAACACGTAAGCCTAGTCCGGCACCATGAAACATTATTTTCTTTGCAAATTTTATCGGGCTTTGCACTTAAGTACTTCAAAATTTTTCGGGGTGTTACAGAAAGGTTCTCTACTTTGAAGTTGGATTTTAAGACATATGGGCCGGGAACATACTCATGAGGGAGCGGTTCCATCGGCGCTTTATCACTGGCCGGCCGGGAAGAAGAAGAGGAAGCTTTCTCCTTTGTGGAACGGTTTTGGAAGTTTTTGCCATTGATTCAAGCAGAAGAAAGCAGAAAGTGTTGAAGTTTGGTGTTTTAAAACTAACAAGGCTAACTCAACGAGTGATGAAAGAGAAGAGATGGAGAGAGTCTGAAACTTAGAAGGATTGATGAGAATGGAAGTAAAAGTTTTGTTTCAACAAAAGAGTCCATATTTATAGAACTACGGTGACGGTTCGACGACGCTAGTGGCCGACCGCCCACTGACGCGCATTAATGGTTTGGGAATCTATACCGACGGGACGTTTTGGTCACTTCCATCGCTTACGTCTTGGGGATGACATCACTGTTTATCGAGGTCATAAGAAAATCGAGGCTCAAGTCGTTTCTTATCATTTTATTCTAAGAAACGAGGGGACTATCTGTATACGGTAGAAATCGGGTACCCGATTTCACTATTTAGTCGGGATAAGAATGTTACATCTAAGAGCTAGGACGTCGAGTCCGAAATCAAAGCCTCTTTTCAGATTGAGGTCGACATCAATCGAGGCCAGAGAGAGACAGACTTTGAGTAATATCGGCATAGCTTTATAACGGAAAGGGCGAGATATCCGCGATTGATCGAGGATCGTGGCGTAAATCTCGGATCGAATCAAGTCTATAACGGTTAATCAGCCGTTGACATGATTTCCTACTATAATTAGAAATATATTTTAATTAGGATTCCTCTACTATATAAAGAGGAATTCCATTCATTTGTAATCATCATGGCTCAGTGAGAAAAATATATACAATCATTTCTTTCTTGCTTATTGCTCTACTTACTGTTCATCAGAGTTGCTTTATTCTTTATTGTTCTTACCATATCACCTCGAGGTTACTTTGATTCGAGGTCGAGGCTTCGCTTACACACTAGTTTGATTTATTTTACAGCCTAATACATCTATTTATTTTTTCGTTTATCAATTGGTATTGGACGAAATCACATATTCTTAAAATCACAATATATGTTTAATTGTTATCCAAATTTTAGGGTAAACAATGACGCAGAATGTAATGATTTGATCAGTTATTTTGTGTATTTGAGCCCCGCTATCCTATTTGATGCTTTCCATATGTTGGTTTTGTAATTTGCGAGGATGGTTGGTTTGATTTCGAAAAGTTTTGGGAGTGAATTTGAATACTTAGTTCCATTTTTAAAAGTTTAAGTTGCTAGAATTGATCAAAGTTTGATTTTTGAATAAACGACATCGGAATTGAGTTTTCAAAGCTAACAAACAACGTAAAACTTGACAATTTACAAAAAGAAGAATTCTGCCAAGTATAAAATTTACTGATAGTGAGAACTTATGTAATCGGCAGTCGAAACTTTAAAATTAATAAAGTGTAGTAATTATTGTTGTTGTAATATTTGAGAAAATTTATATTTGAAAAAACATGGGTTTATTAGTTAATGACTCCACATGGGGAAAATAAAAAAGTTAAAAGGATTCTACGAGGGAAACTTCCATCCATGGGGAGGACCCTTATTATAATTGGACTCTCCATCTCCTTCCTTACTAAGATATTCTGGCATGACCATTGGCCTCTCCTTTATTTTGTCTGGTAAACTTTCACTTGTCAGTCTCACTCACAAAGAAAAAGCAATACCACTTTCAATTACGGTGTGCTCAAATCTCACCATGGTCAGAATTATTTTACGTATGAAATGAGAATTCAAATAAGGATTGTTTTGTTTTTTGGTTTGGGGAAAGTTCCTCCTAGCAATTGTTTTTCATGTTATAGTAGTTAATTTATCTCATTTTCAAATTTATAAAGTTACATATATGTAGAATGTTCTGATAGTTTAAAAGAATTTTTTTTGATGTTGTGGATACATATAATATAAGCTGTACTCTTCATAATAGCAGCACCTTTTCTCCAAAAATGCAATATAAAGGGATAAAAACTTATCACATTTCATGAATACATAAAATTAAATCGATTTATTATGGTTAATTAAGTGATAAATTATATATAATTTATTATAATTGAACACATGATAAACTATCACACCCCTTAAGGTGCGGTTCTCTTTCGGACCCTACATGAATGCGAAATATCTCATGCATCAAATTATTATTTTTTATAGTTAAATAATATTAGTGAATATATAAAAGACGGTATCATGTATTTATTATTGCAATATAAACAACGATGGATATAACGAAAATGAAATAGTTAGTACATTTTTTGGTATAGAGAAAAAGGAAAGGACCCCACATACTTTCGACCTTTAAATTCCACCACTACATGAGTTGAATCATGGAGCTTGGACCCCGTTTCTTCTTCTCTTTTTTCAATAGACACAATTAGTTGACCTTTTGCTTTGTCGTGTAACTTGATCTGCATAAACAATAATCAAGTGTGAAAGTAAAGTACTAACATCGGTACCAGTAACTAATACTATCAAACTAAGGTATACGCTGTCTCGCTCCAAGTATTATTCATAAAAATTGCTACTCTTGAATTTGAAAATTTTGTCAACATAAACTGCAATGACATTGGTTTATTAAGCATTTTAAATTGGGATCGCTTAGGTTAATGACTAAAAATATTATCAGGCGGGGACCTTGACTAAAGACAAAGCTCAGGAGTTGGGAGAGAAATTGCTGGCTATGAGGACCGGGAAGAGCAGTGGGGACGCGAGTAGTATTAAAGAAGCTGCGAGAGTGGTGTTAGGAGTCTCAAAGAGTTACACTAGAGGGCATAAAGGGAATTGGTGGTGGAGTGAAGAGGTTCCCAGAAAAGCAAAAGCTAAGAAAGCGGTGCTTTTGAAGCTAGTGGAGAGCATAGACGAGGTGGAGAAGAGGATGAACATGGAGTGGTATAGCAGGGCTAAGAAGGAGGCGAAGTTAGCAGTTATTGCGGCTAAGATTGGAGCGTTTTGACGTTTGTATGAAGCACTTGGGGTCAAAGGTGAGGACAAAAAGATGTACATGCTGTACAAGGTGAGAGAAAATAAGGCTCATGATTTGGATCAAGTGAAGTGCATCAAAGATGAGGAATCAGAGTTTTGATTGAAGAGAACAAATTAGACGAAGAAGGCAGACATACTTCCATAAACTCTTGAAAGAAGATGGGGATAAACATATTGTGTTGGGTGATTTGGAGCACTCCGAGAGTCGTCGATATTTTGGGTATTGTATGCTCATAAAATTTGAGGAGGTCTGTCACGACCCCAATTTTCCTCCGTTGGATGTCGTGATGGCACCTAATCTCTAAGACTAGGTAAGCATAACATACATTCGGAATTTGACTAAAATAATGAAGAAACTTTCAAATACTCAACAATTAACATAAAAGAAAACTTCGTAGCTCAATAGAATACCCTTTCTAAAATCCGACGAAAATAAGTCACAAGCTCTATAAGATAGTACTGAACATCCCTATATATCAATGTCTATAAAAAGGAAAAGAAAAATAAAATAAACTAGATAGAGGGTGACTCCGAGGCATGCTTACGCCGACATGTATACCTTGAAATCACCGAAGCTAAGCTCGTCTCACTATTGTCTAAACTGATAAGAGGTACCTGGATCTGAACAAAAAGATGTGCAGAAGCGTAGCATGAGTACACCACAACGGTACCCAATAAGTGCCAAGCCTAACATCGGTAGAGTAGTGACGAGGTCAGGTCAAGGCCCTACTCAAATAAATAAGAAACTGAACGAGTAATTAACAACGTAATAATAACAATGGAAATGAAACAAGTAATACACCAATATTGGCTACACTGAACTAAGGCAAACAATGTATCATGGAAGAAAACAAGGAATGTTATGCCACGGAAACAAAGAACAACCAAAACACAAGTGAAGTAATCGAAAAGTATTCACAAGAGTCACTACTGAGGTACCGCCTCGTAGTATCAAATCACAACACAATTCATAATCTTTCTTTATATCACCGTGGGAGTCTTGCATTTAGTTTTGAAAATTAATTTTTTCGAAATAGCTTCCCGCGTTTTAGCTCACCTTATCATACCGCGTGGCTTCAAGCAGTTCTCCTACTAGCAACACGCGTATCAAGCCCACCTTATCTCACTGCATGCGTTTCAACCCAAAAACCTTATACCACAACATGTTTATCAATATCACAACATATCACAAATTGCACCTTAAGTGCCCTATATCACAACTTGCCAAGAAAACCCACAACACTAGTATTTTCATAATAAATAGCCCATGGCTCAACCACAATATGCACAAGAGTCTCGCAATAACAACCGGAAGTGAATAACTCAAAAAGGATAGTATTTCACAACTTTATAACTTTGCCTCAATGTAAATCATGGCCATTATAACTCAATAACAATTTCAACAACAAGATATTCTAAAAATAAAAACTTCAAGTAAAGAACTCAATGGTTAAATAATGATTAAGGAATAGAGGAAGCAATACTTCAACTAAACATGTAGAGGCAATTAAAAAGTAAGGGATAAGACAAGTAGAGCATGTGAAGATAGAATAACGATGATGATTATAACATGTTAAGGTAACTCAATTATGGCATGAAAGTAATATACATAGCTAAAACCGGTAAATTTTCACATTTAACTCGTGTACACACTTGTCACCTTGTGCACACGGCTTTCAGATATCACAGTTAACGCAAACCAACACCAGTCCTAAGGGGTAATTCCCCTATACAAAGTAAGCCTTTCCCTCGATTATCCAACTACGAACGGCTCGAATCTAGCCAAAGCAACTTCATTCCATAAATATAAACTATAGAAAACTATTCCGAACAATAAAGTTACGATCATTAAAAAAAAATAAATAGTCAACTCAAAAATTCAACCGGGCCCCCGTCTCGATACCCGACCAAAATTATAAAATCCGAATATATATTCGATAACGAGTCTAATCATATAAGAATTACTCAAATCCGACCTCAAATCGCCTTTCAATTGCCCAAAATTTAGCCTAAGAAGTTATCACAAATGTTTCCCAAATTTCTAACTCAAATCACTAAATAAATGATGAAAGTAACAATGGATTCGTGTAATATAACCAAAACCGAGTTATAATCTCTTACCACTATGAATTTCATGAAAATCACTCAAACAATCGCCACAAAATGAGTTCTCTAGGTCCAAACTTTGACTAATGAAATCAAACCCTCGAACTTAGCCCTTTTCTGCATAGTGATTCCGCATCTGCGGTCACTCAGTCGCACCTGTGACGCCGCACCTACGAAAAAACCATCGCAGGTGCGGTTCCGACTTATGTCCTGAGATTCCGCTGCTGCGGACCACTTACTCGCACTGCGAGCCCGCTTCTGCGGAGAAAACGACCGCACCTGCGGTCCTGCCCAAGGCCTTCCCCCAAATTCCTCTTCTGCGAAAGCAAGGTTCGCTCCTGCGGAGGCGCACCTGCGCCTAGGTGTTCGAACCTACGAGCCCAGACCTGGGCTGCCCCTCTTCTCTTATGCGCTTCACCACTCGCATCCGCGAGTCCGCACCTGCGGCTAATCCCTCCGCAGGTGCAATGATACCAGAAGGGCTGGAACTTCAGCAAAAAGTCTAAGTCCAATTTGGTTCCGGATTCAATCCGAATCACACCCGGGGCCCACGTGACCCCGTCTGAATATACCAAAAAGTTCCAAAATACATAACAGACCTACTCGAGGCCAAAATCACATCAAACAACATTGATTTCACGAATCGCAACCCAATTCAAGCCTATTAAAACTATGAATTTCTGATTTTAAAAACTACTGCCAATTCATACCAAAACAACTCCGATTGACTTCAAATTTTACACACAAGTCATAAATGATATGATGGACCTATTCCAACTTTCGAAACCATAATCGGACCCCGATATCAATAATGTTAACTCCCCATCAAACTTTCCAACCTTCTAAACCTTTAACTTTCTAACTTTCGCTAAATCAATCTGAAACGACCTACGAACCTCCAAATCAACATCCAGACATGCTCCTAAGTCCAAAATCACCGTATGGAGCTATTGGAACCTTGAAAAATTCAATCTGGAGTCATCTACATAAAAGTTAAACTACGGTCAACTATTTCAACTTAAGCCTCCAACTTATGACTATGTGTCCCATTACACTCTGAAACTCACCCGAAATCAAAACCAAACACCCCGGCAAATTACATAACCATAATAAAACATAGATGAGGCAATAAATAGGGAATTGGAGATAAAATACTCAAAACGACTGGCTGGGTCGTTACATCCTCCCCCTCTTAAATCAAACGTTCGTCCTTGAACGAGTATAGAGACATACCTGAAGTGGTGAAAAGATGAGGATAACGACTACATATATCATGCTCGGTCTCTCAATTCGCCTCCTCGACTGGTTGACCCCTCCAGTGAACCTTCACTGATGCAATGTTCTTCGACCTCAACTTTCGGACCTGCCTGTCCAAAATGGTTACCGGCTCCTCAACATAGGACAAATACTTGTCCAACTGGACTAAGCTATAATCTAACACATGATGGATCACCGTGGTACTTCCGGAGCATAGAAACATGGAATATTGGATAACTGCAGCTAGACTTGGTGGTAGTGCAAGCTTGTAGTCTACCTCTCCAATCCTCTTAAGAATCTGAAAAGGTCCGATATACCTAGGGCTTAACTTACCTTTCTTTTCGAACCTCATAACACCCTTCATGGGTAAAACCCGGAGCAAGGCCCACTCCCCAACTATGAACATAACATCGCGAACCTTCCGGTCCACATAATTCTTCTGTCTAGATTGGGCTGTGCGAAGCCGATCTTGAATAAATTTATCTTTTTTCAAAGCATCCTGAACTAGGTTAGTACCAAATAGTCTAGCCTCGCCCGACTCAAACCAACCCACCGAAGACTAGGGGTGGCCGTTCGGTAGTTCGGTACGGTATTTAAGAATTGTGGTACGGTATTTCGGTATTTAGTTTATCAATTGTGCATACCAAATACCGTACCAAAGTAATTCGGTACGGTTCAGTATTTTCTTGTTTGTTTCGGTACGGTTTCGGTATCACACCAAGTCTTGAACGAGTA
Organism: Nicotiana tabacum; assembly: GCF_000715075.1. Taxonomy (NCBI): domain Eukaryota; kingdom Viridiplantae; phylum Streptophyta; class Magnoliopsida; order Solanales; family Solanaceae; genus Nicotiana; species Nicotiana tabacum. The sequence continues at coordinate 114,924,205 of NC_134083.1, forward strand.
AGTAGTGAATTCTAATTAATTAGAAATTACATAAATATTTGAGAAATTCTTCTATAATGAAGTCTATACTGTCCAGTTGCATAGTTCTGGCAACAGAAAGAAACAAATTCAAGAAGTAACACTAACATACAACAAACCGTTTTGTTATATAATCTACTGTGACTCCTAGTTATGGCTTATGGCAACAAACAAAAAACAATTCGGCTGAGTGACCTTGGACTTCTAAGATTTTTGCAATTCCGAAGAAACATTACGGTATGGACAGAAGTTGGCGTAGAATCCATCTCGAATAGTTTTGCTTGAAAATTGAATAGGCTAGTCATGTTGTCCTAATTAATCATTCCAACTACTTTTATGGGAGTGCTTATCTTTTTTGCTTAGGTTAAATAACTTGTCAAGTACTATTTGTCATGAACTATTTTGTCAATGTAAGAGAGAACAAAAGTTGCTTGATGTATAAAGTGGAGTTTTATAATACACCTGAAGCAGCTTTTAACATTGGGGGTGAAATACCCGCGGCTGATCAAATTAAATGAAATTCGGTCAGAAAGCAATTAGATTCCACTTTACTGCTAAAGCTCTCAGACCAAAATAAGAGACAAAGGAAAAGGGAGTAAGGGTAAGGGACTAAGATGGGCTTAGTCTTATTTGGCTACTGGTGAGGGGTACTAACTAACAAGTTGAAACTTTGGGTTGGGAATTGATAAGTATGGGTTGGATAGTGAAGGGAGGTTTAGTTAAAAAATTCGGTATTTTGGTATACCGAAGTATCGAAAGTTCAATATCGAAACCGTACCGAAGTAGCGAACTCCCGAACAAATTATACCGAATTAAGACCGAAGAACTGAAGAACCGATATCAAAATACCGAATTAATTCGGTGCGGTACGGTTTTCGGATTTTCAGATTTTATGCCCACCCCTACCGGAGACCGACACCGCCTCCCATACAAGGCGTCATACGGAGCCATCTGAGTGCTCGATTAGTAGCTGCTGTTGTAGGAAAACTCCACAAGCACCAAGAATTGATCCCAAGAACCCCCGAGCTCCATAACACATGCACGACCCTCCAATATCTGAATAGTGCACTCGGAGTGTCCATCCGTCTGAGGGTGGAATGCTATACTCAACTCAACCCGTGTGCCTAACTCACGTTGTACGGCCCTCCAGAATCGCGATGTTAACCGCGTACCCTGGTCAGAGATGATGGATACTTGTACGCCATGAAGTCGAACAATCTCGCGAATATAGACCTGACCTAACTGCTTTTAAGAATAAGTAATCACCACTAGAATGAAATGATCAGACTTGGTCAATCTATCCACAATCACCCATATTGTATCAAACTTCCTCTGAGTTTGTGGGAGCCCAACAATGAAATCCATGGTAACTTACTCCTATTTCCACTTGGAAATCTTTAGCCTTTAAAGCAATCCACCTGGCCACTGGTGCTCATACTCCACCTGTTGATAATTTAGGCACTGAGCTACATACTCCACCATGTCTTTCTTCATCCTCCTCCATCAATAATGCTGCCTCAAGTCCTGATACATCTTAGCGGTACTCAAATAAATGGAGTACCGCGAACTGTGGGCCTCCTGAAGAATCAATTCACGCAAACCATATACATTGGGTACACATAGCCGACCGTACATCTGTAACACATCGTCATCCCCAATAGTGACCTTCTTGGCATCACCGTGCCGAATCGTGTCCCTGAGGACAAGAAAATGGGGATCGTCTTACGGACACTCTGTTACGATCATATAGAGAAGATCGAGAAACCACACAAGCCAAAATGCAACTCGGCTCTGAAACATCTAATCTAACAAACTGTTCGGCCAAGGCCTGAACATCCAATGCTAATGGCCTCTCCGCTGCTGATAGATATGCTAAACTGCCCAAGCTCTCCGCCTTACAATTCAAGGCATCGACCACCACATCGACCTTCTAGGGATAATATAGAATGGTGATATCATAGTCTTTAAGCAGCTCTAACCATTTCCACTGATGCAAGTTAAGATCCTTCTGTTTGAACAAATGCTGTAGATTTCGGTGGTCAGTATAGATCTCACAAGGAACACTGTACAAATAGTGCCGCCAAATCTCCAAGGCAGGTACAATAGCTACTAACTCAAGGTCATGGACATGATAATTCTTCTCATGTACTTTCAATTGTCTAGACACGTAGGCAATCACCCTATCGTGTTGCATCAACACTTTGCCAAGGCCAAAACGCGACGCATCACTATACACAGTGTAAGATCACGAACTTGTAGGCAACACTAACACTGGGGTTGTAGTCAATCAATATTGAGATTTTGAATGCTCTCCTCACACTCCTTGGTCCACCTGAACGGAGCACTTTTCTGGTTCAATCTGGTCATAGGTGCAACAATAGATTAGAAGCCCTCCATGAATCGACAGTAATACCTTGCCAAACCAAGAAAACTATGGATCTCAGTAGTTGCAGACGGTCTAATCCAACTCTGCACTACTACAATCATTTTCGGATCTACCTTGATTCGCTCACTCGACACTAGAGGTCCCACAAAAGCCACCGAATCAAGCCAGAATTCACACTTTGAAAATTTTGCTTACAATTTCTTTTCTCTCAAGGTATAAAGCACAATCCTCAAGTGCTGCTCATGATCCTCCAGGCTCCGGGAGTACACCAAGGTATCGTCAGTAAACACAATGATGAATGAGTCAAGATAGGGTTGGAATACACTGTACATTAAGTGCATGAATGCTGCTGGGGCATTGGTCAAGCCAAATTACATCACAAGGAACTCGTAATGACCATATCGAGTCTTGAAGGCAGTCTTTAGAATATCCGGATCCTGAATCTTCAACTGATGATAGCCTGACCGCAGACCAATCTTTGAGAAAACTCTAGCACTCTGTAGATGATCAAATAGGTCATCAATGTGTGGTAGTGGATACTGTTCTTAACTTTAACCTTGTTCGACTGCCGATAATCAATACACATGCGAATAGAATCATCCTTCTTCTTTATAAACAATACCAGATCACCCCAATATGACACACTAGGCCGAATGAAGCTCTTATCAAGCAACTCTTGTAACTGCTACTTTAACTCCTTCAGCTCTACTGGGGCCATACGATATGACAGAATAGAAATGGGCTGAGTGTCCGAAAAAATCAATACCAAAATTGATATCCCTATCAGGCGGCATGCTTGGAAGATCCGCTAGAAATACATCTAGATAGTCTCTCACTATCGGAACTGACTCAAAGGTAGGAGTATTAACACTAACATCCCTCACAAAGGCTAGATATGCATCACACCCTTTCACAACCATCTGTTGTGCCATAAGGAAAGACACCACCCTGCTAGGAACATAATCCAAAGCACCCCTCCACTCCAAGCATGGCAAACCTAGCATAGTCAACATCACCGTCTTGGCGTGACAATCAAGAATAGCATGATAGGGCGACAACCAGTCCATGTCCATAATCAAAATCTACCATAATGAGCAACAATAGATCAGCTCTGGTCTCAAAACCACCAAGAATAACTAAACATGGCCGATACGCACGGTCAACGATAATGGAATCTCCCACAGGCGTGGACATATACACATGAGAACTCAAAGAATCACGGGATACACCCAAATACCAAGCAAAGTAAGACGATACATAGGAATAAGTGGAGCCTGGATCAAATAAGACTGATGCCTCTCTATGACAAACTTGAACAATACATGTGATGATTGAGTCTGATGCAACTGCATCCGTCCTAGTCGGTATAGCATAACATCTGGCCTGGCCTCCCCCTCTAGGGCGATCCCTACTCGCCCGACCTCCACCTATAGCTGGCTGTGCAGGTGGAGTGGCAACTGGTGCGGTAACCACAGCCTGAGAAGTATGGGGCCCCTGTTGAATACTTGGAGCTTGAGTAGTCTATGGAGGTGCACCCCTCTTGAGTATGCGGAAGTCCCTCTCCATATGAAGAGTGTCACCACACTCAAAACAAGCTCTCGGAGGACGTGGTTGTTGAGACTGGCTCGGGCCTGATCGACTGGACTGACCACTGAAAGCACCCCGTGCAGGAGGTGCAGTAGACAGTGGCGGTACATAATAGGAAACCTGAGACATGGGAGTGGCCGGAATACTGCTGGAAGCTGGAAGTGTTGAATGAATGGGATGACTCACATAGATTCTACCATGATGGGCTGCAACTGGGGCACGGGCATGTCACGCCCCGAACCTAGGGGCGAGACCGGCACCCGATACCTCACCTATCCTTGCGTACTAACTTGCGACTAAGGGACTCCGAACATATAATGTCATACTTTGGCCATGGGCCACATTGCAAGACAGTTGCGAATGCAGACTAAACATCAATATAAAGATAGGCCGACAAGGCCGTCATAACTACTACAGCTGGCAAACCAACAAAATATACATAAAAGGCCTACAAGCCCAACATACTGCACTAACTGATAGGATATGTCTACAAGCCTCTACTAATGGTTGTACTGTGATCGGAACAGGGCCCTGACCTACCCATAACCTATATACGTATATACACAAAACTTCTAGACCCGGCAACTCCGAAGGACGTGGAGCTTACGGATAAAGCTGAACTCGGGCAACACCTACTGAGGAGGTCTACCCATATGTCTGTCTGAACCTGCACGCATGAAATGTAGCGTCCCCCCAAAAAGGGACATCAGTACGAAATAATGTACCTGAATATGCAAGGCAATAAAATAACTGAAAGCTGAAACTGAACTGATAATATAATAACTGAAGTAACTGGGAGTCAAAGATAATTTAAAGATATGTTTTCCTGCTGATACTAAATCAACTCTCTCAATACAGTAAGTAAAATAGTTGTCCGGCCCTATAAGGCTCAGTATATATATATATATATGCTCTGCCGTAGAAGGCTCGCTCATAGGCGTTCGACCATACTAGGCTTTATATCTCGGCCAACTGGGCTCGCTCATAGGCGCTCGACCACAGTAGGCTCGGTATATAACTTACTATCTGATCAGAGGTTGCCCAATAGGGGTTTGCCAACCGATTATAGCTCGATGGTGGTGAAAATACTGTATATATAGATTCTCTGCTCTCTTGACTGGAAGAAAACAATACTCAATCGAATATGATATCCCGATAAGGGAGAATATTGTAACTTATAAGACTAGGAAATGTAAATAAATTCAGCAATATGAATTTCTCTTTATGCCTCGTTATCAAACTCATGTAATTATGAGATCATGCCAAAATGAAGGAAGGGTTTAGCCTTAACATACCCGGAGTAGGGAAAAATCCATATGATATTCTTGGAAAAGGTTGCACCGTACTCCCTTAGAATCGCAAAATCTCACGTTGCTAAGCTGCTAAGAAATCTCGTTGGAATATTTGTCGGAATTGGTTGAAGATGTTATGAATTCTCTTTGAAGATGTTATGAATTCTCATTTGAAGATGTTATGAATACTTGTAGGAATTGCTAATGTCTGTTTTGCAATGTTTGAAATAGGAAGAAAATGATAAGATTACTTACTTGATTATCTTAAGGCCAAATGAAGACAAAATGCCAAACTTCTCATTATTTCTTTACACGTAAGTGTCAAGTGTATAACTTTTATTTGGCCACCTTCAATCTAGATTATGAGTCACTTAATCTGAATGGGGAGGGGGGGCTGCCACATAATGCCATTTTAATTCTTATCCAATATATCCCCAATTAATTAGGTAATATCCTTTTACCCAATAATTAACCAATTACCCACATAATTAAGAATTATCTCAACTTACTTAAAATACTACTCACTTTTAACATACCGTGTACACCTTAATATCATGGTCATGTAGTACCTTGTATAGCATTAGTCCATAAATAACGAGTATTATAGTTTGGACCGAATTTTATCCCAAATTGCCAAACTTTGACGAAACTCATTTTCTTCTATTAGCTTACCTTCTCTCCTTCACGAATTTACTCATCACGTGTTTGAAATAGCATAATGCTTATAATATCAAGAAAATCTCATCCCCGAGTCTACGTCAATTAACTGAAGATAAAACTTTAACGCACGAAAAACGAGAGATGTAACATCCTTCCCCCCTTAAAAACATTCGTCCTCGAATGTTTTTTCTTAGAGATTTTGGGAAAATTTTTCCAGAGTCTCCTCTGTGAACCAGACTAAAACCAACCTGTACGTAGCCAGAAAATAGACTATACATGCCACACATGGCCCATCTTTATAAATAGCAACACTTGGCTTCACACAGCTGTCCATTATAAATTCTGAAAGTCAAATATAAGAGCTTACCTGATGACCTACTGGCCTGAATAGAGCTGTGCTGAGGTATCTCACCTCGAGCTATATCTTCAGTTTGAAATAGGTGGGGGGTATTTAGACTTCATTTCTTCCTCCGCTTCCCACGTCATCTCTTCCACATTATTGCTCCTCCATAAAACCTTCACGGAGGCTAACTCCTTATTTCAAAGCTTACAGATTTGTCGGTCTAGGATGGCAACTGGAATTTCCTCGTATGAAAAGTCCTCCATAATCTGTACATCATCTGTGGGCACCACTCGGGTAGGATCGCCAATGCACTTCCGTAGCATGGATACGTGATAAACCGGATGGACAGACTCCAATTCTAAGGGCAATTCCAACTCATAAGCTACTTGGCCCACTCTCCGAATAATCCTATAAGGACCAATATACCGTGGGCTAAGCTTGCCCTTCTCGCCGAACCTCATCACGTCCTTCATAGGTGACACTTTTAAGAATACCCAGTCATTAACCCCGAACTCTAAGTCTCGTCGCCGCACGTCATAATATGACTTTTGACGACTTTGGGCTGTCAACAGTCGCTCCCGGATAAGCTTTACTTTCTCTACGACCTACTGAACCAGGTCTGGCCCATGTAACCCAGATTCTCCAACATCAAACCACCTTATAGGAGATCTGCACTTACGCCCATACAAAGCCTCGTGCGGAGCCATCTGGATACTAGAGTGGTAACTGTTATTATATGCAAACTCGATAAGAGGTAGATGTTCATCCCAACTTCTTTTAAAATCCAACACACATGCTCGTAACATATCCTTGAGCGTCTGAATTGTGCGCTCAGCTTGTCCATCAATCTGTTGATAAAAAGCTATGCTGAGATTCACCTAACTCCCTAGACCTTTCTGAAATGACCTCTAAAAATGTGTTGTAAACTGGGCCCCACGGTCAGATAAAATAGATACTGGTACTCCGTGTAGCCGTACTATCTCCTTAATATATAGCTTTGCATAATCTTCTGCTATATATGTAGATCTGACTGGTAAGAAATAAGCTAATTTTGTGAGCCTATCGACTATCACCCATATGGAATCGAGCTTATGATGAGAATGAGGTAAACCCCTGATAAAGTCCATGTTTTTCGCCTCCCATTTCCATGTTGGGATCTCTATAGTCTGCATTAGCCCTCCAGGCTTCTTGTACTCTACCTTCACCTGCTGGCAACTAGGACACTGAGCGACAAACTCAGCAATGTCTTTTTTCATATCATTCCACCAGTACACATCTTTAATGTCATGATACATCTTCGTCGACCCAGGATGAATGGAGTACCACGAATAATGTGCCTCTGACATAATCCTGTCTCGTAGCCCTGCTACTTCTGGAACACACAAACGACCCCTGTATCCGAGAACCCCATCTCCCTTGAGTTCTAACAACGACTTCTTCTGCTGCGGAACTCGCTCTCTCAACTCGACCAACTCTGGGTCCTCGTACTGCCTCTCCTCTACTTCAGCTGTGAGAGATGATTTTGCAGTATTTTGGAGTACAACTCCACCATCGTCAGAGTCTACGAATCACCCCCTAAACAAGCCAATTGATGAATCTCTCTAGTTAATTGTCTTTTTTCGGCCTCTACATGTGCTAAGCTACCCATAGATCGGCGACTTAAGGCATCTGCTACCATATTAGATTTCCTTGGATGGTAGAGAATGTTAACATCGTAATCTTTCAATAACTCAAGCCATCGCCTCTGTCATAAATTCAACTCTTTTTGCTTAAAGATATATTGCAGGCTTTTATGATCTGTAAATACATCAACATGAACACTATATAAATAATGCCGCCATATCTTAAGTGCATGGACAACCGCAGCTAACTCGAGGTCGTGGGTCAGATAATTCCGCTCGTGCTTCCTTAACTACCTTGAAGCATTCACAATTACTTTCCCATGTTGCATCAGGATACATCCTAACCCGACACCTGAGGCATCGCAATACATGGCATAACCATCTGGACCCTCTGGAAGTGCTAGAACTGGCGCTGAGGTCAACCTGTTCTTAAGCTCATGGAAACTCTGCTCGCAAGCCTCCATCCACTGAAACTTAGTTGCTTTCTGCGTCAACTTTGTTAATGGTGCCAAAAGGGAAGAAAATCCCTCTACGAACCTCCTGTAGTATCCTGCTAAACCTAGAAAGCTACGAACCTCTGTCGGAGTGGTAGTACCGCTTGCAGGTGGTCCGCATGCTCATCCTCTGAACGTGAATAAACCAAAATGTCATCAATAAATACTATCGCGATAGATCTAAAAATGGCCGGAATAGGCTATTCATTAAGCCATAAATACGGCAGGTGCATTCGTCAACCCGAAGGACATGACAAGGAACTCAAAGTGGCCATATCGGGTCCTGAAGGCTGTCTTGGGAATATCTTTCTCTCGAACTCTGTCCTAGTGGTACCCCGACCTCAAATCTATCTTTGAAAAGCATCTAGCTCCCTACAACTGATCAAACAAGTCATCTATCCTTGGAAGTGGGTACTTATTCTTAATAGTTACCTTGTTCAGCTACCTATAATCGATACACTTCCTCAGCGAGCCGTCTTTCTTGCGTACAAACAGTACCGGTGCACCCCAAGGTGAGGTACTGGGCCTAATAAAACCTTTCTCCAGCAAATCTTTTAACTACTCCTTCAACTCCTTCAATTCGGCAGGTGCCATTCTATACGGAGGGATGGATATTGGTTGAGTTCCCAAAAGAAAATCGATAACAAAATCAATCTCTCGCTCTGGAGGAACACCTGGAAGTTCATCTGGAAATACATCCGCGTACTCTTTTACTACTGGAATAGACTGAAGTGTAGGTATCTCTGCATCTACATCTCTAACTCGCACAATATGATAAATGCACCCTTTTGCGATCATTTTCCTTGCCTTCAGATAGGAAATAAACCTACCTCCGGGTGTTGCTGTATTACCTACCCATTCAAGGACTGGCTCACCCGGAAAATGAAATCTGGCTGTCTTTTCTCAACAATCAACTGTGGCATAGCAAGATGCCAACCAGTCCATGCCCATGATAGCATCAAAATCCAACATCTCTAGCTCAACTAGGTCGGTTGAGGTCTGACTACCATAAACTGACACCGTACAACCTCGATAAACCCTTCTAGCAATAATCGATTCTCCATCCGGTATAGATACCGCAAAATGATCACTTAGTATTTCAGGCACTATACCAAACTTCCCACTGACAAATGGGGTAATACACGATAAAGTAGATCCTGGGTCTATCAAGGCATAAGCATCATGAGAGCAAATGGTCAACATACCCGTCACAACGTCTGGTGAAGATTCCTGGTCCTGTCGACCCGCTAAAGCATAGCTACGATTCTGGTTACTACGTGAACTGGAACCTCTACCTCTGCCTCGACCTCTACCAGCCGAAGATTGAGACTCGCGCCCTGAAGGATGCATGGATATAGATGATCCTATTACTGAATTCGCTTGTTATGCCATACCCCCAAAATCTCTATTTGGGCAATCTCACATCATATGCCCCGGATGTCCACATGTATAACAAGCATCGGAACCGACTCGGCATTGGCCCAAGTGTACTCTACCACAGATGTCACACCGCAACGAAAATGACCATATCTGCCGTGAACCTCGCTGTCGCTGCAAACCCGATGCATGTGAGCTCTCATTTAGTCCTGATTGAGTATAACGGTCATACCTGTAACCCTGTAACTGAGGTGGCAGAGGCCTAGTTGGCCATTCGAAGTACCGGGGACTATAACTACTCTAAGACTGCTCCTGAGACCTGGCAAATCTCATCCTCTTACGCTATCCCAACTCAGTCCTCTTTGTACCCTGCTGCCGACGCCTACCCCTTTCTATATTTTGGGCGAATGCTTGAATCCGGGAGATATCCATACTATCCTGCAATGTAGCGGTGGCACATGCCTCGGTCAACTCTGGGGCTAACCCTGCTATAAACTTGTGAATCCTGTCCCGCATAGTAGCAAATATGGATGGTGCATATCTGGCCAATGAGTCAAAATGGTAACTATACTCTCGAACACTCATATTTCCGTGCCTGAGGTAAAAATAGATCGACTCAAGCCTGTCAGATCTCCCGCGGTAAGTACTAGTCAAGGAAGGCATCCGAAAAATCCTCCCAAATAGCTGGAGGTGCATCACGTCCCCTGGACCTTTCCCATCCCTCGTACCAAAGGATGGCTATATCTCGGAGTCGAAAAGTGGCTAACTCAACTGTCTCTTTCTCCGTGGCATGCATAACCCGAAAGATCATGTGAAACTGATCTATGAAATCCTGCGAGTCCTCCCTCTGATCTGTCCCCGTGAACTTTGGGGGACTCAAAGCAATAAACTCTTGGACCCTTGAACTCCCAGACCCCTCAAAAGATCCTGCACTAGCGGATGCCCTAGCCTGTTACTGGGTAGCTACCAACTATGTCAACAAATGCACCGCACCCCTCAATTCCTGATCCGATAGAAGCAGAGGGGGAACTGGATGTGCGGTCTCCTTAGGAATCTCCTCTGGTGGTGGAGGAGCCGGTAACGGCTGAGTAGGGGTCTCTCCCTGGGCCTCCGATTGGGCCCCATCTACTGGGGTTACCCTGCTAGTCCCCCACCTCCTGCTGTATCTCTCCTCTGGCTAGCCGTAGACTTCCTAGTCATCGTCATCTGTGCATGCAAATGCCAACACGTAAGTTTAACTCAAATTTCCTATAACTCAGTTCTATAGCACGTTTTAGATTTGAAAGAAGGGTAATCAACTCCTAAATGCCCTGTAGTCCCCTGCTTATATAATGCGGTCCACCACACATCAATAAACAAGACCCTACTAGACACGGCTTTGTAGACTCCCTAGGATAGAACTGCTCTGTTACCACTTTTGTCACGCCCCGATCTTGGGGGCGAGACCAGCACCCGGTGCCTCACCTATCCTTGCATACCAACTTGCGACTAAGAGACTCCGAATATATAATGTCATACTTTGGCCATGAGCCACATTGCAAGACACTTGCGAATGCAGACTAAGCATCAATATAAAGCTGGACCGACAAGGCCGTCATAACTACTACAGCTGGCAAACCAACAAAATATACATACAAGGCCTACAAGCCCAACATACTACACTAACTGACATGATATGTCTACAAGCCTCTACTGATGGTTGTACTGTGATCGGAATAGGGCCCCGACCTACCCATAACCTATATACATATATACATAAGATGTAAACAAAACTTCTAGACCTGGCAACTCCGAAGGACGTGGAGCTTACCGATAAAGCTAAACTCGGGCAACACCTACTGAGGAGTCTACCCATCTGTCTGTCTGAACCTGCACGCATGAAATGCAGCATCCCCCGAAAAAGGGACATCAGTACGAAATAATGTACCGAGTATGCAAGGCAATAAAATAACTGAAAGCTAAAACTGAACTGATAATATAATAACTGAAGTAACTGAGAGTCAAAGATAATATAAAGATATGCTTACCTGCTGATACTAAATCAACTCTCTCAATACAGTAAGTAAAATAGTTGTCCGGCCTTATATGGCTCGGTATATATATAACTGCTCTGGCGTAGTAGCCTCGCTCATAGGCGCTCGGCCATACTAGGCTTTGTATCTCGGCCAACTGGGCTCGCTCATAGGCGCTGGGCCACAATAGGCTCGGTATATAACTTACCATCTGATCAGAGGTTGCCCAATAGGGGTTTGCCCACCGATTATAGCTTGATGGTGGTGAAAATACTGTATGTATAGAAGCTCTACTCTCTTGACTGGAAGAAAATAATACTCAATCGAATATAATATCTCGATAAGGGAGAATATTGTAACTTATACGACTAGGAAATGTACATAAATTCAGCAATATGAATTTCTCTTTAAGCCTCGTTATCAAACTCATATAATTACGAGATCATGCCAAAATGAAGGAAGGGTTTAGCCTTAACATATTTGGAGTAAGAAAAAATCCGTATGATATTCTTGAAAAAGGTTGCACCGTACTCCCTTAGAATTGCAAAATCTCAAGTTGCTAAGGTGCTAAAAAAATCTCGTTGGAATTTTGTAGGAATTGGTTGAAGATGTTATGAATTCTCTTTGAAGATGTTATGAATTCTTATTTGAAGATGTTATGAATCCTTGTAGGAATTTCTAACGTCTGTTTTGCAATTTTTGAAATAGGAAGAAAATGATAAGATTACTTACTTGATTATCTTAAGGCCAAATAAAGCCAAAATGCCAAACTTCTCATTTATGTCTTTACACGTAAGTGTCATGTGTATAACTTTTAGTTGGCCACCTTCAATCTAGATTATGAGTCACTTAATATGAATTGGGAGGGGGGGCTGCCACATAATGCCATTTTAATTCTTATACAATATATCCCCAATTAATTAGGTAATATCCTATTACCCAATAATTAACCAATTACCTATATAATTAAAAATTATCTCAACTTACTTAAAATACTACTCACTTTTAACATACCTTGTACACCTTAATATCATGGTCATGTAGTACCTTATATGACACTAGTCCATAAATACCAGGTATTATAGTTTGGACCGAATTTTATTTCAAATTGCCAAACTTCGACAAAACTCATTTTCTTCTATTAGCTTACCTTTTCTCCTTCACGAATTTACTCATCACGTGTTTGAAATAGCATAATGCTTATAATCTCAAAAAAATCTCATCCGCGAGTCTACGTCAATTAACTGAAGACGAAACTTTAACGTACGAAAAACATGAGATGTAATAGGGCACCGCTATATGTGCTAGAATCTCGAGGCCTCTTGGACTCCCTCTCCTCTCTCTCCTGGCCGTACATACCCTCCAATCTTCGAGCGATCTTTATAACCTGTTGGTACAGGGTATCCGTTTCTAACTCTCGAGCCATGCTGAATCTAATACCATGGTTGAGCCCCTTGATAAATCGACACTCGCTCTATGACTGTGGAGACTAAGGCTGGTGCATGTCTGGACAACTCACTGAACTTGACAACATACTTTGATACGGTCATAGCACCCTGGCGCAGCTGCTCAGACTCCGTGCGCCATGCATCATAAAGGCTCTGGGGAACAAACTCTCTCATGAACATCTCTGAAATCTGAGCCCATGTGAGTGCAGCTGCCTCGACCCCTACCCAACTCGTATGCTTGCCACCACTAATAAGTCACTCTGTTAAACTGGAACATAGTGAAAGCAACCCCACTCGACTCCACAATACCCATAGTACGGAGGATACGAAGGCACTCATCAAGAAAACCCTGTGCGTCCTTTGTAGCTAGGCCACTGAATGTAGAAGGATGGTACTTCTTGTACCTCTTGAGCAAGATATGTTCCTACTCAGATGCTGCTACCGTAACCCGGGCTAAACTAGGACAACCGGCTAAACTGGTATGACCTCTGGGACCTGGTCAACCTGGACCTGCTACTCTGGGGTATGGGCTGCGGGAGTCTGTGCTCCTCCCCCAGCCTGGGGTGTGGAAAGAGCAAGTGGAATCAACCCTACCTTTGCTAGAGTGCCAAACATGCTCAAACACTTGGCGAGGGTCTCCCGAAGAACAAGGGTAGTAACAGGCATCTCGGGTGCCTGCCCCCCAACTGGAGCTACTGGTGGCTCCTCATTAGCATCTCATACAGGTGCTCTAGCTACACCACGTGCCTGTCCTTGGCCTCTACCCCGGCCCCAGCCTTTTGCGGCTCTAGCAGTGGGCACGAATGTCTGATCATCAGATCCAGCTGTGCTTGTCCTCACTATATGTGACAGAATAGAAAGGTAGAGATTTAGAATTTTGAAGTCAACAAATTTGCACGATAAGGAATCAAAGAAGTGAAGCTTTCCTAACAGTTCCATAGCCTCTTGAAGATAAGTACAGATGTCTCGGTACCGATCCGCGAGACTCTACTAAACCTTCTTGTGACTCAAAATACCTATGAACCTAGAGCTCTGATACCAACTTGATGTCGCGCCCTTTTTTCTCGTAAAATCGGGTTTCGACACGTGACAACTCTTTTAAGGAAGTGTATTAAAATAGAGAGTCGCCACCTAACGGGTTAAGATGCGTTAGGGCACCTATTTGCAAATAACTCTGGATTAACCAGTTGCGTCACCAAAGATCGGGTAAGGGCTCAAATTACCTTGAGGAGAAGGTGTTAGGCACTCCTCGAGGTCCACAACGGTAGGTCCTGGCCGAACTCGAATTATATGAATTAGTCTAAGGGAATGGAAACGATTTGGGCAGTAAAATAAATGATTGACTTTAAACAGAGGTGGGGGTCCTAAGTTTTTTAGCCTAAAGGATCACCCCGTACAACATAAATAATATTTCGTAACTCCTTCAAGATGGGGTGTTACTCATATTATTCAGCGGGCACAGACTATCATCTCCTGCTACCTGATTACTATCTTTAAGTTGTTTACCTAAAGTTCAATTCTAAATCGTGCTCTATGCGTGCACTACCCGTCCCCTGCCTATGGTCCAGGAGGCATTTGGACCTTTATTTTAGGGTGATTCTAGACTTTAACTTAAGTTGCTCAAAAGGGACAATACTAAGCGACATACAAAACAGTTTAGGAATTTCACATATAAGCAAGTAAGGGCTCAAGTTAGGCTCCGCATTTAGACAACAAATGTACGCCAAACTGATTAATATTGACAAATTTTAATTAATTAAAGTTGCAAAATCCTATAGGCAACGTCTCTATGTGATACTGAATTAATGGGCAGACAGTTATACACAAAAGTCATTCCTTAATACGATTACCAAAACCTACATGATTTGCCTACTAATTTTAGCATAATGAGATTAAACCTACTGGCATGATGTCTAGGTATTTTACGCAATAATAAATAGTGGCAATCACAGAGGCATATTCAAAATTACTTGTTTTGACCCTATAGGCATGTTTTCTAGTGAGGATAATAACACAGTGATTGAAAACTCCTGAACAAACGGGCAAAATGATAATTGAACGGATTCAGACCTATAGGCATGCTTTCTACAATTAATCCGATTTTAGACCCTATAGACATGATTTCTATAATTCGCGAGTAGGGCAACATGTAAACAAAACTTTGCATGCACATTGAATCACACTATTTCTTATAGGCAGGGTTTCTAACAAGCAGAAAAAGAACACAATTGAACCAAGTATTGGACCTATAGGCAGGATTGCTAACATACAATGACTGAACATGATAAGATACCTATAGGCATGATTTCTAACACACGACATACAATAACACATTATCAAACCTATAGGCAGAATTTCTACCCAACTTGTTGCAAGTATAAGATAAAAATCTCTTTCCCAGTTTCACTAATACCCCAAATATTGTTACAATAATTATTACAGACCCAGAACGAATATAGTAAATTACAGAGTAGATATAGCTATAGGGAGCCTACAGCAGGCCCAAATACACCCGGACAGGCCAGACCTTCATTCTCACAATTCACAACAGCCCCAAAGTTACATATTCATAGATACAAAATAGCCAATAGTTGAGTAATTCACCGAGTGAGCACATGACAAGGTTGAGCATATAGAACCAAGGCCCTAGTGTGTCAGAGTTCCCAAGGGCTTCAAGAACCCAGGGCAGTGCTCACACTAGGGTGGTTAACCAAGATAGTTCAAGGAGGGATTAGGGACCAAATCCTAGTGTGTCAGAGTTCACAAAGGTCTCTAATGAACTCCGAGCAGTGCTCACACTAGAAAGGCCAAAGGACAGAATTTAGGCAGCATTGGCTAAGAATGGGATTTAAAGAGTTTTAGTGACAGAAGAGAAAGACCAAAATTGAGAAAAACATGAATTGATTTAAATAGACATAACCAAATTGAGTCAACAAGCAGACACTTAAATGCATCACAAAATGCAAGCAAGAACTAGTTTAATGAAGCTGATAAATAGGTTTCATACTCAGCACAACAACAGTTACATGCTAAAAATTGGCAAAGCATGTTTGCAAGTTTGGCAAAGCCATAGGTGCAGAATGAGTTAAAGCATGCTTGAAGTAGGCCAAGTACTTAACCTAATGTTATTATCAAGAAAACCAAAACAACATCATAGAAAGGGGGAGGGCATCAAATTATCAGGGGTGACTTGCAGTCACAAATTGAGACAGCTATTCTTCAAAGTAGCAGATAACATTGTTATATTGGTCTAAACAAAGGTTTATTTCAAAGTAGCAATTCAAGCATGATGAGACAGTCATTACAAACAACATCAGAGGGGTGTGGGGATCGAGTGATCATGTTGACATAATAGCAAAGAGGCATATTACAACTAGCAACAAGAGTCACAGATGTGAGGCATTCACTACAGGGATTTAGGGTAAGGGGATAGACATGTTCATTGGCACTTAAGGGTTGATACCCTAACTGGATAGACCTTAAAGAAGTTCAAACAACTTCAGAAAAAGTAACATTAGGAGCAATTAAGTGTTAAAGGAACTAAGACATACAAAACTGGTAAAGATAATGCCTAAACATCACTCACATGCATATTGGATCATGGATTCGGTGCTAATCATATGTGGAAATCAGGGATATACGAAAGAATGAAAGTGCAGATGTCAAGTGACTCACCAATTAAGCGAAGAAAATGCGCAGAAGAAGTATAGCAATAGCTCAGAATCAAGTGGCATTGGCTTCCAGCCGGCCAAAGACAGAATATAGAGTAACTTTAGGTCTAGTAAGGTTGTAGTAAGTTCAGAAAGTCCAAGCTCCTCTAAAGGGAATGGGGGAAGAGTATATATAGTGATAGAAATCAATATATAAACATGGAAAAAAATCAGTAATATGCAAGAAAATATTTGCAGAATCAGTTATAGGTAATTTAGGGAATAAATTAAGGGATATAGCGAGTTAAGGAAGTACTTAAAATTATTCAGAATATTTAAGGCAGAAACACATAATACTAAGAATAAAATCGTTCATAATGTTAGGGCAGTTAAAATTAGGGAAGCATAAAAACATAAAATTATTCAGAATATCGGGCAGGTATTAAAGGAAACACAAATAATACCAAAACAAAGAAATTATTCAGAATATTTAAGCAAATATTAAGGGAGACACAAATAATACCAAAACAAAAATTATTCAGAATATTTAAGCAAAATATTAAAGTAAAAGTCAGGAAAAATGTAAAGAAAGAAGGTAATCGAACACAGAAAGGAAAGATTCACTAGAATCAGTAAGAAAAGGAAAAGAAAATTCAAACCCTAGTTTAGGGAAAGTACAAAATCAGTGATAATACCAATTAAGGTAAAACAATCATACGAGATAGGATGAATGGAAGCAGAATAGTGTTAAAAAATCAGACCTATTTAGGTCCGATTGAAAGGGTTTGATAACCCTAATTTGGGGTAAGTAAGAATGACAGAAAGATATGAACATGCTCGTTACTCACAAAGAATCAATGATGAATATAGGCAGAATAGCCACAGAAATCAGAGACTTGAACTGATTTGGTTCGATTTTGGCAAGATTTGCTTGCCATATTAGGCAAGCAACTAAATAGGATCATATGCGAGTGGCCAGTAGTGAGGATATGCAAATAAGGTAAGGTAATCCATGGTGGATTCCGTTCTGGGGTCTGATTTGGGGGGTTTGATCGAACAGAGGCTAGGGTTCATGCGAGATGAGAGACGAGAGAGTTCTAGGGTGGCGAGGTGGTAAGAATGATTTAGGGTTTGGGGTGGGTTAGGTTAATTAAATCAGGAAATAAATATGGGCCGTTGATCTCAGAGATCAACGACCATGATTTAAAATGGATTGGGTCGGGTATTTAAGTGGGTATGGTGACTGGGCTAATGGGTTTTGGACCAGGGGTATTGGGTTGGTGTATTAGGTCCGAAAAATAGGTTTAAAATTAGGCCATTATTTAAATACACAATATTTAGCAAAATATAATTTATAAAAATAGGTAATAAATAAAAAAAATATTATTTGTGCATAAAAATAATTTAAAATGATTACTTAACATTATAAAAATATAAAAATTCATTGTTTGTGTAGATAATGTAATTATATATGCATATGGGCTATTATTGCAAAATATTCAATTTAGCTCTAAACTATACAAATGTAATTATGATCAACGCATTGAAAATATTTAAAACCTCATATTGGTATAAGTCATAAGTTTAGATGATTGAATCATCATAAAATAATTTGGAGGGTAATTATTGGATATTTATAAGCAGAAATAAATTGATTTAAAGCTTTTAAAAATCATGAAAAATTATGAAAAATACTTGTGTATGTTTGTAAATCAAATGATGATGCATATGTACTATTTTGAAAGTGTATATATATATATATATATATATATATATATATATATATATATATATATATATATATATATTTGAAAAATATGAGGGAAAAATTGGGTATCAACAATTGCCCCTCTTTACCCGGGAAGGATGAACGAGTTGTCGGGTAAAGAAATGATGACCGATTTTGACCGAATGCGGTGAATTGAAAAATATTGGCCGGACCCTGGTTTCTGAGCTACCTACATATCCCTGGTTTTATAGGAATCAGGCCATGTGTAGTTCTGGATCCAACGATAGAATAAACCGATGGAGTTATTATAAGAACAGGCAAAATATTCTGGATAGGACAATATTAGTATTGGGAATGGGTAACGGACGGTTGCGGATATTTGACTGGTTATCGGATGGGAATGGGTAACAGACGGTGATCGGTTACGTTTAAAATGATTGAAGGATATGAACGTTGAAAGGAAACTGGAGTGAAGATTGCTCCCGTTAGGAGAACGGTTACTTCTTGGATCACGTGCAGACTCAAAATACGATGCATACAAATACATATAGAGTATTGCATGAATTTAAACATGATACAAATTTCCTTTGGACCATGTGGGTTATCTTTGGACGGTGAGGATGACGTCCTTAGACCATGACATCCTGGGCTATTAATTGTGAGATAGGGGATTCGCAAGCGATGAAATGATGTTCTCGGGCTATCAAGATGGTGCCTCTTAACCATGATGCCTTTGAATAATGATGTGCAATATTGAAAGATCCTCGGCCATGGCATGGTGTCTTCCGGCTATGAAGATGATGCCTTCGGACTATGACGCCTTTGGAAAGTTTGGCTATGTTTCAGCCCATGAGATGCAAAGACATGATGCTTGAAACAAGACAAAGCTTAGTCTTGTGTAAGATCGGGGGCATAGCTTAGCCCTGAGAGAAGAGAATATTGCAACATTTTTAATAGTGCAGCATTCGTGGTTATGCAAGGAGAGACAATGCTTAGTCTCGTGCGGGGAAGGCAGAGCTTAGCCTTATGCAGTTAAGGATGCAAGGCTTAGCCTTATGCAAGATTGGAGACAATGCTTAGATTCATGCAATGGGAAGGTAGAGCTTAGCCTTATGCAGTTGAGGAGGCGGGGCTTAGCCTTATGCAAGATTGGAGACAATGCTTAGTCTCATGCAATGGGAAGGCAAAGCCTAGCCTTATGCAATTAAGGAGGCATGTCTTAGCCTCATACAAGATTGGAGACAATGCTTAGTCTCATACAATGGGAAGGAAGAGCTTAGCCTTATGCAATTGAGGAGGTAGGGCTTAGCCTCATGCAAGATTGGAGACAATGCTTAGTCTCATGCAATGGGAAGACAGGGCTTAGTCTTATGCAATTAAGGAGGCAGGGCTTAGCCTCATGCAAAGATTGAGACAATACTTAGTCTCATGCAATGGGAAGGCAGAGCTTAGCCTTATGCAGTTGAGGAGGCGGGGCTTAGCCTCATGCAAGATTCGAGACAATTGATAACTACGGATTTTAGCCAACTATTTGCTCTCTTTTGCTTAGGTTTTGGGTCAAAAATGCGTTAAGGTATTCTCGAAAGCTAACTTAAGGTGCTTGCTTGCAGGTTTTGGTCAAAATGAGGCAAAGAAGCCAAAATAAGCTCATGAAGAGTCAAACTTGCACAAGCCAAAGGCTAAAACTGAACCGTTGACTGCGGTGGAAAAGCGCAACCGCGTAGGGTTCACCGCTGAGGTGGATAATATTCCGCAGTCGGCGAGATAAAGGTTCAGAGAAGCTGCAATTTTGAGAAAACACCATCGCTGACCACGCTACAAAAGCACGGCCGCAAAACCAGTGGCGCGGCCGTGAGTGAAATTACGCTGACAGCGAGGAGCGAGGTTCAGAGGCCTTGCAATCTTGGTTCAAACAAAGAATGCGGCTCGTGTCTAATTTACGCGCCCGTGAAGTCACCTGACGCGGAAGCGGTGGAAATTACGCTGGGAGCGAGATAAGGGGTTCAGAGAGTTTGCAAGTAAAGCTAAGCTCAGGAGCACGGTCCGCGAACATTTTACGCGGCCACGATAGAAGCAAACGCGGACGCGACTGGATTTAAGCGGTCCGCAAAACAAACTCCAGTCCAGATCCAAATGTAGAAAAAAGTGGACTGCGTTCGTTATTGTGCGGCCGTGAATGGCTAAGCGCGGACGCGCCCAGTATTACGCTGTCAGCGGAACCTCCGTAGGGGTATTTTTGTCCAGTAATTTTAGCTGTGTATAAATAGATCTTTTTCACATTTTTAGGTTAAGTCTGATTTTAAGGAACACGTGAACAACCGTATTTTACTGTTTTGAGTAATTGTAAAGTAGCTTTAGCTTATATCTTTAGATTTTCTTCTTGTATTTGACTTTTATGGCTTATATTACATCTCCATCTTTGATTCCTTTCATTATTATGAGTAGCTAAAACTATTAGCTAGGGTTGTGACCCAACCCTAGTGTCGGTATTTAACGGGTCTTCAAGTTTAGGGCTTAATTGTTATGGGTTAGTGATATTTAGCTTGTTTCATGCTTTAATTGTAGAATTGGTAGTTGCAAATACTGATTCATGCTTTTTGACTTAGGCTCTTCTTGAGAAAGAGAGCCCAAGTCTAGGTAAGGTGGGCTAACAAGGAATTGGGGTGAATTCAAGAGATTGATAGCCCCGATTAAAGGGTTAAACCTAGAGATAGTAATACCCGACTTGAGCCAATTTCACTTGCATTGTTTGAACACCCATTTAGGCTTGAGAAAGCCAAATCGGACAAAGTCACTCAAATTACCGAGAGGTATAGAGTGAGTAATTATGTGTAAAGATTATATCATGACCCCAATAATAACAAGCTAGTCCTAGATTTTAGACCCCATTAGATACTCGCCTAGGTGTAAGTCACTTCCCTAGTGCTTTTTATCATTTGAAAAACTCCTACAAAAACGTTGTACTTACATTATTTTCAGCAATTAATAGTTTTCAAATTAGAATAGAGATAATCCCAACCATGATTAGAAGTGCAATTAAAGACAACACGCATAGCTAGATTAGGTAGAAACCCAACTCCAAACCAATATTAACTCCTTGTGAATATCGATCCCGACATATCGGGTAAAACTGCATCGACCACTCCTCGCCATTATATAGTGGTGTAGGGTTGGAACCGATCACTTTTTGGCGCCGTTGCCGGGGAGTTAAACGGTTTTGGCTATCTATCTGACTAGTTATGTGTATTGTTTTTCTTTCCTTCTATTTTAACTAACTTTTGTGTGTTAATTACTTTAGGTACAAAATGGCTGATCCTTTCGGCAATGTTTTCCCGGGGGAGGAGGTAGATGATAATGGTGAGGATGATGCACATCTAGCACCTCAAGCTCAAAGAAGAGGTTGCCAGGCCAATGACAATATTCCAGACCCTCCCCTACCTCCTCCACGGGCAGATCATTGGGTGCTTCCCAATTAAGGTTACGCCAGTGCAATGTCCCACCCCGAATCCGGGCGGGCAATTTTCAGATTACAAATGTCATGTTGACCTTATTGGAACAACGAGGGTTTTTCACAGGCGCTCCCTATCAGAATAATTATAAACATCCTTTATAACTTCTTATGTAATTTTCCTTAATAGCTTAGCTTCTTATTTTCTTTAGTAGCTTCTTTTTACATTTTTTCGTGATCAATAAGTCTTTGGTTTTCTTAATGCCACGGTTCTTTCCAAAGGTGGAATTTGTGTGAACCGGGTGGCTCTTCCCAACGATGGATGGCGTGAAACCTTCTTAAGGGATTGTGTCAGTTTTTCTTTTTGTTTTGATATATAGTAGTAATGAATAAAAGTGACTCAAGTAAGCTTCATTTGGCACTAGCACATTTACCTTCGACCTCATGGTTAGAGATAAGTTTGTCGACAAGATTAGCTCTAGTTGTGACCTTTAGATTCTTGAGTTGACTAAAACTATCATCAAGTGGTTTCTGTTAGCCATATGTGATCTTCAAGCTTATCTAGGGTTGTTATGGGCCCTCTACTATACTCTCTTTAACAATCCAGTAGCATGAGAGGTGAGGTTTTGAATTGCAAAGTCCAAATCTTGTGCCAACAAGTCTAGAACTTGCCCAGAATATTTTTCTAGGCAAAATTCTAAGTGTAGCTTGACTTGAGAAGTGATTATAGGCTCTTCTTGGTCCCAGTTGAATTTTGAAGACTCCATAGCCTACCAGTATAATATCCTTAGTCAACCCCTTTGAGCCTAAGACGTTTTCATTAAATAACCACATTACAAGCCTTCATCCGTTCTATAATGACCCTCTCTTGGCACCCAATCTTTTCTTAGCATTCATGATGAACAATATGCAAAAACATAAGTTTGGGGAGAGACGAGGAATTACAAGGTGATGAAAGGTTCAAAGAACAAAAGGAATTGATGAAAAAGAAAGGAAAAGAAAAGGATGAAAAGCCAAAAAGAAGCATGTCAAAAGAAAAGCAAAGGTTGAAAGGATTCAAGAAAACAATGGAGTGCTTAAAGAGTCAAGAAAGAGTGACAATGTGTCTTTCTAGTTCCCCCGAGGAAGAAGAAAATGACTCAAAGAGTCAAGAAAGCATGAGCCAAATTGAAAAAAATGGAGTGCTTAAGGAAAGATGATACCATCATAGTTCATTATGTCCGACCTTGATCCAAAAAGCCTTCATTACACCCCGCTAAAGCCCTATAGTGGTGAGATTACATTATTGGTGATTTACATGAGGGGCAAGCCTATGGTACATAGAGCCGGACTTGTGACATTCTTTTAAGAGTGATGAGCGCACTTCTTTACAATCCTGGTTTTGAGTGTCACATTCTATAAGAGGAGATGAGCTCATGGAGAGTAGAGGAGAAGGAGTCTGGGATCCACATTGACCTACCTGAGAGTGCGAGTTTCCTTGATGAATTGAGTCAACTCTTGATGCTCTTGTGTCACATTAGACCTATGAAACTCAAAAAGTCATAACATAATATTGTTGATAATGCATTTGTGTTGAGGGTAATTATTAGTCCCAATTGATGCTTGATGAAGTCATATTAGGACAGCTAAAATTTTCCTTTCTTTTTCTTGCAGAGGTGAGAATTACCTTGTTTGCTTGAGGACAAGCAAAGGCTTAAGTTTGGGGGAGTTGATAACTAGGGATTTTAGCCTACTATTTGCTCTCTTTTGCTTAGGTTTTGGGTCAAAAATGCGTTAAGGTATTCCTGAAAGCTAACTTAAGGTGCTTGCTTGCGGGTTTTGGTCAAAATGAGGCAAAGAAGCCAAAATAAGCTCATGAAGAGTCAAACTTGCCCAAGCCAAAGGCTGAAACTGAACCGCTGACCGCGATGGAAAAGTGCGGCTGCGTAGGGTTCACCACTGAGGCAGATAATATTCTGCGGTCGACGAGATAGAGGATCAGGGAAGCTGAAATTTTGAGAAAACACCATCGCTGACCGCACTACAAAAGCGCGGCCGCGAAACCAGTGGCACTGCCGCGAGTGAAATTATGCTGACAGTGAGGAGCGAGGTTCACAGGCCTTGCAATCTTGGTTCAAACAAAGAGCGTGGCCCGCGTCTAAATTACACGGCCGCGAAGTCACTTGATGCGGAAGCGGTGGAAATTCCGCTGGGAGCGAGATAAGGGGTTCAGAGAGTTTGCAAGTAAAGCTAAACTGAGGAACGCGGTCCGCGAACATTTTACGCGGCTGTGATAGACGCAAACGCGGACGCGACTGGATTTAAGCGGTCCGCGAAACAAACTCCAGTCCAGATCCAAATGTATAAAAAAGCGAACCGCACTCGTTATTGCGCGGCCGCGAATGGCTAAGCGTGGACGTGCCCAGTATTACGCTGTCAGCGGAACCTCCGTAGGGGTATTTTTGTCCAGTAATTTTAGCTGTGTATAAATAGATCTTTTTCACATTTTTAGGTTAAGTCTGATTTTAAGGAACACATGAACAACTGTATTTTACTGTTTTGAGTAATTTTAGAGTAGCTTTACCTTATATTTTTAGATTTTCTTCTTGTATTTGACTTTTATGGCTTATATTACATCTCCATCGTTGATAGCTAAACCCATTAGCTAGGGTTGTGACCCGACCCTAGTGTGGGTATTTAATGGGTCTTCAAGTTTAGGGCTTAATTGTTATGGGTTAGTGATATTTAGCTTGTTTCATGCTTTAATTGTAGAATTGGTGGTTGCAAACACTGATTCATGCCTTTTTGATTTAGGCACTTCTTGAGAAAGAGAGCCCAAGTCTAGGTAAGGTGGGCTAACAAGCAATTGGGTGAATTCAAGAGATTGATAGCCCCAATTAAAGGGTTAAACCTAAAGATAGTAATACTCGACTTGAGCCAATTTCACTTGCATTGTTTGAACACCCATTTAGGCTTGAGAAAGCCAAACCGGACAAAGTCACTCAAATTACCGAGAGGTATAGAGTGAGTAATTATGTGTAAAGATTATATCATGACCCCAATCATAACAAGCTAGTCCTAGATTTTAGACCCCATTAGATACTCGCCTAGGTGTAAGTCACTTCCCTAGTGCTTTTTATCATTTGAAAAACTCCTACAAAAATATTGTACTTAGATTATTTTCAGCAATTAATAGTTTTCAAATTATAATAGAGACAATCCCAACCATGATTAGAAGTGCAATTAAAGACAAGACGCATAGCTAGATTAGGTAGAAACCCAACTCCCAACCAATATTAACTCCCTGTGTATATCGATCCCGACCTATCGGGTAAAACTGCATCGACCCCTCCTCGCCATTATCTAGTGGTGTAGGGTTGGAGCCGATCAACAATGCTTAGTCTCATGCAATGGGAAGGTAGAGCTTAGCCTTATGCAGTTGAGGAGGCAGGGCTTAGCCTCATGCAAGATTCGAGACAATGCTTAGTCTCATGTAATGGGAAGGCAGAGCTTAGCCTTATGCAGTTGAGGAGGCAGGGCTTAGCCTCATGCAAGATTCGAGACAATGCTTAGTCTCATGCAATGAATAGATAATAAATGATAGCAGGGTATTTCTTAGCTGGAGATGAGTTCGGTAGCTTTGTTGTTATGAAGATAGTGATTCTAAGGTGCGCGTATTTTTGAATATTCCTTGTTCCTGCATCCAAAGAAAAATTGTGAGTTTTGCGGGGAAGGCTGGTTAGTGCCTTCGCCTGCTTGCTTTTCTCTGCTCCGCATTGAAATCCTGCTCGAGTTACCATGGGTAGCATCTGGCTAAAAATAAAGTTTTTGAAAAATATGCGTGCATAGTTATTCAAAACATAGCAATATGTAATTTTAAAATAATTAGGTGAACCAGTAACTGTGACACTATCAGAGACACCGCGATCTTCTTGTCATAGAATTTTGAGCATCCTTCTCAAAATTCTGCCCCAGTTATCTAGACGAATTTCTGGGTGTTCCGCATATGGTGCCGTTGGCTGAACTTGCTCCGGAATTTTGAGGGTCCTCCTAAAAATTCTGCCCCTGTTTCTAATTGTAGGAAAAATGAAAATTTTATTGTATTGTGACCGAACCTATAGGGCTGCCTACGTATCCCTTCTTAAACGGGAATCAGGTTCAAGCGTAGTTCAGTGATATCATATGAAGAAATGTAAACAGTTTAAACATAATATCTTTTGACTGCATCTGAGTTGATAGGCTTTTGCCAAATTTGTCCATCCATTTCTGTGAGTATGAGTGCTCCTCCTGTTAGTACTCTGTGAACCATGTAGGGTCCTTGCCAGTTGGGTGAGAATTTTCCTTTGGCTTCATCTTGATGTGGAAAGATTCGTTTCAGCACCAGCTGCCCTAGTGCGAACTGTCTAGGTTTGACCCTTTTGTTGAAAGCTCTGGACATTCTATTCTGATAGAGCTGACCATGACACACTGCATTCATTCTTTTCCCGTCAATGAGAGCTAATTGTTCATAGCGGCTCCTTATCCATTCTGCATCACTGAGTTTAGCTTCTTGTATAATTCTCAAGGAAGGAATTTCCACCTCGGCGCGGATGACAGCTTAAGTACCGTAGACCAATAGGTAAGGAGTTGCCCCGGTTGATATGCGGACTGTGGTATGGTATCCTAATAAGGCAAATGGTAACTTCTCGTGCATTGTTTGTGATTCTTTAACATCTTCCTTAGTATCTTCTTAATATTCTTGTTGGCGGCCTCCACGACTCCATTCATTTGGGGCTGGTATGCTGTGGAGTTTTTATGTTTGATTTTGAAGGTCTCGCACATAACTTTCATTAGGTCACTGTTGAGATTGGCGGCATTATCGGTGATGATGGATTTTGTTACCCTGAATCAGCAAACAATACAATCTCTGACAAAATCTGCGATGACTTTCTTGGTTACGACTTTGTAAGATGCAGCTTCAACCCATTTTGTGAAGTAGTCTATGGCTACTAGAATGAACATGTGCCCGTTCGAAGCGGTGGGATCGATTGGTCCAATGACATCCATTCCCCAAGCGGCAAAAGGCCAAGGTGCACTTGTTGCATTGAGTTCATTGGGCGATACCCGTATCATATCTACGTGTATCTAGCATTATTGACATTTCTGGACATACCTGATGCAGTCTGTCTCCATAGTCATCCAAAAGTATCCGGCTCTAAGTATCTTCTTGGCTAGGACGAAACCATTCATATAAGGGCCGCAGGTTCCAGTGTGTATCTCTTCAAGCAATTTGGAGGCTTCCTTGGCGTCAACACACCGTAATAGCCCTAGATCTGCAGTTCTTCTATACAGAATTCCTCCGCTTTGGAAGAAATGGTTGGACAATCTCCAGAGTGTGCGTTTCTGAGTATGATTTGCATGCTCTGGGCATTCTCCTTTTTCCAAATAATCCTTGATATCGTGAAACCATGGATTTCCATCTGTTTCTTCTTCAACATGAGCACAGTAAGCCGGCTGATTATGAATTCTTACCGGAATGGGATCGATGAAATTCTTGTCCGGGTGTTGTATCATGGAGGACAAAGTGGCCAATGCGTTTGCGAACTCATTCTGGATTCTGGGGCCATGCCTGAACTCTATCTTCGTGAATCTCTTCATCATCTCTTGTACGTGATGCAGATATGGAAGTATCTTAGTGTTCTTTGTAGCCCATTCTCCTTGTACCTGGTGTACCAGCAGGTCTGAATCATCGATTACCAGCAATTTCGGGATATTCACGTCAACAACCAAATTAAGCCCTAATATGCAAGTTTCATACTCTGCCATATTGTTGGTACATGGGAATCTGAGTTTTACAGACACCGGGTAATGTTGACCAGTTTCCGACACCAAAACGGCTCCGATACTTACTCCTTTGAAATTTGCAGCTCCATCGAAGAACACTCTCCACCCGTCATAGGCTTTAGCAATATCCTCTCCTATGAATGATACTTCTTCATTAGGAAAATACGTTTTTAATGGTTCGTATTCTCCTCCTACGGGGTTTTCTGTAAGATGATATGCTAACGTTTGTCCCTTAACTGCCTTCTGACAAATATGATGTCAAATTCACTCAACAATATCTGCCATTTGGCCATCTTTCCTGTAGGCATAGGCTTCTGGAAGATGTACTTCAAAGATCCATCCTTGATATGAGATATGTGGTATTGGCACAGAAGTAGTGCCTCAGTTTTTGGGCTATCCATGTCAGAGCACAGCAAGTGCGTTCCAGCAGAGAATACCGTGCTTCGTAGGGTGTAAACTTCTTTCTCAGATAATATATGGCCTGTTCGTTTCTCCTTGTATCGTCATGTTGTCCTAAGACACAACCGAAAGCCCCATCTAATATGGAGAGATAGAGCAACAGTGGTCTACCAGGCTCTGGCGGGACTAGGACTGGTGGTGTGGGTAAGTATTCTTTGATTCTGTCGAAAGCCTTGTGACAGTCTTCAGCCCAACCGGTGGCGGCATCCTTCTTTAACATTTTGAAAATCGGCTCACATATCATGGTTGATTGTGCTATGAAGAGGCTGATGTAATTGAGACGTCCCAAGAAACTCATTACGTTTTTCTTGTTCTTTGGCGGAGGTATGTCCTGGATGGCCTTGACCTTTGATGGGTCTAACTCAATTCCTCGGCGGCTGACGATGAATCTTAGAAATTTTCCATCACGAACTCCAAAGAAACATTTTGCGGGATTCAGTTTCAAATTGTACCTCTGTAGCCGGTCAAAGAACTTTCTTAAATCTGTTATGTGATCTGCAGCCTTCTTGGATTTGATGATGACGTCGTCCACATATACTTCTATCTCCTTATGTATCATGTCATGGAAAATAGTTGTCATGGCCCTAATGTAGGTGGACCCAGCATTCTTTAGACCAAACAACATCATTTTGTAATAGTACACTCCCCATGGCGTGATGAAAGTTGTTTTCTCGGCATCTTCTTCATCCATCCAGATCTGATGATAACCCGGGAAGCAATCTACAAAGGATTGGAGTTCATGCTTGGCGCAATTGTCGATCAGTATGTGTATATTTGGTAGTAGGAAATCATCTTTGGGACTTGCTCTGTTTAAATCCCGATAGTCGACACACACCCTGACTATCCCGTCTTTCTTCGGAACCGGCACAATGTTGGCCAACCAAGTCGGATATTCAACTACCCTGTGGACCTTAGCTTCGATTTGCTTGGTGACTTCTTCTTTAATTTTCAGACTCATATCCGGCTTGAACTTTCTGAGCTTCTGCTTTACTGATGGACACATCGGATTGGTAGGTAATTTATAAGCCACTATGGATGTGCTCAATCCGGTCATATCATCATACGACCATGCGAAAATGTCTTCATACTCTTTCAGGAAATGAATGTACTCCTCCTTCTCTGATGTGACAAATGAATGCTTATGTGAGTTTCTTTGATTGTTTCAGAATCTCCCAGGTTGACTATCTCAGTTTCGTCCAGGTTGGACTTAGGCTTATTCTCAAAATTCTCAACTTCTCTGACAATTTCCTCAGGTATTACATCTTCTTCTTCTATTTCTTCCGAGTCACTATCCTTATGTTGTGTTGTCTCATTACATGTCACAGTAGTTGGTTCATCAAGGTAAGAAATAGTAATGTTGTAGAGAGAAAGATATAGAAAATAGTAATAAATAATAAAACATTCAGCCATCGATAAATATTAAAGTTAAACAAAGCGATTTTAATGATTCAAACAACGTTTTCCAAAACGAAATACTGAAAAATAAAATGTTTTAAAACAAAATGCTCAAGAAGAATTGTTTTCAAAATAAATGACACTAGCAGCCACACTACCCCAGGACTCGGCGGGCCCTTGATGGTGTGGCTTTCCAGTTTCTGAGGACAGCTCCCTTCTCTACCGTCTGGATGACGAGGCCTTCCTCCTCCTCCTCCTCAACTATTACACTCCAATCCATGTCTCTCTCTTCTAGAAATAAATTCCTCAAACCAGCGAGCACTTCGTCCTCCTCGGATCCCCACATCATATCAGCTTGATGGAAGGATTGGCTCAGATGCGGTATTGGCTGTTCAAGGGGGTAGTAAGGCTCGTGCCATGGTGGCGACCAATTCTAGTACTCATGCCAGGTGTACTGATATCCCAATCCAAAGGTCGTGCCGTGACGTTTTAGCTGTATTGGTTTGGCAATACCTTGGAGATTTTTCCCGAGCCCTTTACCGGGTTCATATCCTGCCCATGCCAGTATGCTCTCTATTTTGCAGCTCCACCACTTGTCCTTTTCAATTGCATTGTCGCACTTGATGCGATGATAAGACTCTCCACCCAATTTCCTTCTATTTTCCACGACTGGAACAGTCTGATTAGTATAAATAGGATTACTCCCGCCTCCATGAATGATCACCTCCTGATGGTTCCATTCAAACTTTACAGCCTGGTGCAAAGTGGAAGCCACAGCCTTAGCGGCGTGTATCCAAGGTCGTCCCAGCAATAAGTTGTATGAGGCGGATATGTCGAGTACTTGTAATTCAACATCAAACCAAGTCGGGCCCATTTGTAAGCAAAGATTGGTTTCCCCGTTCGTGGCCCTTTGAGATCCGTCGAATGTTTTTACGTTCATGGTTCCTGCCCGTATTTTATGCAATCCTTTGCCCAATCTCTTCAAAGTCGTCAATGGACAGATGTTGAGACTGGAAGCTCCATCTATCAAAACCCTGGCAATGAATTTATCTTCACATTGTACCGTGATATGCAGTGCCCTGATATGGCTTATTCCTTCCGGCAGCAATTTGTCTTCATGGAAAGTGATCTTATGGCTCTCCAGTACTTGTCCTACCATGTTAGCCATTTCCCCACTAGTGATATTGTTGGGCATGTAAGCTTCGTTCAATACCTCATCAAGGCATTCCTATGTGCTTCAGAATTCTACAGTAATGATAAAATAGATATCTGAGCAGGGGTTTTGTTCAGATGGTCCA
This sequence comes from Nicotiana tabacum, assembly GCF_000715075.1. Lineage (NCBI taxonomy): Eukaryota > Viridiplantae > Streptophyta > Magnoliopsida > Solanales > Solanaceae > Nicotiana > Nicotiana tabacum. The sequence continues at coordinate 114,955,225 of NC_134083.1, forward strand.
CTACAGAGTATTCTCTTGCTTGCACTTTTCTCCAAATATCATCCAGGACGGTTTCAATGATAGGCTGCTTGGAAGCAACATCTTTACTTGTTCCCTCTAGATGCTCAGGTGTGTAAACTCTACCAGTAATGGTCAACCCTTGTGCGGCACCAGCTTCTTCCATTTTTGCTTTTCCTTTCCTCCTAGCTTCTGCAACATAGTCCCAGGGTATGGCTTTGTAATTGAAGGATGGTGCGGGTGCCACCGTCATAGTGAAGGGTGTGGTCACTTCTACTTCAAACGGAGCAGGTGCAACTGCAGGTGTTGTTACTTCCACCTCGAACTGAGTGAGTGCGGCTACCTCAACTTCTACTGGTGGCTGTATCTGTACCACAATAGGAGTGAGAGTGACTGCAGGTTTCTTAGGATCATCCCCTTCTCGAATAAGCCGATTGACCCTACCGGGTCCCATTCTTCATCAGTCTCTTTCACATTCACCCCCTCGCCCCTGTGATCCGGGAGGGAATTGTTGCAAACGTTAGGTGCAGCCTCCTTTGATTATATAACCTTGGTATCGATTAGTGGCTGGATCTTGTCTTTCAGAGTGCGGCATTCATCAATGGTATGACCCTTCATGCCGGAGTGGTAGGCACATGTTTTATTTGGATTGACCCATTGAGAGGAGTTTTCCATGGTAACAATGGGAATAGGAGTGACATAACCAGCAACTTTCAGCCTTTCATATAACTGATCGATAGGTTCAGAAATAGGGGTGTATTTTCTGGGCTGCCTGCGGCTGAAGTTTGGTCTGGGTTTCTGATAGTTTTGGCGAGCTGGCGGTGAGTGGTAATATACTGGTTAGGTGTTATAAGTGTGGTAGGTGGTGGCGGGTTGCCGATATCTGGGAGGTGAAGGTTGATATGTGGGTGGAGGTGTTTGGTATGTAAGAGGAGATTTCGGACCTTGGGCCACCATCACGGCCCCTACTTCCTTCTTCTTGGATATGCCTCCTGACTGCAAGGCCTTGTTAGTGGCTTGTAATGCCTCAAAATTGGTTACCATCCCGCTTTTAATTCCTTCTTCAATTCTTTCTCCCAATTTGATAATGTCGGAGAATTTGTGATTTTCAATAACCATTAACCTCTCATAGTATTGCGGATCTTGGGCCCGGACAAAGAATTTGTTCATCTGCTCTTCTTCCAATGCCGGCCTTACTTTTGTAGCTTCCGATCTCCACCTCGTAGCATATTCGCGGAAAGTCTCTGTCAGCTTCTTCTTTAGATTCTGGATTTAGAAGACATCTGGTGCATTCTCCGTATTGAATCTGAACCGATCCACGAAATCTGACGCCATGCTTACTCAGTTAACCCACTTCTTTGGATTTTGACTGATATACCAAGATAGGGCGTCTCCAGTGAGGCTCCTCAAAAATAACTTCATGCAAATTCTTTCATCTTTTCCGACTCCTACGAGCTTGTCACAGTATGTCCTTAGATGCACCTTTGGGTCACATGTTCCGTCGAATATCTCGAACTTGGGAGGTTTGTAACCCTCTGGCAGTTCTACGTCCGGCCGAATACAAAGATCTTCATAGTTCAAACCCTTAATGTCTTTACCCCCTTCGACGCCTTGAACATGACTTGTGAGCTTCTTAAGTTCCTCTGCCATATTCTTGATGAGCAGGTCCTTCTCGGCAGATTCTGGTGTGTATGGGGTTTGTTGTGCAGGGTGAGGTAGAGTTCTACGTATATGTGGTTGTTTTGATGGATACCGGGGATTTGGGTGTAGTGGTGATCATTGGTTGAGTTTTGTGGATCGGGGGTAGGTTGTGGCGTGTTTTGAGGAGTATGGTAGGTAGTGGTTTGTGGGTTTTGGGTTGGATGAGGTTGGTGCTGATGAGGAGTTGGTACTGGTGGAGGATTAGGATTTTGGGGAGGCGTGGCGTATTGATGAGGTGTGGAAGGATTTTGTGGATGCTGGTTTGGTATGTTTTGAGGAGGTGCTGGGTTTTGGGCGTTCTGTTGGTTGATATCTGGGACGTTTAAGGTGAGGGAGAGGTTTGCCAAGTTGCGACCTGCTCAAGTTCCCCTTGTAACTCCAATATTTTCTGCTCCAATCGTAGAACCAAATCATTCTGTGTCGGGGTACTCCGACCATCTGAAGTCTCAACATTTTCTGCATGTGTAGCGTTGTCTTTCCTGATACCACTCATGTCATCCTTCTTATCTTTTCCCTTACTTTTAGGATCACTTGGAGGAGGAGGAGATGGAGCACCTCTTGATCTGGTATGGTATGCTGACGATGCCAGTATGCACGAACCAACCTTAGGGGATGTGAATAATCAAAACAAAGAGAAGCAAAAAGGTAAACAAGTCAGTAGGGAGTTTTGAAAGGATATTTGCAATATTTAAACACGTATTGCAGAATTATAAATTCGCGTCCTAACTTGGGGACCTCATTGTGCCCGAGGTAGGCCTAGCGACATGTAGATTTGGAGAAACTTAATGCCAATAATTGCATCATTTCATTAATGTGATAAATAGACCAAATCTCTAAAACAACAATAATCAAAAGGAGTTAATAGTGGCATTTGTCTTATTACAATCAAATTCTAAAACAACTCAAGAAAAACAAGTAAACATCAATTCTAATCTATTCGGTCCCAGAGGGACCTTCTCCAAGCTTGGCCTTCTTAGCCCCGTCGATTAGATTCCCCTGGTCGCGCATGTCCAGCAGCAGATATGCCCTTGCTAGATGTCCTCCTTCATTGCCCTCTGCATTCTGACAATCCATGATCCTTTTCCTCATCTTCACTTCAAGCTCTATCAGACCCTGCTCTAAATACTCCAACTTTTCTGTTGATTTTGTAGCGAATCCTCTCCATTCGTTGATTGCTTCCATGTCCACTTTGTGCTGTTCTAAGGGTCTGGCCTCAGACTCAAAGATCTTTTTGCGTAACCTCCTATATTTTACTTGTGCTTCAGCAGCGTCGTCTATGACCCTGTTTCCTGATCAATCCCTGGCTTGACTTCTCCTGCTATGTCATCATCCAACCATGATGGGTAGAAATACACATGACTGGCGTGGTATCGATCTGACTCGATGGTATTATTTTCCACAATGATCTTTAGACGCCACATGTGTTGTGCCTCACACTTGAATGGAATGGCATCACCCTGGAAGTCTGCTTTGTAGTGAACTATCTTGGAAACTCGTGGTATGACTTGTTTCCTCCCAGCCTGCCTCATGACCCTGATAGGAGCATAAGGATAGATACCCCTTAATCCAATGATCACTAAGTGAGGGACTTCTCTTGACCTGATTATGAACTCGCTAGTAGTGAACCACTCGAACATCCAATGGACCTTGTCGTCAGTCAAATTCCTAAAGAAGTGTACCCAATCCACAGCGTTTTCTGGTTGTGCGAACCTGTCTGGGATGAAAGTCATTCTTTTAGGATGGTGAAAATCTATGTGGTCATTCCATGGCCGCCGCAGAAATTCTTGACTGTACTGTCCTCTTTGAAGGTGTTCCAACAGCCATATTTGCAGCAACAAATTATAACCCTCAAAATGCCTAAATCCCTTCTTACAACGGTCCAAGGCTCGGTATATCTCTGCCACGATCATTGGGACGATAGTGTAAGTCTGTCCCTCAATTCCTTCCATTAAGGTCTTGGTAACCATAGCTAAACGAGTGTGGATCCTTTCTCCTTGTATTGGGAATACTAGCATTCCCAGAAAACAGACACTGAGCACAAAAACCCGGCGATGAGTCCAGCCCAGAGAAGTGATGGAAAACTCATCATGACAGATACAGTAGGACGTGTTGTGCCCATAACGCTCGTAAAGGAAGTCAAAAGTTATATAAGACTTCTTCAGGCAAACTAACTCATCATTCTTTCTAAAACCCATCATTTTCAGAAACCCTCGAGAAGTACGATTTTCTGGTACCAACAGACCAGGGCTATCTCAGAGAGGCCCAGTAAAGCCTCCTATTTCCTCAAGAAGGGGAGTCATCTCTATATTACCAAAATGGAAAACATCCCTCTTTTCATCCCAGAACATAGTAGCGGCTTCAAACCCATATCTTTATATACGAAATTACTTCGTCCTTTTTTTTTTAGCCCTTTTTCGTTTGTGCATCTTTCTCCCATGCTTTCCGTTGGTCAACAACCAACCAAAGTGCTCTATACTTCTTCACTACTCGTACAGGCTTGACGGAGTTAAGCTGTATTGAGGGAATCGTTTTGTCTCAATCAATCAAGAATGCCTTAACTGGATAAATTCATCCTCCCCTCTTTGTGTGGAAAAGCTTCTGAAAGCCTATTAGTTAGTATTAGTAAAAAACCTAGTTAAGGGGTCCGTAGTTGTCGCAATCGCTCATTGGTCTTCACCTCAAGTGCTTTCTTCAATGAGTCCAAGTCTGATCAGTACATTGTTTGGTTGAGTGTCCACCAAAGAAGGTAAATTTTCGAGGACTCTTTTCACATGGTTTTTGTCACTTGGTGAGAGAATTTACCACCAATCGAGCAACAGAGGTGAGATACTTCGGACCATGCCGAACCAGGGGACTTTGTGCCTCATTTCTACAAAACAGATAAAGTTAGCCATCTCTCCCTCCGGATTCGACTATTTACATATTAATGATTAGCATATCGGCACGTTTTCTCCAAATAATGCACAAATCATGATGGTGCCCGTTGGGATTATGGAAATCCCGATAGGCTTTGGACAAGGCTTGCCTTAGAGGGTTATTATGCGGACATCGTTCTAACCCATGCTAGGTATAGACATGATGCATGCACATTTAATATCAGAGTAGGGATTTCTATAAGAGTCTAGACCGGTACCCTCAAGTGGACAACTTGAGAGGGAAAGGCACGGAACCGTCGATTGCACCGGTGATCGACTAGTTTTGCCGTAAATAAGCCTCTCCAAATTTAAAAAGGGTAATATAGGAAGGGCGCGGACACTCATCAAGTGCCGCTATGATATTAATTGTGCACGAGTGGAATATAATGTAGAGTATGCAATTATGCAAAGATAAAACAACACGTTGTCAAGTATTTTGCAAGATAAAGCGATAAATGCAGTATTTAATAAATGTAAAGACAGAAAAGAAAGAAAAACAGGGAAGAAGTTAGTTCGTATAATGGAAAAAATTATGATAAAGCAAATAAAGAGGTAAGGATTTGGAAAGACAAAATTTAAAAAGTTGGAGCCAGTGAACATGATTAGGAAATAACGGAGGGGATGCATATTGCAACCAGATTAAGCGAAGAGTTGCATGTAAGTTCATATAAAGGGGAAATAGGGAAGAGGGTGTGCATGTAGCAATAAAAGGGAGAATGGGAGGGGGATGTTCAAGTATCAGCAAAATAATAAAGACACGTTTATCGAGAGAGACTAATTCATATAGACCAAGTTCATTATGGTAAGAGCCTAAAGATATCCCCAGTAGAGTCGCCATGCTGTCGCGCTCCTTTTTCTCGTGAAATCGGGTTTCGACACGTGACAACTCATTTAAGGAAGGGTATTAAAAGAGAGAGTCGCCCCCTAAGGGGTTGAGGTGCGTTAGGGCACCTATTTGTAAATAACTCTGGATTAACCAGTTGCGTCACCAAAGATCAGGTAAGGGCTCAAATTACCTTGAGGGAAAGGTGTTAGGCACTTCTCGAGGTCCACAACGGTGGGTCCCGACCGAACTCGAATTATATGAATTAGTCTAAGGGAAGGGAAACGATTTGGGCAAGTAAAATAAACGATTGACTTTAAACAGAGGTAGGGGTCCTAAGTTTTTTTAGCCTAAAGGATCACCCCGTACAACATAAATAATATTTTGTAACTCCCTCAAGAAGGGGTGTTACTCATATTATTCAGCGGGCACAGACTATCATCTCCTATTACCTGATTACTATCTTTAAGTTGTTTACCTAAAGCGCACTAATCAATTCTAAATCGTGCTCTATGCGTGCACTACTCGTCCCATGCCTATGGTCCAGGAGGTATTTGGACCTTTATTTTAGGGTGGTTCTAGACTTTAACTTAGGTTGCTCAAAAAGAAAAATACTAAGCGACATACAAAATAGTTTAGGACTTTCACATATAAGCAAGTAAGGGCTCATGTTAGTCCGCATTTAGACAACAAATGTACGCCAAACTGATTAACATTGGCAGATTTTAATTAATTAAAGTTACAGAATCCTATAGGCAGGGTCTCTATGTGATGCTGAATTAATGGGCAGACAGTTATACACAAAAGTCATTCCTTAATACGATTACCAAAACCTACATGATTTGCCTACTGATTTTAACATAATGAGATTAAACCTACTGGCATGATGTCTAGATATTTTACACAATAATAAATAGTGGCAATCACAGAAGCATATTCAGAATCACTTGTTTTGATCCTATAGGCATGTTTTCTAGTGAGGATAATAACACAGTGTTTGAAACCTTCTGAACAAACGGGCAAAATGATAATTGAATAGATTCAGACCTATAGGCATGCTTTCTACAATTAATCTGATTTTAGACCCTATAGACATGATTTCTATATTTCACGGGTAGGGCAACATGTAAACAGAACTTTGCATGCACATTGAATCACACTATTTCTTATAGGCAGGGTTTCTAACAAGCAGAAAAAGAACACAATTGAAACCAAGTATTGGACCTATAGGCAGGATTGCTAACATACAATGACTGGACATAATAAGATACCTATAGGCATGATTTCTAATACACGACATACAATAACACATTATCGAACCTATATGCAGGATTTCTACCCAACTTGTTGCAAGTATAAGATAAAACTCCCTTTCCCAATTTCACTAATACCCCAAATATTATTACAATAATTATTACAGACCCAGAACGAATATAGTAAATTACAGAGTAGATATAGGTATAGGGAGCTTACAGCAGGCCCAAATACACCTGGACAGGCCAGACCTTCATTCTCACAATTCACAACAGCCCCGAAGTTACATATTCATAGATACAAAACAACCAATAGTTGAGTAATTCACCCAGTGAGCACATGACAAGGTTGAGCATATAGAACCAAGGCCCTAGTGTGTCAGAGTTTCCAAAGGCTTCAAGAACCCAGGGCAGTGCTCACACTAGGGTGGTTAACCAAAATAGTTCAAGGAGGGATTAGGGACCAAATCCTAGTGTGTCAGAGTTCATAAGAGTCTCTAATGAACCCCGAGCAGTGCTCACACTAGGAAGGCCAAATGACATAATTTAGGCAGCATTGACTAAGAATGGGATTCAAAGAGTTTGAGTGACAGAAGAGAAAAACCAAAATTGAGAAAAGCAGGAATTGATTTAAACAGACATAACCAAATTGAGTCAACAAGCAGACACTTAAATGCATCAGAAAACTCAAGCAAGAACTAGTTTAATGAAGCTGATAAACAGGTTTCATACTCAGCACAGCAGCAGTCACATGCTAAAAATTGGCAAAGGATGTTTGCAAGTTTGGCAAATCCATAGGTGCAGAATGAGTTAAAGAATGCTTGAAGTAGGCTAGGTACTTAATCTAATGTTATTATCAAGAAAACCAGAACAACATCATAGAAAGGGGGAGGGCATCATATTATCAGGGGTGACTTGCAGTCAAAAATTGAGACAACTATTCTTCAAAGTAGAAGATAACATTGTTATATTAGTCTAAACAAAGGGGATCTAGCTTAATCGAAGGTTTATTTCAAAGTAGCAATTCAAGCATGATGAGACAGTCATTACAAACAACATCAGAGGGGTGTGGGGATCGAGTGATCATGTTGACATAATAGCAAAGAGGCATATTACAACTAGCAACAAGAGTCACAGATGTGAGGCATTCACTACAGGGATTTAGGGTAAGGGGATAGACATGTTCATTGGCACTTAAGGGTTTATACCCTAACTAGATAGACCTTAAAGAAGTTCAAACAAATTTAGAAAAAGTAACATTAGGAGCAATTAAGTGTTAAAGGAACTAAGACATACAAAAATAGTAAAGATAATGCCTAAACATCACTCATATGCATATTGGATCATGGATTCAGTCCTAACAATATGTGCAAATCAGGAATACGAAAGAATGAAAGTGCAGAAATCAAGTGACTCACCAATTAAGCGAAGAAAATGCACAGAAGAAGTATAGCAATATCTCAGAATCAAGTGGCCTTGGCTTCCAGCCGGCCAAAGACAGAATATAGAGTAACTTTAGGTCTAGTAAGGTTGTAGTAAGTTTAGAAAGTCCAAGCTCCTCTAAAGGGAATGGGGAAGAGTATATATTGTGATAGAAATCAGCATATAAATAATGGAAACAAATCAGTAACATGCAAGGAAATATTTGCAGAATCAGTTATAGGTAATTTAGGGAATAATTTAAGGGATTTAGCGAGTTAAGGAAGTACCTAAAATTATTCAGAATATTTAAGGTAGAAACACATAATACTAAGAATAAAATTGTTCAGAATGTTAGGGCAGGCAAAATTAGGGAAGCATAAAAACATAAAATTATTCAGAATATCGGGCAGGTATTAAAGGAAAAACAAATAATACCAAAACAAAGAAATTATTCAGAATATTTAAGCAAGTATTAAGGGAGACACATATAATACCAAAACAAAAATTATTCAAAATATATAAGTAAAATATTAAAGTAAAAGTCAGAGAAAATGTAAAGAAAGAAGGTAATCGAACACAGAAAGAAAAGATTCACTAGAATCAGTAAGAAAAGGAAAAGAAAATTCAAACCCTAGTTTAGGGAAAGTACGAAATCAGTGAAAATACCAAATAAGGTAAAAACAATCACACGAGATAGGATGAATGGAAGCAGAATAGTGTTAAAAAGTCAGAAAATCGGACCAATTTAGGTCCGATTGAAAGGGTTTGAAACCCCTAATTTGGGGTAAGTAAGAATCACAGAAAGATATGAACATGCTCGTTACTCACAAAGAATCAATGATGAATATAGACGGAATAGCCACAGAAATCAGAGAGTTGAACCGATTTGGTTTGATTTTGGCAAGATTTTCTTGCCATGTTAGGCAAGCAACTAAATAGGATCATAGACGAGTGGCCAGTGGTGAGGATAGGCGAATAAGGTAAGAGAATCCATGGTGGATTCCGTTCGGTGGTCGGATTTGGGGGTTTGATAGAACGGCGGTTAGGGTTCATGAGAGATGAGAGACGAGAGAGTTCTAGGGTGGCGGGGTGGTAAGAATGATTTAGGGTTTGGGGTGGGTTAGGTTAATTAAAAGAGGGAATAGATATGGGTCATTGATCTCAAAGATCAATGGCCATGATTTAAAAGGGATTGGGTCGAGTATTTAAGTGGGTATGGGGACTGGGCTAATGGGTTTTGGGCCAGGGGTATTGGGTTGGTGTATTAGGTCCGAAAAATAGGTTTAAAATTAGGCTATTATTTAAATACCCAATATTTAGTAAAACATAATTTATAAAAATAAGTAATAAATAAAAAAAATATTATTTGTGCATGAAAATATTTTAAAATGATTACTTAACATTATAAAAATATAAAAAGACATTTTTTGTGTAAATAATGTAATTATATATGCATATGGGCTATTATTGCAAAATGTGCAATTTAGCTCTAAAATATGCAAATGTAATTATGATAAATGCATTGAAATTATTTAAAACCTCATATTGGTATAAATGATAAGTTTAGATGATTGAATCATCATAAAATAATTTGGAGGGTAATTATTGGATATTTATATGCAGAAATAAATTAATTTAAAACCTTTAAAAATCATGGAAAATTATGAAAAATACTTGTGTATACTTGTAAATCAAATGATGATGCATATGCATTATTTTGAAAGTATATATATATATATATATATATATATGAAAAATATGAGGAGAAAATTGGGTATTAACACTTGACACGACCCTAATTTCCCTCATTGGATTTCGTGATGGCACCTAGTCTCTAAGACTAGGTAAGCCTTACATACATGCAAAATATGACTGAAATAATGAAGAAACTTCCAAATACTCAACAATTAACATAAAAGAAAACTTCGTAGCTCAACAAAATACACTTCCCAAAATCTAGTGAAAACAAGTCACAAGCTCTATATGATAGTATTGAACATCCCTATACAATAGTGTCTATAAAAAGAAAAAGAATAATGAAATAGACTAGATAGAGGGTGACTCTGTGGCCTGCGGATGCCGGCAGGTATACCTTGAAGTCACCGAAGATGAGCTCGTCTCACTAGTGTCTGGACTGGTAAGAGGTACCGGAATTTACACAAAAAAAGACGTGCAGAAGCATAACATGAGTACACCACAACTGTACCCAGTAAGTGCCAAGCCTAACCTCGGTAGAGTAGTGTTGAGATCAGGTCAAGTCCCAAGTGAAATAAGCAATAAACAAAATGAATAATTAACAGTGTAATAATAATAGCATTGGAAATGAAACAAGTAAGAAATATACCAAGATTGGCTACACTGAACTAAGGCAAATAATGCATCACGAAAGAAAACAAGGAATGTTATGCGAAGGAAACAAAGCAACTAAAACACAAGTAAAGTAATAGAAAAGTATCCACAAGAGTCACTACCGAGGTACTGCCTCTTAGTCTCAAATCACTACACAATTCACAATCTTTCCTTACATCACCGCGAGAGCCTTGCATTTTGTTTTGAAAATTATTTTTCGCGAAATAGCTTCCCGCATTTTAGCCCACTCTATCACACTGTGTGGTTTTAAATAGTTACCCTACTAGCAACATGTGGATCAAGTTCACCTTATCTCACCATATGCGTTTCAACCCCTAAACCTTATACCACCACATGCATATCAATATCACAACATATCACAAATCACACCTCAAGTTCCCAATATCACAATTTGCCAAGAAATCAAAAACAGTAGTGTTGCATAACAAATAGCCCATGACTCAACCATAATATGCACAAGAGTCTCGTAATAAAACCCGTAAGTAAATAACTCAACACGAATAGTATTTAACAACTTTAAAACTTTGCCTCAATGTAAATCACGACCTCTATAACTGAATACCAATTTCAACAACAAGATATACCAAAAATAACAACTTCAAGTATAGAACTCAATTGTTAAATAATGAATAGGGAATAGAGGAAACAATACTTCAACTAAACAAGTAAAGACAATTAACAAGTAAGAGATAAGACAAGTAGATCATGTGAAGATAGACTAATTATGACTATTATAACATGTTAAGGTAACTCAATTAAGGCATGAAAGGAATCTACATAGCTAAAATCGATAAATTTCCACATTTAGCCTGTGTACATACTCGTCACCTTGCGTACATGTCTTTCACATATCACAATTAACGCAAACCAACACCAATATTAAGGGAAAATTCCCCCACACAAAGTTAGGCAAGACACTTACCTCAAAACATGCTAACTCAATCTACTAGTAAGCCTTTCCCTCGATTATCCAACTCCGAACGGCTTGAATCTAGCCAAAAGAACTTCATTCCATAATATAAACTATAGAAAACTATTCCGAATAATAAAGTTACGATCTTTAAAAAGAAATAAATAGTTAACTCAAAAAGTCATTCCAGGCTTGCGTCTCGGAACCTGACCAAAGTTACAAAATACGAACACTCATTCAATAAAGAGTCCAACGACACAAGAATTACTCAAATCCGACCTCAAATGTCCTTTCAAATCCCCAAAATTTAGCCTAACAAGTTTTCACAATTTTTCCCCAAATTTCCAACTCAAATCACTAATTAAATGATGAAATTAACAATGGATTCGTGTAATATAACCAAATCAAGTTAGAGTCTCTTACCCTGATGAATTTCTTGAAAATCTCTCAAATAATCGCCACAAACCGATCTCTCTAGGTCCAAAAATGAAAATGAAACCAAGACCTTGAACTTAGCCCTTTTCTGCATAGTGATTCCGCATCTGCGGTCACTCAGTTGCACCTGCGACGCCGCACCTGCGAAAAAACCATCGCAGGTGCGGTTCCCACTTATGTCCTGAGATTCCGCTCCTGTGGACCACTTGCTCGCACCTGCGAGCCCGGTTCTGTTGAGAAAATGACCGTACCTACGTCCCTTTTCCCCCCAAATTCCGCTATGCGAAAGCAAGGTCCGCTCTTGTGAAGGCGCACCTGTGCCTAGGTGTTCGCACCTACGAGCGCAAACCTGGGCTGCCTTCTTCGCTTCTGTGCTTCACTACTCGCACCCGCGAGTCCGCACCTGCGTCCAATCCCTCCGTAGATGCGATGACACCAGAATGGTTGGAACTTCAGCAAAAAGACGAAGTCCAATTTAGTTCCGGATGCAATCTGAATCACACCCGAGGCCCACTGGATCCCATCCGAATATACCAACAAGTTCTAAAATGCATAACGGACCTACTCAAGAATAAAATCACATCAAACAACATCGATTCCACGAATCGCCACCAAATTCAAGCCTATTGAAACTACGAACGTCGAATTCCAAAACTAATGTCGATTCATACCAAAACAACTCCGATTGACTTCAAATTATGCACACTAGTCATAAATGAAATGAAACACCTATTCCAACTTACAGAATTAGAATCCAACCCCGATATTAAGAATGTCAACTCTCGATCAAACTTTAAATCTTCCAAATCTTCAACTTTGTAACTTTCGCCAAATCAAGATGAAACGACTTGCGGACCTCCAAATAGACATCCGGACATGCTCCTAAGTCCAAAATTATGATAAGGAGCTATTGGAACCGTCAAAACTCCATTATAGAGTCGTCTACACAAAAGTCAAACTATTGTGAAGTCTTTCAACTTAACCTTCCAACTTAGGGACTATGTGTCCCATTACACTCTGAAACTTACCCGAAACCTAAACCAAATACCCTCGGCAAATCACATAACCATAATACAATATGAGGATGCAATAAATAGGGAATCATGGCTAAAATACTCAAAACTACCGACCGGGTCGTTACAAGGTCGAGGGGGCTATGCATAAGATAAGCAGGAAAAGAGCAATTGTGCTAGAAAAGATTCCAATGGAATTCTAGAAGAACACGTGTAGGGAGGCTTAGAGTGGCTCAACGAATTGTTTAATTTCATTTTAGGAAGACGAAGATGCCCGGCGAATGGAGGCAGAGTACGATAATTTTGTTGTATAACAATGGTGATATCTAAAATTGCTACAACTACAGGGGTATCAACATTTAAAGCCGCAGTATGAAAGTTTGGAAGAGGGTGGTAGAAGTTAAGGTGAGGAGGAGTATGTCTATTTTCAAAAATCAGTTAAGACTCATATCAGGTCGTTTGACTTTGGAAGTCCTTATAAGGGGATTGGAAGAACAATTTAGGGAGACGAAGAACAATTTGCATATGGTGCTCATTGACCTAGAGAAAGCATATGATAGAGTCTCGAGAGAGGTTCTACGGAGATATTTGGATAATAGAGGTGTGCCTATAGCCTATATTAGGGTGACTAAGGACATGCATTATGGGGTTGCTCCAGGGATCACATCTTAGCCCACTTTTATTTTCCTTAACAATGGACGCACTGGCGAGTCATATTAAAGGTGAGGTATCATAGTGTATGTTATTCTGCAATGATATAGTTTTGATTGATGAGATGCAAGGTAGTATTAACACAAGGTTAGGGGTTTAGAGACAGACCCTAGAGTTTAAAGTTTCAAAATGAGCAGGACCAAGATAGAATACTTGGAGTGTAAATTCAGTGACGTGGCCCATAAAGTGAATATGTATATGAGGCTTGATACACAAGCCATCATTAAGAGAAATTTTCAAGTACCTTAGGTGAGTAGTCCAAGGAAATCAAAAGGTTGAGGATGATGTCACACACCGTATCAGAGCGGAATGGATAAAATAGAGGCTCGCATCCGGTATCTTGCGTGGTAAGAATGTGCCGATAAACTTAAAGGTAAGTTCTACAAAAGTAGTGGTCAGACCGACTATGTTGTATATGGTAGAATATTTTCCAGTCAAGAACTCTCATGTCAGTCACTGAAATAAGGAAGTTAAGATGGATGTGCAGGCATACCAGGTTTATTGTCACGACCTAAATTCCTATTGGAGCCATGACGGTGCCTAAGCTACCAATCAATAAGAAGAAACACACTTAAGTAAAAATATTAACTAGTCTCATCAGCAGAATAATCATAAATAACTAAAGTCAATAACAACGATACAACTAAAACCATCCAGTGATCTGGTGTCATCGAGTACATGAGCTCTACAAAATAAATAAATACAAGGTCTGAATAAAATACAGTACTGTCCGAAGGACCAAATAGTGTTAGCATGAAATAAGGAAAGGGACTTCAAGGGCTGCGAACAATATAATAGTGCTACCTCAAGATCTCCAACTAATCTCAATCCGGCTTACAGGAGCTACCATGATCAGTAACACCTGGATCTGCACACGGAGTCTAAAATATAGTATGAGTACAACTTACCCTATATTATAAATATGTAGTAAGTCTAACATCCAGCTGAAAGCAGTGACGAGTTTGGTAGGATCCAATGTTCACTTTCCACCGCCAACAATAGCAATAACTACAGAATAATAGCATATAAAGGAAAATAGCTCAAATAATAACAAACTCAACTTAACACAATAGGAGGAGAAATAGACATGCTTTTTAGATATAACAGTCAAGGTATCAACTTTCACAAAATTCACTTAGACAGGTATATAACAAGATAAAGTTGTAATATCAAGCTCTAAACAGCAAGTAGAATCATCAAATACCAATTAATATGCGGGAATATACAACTCTATGCCTGCATGTATGTTTTACATGCCAAATCAACAAAGAATTACAATTTAAATATAAACTATGCATAATCTCATCGCATTCATAGTGCTGGCACAATGTCCTAAAATCGTACTCTAAGCACTCTCTCGGTTCTTGGCAAAAAGCCCATGGACCATCACACATACACATACACATACATACACACACACTCAGCACTGTATGGGTGCCTTACATTTGTCCCTCACCAAGAACATATATGACCCATGTGCCAGCACCCAAGGTTATTATATGACTCCAGAGAGGCGGGTCCTAGCCTAAGCGCGGATCGAATCTAAGTCAACAATCAATATCACTTAGCCTAACATGGGGCCTTGGGCACGCGTCACCTTATAATCAATACCACTTAGCGCCATGTGGGTCCTAACACAAGCATCACCTCACTATCAGTATCAAATCGACTCTATGGCCCAAGATCAGTCATCAATCCGCTCCAGTCTCAATATGCCAATATCTCACAGTAACAACAAATAAAGTACTGCACAGAATATACCAACATGCCATAATATATCTCAAACTCATGTCACACACAAGGACACCAACAACATGTGAGATAAGATATAAAAGTGTACAGAGAAAGAGATGTAACACGTAGATATAATATCATGACTAAACACTATGACTATGGCTATGGTAAATAGCTCAGCGTAGCAAAAATAGCCATATCGTGTCTCAAACAAATAAGAAAATAGCCTAGACATGATTCCTACCATGGATAATAACTCACGTAGTCATACGAATGGAGAAAACATGATAGCAAAGAAGCATAATAGGAAAATAAGGCATATAATAGCTTAAGATTATACCTCAATAATGAATAACCAAGGTGCATACATATATGCTTGTCAGCTCACATATGCATCACCCCTAACATATAACAAATATCATAGCCAATCGAGAAACTACCCTCAAACCAAGATTAGGCAAGATACTTACCTTATCCAGGCTTGTCTACAACTTTGAATAGCATCAAAAACCTATCCCTTTCTCAAAGTGTTGTCCTTAAAATATGAAATAATGGGTAAAATCCCAAAAATGACAACTTAAATGCACTGTCCACCAGTACCCTACGCGATCGCGGTAGTACCCTCATGACCGTGAAGGTCAAATGCCTCCAGCTCCAATTATTATTCATGAATGCAAAGCGTCCTACGCAAATGCAAAGGTCTACATTGCCCAAGCCTATCAGAAAGAGATGCTGCCCATGCGAACATGATAGCCAAAACCCTGCCTGACAACAAATCTTCACGAATGCGACTACATCATCGCGAACACGATGAACAAATCACTAGTCAACCAAAACTTTGTGCGTGAATGTAACACACTGATTGCGAATGCGAAGAATATTAGAACACCAGAAGATCAACTAAGAAAAACTCAACCAAAGTGATCTGAAACCACCCCGAAACTCAATCGAGCCCTACGAGACCCCATCCAATCATACCAACAAGTCTCAATACACCTCACAAATCTATCCAAAAGCTTCAAAAACAATAATTAACACCAAAACCAAAAATCGTCGATCAAGATCAACCTCTTCAGTTCATAAACTTCCAACTTCAAACCAAGTGTCCAATTCAAGCCTAACTAATCCGGAATGAACTCACACTTTGCACACTAGTTCCAAATGACGAAACAGATCTATTTCAATTCTCGAAACAATAATTTGACCCCGATAACCTCAAAGTCAATTTTTGGTCAAACTTATGAACTTTTCAAACCTTTAAATTTTTAACTTTTGATAATTAGAGCAAAATCAACCTAGAAACCTCCAAATCTCCAATTTTAGCCTTAAATTAGATTTCCTACTAGTAGTTCAGATGATTCAGGGAAAGATTAACTCCCCGTAGAAAATGTTGAAAATATCAAGAGAATGGTAAGAAGTAACAACATACAAATCTCTCACTATTTTAGAGAAGGTAATATGGTAGCAGATGCCTTAGCCATGCATGCTACCAACCTCAGCTAACAGGTCCTATATGCTCCGGAAAGTCAATTGCCTAATGATGCTAGATGTACTCTCATAATGGATAAGCCTAATCTCACTTCTTTTAGAAAAAGAGCAAGCAAACACAGAGGTTGGTTTTATGAACCACCATGATGTTAGGACTTCATTGAGTAGTCGCAATCCCGATTGCAGTTATTGTTATGACTCTATAACTTTTTTAGCTAATAGCAACTCTATTACTTGGATTATTCTCTGGACTATTGATTGGCTGCGTCGAGTCCAAGTATTTCACTTTTCTAGTTAGGCTAACTAGTATTATCGGAGGTAAGGTATTATGCTCCCCTTTTGTTGTATTAACTTTTGGGATTTTAATAGACAAGGTCGGGGGCCAATGCACAAACTCCCTCCACCGCGGGAGGTCAAAGCCTGGGTGGATGGTTTTAATTAAAGAAAAAATCTCCAAATCCAAATTTGAACATATGCCTAAGTCCAAAATTAATATACAAACCTATTAGAACCATCAAAATATGAATCTGAGATCGTTTATCTAAAATTTAAACCTTAGTCAACTCTTCCAACTTAAAGCTTCCGAATTGAGAATTACTCTTCCAAATCGACTCCTAACCCTTAGAAAGTCAAAACCAACCATACACACGAATTATAATGCATAATATAAAGACATTCAAAGTCTCAAACCCCTGAACAAAGTACTTTTATGGTTCAGGCATATGAAGAGGAGAAGTAGAGAAGCCCTAGTTAGGAGGTATGAGAGGTTGACCTTGGTGGGTACGATAAAAGGTAGATGTAGGATTAAGAAGTATTGGACAGAGATGATTAGTCGTGACAAGATGCATATTAAGCTTACCGAGGATATGACCCTTGTCAGGAGGGTGTGAAGGCCGAGAATTAGGGTAGAAGGTTGGTAAGTCGAGCGTTTTTCTTTTTCTTTCCCATACTGGTAGTATTACTGTTAGTATGATATCTTTCTTATTCTTAGATTGTTATTACTATCTGCTGTTTGATTGTTATGTTTTACTTCGATTTTCATAATATCCTACTGTTGTTACTACTTGTTGCCACTGCTTCTTTTCATCTTTTTTTTAGCCGAGGGTCTATCGCAACAACCTCTCTGCCTTTCCAGGATATGGGTAGGATTTGCGTACACATTACCTCCCAAAATTTCACTTGTGAGAATTCACTGGATTTGTTATTGATGTCATTGAAATGAGTTAAAATAAAGAAGGTTATCAATCATGGACTAATTTTAGCAAATACAACCCTAATAAGTTTAGAAATCTGCAAATCTTTACGTATCAAGATTGGCGGTTTTTGATCCAATTACATTGTCTTCCTAATATGTACAATCTTAATTTGGTAAATTCAAAACCTAAGAAAAGGTGAAGATTGAGAGTTAAATTGCGTCAAATTCAAGAATACCAAAGTCATTTGCTTTTAAAAATACGAAAAAGGGTCAAAATTGTCCTCGAACTATCGAAAATAGCTCAAATATACCCTCCGTTTGTTTTTGGTACCAAATTTGTCCTCGTCGTCTAAACAATGGACCATTATTGCCCTAAAAACTAACGGATGCCACATCATCTTTTGGACACAATTAAATATTACGGAAAAAGGGTCAAAATTGCCCTCAAACTATCGCAAATAGCTCAATTATATCCTCCGTTTTGTGTTTGGTACCAAATATGTCCTTGACGTCTAAAAATTAGACCATTACTGCCCTAAAAACTAATGGTCGTCACATAAGCTCATGTGAACAACAAAATTCTATCTCCAATAGACGGTCCTCCATCTTGACAAAAGCCCCCACGGATAAAATTTCTTTCTCCATTTTATGCGAGGGGTTGTTGTATTTTTTGCGAGGGGTCGTACGAAACTCTATGCTTAAATTACTAATAGTAGGACCTGGAGGCTTTGTAAAACTGAAAATCTGGGCAGCACCTGCCCTGTACTTCATCACCCTTTTTCAGATAAATACAAGCAAAACTAGGTTTTGGAGCCCGAAACAAAATTTATATAGCTATAAAATAGCTTTCCAAAAAAGTTTGGCTCACTTAAAAAGGAGCCTTATACAAATAGATATGCTAAGACTACTAACAGAGTTCCATTTCGAAAATGGGTTTGATAAACTTACCTCAGAGGTGAGAAGTAACTTCTGGCTAAACCAAGACAAGTCTTTTTGGTGACTTGGTGGGAGAATTTTATAAGATAGGGGTGTTTTTGAGGTTCCCTTTTGTTGGATATGACAAAATTAGAGGAGGTGGTTAAGGATATCTTCACAAGGGTGATCTATATCACATTGGATTAGGATGAACAAAAGGTGGCTGCCCAAACTTTTTCTTCTTCGGATAAATACAAAAGGGCTGCCCAAAAATTTAAATATTTAATGTATTTTATAAAAATTTATCAAAATGATATTAAGTGTTAAACATAGCAACACCATGACGTTTTTGTACATATTAATATAATCTAAAGTAGGCAATTTTCTTATATCCTCAAATTCACGTTTAGGAAGTGCGGAGTAAAATTTATCCTCATTATAAAGAAGTTTAATTGAGAATGCAAATATTAGTCTAAAACCTTTGGGGTGTTACAACTCTCTCCCTCTTAAATAAAGTTTGTCCTAGAATTTACCTTATACTAGTCTCGAAACAAATGTGGATATCGAACTCGCATATCCTCTTCTCGCTCCCAATTAGCTTCCTTGCCGGAATGATTTTTCCAAAGGGCTTTCACTAAGGGGATTTTATTATTTCTAAGCTCTTTTAACTCACACACTAAAATTTGGATAGGTTCTTCTTCATAGGTCAAATCAGGATTGACCTCAATAGATTCAACATGAAGAACATGAGATGGATCACAACGGTATCTTCTAAGAATAGAGACATGAAAGACATTATGGATCTTGTATAACTCAGGTGGAAGAGCTAGTTTATAAGAAACTGGGACAACTCTCTCAATTACTTCATAAGGTCCATTAAATCGAGGACTAAGTTTTTCTTTTTGGCCAAATCTCATATTCTTCTTCCATGGAAACCTTTAAAAATACCTTATCTCCTGCTTGATACTCAATTTCATGCCTCTTAAGATTGGCATAAGACATTTGTCTATCTGACGCAATTTTTAAATGATCCTTGATGATTTTTACCTTATCTTCAGTTTGTTGCACAATCTAATGACACACCAATTTCCTTTCACCAACCTCGTTCCAACAAAAAGAAGTTCTACATTTTCTCCCATATAAAGCTTCATAAGTAAGCATGCCTATACTTGATTGGTAACTATTATTTTAAGAAACTTCTATCAGAGCTAAGTGTTTGTCCCAACTACTCTCAAACTCAATAATACAGGCTCGAAACATATCCTTCAAGATTTGTAGTACCCTCTCAGACTTGCAATCTATCCGAGGATGGAATGAATTACTAAAGTTCAATCTGGTGTCTAAAGCTTCTTGCAAACTAGTCCAAAATCTTGATGTAAATCTCGAGTCTCGGTCAGATACAATAGAAACAGGAACCCCATACAGCCTCACAATCTCATTAATGTACAATTCTGCTAAACGTTCAAGCGTGTAGTCTATTCTGATTGCCATGAAATGAGCATTGTTGATTAGTCTATCAACTATAGCCTAAATTGCATCATGATTTCTTTGAGTGCGTGGAAGCCCATAAATAAAGTCCATCGTTATTCTCTTCCATTTCCACTCTGGTATGGACAAGGGTTATAGCAAACCAGCCGGAACTTGATGCCCGACCTTTATTCGTCGATGAATCAAGCATTTAGAGATAAACTCTACAATGTCTTTCTTCATACCATTCCACCAGTAATAGTCTTTGATGGTTTGGTACATTTTAGTTCCTCCAGGATGCATCGCATATGGTGAAGTATGTGCTTCATTTAGAATTTCTTTCCTCTATTTATCTTCTTTAGGAACAAATAACCTATTATAATGGCACGGCATCAACCTTCGTGCTTTTTCTCTCATCC
The DNA here is from genome assembly GCF_000715075.1 of Nicotiana tabacum. NCBI lineage: Eukaryota > Viridiplantae > Streptophyta > Magnoliopsida > Solanales > Solanaceae > Nicotiana > Nicotiana tabacum. The sequence goes on from NC_134083.1 coordinate 114,975,993, forward strand.
TCACATGATAATGTAAATGACATGACACGACATTATCCTTCATGCATTAATGTATATGAATGGCAAGGCAAGGCCATTCGTGCTTTATACTTTTCCTCACATGATAATATAACATAAATGGCACGGCATCACGCTTCGTGCTTCACACTCTCCCTCATATGATAACGTATATAAAATGGAACGTCATCACCCTTCGTGCTTTACACTCTTCCTTACCAAGCATATGTATATCATTAACAAGCAAGGTAGGAAGCATAAACAACATCAAGGAGAGTGTTTAAATGAATGTTCTAAACAGAACATCAATCACGGCTTTTCAGCCAATAACAATTCAATAAACCTCAAGTACTTTATTATTCAAGTATTTCAACAAGTCTCAAAAATGATCTTCGACTCAAGTATAGAATTAAAAATCTCAAGAATAACAGTTGTAGCGTCGTGTTTGTGATTAAGTATAATAACGACCGGATTTAGTACATCAATTATATCACCAAAGTCTGTCAAGTTTTAATCAAATTATAATAAGCTAAATCATGATATTTAGCATTTAATTTCCTATTCATAATAATCTAGAAGTCAAGGAAGAGATAAAACAAGAGTGTCACATAATTCTTCAAGGCACAATTAATCGCATAATTTACCCCCAAGCATGATTAACCCCGGCACATGCATATATGCTCGTCACCTCATCTATGTTTCACCCCCGCATATAGCAAACAATGGCAATTACTATGGAAAATTCCCTCAACAAAGTTAGGCAGAACACTTACCTCAAGCAAGCCGAACCCAATGCCGAGCAAGCTAAACAATACTCCGAAATTTTCCAATGCACGCATATCAACCTCCGAACGCCTTCCTATCTCCTCATTTCAAAGTCAAACTGTGATGACCCAAAGGGTCATCTTGTAAATTTAGACTCTATTTCGGGCTCGTTAGCCTTAAAAGCCTTATTTTCATTTACCTCAATTTGCGTGCACAGTCCGGGCAAAAATCCGAAAAGCCTTTATGTGGAAATTTGTGAAATAAAATTTTTGAGATTTAAAAATAATTTATAGTTGACTTTGGTCAACGTTTTAAGTAAACGGACCCGGACCCGTGTTCCGACAGTCTCGGAAGGTCCGTAGTAAAATATGGGACTTGGGCATATGTCCAGAATCAAATTCCGAGGTCCCTAGCTCGAGAAATGAATTTTTGATGAAAATTGTAAGACTGAAATTTAAAAGATTTAGAGAAATTGGTTAATGTTTGGTCTCATTGGTATCGGGTGCGTACTTTGGTTTCGGAGCCCGGTACAGGTTTATTATAATGTTTAAGTCATGTCTGTAAAATTTGATAAGAATCGGAGTTGATTTGACGTGATTCAGACGTCCAGTTGAGAAGATAGTAATTTTGAAATGTTCTTGAGGAATTCATGAGTTTTTGGTGCTAAATTCATAGTTTTAGGTGTTATTTTGGTGATTTGATCACACGAGCAAGTCCGTATGATATTTTTAGACTTGTGTGCATATTTGATTTGGAACCCCGAGGGCTCGGGTGAGTTTCGGATAGGCTACGGAGTGATTTTAGAAGTTGGAGAATTACTGGTGTAACTGGTGTCTGTAGCAGGCCTCTGATCTCGCAATTGCGAGATCAGGCTTCGCAAATGCGAACAAAGCAGGCCTGGAAATTGCGAGGTATCTATCGCAATTGCGAAGAAGGCCTGGGCCAGCATGTTCTCACAATTGCGATAGTGGTCTGGGGAAGGGTATGTTCGCAAATGCGAATTTCTGCCCGCAAATGCGATGGGCCAATTGTCGCAAATGCGATATATTCTTCACAAATGCGAAGGCAGTGGAAATGTGAAGGATCTCGCATTTGCGATGACCCCTTCGTATTTGCGAGCTTCACAATTGTGAAGCTCAGGTCGCAAATGCGACATCCGCAGCTGATAACTTTGGACTTAGATGGGATTTTTCATTCATTCTTCAATTTTTCGAACCCTAAACCTCAAGAGGCGATTTTCCAAAAACCAAATCTTCCCCAAATCATAGGTAAGTAATTCCTAACTATTTTCTTTCAATCTTTTAAATCTTTTAACAAAATTTCAACCTAGAATCTAGGATTTTCATGGTGGAATTAGGGATTTTTGGGTAGAACTTAGGAATTTTGAAATTTGGGGATTTAGACCTCGAATTGAGGTCGGATTTCAAAAGCAATTGTATATCCGGGCTCAGGGGAGAATGGGTAAACGAATTTTGGTCCGAACCTCGAGTTTGGACCAAGCGGGCCCGGGGTCGATTTTTGACTTTTGTTGGAAAAACTTAGGAAAACTATAATTGTGCATAAAAGTTGATTCCTTTAGCGATAATTGATGATATTGAACTAATTATGATTAGATACGAGTGGGTTGGAGGTGAATTCTAAAGGGAAAGTTGTACTTGAACAGTGAGTGGCATGCGAAATCGAGGTAAGTGTTGTGTCTAACCTTAGCTTGAGGGAATAGATATTGTGTGATTATTTGCTACATGTTTTGTTGTTGAATACGATGTATAGGTGAGGTGACGAGCACCTATACGTTGTGGTCGAGTAATAACATGCGAGTGAAAGTCCATTCTTGCTATTCTTGTAGTCTTAAAACCTATTATCCATGCTTATTGTTGCTATTAAAATGTTGGGAGAATTGTATCCGGTTCCACCGATATTGATAACATTGTGAATATTGATTCGAGGGTGAGATGTTAAATTGTGAAAGTAATTATTGATGAAATATTGATTTCTTTGTGAAACTTCTCTTTATTCGTTATTATTGATTCTGTGAATGGTGAGGAAGAGTGTAAAGCACGAAAGGTGATGCCGTGCATGATTTAATTATATGGTGAGGAAGAGTGTAAAGCACGAAGGGTGATGTCGTGCATGATTTGATTCTATTGTGAGGAAGTGTGTAAAGCACGAAGGGTGATGTCGTGCATGATTTACTTATATTGTGAGGTTGAGAGTAAAAGCACGAAGGGTGATGTCGTGCATTCTTATTTATTATTTGGTGAGGATGAGAGTAAAAGCACGAAGGGTGATGCAGTTTTCCTTTCTGTTTTAGATGCTTAAATTGTTTGTTGATTACCGTTCATTTCTGTCTTTTCGTTATTCCCACTCCTTATATTGAAATCCCCTACTGTATGCCCCTTTCCATAGTTTTTTGTTTTATTTCTTTACTTGTTGTTATTTCCACTAGCATGATTATACTGTTCAGGTTTTCTGTTGTGTCCTGTCCTAACCTCGTCACTACTTCGCCGAGGCTAGGCTCGACACTTACCAGTACATGGGGTCGGTTGTACTGATACTGCACTCTGCACTTTTTGTGCAAATCCAGGTATAGGTCCGAGCTGATTTCAAGTTGTAGCTGACTGTCGCACGGAGACCCGAGGTAGATCTGCCGACGTCCGTAGATTCCTGGAGTCTCTTCCCTATTATTCATTTACTGTTTTATTTAGTTCACAAACAGTTATACATTTTCTTTCAGCCAAATACTTGTAGAAATTCTTAGTAGTCTGTGAGTTGTGACTCCAGACCCTGGGTAGTTTGACGTTAGTATTATTTTCGTAGTATCATTTTACCATATCGCTTGTTATTTTTGGTATCATATGTTGAATTGTAGTAGAACTTCTTATATATGTTTTTAATTGTTTCAATGTCGTAACCCTCAAATGTTGGCTTGCCTAGTAAGTACAACGTTAGGCGCCATCACGGTTCCGATGGTGGAAATTCGGGTCGTGAGACAAACGATCCAAAACTAGTCACAAAGCGTGCAAATTAATCAAAATATACTCCAATGATTACAATTAACAATTTATAAAAATTCTCATTGCCGCTTGAAATGTCAACAATGGGCCCCACATCTTTTAATCCGACAAAAATTATAAAATCCGTACTGCCATTCAACCACGAGTCCAACCATACTAAAATTACTCAAATTCGATCACAACTTGGCCTTCAAACCCTTTATTAAAGTTTTTGAAATTTTCTATCATTTTCAACCCAAAACACTAATTTAAATATAATGTATACACAACGAAAAGATATCACAATATAATGTATGTTGCTCGTCCTCGCCTGCACGGAAGCACCCGTCGTGTCATGAACATATGACAATATAAAAATAAGGGCACGACATCATACTTTGTGCTTTTACTCTATTCCTCACATGATAATATAAATTAAATGGCATGACATTATCCGTAGTGGATATTAATGTATATGAATGGCAATGCATTACCCTTCGTGCTTTATACTTTTCCTCACATGATAATATAACTGAAATGGCACGACATCACCCTTCGTGCTTTACACTCTCCTTCACATCATAATGTATATGAAATGGCATGGCATCACCCTTCGTGTTTTACACTCTTCCTTACCTAGAACATGTACATCATTAACAAGCAAGGTCGGAAGCATAAATAACAACAAGGAGAGTGTTTAAACAAATGTTCCAAATTGAACATCAATCACGGCTTTCCAGCCAATAACACTTCGATAAACCTCAAGTACTTTATTATTCAAGTATTTCAACACGTCTCAAAAATGATCTTCGACTCAAGTATAGAATTAAAAATCACAAGATGAACGGTTGCAGCTTCGTATTTGTGATTAAGTATAATAACGACCGAATTTAGTACATCAATTTTTTCACCAAAGTCCGTCAAGTTTTAATCGAATTATAATAAGCTAAATCATGGTTTCTAGCATTTAATTTCCCATTCATAGTAATCTAATGGAAGACATGAAACAAGGGTGTCACATAATTCTTTAAGGCACAATTAATCGTATAATTTACCCCCGATCATGATTAACCCTGGCACATGCATATATGTATCACCCCTGCATGTAGCAAAAAATGTCAATTAGTAGGAAAAATTTCCTCAACAAGGTTAGGCAAAATACTTACCTCAAGCAAGCCGAATCCAATGCCGAGTAAGCTAAACAATACTCCGAAAATTTCCACGCGCGTATCAACCTCCGAACGCCTTCCTATCTTCTCAATTCAAAGCAAAACGATTTGAAACTAGTCAAACAACGTGCAAATTAATTAAAATATACTCCAATGATTACAATTGAACAATTTATAAAAATATCCATCTCCGCTCAAAAAGTCAACCAAAAGTCAACAGTGGGGCCCACGTCTCGGGATCTGACAAAAATAACAAAATCCGAACCCCCATTCAACCACGAGTCCAACTATACTAAAATTACTCAAATTCGACCACAAGTCGGCCTTCAAATCCTTTATTGAAGTCTATAAAATTTGCTACCATGTTCAACCCAAAACACTAATTTAATGATACAAACAACAATTGATTCGTGTAATTAAACCAAAACCGAGTTATAATCACTTACCCTAATCCTCCTGGTGTAAATCCTCTCCAAAATCATCAAATTGCGAGGTTTCCAACTCAAAATATCAAAATACCAGCTCAAAGGTCTGAAATAGAGGACTTATAACACTGCTCAGACTTCCTTCTTTGTGTTCGAGACCTTCCCCTTGCGTTCGCGATGAACAAATTTCTCAATAGCCATTTCCAAACTCTACCCAGACAGCCTGTGGTGTATCAATCATAACATTTGGTATAAAACTCCAAATGATAAATGGTTCAACTTTCTGAAAACTAGACACATAGGACTACACCTTTTATTTTTGGATCATCTCCAAATTCCTTATAGATTGCAAGATATAGGTTTCCAAAGTTAGACAACGGAAAACAAGAATTCCTTCTTCGCGAACACGACAGTCTCTTCGAGAACGTGAATAACAAAATCCCAGTAGCCAAATCCTTCTCCGCGAACGTGAGAGGCTCCTTGTGAATGCGAAGAACAAAACTATACATCAGAAACCAGCATCCAATGTAGCCCAAATGATCCGATAACATACGAAACACACCCGAGGACCCCGGGACCCCAACAAAATATACCGACAAGACCTAAAATACTATACAAACATAGTCGAGGCCTCAGTTCAGATCAGACTACACTAAAACCACGAATCACACCTCAATTCAAGCCTAGGGAAAGTTAAAAAATTCTGACTTCCACTTTCGGTGCCAAAACATATCAAATCAAGTCCGATTGACCTCAAATTTTGCACACAAGTCATAAATGACATAACTCTTCTGCATGTACTGTGCTGTGCGGAGTCGATCCTAAATCACCTTCACCTTATCTAGGGCATCCTGAACCAAGTCTGTACCAAATAATCTAGCCTCGCCCGGCTCGAACCAACCCACTAGAGACCGACACCGTCTACCTTACAAAGCCTCATACGGTGCCATCTGGGTGCTGGACTGATAACTGTTGTTGTAGGCAAACTTCGCAAGTGGAAAGAACTGATCCCGCGAATCTCTAAACTCCATCACACATGCACAGAGCATATCCTCTAATATCTAAATAGTGTGCTCAGACTGCCCGTCCGTCTGAGGGTGAAATGCTATGCTCAACTCCACACAAGTACCCAACTCTCGCTGTACCGCCATCCAGAACCGTGATGTAAATTGCGTACCCTGGTTAGAGATGATAGATACCGGTACGCCATGAAGCGTGACGATCTCACAGATATAAATTCGAGCCAGCTGCTCGGAAGAATAGGTAGTCATCACAGGAATGAAATGAGTTGAGTTGGTCAGCCTATCCACAATCACCCAAACTGCATCAAACTTCCGTGGAGTCCGTGGAAGCCCAACAATGAAATCCATAGTGATCCGTACCCATTTCCACTCCAAAATCTCTAACTTCTGAAGCAACCCACCTGGCCGCTGATGTTCATACTTCACCTACTGACAATTTAGACACCGAGCTACATACTCCACTATGTCCTTCTTCATTCTCCTCCACCAGTAATGCTGCCTCAAGTCTTGATACATCTTCGCGGTACCCGGATGAATGGAGTACCACGAACTGTGAGCCTCCTGGAGAATCAACTCACGCAAACTATCCACATTGGGCCCACATAGCCTGCCCTGCATCCTCAATGCACTATCATCCCCAATAGTGACCTCCTTTGCATCACCATGTTGGACCGTGTCCTTAACGACAAGTAGATTGGGGTCATCATGCTGACGCTCCCTGATACGATCATAAAGAGAAGACCGAGAGACCACACAAGCCAATACTGGACTCGGCTAAAAAATATCCAATCTAACAAATTGGCTGGCTAAGGCCTGAACATCCAATGCCAATGGCCTCTCTACTGCTGGAAGATATGCTAAGCTCCCCAAAATCTCCGCCTGGCGACTCAAAGCATCGGTCACCATATTAGACTTCTCGGGATGGTACAAAATGGTGATATCATAGTCCTTAAGAAGCTCCAACCACCTTCGCTGACGCAAGTTAAGATCCTTTTGCTGGAACAAATGTTGATAACTCCGATGATCGGTGTAAATCTCACAAGGGACACTGTACAAATAGTGCTGCCAAATCTTCAAGGCATGAACAATAGCTGCTAACTCAAGGTCGTGGACAAGATAGTTCTTTTCATGCACTTTCAGCTATCTGGATGCGTAGGCAATAACCCTACTATGCTGCATGAACACCGCACCGAGACCAATCCATGATGCATCACAATATACAATATAAGACCCCGAACCTGTAGGCAATACCAATACTGGGGCAATAGTCAAAGATGTCTTGAGCTTCTGAAAGCTCTCCTCACACTACTATGTCCACCTAAACGGAGCACCCTTCTAGGTCAGCCTTGTTATATGTGCTGCAATAGATGAGAAACCCTCTACAAATCGATGGTAATACCCTGCCAAACCAAGAAAACTCCGGATCTCTGTGGCTGAGAACGGTCTAGGCCAAATCTGTACTGCTTCCACCTTCTTCGGATCCACCTTGATCCCATCATTCGATATTACAAGACCCAAGAATGTCACTGAGTCTAGCCAAAACTCAAACTTTGAAAATTTTACATATAGCTTCTTTTCTCTCAAGGTCTGAAGCACAGTCCTCAGGTTCTGCTCATGATCCTCCTGAGTCCGGGAGTACACCAGAATGTCGTCAATAAACACAATGACGAATGAGTCAAGATAGGGCCGTAATACACTATGCATCAAGTGCATAAATGTTGTTGGGACATCGGTCACCCCAAAAGACATCACAAGGAACTCGTAGTGACCATACTGAGTCCTGAAAGCAGTCTTCGCGATATCTGGCTCCCGAATCTTCAACTGATGATAGCCTGAACGTAAGTCAATCTTGGAAAATACCCTGGCACCCTGTAACTGATCAAATAAATCATCAATACGAGGTAATGGATACATGTTCTTCACTGTAACTTTGTTCAGCTAGTGATAATCAATGCACATACGCATAGAACCATCCTTTTTCTTCACAAATAAGATCGGAGCACCTCAAGGTGACACATTGGGCCGAATGAAGCCCTTATCAAGCAACTCCTTCAACTCAGGAGGAGCCATACGATATGGTGGAATAGAGATGGGCTGAGTGCCCGACAATAAATCAATGCCAAAATCAATATCTCCGTCAGCCAGTATGCCCGGATGATCAGCTAGAAACACATCTAGAAAGTCCCTAGCTACTGGAATTGACTCAACTGTAGCGGTGCTAATACTGACATCTCTCACATAAGCTAGATACGCGCCACACCCCTTCTCAACCATTCGTTGAGCTTTAAGAAAGGAAATAACTCTATTGGAATATACTCTAAGGTACCTCTCCATTCTAAACTCGGTAAACCTAGCATAGCCATCGTCACGGTCTTAGTGTGACAATCAAGAATAGCATAATGGGGCGACAACCAGTCCATGCCCAAGATAACATCTAAGTCTACCATACTGAGCAATAACAAAGTGGCTCTAGTCTCAAAACCACTAAGAGCAACAAAACACGACTGATACATGTAGTCCACAACAAGAGAATCTCCCATAGGAGTAGACACATAAATATGAGAACTCAAAGAATCTCGATATACGCCCAAGTACGGGGCAAAATAAGAGGACACATAGGAATAAGTAGAGCCTGGATCAAATAAGACTGACGCATCTCTATGACAGATCGGAACAATACATATAACGACAAAGTCAGAAGCAAGTGCCTCTATACGAGCCGGAAGAGCATAATATCTGGCCTGGCCTCCCCCTTTAGGGTAACCTCAACCTCCCCGACCTCCACCTCGAGCTGGTTGAGTAGGTGGGGCAGTAGCTGGTGCTGGAATCATAGCTTGAGGACCCGGTGGAGCATGAGGTGGCTGGGAAGTCTGTGGAAGTGCACCCCTCCTATGTCTGGGGCAATCCCTCACCATATGGCGAGTGTCGCCACACTGAAAACAAGCTTTTGGAGGGCGTGGCTGTTATGACTGGCTCGGGCCAGGTCTGCTGGACTGGCCACTAAAAGCACCTCGTGCAGGAGGCACACTAGATACTGGCGGTGCATAATAAGGCTCCTAGGGCCTAGAAGGGGCTTGAATACCACTGGCAGCTGGAAGAGCTGAATGAACGGGGTGACTCACATAACCCCTACCATGGCGAACTGCAGCTGGGGCACGAGTACCATTGTATGTGCCAGACTCTCGAGACCTCTTAGCTTCCCTCTGCTCTATATCCCGAGCAAGCATGCCCTCCAGTCTCCTAGCAATACTCACAACCTGCTGGTAAGAAATATCCATCTCCAACTCCCTGGCCATACTAATCTAGATACTGTGGTAGAGTCCCTCAATAAACCGACGAACCCTCTCTCGAACTATGGCAACCAAGGCCGGTGCATGTCGGGCCAAATCACTGAAGCGAACTGCATACTCTGACACAATCATAGCACCCTGGCATAGGTTCTCAAACTCCGCACTCCATGTGTCCCTGAGGCTCTGAGAGACATACTCTCTCAAAAATATGTCCGAGAACTGAGTCCATATAAATAGAAGCTGCCTCAGCCGGACTACTCAACTTATAAGCACGCCACCACTGATAGGCTGCGATTCTAAGCTAGAATGTGGTAAAAGAAACCCCACTCGACTCTCCTACGCCCATAGTACGGAGAATACGGTGACACTCCTCTAGAAAACCCTGGGCATCATCTGTCGCCAATCCGCTGAAGGTAGGAGGGTGGTACTTCTTGTACCTCTCAAGTTTGAGCTGCTCTGCCTCAGAAGCTGCTGCACTAGCCTTGTGCTGAACCGGAGCTACCAACTGCATCGGTATAAACTCTGGGATCTTGTCAACCTGAACCCGCTGCTCTGGGGTACGGGCTATGGGAATCTGTGCCTCTCCCCCGGCCTGTGATGTGGCAGGAGTAAGTGGAATCAATCTAGCCTGAACTAAGGTGTTGAACATGCTCATGAGCTGGGCTAAAGTCTTCAGGAGAGCTGGTGCTACAACAGGTACCCCAGGTGCCTGCTCTCTAGCTGGAGCTACTGGGGCTCCTCTGTACAAACTCGCGCGGGTGCTCTAGATGCACCGCGTGGACATCCTCGGCCTCTACCCTAGCCCCGGCCTCTTGTGGCTCTAGTAGGGGGCGCGGGTGCCTGGTCATCAGATCCGCCTGTACGGTTCTCACCATCTGTGAGAGAGAATAGAATACAGAAGTTTAGAATTTTGATGTCATCAAATTTTTGCACGACAAGGAATCAAAGAGTTTAATTTTTCCTAATAGTTCCATAGCCTCCAGAAGATAAGTACAGACGTCTCCGCACCGATCCGCGAGATTCTAATAATATGGCTTGTGACTAACGACACCTATGAACTTAGAGCTCTGATACCAACTTGTCAGGACCCAGACTTCCCTCCGTGAGAGGTCGCGACGACACCTAGTCTCTGCGACTAGGTAAACCTAACATTTGCAGAAATAATGAAAATGAAAGCATAAATCTTAATAACTAATAGCAACATGTAAATTAATAACTAATAGAAATGTCGCTCGGCATATACAATAACCAACTCTCGAAATATATACAAAATTCCCCAAGATCCGGAACATCGTAAGCCACAAGCTTCTAAGAATTTGTCTAGAAGTATCTTGAAGTATCCGGAGCAGCAGACAGTATGCAACTAAAAACGAGGCTGGTAGGAGATACCTGGATCAGCACACTAAAACATATGCAGAAGAGTAGCATATGTACACCACAATGGTACCTAGTAAGTGCCAAGCCTAACCTCGGTCGAGTAGCGACGAGGTCAGGTCAGGCCCACTGGTAAATAATAAATAAGGAAGGAGAATATACAGTATAATAAGAGACTAGAATTTAACAAAAAGGAAACACAACAAGGCAACAATACAACACACATGGGGTAAACAACAGGGGATCTCCCGAGATACCGTCTTGTAGTCCCAAAATAAATATGCAGGGAGAACACCAGAGGTACCACCTCGTAGTCTCAAAAGTAAATATACAGGGAGAATTCCCGAGGTACCTCCTCGTAGTTTCAAAAGTAAATGTGCAGGAGAATCTCCCGGGATATCATCCTGTAGTCCCAAAGTAAATATGCAGGGGGATCTCCCGGGATACCGTCCTGTAGTCCCAAAGTAAATACGCAACTCAAACATTGGAGATAACAGTTACAACAAGAAAACCTACAGTTTAGACTAAGTACAAGTCAAGAAAAGGAGTAGGAATCCACTAAGCATGCTGCACAGAGTTTCGATAAACAACTAAGCCACGTAGACATATTATTCTAGGCTAACAGGATAACTACACATGCTATTATAACTTAATTTAGATGAAAACAGGGTATTGCTCAGTAAATATCATGTTTTTTAACAAATAGCCCATGTACGCACACGTCACCTCGCGTACACGACGCACACATATCATAGCAGTACCAAATCCTAAGGGGATTTCCCCCACACAAGGTTAGGCAGGCCACTTACCTCGATCCAAGATCGATCAATAGGTAACAATGCCTTTTCCACGAATATTCGACTCCGAATGGCCCAAATCTAGCCAAAATCAATTTCATACCATAAATATAACTATAAGAAGCTAATCTAATTAATGAAATCAAAGCTAAAGCAAGAAATTAGAAAATCGCCTCAAAAGGTTTACCCGGGTCCACGTCTCTAAATCGGATAAAAGTCAAAAAATATGAATACCCATTCACTCACGAGTCCAACCATACAAGAATTACTCGAATCCGACCTCAAATTGCCTTTCAAAACTCAAAAATTTAGTCTAGGAAGTTTCTACCATTTCCCCCAAAATTTCCAACTCAAATCCTTAATTAGATGATGAAAATAGTAATAGATTTATGAAATATAATCCAATCCGAGTTAGAATTACTTACCCAAATAATTTCTTGAAGAACCCTCAAAAAATCCCATCACACCGAGCTCTCAAAGTCCCAAAATTGAAAATGGGATCAAACCCTCAAACTTGGCCTTTTCTGCCCAGCGATTCCGCATCTGCGGACCACCAATCGCACCTGTGACGCCACTCTTACGAAATTTTCATCACAGGTACAGAGATGACCTATGTCCTTAGTTTTGCTTCTGCGATCAATGGGTTGCACCTGCACGCCCGCTTCTGCAGATATCTTTCCGCTTCTGCGATCCTCAAGCTCCAGGCCCTTCCGCTTCTGCGCTCCATCTTCCGGAGAAGCGACTCCGCTTCTGCGGGCCAGTCTCGCACCTGAGCCCATAGACCAAGCTTGACCAAACCGCACCTGAGCTCCTCCTTCCACATGTGCGAGTCTGCACCTGCGGTCTCCCCGCCGGAGGTGCGAAATACCAGAAACCAGAACACTTCAGCAATTGCACAATTCAAAACTTTAATCCGTTAAGCATCCGAAACACATTCGAAACTCTGGGGACCTCAACCAAACATACCAACAAGTCCTAAAACACCATAAGAACTTAGTCGAGCCCTCAAATCACATCAAACAATGCTAAAACACGAATCAACCTCCAACTCAAAATAAATGAACTTGAAACTTCAAATATCTACAACCATTGCCGAAACCTATCAAACCACGCCTGATTGATCTCAAGTTTTTCACACAAGTCGTATTAAACATTACGGGCCTACTCCACCTTCCGGAATTGGAATCTGGCCCCGATATCAAAACGTCCACTTCCGATCAAAATCTCCAAAAAATCGACTTTTGTCATTTCAAGCCTAAATCCGCTACAATCCTCTAATTCACAGTCCGGACGTGCCCCTAAGAACAAAATGACCCAAAAGAGCTAACAGAACTGACGAAACTCCATCCTGGAGTCATCTTCACACAATTTCGACTATGATAAAAAATCCTAAGACTTAAGCTTCCATTTAGGGACTAAGTATCCCAAAACACTTCGAAACCAAAAACAAAACCTCCCAGCAAGTCACATAAGCAGAAATAAATACAGGGAAGGCAATAAATAGGGGATCTGGGCTATTACTCTAAAAATGACCGGCCGAGTCATTACAGTCTGTCCCGTTGATCTAAAAAATAAATTGTTTCTTGAATTATTCTAGTGTATGATTGATACTCAGCATGCTAAAGTTTTTCTCATGTTCAACGAAGTGTTGCTTGATCATGAACCCGTTCTGCTATGCTATTTTAACTAGGCTTTCATGTTAGACATCCCATGTGAAGACTGTATCCCATTTGTTCATGTCAGTGACTCTAGTAGATTTTCATGTTTAAATCTAATGTCTAAAGTTCTTATAGATTAATTCTTGATCAATTTGCTTTTGAAACTCTTCACTACCCTATGTTGGTCAATCCTATCACTTTAGCTTTATTTCTAAAATTACAGGCATGAACCTGCCTTGTAAACTTGTCAATATCTCATGTGATCTTGTCTATATGCTTTTGCTAGAATGACTGTTAGTTACATCTTTAAGAATTAAGTGGGGAAAGCTAATTCATTAATTTCATGAGTAGTTTGTGACCTGTGTGGTTAAGTTTGACATCCATTTGGGTATGTGAATTGTTCGCTGGGCCTGGTGTTGGGCCACATGTGTTGTTGGACCTGGGCATTGGATTCAGGAATATTCTACTGTCCTTGTGAGCCTGGGATTTGGGTTTGCTTGTTGGTGAGGCCGCTGAAGGCCCAGAAATTTGATGGGTTATTCTGTAGTGGGCATGTATTGTTTGATGGGGCATGTATTCGTTTCGGTCTTTGTTTTTTTACCTTTGAGTTTGCCTTATTCTATTCTGGGTCTGTACTTGTAATAACGAACAATTGGGATTAGGGGAAATGGGGGGCTGGGGTATATTATTTCTTGCATGAATGGCTAGAGAACATACTTATAGGATCCTAATTGTTCTGTTTGTTTATTATGCCTTATTCTTTGGAAATTATCTATGCACATGCTATTCACTTAGAAAATAAAACTTAGGGCCAATATAATTGTCACGCCCCAAAACCGAGGAGCGCGACCGGCGCTCAACCGAGTGAACCCGACAGAGCAAGCCTGTTAGATTTCATTCTACCCAAACTCATCCATGAATGGAGATAATACATATTATCATTAATTAGACGAAAATATGTTTATGTCTACAATACCAATTCATTTTCAATAGTTTCATCATTTTTAAAGTCTCAAATGGACAAGTATTATGTCCACAACATAACACAGTTTGTCTTTCCCCAGCACCAATACACAACCCACATTATGTCTACGGAGCCTCTATAGATAAAGAAGAGTGCAATGATAATGCCGGCAACAAGGCCCCGGCTATACCTCAATCAGAATACACAAAGTACAAAAGATTTATGATCCCGGAATGAAGTGGGGCTCACCAAGTCAGCTGGGAAGAAGGTGCACTGCTATCAATGATCAATATCTCCTGCTATGGAACCACCTGCATCCATTTAAAGATGCAGCCACAATTTCCAATTCAATTACAATTTCCAGCACAATCACCACTATGTGTGCGGCATGGTGTCTGATCACGACCCGATCGGCTAGGCCGTCTTATTTGAGACATAAACCTTTTTATATCAATCATCACATTTCATAATACTTTTACATCTTTACATTTCATTGGCACTAGTGGCCATAATTATAAGATCATTCTTGGCACGTTGACCATATTCAGTATTTCATGCTCACATTATCAATTTCAAATATCATCCTCATCATCAACAACAAACATAATTCAAATCAAAGTGTGTAGTACACATGTGAGCAATTTAGAGTCTAATGCATATATAGATATTTCTCAAAATTTGACATAATAGCCTTCATTTGAACTTGACTTAAGGTCGAAACATTATTAATGCACAGCCCATATTTTAACACATCCTCAATTGGTAGCATAACATGAATAGAGCATTTGCAATGCTTGTTGAACATATATCGCTCAACCCAATCATACTCGGAATAGCCAATTTCATAATGAATCACTCGGGACTTACATAATTTACATGAATATCGTAGGATTCAATTCTAAGAGAAGAGTTTAGCCAACATACCTCACTTAAGCTTCCTTACACTCTAAAATGTTCTGGAATTTTAGCAACTTTAATCTATTTTAGAAATATAATAAATTGAATCAAAATTAGGAAGATGATCAAGGTTCTAGCTCACTTGAGCATTTTATCAAACACCAGGTGTGCATAAGATTTCAATGTCCTTTTTATGAAGGACTTCATCATCCCACAACCCAATCTTTACCATTTTTAGCTCAACAATATTCCTACACCCTTTGATAACACATGCATGTAAAATAAATAACTCTCATGCCCAAAACTTTATCTTGCTAGTTACCAATTTTCAGAAAATTTCGAAATTAGGGTTTAGGGTGTAGAATCTTACCTCTAGGATGAAGACCTAGTAAGCTTCCCTTCTTAATCTTCCAAAACTTGAACAAGAATTGAATAAAAATTATGGAATAACACCTTCTCACTCTAGGGCACTCTCTCTCACTCTAAAATATCATATTATGACTCAAAAATGGCCCAAAGAGTGTATTTAACGAAATAGGGTTGGGTTTTAAAAACCCAAAAATGGAGCTCCGGAACAAGGTATGCGATCGCATAACCGATATGCGGACCGCATATCGGTCGCATATTTGGTTACAAAATAGCCAAAAGAACTGCCCGTGTATGCGGACACTATGTGGTCCGCATAACTGTTATGCGGTCGCATAATGCACTGCATAATAGTTATGCGATCGCATAGTTGACCGCATAGTTGCTTCCAACTGACCCAATAAACTACCTCACTCTGCGGCCATTATGCGTTCCGCAGAGTGGTTCTGCGGTCACATAACAGACTGCAGAAATGCACTTTTTCGCCAAACATTTTTCTTTACTTTCTGGTGCATTGTTCAACCCAAAAACACGTAAGCCTAGTCCGGCACCATGAAACATTATTTTCTTTGCAAATTTTACCGGGCTTTATACTTAAGTACTTCGGAATTTTCCGGGGTATTACAATAATGACTTGCAACGTTAGAGAGCATGCCTATTGGATCTGAAATTTGACTTGTTACACTTAGATGTTATGCATGTAGGAGTTCAATACAAATAACTGAAAATGCATGATTTGGTTTACTTATTTCAATTATGTAACTCACCTAGACATCATGACGGTAGGCTCTCAACTTAAGTAATCAAAACTGATGTTGTTACATTTCCCTTTTATCACATAGCCCGTCTAGAAAGCATGCCTATAGGGACTAATAAATAATTCCGCGCTCTCGATGACCTCATTTCTCTATTGCAAATCGTTAGAGATTATGCCAATAGGATGTCATCAGTCGCCTAGAAATCATGACTATAGGATCCTTAATGGAACTGTGTGTTAAAAATAACTACTTTGTTAAACCGGTTGCCTAGAAATCCTGCCTATAGGGCTATGTGTTAATTGCTATATTACACAGAAACCATGCATATAATGTTTGAACTACTTAGCGCATTACCACTCTAAGTCTACCAATTATGGATGTCGTCTACCAAATTGTGCACCCAGTCATTATTGTTTGCTTAATTGCGTGCATCTGAGTCTACATGAGGAGGCGAATTTGAGCCTTTTGTGTTGTCCACGCAAAGTCCTATTTGTTTTTGATTGTGCGCCTAGTGTTTCTCATTTTTGAGCAGCCTAAGGAAGTCTAGGACCTCCAAAATAGCAGGTCCAAAAGTGTCCTGGACCATAGGTATGGGACGGATAAAGCACCCATAGGACGCACTTTAGAATTGAACTAGAACGCTTTTAGGTAAACAACTTCAAGATAGTAATTAGGTAGTAGAAGATGATTGTCTGTGACCGCTGAATAATATCAGCAATTCTTATACTTAAGGGAGTTGTGAAGTATTATTTATGTTGTACGGGGTGATTGTCACAACCCAGAATTCCTACTTTCGGGACCATGATAGCGCCTAACATTTCACATGCTAGGCAAGCCAACGTAAGAGGATTCTTTAAGCCAATTTTAGTCAATTTCAGTAACAGGATCAATTAATCCAAATAGAAGCTAAAATTGAAATGCGAAATAACATAAAACCCATAATATCTGATACAATTCGGATCTGGAGTCACAACTCACGAGCTTCTAAGATTTTTCTACAAACATAGTCTGAAAGAAATACAACTGTTCTGAATGAAAAGAAACAGTAAAATAGGAAATATAGAAGGGGACTCCAAGGTCTGCGGATGCCAGCAGATCTACCTTGAGTCTCTAATAAGCAAGTCTAAGCTGTTAAGCCTCACGATCAGCTAGGGCCGGTACCAAAATATGCACAAGAAGTGCAGAGTGTAGTGTGAGTACAACTGACCCCATGTACTCGTAAGTATCGAGCCTAACCTCGACGAAGTAGTTATGAGGCTATGACAAGACACCCACATAATAAACCTGTGCAGATAACAATATATGTACAAGAAAACAACAATAACAGCTAAACATGTACTATTGGGAGGGGGGCATGCTAAAGGGTGTACAAGATATAAGATATACAGTAAAAATGATAACTCAAAATAATCAATATGCCTTTAACCGGTAAAAACATTTAGCACAGCGAAGAAAATTACACGGCATCACCCTTCATGCCTTTACTCTCAACCTTACAATGAAGCAATGACACTGCACGGTATCACCCATCGTGCTTTTACTCTCACTCTCAATATAGATCAATAGATATGGCACGACATCACCCTTCATGTATTAACTCTCATAACATGGCATAGCATCACCCTTCGTGCATTAACACTCACAATATGGCACGGCATCACCCTTCGTGCATTAACACTCACAATATGGCACGGCATCACCCTTCGTGCATTAACACTCACAATATGGCACGGCATCACCCTTCATCCATTAACACTCATAATATGGCATGGCATCACCCTTCGTGCTTTAACACTCTCCCTTACCACATAACAATGAACAAGAAATAACAGGGAGATAAGATCAACAAGAACAAGCCTTACTTCAACAATGGTTCCACAATACCAATCTCAACTTTGGAATCAATACTCAATTATCACAGAAGCCCATAAACACGGTAAGAACGATCAATTTAACAAATAACTAGTCTAAGCATGGATAACATGATCAAAGTAAGCAATAATTGCAAGAAACAAGTCCCACCCGCATACTTTAACCCGACAACAACGCATAAGTACTCGTCACATCACATATATGTTGTACCCAACATCTAAACATGTAGCAAATAGACAAACAAGTCCTAATCCCCCAAGTCAAGGTTAACCACGACACTTACCTCACTCCTAAAGTCAACTCAAACCTCAACCACAACTTTGCCTTTCAAACAAGCCTCCTAACAAATAGAATCTAGCAAATTACCAAACAAACGATTCAAATTAAGCCTTAGGAACTACCCACGATTGCAAAGGATTCAATTTAGGTCATTAATGAAAAAGTCAACAAAAGTCAGCCCCCGGGCACGCTTGGTCCAATCCTGATAATAGGACCAAAACCCGATTACCCATTCACCCCCGAGCCCGGTTATGTAATTGGTTTTGGAATTCGCCCTCAATTTGAAGTTTAAATCTCCATTTTACAAAAATCCCTAATTCTACCCAAACCCCCAATTCCACCATGAAAACACAAGATTTTAGGTTGAAATCTTAGGAAATGAAATGAATGAATGAAAGAAACTAGTTTAGAATCACTTACCAATAATTTGGGGAAGAAGATTTCTTTGAAAATCGCATCTAGGGTTTCTAACTTTGAAAATTTGAGAGAATGAACAAAAATACCGTTTTCTCAGCTATTTGGTCAGTTGCAGATTTTGCATTTGCGAGTTTGCAAATGCGAGCCCCGCAAATGCGAAGAAACAATCGCTGATGCGAAGTCCCTTCCATTCCTGTTGTCATCGCAATTGCGATGACTTGTTTGCAAATGCAAACTTTGACCTTCCGCAACTGCGACCATTTGATCGCAATTGCGATCACTATACCCTCCTAACCCACTTCGCAAATGCGAAGCTTTATTCGCAAATTCAAACTTAAGGTGCTACAGCTACTCTTCGCAAATGCGATGAGTTTCTCGCAAATGCGAACCCATCAGAGGTTGCAAATACGAAGCATGACCTCGCAAATGCGAGATCAAAGGCCTGCACCAAAATTAAAACACACCAGCAATGTTTCTAAGTCCAATTTCACTCTGTAGCCTACCCAAAACTCACCCGAGACCTCGGGGATCTAAACCAATTATGCACACAAGTCTAAAAATATCATACAAACTTGCTCGCACAATCAAATTGCCAAAATAACGCCTAGAACTACGAATTTAACATCAAATCAAAGGGAATTTTTAAGAAAACTCGTGAACTTCTAATTTCACAACCGGACGTCTGAATAATGTCAAAACAACTCCAATTCTCATCAAATTTTAAAAACAAGTCATAAATATAGTATTGAACCTATACTGGGTTCCGGAACCAAAATACAGACCCGATATCCAAAACGTCAAACAATTTGTTAAACATTTCAAAGTCATTAAGCCTTTTACTTTCAAATTTCAGCAAAGTGCGATAACTCAGGCTAAGGACTTCCGAATTTGACTCCGGGCCTACGCCTAAGTCCCAAATCATGATACGGACCCACCGGGACCGTCAAAATATGAATCCGGGTCCGTTTTCTCAAAACGTTGACCGAAGTAAACTCAAATAGAAGGAAAAAATTTCATATTTTCCTAGTTTTAACATAAAAGCTTTCTGGAAAAACACCCGGACTGCGCACACAAATCGAGAAAGGCTAAAACAAATTATTTAAGGCTTGAAAGCGCAAAATTAGGTTCTAAAATTTAAGATGACCTATCGAGTCATCACGGTGATCCTTTAGGCCAAAACACTTAGCCCCCCCCCCCCTATATAGTTACTATTTGTACGCATGTTTGAACTTAGATCAAACTAGGTTATACCATGCAATCCCCAAATGATTGTACCAATTACATATTAATGTATAACCCACTTCTTTCATATGTGCAATCTCTTTTAATGCTTGTTTCATCCTGTGTGGACTCCTTTCTCTAATTTTTATGATCACGTAGGGTAATTAAAATTCCATAATCCACACAGTGTAATATTTGGCTGGGAACCACAGTTGTTAATCTTGAAGAGTGCCTAATACCGTCTCTTCGGGGTAATTTAAGCCCTTACCTGAACTTTGATAACAGGAACTAGTTAAAACATAGTTATTTATATATAGGTGTCCTAACGCATCTTAAAATCGTTAAGTGTCAACTCTTCTCTTTTAATACCATTTTAAATAGTTGTCACACGTTGAAACCCGCTTTCGCAAGAAAATGGGGCACGACAAGTGTAGTGACCCGACGGTCATTTTGAGTATTTGAGCCTCGTTCCCCTATTTATTGCCTCTTCTATGTACAATTGCAGTTATGTGACTTTCCAGAGATGGTTGGTTTGGGTTCGGATAAGTTTCATGGTGAATTAAGACACTTAGTGCCGAGGTTGGAAGCTTAAGTTGAAAGAGTTGACTGGAGTTAGACTTTTATATAGACGACTCTGATATGAAGTTTTGATGGTTCTGATAGTTTCGTATGGTGATTTCGGACTTAACATATATCCGGACGTTGATTTGGATGTTCGTATGTTGATTTGGTGTTGTTTTGCGGAAGTTGGAAAATTGAAGGTTTGGAAGATTGATAGGTTAGATAGAGGGTTGACTTTATTAATATCGGGCTCGGATTGTGGTTCTAGGAGTTGGCATACGTCCTTTGTATCATTTGGGTCTTGGATGCAAAATTTGAGCTCATTCGAAGTTAGTTTGATATGATTCGTCGTTAGTTTTAGAAGTTGAATGTTTATTAATTCAATAGGCCTGAATTGAGGTGAAATTCGTAGATTTGATGTTGTTCGATGTCATATAAGGACTCAAGAAGGTTTGTGTTATATTTTGGGACTTGATGTTATGTTCTAACGGGGTCCCGGGGTCCCCGGGTGTGATTCGGAATGAGTTCAGACTCATTTAGAGACTTGCAGGATTTTGGATGCCTGTTGAGTTTTGGTGCAATTGCACCTGCGAGGGTATGGCCGCAGGTGCGGCACCGCAGAAGCGGCCCATTGGCCATAGATGCGAGACGGGGCTGGGTGAGCTAGGTCCGCAGGTGTGGAGGTTCTTGTGCAGGTGAGCAATCGCAGATGCGGATTTCTTCCGAAGAAGCGGAGTTTTGTATGTTGGCTTGGGACTGCATGTGCGGTCTTTTTTCGCAGAAGGAACGAAGCGCCTTGGGTCCGCATAAGCGGAAGCGAAGATGTGTTGTGTGGACCACAAATGCGTAATTTTATGGGCTTTAGTGTAGCTGCATCTACGATAATATTTCTACAGATGCGGAGTCACAGAAGCGACCAATCGTCCACAGGTGCGGAATGTCTGGGCAAAAATAGAGAAGATCGAGGGTTTCATTTCATTTTTCACATTTTGAGTTAGAGAGTTCTGGTTTTTGCGATTTTGGAGGGGATTTTCAAGGATTGGATCAGGGTAGTATTTTTGACTAGATTTTGTTCATTAATCATGATTCCATCATTATTTTTATCATTTAATTAGTGATTTGAGTTGGAGAAATTGGGAATTTTTGCGAAAACTTTCCAAAACTATAACTCGAGTATTTGAAGGTCGATTGGTGGTCGGAATTGGATAATTTTAGTATGGTTGGACTCGTATCGGAATGGGTGTTCGGATTTTATAAGTTTGGTCGGGTTCCGAGGTGCGGGCCTGTGCTTGACTTTTTGAGTTGTCTTTGATTTTCTTTAAAGATTAAAACTTTATTATCCGAAATTGAATCATATAGCATGTATTTATAGTATTAAGTTATATTGGCTAGATTCGAGCCGTTCAGAGTTTGATTTTTGCGGGAAAGGCTTATTAAGGGATTGATTTATCTTTCTTGAGGTAAGTATCTTGTCTATCATTGTATGGGGAAAATACCCCTTAAGACTTGGTTTGATTTTTGCTATTTTAATTATATGAACGACGTGTATTACACGGGCTTATACATGGTATTTTTACTGGTTTTGGCTCTTAGACCCTTTCATGCATTTTATTAGAAATTAAAATATCATATTATATCTTCCATTGTTAAATTATTCTACATGCTTTACTTGATCTAGTTATCACATGCTCTATCGTTTTTTTTGTCAAACATGCTTTTATATGTCTTAATTGATGTTGTTATCTCTTTTATTGTCATGTGCATTTTAATTATGTAATTATTATCATTTGTTGTTGAAGTTATGAAAGCTATTATTATATTGAGGTTGAAGTTATTGATTATTGAGATAGTTCCCCTTGTTGAGTGATTCTCATTTATTTTGTTATTATTGAGATTCTTGTTCACATCGCGATTGATCCTTGGGCTATATGTTGTGGTGACGTTGGTATTGTTGATTTTGGAAAGTTGTGCCATATGGACACTTGCGGTGAGGGTTATTATTATATTGTGATATTGATGTGCATGCGCCAATATAAGGATGGGGGTTAATGTGCATGCGGCGGCACAAGGTGGGATTTATCTGCGTATTGCTAGTAAAGGAATTACTTGAAGCCACGCGGCGATAAAAAGGGGGCTAAAGTGCGTGTAGCAATTTGGGGGAAAAGGTTTACAAACATATCTAAATGTAAGGCTCACGCGGCGGTATAAGGAAAGGTTGTGAATTTGAATTGTAAAATGTGGATATTTCATGACCCAAGTTTCCCTCCGTAGGATGTCGTGACACCACCTAGTCTTTAAGACTAGGTAAGCCTAACAATTATGCGGAAAGAACTGAAATAACGACTAAAAACTCATCATCAATATATATATATATATATATATATATATATATATATATATATATATATATATATATATATATATATATATATATATATAATTAAAAATTACCGTTCGACATGTACAAGTAAATCTGCAACTCAAAGTAAGAACAACTCTCAAAACCCGATAGTTATAAGCCACAAGCTCTAAAGGAAGTACTAAATATCTCTATACATCAGAGTCTGAAGAGAATAAGGAAAAAACATAAAAAGGATAGAGGGGGATTCCGAGATCTACAGACGCTGGTAGATATACTTTTAAGTCTCCAAGCTGCAGCACAACGCTCTACTATCGAGGCTGATAAGATGTACCTAGGTCTGCATAAAAATATGTGTAAAAGCGTAGTATGAGTACACCACAATGATACCCAGTAAGTGCCAAGCCTAACCTCGGTAGAGTAGTGACGAGGTCAGGTCAGGGCCCTACTGGAATATAAAAAATAAGGCAGAAGGTGAAATGGTAAAAATAAATGGCAGGTTAATGAAACAATAAGAATGTACAGAAAAACAACAGCACGAAAAAACAAGAAGACAATCACAACATGTAAGGGAATGAACATCTTACAAGTTAAGGAACAACAACAACAACAACACACAATACAGCAAACGGAGGAAAACAGTAACCGCACGGCAAAAACCTCGTGTCACAACAATAACTCGCACGGCAGAAACCTCGTGCCAAATGACACTCCGCATGGAAGAAACCTCGAATTTTACAACACGTAAGGGAACAAAAATCTTACAAGTTAAGGAACAACAACAACAACAAACAATATAGCAAATGGAGGAAAATAGAAACCGTACGGCAGAAAACTCGTGCCAGAACAACAACCTGCGCGGCAGAAACCTCGTGTCAAATGACACTCCGCACGGAAGAAACCTCTTGCCAATAGCACTCCACACGGAAGAAACCTCGTGCCAATAACACTCCGCACGGAAGAAACCTCGTGCCAATAATACTCCGTACGTAAGAAACCTTGTGCCAATATCACTCCGCACAGAAGAAAACTTGTGCCAATAACACTCCGTATGGAAGAAACCTCGTGCCAATAACACTACGCATGGAAGAAACCACGTGCCACAACCAAACAGTCATCTCAATAAGAATCACGAACGTCAACACGTAGTAAAGGAAACAATGATATTACAAGCAAGGAATCCTACAGTTAAAGAACCAATACAGAATCAAGGAAGCAGGTAATTCAAGGCATGTTGTACAAATTGCAATTAAGAGATGAGACACGCAGAAATTTGAAATTAGGCTAAATATGATGACTACACGTGCTAGAATAACTAAATTAAGGCATAAAAAGAATACTACTTAGCAAAGACTGGGATTTCAACATTTAGTTCGTGTACGCACTTGTCACCTCGCGTACACGGTACTCACATATCCCAAATTACCAAAAACAGTACCAAATCCTAAAGGAATTTCCCCCACACAAGGTTAGACAAGTCACTTACCTCAAACCAAGCTCAATCAGTCAATTAGAATGCCTTTCCCTCAACTTTCCGATATCGAACTGCGCAAATCTAGCCAAAAGCAATTACATACTATAAATATAACTATAAGAAACTAATCTAAATAATAAAATTATGACTTTAACAAAGAATTAGAAAATCGCACCAAAAAGTCGACCCGGGCCCACATCTTGGAATCGAGTAAAAGTCACAAAATCCAAACACCCGTTCAACCACGAGTCCGACCATACCAAAATTACTCAAATCTGATACCAAAACCTCGATCAAAACCTCAAAATTCGGCCTAAGAACTTTACACATTTTTCTCCCAATTTCTCAACCCAAGTCATTAATTAAATAAAAAAATTAATGATAGATTAATGGAATATAATAAAATATGAGTCAAGATTCCTAACCCAAATATTTTCTCTAAAATCCCCCAAATATTCGCCTTAATCAGAGCTCTATATCTCAAAATATTCGCTTCTACGGTACCGCTTTTGCGGTGAAACCTCCGCATCTGCAGAGCTGACTTAAGCTCCCAGACTTTGCACCTGCGCACCAAAATCCGCATTTGCGGAAGTGCTTCTGGGCCCACTTGTCTGCTTCTGCGGAAACCCTGACCACCTCAGTTCCCCCATTCTCTGCTTTTGCAATCATCCTTCCGTTGGAGCGACTCAGCTTCTGCGACCTACACGTCACACCTGCGGCCACTGGCCACCCTCTTCAATCCCGCTTTTGTGCTCACTCTTATGTTTCTACGATCTCGCACCTGCAATCAAACTTGCTCATGTGCAATTGCACCAAAACTGGTGCACTTCAGCCATTCTTCAAGTTTCAAACTCGATCCGTTAACCATCGGAAACCACCCAAAGGCCCCCGGAACCTTAACCAATTATACCAACAAGTCCTAAAACATCATACGTACTTAGTAGAACCTTCAAATCATATCAAACAACACCAAAAATACCATCGCACCCCAACTCAAGTCTATTGAAACTAAGAAACTTCCAACTTCTACAAACGATATCGAAACCTATCAAATCACGTCTGTTTCACTTCAAATTTTTCACACAAGTCACATTTGACATTACAAACCTATTCCAACTTTCGAAATCGGAATACGACCCCGATATCAAAAAGTTCACTCTCGGTCAAACTTTCCAAAAATCTTTCAACTTTCTAACTTTCGCCAAATAACGCCGAAATAACCTACGGCCCTCCAAATCAACATCCGAATATGCCCCTAAGAACAAAATCACCATACAGAGCTATTGGAACTAACAAAATTCTATTTTGAAGTCGTCTTCATACAAGTCAAATAACGGTCAACTCTTATAACTCAAACTTCAAACTTAGGGACCATGTGTCCCATTTTACTCCGAAACTCTCCCGAACCCGACACCAAGCACCCGGCAAGTCAAGTAACCATAAATGGAGACGGAGGGAGCAATAAATAAATAATCCGGACTAATACTCTTAAAACGATCGAGCGGGTCGTTACAAAATATGAGGTAGTACCTCGGTTGCGATTCTTGTTGTACATTCTATTTTAAAGAGGCTGGTTGGTTGAACTGTTTTGTTATCTTTTTATTTGCCTCACTTGTATTTGTTCGTATTGATTTTTTGTTCTTCGTATCATGTGTTCACTCCTTGTTTCCTTTATTGCTTTAAATTCCGTTGTTAGCTTACATTATTGAAATGCTTTATCGTCATTTATTTGCTCGTCTTCTATTATTTGCCTATACTATACCTTGTTCAGTTTCTCTTATCCTAGTTGGTGTCTTGAACTGACCTCGTCATTACTCAACTGAGGTTAGGCTTGATACTTACTGGGTACCGTTGTGGTGTACTCATACTATGCTTCTGCACATTTTTGTGCATATCCAGGTACCTCAGCTCAGGCTATGCATTAATGATTTGACCATTCATTTCAGAGATTTCAAGGT
Organism: Nicotiana tabacum; assembly: GCF_000715075.1. NCBI lineage: Eukaryota > Viridiplantae > Streptophyta > Magnoliopsida > Solanales > Solanaceae > Nicotiana > Nicotiana tabacum. The sequence goes on from NC_134083.1 coordinate 115,002,609, forward strand.
ATACCTGCTTGGCGCTCGCAGGCCTCGGAGTCACCTTCTGTCCTTACTTTTACTAGTGTTCACTCATTATTTAGATAGTGTTGTACTAGAGATTTGCCGTATATTTCTGTAAAGTTTATGACGCAATTCCACCGGTTTTGGAAATTTTGTTAGAGATGTTTTGTTTTCTGGAGTTATTATGAGTTTTATCGACTTAACTTATTATCTTAATTATTAATTATGTTAAGCTATCAATGAATCTTAGTCTTATCTAGTGTTAGAGATTAGGTGTCATCACGACATCGTAATATGGGAAATTGAGGTCGTGACAAGGAGCACCGGTTCCTCGATTAAGTTTTTGGGGGATCGATTCGCCAATTCTTCTAGTAATATGTAGTTTAATAATAGCAACAAATAATATAGAAGACTAATGCTAGATGAAACCATATTTCTGAATCTTAATGGGAATTTATGCGTCTGTAACGCTTTTTGCATAGAGATAAGGATGCTATCAACTAACAAAAACCTAATTGGTTTATCAAATCAGCCTCGTAAACATTAACTAATTTTTACATATGATCCAAAACAAGATAAGTTTTTTTCTTTTTCTTCCACCTTTTTGTTATCTATATTTTTCCAAGCTTTTCCGCACGCTTGAATGATTGGGCAACATGAAGATACAGATTCTCTGTGTTTCTTTGTCAAAGTATGTGTAGACTAACATTAAGAAATTTACTACTTTATTTTATATATTAACTTCTATAGATTGATTTTTTTCCAGTATAAGATCATTTAAAAGGTAATTTAGGCAGTCCTATAATAACACTAAAAAATAACTTACTACAATAAATTTATTACACTGATGGAATAAGAATTTTTTTATCCGACAGTTTAGATAAGTTAAAATAATTATTTATTAGAATTAAATATTTATGTATGACATAATTAATGTGACATAAGTAATTTGCTTTTTTTGATTCTAGATAACATTCATACGGCATAACACGGTGGATTGGAGCATTTTGAGTCGGATACCACTTTCTATATATCTCCACTTTTGTTTTCTTCATATATTTTTATATTCAATTAGATCGACATAAGAAACTGCAACTTAATCCTAAGCCAGTCATGCTCAGTTATAAGTATTATTTAAAATGAACGGATTATAGTTTTTGACAAAAATTTAGTTGATGATCAATTTATTACCATCCTTGATCTCTTTGGCTTGGACTTGAACCTAAAATACTCTATGATCATGTACGAAGTTTATTATGCTTTTCTTGGATCATTAACACATAGAAAGCATCTCCTCTTGATACTTAAGCACTATGTTTTTTTGTTAGGTTTTAGGAATCCAATTTGGGCATGTAAGAAGATATGGATAAGCACGCCTGGACAACAAAATAAATGAAAAAACAAAGACGAAAGATGGAATAAGACATGCATCCATTGCATGGATTTAATTTATAATTCTATAAATAATACAGCAAGCTTTGAATTAAAGTTTCTTTTAAGTGTTCCCCACCATTTTTTAAGTTTGTGAACAGAAACCAAACAGAAGGAATCTTGTCATAGGACTTTCTATAGAAAACGGCTTCTTGAAGTTGAGATGCTTAAGGCTTTATCCACATGGATCATGCTCAGCCAGAACTATAAATGTTTTAAGTGATTAAATCAAAACAGTCTTGGTCGAATAAATAGATATTTGAAAGGAAACAGTTATTTTTTAATATAAAATCTTTAGTTAATTTTTGTACTGTATTAGTCATAAGTAACTTGAAAGACAGGGGCGGCCCGATGAGTTTTGTGGTCTAAAGCTAAACTTTACTAGGGGCCTTAACTTTTCTTTAAAAAAAATATTTATTTATTTGAAGTCGGCCTAAAGCCAAACTTTATGAGGGGACTTAACTTTTCTTTAAAAAAAATATTTATTTATTTGAATTCTATTTTTCTAGCGTTTCTTAGATACAAAGTTGTATACCGTCACAAGCTAGCTTCCTAAAAAATAGGAGGGCTAGTGACAATGCTATTATTATCCAAGAAGTAATAAAAACGTTCAACTCTACCAAAGGAAGGGAAAGTTTAATCCTTAAGATTGATCTGGAAAAGGCATTATACAAAATAGAATGGTCGTATATCTACGGAACTCTAAATTTTTTTAATTTCCCTCCAAATATATCTGCACTAATTCTTAGCTGCATCACTACAAGTACCATCTCCATCCTGATTAATGGTAACAAAACAAAAGAATTTTATCCTACAAGGGGTATTAGACACGAGGACCCTATGTCCCCCTACTTATTCATATTATGCATGGATATACTTTCAAAAAACATTGATAATCAAGTAGATACAAGGAATTGGGATCCTATCAAACTAAATCCTAGAAGTCCCCCCTTATCCCACCTATTCTTTGCTGATGATCTCACTTTAATGGGTCAAGCCAATACAAAAAACCTCAAAATAATTTGGAGAAGCATGGAGAGTTTTTGTTGCCTCTCTGGATTAAATATCAATAAAGACAAATCCAAGCTATTTGTGTCCAAGAACTGCAAAAAACCTACTAAAGACCTGGCTACGAGTATCTTTGATATTAAAATTAGTAATACCTTTGGTACATACTTAGGTTTTTCCATACTAAACACTATCCCTAAGCACAAGGATTATCAACCTTTAATTGATAAAATGCATGCTAGATTAAACAATTGGAATGCTAGGTGGTTAAGTATGGCAGGTAGGTGCACCTTAGTAACTTCTACTCTCAATACCATACCAAATCACCTAATGCAAATTTCTTTTCTACCGACCAAAGCCCTTTAATAAAATAGACAAAATACAAAGAGACTTCCTATGGGGCACTACGAGGGAAAAGAAAAAGCTTCACTTAATTGGGTGGAACACTATTACTACTACAAAAGATCTAGGTGGCCTAGGTATTAAGAAAGCTAAGTCAAAGAACCTAGCCCTACTAACCAGCCTAGCCTGGAGAATTCTAAATAATCCTTCCGCTCTTTGGGCTAAAGTACTTATTAGTTTATATGGAAAAAGTAAAAATACGAAGAGTGGTTCAAACACTTGGAATAGTCTCCTTAAGGGATGGACTATTTGTAATAAGGGCATTAGATTGAAAATAAACCAACATTCAAATCTGAATATCTGGAACACAAACTGGATCCCAAATATTACTAACCTTCGAAGTAACATTATATGCCCCTTATTTCTTAATGAAGACTGTTTAAAAATTAAGGATATTTGTAAAAAAGAGTCTTGGGACCTAAGAAAAATCTCCTTTGAGCTCCCCCAAAGCATTACCACCAATATCAATGCTTTAAATCCCAACAAGCGTATTACTCCTCCCAATAATCTCATATGGAGTATAAATCTTAATGGTGTATTCTCCACAAATTCTTGTTACAAGCTAATTGATGACCAAACATCTCCAAACCTCTATTTCAATTGGATCTGGGGCCTCAAATGCTCTAACAAGATTACATTTTTCCTATGGAAATGCTACCATAAACGTCTTCATACTAGAGCTTACCTAAGCAAAATTGGTGTCAATATAGACCCTAACTGCCCAATATACAAAAACACCAATGAGACACTAGTCCATATATTCTGGGAATATAGCATTACTCAAATATTTTGGCAATCAATAGGAGTGACTACCAATCCCCAAATGCACACAACACACATGGGAAGATATATTCCCGTTCGCCCTATGGGCCATCTGGAACAATAGAAATCACAACAACCAAAACATATGGGCCATCTGGAACAATAGAAATCACAACAACCAAAACAATACTACTAACCACATCAATACTAAAAGAGTTATCGGCCAAGCTATCAAATACAATCGATTAACGTCTAGGGCAACAGATAATAACATAAAAATAAGCATTAATGTTAAGTGGCAGGCTCCTCCAAAAGGTTGGTACAAGATCAACATTGATGGTGCCTTTAGGAGCAATTGTCTACAAGCGGGAATCAGTGGAGCCATACGTAACAACAAAGGCCAATATAGAATGGGCTATCTCATAAAAATCCATGCAACATAACCAATCCAAGAAGAATTACAAGCATTACGGCATGCACTTCAATTAATTATAAGGGAGAAAATCTTCCCAATCGAAGTAGAGACGGATGCCACGGAGATTATAGGATTTCTTCATGATGATTATCCAACTTACAATGATTTGATCTATGAATGCAGGTGGTTAATGGAGAAGGCACTGCTACTAGGGGAGATCACATTGAAGCATATCCTTCACGAAGGGAACATGACAACACATCTTTTGGCAAAAGCAGCTCTTATGCAAACTAGCTATAATGTTATGTACCTTTGTTTTACCGCCTGAATTTGTAATAGATGCCTATCACAAAGATCAGGATGGTTTTGTTTATGTAAGACAATGTTCAACTTCTATGTGTTATAATATGGCTGCATTAGGTAATGACAATGCCTTAGAAGGCATAACTATAGCCCATCGAGGCATTTGTAATGAAGACAGCTCACTGGGTCACGTACCCTAGTTATTATTATTAATATACAAGTATCTTTTATCCTAAAAAAAATTTGTATACGGTCAGAACGGGCCTGCCCTTCTTATGACTAATCGATGATTGGATCATGATAGGCCATAGAGCGGCCTCGTGTTATATCGAGCCTCAGTACGGAGTTAGATTGCTGAACCCTTAAATCAGAGACCGATGAAGGACGAGATCAGCCAAGATCGAGATCAAGCAAAACGGAGATCAAGCGAGGCCGATGGAAGTTTACCTAGTCAAGTAACAATAAGCCGAAATATCTGAAATCGAGCAAGGATCACGGCAAAAATCTCGGCACGTATCAAGTTGAGGCCGTTTAATTAGCCATACATGTGATTTCTTACTGTATTTTGAGTTGTACCATAAGTAGGACTCCCCTACTATATAAAGAGGTCTAATCATTTGTAAAGGCAACAGATTCACGCAATTCAAAGCAATATACTATTCTTTTCTTTAAGCTCTCAATACTCTGTTCATATCTCATTTTGCTCATTCACTTGGTTCGAGGGTAACTTATCTCGAGGGCCAAAGTTGCACATCTCATTTGGTTTGCTCTATTTTTTTTATAGTCAATTTCAATATTAATTTACATATTTTCTCAGTTTGTGTCAAGTGAAATCACGTGTCTTTAAAATCACATATAAATTCAATTGTTATCCATTTTTAGGATAAGCAGTTTGGCGCCCACCGTGGGGCTAAGGATAATAGTGATTGCCTGGTACTAACTTTCAATTTTATACTTGTTATTGTGAGTATCTTTGATTCCAGGATCAACATGTCGAACTCTCAAGCAGCACCTACACACATACAATGGACTTGGTTTTCACGGCGAGAACGACAACATAGCCGCCCTAGGGAATGAAATACCTCCAGTTGATCTCGATGGAGTCCCGGCCGTAGACCTAATCGACGTCAGTTCCCATGTTGCCATTAATGCAAATCTGGCTGCCAACCCCAAGAATAGCGTCCGCAGAGACATTCGATCAGCCAGCCAGAGCACACAGGGCAGCGAAGAAGGCAGGATTAGCTTTTGAGTGATATTCAAAATGTTGCAGGTTCAACAAGCTTCAATAGCACAACTCCAAAACTAGAACCATGCACCGAGCAGGGTCGAGCCCGAGCCATCGCAGAAAGTTATTCATAGGGCCGAATCGGTGTCAAGAAGATCAAACGAAAATGAATCAGGGATCGACCCCACTATCATGAAGATGCTCGAGGAGCTCACAAAGCGAGTCGAATCGGGGGAGAAGAAGATTGAAGCAAATGACAAGAAGGTAGAAACCTATAACTCTAGGGTTGATCAAATTCCGAGGACACCACCGATCTTGAAGGGTTTGGATTCAAAGAAGTTTGTCCAAAAACCCTTCCCCCCGAACGTGGCTCCTAAATCGATTCCCAAGAAGTTCTGCATGCCAGAATGTCCCAAGTACAATGGAACGATTGACCCCAACGAGCACGTCAATTCTTACATATGTACAATTAAAGAGAATGATCTGAAGGATGATGAGATCGAGTTCATATTGTTGAAAAATTCGAGGAGACCCTATCAAAGGGAGAAATGATATGGTACCATAATCTGCTACCCAACTCCATTGATTCTTTTGCCATGCTTGTAGATGCCTTCATTAAAGCACACACCGGAGCTATAAAGGTCGATTTTACTAGGAACTCGGACCTCTTCAAGGTAAAGCAGAGAGATAATGAGATGCTCAAAGATTTTGTGTCTCGGTTCCAAATGGAATGTAGGGATCTACCGCCGGTGGCCGATGATTGGGCCGTTCAGGACTTCATTCAAGGATTGAAAATACGGAGGTCGGTGGCATCACAACAATTAAAGTAGAACTTGATCGAATACATAACTGTTACGTAGGTCGTTGTGCATAATCTGTATCAGTCAAAGATTAGGGTCGAAGATGACCAGCTAGAGACTCCTTCCGGGTCTATTTATCCTATCAGGCCTATCGACAAAATCAAAAGGGACATTGATCGGGAACCACGGCTAAACAGGGATCGTTACCAGCCGTATAATAGAGATCGGAGAAATAACGGATCTGGACGCAACCCCATTCGAGGTGAAAGAAGAAATGATCGAGGTCAGATATCTCGAGGGCTCATGAGCAAGAATGGTTTCGATAGGAATGTCGAGCCCAAAGAAGCACCACGATTGTCAGAATATAACTTCAATGTGGATGCAACAGCTATCATATCATCCATCGGACGCATCAAAGGTACTAGATGGCCTCAACCTTTGCAGACCGATCCAGCCTAGAGAAATCCCAACCAAATGTGCAAGTATCATGGCACTCAAGTCCATAAAATAGAATATTGCAGACAACTAAGGGAGGAAGTAGCCCGGTTGTTCAACGAGGAGCACCTTCGGCAATTCTTAAGCGATCGGGCCAAGAACCACTTTAGAAATAGAGATTCAAATAGACAGAATAAGCAAGAAGAGCCACAACACGTAATCCACATAATTGTTGAAAGGGTCAATATTCCTCAAGGACCAGTATTTAAACGCACCAAGGTGTCGATCACAAGGGAGAAGCGAACTCGGGATTATGTACCAAAAGGAACCTTGTCTTTCATGCACATGTGATCTTGCAACCCCAGAACGACGCACTGGTAATATTTGTACTTATGAATAACACTCAATTTAGATATGTTTTTATCGATCCAGGCAGCTCGGCCAACATCATTCGATCGAGGGTCGTAGAATAGCTCGGCCTACATGACCAAGTTGTGCCTGCGGCTCGAGTACTTAACGGCTTCGACATGGCATGCGAAACCACCAAAGGCGAAATAACTTTTCCAGTGAACATGGTCAGGACCATCCAAGAGACGAAGTTCCATGTGATCGAGGGCGATATCAAGTATAGCACGCTACTCGAGAAGCCATGGATCCGCAACATGAGGCCAAGGAAATGTTTGCAGTTGATGAAGTGATACCAATATCGGCACTCTCATCAACAAAATGGTCAGATTCAAAGGGAAAATAAGAGGCCTAATAGCAACCACAGACACCGGCCTCGACCCAATTCAGAGGAGTAGGGGATTGATGAGGATGATGACTATGGGGTCCCTCAATCCTTCATAGTCCCCAATAATTCCGGCGCCACCAAGTTGATGGTCGAAGAGCTAGAACAAATCACACTGACCAAACAACAGCCTGAACGAAAGGTATACCTGGGCACGGGGCTAGCTCCCAAGTTTAGGGAAAAACTTATTCAATTCCTTAAAACTAGCATGAATTGCTTTTCTTGGTCCCATCTCGATATGACAGGGATCCCACCAGAAATCACCACTCATAAACTAAGCCTGTATCCGAAGTTCCATCTGGTGAAGCAAAAAAGAAGACCCTAGTCCGAGGTCAAATATGCTTTCATCAAAGACGAGGTAACCAAACTTCTTAAAATAGAATCCATTCGGGAAGTAAAGTATCTCGAATGGTTATCAAACGTAGTGGTAGTCCCTAAGAAGGGAAACAAACTTAGAATATGTGTAGATTATAAAGATCTAAATAAAGCATGCCCCAAAGATTCTTTTCTTTTGCCTAATATTGATCGCATAATCGATGCCACGGCCGGCCACGAGATCCTCAGTTTTCTCAATGCCTATTCCGGGTACAACCAAATATAGATGAACCAGGAAGATCAGGAAAAGACCTCATTTATCACTAAGTACGGCACCTACTGCTATAATGTAATGCCATTCGGACTAAAAAATGCTGGTGCGACTTATCAACGCCTAGTAAATCGGATATTCGAAGAATAAATAGGGAAATCAATGGAGGTTTATATTGATGACATGCTAGTTAAGTCCCTGCGAGCAGAGGACCATTTCAAGCATTTGCAGGAAACTTTCGGTATACTGAAGAGATACAACATGAAGCTCAACCCATAGAAATGTGCGTTTGGGGTCGGCTCTGCCAAGTTTCTTGGCTTCATGATATCCAATCGATGAATCGAGATCAACCCCGACAAAATTAAAGCTATCGAGGACATCACTGTAGTAGACAACATAAAGGTCGTGCAGAGGTTAACAAGGCGCATATCCCCCCTGGGGAGATTCATCTCGAGGTCCTCTGATAAGAGCACCAATTCTTCTCGTTACTGAAGAAGAATAATAACTTCACGTGGACTCTGGAATACTAATAGGCCTTAGAGGAGCTAAAACGGTACTTATCTAGCCCACTGCTACTTCACACGCCAAAGGCGGACGAACATCTTTACTTGTATTTAGCAGTATCGGAGATAGCGGTAAGTAGAGTCTTGGTCCGAAGAACAAGGTACGCAATTCCCGATCTATTATGTTAGTCGGACCTCAGGTGAGGCCGAAACTAGGTATCCCTATCTAGAAAAATTGGTGCTCTCTTTTATAAGCGCATCTAGGAAACTAAAACCATACTTTCATTGTCATCCCATATGTGTTGTAACAACTTATCCACTTCGAATTATTTTGCATAAACCCAAACTTTCGGTTCGGTTAGCCAAATGGGCCGTAGAAATCAGCGGGTACAATATTGAATATTGACTCCGAACAACCATCAAGTCTCCAATCTTGGCAGACTTCGTGGCTGACTTCACGCCGGCCCCCGTACCCGAGGTTGAAAGAGAACTGTTAGTAAACTCGGGTACATCTTCGGGAATCAGGACCCTCTTTACGGATGGTGCTTCAAACGCAAAGGGGTTCGGACTCACCATCGTGCTAAAACTACCCGCAGGTAATGTAGCTAGACAATCTATCATAACTATAAATTGACTAACAATGAGGCTGAATATGAGGCCATGATTAAAGGTGTGAGGACCCATAAAAATTTTAACAAAACATTCGGGGTTTCGTGGTGCCAAGATAAATTCCTGCGTTGCTTTAGTAAAAATTCTTCGCAGCGAGCTTGCGAGCCGCAGTTCGAAATTTTTGGACTGAATAATACCCTACAGACTTAGAGGAAAATGTTTCGCATAATGGCCGCAGAGTGAAGCAGTAAGTTTGGCCAATTTGAGGTCAGTTTTGCGGTCGATTATGCGACCGCATAATCGATATGCGGACTGCATAATCGATATATGGACCGCATATCGGTCACATATTTTCCTCTTGGTTTTCTGCGGAGGGAGTTCTGCGGCGCATTATGCGACCGCAGAACAAGTATGTGGACCGCATACTGGTCACATACCTGAGCCAAAAGTTTAGGCCCCTGAGGGCCATTTCTGCGGTCACTTTGCGGACCGCATAACCATTATGCGGTCGCATATGCGATCGCAGACCTGTGTCGGGGCACCATTTTTCTTAATTTAAAACCCGACCCCCATTCCGTTAAAATACCCCTTAGGTTTATTTTGAGCTCATTTTCTGATGTTTCTAGAGTGAGAGAGAGAGGGTTCAAGAGGGAGGGCCTAAGTTTTCATCAAATTAATCTTCAATCATCACTTGAAGCTTTGGAAATATTCAAGTAGAACACAAATTCTTCATCCAAAAGGGTAAGACTTCATCACCCCAGCTCTTAATTTCAAAAATAGCTATAATGGGGTACTAGTGTGATACTTCATGGGTATAAGGATGGTTTATCTTGCATGCATGTATGATAAAGATTGGGGGGAAAAGTGAGCTAGAACCACGAACGTTTTCCTAATTTTGGGTTCAATTTGTATATTGCTAAAATAGATTGTGGTTGCTAAGGGTTCCGGAAAATTGTAGAGTCTAAAGAAGCACAATTGAGGTATGTATGGCTAACTCCCTTCGTCCTAGAATCGAACTCCTGGTGTCCGAATAATGGGTGTAAGTTCTAACTTGATCATACTATAATTGTTTTCCTTAGTGTGTTGGATTGAAAGATTCATGTTCCCTAATTGTTTTAGATGGTTACCATGTCATCATGCTATTTGAGAACGTAATTATGTTGTTTCCAAGCTTCTTACCTTATGTGTGCAATGCCTTATGTGATGGTACTTATCGACATGAATGATGATGTTATTTGAACGGATAAAAGGGAAAAAGACTTGAATTATAAAATGTTCCCAAGTGCCAAGAACTACTTAATAAATGAGGTTGTATGTGCCATATAACGAAAGATGGGAAAGAGATGTGAATTGAGTGAATACTTGAAAGAGGTTATGTCTCAAGTGAGATGGCTTAGCCGATCGGGACGAGATTGGACGCCATGCCATACACATGGTGGCATTTGTGTTGGAATTATTGATTTACATTGTGGATATGGATATGTCTCACTTGAGATGGCTTAGCCGGTCGGGCTGAGACCGGACTCCGTGTAAAAATACGGTGGCATTGTGACTTGTGGCTTGGCACTAAAGATTATTAATCTAAAAAGATGGAAAGATTGGATTGGAAACTATGTGACCCTTACTTGATGTTTTCTTTGTATTTCTATGAAATTCTTATTGATTATTATGACTGTCTTCTCTTGGTTTCACTATTCATTCTACTAAGATTGGTATTTGCCTTACATACTAGTACTATTCGACAGTGCTAACGTCCCTTTTGCCGGGGGCGCTACATCTTTGAATGGATGTAGGCGGTTCCATCACGGATAGTGCCGATCGCAAATAGGTGGTGCTCTCTTTCTCTCCCCACAGCAGTCTTGGTGAGCCCCATTTCTCCCAGTGGTCATGTAGTCCTTCTTTTGTATAAGTTTTCATATTTTGAGGTATAGTTGGGGCCTTGTTACCGGCATTGTCATGTTGCTCTTTTGTACTCTTAGAGGCTCCGTAGACGTTTATGTGGGTCATGTATGTATGTTGGGGTGGTCGTTGGATCGAGTTGTATTTTGGAAGCTCAACTATAGTATAGTGTATATAATGATAAATGGACCAGCAACGTTTATATATTTATATAACTGGCCTCTCCCCTGTTTTACAAATGGTGATATGATCCTTTTTTTTTGGATTATGAATGAGTCGGGTAGGAAAGGTTTAATAGGCTTACTCGACCGGGTCCACTCAGTTGAGCGCCGGTCGCGCTCCCCAAGGTTGGGGCATGATAGCAGGTCGCAAATTAGCCAAAGGCTTGGGAGCGGAGGTGATCGAGGCCAAATGTGGCTCCCTCCTTATGGTGAACCATGTTAACTGAACCTTTGAAGTTCGAGAAAACCGAATGCAGAGATACATGTATAAGCTACAAGTAACTCTACAGAGATTCAAGGAATGGACTTTGTAACATGTACCTCGAGATCAGAATAGTAAGGCCGATGCCCTTGCATACCTAGGGTCATCGGTCGAAGACAACGAACTCAATTCGGGGGCTATCGTACAACTCATGAGATCGGTGGTCGAAGAAGGTCATGCCGAGATAAACTCCACAAGTTTGACCTAGGATTGGAGAAACAAATACGTAGAGTATTTAAAGAACGGGAAGCTCCCATCATATCCATAAGAATCGAGAGCCTTGCGCACAAAGGCAACACGATTTACCTTGTCCAAAGACGGAACATTGTTCAGAAGGATGTTCGGTAGTCCATTAGCGATATGTGTGGGGCCAGGATATACCGAATATGTTCTAAGGGAAGTTTACGAGGGCCTTGCAGAAATCATTCTGGTGCTGAATCATTGATCCACAAAGTGATCAGGGCCGCATACTACTGGATTGACATAGAGAAAGATGCAAAGGAGTTTGTTCGACAAGTGCCAAAGGCATGCGCCAATGACTCATCAACCTAGAGAACTGCTCTACTTGGTCTTGCCCCATGGCCGTTCATAAAGTAAGGAATGGACATCGTTGGCCCTCTTTCATCGGCCCCAGGTAAAGCTCAGTTTATTTTATTTATGACTGATTATTTCTCTAAGTGGGTTGAAGCACGGGCTTTCGAGAAAGTCAGGGAAAAGGAAGTCATAGACTTTATTTGGGACCACATCATATGTCAATTCGGTATGCCCTCCGTTTTTTTGTGCGATAATGGAAAGCAGTTCATCGGCAACAAGGTAACCAAATTTCTCGAGGATCACAAGATCAAAAGAATCTTATCAACACCATATCATACCAGCTGGAACGGACAAGCCGAATCGACCAACAAAACCATCATCCAAAATCTTAAGAAGAGACTAACTGACACCAAAGGAAAATGGAAGGAAATCCTACCCGAGGTTCTTTGGACATACCGCACAACATCAAAGTCTAGTACCAGATCTACCCCATTCTCATTAGTTTATGGTGCTGAAGCTCTAATACCGATCGAGGTCGGAGAACCCAGTATCAGGTTCTGATATGCAACAGAGGAGTCAAATAACGAGGCCATGAATACGAGCCTATAATTATTGGATGAAAGACGCGAAGCTGCCCTCGTCCGATTGGTCGCCCAAAAATAACGTATCAATAGATACTACAATCGAAGAGCCAATATTCAATATTTTGGCGCCAGGGACTTGGCGCTAAGGAAAGTCACCCTCAAACCACAAAATCGGAACGAAGGAAAATTGGGTCCAAACTGGGAAGGACCATACCAGATTCTTGAGGTCATCGAAAAAAGGTCCTACAAGCCCGGAATGATGAATGGGGAATAACTGCCAAGCAATTGGAACATATCACACCTAAAATGATACTACTGCTAAGGTACAACCTCTTTCTATTTTCATTTTTTTTAGACTAACACTTGCAGGTGGTCAACAAGAATCGACGGTGGATTTTTCAGCGAACGAAATAAAGTCTTTAGGACTGAAAGCACGTGTTGCACTGTTTTTCCCTTAGACCGATTTTTTCCCAAATTGGTTTTTCGGCGAGGTTTTTAACGAGGCAACAATGAATCGTGCTAACTTAGAATCAGGCCCGATTACGAATCAGCATTGAAGATCAATTCAACAATATTCGAGGCTCCTCTACAATCAACCTCGAATACTAGGGGGGGCTACCATCGTATATACGTTATCTTCGAATATCAACTCTAGCGAGGAAAGTATTTCATAAAAGAAGGGTCTCGATAGATAGGATTTATTATAAGGGCCAACGGTCAGAACGAACCGTGTCCACATAAATTGATCGAGCCCTGACTTCAACATGTATGCATGTATCCTTGCAAACATCTGATGTTTAAAATTTTCCTCTTTACATATCTTAAAGAGTTTCGTACTATAACAAGCCTAAGGGCAATACTTAACCAAAACACGAACGATTTCTCCCTCACTCGGGGACTACCATTCAGCTCAAACAGCCAAAGTTATCGGGCCTCAGGGATAAAAGACCTAATAGGAAGCTCCCTGATCCCTAAATGCCACGGCCACCCCACTCGGGGACCATTATCTCGGACAATCCCGAACAAAATGGGAAAACAAGCCCAACGGGAAGATCCCGAACTAAAAGGCTACAGCCAATTTAACACGGCTCAGAGACGTCCGAAATCCGTAATGACATAGGTCTTCGAAAAAGAAAATATTCTTTCATAACCGGCTTTAAAAGGCTTCCCTCAGCAAAAGTCACAAATTTTAGACATCTTCGAGAAAAGATTTGATAATATCGAGCCCCAAAAAACTCTAACAAATACAAGGGTTGTTCGAACCCACGAACACAACCTTATTATCTCATGCTAATTCATTTCAACCTTTGTGATTACAAGTAACAAAACAAAGGAAAAACTTAGGAGCCGAAAGGGAAAAGAAATCGTTGTATTTATAGAATGATGTTCTTTACAAGGGCCAAATCGGCCTGGTCCAAAAAAAATTACAACGGCCCAAAACAGCCTCAGAAAAAGTGCAAAAGAAAAAAAAAATATACTAAGTCCTCTGAGGCTTTGTCTCCATCGAAGGCGACATCTCCGTCCTCGGGGTCTTCCCCATCTTCAAATTCACTTAGGCTATCGGAGTCATCCTCGGGGAAAGCCTGCTTCCGAGCCTGGATTTCTTCTGCTTGGGCATTCTCGACCTCGACCATGATGTCGAAATCCTGGGATGGAGCGTCCTCAAGGGCTTCCCTCCGAGCTTGCCATTTTGCATGATCTATCATGCTCCTACCCTTGGTTTGGATGGCCTTGACGTTGACTTTGAATTGGGCCACCTTTTTATCAGCTTTAATACCGATCGCGGCCACCTCAGATTTAGCCGACTCGAGCTTGTTGGCGGCCGAATCCAGCTGAGACTGAAGCTCCTTGATCTTCTCGGCCTGCGTCGAGTTTTTCTCTTTTGCAGCTTGAAGTTGAGTCTCGGCCGAATCCAACTGTGCTTGGACGGGCTCCTTCGAGGCCAGGTTATCCATGTTTTTCTTGAATGCATCAGCCTCGGCCCGTATATCGTCCACCTTCTTGTTGAGCCGTCCGATCTGCTCGAGCCTCTATCGGATCTGCAAAATCGGATCATTAGTCATTATCTCTAACTCATCTTCACTATCATGAAGTATTTGGAATACCTGCTCGGCCATATCAGTGTGCTGGTCCCGAGCCGCAACCAAATTAGCCTGAAGCTTCTCACTGAGGAGCCTATAGGTGTCGCTTTCCTCGGTAAGGCTCCAAACCTCGGTCGTATGCTCCTCTCAAATTCTGAGGAAGGCTTCGTGGTGCAACACCGAAGCCTGCAAATAAGGAAGAAGATGTTAAGGATAATCTACAATTCTACGTATAAAAGACGTAAGAAAGACATTCTCGAAGATTACCTGATTTAGAGCGTGTTGAGCCTCATTGAACAGGCAAGCAGCCACCACAGCGTTCATCGCGGCTTGGTCCTCCTCGGTCACCAAGCCTCTCAGATAGCTGGCAATCCTAAGAGGGGAAGAGCAGACTCGGGCATCCTTCGGGATGGTAAGCACTAGGTGCTGTTTGCGGCTCGGGTTAACGCTCAAAGCCGGGAATTGGCCCATCAGCCTCGAGCTCGATGGAGATCCAGTAGCACCCGATGATGGTATTTTCTTCGGCACCAATAAATCACCGAACCCAGTGATATCCTCGGAAGTAGAAGCTTCGAGCCCATCGAAGAAACCATGGATGTCGATCCGATGACTATCTAGCATGATGGCCTCTTGAATCATGGTATCCGAAATCTGGGGGGATTCCGAAATATCAACCACCCCGAGTTCGACCCCAGGGACCTCTTCCATTTCTCGGGAAGCCTTGCCTCCGGTCTCTCTCTCAAACGTCTTAGCTGGGGATGGGGTGGCCTTTGCTCTTTCTGATTCAGGGACCCCGACCGAAGCTCCCTCATCAGAAAATCCTTGGCATGGAGATCAAAAGAGATCGAAAAGCCAACAGGCTATTTCTGACCCAGAAGAAGTACTTGGAGAAAGTCTTGGAGAGGTTTGGCATGAAAGATGCTAAACTAGTTAGTACCCCTCTTGCTGCTCATTTTAAGTTATCAGTTGCTCAGTCCCCGCAGTCAGAGGAAGAAGAGAGGTACATGGCACAAGTTCCTTATTCTAGTGCAGTCGGCAGTATTATGTACTATGCTTTGTACACGTCCAGACATTTCACAAGCAGTGAGCGTGGTAAGCCGATATATGGCTTGCCTTGGTAAAGCACATTGGCATGCTGTGAAATGGATTCTCAGATACTTGCGAGGTATTTCAAACACATGTTTGGAATTTGGGAGAAATACTAACACTTTGGTTGGTTTTGTAGACTCAGATTATGCAGGTGATCCTGACAAAAGAAGATCACTAGCAGGCTATGTATTTTGCATCGGTGGTTGCGCTATTAGTTGGAAAGCTACATTACAACATGTAGTAGCTTTATCTACTACCGAAGCAGAATATATGACAGTGACCGAGGCGATCAAAGAAGCTTTATGGTTGAAGGGTCTATTTGCGGAACTCAGTTTACACCAAAGTGGTATTACCATTTTTTGTGATAGTCAAAGTGTCATTCACTTGACTAAAGATCAAATGTATCATGAGAGGACGAAGCACATTGATTTAAAGTATCATTTCATCCGAGAAACCATTGCTGAAAGAAAAGCCTCTGTTCAGAAGATCAACACTAGAGACAATCCTGCTGACATGTTCACAAAACCTCTTCCAGTGTCCAAGTTCAAGCTTTGCCTGAACTTGATTGGCATTTATGAAGAGTGATTTTGCCCATTGGGGCTTTTGCGGAGAAGGTGGAGCAAATTTACTATATATAAGCCGAAATTAGGCCAAGGTGCAGATTTGTAATATGGCCAAATTTTTATGACATTTGCCATGACATAATATCCATTATAACAAATTTGTGGTTCATGACATTTGCCATGACATAATATCCATTATAACAAATTTGTCGATCATGACATTTGCCATGACATAATATCCATTATTAGGCCAAGGATTTCTTGCTATAAATAGAGGAGTTTCTCCTCATTTGAAAACACACAAATTCAAGAGTTTTTCACTCTTGTCTTTCTTTCTCCTCCTTTATTTCATTATAGAGTATTTTGTAAGAGAGTGAGTGTTGGGAAACACTTGTGTGAACCCTTTCTTTGGAGTGATCTTGTGAGGTTATTCTCTTGGGGTATTTGGTAATTAGAGTATTTACTCTAATTTTGTACTCTTGTTGGTATAGTAAAATTGCTTCTCTCCGCTTGTGGACGTAGGTCACCTTGACCGAACCACATTAAATTTGTGTCTTCTTTATATTCTTCAATTGCCATTATTATCAACTTCCATTATCTTTGTTATTGTCATTATACCGTTGTTTGGCTAAATTCTGCACTACCCTGGTTCCCGATCCTAACAGCAAAGATAAATGAAGGAGAAACTTAAATAAAGTGTTGGCAGCCAAAAAAATATGCGATTTGGTTCTTTCAACGTCGAAAATGAACGACTTGTAAGTGTATCTCTAATAGTATCATATTTATTCGGTTTGATCATTGCAGGAATATTCACATACAAATGGCAGATCCATAATTTCAATTTTGCCCGGTGGTGGAAGTAGACAACATTTCAACCGATGAATCAAAATGAAAGTGGTAACAAAAATATGATTTTATATTCTTAACCATCTATTTATTTATTTGTTGTATCTTTTGTTATTTTGGTGAAACTATTTGCTATAAATTATATGACAGATGTCTTATTATTTCATGATTTTGAAATGCATATATTTAGGCGGATACGTATAAAAATAACCGACATTCCTTACTTACAAAAAGAAAAAACAACTAACACGTACAAACACCCCCCGGGCCAATAATGCTTCATACTTAGTCATAATCATTCCATTTTTCCAAACCTACCTTCTTTTTAACTCAGATAAAAAGTTTATCTACTCTACGTAAAAAATTGAAGAAAAAAAATGTCATGCAGGGACTACCCTTTAAAAAAAGTTCCTCACTCATTAACATGGAGGAATGTGTTCCTTCAGAAGAGTTCCTGGACTTATACCCTATTTTGATATGAGGGGATGTTCCCCTTCAGAAAAATGTTTCTTATTGATAAACGGAGTTTCTTATTCATTGATAGACGAATGTGCTCCTTTAGAAAAGTTGGGTAACTTAAAAGTATTGAATGCAAACACCGAATTTATACCTATAACTACCCCCCCCCCCCCCCCAACACACACACACAAAAGAGCTCTAAACGTTACTAAATTCTCAGTTCCACAAATATCTTGAAGAGTTCTCAGTTTTTAAAGTTCCGGCATTGAATCAAAATTGATACTTGATCTCAAACTTTTTACGTGTAAAATATCATG
This sequence comes from Nicotiana tabacum, assembly GCF_000715075.1. Lineage (NCBI taxonomy): Eukaryota > Viridiplantae > Streptophyta > Magnoliopsida > Solanales > Solanaceae > Nicotiana > Nicotiana tabacum. The sequence goes on from NC_134083.1 coordinate 115,020,727, forward strand.
TGTTTGGATAAAATTGAAACGAGCCTACTCCAGTGTATATATTAGTCGTATTCCATTTACCATTCTCTTTAAAAGTTAAGGTTCAGTGGAAATAAAATAGTTAAGTAGGGAATATTTAAAGTTGTCACTTTTTTTATTATCAATATAACCATAAATACATCGAGTGATAATTTCAATTAGAACATCGTTGATTGTCGATTGTCGCTAAGAAATTCACTAATCATGGATATTGAGTAAAATGACTTTTTTTTCTGCCTTTCATGTTTTGGTCTCTCTCAAGTCCCGGTGTACATTTGATGCTTTGATCAAACCACTTAACCTCTTTCGAATATAATATTTAATATAATGTCGGTATAATTTGTTCATATAATTTCTCTGTTTTTTTTTTGTTTGATTATGTTACTTTAAGGAAATTAACTCTATTGTATTGGTTGTTTATTTATAACATTTGCTGAAGTCAAAATTTTGATAGCATTTTGGGCTAACGACGTTTGTTTTAATTTTTTATGTGAGTTTATTCTTTCTTCCAATTGTGCGACTTCTTATAGAGGGTAGGAAACAGAAGAAAGGCTTCTATACGTGCTCTTTGATTTAATAACTCTTCTGGAATGATAGGTTTCTTTGCGCTAATAATAACTCGAACAGAGAATGTTGAAATTGGAGAAATGATTAAAGGATGTGTTTTTGATGGTTTTATCATATTCTTTACATGTTTGTACCTCTCAAAATCGAAATAGGAATTTGTTTTTACATAAAGTAATTAAACTTTGATTGTTCATCTAATTCGTAGGTTCAAACGAGATCCAATCATTTCTCCACATAAAAGTTTACTATACGTATTGATCATTCATAGAAACTTGTATTTTATTATTTCATGAGTAATTATTTACTCAAATTGGTGTTTAATAATAATTGATATTATTTGAAAAAATTATTATAAATACAAAGTTTTGATCACGTGCAACGCACGTGCAGAGAAACTAGTATATATATATATATATATCTTACTTATTGAAGTTTATTCTACTTTTTTTTTTGTAGATTTAACATGTAACCTTATATATTAGACTAGCAAATAGGGAGGAGTAATAAACAAGCAAACTTTTCACAAATTATATATATATATAAACATTCAAAGCATGGTTTTAATCGCAAAATAAATATTAAGAAAAATTTGAGTTCTTGAAAATAATAAATATTGATCATGAAATTGACACACATAGAATGAATTTTATTCATTTATTCATGATCGTGTCTCATAATATTTATTTAGGTGACAAATTAAATTAACGCATACAAAAGAAAATCTAGTAATTTGAAATTAGTTATGAATATTGCTTTTGTCTTAATAACCATGTATATTACGATTTGTTATGTAGTAATCAATAAAAATGGATATAGGCAAAAACTTAGGAAAAAATGGTCTCCAAAAACTTAAAGTTATTAACTACTCCACCGTTGGGAATAGAACGAATAGGCAAAAATTTAGGAAAAATTTTATTAACTTTCCTAGATCGTTAATATAGGAGAATAATTAAATATCTATTTCTAAATTATAGGAGAATTAATTAAATAATTATTTCTAAATATTAATAAAATACTCAAATTACTATTTTGTTTAATGTGAACTTTATATTTTAGAGGGTAAAAATGGCGAACGACATTTCGCTAATGGCCTTCGTACTTTTAAAATAGTATAGATACCTATAACGTGACTTTTATAAAGTTTATACTTATTGATACATGATATACATGCAACGCGTGTATCTTTAAACTAGTTAAGTAAAAACCTTTCAACAAGGGCGGCCCTTCCATAAAGCAAGTAAAGTAACTACTTTAGGTCTCACATTTATGTGGATCTCATTTTTTGTTACACCTAATAGGCTATGTACAAGTTTAAATGTTTTGTGAAGTGAAAAAGTTTGATTTCTTTCTTTAACAAGTATAGAGAAGAAGGATTTGCAACTACTACGATTTTCGCCAAGAAAATTGCACTTGAAATGAATATTGAACCCGAATTTCGTAAGAAACGTATGATATATAGGAAATAACAATTTGATGAGAATGTTGATAATAATATCTCAAAATCTTTCGAAGAGTTCTTTGTAATTGATTACTGTACACATAGTAGACAAGGCTATTTTTTTCACTTCAAAATAGATTTGAACAATTCGAAGCATATAAAAATATATTTGGTTTTCTATTTAGCGGTAAAAATTAAGATCACTAGATGATGAAATTTTAAAAAAATATTGCCTTGATCTTGAATGTTCCTTAAAGCATAATAATCAATTCGATATTGATGATTTAGATTTTTTTTCGGAATTAAAAATATTAAAAAAAAATAGTATAATTAAAAGATAACAATTTAATTGATACACTCGGTCAAATAAAATTATTTGATTCTTTTTTCAATGCCGACACTACTTATGGAATAATGGTAATAACTCTTATTTCCGTTTGAACGGAAAGAAGTTTTTCAAAATTAAAATTGATAAAATCTCACCTAATATAAACAATGTCTCAATAAAAATTAAATGGATTAAGTATATTGTAAATTAAGAAAGACTTATTAGGAGTTATTGATTATAAAAAAATTATTAATAACTTTTTTTACCCTAAAAACGGATAACAATTGAATTTATATATGGTTTTAAGGATACGTGATTTTACTTGGCACAAACTGAGAAAATATGTAAATTAATATTGAAATTGACTATAAAAAAAAATAGAGCAAAACAAATGAGATGCGCAACTTTAACCGTCAAGATATGTTACACTCGAACCAAGTGAATGAGCAACATGAGACATGAACAGAGTATTGAGAGCTTAAAGAAAAGAATAGTATATTACTTTAAATTGCGTGAATCTGGTGCCTTTACAAATAATTAGACCCCTTTATATAGTAAGGGAGTTTCACTTATGGTACAACTCTAAATACAGTAAGAAATCCCATGATTGGCTAATTAAACGGCCTCAACTTGATACGTGCTAAGATTTCCGCCCTGATCTTTGCTCGATTTCGGATATTTCGGCTTACCGTTACTTGACTAGGTAAACTTCCATCGGTCTCGCTTGATCTCCATTCTCTTGGTCTTGATCTTGGATGATCTCGTCCTTGGTCGGCCTCTGATTTAAGGGTTCAGCAATCTAACTTCGTATTAAGGCTCGATATAACACTAGGCCGCTCTCTGGCCTATCATGATCCAATCCTTGATTAATCATAAAAGGGCAGGCCCGTTCTGGCCGTATACAGATAGTCCCCTCATTTTTCATAAATAAGGTGATGATAAACGACATGAATTCCCGGACTCTATCTCTGTGAGTGATGACATCAGTGACGCGCTCAACTATGATGTAAGCGACGAAATGTCTCGTCGGTCTAGTTACCAAGGCATTAAATGCCTGTCAGGTGCTGGTCGGCCACTACTGGTTCTGAACCATCGCCTTCAACCTATAAAACCTCAACCCTTTCTCATTCAAACTTTTACAATCAACGCTTTTTCTTCTCTTGCTTTCAAATAATCCCCCTTACTTCATAATTTCTTTGTCCAAATTTCTTGAACTCTAACCGACAGCATATCATCCTTACTCTTTTACTTGTTGTTCATAAATGGCTAAACCTTCTAAAATTGTGCCGCAAAAGGAGGCTGCTTCTTCATGGCATCCCGCCGGTGATGAGGCTGCGGCAGAGCCCCACCCTGAGAAATTCATTCTGATGGGGTGCCCCACCGTCACTGTCTTTAAAATAGAGAAGCCGTCCTCGGTGCAGGGCCGATGCGAGCCGATGTCGAGATATATATGCACCATCACCAAGGACATTCTCAAAAAGGTAAAGGAGGAATGTAATTGGGTGAACAAAGATGTGGTCGTTCCTTCTCCTGAGGAATCGATCACAACCTACGTGGAGGGGTACCTAAGTGTTTACACATACCCCTTTACGTTTAGTCCCTTAGACCCCATCATAGTCGCCTTCTGTAAAAGATACAATGTCACCCTATGCCAAATCCACCCTTCATTCTGTAGAATAGTCATTCTCCTCCGTTTATTCATGAGCAAGATCAAGGGATGTCCATTAACCCTCGATCACCTCATGCGCCTTTACAGTCCCTGGTGCTATCGAGGGGGACTGATTAAGCTTGTCCGTCGAGCCAGCAGAGCCCCGTTCTCCAGCGTCGACGAGTCTCGAGATTGAGGCTGGATGGGCATATTCGTCCGAATAAGGACATGCCGTTCCCAGATAAGTGGAAAATGAATTGTAAGTACTTTTACATTGAACGCTTGCTTTGCCGTTTCATTTCCTTCATCTTTCCTTATCTCTGTTTTGGTGTTGCAGCTATGGCCTAGATGCCGGACATGGTTCCAGAATTGAAGCAATGGGTCGAAGGCCTGGTGTCTCAGAGGTCCTACTCCAAATGTGCCTGGATGGAGTTATCAAAGGGTCGGTGGGAGGCCCGCAACCATATTAAATTTTTGTCTTAGATTTTATTGTTTTGACCTTTTCCCGAACTAACTTATCTCCTTTTCTTTTGCAGGTCTCTGGAATGATGTTGCAATGAGACCCCCCTTCCTGTGATGAAGAAGTCCTTCCCCAGCCATCAGCTCCAAAGCCAGTCGAGGAGAAGAAGAGAAAAAGGGCTCTTAGTCCCCTGGGCTCGGAAAAGAAAAGACCGGCAAGAAAGCCTCGTATGCCCTAGGCGGATGCTGGTGTTATATCCTCGGTCTCAATCCACATATTAAGGGATAAGTCAGAAGAGGAAGAAGAGGAAGAAGAAGAAGAAGAAGACAACTCCAAGCTGGTGGCTTGTGCGTGGGCTGCAGCTTTGGTACAAAAGCCCTTCGAACCAGAGGCATGAGCTTGGCTCAGAAGGAATGTAATATCAATCTCCACCTGGTTCTGTGTACTCTTTCCTTTATCTGTATTACAAGAACTAGAAGACTCTTTTCTAGAATGTAACATAGAGGATTCATCAAAGGTTACATCTCTGCTAATTATAAATTATAGTGTCATGGGATCAGGATACCATAGTCGGTATCCTTTCACCCCAGATGCATACCCAAGGAAAATGTACTTTTTAGCCCTTGGCTCTAATTTTTCATCATTTACATGCATGTATACAGGGCAACCAAATATCTTAAAATCAGAATAATTAGCAGGAGTACCTGACCACATTTCCTCTGGAGTTTTAAAGTTCAAAGGTGCAGAAGGAGCTCGGTGACAATATAACAAGCTGTAGAGATAGCTTCTGCCCAAAAGGCGTTTGTCAACCCAGCATTTGAAATCATGCAATGAGCCTTTTCCAAAAGAGTTCTATTCAGCCTTTCTGCCACACCATTTTGCTGAGGTGTCATTCTCACAGTACGATGTCGAGCAATTCCTTCATTCTTGCAAAATTCGTTGAATTAATCATTACAAAATTCCAAGCCATTATCTGTTCTAAGCCGCTTAACCTGTTTTCCTGTTTGCTTCTCAATCAAAACTTTCCATTGTTTGAAATTTAAGAAAAGATCACTTTTATTTTTCAGGAAATAAACCCAAACTTTCCTTGAATAATCATCAATGAAAGTTAACATATACCTGGCACCACCTTTTGATGGGGTACGTGAAGGACCCCAAAGATCTGAATGAATGTAATCCAAAGTACCTTTTGTTCTATGAATCGCTGGAGATTTAAAATATGCCCCAATCGCATATGCCATAATTTGGTGATGTCAGAATCTGATTTATCTGATATTGAAACTGCAGCAGCACCTGTAACAGTAGATCCCAAAAGATTATACAACATACCAGATCTGCGTGCTTTCATGATCACAAGAGCACCATGAGAAATTTTCAGAACTCCACCTTCACCTGTGTACTTGCACCCAAGAGATTCTAGAGTGCCCAAAGAGATGAGATTTTTCTTTAAGTAACGAACATGTCTAACATCGGTGAGAGTTCTCACCACACCATCGTGCATTTTGATTCGGACTGTACCTTTTCCATTAAATTTGCATGCAGCATTGTTGCCCATCAAGACAACTCCACCTCCAATAGATTCATATGTGGTAAATAAATCCCGACTGGGACACATATGATAAGAACAACCCGAATCTAAAATTCACTCATTGTTAGATTTGAAACTATTATTAGTTGCTAAAAAATAGTTCCCTCAGTCTCATCAACAGCTACACTTGCTTCGGCAGTGTTAGTATTTTTGTGCTCATTTTTCTTTTCTGTATGCTTTTCTTTGTTTTTCAATTTAAAGCATTCAGAAATAATGTGACCTTTCTTATGATAATATTTGTACATGGCATTTTTGTATCTGGATTTTGACCTTGATTTAGGTTTCTCACTACTTGAATCTTTCTTATTGGATCTACCTCTTATGAATAAGCCTTCCCCTTGGTTCCCACTAGTTTTCCCAGTAATATTTCTATCTATTTGTTCTTTTGATTTCAAAATAGAGTTGATATCTTTATAAGAGATATTATCCTTTCCATAAAGCATAATATCTCTTATATGTTTAAACGACTGGGGTAAGGAAACAAGCAATAACACAGCTTGATCCTCATCTTTGATTTCAGCATCTATGTTACTTAAATCCATAAGAAGAGAATCAAAAGTATGAAGATGAGTAAGTATAGAGGTGCTTTCATCCATACGAAAAGTGTAGAGTTTTTACTTTAGGTAAAGCCTGTTTTCTACTGTTCTTTTCATATATAGGGTTTTAAGCTTTTTCCATATGCCTTTGGCTGAGCTTTCTGCTGCAACTTCACGCAAAACCTCATTTGAAAGATTTAAAATAATACCTGCTTTTGCCTTTTTATCTATGATGGCAAACTCCTCGTCCGTCATTTTATCCGGCATCTTCTCCTTTCCTTGCAGTGCCAAATCTAAGTCATCCTGAATTAGGATAGCTTTCATCTTTAATTGCTACATTCCGAAGTTTGTATTTCGGTCAAATTTCTCAACATAAGACTTTGTTAGAGTCATTTTGGCTATTTAAACTAACCCGGTTAGATCTGGCTCTGATACCAATTTGTTAGGATCGGGAACCCGGGTAGTGCGGAATTTAGCCAAACAACGGTATAATGACAATAACAAAGACAATAAAAGTTAATAATAATGACAATTAAAGAATATAAAGAAGACACAAATTTAATGTGGTTCGGTCAAGGTGACCTACGTCCACAGGCGGAGAGAAGCAATTTCACTATACCAACAAGAGTACAAAAGAGAGTACAAAATTAGAGTAAATAATCTAATTACCAAATACCCCAAGAGAATAACCTCACAAGATCACTCCAAAGAAAGGGTTCACATAAGTGTTTTCCAACACTCACTCTCTTACAAAATACTCTATAATGAAATAAAGGAGGAGAAAGAAAGACAAGAGTGAAAAGCTCTTGAATTTGTGTGTTTTCAAATGAGCAGTGTAATGACCCAAAAGGTCATCTTATGCTTTAGAACTCGAATCTGCGCTCTTAAGCCTTAAAAATCTCATTTTTCCCTCATCGATTTGTGTGCGCCGCCCGGGCAGGTTTCCGGAAAGCTTTTATGTTTAAAACTAATGAAAGTAAGAATTTTTGCCTTAAAAGTTGATTTTAGTTGACTTTGGTCAATCTTTTTTATAAGCGGGCCCAGATCTGTGTTTTGACGGTCTCAGCAGGTCCGTATTGAATTATGGGACCTGGGCGTATGCCCGGAATCGAATTTGGTGGTCCCTAGCTTGAGTTATGAATTTTTGATGAAAATTAAAAGTCTGAAAATTAATTATTTTAAAGAAATGATCGATGTTTGGCATTGTTAGTATCGGGTCCGTATTTTAGTTACGGAGCCCGATAAAGTTTCATTATGATATTTAAGACCTGTCTGCGAAATTTGGTGAGAAACGGAGTTGATTTGACGTGATTCGGACGTCCAGCTGAGAAGATATAGATTTTAAACTGTTCTTGAGAATTTCATTTGATTTGGTGCTAAATTCGTAGTTCTAGATGTTATTTTGGCAATTTGATCGCGCGAGCAAGTTCGTATGATATTTTTAGACTTCTGTGCATGTTTGGTTTGGAGCCCCGAGGGCTCGGATGAGTTTCGGATAGGCCACAGGATGTTTTGGACTTGGGAAAAATCTAGTTTCTGCATATTCTGGTGTCTGGCATATCCTTCTTCGCGTTCACGAAGTTCCTCTCGCGAACGCGAAGAGTAAACTGGTGAGGCTGAGACTTCTTCTTCACGAACGTGAAGGCCTGGTCGCGACCGCGAAGTGATGGGGGATTTACCCTTCGCGAACGCGACCTGACCATCGCAAACGCGAAGCACTTGGGGACCTGGGGGAGGGTTGGTCATGTTCTTCTATGCGAACGCGTCCACTGGGTCGTGAATGCGAAGGCTAGGGGGGAGTTGCCTTACGTGAACACATAGGAAGACTCGCGAACACGAAGGCCTTAGGACGCTGTGCATCGCGATCGCGACAGGCCTCTCGCGAACGGGATAAAGGCATGTCCAGTGGCTTAAAACAGACTCCGAACACGGGTTTGAGCCATTTCTTCAACATTTTCAAGAACCAAACGGGTATAGGCAATTTTCAAGAGTCATTTTCTTTCCCAAAGTGTTGGTAAGTGATTCTAAACCATTTCCTTTCAATTACCCATTACATTTCTTGAATGTTTAACCAAAAATCTAGAGTTTTCATGGTAGAATTAGGGGTTAGGGTAGAAGCTAGGGATTTCGGAAATTTGGAAATTTAGACCTCGATTTGAGGTCGGATTCCACATCCAATTATATATATTCGGGCTCGAGGGTGAATGGGTGAATGAATTTTGGTCCGAACCTCGGGTTTTGACTAAGCGGGCCCGGGGTCGATTTTTGACTTTTTGGGGGGAAATTTAGGAAATCTAGATTTATGCTATGTAATTGATTCCTTTAGCAATATTTGATACTATTGAGTCATTTTAGAATAGATACGAGTGGGTTGGAGGTGAATTCCAAAGGAAAAGCTGTGATTGAAAATTAAGTGGCTTTCGGAGCGAGGTAAGTGTTGTGTTTAACTTTGGCTTAAGGGAATAGGTATCGTGTGAGTATTTGCTACGTGTTGTGTTGTTGAATACGATGTATAGTTGAGGTGACGAGAATCGATACGTTGTGGTCGAGTCATAGCATGCGAGTGAAATTCCCTTTCTTGCAAATTTGTAGTCTTAAATCTTGCTATCCATACTTATTGTTGTTGTTGAAATGTTGGAAGAATTGTATCCGGTTCCACCAAGGTCGATAAAATTATGAATATTGATTCGAGGTTGATATGTTAAATTGTGAATGTAATATTTATGAAATATTGATTTCTTGTGAAACTACTCTCTATCCGTTGTTATTGATTCTGTGAATTGTGAGGAAGAGAGTAAAAGCACGAAGGGTGATGCCGTGCATAATTTAATTTTATTGTGAGGAAGAGTGTAAAGCACGAAGGGTGATCCCGTGCATAATTTAATTATATTGTGAGGAAGAGTGTAAAGCACGAAGGGTGATGCCGTGCATAATTTAATTATATTGTGAGGAAGAGTGTAAAGCAGGAAGGGTGATGCCGTGCATAATTTATTTATATTGTGAGGAAGAGAGTAAAAGCACGAAGGGTGATGTCGTGCAGTCTTATTTGTTATTTGGTGAGGTTGAGAGTAAAAGCACGAAGGGTGATGCCGTGCAGTTTTCCTTGCTGTCTTGTTTGCTCAATTCGTTTAAGGATTTTCAATTTAATTATGTCCTTTCATTATTCTCACTCTTTATGTTGTATTCTCCCACTGTATGTTCCCCTCCCATTATTTCTGCATTATTGTTTTACTTATTGTTGTTGCCTCTAGCATGATTATACTGTTCAAGTTATATGTGGGTGTCTTGTCTTAGCCTTGTCACTACTTCGCCGAGGTTAAGTCCGACACTTACCAGTACATGGGGTCGGTTGTACTGATGCTGCACTCTGCACTTTCTGTGCAGATTATGATACCGGTTCAGGTTGATCGAGATTTGCTACTGGTCCGCTGTCCGGAGACTCAAGGTAGATCTGTCGGCGTTCACAGACCTTGAAGTCCCCGTCTATCCTTTATGTCTTACTGTTTTCTTTCGTTCAGACAGTTGTATTTCTTTCAGACTATTACTTGTTATAAATTCTAGAATGCTCGTGAATTGCGACTCCAGATTCGGGTGGTGGTAGTTAATACAGATTTATGATATTCTGCACTGGTTATATTTCGTTATAGTTAATTAATGTTAATTACTGAATGGAAATAAGAAATTTGTAAATGATTCTCTAACGTTGGCTTGCCTAGCAAGTGAAATGTTAGGCGCCATCACGGTCCCGTTGGTAGGAAATTTCGGGTCGTGATAGTTGGTGTCAAAGCACTAGGTTGCCTAGGTCTCACGATTCACGAGCAAGCTTAGTAGAGTCTGGAGGATCGGTACGGAGACGTGTGTGCTTATCTTCCAGAGGCTATGAAGTTTATGAACAAGTTTCACTTCTTTTCTTCTTTGTCGTGCAATTTTTCTTTCTCAATACTGATTGAACTCTTCTACTTTTATTCTATCGTAGATGCCGAGAACACGTACCGCTTCCTCAGTTGAGCAGCAGCCAGAGCCTCCAGTGGCAACTCCTACGCGTGGCAGAGGTTCCTCAGTTGAGCAGCAGCCAGAGCCTCCAGTGGCAACTCCTACGCGTGGCAGAGGTCGAGACTGAGGCCGTGCCAGAGGCCGAGGCAGGGGCAGGGCTCAGCCTAGGGCTCGAGCAGCATCCCCAGCAGTGGAGCCTCAGATAGAGCTTGATGAGGAGGTTCCAGCCCAGACTGTTCCTGCCGGACCAGCTCAGGTTCCGGAGGGGTTCATTGCTACCCCAGTACTTCAGGACGCTTTGGTCCATTTGGTGGGCCTTATGGAGAGTGTGGCCCAGACTGACACATTTACCATGGAACCAGCAGTATCTCAGGCTGGAGGAGGAGCCCAGACTCCCACCACTCCCGCTCCGGAGCAGATAGTTCCCCAGTATCAGGCTCCACTAGCTCAGCCAATCGGATTAGTTCAGCCGGTTATTGCGGCATAGGTCAGAGATGGGCTAGCTATGTCTTCTGAGGCCTTATGGAGATTAGACAGGTTTATCAAGCTCTTTCCTGTTCACTTTAGCGGTGGTCCTTTAGAGGATCCTAGGAGTATCTTGACAGCTGTCACGAGGTTTTACGGAACATGGGTATAATGGAGACCAATGGGGTCGATTTCGCTGCATTTCAGATGACTGGTTCCGCCAAGAAATGGTGGAGAGATTACTTGTTGACCAGACTAGCTAGGTCGCCTGCTCTTACTTGGGACCAGTTCTCTCAGCTCTTCATAGGGAAGTTTCTGCCTATCACATTGAGAGAGGAGCGTCGCCGTCAGTTTTGAACGTCTCCAGCAGGGCAGTATGACTGTTAGTCAGTATGAGACTCGTTTTGTGGATTTGGCCCGTCATGCTATTCTTCTGCTTCCCACCGAGAGAGAAAGGGTGAGGAGGTTTATTGATATACTAGCTCAGCCTATCAGATTGCAGATGTCTAAGGAGACGGGGAGTGAGATTTCTTTTCAGGCAGCTGCTAATGTCGCCAGAGGAGTCGAACTCGTTCTTACTCAGGGAGGTCAGGGGTCTGACAAGAGACCTCTTCATTCCGGTGAGTTTAGCGGTGCCTCACCTAGAGGCAGGAGTACTTTTGGTAGAGGCCATCCTCCCAGGACGTTTCATTCAGCACTTCAGGCATCTCACGGTGCCTCAGGTGGTCGTGGCCCTCAGATGCATTATTCCGACCAGCTAGCCTGCAGTGCACCACCAGCTCCTATTAGTGCACCTCTACTCCAGAGTCATCAGGGTGGTTATTCAGGTCGACAGGGTCAGTTTCAGGGTCAGCAGTCACAGCAGCCGAAGTTATGTTATACTTGTGGTGATTTGAGGCACATTGCTAGATTTTGCCCTCGGGCAACGGGTAGCTCACAGCATCAGAGTTCTCGTGCCATGGTTCCGGCACCAGTTGCTGCACCACTTGCTCAGCTAGCCAGAGGCAGGGGTCAGGCAGCCAGAGGTAGAGGCCAGACTGTTAGAGGTGGAGGTCAGGCCGTTGGAGGTGGAGACCAGCCATCTAGAGGTCGTCCTATGGACGTAGTTTAGGGTGGTGGGGCCCAACCCCGGTGTTATGCTTTCCCAGCCATGCCTGAGGCTATGTCATCTAACGCTGTTATCACAGGTACTGTTTCAGTTTGCATTATAGATGCTTCGGTTCTATTTGATCCGGGATCTACTTACTCCTATGTGTCATCCTATTTTGCTTCCTATTTGGTTGTGCCCCGTGATTCTTTGAGTGCTCCTATGTACGTGTCCACACCAATGGGAGATGCTATTGTTGTAGATCGTGTTTATCGTTCGTGTGTGGTCACCATTGGGAGTCTTGAGACTCGTGTAGATCTTCTACTTCTCGACATGGTTGATTTTGATGTCATACTGGGTATGGATTGGCTGTCACCTTATCATGCTATATTAGATTGTCACGCCAAGACAGTGACCTTAGCCTTGCAGGGGTTACCTCAATTAAAGTGGAGAGGAAATCTTGGCCATTCTGCCAGCAGGGTTATCTCTTATGTGATCCTATTCCTGAAGAGAGCATCACTACACATGTGAAGGGGTTCTCGAGTGTTTACACTTACCCCTTCACGCTGGGTCCCGTTGACCCGTGATTTTTGACTTCTGCAGAAGGTACGAAGTCTCCCTTGGCCAGATCCACCCTTCACTGTGGCGCATAGTTATCATGTTGCGCTTCTTCTCCAACGAGGCTGGAGCGTTGGAGTTCACTCTGAACCATCCATACGGTTGTACCGGCCTCGACTCTATCGAGGGATAATTAAGCTTCACTATCGAGCAACAAAGACTTTATTCTCGAGCATCGACAAGGATAAAGATCGAGGTTGGATGAGCCGATTCATACGGGTGAGGACCTGTGATATAATACCGAAGGAGATGTCGTTACATGAGGAATGGAATTTCAAACGTAAGTGAATTTTTATTTTTTGATTTTTGTATTTCTTTTGATTTTGTCTAACATTCTCTTTAATCATGCAGGTGTCCCTTGGATGCCTCAGGCGGTGCCCGATTTTGAAGACTGGATCCAAAAGCACGACTCTACTTCTACTCGTGCCGAACGACCATGGAGGGATTTGGGAAAAGAACCATGGTAAGTATCTCTTCTTATGTATATTACGTATTCTGAAGTAATTACATGCTTTGTTCATTGCTAATCTTTCCTCATGTAGATCTGACCAAAGATGCCATTCTGAGGCCTTCGAGTGAAGGAGGAGAAGCCAAGTCTTTGGCTCCGAAGCCGGAAAAGGATAAGAAGAGAAAAGATGCCTCGCAGTCCGAGGTCTCCAAACCCAAACCTCAAAGGCAATCGCTCTATCGGCCGACACGGTCCGTAAGTTGAGATATGAGGATGAAGAAGAAGAAAAAGATACTTTGGCCTTGAAGGTCCGCCCTAGGAAGGCCGTCGAGGTCGCCCCACCTTCCGAGCTGCCACCTGCTATAACCGAGCCTCGTATCGAGGAGGCTTCGAAGAAAAATTTGGGGATGAACCCCGAGTCCCCTGAGGTCGATGTGGTTTCTCGATCAACAACTTCCACACCGGGCGGGGCCGGTTTCGAAACACAGAAGATCGGACAGAGCGCCCTGAGTGATTCGCTCGGGGCCATAACAATAGGTCAACTGCCTTCAATGCTGGTCTTTTATGAAGAAGCAATAAGGGAGGCCCGAGGGCTGAAAACTCCCGAGATAGGTGGAGGCTCTAGCGTAGGTGATCCTTTTCGGGATTGCTTCGTGGGGGTCGATGATGCCTTCGATATCAATGATGCTTCGATCCTTATGGCGGAAGCCTAGCATCTTTTTTCTAAGTTAAGTACCAGTCGCCTTTTGGTTATTTTTCTTCGCCTTTAGTACGGTCCGTGTTTTCTTTTTTGCATAGGCCTCTGCCAAATTCCGAGTTGACCTTAGTCAGTGTGAAGCCGAACTTCAAAGGGTCTCGGAAGAAAGAAATGCCCTGAAGATACTTTGTGGCCAAAAGGACGAGGTCATAAAGGATCTTCAAGCAGGACGAGCCAAGGCTCGTGAAGAGGAGGCCGAATTAGATAAGCAGGTAACCACCCTTCTGATAAAGTACGAAATCGATTCGACTATGGAAGCTAACACTTCGATATCTCAGCTGCAGCAGAAGTTAGAGAATATCGAGCTGCTCCGGGCAGAGGTCGATCAGGTCAAGGCCGACTGTGATCGATGGAAAGTTAAAATGGACCGCCTTGCTGCGGAGAAGGAAGCAGCCTTGGCCAAACTATCTTTAGCTGAGGCCCAACTTCGAAGCCTTAGAGAGAGAAGTTCGGCTCAGGCCTAGAGGGTTGAAGAACTCGAGGTCGGGCTTGCTGAGGCCAAGGCAGAGACCGAGAAGATCAAGGTCATGGTGGACAAGTCCATTGCCATGTACCGAGCCAATGCTGAGGCTGTCCAAACACAGCTAAGGGAGGCTTCCGACTGGGAGAAGTGGAGTAATAATTTGGCAAAGTGCCAATCCCGGAGGGAAACCCTCGAGAAAATTCACGCTCGAGCTTTTGACCTTTCGAGGAAATTGCTCGGGCCAAGGAGCTTGAAGTAGAAGCCAGGTAGCTCGCACTCTCTGATGATGAGGATGATGGCAATGAGGGTCCTAAAGAAGAAGTCACTCCTGAAGAAGCTGCTCGAGAGGAAGTCGATCCCGAAGGGGCTAGCCCCGATCGTAGTTAGATTTTAATTTCTCTCCTTTTTGTAAGGCCTTGACTGGCCTCTTGTACATATTTTTTGATATATAATAGAGAAACGTTTTTTTCGAATGCCTTCATAAATTCCAAGTTTAGATATGTTTTCTGTCTTTTTGAGTATGTTGGAAATTGCCATTGCTGCGATCTCACTAACTTCAGTTCGAAGCCAAAGCAAGCTCTTAAGTTTTTCATTTATACGAGGGCAATTCCCCGAGTTTGGAAATTCACTCGAGATGTTATCTCGGGGTGGCTTGATCGAACCCATAGATGTACTCTTTTTATAACCAAGTTTGAATGGACCTTGGATTTTTAGAATAAAGTAAACCCCTGGGTTTTTACCAATGATTGTTAAGTTTTTTGATCTTACAACAATATACCCTTTAGGGTTTTAGGGTGAACCTTCAAGCCATAATTGACTTTTGTCTGAGCTTGGAATAGCGGAACCCTTGGGTTCGAATCGAGTGAGAACGAGGTCTCGAACTCTAACTGTATTGGCCCTTAGGCTCATTAGATCGGCCCTTAGGCTCTTTTAGATTGGCCCTTAGACTCTTTAAATCAGGCCGATTCGACCTTTAAAAATAGGTATTATTTTTCCTTTTTCGGCTAAAAGACTTGGTGAAAATTTCTTTATGCCTTAGTATATGTTTCTTATACCCATTGGGTTTTTCGAGGGTACGATAATCGGAACCCTATTTTTCTTTTTGTGCCTTAACTCGTTTGTGTTAAGATAATTTGATACCCCATGAGGTTTTTTCGAAGGCTGATATTATCGAAGCTTTTAAATTATTCGAGGGCTGATTTTATCGAAGCCCTTTTTTATTTGTTTTGCCAAGGGTAGCCGTATTTAACCAATTTTTCAAAGTGTTTGAAGGCCTTTTGTTTGTGGCGGAAGTCAGACGTCTCCGAGCCGCGTTATTTTGGTCGTAGCCTTTAATATGGTCATAGCCTTTAATGTGGTCGTAGCCTTCGGGTATGTCTCTTGGACTTATTTCCCGATAAGACTTCAAACTTGTTCGAAGTGTTAGTCCCCGAGTATGGTGACCTTGGCCTATATATCGAGGGGTGCCTCTTTGAGGTCTTATGATTTCGAACGTAGATAGCTCGAATGTGCAGTCCCTGAGTGTTCGAGGTATGCTTGTACTTGGCCCTTGAGCCATTTTTACAAGTCTTAGTTTTGCATAATAGATCAGAATCATAAGTACATGACTCGCATAGTAGAAACTTTACTTCAAAACATGAGATGATCGAGAAAAGAGAATGCTTCTTTGAATAATTTATACATGCTTACATGTTTTGTTGTCGGGACTCGGCTAAACTATATGGACACGGTTCGTTCGACTGTTTGGCCCATTACAAAATCTTTCCTATCGAGACCCATTGATACTAGGTACATTTCTCGAACACACAACATCCGAGGGTGATGCCGCCTAGTATTCGAGGTTGATTGCAAAGCAGCCTTGGATACTGTTGAATAATCCTTAGGTAGCACATAATTGTTGCCTCGTTAAAAACCTTGCCGGAAAAACCCATTTGGGATAAAAATCGATCTAAGGGAAAAAGAGTGCAACACGTACTTTAAAACCCGAGGTCTCGATTTCTTGGATAGAATTCCTGCAATGAGTCAGTTTCGAATATTTATGTAAATGAAAGAAGAAGGAAAGTCATACCTTAGTGATAGTATCGCTTAAGGAGTGATATGTTCCAGTTATTCGATAATGGTTCGCCGTTCATTGTTCCGAGTTTGTAAGATCCTTTCCCGACTATGTCGAGGATTTGGTAAGGTCATTCCCAATTAGGGCCGAGTTTTCCTTCATTAGGTTCTCGAGTATTGATGGTGACTTTTCTTAGGACTAAGTCCCCGACTTTGAAGTGTCGAAGATTGGTTCTTCTATTATAGTACCTCTCGATTCGTTACTTTTGTGCAGCCATTCGAACGAGTGCAGCTTCTTGTCTTTCATCTAACAACTCGAGGCTAGTATTCATGGCCTCATGGTTTGATTCCTCTATTGCATATCGGAACTTGGCGCGAGCTCTGGCACTTCGACTGGTATCAAGGCTTCGGAGCGGTACACTAAGGAAAACGGAGTTGCTCCTATACTGGACTTTGACGTTGTCTGATAAGCCCATAGGACCTCGGGCAATTTTTCTCTCCACTTCCCTTTGGCCTCGTTTAGCCTTTTCTTCAAGTTTTGGATGATAGTCTTGCTTGTTGATTCGGCCTGTCCGTTCCCACTAGGGTGATACAGTGCCGATAGTATCCTCTTTATTTTGTGATCTTCGAGGAATTTTGTTACTTTGCTGCCGATGAACTATTTGCCATTATCACATACTATTTCTGAAGTGTATCCCGAATCGGCATGCGATGTGATCCCATTTAAAATTGATCACTTCTTTTTCCCTAACTTTTTCGAAGGCCTGTGGTTCAACTCATTTAGAGAAATAGTCAGTCATAAATAATATGAACTTAGCTTTACATGGGGCCTATGGCAGAGGACCGACGATGTCCATTCCCCATTTCATGAATGACCATGGGGATAGGATTGAGTGAAGTTGTTCGCCGGGCTGGTGGATCATCGGTGCAAACCTTTGACATTTATCGCATCTTCGAACAAACTCCTTAGAGTACTTTTCCATGCTATCCCAAAAATATCCTGCTCTGACGACCTTTTGAACTAGTGCCTCGGCGCCAGAATGGTTCCCACAAGTGCCTTCGTGGATTTCTCGGAGAACATAGTCAGTATCTCCCGGTCCCAAGCATACTGCCAATGGACCATCGAACGTTCTCCTGTATAATGTTCCGTCTTCGTCTAGGGTGAATCGAGCGACTTTAGTCCGTAAGGCCATCGATTCTTTGGGATCCGACTGTAGCTTCTCGTTCTTCAAGTATTCGATGTATTTGTTTCTCCAATCCCACGTTAAGCTCGTAGAATTTATTTTAGCATGTCCTTCCTCGATTACAGATCTCGAGAGTTGGACGACAGACCCCAAGCTAATCTCATCTTCTTTGACCGATGACCCCAAATTGGTAAGTGCTTCGGCCTCGGTGTTTTGTTCTTGAGGTACATGTTATAGAGTCCACTCTTTGAGGCGGCACAAGGTTACTGCAATTTGTCTAAGTACCTTTGCATCCTGTCCTCTTGAACTTCGAAGGTTCCGTTTACCTGATTAACTACCAGTAGGGAGTCGCATTTAGCTTCGATGACTTCCGCTCCCAAGCTTTTATCTAGCTCAAGACCTGCAATCATAGCCTCATACTCGGCCTCATTGTTAGATAATTTGGCAGTTTTAGTGGATTGTATAATAATATTGCCCATAGGGGATTTCAAAACAATACCGAGCCCGGACCCTTTTACATTCGAGGCACCGTCCGTGAAGATGATCCATATCCCCGACGATGTACCCGATTTGAGTAGAAGTTCCTTTTCCACTTCAGGTGCGAGAGTTGGCGTAAAATCCGTCACAAAGTCTGCTAAAATTTGAGACTTGATGGCCTTTCAGGGTTGATATTCGATATCGTACCTGCCAAGTTCGACGGCCCATTTGGCCAATCGACCCGATAATTCTGGCTTGTGCAAAACACTTTAGAGTGGATAAGTGGTGATCACACATATGGGATGACACTGAAAATATGGCTTTAATTTTCTAGATGCGCTTATTAATGCGAGTGCCAATTTCTCTATGTGTGGATACCTAGTTTCAGTATCTCCTAAGGTCCGACTTACGTAATAAATAGAAAACTGCGTACCTTGCTCTTCTCGAACTAATACACCACTTACCGCTATCTCGGACACTGCCAAGTATAAGTATAGCTTCTCGTCTGCCTTCGGAGTGTGGAGCAGAGGTGGGCTCGATAAGTATCATTTCAATTCCTCCAATTCTTACTGACATTCCGGGGTCCAGGCAAAATTATTTTTCTTTTTGAGTAAGGAAAAGAACCTGTGGCTTCGATCTGATGAGCTCGAAATGAATCAGCCCAAAGCAGTTATCCGCCCGGTTAGCCTTTGTACGGCTTTCACACTGTCTACGATGGTGATGTCCTCGATGGCCTTAATCTTATCGGGGTTGATTTCGATTACCCGATTCGATACCATGAAGCCGAGGAGTTTGTCCGAGCCGACCCCGAAAGCATATTTTTCGGGGTAAGTTTCATGTTGTACTTCCTCAAGATTTTGAATGTTTCCTGCAAGTGAGTCAAATGGTCCTCTGCTTGCAGGGACTTAACTAACCTATCGTCAATATAAACTTCCATTGATTTACCTATCTGTTCTTCGAACATTTTGTTAACTAGGCGTTGGTATGTAGCTCTTGCATTTTTTAGCCCGAAGGGCATTACGTTGTAACAATAAGTTCCATACTTAGTGATAAAGGAAGTCTTTTCTTGGTCTTCTGGGTCCATCTAGATTTGATTGTACCCAGAAAAGGCGTCGAGAAAGGTAAGGATCTCGTGGCCGGCCGTGGCATCGATCATGCGATCGATGTTAGGCAGTGGAAAAGAGTCTTTCGGAGATAGCTTGTTCAAGTCCTTATAGTCTACACACATTCTAAGTTTGTTCCCCTTTTTGGGGACTACGACTACATTAGCTAACCATTCGGGATATTTTACTTCACGAATGGATCCTATTCTGAGAATTTTGGTTATCTCGTACTTTATGAAGGCGTGCTTTACCTCGGACTGGGGTGTTATCTTTTGTTTTATCGGTCTGAACTTGGGGTCCAGGCTTAGCCGATGATTTGTTATCTCTGGTGGAATCCCTGTCATTTCTAAATGGGACCATGCAAAGCAATCCATGTTATCAATAAGAAATTGAATGAATATTTTCCTGAGTTCGGAATCCAACCTCGTTCCCAGGTATACCTTTCTTTCGGGTAGATACTCGATTAGTATCTTCTGTTCCAGCTCCTCGACAGTTGACTTGGTTGCATCCGATTCTTCAGGAACGACGGAAGTTTGAGGAGTGAGAAAATCCTCTTCTTCTTCTTCTTCTTTGATTACCTTTTTCTCCGATTCGGTCGAGGCTGGGGGCGGTGATTGCTATTTGGTCGTCTTCTTATCTTTGGTGCTCGATTTTTCTGAGGTCGAAGGTGTGGATATCGGCGTCACCTCGTCGACTGCAAACATTTCCTTTGTAGCGTGTTGTTCCCCGTAAACTGTTTTCACACCATCCACTATTGGGAACTTCATCATTTGGTGAAAGGTCAATGGTACTGCCCTCATGTTGTGGATACAGGGCCTTCCGAGCAGTGCATTATATCTCATGTTGCCTTCGATGACATGGAATTTTGTATCTTGGATAGGCTCGGCCACATTTACTGGTAGGATTATCTCCCCATTCATCATTTAACTAACCATGGTGAAGCCGTTTAAGACTCGAGATGCAGGTACAATTTGGTCTAACAAGCCGAGCTGCTCTACGACCCTCGATCTGATTATGTTCGCTGAGCTATCTGGATCTACTAGAACACGTTTAACTTGAATTTTATTTAACAAAATAGAAATTACCAGGGTGTCATTGTGCGGCTGAGAGATGACTTCTGCTTCTTCGTCATTTAATGATAGAGTGCCTTCGGGCACATAGTTTCGAGTCCATTTTTCTCTAGTGATCGACACCTTGATGCGTTTAAATATAGGCCCTTGTGGGATGTCGACCCTTCCGACGATCATGTGAATAACATGCTGAGGTTCTTCTTGCTCGTTCTTTCTGTTGGCGTCTTTCTCCCCGGAGTGATTTTTGGCTCGATCATTGAGGAATTCTCGAAGATGGCCTTCGTTGAATAATCGAGCTACTTCCTCCCTTAGCTGTGTGCAGTCTTCGGCCCGATAGCCATGAGTGCCATGATACTTACAAATTAGATTCGGGTTCCTTTGAGAAGGATCAGTCTGTATAGGTCTGGGCCACCTAGTGTCCTTGATTTTTGTGATAGCTGATACAATCCCTGATGCATCGATACTGAAATTGTATTCTGATAACCGAGGTGCTTCTATGGGATCTGTGTATTTGTCGAAGCCGGTTTTACTCATAAGTCCCTGAAAGGTCTGCCCTCGGTCACCCCTTCGATCATTCCGGGCGGAGTTGCGTCCTGGATGCTTATTCCTTCGATCTGAAACATATGGCTGATACCGATCTTTATTCGGCCTTGATTCTCTATCAACATCTCTTTGATTTTTACCTGTCGACCAGTTTGGATGTACCGAACCTGAGGGGGGCTCCAAATTGGTCATCCTCGACCCTGATCTTTGACTGATATCGGTTGTGAACATCTGCCCAAGTCACAACTGGGTACTCGATTAAATTTTGCTTCAACTGGCATGATGCGATCGAAATCTACTCGTTTAATCCTTGGGTGAAAGCTTGAACAGCCCAATCATCCGTAACTGGTGGTAATTCCATACGTTCTATTTGGAATCGAGATACGAACTCTCTTAGCATCTCGTTATCCCTCTACTTCACTTTGAAGATGTCTGATTTTCTCGTTGCAACCTTTATGGCCCCAGCGTGTGCTTTTACGAATGAATCCGCCAACATGGCAAATGAATCGATAGAATTCGGCGGCAAGTTGTGATACCAAATCATAGCTCCCTTCGACAGGGTCTCCTCAAACTTCTTCAGTAATACGGACTAGATTTCGTCATCTTCCAAATCGTTTCCTTTTATGGCAACACGTGTAAGAAGTAACATGCTCATTTGGGTCAGAGGTCCCGTTGTATTTAGGTATATCGGGCATACGGAACTTCTTTGGGATGGGCTTCAGAGCCGCACTCGGAGGGAATGGTTTTTGCACAAACTTCTTGGAGTCCATTCCCTTTAAGATCAGTGGTGCCCCCGGTATCTGGTCAACTCTATAGTTATAAGTTTCCACCTTCTTGTCGTTGGCTCGATTTTCTTTTCTTCTGATTCTATTCTCTTAGTAAGCTCCTCGAGCATTCTCATTATAGTAGGGTCGATTGTTGAAGTATTATCACCCGATCTTTCAGGAACTGGCTCGGTACAGCGAGTAACCTCTTGTTCGACCCTATTTGGTGCCCTGTGGTGATTTTGCAACTGAGCAATGGCATTTTGTTGGGCTTGCAGCATTTCAAATATTACTTGGAGACTGACTCCTTCGTCTCCTCTGCCCTGTGGACCTCGACCATCAGTTTGACCCTCTCTGCGCACGCTACCTTCGGAGTCTGCGCCTAAATTCGCATTCAAAGCAACACGCAAACTGAAATCAACAGGGTTGACGGGTGGTGCTTCTCCGAGGTCAGCCTATGGCACCTCGATTCCTGGAGCGATAACATTCTCATTTTCTCCGTGGAGTCAGAGGCCGTTGTCATCGTGTGTAGATGTATTCTGTGAATTCGAAATGAATTAACCTGAAAACAAAATTCTTGACAAGAGACAAGTGTAAAATAGTGTGTTATACCAGAATTAGCACTGAACAATCACTATTATCCTTAGCCCCACGGTGGGCGCAAAACTGTTTACCTCGAAATACGAGTAACAATTAAACTTGTAATATGGTTATAAGGATACGTGATCTGATTCGGTACCAATTGATAAATGACTAGATAAATAAATGAATTTAAATGATTAAGATAAATCAAACCAGTGTTATTGCAGGTTATAGACCTCGATTGGAACAGGCTAGAGATCTAGCGTAATGAAAAGTAAGAACAATAAGAACAATAAAAGCAGTAGTAGATTGTGAGCAAATAAAATAGCAGCGTATTGTTATTTCTTAATCAGTGTATGTGATACATGTGATGGTTACAAATGAATAAGGTTCCTCTTTATATAGTAGAGGAATCTGAAATAAGGTATAACTCTAATTCGGAAGTAAAATCCATGATTGGTATCAATTACCGTTAGTGGTTCTGTCGTTTCTGAGATTTATGCCGAGATTTGTGGTCGATTACTGATATCTCGCCATTCCGTTACTCGATGTTGGTATTGCCCGATCTCGATCCTTTGCCCTTCGTGTTCTTCGAGCTCGAGCTTGCTTCAATATGAACTTAATCTCAAGGCAGACCCTCGAACCCATAAAATCAGACTTGCTCGATTTTAACCGTATACAACTTTCGTACCAGCAGAACAAATCGACAATGTTGGCTTTAGGTGAGTTATGTTGGTACCAACTCAAAACTGAATTAAACAAAACATTAGTTTATATGAAACAGACAAAGTCATTTTAAAGATTCCAATAGAAGAACCAGAGAAAAAGAGCATTTCTTGACAAAAGGATTAAAATACTTCACCAAATTTGAGCAACATTTATATTTAGCTCTCTCACGAACATAGAAACTCCTCACTGGTGTTCGCATTACATTAGCGGTGGACATATATCTTATGCATATATAGATCTCTATAGAGACTTTTGCAGTTCTCCTTATTTATGATGAGTTAGACTAGTCTCTTAAACTCTTCAAAGTGTAAAGACTGTTATACTTGACCATTGTATTGTACAGTAGTAGTCTTCGTTCAATGCCCTCATCCTTCTACTTCATTTCTTTTAATGGCGAAAGTCAAATTCTTTTTGTCCATGGTGAAGGAGATACTGGAACTCTGGTGTTAACAACTAGATGAGCACTATAGAATCTCCAAATACAGAGTCAAATTCTCAATACAAAATTGTCTTAATGATATAAAAGTGGTAACAAAGATAAGCAAATAAGAATTCAAGGTATACGAACAACATATCAGCTATCTCGTAGTATCCACAAGCTAGAACCAGCGAACTCTAGAAATCACCACGCCCAATAGTATTTGAATCTGCACATAAAGTGTAAAGTGCAGTATGAGTACAACCGATCCCATATACTCAATAAGTAACAAACCTAACACCGGGCAGCAGTGACGAGTTGGAAGAAGGTCAGTGTCCAATACCAATAATAAATAACAACACATGATATAATGATGACAACAAAAGAAAAAAACTCAAGAGATATCATGTACAACTCGTTGAGAAATATGGAAAATTTAGACATGCTTTTCAAGTATAACAGACAAAGCCCAATATTATCAACGAAATCACTAAAAACATGTTTATAGAAAGAATTGTGATTTTCAAACTTTCAATAACCGGTAAGTCATTTCATTTATCATCTTACAAGAGGAAAGTACATCTCTATGCCTACATGTCAAATATACATATCAAGTAAATAATATCACAAAGAAGCCATCAGGTGTACTCACGCTCAGCACGCTCACGGTGCCTGGAACAAGTTCCCCTCACCATCTCACATATAACCACACTAAGCACTATGGGTGCCTGGTATAATGCCGCTCACCAAAGTACATATATGACCATGTTCCTGGGCTCACTGTGAATACCAAACTCCGGTGAGGCTGGTCTTTGCCCAGGTGCTGATCGGATATAAGTTTACGATTAATATAACCATTAAGGGGTGAAACCTGATCCAAACATCAATCCGTTGCAGCGTGCAACTCGATCCAAATATAAATCACAATACGACTCTATGGCCCACATAAGTCATTAACCGCTCAACTCTCCATATGCCAACATCTTTCAAAAACATAATCCAACTTACCACAAGGAATACAATAATGTACCACAATTCAGCTCAAACTCGTGCCATGTACAAGAACAATCATAACATGTGAGATAACATATCAACAAGTGCATGGAAACATAGATACATCACACAGATAATTATCACGACTGAACAATTTGACTACGGCTAAGGCAAATAGCTCAACATAGCAAAATAACCCTATCATGTCTCAAGCAAATAAGCAGATGGCCTAGACATGATTTCTTACATGAATAATAACTCATGTAGTCATACAGATAGAAAACATATGATATCAAATAAGCATGATAGCAAAATAAGGTATATAATACCTAAGAACTACCCGGATCATGAATAATCACGGTTCACACATAAATGCTCATCACCTCGCATACACATCACCCCCATCACCTAACAAATGCCATAGCCAATAGGAAAATACTCTCAAATTCAAGTTTAGATATGTTACTTACCTCATCAAGGCTAGTCTTCAAACTCGAATCACGTAAAACCTCGATCTAGCTCTCCAACCGCACATATCATAGCCAAACATCATCCAAGGAAGTCAACAATGGCATAGGAAGCGATCCCAGTTCATAAAACATCGATATTTGAAGAAATCTCCAAAAGTCCACAAAAGTCAACTTGGGCTCGCGTGCTTGAAATTCGTAGCCAATAATAAAATATGATAACCCATAACCTACCAAGTCCAAATATATAATTGGTTTTTATATCCGGATCCAAATAGATGGTCAAAACCCCCAAAATATACTCTCTTAAAATGTACACAAAAACCCCAAACTTCCTTTTACAATTTTATAATTTAGGTGTAGAAAACCATGGGTAATCAAGATACGAAGCCAAATCTAAGTGAGAATTGCTTACCTATGTATTAGTGAAATTGCTCTTCAAAATCTCCTTGTCACGAAGTCTACGGCTCAAAATATGAAATAATAGATAAAGTCCCAAAATTGGCAACATAAGTAATCTGCCCCAGTTGTATAGTACGCGAACGTGGCCCTAGGCCCACGTTCGCGAAGAACAAAACCACACAATGCCTAAACCTTCATCGCGAATACGACAACCATAGCGCGAGCACAAAGTCCAACATGTCTCTCAACTGTGTGAACAGAGATAAAGCATGAACGTGAATGGCTGCTAACCAACCTTCTCCAACACTTCATTAATGTGAAATTACATATGCAAATGTGATAGCCAACATTCACAATACTCTACACACATATGATACACTGATTGCAAATACGAAGCACACCAAAATAGCACCAGAAATCAGCAATGCAACACAACGAAAATGGTATGAAACTACCCCGTATCACGCCCGAGCCCCGCGGTGTAACGACCAGACCGATCATTTTGAGATTTAACATTTCTTTCGGTGATTTAAGGTCATATGAAGCTTTATATTATGTATATGACTTGCGTGTATAGTCAGTTTCAGTTTTCGGGCGATTCAGGATTTGATTTGGATGTATGATCCTTGTTTTAGAAGCTTAAGTGGTAAGAGTTGACCAAGTTTTACTCTTGTGAAGAAGACTATAGAATGGTATTTTGATGATTCTAATAACTTTGTATAGTGATTTTTGACTTAGGCATATGTCCGAATTTTGATGGAGGTCCGTAGGCTGATTTGATACTTTTTGGCGAAAGTTTGAAAGTTGAAGGTTTGGAAGGTTATGATGTTTGACAGGGAGTTCACTTTGTTGATATAGGTTTCGGATTGTTATTTTGAGTTGGTATAGTTCTGTTAGGCCATTTGGGACTTTAATGCAAAATTTGAGGTTATTCTGAGTTGATTTGATGTAGTTCAGCATGAGTTGTAGACGTTGAATGTTCATTAGGTCATTACGCTTGAATTGAGCCGCGACTCATAGTTTTGATGTTGTTTGTTGTTATTTGGGGCCTTGAGCATGTCTGAGTTATGTTATGGGATTGGGTGGTATGATTGGACGGGGTCTCGATGGCCTCGGGTGTGTTTTAGATGGATTTCAAACCATTTCCTCATGTCTTGGACTACTGTTTTGCTGGTATCAGATGTTGTTCAACACGATCGCTATCAGAGCCTTGCGTTCGAGTAAGGTAATTTGGAGGAAGGCACAATTTTCCATTCGCTTTCACAAATATGTGGGCGTTTTTGTGGAGCTTTGGAAGTAAATTCTCCGCGATCGTGAGTAGAACTCCGCGTTCGCGTAGTAGGAGAGACTGGATGGGCACCAGGCTTTTTAGCCTTCGCGTTCGCGGGATCAAGGTCGCGTTCGCATAAGCACATTGGGGCTAGGCATCGCGTTCAAATCTGGTCTTTCCCCTTCACCTAGTGTGATTTTTGGCAGCTTATAATTTGTGCTTCGCGATCGCGAATCATGTTCCGCAATCATGATGAGGAGCCCTTTGGCAGACTATATAGTACTCTATTTCGAGGGCTTTTGTTATTTTATCACTTCTGAGTTAGAGAGCTTCTATTTGGGTGATTTAGGAGGGGAGTTTCTCGTTTTGTATTGGCGTAAGTATTCATGACTCGGATTTGAGTATATTTCATCATCCCATCCTTGCTTTTATCATATAATTATTGATTTGAATTGAAACAATTGGGAATTTTAGCAAAAGCTTTCTAAAACATAAAATGATGATTTGAAGGTCGATTTGAGGTCAAAATTAGTTGATTATGGTGTGGTTTGATCGTATCAGAATAGGTGTTCGTATTTTGTTGGTTTTGTCGTGTTTCAAGGTGTGCGCCTAGGGTTTAATCTTTGGTTTTCATTAAAGGTTGAAGCTTTATTATCTGAAATTATTTTCTATGGCTTTTATTTATGATATTAAGTTATTTTTGCTAGATTCTAGCCGTCCGGAGGTTGTTTCACACGGGAAGGGCTTTTTAAGTATTGATTTAGCTTCTTTGAATTAAGTATCTTGCCTAACTTTTTGTGAGGGAACTACCCCTTAGGATTTGGGTTGATTGTACTATTTGCATTATGTGGAAGACGTGTACGCGAGGTGACGAGTGTGTACACAGGCTTATATGTAGTATTTGACTTGCTAGACTCCTAGGCTTCTTTCATGCATTAATTAAAGTTGTCATATCATGTTATATCATCCAAGATAAGTTTCCTCTTGCATGCTTTATTTGATGTTGTTAGCACATGCTCTATCTTTTATTGGTCAAGTTTACTCTTATATGCTTAGTTGTAGTTGTTACCTCTTTTATTGTCATATACCTCTTTTATTTTTGAATTATTCTTATTTGAAGTTGCTATTACATGATATCCCTTCGTTGTCGAGTTATTCTCATGCATTTAGACATAGTTGCTATTTCATGACATCTCTTTCACCGTTAGCTTATGTACTACACTAGAATTCGAAGTTGCCATTTCATGAAAATATCATTATTGAGTTTATGCACTTAATTGAAGTAGAGGTTATTGAGGGCCATTAACCTGTTTAGTTGACGTAGTTGCTTAATGGAAAATCTTTCATTGTTGAGTTATTTTCCCATTTAATTTTTTTGCTATTGAGATTCTTGTACACATCGTGGTTGAGCCTGGGCTATATATTGTAGTGATATCAATATTGTTGTTTTGGGAAAGGTTGTGGCCTACGGGAACTTGTGGTACAAATTGATATGTCGTGTTGTTGTGATGTTAGTATATGTGGTTTTTTTGTGTGGATTGATTGTTGCTATTTGGAGCATAATGGTGGCATCTCACTGTTGTTGATTGTGCGGCATGATACAGGTTGCTATTGTGTTATTGCCTATCAGAGTGATATAGGTGGCTAGCGTGTTATTGTCTAGGTAGAATGATACAGGTGGCTATCGTGTAAAAGATCTAGGCGGATTGAGATATTTGCACGTGAGTTGTCCGTGCGGTTAGGATTATTAATGTGGGCTCGAGGTGCCATGAGCATATGGTTTGTGATTTGGGACTCGTGACTTCTGATTATGAGATGAGATATATCAGAGTAATTTTGTTGTGAAACTTTTGTTAGAATGACTTGATTATTCGTTTGTCATTTGTTTTTCTTAATTGGTTTCACTGGTACTATAAATGTGTCCTGATTACCTTATTTTTCACCACATGTTTATTCCTTGTTGCCATATAATGTTTCTTGCTTCCATTATTAGATTTGCATCGTTATACTGTATATGTTATTATGTCTACTAGGTGTCTTTACTTGTACCTCGTCACTACTCCACCGTAGTTAGTCATGATACTTACTGGGTGCCGCTCGTGGTGTACTCATACTACACTTCTATAATTTTTGTGCAGATCCAGGTATTGGAGATAACAAACTCATGCAGAGTTAGCTTCTTTGATCGCGAGAATTCAAGGTAGAGTTACTCGATCGCCGCAGTCCCTTGGAGTCCATTTTCCTTTGTATTGTACTGTTAATTCGCTATCTGAACAATATTGTATTTTGTTTTGAGATACTTCAATGTATTTAGCTAGAGTTCGTTCTTTACTACATAGTCTTGGGAGGATTGTTGTGATTATTGTCGCATAAGCTTGTATCACCTTTATTTCAGTATTTAAATTAAACTCTGCTTTAAAATATCATGCTTGACTGGTTTAGCTGTGGTAAGTAACCGGCTTACCTAGTCTTAAAGATTAGGTTCCATCACGACACCTAAGGCAGTATTTTGGGTCGTGACACTCGAGTCCCCGTCCAATCATACCAGAAAGTCTAAATAAATTATCCAAATTTATCTGAAGGCTCAAAACCTAACCAATCCATAATGAACCTAAACTTTGCAAATAAACCCCAAATAATAAAACAGACATATTCCAATTCCCCGAACAACAATCCGACCCAGACAACCTCAAAGTCAATTCCCGGTCAAACTTATGAACTCTCCAATACCTCAAATTGCTAACTTTCAAAAAATAGGGACAAAACCTTCTAGGAAAATCCCAATTCAAATCCGAACAAACACCCAAGTTCAAAATGACCATACGAACTGACTGAAACCATCAAATCCCAATTCCGAGGTCGTCTGCTTAAAAATCAAACCTTGGTCAGCTCTTCCAACTTAAAGGTTATGAATTGAGAATTGCTTTTTCAAATCAACTCTAAACCTCTCAATAATCAAAACCAACCATGCACGCAAGTCATAATGCATAATGTGAATCTACTCAAGGTCTCAAACTACCGAACGATGTGCTAAAGCTCAAAACGGCCGGTCGAGTGATTATATTCTCTCCCACTTAAACATACGTTCGTACTTGAACGTGCCAAGAGTCATTCCAAAGCTGTCAAATCACTGTATAAACTCAGCATACACATACACATGGGTGGTCTCACGTCACCGCAACACACATAAGTCCATTACACCATCCGAACAGAAATTCTTCCTCCAACCTTAGATTAAGATTCCATAGGACCAAATTCTAACTTCCTCGACTCTCATATATATACACTCTATCAATCTCAACAAGCGGTATCAAAGCATTAGTATGATGGTAGACTAGGAACTCGCATTTTAGCTACATTTTACACTTTAATTACTACACTTTGATTTTATTATGAGCCTAATTGTTGGTACTTTGTACTTATTATATATTTTATGTTGTGTAGGATGTGATATAGAGTGAAGATCAACGTTAAAGATAAAATAGATGATTTGGAGATTTGAAGTCTGAGTAGAAGTCGAAAGAATTAAGTCGAGATCGTGTTCGGGGCTCGAGGACCAACAATTTGAGAAATTTGAGAAAAACAAGTTACTCTAGAAAAATGCACTACCGCGCCGCGGGGCACACGATGTTAGTGCGAAATTCCTGTAGAGTGAAAAAAGACCTACTCTTTGAACTTTCCCACTGGCTTGCATGGAACGACACGAGGCGTGCCGCATCTGTGTAATTTCTTAGACTATTGTCCCACTTCGGCTTAGAAAGAATAGTTTCGTCTCTGCACATTCCTATATGGTATAAATACATCGAAACTACGATTTTGAGAGGACTTTTGACCTATGAAATATTGGAAGGGCACTAGAAACTCAAAGCACAAGGATTCATCATTCTTTCCTCAATTCAACCCCCTGGTTTGGATTGAGTTCATGTAATCTTATTATTCAACATTATTTGTCATGATTTTCTCCATGATTATTGAGTAGTTTACCTTAGGGTTTGACGAATATGGTGTTTTGATTGATATTTGTGGATATTGACTCTAGTTATTGCTTGAATTCATTTATGGAGCTTTGAGTTGTTTGCATCTTTATTCACCAGTTTATTTAATCGAAAGAGGAATAGTTTGGTGATTATCTTTGCAATATTTTGTTTGGTTTAATTCAGTGATTCTTTTAAGTAATCAAAAAAGCTTATTGAATTGTTGATTAAATCTAGTTAAGAGAATATGCGAGAGACGTTCTCCTGAAGACTAATCCATTAACGCATGCTTGCATATTTTTATAGTGCCTATATTAGTTTACCTCGTAGAGTTAAGATTTAATCGAGAGAGGAGTCTTGGCTACACGTTTGAACTAATAATCGACTAAATTCGTGGGAATCATTAGAACATTAGATTGAATTGAACTAGAGTTGGATCCCAAATAGCTATATTATACCTATCCTACCACGACCCTTATTTCTCCTATTGATATTTCGGTGTTGCTCAACTCGAGTCTTTCTATGATAAATTGTTAATTGTTTTAGTCTTATAGTTAACTTTAGTTAATAATAATCCCAACCAAAGTGTTAATTATCTCGAATAGCGATAAACTAGAAATTACTTGAACATTGTTTAAATCAAATCCTTGTGGAGATGATAATTATACTATACTATCTTTGGCTAGCGATCATTAATTTCGTGTTGTGTTTTCCGCTTGTCAAATTATACTTCCAATATGTAACCACACGACGTACCTCATAACTCACATGCCCTTAGTAATATCTTCCAACCACAATAGCTGCTCATACCCAAATCCAATACCGGTAATATACCTTATGGCAAATAAAACCTTATTCCAAACCTTACAACATTGCTAATGATTCCAGAAATGTTTAGAAACCCATAACCATAAGTTCAATCAACATGTCATGGAGTTCTCTCACTTGACGATAACCATTGCCAAATTCTGAACTGATTAGTGACATTCTTCTTCCAAACACACCTTACACAAATTCAATAGTACTAATTCCAGGTTCAAAAACTCGTCTTACCTACTACAAGCATCTCAACCGATAGGACACATCAAATACTATTAAACCTCATATGACGCGATCTGTGTACCAACAAATAACAACTCAAATATGATCAATAATGTAAAGAGAACCAAAAATGGAACTATCTCCAAGTTAAACAGATATAACAATAAGAGCATAATGCTATGAATCCATCTCATAATGGAGAAACAAAACACATGAAACGAACACGAGGGGTGCAACCCGATCCACATATACCAATCCACGTTGGAAATACCCACTGAGCAAAAATGATCATTCCCACTAAACACATGTGTGACCACAGCAAGCGCGTCTAGTGCATATACATAACCATGGGGAGACGGATAGCATACTGCGCTATAAAAGGCCAAGCACTACTAAGGTGCAATAAGCAAGTTAACATCTCAAGAACCATCTCGCTCATACATCGCCACAATGCCTAAACAAAAACCACAACATGCAGTGAATAACCGAGTCGTCTCACAACCCATCATAGCATACATAAGTAACACATGGAGAATATCAAGGCATGAATAACATCCATTTCGCCCAATGACACATCCATAGCAAACGCTGCGCTGAGCAGACAAATCTAATTAGGCCTACCAATGGGCCCCCAAACCGACTCGGCCTATAACATGATAAATCAATATCCCTCCAAAAGTCCACGGTGGCTCTAACTATAACACATGTAATCAGCTGTCAAATATTGAATACACCTCCACCGTCCGCAACGAGGGTATAATCCATCATCAGAAATAAAATCTCCCTACCGTGGGAGTACCACAATTTCCATACCATATCTCTAACTCTTCCACTCAAATTACTAACACAACACACATACACAACTACTCCACAGAAGTTTCTCCCAAAATATTCCACACAAAGCGGCAAAGCCTGAGCATCATTGGCTACCAACCATTCAATTTCTATAGTACTAACCAAACATTTACAACCCAATACACAATACATCTACCATAAGACCCGCCCTTCACGTGATACAAAGCAACGCTAGCACACTCTTAAACATCTGAAATCTCTCATGCTGACTAGAACTCATGAAAGTTTTATCAAATTTGAACCGCAACAATGTCCCTTCAACCCCAATTCCATATAGCTCACTACATCTATCGATCTAAAAAGCAAAATTACAAGGATCCCATTATCAACTCTGAATCACGAATAGGATATACACTCTATCAACCAAAAACCATCCACTAACAAATTTCGATGTCTGGAGAAGACACCAATCGTAAGTCATGATCATAACAAAAAAAACTCTTCGGAACCCATGTGCACATAATTAAATTGGCCGTACTGAATCCCTCTAGATCACCCAAGTCACATAGACTACCACACCCCTCAGTAATACCGCAAGCACCAGTGAAGAGTTACATTACCCAAAGGAACCGATTATCATGCTAAGCCAAACCACTGTTAAATAGACCCAACATCTTTGGATTACTCATGACATATTTCCACAGTAACACAAATCCTTCCCGGTACACTATGAACTTCAATCGAATATCATCCCAAGTGGTCCCAACTTGAAAATCTCATTGTCCTAAGGCTCAAGAGCAACTTATTACCTTTGATACATCTGATAGTACCTCAACAAAAATACTTATTCTAAACAAGCCTTCTACAAATTTGAAGATGTTTCTTCTACCCCTCCAATGCTGCCTCGCAGAACCAATGATGATATAGAAATCCTCCAAGTCTCTTCCATAACCTACACAAATCTCGAATCTTTAATCACACGCAAATTTAAAAATCCTTAGATACCACATATTAACCCTCAAATCCAACAGAACCTTCTCAAGAGTCATACACTTTGTCCTAGTCTCGAAAGCGTAAACAGTAATGTTGAACTATTAGTGCCCTGACAACACGAGAACACACCAAAATGAGATAACTAAGCGAATCCTTCCCTTGCACACTACCTCTACTGAAGAATATAGAAATTGAGTACTTCCACAATCTCCATATATCAATAAGGTGAAATAAAATACGCTTCCCGAAATTCCTTGCTCGAATCATCCTCGAAGTCATTCTCCTAGAGTTATATCTAACCCACAAACGTCTCAGAGTCTAGAATGTAACACAACACACAACTAGGTAACCCAAGCTGCCCACGTAGACTCCCCCACTTCACTTCAAGCCACTTTCTTACAATCCAAGAACCCGTATTAACCACTCTTCGTTAGTCATCGTCACCCTACACTGTTACTTAGTCCAAAAGCACAATCAGCCTCGTGTCACGCGTTCCACCTTCCTCAAGCAATCCGAACCCACATCATAGCATACATACTCCTCTGGATAGTCAGTAAAACTCTTTATAGGAACTTCATAGGAAATCATGCAACCCCTAACGTCCTCACAAGAGATAGCCCACCCGTGTGACCTCATATTAACATCTTTTTATGACCTTCCATGGTACAACGCAACGTAACCAATGACTCCTCCCGAGTCCACACTCGTCCACAAGCTGCAAAAATCTATTCCATCCAACCAACGAACAATTAAAAGACCCTTCAACATACTCAAACTCAAGATGGGTTGCACACAAAGATGATAATAAATCTTTCAAATCCATCAGTAGCTCAATCAAACCTTTCTCGTAAAATTTGAAGTCTCTAAATGCAAGAAGTCGCCACCAATATGAAATGCCCTATGTAGTCCATAATTATCCAAATAGCATAAAACACACCCTGAAATCCATGGCAATCCTAGCACAAAATCCACAATGTCGTGCCCTTATTTCAGGACTATTTTGCCAAGGTAACCACTTAGTCTCTAAAGCTCATTCTCGATCGGCTGACAATCAAACACTGTGAAACTTACTTAAAATGCTACCTCAAATCATGATATCTCCCTATTACAACTGGATGCATAGAATATAACAACCACGAGCCACTTCCAGGATTGTCTCCATCGAATCATCAGCACTGTGAATGCAAATCTGTCCTGGAAGTCGCAACACACCATCCACACAAAGGAACACCTCCTTAGCACTACCTCTCTTAACATGTTCCTAAGGATGAGCGAATAAAAACTACCATACCAACAATTCTTACTACGCTCAAACAAGAATGGCCACGCAACAACACAAATGAAAGCTCTACTCAACTCAAAAATACCTAAAATCACGAGTCTATCGACCAGGGCCTGAACATCCATAGCCCAAATGCCTCGCCTCCGATGAAACAATGACAAACACCGAATCATGAACTAAATGATCCTTCTCATAGGCTACTACAACTACAAGGTTAGGCAATCACCCTACAAGTCTGCTCCAACACTCCGTAAAGACTAATAATGTGTGAGTCATCACAATACATTGTTAAGGCCCCGAACCCATGGGAAACACCAACACTAGGGATGCAATAGATGGCATCTCATCCGTAAAGCAATAATAGTAGTATGATCTTTTAATACGGGGAAAGACATCCCGCACCACATCTATATCATCATCAAAGCTCGTGTGCCCACCGATATCGTGTACTCAAAATCACATACAATGAGTAGGAAGGAACTGAAGATATAGGCTTTGGATGGAGACAAAGTCGCATGATAAGAAATCAAAAAGGATAAAGTTGCCTAAATCCCTATAACTTCTCGAAGATAAGTGTAGATGACTCCGTACCAATCCTCAAGACTCTGCTAGGTCTACTCATGACTCATGAGACCTATGCAACCTAGTGCTGTAATACCAACTTGTCACGATCCAAACTCCCACCAGAGCTGTGACGTCACCTAACACTGCTTGATAGGCAAGCCAACAAATTCACTATAACAAAAACTCAAATAAAAGAACTTAATAATCTCAACAGTAGAACAATCATAAAAATATCTGAAAGTAGCAACAATAATGCAACTATAACCAACCTATGATCTGGTGTAACCGAGTACATTACCACTACATAATCTCAAAATGCAAAGTTAAATCCTCAATACAAAATTGTCTACATGATAAAACAATGATAACAGAGATAAGAAAAAGATGCCTTCATGGTATGCGAATGACATATCAGCTACCTCGCAGTCTCCATAAGCTAGAACCATTGCGAACTCTAGCAATCACCAACACTACATGGATCTGTACATAAAGTGTATAGTACAGTAGAAGTACAACCGACCCCATGCACTCAATAACAAACCTAACCTCGGGCTGAAAGGAGTACCGAGCTAGGATGAAGGTCAGTGTCCAATACCAATAATAAATAACAACACATGATATAATGATGAAGGTAAAAGAAAGTAACTCAAGAAATATCATGTTCACCTCGTTCACAAATACGAAAAAATTAGACATGCTTTCCAAGTATAATGATCAAAGACCAATATTATCATCAAAATCACCAAAAATATGAGTTAACCAAGAGAACTTTGATTCCCAAAGTTTCAACAACCGGTACGACATTTTAGTAACGATCTAGCAAGAGGAAAGTACATCTCAATGACTACATGTCAAATGTACATATCAAGTCAATAATATCATAAATAAGCGATCATTTATAGTCATACTCATCATGCTCACGGTGCTTGATACAAGTGACCCTCACCATCACACACAAAACCACACTCAGCACTGTACATGTGCCTATCACAATGCTCCTTACTAAAGCACATATATTACCTAGTGCCTGCGCTCACTGTGAATACTAGACTCTGGAGGGGTGGGTCCTTGCCCAAGAACTAATCGGACATAAATTGATGATCAATATAACCATTACGGCGTGCAACTCGGTCAAAATATCAGTATGTTACGGTGTGCAACCCGATCTAAATATAAATATAATGACCTGGCCAAACTTTTTGAGTGTTTTATCCACATTTTATCTATTTATGCCTTAAATATGTGTGTTTGTGGTTAAGTGATTTGTCGGAGTTGTTGGTTTAGTTTCTGTAAAGATTTGGTGTGAATTGGCGCACTTAGTCTCAAGTTGGATGCATAAGTTATAAGAGTTAACCGGACTTTGACTTTTTTGTAGACGACCCCGGAATGGTGTTTTGGAGGTTTCAATAGATTCATATGGTGGTTTTAGACTTAGGCATATGTCTGGATTTGGATTTGGAGGTTCCTAGGTTATTTTTGCTTGAATTGGCAAAAGTTGGAAAGTTGAAAGTTTGGAAGGTTGATAGGTTTCACCGAGGGTTGACTTTGATGGTATCTGGTTTGGCCTGTGGTTTTGGTAGATGGAATATATTCTTTGTATCACTTGGGAGTTGCATGCAAATCTTGAGGTTATTCCGAGTTGTTTAGGCTTGTTCGGCGCAAGTTTTGAACTCGAAAATTTTGATTAGTTCCTTAGATTTGAATTTAGGTGCTATTCGTGATTTTGATGTTGGTTGGTGTGATTTTAGGCCTTGATTAGGTCTGTGTTATGTTTTAGGATTGGTGGCGTGATTGGACAGGGTCTTAGGGGCCTCGGGTGTGTTTCAGATGGATTTCAGACCATTTTACCATGTTTTGGATTGCTAGTTTCTGATGTTTGGCTTTGTTCATCGCGATTGCGACAAGGCTGTCATGTTTGTAGAAGGAAATTTGATGGAAGGTGTGTTTTTTTCATCTCATTCGCAGAGGGGAGATCGTGTTTGTAGAGCTAGGGGAGGCTGTGGCCTTCGCAATCGCGAGTTGGGTGTCGCGTTCGTGTAGAAGTGGGGTCATGTTAGGGCGTTAGGCTTTTAACCTTCACGATCGCAATGGATATGTCAGGGCATATCCTAAGTTCTCTATTTTCAAGGGTTTGAGTCAATTTAACATATTTTAAGATATATCGCTCGAATTTGGGCGATTTTGGAGGGGATTTTCACGATTCGGATTGAGGATTTTAGTAGAAACTTTTCTAAAGTAAAAATTGATGATTTGAGGGTCGATTTTAGGTTGTATTTGGATAAAACACATATATATTTGGACTCGTATTGGAATGGATGTTCGAAATTTGTGAGTTCGGTCAGGATTCGAGATGCGGTCCCACGATTGACCTTTAGGGTTAACATTGCAGAATTGATTGTAGATCTTTGCTTTATCATGTGGAATTATTTTCTATGACCATTATTGATGATATTATGTTATTTTGGCTAGATTTGTACCGTCTAGAAGTTGATTCACGCGGGAAAGGATTCTTAGAGTACTAATTTGCCTTGCTTGAGGTAAGTATCTAACCTAAAATTAGTTGAGACACTAGTTGCCTGAGCTATATATGATAGTTACGTGCTATGGTTGGCACACATGTGCTGGGTTGAGCTCATGTGCGTGCACGGGTATTATTGATGCTCGGGGTAGTTATTAGGCTATTATATGCCTTGAGTTGGTTGCTAAGCTTAATGTTGTGACATTTCTTATATTTGTACCCTATTGTGAGCTATTTGAGCCATATTTGAGGTTACACAAAGGTTAATATCCCGATTGAACCTGATAATTGACACTTTCGTGATGTATTTGCCTAATTCGAGCTATGCTAACACACTTTGCACATGCTTACACCTTAGCATGTCACTTATACCAGTCCAAAAGGATGAAATTTGATGATCATTGATCATGTACATATATTCTTGTATATCTACTTTTCATGTGATATGGATTGGACTGGTAGCTTGTGACCACACTATGCGGATTGTGATATTGAGCACATGACCACACCGTGAAGATTGTGCTATAAGCACGTGAACACGCCGTGCAGATTGTTATATTAAGCTTGTGCCCACGCCAAGCGGATCCAGATATTGATACTTATGACACGTGAATATGTCGTGCGGTTGATATTTATGGCACGTGACTACATCGTGCAACATGTGGATATGGATCCATCCCTCTATGGTCACCCTCTCATGTGCCTTCTTGATCATGTACACGTTATTTGAGGAACACTAAGAAGTGGTTTAGTTCAGATATTGAAATTCTGAGGAAAAGGTGGCCAGTGTTTGATTCGGTTATTGCATTTCATCTTTACTTGCAATTTCCTTGGTTGTTTGCATATCTTCATTTAATGTGTGCACCAAGGTTGTTTCTATCTTCATGACTTTATCATATTATTGTTCTGTACTTATTGGAATTGTGAACTGTATAGGTGATTAGCAAGCATCATTTATAATTCTTGCTTATATTACCTCACTGAGGTTAGTTATGACACTTGCTAAGTACATAGGGTCGGTTGTACTCATACTACACTCTGAACTTCTTGTGCAGATACCGGGTGTTGAACCGAGCCACTAGTAGTTGAGGCTTGTAATCGCGAGACTCTACTAAACTTGCACATGACTCGTAATACATATGAACCTAGGGGTCTGATACAACCTTTTCATGACCCAAAACCACAACCAGTTGTGATGGCACGTAACACACTTGCTAGGCAAGCCTGCCATAACAATAAAGAACAAAAATAACGGAATTTATTGCAGTCTTGGCATCTCTTTTCATTTGCGACTATTGTCTTGTATTCAAACAGTATTGTTATTTGTCATTTTTGACTTGTATTTTCTGGTTATAGAGCTCATATCTTTGTATTTACAAATTTTGGGGAATTTATTATGTATTGACGCTATTATGTTATGTTGATGGTTATAGACTTGTATTATTTTCGTCATTTCTATTATTATGATTCGTTATTATTTTGTTCGGCTTACCAAGCAAGTTCATTAGGTGCTATCGCCGCCAATTAGGGGTTTTGGGTCGTGGAAAGTTGGTATCAAAGGCCTAGGTTCATAGGTTCTACAGGTCATGTTCAAGTTTAGTAAAGTCTTGCGGATCGGTACGGAGATGTCTTTAATTATCTTCAGGAGACTACCGAGCTGTTAGGAAAAACTTGACTTTCTAGCATTCTTGTCGTGCAGATTTGTTAAATTTTGAACCTTTACTCTTCTATTCTCTCACATATTATGAGGACACATTTAGCCGGTCCGGCGAGCAGGCACCACTACCACAAGTCTGGGTTGCAAGAGGCCGGGGCCGGGCAAAGCTCGCACTGTAGCTAGAGATGTACCTGTGGAGCTACCAATTGCCCCAATGGAGGAGTGAGTTCAGGATAGAGTTGAGTTGGTGGGACCAACTAAGACAGTGACAATACCTATTATTATACCTAAATATCAGGAAGCCTTGGCATAGATCTTGATTATGTGCATGAGCTTGGCTCAGGCAGGGTACGGTACCATTTACACCAGCTAACTCACAAGATAGGGTAGGATCCTAGACTCCTGCCGCCCGTACACCGGAGTAGAAAACTCAGCTAGTTGATGTTGCTCGGGCTGAGGTTCATCCATCTATGAATAATGAGGAGTAGAAGAGGTAGGACCTATTTAAAACTAAAACGAACTCTCCCGGTAAGTCACAATAGTATAAATAGATACGTCTTCACCCAGTGGGTATTATAGACAGCAATGGAGTTTCCTTTACTACTTGTCAGCTGACAGGAGCAGCCTAAAGATTGTGGTATACACCTATGAGTTCGGCAGACCAGCTGGCGCAACCCCACATACATGGCATCAATTCTCAATTCTCTTCTTAGAGAAGTTTGTCCTACAAACTCGCAGAGAGGAGTTGTCTAGGGAGTTTGAGTAGCTATGCCAGGGGGATATTATTCTGACCCAGTACAAGATGAGATTCACAAAATTGGCACGTCATGCAGTATGGTTGGTTGCAATTGAGAGGGAAAAGATCAGATGGTTCATTGATGGCATCATCTATGATCTACATTATAGTTTGTCTCGAGATGCATAGACAGATGTTAGGTTTGACCATATGGTTGAGATTTCTAAGCACTTGGAGCATGTTTGTAGGCTTGAGCGAGAGGAGCGGGAGGGCATGAGGCCCCGTGGTTCAGGTGGTTTTTGTGGTGCTTCGTCTGGAGGCCAGTCATACTACATTAGAGGTCATCCTTTTAGGCCCGCTCAGGCAGCTCATCAGATTCCTTGTGGTTCATCAGTTAGATAAAGATCATACCGTGCTCGACCAATTCAGTCATCATTCTGTGCACTGCCAGCACAGAGTTCTTACCATGCTTCATTTGTTTAGAGTTCCACAAGGGTTGCATCGACTGTGGAGACTGGAGTCATCTCAATAAGGATTGCCCCAGACTTTTGAGTAAGGTCCCACAGCAGAGCTCGCAGCCCTATGATTTCAGCACCAGTAGCTACACCACATGCACAACTAGCTAAGGGTAGGGCTTAGTCAGTTCGAGGTCTCCCTATAGGGGGAGGTCGGTCAGGAGGTGGTCAATCCCATTGCTATGCATTTCCCACCATGCCAAGCAGTTTCTTCCGACGCCATAATCACGAGTATTATTTCAAAGTGCCACTTACTCTTATGTGTCATCCTATTTTTCTCATTATTTGGATTTGCTTCGTGACTTTTTAGATATGCATGTCATATATCTACACCGATAGGTGATTCTATTATGGTGGATCATGTATATCGGTCATGTGTGGTCACCATTGGGAGATATGAGACAAGAGTCGATCTTTTATTGCTTAGTATGATTGATTCTAAGGTGATGTTTTGTATGGATTGGCTATCTGCGTACCA
Organism: Nicotiana tabacum; assembly: GCF_000715075.1. NCBI lineage: Eukaryota > Viridiplantae > Streptophyta > Magnoliopsida > Solanales > Solanaceae > Nicotiana > Nicotiana tabacum. The sequence goes on from NC_134083.1 coordinate 115,061,748, forward strand.
TTCCATTCTTGATTGTCATGCCAAGACAATGATGTTGGCAATGCTGGTATTGCTTAAGTTGGAGTGAAGATGTTCCCTTGGTCAAACTCCTAGTAGAGTGATTTCATATTTGGAAGCTCAACAAATGGTTGAGAAGAGGTGTTATGCATATTTGGACTTTGTGAGGGATGTTAGTGCTGATACTCCTACTGTTGAGTTAGTTCTCGTAGTGAGGGAGTTCCCAGATATGTTTCCTGCAGACCTGCCAGGCATGCCACTCGACAAAGATATTGACTTTGGTATTGATTTGGTGTCGGGCACTCAACTCATCTTTTTCCCACCATATAGCATGGCTCTAGAAGAGCTGAAAGAGCTAATGGAACACTTACAGAAGTTTCTTAATAAGGGTTTCATCAGACCTAGAGTGTTAACTTAGGGTTCATAGATACTATTTGTGAAGAAGAAGGATGGTTCTATGAGGATATGCATTGACTACAAGTAGCTGAAAAAGGTTACTATCAAGAACAAGTACCCACTACCGCACATTTATGATTTATTTGATCAGCTTTAGGGTGCTAGGGTATTCTCGAAGATTGATTTGAATTGGGGTACCATAATTTGAAGATCCAGGCTTTTGATAATCCAGAGATGGCTTTTAGGACCCGCTATGGCCACTATAAGTCTCTCGTGATATTTTTTGGACTGACCAATGCCCCATCAGCTTTTATTCACTTGATGTACAATGTATATCAGCCATATCTTGATTTTTTCATCATAGTTTTCATTGATGATATATTGGTGTATTCTTACAGTTAGAGGATCATGAGCAGCACTTGAGGATCGTGCTCCAAACTTTGAGGGACAAGAAACTATATGCTAAATTCTCCATGTGTGTGTTTTGGTTAGACTCAGTTGAAATCCTATGAGAATAACTACCCAGTGCACGATTTTGAGTTAGCAGTCATTGCTCATGCATTCAAGATTTGCAGGCATTATCATTACGGCATGTCTTGTAAGGTGTTCACAGATCATAGGAGTCTCCAGCACTTATTCAGGCAAAGGGATCTGAACTTGAGGCAATGGAAGTGGTTAGAGATACTAAACGACTATGATATCACCATTCTTTATCATCTGGGGAAGGCCAATGTGGTGTTTGATGCTTTGAGTTGGAAGGCTGCGAGCATGGGGGGTCTTTCTTGTATTCCAATTGAGGAGAGGCTGTTAGCATTGCTTGTATTCTTGCATGTGTTTTATCATGGTCATCCTTGTTTGAGCGTATCTAGGCGCGTTAGTATGATGATCTCCACTTACTTTTCCCAGGGAGGTTACTATTGGTGATGATGGGGTATTGAGGCTACAAGGTCAAATTTGTGTTCCAAATGTAGATGGGTTGCGAGAGTTGATTCTTGAGGATTCCCACAGTTCGCGGGGTTCTATTAATCTGGGGGTCGCGACTATTTACCAAGATTTGAGGCAACACTATTAGTGGAGGAGGATGAAGAAGGATATTTATGAATATGTTGCTTAGTGTTTGAACTGTCAGTATGTGAAGTATGAGCATCAGTGACCTGGTGGGTTTCTTCAGAGCTTGAAATTCTGGAATAGAAGTGGGAGCATATCACAATGGATTTTGTGGTTAGGCTTCCACGGACCTTGAGGAGATTCGATGCAGTGTGGGTCATTGTGGATAGACTGATGAAGTCTGTACACTTTATTCCAGTCATGACCACCTACTTTTTAGAGTAACTGGCTCGGATATATATTCGGGAGATTGTTCGCCTTCATGGCGTGATCGTGTATATTATCTCAGACCGAAGCACGCAGTTTACTTTGCCTTTTGGGGGAACATTATAGCGTGAGTTAGGCACACATGTCGAGCTAAGTACGATTTCATCCCTAAACGTACGGGCAGTTCGAGCGCACTATTCAAATTTTGGAGGACATGTTATGAGCCTATGTCATTGAATTCGAAGGATCATGGGATCAGTTTCAACTGTTAGCAGAGTTTGCCTAGAAGAACATCTATTGGTTGAGTATCCATATGGCCCCGTATGAGGCCTTATATGGGAGTCGATGTCGTTCTCTAGTTTGTTTATTTGAGCTTGGGGAGACTAGGTTGTTGGGCACTGATTTGGTCTGTGATACTTTGGATAAGGTGAAGTTGATTCAGAAGCAACTTCGTATATCGTAGTCCAAGAGAAGAATTATTAAGATAGGAAGGCTCATGATATTACATATATGGTGGGTGAGGAGGTTCTACTCAGAGTTTTGCTCTCATAACCCCCAATGGTCACCACACAAGATCAATATACAGGGTCCACCACAGTAAAATCACACACCGGTGTAGATGCATGAACATGCATAACTAAAGAATCATGAGGCATATCCAAATAACGAGAAAACTATGATCACACATATGAATAAGTGGAACCAAGATCAAATAACACTGTAGCACCTCTGTGGCCCACTGAAACAATACATGTGATCATGACGTCGGAAGAAACTACCTCTGGTCTGGCGGGAAATGTGTAGAAATGGGCATGACCACCACGATTGACCTCCCCCTTTGGGGCGACCTCGACCCGCACAACCTACACTCCTAGCTGGCTGAGCGGGTGGTGTAGAAACTGGTGCAGGGGTCATAGACTGGCCTCCCTACTACACTGGACCTCTGTAATAATGGGGAAAATACTTCCTCACATGCCCCAACTCCCAACAATCATAACAACCTCAAGTCGGAAATGACAGTGGGGCCTGCATCGGACCCAAGATCTAGAATAACTCATGGTAGCACCTAGTGCTGACGTAACCTAAACTAATGGAGTACGGTATGAGCTTTATGTTGGGAGTGCATTGAATGATGACTGAACTGGGCGAGCACTGTATGAACTATGGCTAATTGATGAACCACGAAGAATCTGACGAGTTGCCAGAGCGGGCCTAAAAGGATGACCGCTACTGTGATGTGACTGACCTCCAAATACGGTACCGCCAAAACCAACTGAACAACTGGGCCTATTTCCCTCTCGTTCCTCATGCTCAAGCCTGCGAACCTGCTCCAAATGTCTAGCAATCTTGACCACCTAGACAAACCTAGCATCCGTCTCTGCCGCTCGAGCTAAACTGTAACATAAGCCATAGTTGAGGCCATCAATGAACCTATAAATCCTCTCTATCACTGGGAACTAACCATACTGCATGACATGTCGGATCTGCGAATCTCATCTCGTACTAGGTCACAGTCAAATCTCCCTAGCGTTGCTGCTCAAAATCTCTACGCAGCTCCTTATTAGGAGTTCGTGGAACAAACTTCTCTAATAAGAGAACTAAAAACTTATGCCATGTAAGTGGGACTATGCTATCCGGCCTGGCCAGCTCATAAGTCTACAACCATCTGTAGGCTTTCCCTGTCAGCTGAAAGGTAGTTAAAGCAACTCCACTAATGTCAAAAATACCTGCGGTGTTAAGACTCCGATTGCACTGGTCCAAAACATTTGAGCATCCTCTGACTCGCCTCCACTAAACGCGGGTGGATCAAGCTTTCTAAACTACTCCAACCTATTATGATCCTCACCAGACATAGGTGGGCTAACCTCGGCCCGAACAACAATAACAGGCTGAACTGGTAACACCCCTAGCGTCTAATATTCCTGAGCTAGCTACTCCGGTGTATGGGCAGCATGATTCTAGGCTCCTCCCCTAGCCTGTGAGGTAGCTGGTGCAGCTGGTATCATTCCCTCCAGAGCAAAGCTCGCGCACAGACTCAAGATCTGAGTCAATGCCGCCTAAAGACCAGGTATAATAGTAGGTACCGCTGGTGTCTAATCTGATCCCACCTGTTCAGCAATATCTGGAACCTTCTCCTCCACTGGAGCAACTTGTGGCTCCAGAGGTGCTGCTCTAGTTGTAGTTTGAACTCCCACCTCGGCCCTAGCCTCTCGCGGCCATAACTGGTTTTACTAGTTCTTGATCAGTTAAATGCATCCTCACCATGTGTGACAGAATAGAAGATTAAAGGTTTAGACTTTGAAATTAACAAATTCGCACGACAAGAATACAAGAAAGTGAAGTTTCCTAATAGTTCGGTAGCCTCCAGACGATAAGTACAAACGTCTCCGTACCGATCCGCAAGACTCTAATAAACTTGCCCATCACTCGTGAGACCTAAAAAACTTTGGGCTCTGATACTAACTTGTCACGACCCAAACTCTCACCGAATTCGTGATGGCGCCTGACACTAGTTACTAGGCAAGCCAACAGATTCAAAGTCTCAATAATCTTGATAAACAGAAAGTTATAACATCAACAACAGAAATATAGTGAAATATATGGGAAGAACAGTGATAACAATACTGCAACCATGCCAAGAGTATAGTGTCAACAAGTACATGAGTACTACTGAATAACAAAATACAATGTCAAATCCTCAATACAAGTGTCTGGATAATAGAACAGTAACAATTGAAATAAATAAAAGAGAACTTCAAGGTCTGCAAATGACATAGCAACTATCTCATAGTCTCCCAAAAGATGCTACCACCACAACTCTAGCAATCGTCGTGTCCAAAAGTACCTGGATTTGCACAAGAAGTGCAGAGTGTAGTATGAGTACAAACGATCCCATGTACTTTATAAGTAACAAACCTAACCTTGGGCTGAATGCAGTGTCGAGCTCAGAAGAAATAGTCAGTGACCAATATGACTAATCAGTAATAACTTTGGATATAAGGAACACTATAAGTAAATAACTCAATGATATAATGTTCGGCTTGTTAACATTACCGGAGCTTGGACATGCTTTCCAAGTATAACAGTTAAAGCCCAGCGCAGATAAAATAATTTATTTATCAGCTAGCATGAAGAATGTACATCTCTATGCCTACATATGAAGACTATATCATTATGGTGAAACCATCAGGAGTAACCACACTCAGCATGCTCACGGTGCCAGGCACAATTCCCCTCACCATCACACAACTACTCTCAACATTGTACGGGTGTCTGGCATAATGCCCCTCACCAAAGCCCATATATATCAATGTGATTGTGCTCACTATAATATCAGACTTCGGAGGGGCGGATCTTGGCCCAAGCGCTAATCAATATCACATAACCCAATAGTGGGGCCTAGTGCAAGCGTTGCCCCAAATTAGTACCACTTTGCCCAATATGACCCCATCATACGCGTCACCTCAAAATCAATACCAAATTGGCTTTATAGCCCAATCTCATTTATTAGCCGCTCAAGTCACAGTTAACCACATTTCACATTACGCAATTCAATAGTGTTACACTTATGGGGCATCCACAACATGTGAGGAATGAAATAATAAAGTTTTGAGATGGAGATTTCATACATGGATATAGCATCATGACAGAGAATATGTGTACAATTAATGCAAATAGCTCAGAAACATCAAGAATAGCCATATCATGTCTCAAACAAATAAGCACATAGCCTAGACATGATTTCTAATATGAATCAGAACTCAAATAATCATACCATTTTAGAAAACACAGATATAAAGAGTCATGATAGCAAAACAAATCACATAATAGCCTAAAAGCCACCCCAAATCATGAATATTCCGTTGCACGCACACACGCCTGCCACCTAGCACGTGCATGACCATATTACATCTCATATAACACAATTCCTGGGGATATTTACCCTCATATCCAAGTTTAGATATGTTACTTACCCCAAAATGCGAGACTCAATACTGACTTGAATAATAACTATACGATCAAATAATACCGTGGGAACAACCCCAAACAATAAAACATTGATCTTTATCATAATTAAAAAAAGTCAACCCAAAAGGTTAACTGCAAGCCCGCAAGCCGGAACCCAAAAAAACTCACCAAGTTTGAACACCCATTCAATTACGGGTCCAACAATACTAATTTCATCCAATTCCGACCTCAAATCGACCTTCAAATCATCAAATTTCATTTAATTTCACCAAATTAATGCTAAAACAAGGATGGAATCATGGAATATAATTAAATCCGAGTTAAAAATACTTATTTGAATCCAAATTGTGAAAATCGCCTCCAAAATTGCCCAAAGCCGAGCTCTATTACTCGAAATGTGATATAATAACTAAAACCCTCGAAATGATATGTTAAATAGTTTGCCCAGGTGTATTCATCGCGATCGCAGGGCCCATATCGCGATCACATAGAACCATCACACACGACCTAGAAAATAGCCTACGCGAACACGAGACCAAGGTTGCGAACGTGGTGCACCACATTCCTGACACTATGAGAATGCAGTCGCCGACCTCCCTTCTACGGGAATGCATCGTCACACACAAGATCGAGAAGGCCATATCCTTACAAAACATCGTGAACCCGATCACCAACTCGTGAATATGAAGAAACAATTGCATGTCATTAAAAATACTCTACACGATTGCGATTGCCTTCTCGCGATAGCGAAGAAGAAAACCAGAATCAGAAATCAGCTATGCGAAAACATGGAGAAATGGTCTGAAACACACTCGAGGCCCCCTGGGACCCCGTCCAACCACACCATCTAACCCCAAATATAACATGGACTTATCGAGGTCTCAAATCACATAAAACAACATCAAAATCATAAATCGCACCTCAATTCAAGCGTAAGGAACTTATCCAGCATTCCAAATTAAAAACTTACTCCAAACATGCCTAAACACCTCTGAATGACCTCAAACTTTTCATGCAAGTCCGAAATGGCACAACGGACCTATTCCAAATCCCGGAACCAAATTTCAAACCTGATATCAATAAAGTCAACTCCATGTCTAACCTATTAACCTTCCAAACCTTCAACATTCCAACTTTTGCCAAAAAGCACTAAACCAACCTACGCATCTATAAATAGAAATCCGGACATACGCCTAAGTCTAAAATCAACATAAGAAGCTATTGGAACCATAAAAATAATATTCCGGAGTTGTTTAGATAAAATTCAAATTTCGGTCAACTCTTTCAACTTATGCTTCTAAGCTTGGGACTAAGTGTCTAATTCACTCCGAAACTTCCCCAAAATCAAACCAACAACCCCGTCAAGTCACGTAGCCACACATACACATATGTAAAGCATCAAATTGGAAAAACGAGGCTGAAATACTCAAAATGACAGGGCAGGTCGTTATATTGTCACCTCTATAGGGACACCAACATCATGTGAGTTAACGTATAAAGAGTGTACAGGGACATAGATATAATATACGGATATAATACCATGACTGAAAATATGATTACAGTTAGGGCAAATAGCTTAACATAGAAATAAATAGCCCTATCATGTCTCAAACAGATAAGTACATAGGCTAGACATAATTTTTAGCATGAATAATATCTCACGTATACACGTGAATGAAATACGGTATCAAGGAACTTATAGCAAAACAAGGCATCTATTAGCCTAGAAACTAGACAGATCATGAATAATCATGGTGCATGCATATGTTCTCTTAATATTGCATATGTGTCACCCCCAACATAGCAGGCATCTTATTCTACGAGGAAATACCCTCAAGCCAAGCCTAGGTAAGATACTTACCTCAAAGCACGAGAACTAATACTCCAAAAATCTCATTCCTCTCAAATCGGCCATCGAGCGGGTCAAATCTAGCAAAAAATAACTCAATAGTGTCAAATAAGGATATTGGAACCAATTTCAAACAATAAAGCTTAGATTTGTATTCTATTACACAAAGTCAACCAAAAGTCAACATGCGTTTACATCCCTACAAAAGTAACAAATCCTGCTAAGCCATTTGAATACTAGTCCAAATATCTAAATTTCATCCAAATTTGACTCTGAATCAGGGTTCAAATCTCAAACATTCACTCTCCAAAATTTTTTGCAAAATTCCCAACTTTCTTCCTTAAATTTATCAACCAAAAGCTAAAATCAAAGATAGAATCATGAATAGTAGTCAAATCCGAGCTAAGAACACTTACCCAATCCAAGTGGGCGAAAATCACCTAACAATCGCTCCAATCCAAGATCCCAATCTCCAACTATGGTAAAATGAAGCCAAACCCTCGATTATAACATTTTGCCAGAGATCTCACATTTGTGGTCTGCGCTTCCGCTTCTACGGCGTCACATTTGCGACCCAAATTCTGCATCCAGACCGCTCGTACCTGGGGAAAACATATATGCTTCTACAGACCTGCTCCTGCGATTCAAGCTCGTCTCTACGCAAGCGCATCTGCGCTTAGAACTCCGCATATACGGACTGTCACGACCCAAATCGGAGGGCTGCGATGGGCACCTGGTACTTTACTCAACCGAGTACCAACGTAACATATCTTTATTATCGTACTATCATGGGCAATCCAAAAGGGTCATCATGACATAACCGAAATGAAACATAAGGAAATGCTAGACATAGGAGGACCTAACATGATATAGAAACTTATACATGTAACAAACGGGCCTATAAGGCTGACATGATCACTCATACACTAAACATAGGCCGACAAGACCATACAATCTTTTACGTATATGACATATGTCTACAAGCCTCTAAGAGTACATAAACATCATAAGGCCGGGACATGGCCCCGACATACCGCTCAATATATGTTTAAATTATACTGACCCAATGAGCAACTCCGGAGCAAATGCACACCAACATCTTCTGCTGAGCTGATATCCTACTTGGAGGACTCTTAACCTGTCTATCGGGACCTGCGGGCATGAAACACAGCGTCCCCAGGCAAAAGAGACGTCAGTACGAATAAAGTACCGAGTATGTAAGGCAGGAAATCATAAATAAGAACAACAATGTAAAGTGAGATAGAGGAGATACAACTTGTAGCATCTGAGCGCCTCTGAGGGCTGCTGACATGAAACGCATGATAGATATATATACATAAAATATTAAAAACATAAGCCTATGTGGGCATCATCATTTTATACCCGGCCTCAAAGAGGACTCGGTAAAAACGTATCCGACCATCATAAGGCTCGGTAGAATCATACCCGGCCACATGGAGCTCGGTAAACCCAACTGATCAGTGGTTGCACAATAGGTGTCGTACCCTGCCTACTATAGCGCGGCTCAGTAGAGTAAAATAGATACTATATATAATGCATGCTGGACTCATAGAATCACGCTCTAAACCTTTCGGAGGGACGTAAGGTAGTTGCACCTTTGATTGACATTATGGACATCATACCATCAATATGAACTTTACTAGGACTCAAGGATCATACATACTTTCTTAGAATAACTTGTAAGGAAAGAACAACATGGAAAACCTTAGTTGCTAGGAGTAGATTCATTATGAAATAACTTATCGTTTACGTTCGTTTCACTTTAGATCATGCCAAAAGAATGAAGGAAGAGCCTTAACATACCTAAACCAAGTTGAGTCATTAATACCTTCCAAGCAACTATTCAAAAAAGTCAACTCAATCTATCATAGCATAAGGAGATTCAAAATCAGTATTGAGCAAAGTCTAAGTCTATAACTTAAGCTAGTAGCTCGTTTACGTAAATTCGGGCAGCATCTCCCTTGTAACAAGGCCCTCCTCCAATACCATATACCAGAAAAACCAAGAGAAAAACAATAACAACATGTATGCATTATTTCCTAACCTTATCTCCACCACAATATATCACAAAACAGCCTTCACACCCTAATCACTTCATACATAAAATGACAATAAACGTAGTGTCAAACAACCTAAACATGTAATGACGAATGACCAGCCAACCATTCCATCATTATGTGGTGTTTCTCCATACCTTGTATCCTTCAAAACTCCATAAAACATCAGCAAAATAGACAGCCCAAAAGCAACACGAAACAGCCCACAAAAATAGTCCACTACAAATCGAATAACTCGAACTCACGACTTCCGATCACCGTCCCGTGAGTTCTAACTATTAGGAAATGCATTTATCAACCTTCCTTGATATTTAAAGCTTAAATACAGAAAGTAGACATTTTATTAACTATGAAGTACCTTCCAAAACTGAAACTACAAAGAAAAAGAGAGTCGATATAGCGATACTTACATCGTAGGGATCGTTCTAGTGTTATCGCTTCTTGATTTCGTACACCGGATGTTAATCCTCTTTGAAACCCTTGAAGAGAGCTTGAGATAGGTTTAGGGGTGTTATCTGGTTGTGTTTCATGGATAAATTAAGAGAGAAAAAAATGATATAGGGATTATATATCAACTTTAGAAAAGTCGAAGAGGTGCTAGCTTGGCACTCTCTCATTGGCCCATATTTAGATGCTTATATCTTCTTATCCGGATGTTGTATGAATGAACGGTTAAGAGTGTTAGAAACTACATTCCAAGACCTTCAATTTGGTGTATAATATGTCCCAATAAGACCTCATATAACACATGAAATATATTTCTCAAAAAGCTTTAGTGACACACCTACTTGTCACTTATGCAGTCTACGCAGTCTCGCCAAACTGCAAATATCTCTCTACTCCTATGTCATATCGATGAACGGTTTAATGAGTTATAGAATCGTAGATCTTCAAATTTATAGGTAGATCATCCCTTAGTTCCAAGTATATCGGGAGAAAAGGTTATCTATATTTGACCTAAATTTTAGTATAGTTATGAATGTAACTTGTGATGATCTTTGCCAACTTTTGTTCCACAACTCGCTTGACTTCAAAACATAACACACGACTATCACAAGACAAAAATAACTCATAACATAACCTCCTTATCATTTTGAGCACCCTAGTCTCACCCCAAAAGTACATGTTATAACATTCCTAACTTGTCGACTTTCGATGAAACTTATTTTCTTCAATTTGTTTAGCTTCTAAGCCTTCCAACCCTATTGGCACTTGCAGTCCTTGATCTTAAATATTTGCAATCTCCATGGTAACATAATTAACTTACCTTTTGTACTTTCAGAGATGATCTCATTTAAGAGCTTACGTCAATTGACTTATGACGTACTTTCACATACGAAACTATGGGGTGTAACAGGGACAACCAAACCCAGTCCAAGCCTAGCTTCTACGCCGACTTTCCATGCTTATGGGGCATATCAAAAGCGCACCTAGGCCTCTTCAGTTGCTAGACAACTCCAATATCCTTACGGGTGGTCCCTAAAAAACCCGAGACCCCGTTCAGCCATACCAACAAGTACTAAAACATGACACGGACCTACTCGAGGTCCCGAATCACATAAAGTAATATCAAAACCATAAATCGCACCTCAATTCAAACTTAATGAGCTATCCGACCTTCTAACATCCAAACTCATACCGAACCACTTCTAACCAACTCAGAAGATACAAAATTTTGCACACAAATAAAAAATCACTACACTAACCTATTCCAAGATTCGTAATCCACAGACCTCGATAACCACGAAGTCAACTATGAGTCAAACTTTTCAATTTTCCTAACCTTCAAATCATCAATGTTTCAGGAGTTGTCTTAAAAACATCCTAGGAATCCCCAAATTCAAATCTGGACATAAGCCTATGGCCATAATCATTATATGAACCTATTGAAACTATCAAAACACCAATCCAAGATTATCCACACAAAATCAAAACCCTGGTCAACTCTTACAACTTAACCTCCCAAAATTTGGAACTAAGTGTTGTGATTCACTCCTGAAGCTTCCCAAAGCCAAAAACAACCATCCCTGCGAGTCACAAAACAAGAAACAATCATGTGAGAAGCATCAACTAGAGAAACATGGCTCAAATACACAAAACAACCGACCTGGTTGTTACATTCTGCCTTCTTAAGAAAATGTTCGTCCTCTAATGAGTTTAGAATCATATCTGAAATGTCAAAAGGATGAGAATATCTTCTTAACATATCATGATCGGTCTTCCAAGTCACCTCCTGGATCGGTTGAGCTCTCTACTAAACCTTCACTGATGCGATAACTTTAGGCCTCAACTTCCGAACCTGCCAATCCAAGATGGCCACCAGTTCTTCTTCATAAGCCAGAGTCCTCATCCAATTGCACTGAAATGAAACCTAACACATATGATTGATCTTCATAATACTTCTGAATCATGGAAACATGAAATACTAGATGAACTCCCAAAAAAATGGGTGGTAAAGTAAGTATGTGTCCACCTCACCTACTCTCTCCAACACCTCTAATGTACCAATATACCGAGGTTTCAACTTTTCCTTCTTCCCAAATTTCATCACGCCCTTCATAGGTGAAACTCGGATAAGATTCTTCTCACACTCCATGAAAGCTACGTCGTGAACCTTCCAATCGGCATAACTCTTTTGCCGAGACTACACTGTACGAAGCCGCTCCTAAGTCAATTTCACCTTTTTCAAAGGATTACGAACAAAATTTTGGTCAACAAATCTAGCCTCACGTGGATCAAACCATCTAACAGGAGAACGGCATATCTAACAATGTCCTTCTTCATCAACACGCAACATGTCTAACAATGTCCTTCTTCATCTTCTACAACCAGTAATGCTGCTTCAGATAACGATACATCTTCATAGCACCTGTATGAATAGAATATCACGAATCATAAGCCTCCTCAAAAATCAACTCTCTCAATTCATCGACATTAGGAACACAAATACAACCTTGAAGCCATGATACACCATCATCACCAATAGTCACCTCCTTAGCACCACCTCATAACATTGTCTCTTTAAGAACAAGCCTTAATGCACTCAAAGAAAGATGACTGAGATACAACACAACCAAGGATTTAACTAGGCTTCAAAATGTCCAATCTAACGAATCTGTCCAATCTACAGCTAAAGGCCTCTCCAACGTGGGAATGAATGCTAGAATCCCATACTCACTGCCTTTCTAATCAAGGTGTCTGCTACCACATTAGCCTTCCCCAGATGATAAAGAATAGTGTTATCCTAGTCCTTCAATAGTTCCAATCACCTCCGCTGCCTTAATTTCAAATACTTTTTCCGCAATAGATGTTGAAGACTCTGATGATCCGTATACACCTCACAAGACATACCATATAAGTAATACCTCAAAATCTTGAGCACGTGTACAATAGTTACTTACACCAAATCATGTATTGGATAGTTCTTCTCATCGGGATTCAACTGGTGAGATGCATAGGCAATCACCATATCGTCCTACATCAACACACACCTAAGGCGAACACGCGAAGCATCACAATAGATCGTATACATCCCCGATCCCAAGGGAAATACTAAAACTGGAGTTGTTTCAAAGCTGTCTTGAGCTTCTGAAAGCTCTTCTCACACTCATCAGACCATCTGAATGGAGCACCCTTCTGAGTCAACTTATTTCATAAAATTGATGAATGTTTCTGGGGCATTAGTCAACTAAAATGACATCACCAAAAACTCATAATGCCCATAACGAGCCCTGAAAGTCGTCTTTGTCAAGACTCGAACCGATGTGCCGCGACAGGCACCCAATGCATTACCCAACCGAATACCAACTTAATGTATCTTTCTTATCATACCATCATGGATAAGTGGACCAGAAGGGTCATTATGATATAACCAGAATAAAACATAAGGGAATGCTCTACATAGGACGACCCAATATGTAATACAAACTTACACATGTGACATACGGGCCCATAAGACCAAAATGATCACTCGTACAATGAACATAGGCCGACAAGGCCATACAATCTTTCATATACATGACATATGTATACAAGACTCTAAGAGTACATAAATATCATAAAGGCCGGGATAGGGCCCCGCCATACCAATAAAAACATGTCCAAAGCATACTGACCAAGTAAGTAACTCCGGAGCAAGTGGAGTGTACAAACACCTTCCGCTAAGCTGATAGCCTACTAGGAGGAGTGTCATCCTGTTTATTGGGACCTACAAGCATAAAACGCAGCATCCTCGGGCAAAAGGAATTTCAGTAGGAATAAAGTACCGAGTATGTAAATGTTTACCCTAAAATTGGATAACAATTGAATTTATTTGTGGTTTTAAGGACACGTGATTTCACTTGGCACTAACTGTGAAAATACGTAAATTGATATTGAAAATTGACTGTAAAAAAATAAATCAAACCAAATGAGATGTATAGCTTTGGCCATCGAGCTAGGCCTCCCTCGAACCAAATGAATATTCTACTGGAAAATATGAATAGTGCAACAGAGTATTGAAAGAAAGTTAGCATATTGCTTTGTATTCCGTGAATATGATGCCTTTTACAAATGATCAGACCCCATTTATATAGTAGAGGAGTCCTACCTTTGATACAATCTTAAATACAGTAAGGAATCCCATGATTAACTGATTAATTGGTCTTTTCTTGATACGTGGCGAGATTTCCTCCGTGATACTCGCCTCATTGCGGATATTTTGGCTTTCTGTTATTTGGCTCGGTAAACTTCCCGCGATTTTTGCTCGATCTCTATCCTGCCTGGTTTCAATTTTGGCTGACCTCGATCTCGATCGGTCTCTGTGTCACAAGCTCGGCAATCTAACTTTACACTGCGGCCCGATATAACATGGGGTCGAACCTTGGCCTACCTCGTTCCAAGACAAGCCAGATTTTGACCGTATACAGTAAGGCAGAAAAGCATAAATAAGAACACCAATATAAAGAGAGATAAAGAAGATACAACCTGTAACATCTCAGTGCATCATCATCATATCATACCCGGCCACGAAGAGGACTCAGTAAAAACATACCCGGCCATCATAAGGCTTGATAGAATGATCACGTGGAGCTCGGTAAAATACAACTTATCAGTGGTATCACAATAGGTGATGTACCCGGCCGACTATAGCACGGCTCGGTAGAGTAAAATAGATACATATATATAATGCATACTGGACTCATCGAATTATGTTCTAAACCTTTCGGGGTGACTTAAGGTCGTTGCACCTTCGATAAATGTTATGGACATTATACCATCAATATGAACCCTAATAGGATTCAAGGATCATACATACTTTTTTAGAATAACTTTATAAGGAAATAACAACATTGACAACCTTAGTTGCTAGGAGTAGATCCGTTATGAAATAGCGTATCATTTATGTTGATTTCACTTTAGATCATGCCAAAAGAAAGAAGTAATTTGGGTCCTCAATACCTTCCAAGAAATTCTTGAAACAACTCAACTCAATCTACTAAAGCACAAGGAGATTCAAAATCAGTGCAGAGCAAAGGCTAAGTTCGCAACTTAAGCTAGTAGCTCGTTTATGTTAATCTGGGCAGCATCTCCCTTGTAACAAGGGCCTCCTCTGGTAACATATACCAACAACAACAACCAGAGCAATATTGAGACATTTTCGTATCAATAAAAAGATAACATTTAATAATAACAAGTCACAACTACTTCACGACTAGCGGCAAGCTCCGATTGGAAATCGTATACCCCATATCACCCCTTATAGACTTCTTACGTTATCTTAACAGTATCATTAACATGATAATGAAGTCATTCATAAATGATTCCAGTCTTATACAATATATTTATAACAAAGGAAACAATCCACAACTCCAACTATCCTCTATTAGCGACTTTATTCACTAGTTCATGTCTAGACTATCCATTTAACTTAATCAACATCAAGATACCCTTAAGCACATACAAGAACACAATATACATACCTCCTACAGTAGTTTCAAGTTCCAATCCAAGTTATATTTAGCTTGCAACAGCCCTCAATGGCAGAACAACACCATAGAAGTGACTTAAGTTAATCGTCATTTCCAAACTCATGTTTCAAATGTTTCTTTCACCAATTCACTTGATAAACATATAGAAATGCATAAGAACACAAACCATATCATAATATAATTATTTCCCCTAATTTACAACCATAAAAACATCTCTCTCTCTCTCTTTCTCTCTCTCTCTCTCTCTCTCTCTCTCTCTCTCTCTCTCTCTCTCTATCATATATATATATATATATATATATATATATATATATATATATATATATATATATATATATATATATAGATAGAGAGAGAGAGAGAGAGAGACAACCCAACAAGAGATAACAACATCTCTTCCCCTTTCAAGTGCTATCTTGTTACCTTTCACTCCAACACCACAACCAGCATGTAATTAACCTTAAGCACCATCAAAAGGATCTTAAAGGTACCTTAGGCAGTAGATAAATTTTTGAACCTCGGGCATAACTTAGCTCACCACCATCCTTATTCACATCACAACACCATAGAGGGGTTATTCCTCATCTTTGGCTAACATTGATGTTCGATTATGGTGTATTTCTTTGGAATTTGTTTGGAGCCTTTGGGGAACTTTTTGGGAGGTTTTTGAGAGTGTGAGGATTGAAGAAGGTCGAAAAAAGAGCAAATCTCACCTGAAAAACGAGATAAAAACAAGTGAAGGTCGACCACCAACCAAGTGGGTCCCATAGGGTCTTGCTGCGCAGTCTCGCCAAAACATGAATATCTCTTTACTCCAAAACCGTATTGACAAATGGTTTAATGCGATAGAAACCAGACTCATAGATCTCCAATTTTGTAGGAGGATCACCCAATATTTCAATGTACATTGGGAGAAAAGCTCATCTACATTTGACCTAATATTCAGCATATTTATGAATGTAACTTGTGATGACCTTTGCCAACTTTTGTTCCATAACTCGCTTGACTTCAAAACAGAACACACAACTATCATACGACTACAATAACTCATAAAATTACCTCCTTATCATGTTAATTACTCTAGTCTCACCCCAAAAGTACACATTATAACATTCCCAACTTGTCGACTTTCGAAGAAACTTATTTTCTTCAATTCATTTAGCTTCTAAGCCTTCCAACCCTATTGGTACTCGTTATCCATGATCATTAATATTTGTGAGCGCCAAGGTAACATGATTAACTTACTTGATATACATTCAAATAGGATCATGTTCCGGAGCATACATCAATTGGCTTACAACGTGCTCTCACCTACATAAACATGGGGTGTAACATCATTACCCCTTTGGAATATTCGTCCTCGAATGTTGACTAATGTGCTTGTCAGTGTCATACACTATAGTTCTTACAAATACTTTAACAATGTCCTTACCTCCTAGTCAACTGTTCTGTGAATAAATCCAAACGTCAGGGCATTCCCCCCATTAGGCCTCTTTCTCATACCATGACTTGTGGTCGGAATTCGTCCTATAATGTAACTGTTGCTACCTTATGTCATGTCATATGTACGACTCTGTCCTTGTATGAGCACCTAGCGACTCTTCTCTCATTTTTCCTCTATTATTTAGCCGATCTCTAGGCCTCACTTAGTGAACATATACAAAACTATGACAAGTTGTCCCTCTAGGCATCTATAGGTGTACTGAAGTTCTTCCCTTGGTACTTTGTCGAGCTTACGACTATTGCTATATTTTGTTTCATAGCCTTGGTTATCTATGCTTATAGCTTTACTACATCTAGGTAGGTTATACTACACCATAACACTTACTTTGGTGTATTATTACCGAGGTCTTATACCCAACTCCAAGTTACTCTCTCGCTACTTATCCTATGTGTATAAATCTATGTCCTTTAATTCTTCCTCATTACTATTCATCTTAAGAATGACAACTTAATCTCATCTTATACTTTGTATCTTTCATCCATCTATTGATGATTCACCTTAATGTTGACCTATAATTTACCACTTATAACTTGAAACCTCTTACGTAATACATTATCACTAGGGCTCACGTCTCATCGAGGAACATCTGCAGTGATTTTCATGATCCACCTAGGGACGATACTATACTTTGATAACTGTATTTCATAGCATCCTAACGCGATTCATCATATGGGGGTATTCTAATCCAGTGCAATTCATGAAATCCATTTCTCGTTAAATCGTTAATCAGTCAAAGGCCTAAAAGTCATCCTTTTTCTATCACAATTACACTTTTATTCTACTACCAAGGCAACATTCCATCTCTTCTAAATGCTCCTAGTCTTAGACTCCTCCGCGTTAATTCAAGTTGTACTGAGCTTTCTATAACTTACGAAAACCATCAGCTCTCTTGTTTGATGGGCTTAATTCTGAGACCCTACCTACTATTGTGTCACGACCCTGAATTCTCACCGTCGAGACCGTGATGGCGCCTAATATTTTACTTGCTACGCAACTCAATGTTAGAGAATCATTTAGCCAATTTTTTTATACATTACAGAAAATAAGGTCAAATAAGCTAAAGCGAAATAAAGCGAGTGTGGAATAATATAAATGCCATATTATCTGCTATATTTGGGATCTAGAGTCACAACTCACGAGCTACTACGATTTACTACAAACATAGTCTGAAAAGAAATACATTGTTCTGAAAGAAAAGAAACAGTATAGTAAAGTGACTAGGAAGAGACTCCAAGGTCTGCGGACGCCGGCAGATCTACCTTGGGTCTCCTATCGAATGAGTCCAGCTGCTAAACTCACGATTAGCTAGGGCCGACACCAAAATCTACACAAGAAGTGCAGAGTGTAGTATGAGTACAACCGACCCCATTTACTCTGTAAGTGTAGAGCCTAACCTCGATGAAGTAGTGACACGGCTAAGGCGGGTCACTCACACTACAACCTGCACGCAGTATAAAAAATATAGAAGAAAAGGACATGCAGGATGAAGTGAAGCAGTCCATTGAAACTGATAGCTACAGCTTCCGTAATAAGTCAGTGACGTTCAGAATATACCAATCCTTAAGTACAAAAATTAAGTACCGTAAGACTATCACAACTCAGAGGAATATAAACACATAAGTCGTTGCGGCGCGCAACCCGATCCCACCGTACGTTACATAATTCTCCCTTATTCCTCATAACAACATGAACAACAATAAATATATATATATATATATATATATATATATATATATATATATATATATATTCCGGGATGGACCATATCACAATATCATAATTGTAGTTCACCCTTATTCCACCAAACAATCTACCCTTATTACACCTATTGTGGCGTGCAACCCGTTCCCACCGTACAATATTGATTCACCCTTATTCCACCTCAATATATCACCCTTATTTCATCTGTTGCGGCATGAAACCCGATCCCACCATATCAATATCAAGTACTCAATAAGCACAGTAAAACTAACAATTCAAATCACAGAAAACCCTTTACGATTCAAAAACACCAAACTGAACAAATAGGAAACCTTGTACAACATGATAATTCGAATAAGTAATACTACACAACGAAACCAATCCAGAATTTATAACTAAAAGGTACAGATAAACCAACTTGAGCAAATAGTAGGAGATTATGAAACTATGGAAAGAACTAATATCATGAACAGGAGGAACAATGACAACAAGTAGCAATTAGGCATGGAAACACGTTTAGAGCATATAACAACTAAGACAGTGATGACGTCCAAATCTACTACTAAAAAGTAAATAGACACGGTCGCATGCAATATAATTTACCTAACTATGAGTCGGGGTCAAATCTCACAGAAAACAATATGTAGGCGACTAGGCGTGTAAGAGAATTATCACTTATTATGCTAAGCCAAACACTTAGAAATATTTTGAAAAAATATTTATGTCTAATTGCGAAAATGAAAACTAACCTAGAAGAAAAATTAAATGATCAATGGCTACAAGTATGGACGCATAGGGAATTACACTCAAGTAATGATCCAATGTATTTCACGATTTTACAAATGGGAGCAAGTTTATGTTAATTAGCCTCGGGTAATAATTCTATATTAGCTTCTTCTGAAGACTAACAAGACTTCCTAATTGAATTATCCCTAAAACAATTAAGAGATTAAGCACACCCGAATACGACTACAAGTAGTTCAATCCTATCCCTTGGTAGAATCTATAAAGTGAGGGTTAAAGCCTCAAGTTCTTTTTAATTAATCTTTCCCAACCCCAAATAATCTTTCCCAAAATTAATTCGAAGTTAATGGGCGAGTCCTAGGGTTAGCTAATCCCTTTGGAAACATTAAAGAACAAGAATAATTAAAGAAGCAATAACTCACTTCATAATAAATAAAAATCGTTCAATACATAAGCACAACAAGATATTTAATCCACACTTTAAATATGAATATTTCCATAAACAAGATTCAAGTGTTGGAAAAAATACTACACACTCAAATATTCAATACAAAGTAAGGAAATGAAGAAATGATTAAGAAATTCTCAACCACAAGCTTCAAATCTTCAAGACCCAAGTGTGTGTGCAAGAACCCTAGCTTCCCAAAACTTGTCTTCTCTAGTCTATGGAGTGAACATAAGCCAAAGATATTTTACAAATGAGCTAATCGGATATTAAATGGCTTGGGGCCAAAAAAATGTGAAAATTTTAGAAGTACCCAAAACTGAAGCGCGATTTTCGCATTTGCGAACACTGGTTGACCATCACATTTGCGATAAAGACTTCCAATTTGCGAAGTTTGACTGTCTGGTTTGACTTTGCATTTGCAAAGACCTTTTTCACACTTACGAACCTTGTTTGACCGGGTTTACATCGCAATTGCGATTGGTTAATCGCAATTTCCAATTCTGCTATCTTCACATTTCCCTCAAATATGTCGCAATTGCGACACCTGAGGCCATTCTTCAGATTTTCTTCTTTGCAACTTCTTTTTGACTCGTTTTCACTTGGTTTCTTCATGATCACTTCTAAATCACATAGAACCTATAAAATACAAGTAAACGACATTAAACACATGATTTTATCAACCAAATATAGCAAAATATAAGCTTAAAGATGAGATAAGTTGGTAAAATACCAACTTATCAAACCCCCAAACTTAAACTATTGCTTGTCCTCAAGCAATGAAAGCGACAAAATCTCCTTCCAGGTATTTAACTCAATAGTGCATCCATATCATATCAAGTCAAAAAGGTCTATGATACGCTCAAATTACACCTTAACAAATTGTGTAAGGCGATCGATGTCAAATATAATAACCCAACTAGGTTGGGATCGAATCCCACAGGGAATAGGTGTGAAAAGATTACTTGAGTAATGTGAAACTTGACTTAAATCGTAATTCTATTCCGTTAGCTAACAAGAGTGTTGTAATTGTGTGTGGTGAAGACAAATATAATATTGTGAGATTGTAATTAATTTAATTAAAGAAACCAAGGTTGTGTCCCCTTCAATGGAATGTAATGCTATCGGTGTTAATATGATATATTTTTAATGGGAGGTCCTTTGATATGCAAATGATTTCTAAGTGACTACTCAATATTTTTCAATAGTTGAGTAGTATTTCCTCTTTATGATTTTTCCAAATATAAAAGAGTTGCAATTAGGATTAATCAATTTATGCCAAATAGAATTCACTTATTCCTAAGTGATTCTATTAAATAAGGTTTAAAGCCTTGAGTTTTTGATATTCAATTCTTTCAAACCCTAACCCACTTTTCCAAGTAAAGAAAGAGTAAAATGGAATTTGTTAATGTTTGCAACCACCAACAATAAATGAAGCATGAGAAATGAATAAATATCAACCAACTATTATATATATATTCAATGGTAAACACCCATTAATATTACTCCCATTTAGGGTCCACAACCTTAGTATTTAAGACTAGCCACTCATACTAAAATACAAAGATAAAACAATAATTAAAGTCATAAAGCTTACAAAAGTGCAAGAATCTCTATTCAAAAGCTTCCAAAACAATGAACTATTCAATGCCTTCAATGTAGCCTCTTTTTCAGACAAGATGACCCACAAAACCCTAGTAAATCTATTTATAGTGGGCTAAAAGTCAGGGTCAAAATTGGACAAAAATGTCCATGCAGAGCACTTATGCGACCGCATACTGGTCGCAGATCACGTATGCGGTCCGCATATCTTCCTAAAGCATAGCATAATCTCAATTCTCTTAACCCAGCAATTGACTGCATTTCAATTATGCGTTACGCATTTCCATTATGCGAGCACATTTTCCTCCGTAGAAGTGCTTCTCAGCTTTATTTATTTCAATTATGCGGCCACTATGCGGTCTGCATAAGCGTTATGCGGCTGCATAATGGATCGCATTTTCTCCTCTTCAGTTGCCCATGAGTCTGCTTCAGTCTGCGATGGTTATGCGGTCCGCATATGCTTTTTGCGATCGCATACTTGCAACATTTCTACCCTTTTGTGACTTTTTGACTTATTTTTCATGTTTTGGGTCCTCAAGCCTCATGCACAGCAAAACACCAAAACTTTATAAGAATTAACTAAAAATGCATTGAAAGATGAACTAAAGTTTATGTAATTGGTATCAAATGTGCCGAAATTCTACGGCACATCAACACCCCCAACTTAAACTCTTGCTTGTCCTCAAGCAACTAGAACAATTATTATCCTATCCTAAACTCTTACCGACAAGTCACGAAATAGTAGTGATTGTAGATGGTTTAAACTGTCAGTTAACAAGCATGTAACTTCTTTTATTTACCCTTCATGGAAGATAAGTATCACTTAACAATGGGACCAATCAGCTTGTGAACTTTCCCCACTTGGGGTGAATGATGCACATTTTGACATAAGTCTTGAATTTAGTAACTTCAAGAAAATATGTCTCATGTCTCTATCCCTCATATATATGTTCGACTATTAGGGAGATTTAAGTAACCATGGTATTAACCTCATACGTTCTCTACTCTTATTTAGTCACATAGGCTTGGGATCTAACTCCCTCATGTCAATATCCTGTTTGGAGTGTAACACCACTTCCCACATTCCTAGGATTCTTATAACGTTCATAGTGCTAGGGTTTTCTCATTGTGGGTTCAATCAACTCTCCTTTCATAACTTCTTGTCTCCCGTGAGAGACCTACACATTTATCATTACTCTCTAGGCCATGCCTTTCATATATCACGTGCCTATGTAACATGTTTACATCCTAGAACCATATACATGGCTCCCATACTATCCACATGTACTAGTTAAGCTTATGTCTCATTTATCACGTCACTTCCTCTTACGAGGTGGGTAATCACTTCTAGCACTCTTCTCACATAAAGTATGCTAATGGTACGATATACTTGTCTCATATGTCATACTATTCATTCGACATGATACATGTGCCATCTGTTTAATATTCAAGCCTTTACCCTTTCGTCATGTCACATGACAGCATTACTTGGAATAAACCAAATAAGCATTTAAACTTACCTTGAACCTCAACGCACGAGTTGGAGGAAAAACAGTTTCACAACTAGTTTCATCGCACGATTAAGAATATCAAAGAAGGATAATATTCCTAAATGCCCATGTAGCATCCTAATTATATATGTGGTCGACAATACACCGATAATAAGTTCTCTACTAGACACGACTCCGAGACATCCTAGGACACTTTAAAACCTTAGGCTCTGATACCATATTTGTTACACCCCAAAATCGAGGAGTGCGACTGGTGCTCAACCGAGTGAACCCGACCGAGCAAGCCTGTTAGATTTCATTCTACCCAAACTCATCCATGAATAGAGATAATACATATTATCATTAATTAGACAAAAATGTGTTCATGTCTACAATACCAATTCATTTCCAATAGTTTCATCATTTTTAAAGTCTCAAATGGATAGTAATACGTCCACAACATAACATAGTTTTTATTTCCCTAGCACCAATACACAACCCACATTATATCTACGGAGCCTCTATAGATAAAGAAGAGTACAATGATAATGCCGGCAACAAGGCCACAGATATACCTCAAACAGAATACACAAAGTACAAAATATTCATGACCCCGGAATGAAGTGGGGCTCACCAAGTCAGCTGGGAAGAAGGTGAACTGCTATCATTGACCAATATCTCCTGCTGTGGAACCACCTGCATCCATTGAAAGATGCAGCGCCCCCGACAAAAGGGACGTTAGTACTGTCGAATAGCACTAGTATGTATAAATAAACACCCTCTAAATAAAATGACAAATAATACAAATAAGATTATCATAATATCAATGAAAGCCTTAATCAACATCAAACCTCAATTTAGGATCAAGACAGTGTTCAAATTAATTTCCATATCTCACATCGGGAGATTTTTAGTATCGATATACCATTGTCCACAATACCATTATTCACAATACTGGTACCACCGTACATTTATCACGGAGTCCGATCACGACCCGATCGGCTAGGCCATCTCATTAGAGACATCAACCACAATTTCTCTCAATATCAATACCACCATCTTTAACACGGAGTCCGATCACGACCCGATCAGCTAGGCTATCCATTAGGGACATCAACCACAATTACCCTTTCAATTATAATTTCCAGCACAATCACCACCATGTGTGCGGCATGGTGTCCGATCATGACCAGATCGGCTAGGCCGTCTTATTTGAGACATCAACCTTTTTATATCAATCATTGCATTTCATAATACTTTCACCTCTTTTCATTTCATTGGCACTAGTGGCCATAATTATAAGATCATTCTTGGCACGTTGGCCATATTCAATATTTCATGCTCACATTATCAATTTCAAATATCATCCTTATCATCAACAATAAACGCAAATCAAATCAAAGTGTGTAGTACACATGTAAACAATTTAGAGTCTAATGCACATAGAGATATTTCACAAAATTTGGCATAATATCCTTCATTTGAACTTGACTTAAAGTCGAAACATTATTAATGCACAACCCATATTTTAACTCATCCTCAATTGGTAACATAACATGAATAGAGCATTTGGGATGCTTGTTGAACATATATCTTTCAACCCAATCTTACTCAGAATAGCCAATCTCATAATGAATCACTCGGGACTTACATAATTTACATGAATATCGTGGGATTCAATTCTAAGAGAAGAGTTTAGCCAACATACCTCACTTGAGCTTCATTACACTCTAAATATTCCGGAATTCTTAGCAACTTCAATCTATTTTAGAAATATAACAAATTGAACTAAAATTAGGAAGATGATCATGGTTCTAGCTCATTTGAGCATTTTATCAAACACTAGATGTGCATTAAGATTTCATGGTCCTTTCATGGAGGATTCCATCATCCCACAACCCAACCTTTACTATTTTTAACTAAACAATCTTTTTACACCCTTTGATAACACATGCATGCAAAATAACCAACCCTCTTGCCAATAAATTATCTTGCTTATTATCTATTTCTACAAAAAAAATCGAAATTGAGGGTTAGGGTGTAGAATCTTACCTCTAGGATAAAGTCCTAGTGAGTTTCCCTTCTCAATCTTTTAAAACTTGGGCAAGAATTGAAGAACAATTATTGGAGAACACCTTCTCACTCTAGGGAACCCTCTATCACTCTAAAATGTCAGATAATAGCTCAAAAATAACCCAAAGAGTGTATTTAACGAAGTAGGGTTGGGTTTTAAAAACCCAAAAATGGAGCTCCGGAACAAGGTATGCGATCGCATAACCGATATGCGGACCGCATATCGGTCGCATAATTGGTTACAAAATAGCCAAAAGAACTGTCTGTCGACCGCGCTGCTTCCAGAATAGCCCTCACCTGCTCACTTCTGCGGCCATTATGCGGCCCGCAGAGTGATTATGCGGTCGCATAATGGACCGCATAAATGCACATTTCCGGCAAAAATGTTTCTTTACTTTCCCGTGCATTGTTCAACACAAAAGGTCTGAGCCGCGGCGAGCAAGCTCGCCGCGAAGAATTTCTATAATCCTCAAACACGTAAGCCTAGTCCGGCACCATGAAACATTATTTTCTTTGCAAATTTTACCAGGCCTTACACTTAGGTACTTCGAAATTTTCCGGGGTGTTACAGATGGCTACTAGAGGCAACCTCAGAAGAGCCTATATTAGAATGTTTGCTTGGGCGGCGAGACATTGTACCTGCACAAGACGAACAATGTTAGCCACAACACGTAAAACAAAGCAAGATCAAACGGGGTAACCACCCCACACTTATGTAATTGGCATGTTCACAAGTAAAATATATATTGGGGACTCAGACTACCCCATTGGAAGTACGCCACAAGCAATCAGCAGCCCACTCAACCACCAACACAATATTCCAACACATAACCACGGATAACACTAGTGTCAGAGACAAAATTAAGAAGCTAAGCTAGTAATCAAGAAAAATATAAAACAAACAAACAAAGAAAACAAGAAGTTAGTCTAATTCTCTACTAACAAATTAAGATACAATACAACACTACACAAGCATAATAGCATAAATCGGACATCTCATATGGCACCTAGAAATACATGAGCATGGGGTGGTCAATCAATTAGAACTTGGGGCTAACAAGTTAAAGTTTCACAGCATAAAACATTGCATCCCACCCCACACTTATCATAAAGCATTATATCCTACAAAGCACCTTGTTTCTCAATTTGTAATACTACACAATGTTATGTCACTAAGACATTTCAACAAGCACATTGTAGGCATATCTTGCACCTATTTATTTGCAATTCAAATTGGGGTAGACTCAACATGTAACCAAAGAAAATTCACCTCACACCACAAGCACAACAACACTACATCTTCACAATAACACCAAGTTTACAAATTTTGCATCAAATTCACTAATTTTCGGCTAGAAAGGCATCCCAACCAAGCTTCAACATAAATCAATTCCACGCCATCAAAACACACCAAAAATATTCCATAATCGCTAGAACAGTAAACATTCCACAATTTAAGCACCATTTTCTACCATAATAAGCAAAAAACTAACAAATTACACAACTAAATTTACCTAGGGTTTGGTTCAAAATAAACTAAAACTACCTTGAAGATGAATAAACTACTAAAAGAAACTACTAAAAGAAAAGAGAAGAGAAGAGAGGAATACTTACCTTGAAGATGAATAGAGGGGATTGGAGGGGTGTGTGGAAGAAATTTGAGAAGAATAAGAATTGGGAAATTGGGGATTAGAGAAGGGTGAGTGCTGAAGCAGAATTAGAGGGGGGGGGGGGAGGGAACGAGTGTTTTGGTAAAAAAAAAACTAAAAAACATTTTTTTTCAATACGTTGCACTGCCGCGTCGTAGGGCGCGGCGCGGTAGTGTATTTTATCAGAGGGTCGATTTTATTTCATCTGAGAGCCATCTAGCCTAACGCGGCGCATGGTGCGACGCCCCACGCAGCACGGTAGACCAATCAGAATCTGCCTCATTTTTTATATTTAGCTCACGGGTTGCACCCCGACTCTATTATGTACTTATTTTATGTCCAATTCATGCTTGTACCTGCCCAACAAAGTCTCAAAACTCCTAAACTCTAATAATCCTAAACTACAGTTATATAAACTATTCTAAACAAAACAAAACAAAAAAAAAATGTTAGAAGCATAAAAGAAAAACAAATTGGGTTGCCTCCTAACAAGTGTCTGATTTAACGTCACGGCACGACTCAACCCGTTTTTAAGCGTCGGCCAAGTTCACTGAGGTCTTGTGTCGTGCAATGTCACCACCCCAATAATGTTTTACTCTCTGCCCATTTACTAAGAAGGTACCACTGGAGCTCGTATCACGCAATTCCACCGCTCCATGAGGCCTCACACTTACCACAACGAAAGGACCTGCCCATTGAGACTTAAGATTTCTAGGGAAAAGCTTCAACCTCTAATTAAACAAGAGAACTTCCTGACCTGGCTCAAACTCGCGATGTTGGATTGCTTTTCATGCCATCTCTTGGTCTTTTCTTTATACAATTTGGCATTTTCATATGCGTGCAATCTAAACTCATCAAGCTCGTTGAGTTGTAGTAACCTCTTCTCACCGTCTAAGTCCATATCCATCTTTAGCTTTTTAATCGCCCAATAAGCTTTGTGTTCAAGTTCAACGGGCAAGTGACATGCCTTCCCATAAACCAACATGTACGGAGAAGTACCTATGGGGGTCTTGTATGTAGTTCGATATGCCCATAATGTGTCGTCCAGCTTCCCGGTCCAGTCCTTTCTATTTCCACTTACTGTTTTCTCCAAAATCTATTTTACCTCTCTGTTTGAAACTTCTACTTGACCACTCATTTGGGGATGATAGGTAGTGGAAACCTTGTGCTTAACTCCATACTTTGCAAGAACATTATTCAGCAATTTGTTACAAAAGTGAGTTCCTCCGTCGCTTATCAACACTCTTGGAGTCCCAAAGCGTGTGAAGATGTGATTCTTTATAAAATTCACCACTACCTTTACGTCATTAGTAGGAAGAGCAATGGCCTCCACCCACTTAGAAACATAGTAGACCGCTACCAAGATGTACCTGTGACCATTAGAGTATAGGAACAGTCCCATGAAATCAATCCCCCAAACATCAAAAAGCTTTACTGCCAGAATATTTTGCAAAGGCATCTCGTGCTTCTTCGTGATTGTTCTGGTTCTTTGGCACCTGTCACACTTTTTAACAAAGGCATGTGCCTCCTTAGACAATTTTGGCGAATAGAAACCTGATTGTAGCACTTTTTGGGCGGTTCTATCACCCACCGTGATGACCTCCGTAAGGCGAGGCATGACAGTCATGCAATATTGCATTCATCTCTTTCTCAGGAACACATCTTCGCACCAACTGATCTGCACACTGCCTATATAGGAATGGCTCATCCCACATGTAGAGCCTCACATCATGTAGGAATCTTCTTCTATTATCAGGTGTCAATTCTGGTGGCGTCACCCCACTTGCAATAAAATTCACATAATTTGCATACCACGGGGCTTCACCTAAGGTGACTGCTAATAACTGCTCATCTGGAAATATTTCTTTGATTGACCCTCCTTCAGCTACATGGTTCCGATTTTCTAATCTGGACAACTGATCGGCCACTTGATTCTCTGTCCCTTTTCGATCGCGGATTTCTAAGTCAAATTCTTGCAAGAGGAGGACCCAACGAATCAGCCCTGGCTTGGCATCTTTCTTTTCAAACAAGTATTTGATAGCTGAATAATCTATGTAGACGATGACTTTGGTTCCCACTAGATAGGATCTAAACTTTTCAACGCCCACACAACTGCAAGCAACTCTTTTTCAGTAACTGTCTAATTTATCTAAGCTGGATTCATAGTTTTGCTCGCATAATAAATGGAGTGAAAGATTTTATCTCTCCTTTTCCCCAAAACAGCTCTGATTGCTATGTCACTTGCGTCGCACATTAACTCAAATGGTTGCGCCCAATCTGGGGCAATGATAATTGATGCAGCCACTAACCTTCCCTTCAGCTTCTCAAATGCTTTCAGACAGGCATCATCAAACTTGAAGGGGACAGCTTTCTCAAGAAGCCTGCACAAAGGAGAAGCAATTTTCGAAATATTTTTAATGAAACGACGATAAAAATCTGCATGACCCAAGAAACTGCAAATGCCTTTGACGGATGTCGGTGGGGGCAATTTTTCAATCGCTTCCACCTTTGCTTTATCCACCTGCAAACCATTTTTGGACACCTTATGCCCCAAGACTATACATTCACGTACAATGAAATGACACTTTTCCTAGTTTAGTACCAAGTTTGTCTCTTCACACCTAGCAAGCACTTTATCAAGGTTCATTAAACAATTATCAAAAGAGAACCCAAATACAGAAAAATCATCCATGAACACTTCTATAAATCTTTCAACCATGTAAGTAAAAATAGCCATCATACACCTTTGAAAAGTCGCAGGTGCATTACAGAGACCAAAGGGCATTCTCTTGAACACATACGTGCCATAAGGACACATAAATGTGGTTTTCTCTTGTCTTCTTGGTCTATTTCAATTTGATTATACCCCGAATAACCATCCAAGAAATAGTAGTATTCTTGACCAGCTGATCTATGAAGCATTTGGTGAATAAAGGGGAGGGAAAAGTGGTCCTTTCGGGTGGCATTGTTCATTTTTCTATAATCTATGCAAATTCTCCACCCAGTGATAGTTCTTGTAGGAATTAAGTCATTATTTTCTTTAACCACTACAGTCATCCCCCCTTTCTTAGGCACACATTGAACGGGGCTTACCCATTTGCTATCAGAGATTGGAAATACAATACCTACATCAAGCCACTTAATCACTTCTTTTATTACACCTCTTTCATTATTGGATTTAGTCGGCGTTGTTGCTCTACACTTGGCTTGTGTCCGTCCTCCATGAGGATTTTATGCATGCAGAAAGTTGGACTAATGCCTTTAATGTCAGACGTCGTCCACCCAATTGCTCTCTTGTGCTCACGTAGCACTCTCAATATCTTTTCTTCCTGCAATTTAGGCAAGTCAGAAGAAACAATAACAGGTAAAGTGCCAGAACTACCCAAATAAGCATATTGAAGGTGAGGGGTAGTGGTTTAAGCTCCAATTTTGGAGCCTCCTCAATTGACGGCTTTGGAGGAGGACCACTTGGCTTATTCAGGGGCTCAAAGGGGTGTATTCCCTGCATGTAAGCACAAGATGCATCTAGGATATGCATCATCTCCTCAACCTCATCATCAATCTCCAAGATATCGAACAATATGAGTGCTTTTTCTAGAGAATCGTTTAGATATACACTCATGTAAAGAAGTTGCTCATCCACCTCCACAACAGATATCATAGAGAGCTCCTCATAGTGGCGGGGAAGTTGGATCGCTTTGTAGACATTAAAAACTTCTTCCTCGTTGTCGACCCTCATAATCATTTTTCCCTCTCTAATTTTAATAATTGCATCACCAATAGCAAAGAGAGGTCGTCCCAATATGATTGGAACTTGTTCATCAGCCTCAAAATCTAGAATAATGAAGTCAGCTGGGAAGATAAATTTCCCAATTTGTAGCAACACATCTTCAATCACTCCTTCAGGGTAGGCTATGGACCTATCGGCTAATTGCAATATCACAGTGGTTGGTCTTGGAGCTCCCAGACGCAATTGCTTGAACAAGGACAAGGGCATCAGATTTATGCTCCCCCCAAATCACAAAGAGCACGACCCACATCAATATTACCAATTCGCATAGGGATGGTGAAGCTGCCAGGATCCTTAAGCTTTTGAGGAAACTTGTTTTGGACCCTTGAAGTGCACTCCTCAGTAAGTGCAACTGTCTCAAACTCAGTCAATTTCCTCTTGTGAGCCACTATATCTTTTATATACTTAGCATACTTGGAATTTCACAAAGTACAGCCACCAATGGTACATTTAATTGGACCAGGCTCAACATAGAGAGAAATTTGTTGAACATGCGATCATCAATCTTTTTCTGCAATCTCTGGGGAAAGGTGGTGGTGGCCTTGCAGCCTCCACTAGCTCTGAACCTGCATCATTTTTCTTTGACTCGTGTATTGCCTTAGGGATCAGCTCCCCCTCAGGTATAGGCTTGTCCTTTATCTTCTTTGGCACTTCCTATAGTTCCCTCCCATTTCTGAGTGTAATTGCATTAACTTGAGGGTTCTTCTCTATATCACTGGGAAGAGAGCCTGCAGGTCTAGTATTTTGATTTGCTGCTAACAGTCCCATTTGCCTCTCAAAATTTCTGAAATCGGTCCTGAGCTACTGATTGTCAAGCAACAACTTCTTCAGCAAGTCATTCGTACTCTCTTCTGTTTGTTGGGCTGGCTTCTGAGGCTTATTGAAAATTCCTTGGGGCCTAAACTGATTCTGATTCTGTTGATTTCCGCCCCATGAGAAGTTAGGATGATTCCTCCAATTTGGATTGTAAGTGTTCCCATATTGTGTATGCTGATTCATCAGACCTCTGCTCTGTTGCCCCACATAGTATATAGATTTAGGATTCGTAGGGCATATGTCACTCATATGATTGTCACCACATAGCTCGCAGCAAATAGACATATGTTGTACATGTTGCATCTGTTGTGTTTGTTGCATTGTCATTCTATTCATCTGATTTGCCAATTTTGCAATATCTGCTCTTATGGCTGAGAAGTCATCAAGTTCAATCACCCTGGCTGCTTTCTGTTTAATTGCTATTCATGAGTCCCCATCTCCTTGCCAATTATGATCATTAGCGGTGAAGTTAATTCGCAAGAGTTGGATTTCACTGTACGGCCTTTCCATGTAGCTACACCCACACGCTGAGTCAAGATTCATCTTTGACGCCTCGTCTAGCCCATCAAAAAAAGTGTGACCCAATACCTCATCAGTCTGACAATGATGCGGGCAGTCTATGAGTAACTTCTTGTATCTTTCCCAAGGTTGACGAAGTGTCTCCCCATCCCGTTGTTGGAACCCAAGAATTTGGCTCCTCAGCGACTTTGTCTTCTTAGTTGGGAAAAACTTGATTAAGAATTTCCTTGCTAAATCATCCCAAGTGCGGATTGAGTTGGCGGTCTCCTTATGCAACCACTCCTTAGCTTCCCCCAATAGTGAAAAGGGAAATAGTGTCAGCCTGACATAGACCTTGGAAACGTCTTTGGAAACGTTCGGATAATTGTAAGTGTCCATAACTTCCAAGAAGTTCTGGATGTGCCTTTGTGGGTCTTCATGAGATAGACCCACATATTGCCATGTGGACCGAATCGGATGTACCATGTAATATTTAAGCTCAAAATGCCCTGTGATATCAGGCTTCACAATAGCCTGAGTCATATTAGAAAGATTGGGCCTCGCGGCTTCTATCACCTGACGTTTTTCATTACCTGCCATCTCTATTGGTTGTGGTTGAACTACGATGTCCAACTCTCTTTCTATTATGGTTCTAGCTTCGACTTCCTTCTTCACTCTGTGAAGTGTTCGTTCAATTTCTGGGTCAAAAGGAAGGAGGTTGTTTGCGCTTCTACTCCTCCGCATTCAAGAGAAGAGCATCCGTTAACACAAACAAGGCAAACTGAAAATTAAAACTTGAACAAATAATTAATAAAAGCTTAACTCAGTCAAGTAGCTAATTTCTAAGTCCCCGGCAACGGCGCCGAAAACTTGTTGTGACCAAACACACTCACGCAAGTATACCTGATTGTCAAGTAATAGAGTAGTGAGTACAAAATAGATTCAACCTCGAATAACTTATCGATTCAAGAAATTTCTCACAAAATAGATAATTTACTAATTTACTACCTAAAAACTATCAAATAGTGAAGTAATTAGAAATCAACCACAACACTTAAACAATTTCGAATAACAATCAATAGGAGAGATGATATTCCAGGGTCACGGGTTAGCTAACAATCGTGTTGCGTTCTTGGCTGAAAATGACTAATTGATTTATCTAGGTTGTTGATTGACAGGGTTGATATTGCTCATAAGAATCTGTCGAGTTCTTACTCGCCTATTCAAGCTAACTTAATGCCTATATGTCTATGGAATTAAGATTAACAAAAATGCATTTACACTTCCTGTATTTCAACCAAGCAAGGCAATTAGGTATATGTCTATCCTAATTGCGAATCTGTTCCCCGATGCCCAGGTTCAAGAACTTGCTCTATTTAATTTTATATGCAATCTAGAATTCCCATTTTCGAGTTCAACTTTAGATTCGTAGATAGTATTTCACTTTTAGCTACTCAGCAAAATAATTAAAAAACAGAATTAAATAAACAACCCAATTTGATAAAATTAACTTCGTCAAATTAAACTTCAAACATCAACATTCATGTATACCCATGACCCTAGAACAATAAGATTCGTAGCCACTCATGTTCATACAATCATCAAAAATAATGTTTTTAAACATAAAATAAACGAATACTAGAATAAAGATAGAAATATTGATCATATCTGTGCTCCCAAGTGTTTTGTCCTTTATTTTTTCTCTCCAAGTTAGGTCACCCCCACAAAATCGTGTTTATTTGTGTATTTATACCGTGTAAAAATAACCCGGGATGAATATACCCTTTCCAAGTCGAAGTAGAAATTACTCTACAGTTTTTGCACACCCCTGCCGCGACCCGCGCCGCGCTTGAGTATTTTTCTTCAGCGTACACTGTTTTCTCTTAGCAGGCCTTTTTACACTGCTGCGTCATGCCCTGCGGCGCCCCATGCGGCGCGGTAGTATAAATTTCTTAGAGTAAACTTGTTTCATCTTCTTTTGACATCCAAACTTAGTACACGACCTCAGAACACGATCTCGGCTTAATTTATTGGGCTTTTAATCAGACTTCAAATACGTACTAAGTGTAGTTCACTATAATTTAAGCTCAAACACACATAAAATGCAGTAATTAGAGTGCAATACTATGACTAAAACACGAGCTTCTAGTCTAGCATCAGAATATGAACAAACACTCTTTATACCACATATATTTTCTAAATTGTACTTACTTCGAACATAGTTTATACTTGATACGGCATCATAAAAGTATAAATACATAATTGCCTTTTTAGTTTAACAATACAAGACAAGGCATGCCTTTGATTTGTGTATTTTCTGATGCACCTAAGAGAATCTTAATAGTACAACATCGTAATTCATTTTTTTCTGTATGAAAAGACGAGGTATGCCATTAAATTGTATATCTTTCAAGGCACCTTTAAAAATCTTCCTACCCATTACATAGCGCATGCTTATACGTAGAATATTATGGCAATCTTGGCTATCATAATTATAACTATAACAACCCAATCGATCATTTTGAGCGTTTTCATTTTGTTCAGTTGTTTAAAGTCTTGAGTTGCTTCATATGATGTATTATGACGTGTGTAAATTATCGGTCTTATATTTCAGGTGATTCGGAGTTGACTTGGAAGAATGATTCTCAACTAGGAAGCTTTAAGTTGGAAGTGTTGACCAAGTTTGACTTTTGAGTATTTTGACCCCGGATCGAAGTTTTGATGGTTTCTCTGGGTCCGGATGGTGATTTTTGACTTGGGTGTATGCACGAATATGCATTTGGATGTTTCTAGAAGGTTTCGACACTATTTGGCGTAAGTTGGCAATTTGAAGATTTGGAATGTTCATAAGATTGACCGAGAATTGACCATGATGATATCACCTGTTATGCGTGAATTGAGGCCTTGAATAAATCTATGTTATGTTATGGGACTTGTTGGTATATTCGAACGGGTTCCCGAGGAGCCTGGGTGTGTTTCGGATTAATTCGGACCATTTCTGATTCATGTTAGCATTGTTGAGAATTTTGATACTTGGTGTGACCGCACCTGTAGAATTTTGGGCGTAGGTGTGGAGCTGCAAATGCGGGTGAGGAGGCGCAGAAGCAAAAGGTGAAGCTGGGGTGTGATGTCGCAGATACGTAGAACTAAGCGCATCTTCGGGAACGTAGATGCAGGAACATCTGCACAGGAGCGGGAAGGCAAGCTGGTTAAGTGCTTTGAAGAAGCGGAAGGGACGTCGCACCTACGATGTCATAGAAGCGGATAGTGGTCCGCAGGTGCAAGAACCCTGAATTGTTCTCCGCAGGAGCGCGATATTGGTCGCAAAAGTGACACCGTAGAAGTGGTCATTTATTCGCACCTGCGAAAATGCTGGGCATAGTATATATAATTCGAGGGTTGATCATTTTATCACATTTTTTAAGTTTGGAGCTCGGTTTTGGATGATTTTTGAGAGGAATTTCACTACATGGATTGGGGTAAGTATCATTGACTCGATTTTGATTATACTTCATGAATCTATCTTCATTTTTGGCATTTAATTGATGATTTCAAACGAGAAATTGGGGTTTTGTATAAACTTTCCTACGGTGAATTTTTGAGTTTTGAACACCGATTCGGAGGTGGATTTGAGTCAAATTAGTATGATTGGACTCGTAATTGAATTGGTTGTTGGATTTTGTGTGTTTTATCGGGTTCTAAGGTGTGTGCCCTGGTTTGACTTTTTGGTTGACTCTGAATAAATGTGTAAAGATTCGACCCTTATCTATTGGGTTTGTTTCCTTTGACATTATTTGATGTTTTTGAGTTGCTTTTGGTAGTTTCGATCTGTTCAGAGGTCGATACACGTGGGATGGTATTTCTTGAGTATTGTTTGGCTTGCTTGGTATTGGATTCAACTTATTCGAGGTTAGTAACATATCTAAACTTGGATTTGAGGGTAATTAACCCAGGGAACTCTGTTATAAGAGATGTATTGAGGTGACGCACATGCTAGGTGACGAGCATGTGGGCGTGCACCGAGGAAATCATGATTTTAGTCGACTATTAGATTATGACCGTTCTTGTTTTGCTGTTATATCCTATTACCTCCGTGCTCTCCCTACTTGTTTGATTATATGAGCTGTGAATCATGTTAGAAATCATGTTTAGGCTATATGCTCTAACTGTAATTATATACTCAATCATGATTCTTCAATTTCATATCATATCTCAGTCTCTGTTATCATTTACTTACATCATGTTATCATTATTTGGGCTGAGTGGTATGAGATTTGTGAGCCCGTGAGACTAGAGAGATTGATGACTGAGTTGGGGCCTGAGGGCACGATTATGAGTAATATTATAGGATCGGGCTGCATGTCGCGACGAGCCTTATTGGGGTTTTCATGGGATCAGGCTGCACGCCGCAACATGCACTTATTGACTTATTTATGGGATCGGGTTGCACGCCATATTGGCTTTATATTAGCGCTTGGGAAGGATCCGCCCCTCTTGAGGTTGACATGCCAGCAGTGAGTGTGGGTACTTGTACAGTGCTTAGTGATTGTGTGTGATGAGTGGGAGTTTGAGACAAACAGCTTGAGTATGTTCGAGGGTGAGAGTACCTGGGAATATCACCGTGAAATCATTCATTCGACATGCATACTAGGAATATAGGCATAGAGATGCATTTTCCTCATGCTATACGGTATTGTGATATTCATGATTTGACAAGTACATTTGACATGTAGGCATTGAGATATATACTCCTCATACTAGATGGTACATGATAATTGATGACTTGACATGCATTGTTATGTAGGCATAGAGATGCACTTTCCTTATGCTTTATGATAATGAAATATCTTATATGTTGCTGAAAGTTTGAGAATAATGACAGTTTTTATATATACTCATCTTTTGGTGAATTCGGTGCAACATTTAGGTTTAACCGCTATACCTGAAAAGCATGTCTGTTTTTTTCACACCCCATGTTTCCGTACGTACGAGTACGTCGTAAGTCGAATGATGTAAGCTCAGAAATGAGATCATCTTTGAAAGTATATAATGTAAGCTATCATGTTAAATTGGAGGTTACAAATATTTAAGATCATGAATACCCAGTACCAAGAGGGTTTAAAGTCTTAGAAGCTAAACGAATTAAAGAAAATACGTTTCGTTGAAAGTCGACAAGTTGGAATGTTATAACATGCATTTTTGGGGTGAAACTAGGGTACTTAACATTATAAAGAGATTATGTTATGAGTTATTTTAGTAGTATGATAGTCGTGTGTTATGTTTTTAAGTCAAGCGAGTTGTGGAACAAAAGTTGGAAAACGTCATCACTAGTTGCATTAACAAATATGCTGAAACTTAGGTCAAATGTAGCTGGGCAATTCTCCCAATATACTTGGAATTACAGGATGATCTACCTACCAAATTAAACATCTACGAGTCTAGTTTCTAACGGATTAAACCTTTCATTGATACAACATTGGAGTAGAGAGATATTCGTATTTTTGCGAGACTTCACAGATTGGTAGGTGACAAGTAGGTGCATCACCTACTTGCCAAAAGGAGAGGCCTCAATTAAAAGCTCCAAAGTCGGCCAAGAGGGAACTTTTAAGGTCTTATCAACTCATTTATTTCACCCATATTTCTGACCAAGAAAACCAAATTGAACCCCTGCAACTCCTCCCCAAAAATCCCACACAAACCTAGGTTATTTCGGGTGTTACAATATGATTCTAGTGCCGAAAAGCTCGGACAGCTTGCTAGTTTCTATTTCTCCTTCATGTAGCTGCATTGGGGGACTTATTTTGGATGAATAAGGGCTAGGTTCCGTGGCTTCTACTCTGTCCAAGGTAAATTTATGCTTCTCCTTCCATTATCTAGGCTTGTACGAGTTGTAACTCGATCGTAAAGACTAGACCTAGCGAATTTCGAAAGAGTGGTATATTGTTTGTTGTTGCGTCATGGTTGGCTGGTTGTGAACTTATTTTTAAGTTTAATTCATGGATGGTTTATTATATAAGAGGATTAATTATGTACTTTTGGCTGTGTTACTCAATTTGAAAGAAAAGACAAGTCGAAAGGTGTTTTAGTAAACTGAAAAATTAATTTTGAGTTGTTGAACTTGTGGGACTGTTTTGTGGGCCGTTTCGTGTTGCTTTTGGGTTGCCTCTTTTGCTACTGTATTCATGGATTTTGGGAGGAGAAAGGGTGTGGAGAAACACCACATAATGTCAGGGTGGTTATCAGGTTGTTCGTCATTACATTTTAAGGTTATTTTACACTACTTTGGTTGTCGTTTTATGTATGAAGTGATTAGGGTGTGTGGGCTGTTTTGTGGTATATTGTCATGGAGATAAGGTTGGAAAATGATGCATAAATGTTGTTATTATTTTATTCTTGGTGTTTTTGGTATATGGTATTAGAGGAGGGCCTTGTTACAGGGGAGATGCTGCCCAAATTTACGTAAACGAGCTACTAGTTTAAGTTGCGGACTTAGCCTTTACTCAGCACTGGTTTTGAATCTCCATATGCTGTGGTAGATTGAGTTGAATTGTTTGAAGAATTGCTTGGAAGGTATTAAGGACTCAACAGAGTTAAGGTATGTTAAGGATAAATCTTTCTTTCATTTTGGCATGATCCAGTAACTACATGTATTTGATAACGAGAAATAAAGAGAAGTTCATATTCCTGAATTTATGTACATATTCCTAGTCTCATAAGTGACGGCATTCCCCCATGTTGGGACTTCATATTCAGTTTAGTTTTGTCTTCTGTCAGCCAAGAGAGCAGAGAGTGTATATATATACATTATTAAAGTATTTTCACCACCATCCAGCTATAATCGATGGGCAGGCCCCTATTGGGCAACCTCTGATCAGATTGTGAGTTATATACCGAGCCTACTGTGGCCGCGCGCCTATGAGCGAGCCTAGAATGGCTAAGATACAGAGCCTAGTATGGCCGAGCGCCTATGAGCGAGCCTACTACGACAGAGAAATTTCACATACCGATCCTTATAAGGTCGGACAATTATTTTACTTACTATATTGAGAGAGTTCAATCAGTATCAGTAGGTAAGCATATCTTCAGATTATCTTTGACTCCCAGTTACTTTCAGTTATTATATTATCAGTTCAGTTTCAGCTTTCAGTTATTCTGTTGCCTTACATACTCGGTACATTATTTTGTACTGACGTCCCTTTTGCCGGGGACGGTGCATTTCATGCCTGCAGGTCCTCATTGACAGTTGGACATACCCTCCCAGTAGACAGAATCAAACATCAGCTTGGTTGGTAAGCTCCACTTCCTCGGAGTTACCAGGTCTAGACCTTGGAGTCCATTTTTATATATACAGATTTGATGGGTAGGTCGAGGCCCTGTCCCGACCATGGTACAGTTCATTTATCTCTAGAGGCTTGTAGACGAGTCCTGTATATTTTTGTATAGCAGTAGATGTTCATGGCGGCTTCGTTGGCCTGCACAATTATATATATCAGGTTTTGGGTATGTTTAACCTTCATATGAGAGAGACGTTATTTTCAGATGATTCACAGTTACAGAGTGGTACGCTCGGGCCGAGTATGGTACCGGGTGCCGGCCACACTTCTTCAGGTTTGGGGCGTGACAAACTTGGTATCAGAACAGTTCTATCCTAGGGAGTCTATAAGCCGTGTCTAGTAGGGTCTTGTTTATAGATGTGTTGTGCACCACATTATATAAACAGGGAACTACAGGGCATTTAGGAGTTGTTACCCTTCTTTCAAAACCAAATCGTGCTATAGAGCTGAGTCATAAGAGTTCGAGCCAGGACTTATGTTTGCAATTGATATAGAGTTGCTTGCAATTAGAAAAATTGCGGCTAGCCAGAGGGCCACTACAACAGCAGGTAAGGGCACTAGTAGAGAGATAATTCTTGACAATGTGGCCAGTTTGAGGCCCTATCAGATCGTGCATACCAGATGTGCAAATTTCATACTTAAGGCCCTAAGATGAGAATATCTACTATACCCTGCGCGAATAGCAAGCCATGAGAGTACTAGAAGGTAAAAGTATAAGTTTCAATAGATAACAAAAGAAAGATAAAGATGGGTACGAGGTACCCAATTAATGAAGATTATCCAAATTTTCAGTTCAGGCAGAGAAATATAAGGCTTCTAAGTTACCTTCAACAGAAATAGAGGTACGTACAATTGGCCACACCCATCTCAGTTATGCCCTATGGAAGCTAACATATATAGTTTAAGAGAAGGATGGAATATTAGGATCCATCTTGGGTTAGAGTAACCCGAAATGGTGGATTGACCCAGGGGAGCTAAAAGTTAAACAATGTTTTGTTGAGTTTTTCAGAATAATGTGATAGACAGAAATATTAGAAGTAGAATAAGAAGAGAGTAAATGAATCATTATAAGTAAGGTATGAAAAATGAGTAAGAACGGTAAATCAATATATGGTAGGATGATAGAATCTATGATCAAGTGAAGGAAAAGATAGGAGGTGATAGGCCTTGAGACATTAAGATAGTATAAGCTGGTGATGACTTTTTGGTTTGATGCGATTTTTCGATTTGGTTTGTACACCCCTGGTTATTGCTAAAGAACCGAACAACTGGATCATACATCTTCAAGAACAGATAAAGAGAGGTGCACCTAACCCACCTACCCACTCATCAATCACGGTGTTCAGCTGACTTGCACTGATAGACCCCTATTGTATTGGAATTAGGCGCCCATCTTTTTACTGTTGTCAATGAATCTCTTCCATGTTCGATTCTACTCTATGTTAGAACATTTCTGTGAATGCTATTCTGATCTAAGTGGTCTTATTCTTTGTCCCGTGCTAGGAAGCATTACTCCTCTTTTCATTCCAAATTCAAGAATACGACCGATACGATTAATTGGTCTGTGCGCCTCTCTTATTACTTTTTTGTATCCCCCTGTTCTTCGGATACAATTCGATCCTTCTACGGCCAAATCTCAATTTGTGGAAAGCCTTCGATGGCTTCCTTATGAAAACATAAATTTTTATTTGGGTATAGACGGTATCTCTTTATTCTTCGTGATATTGACCACATTTCTGATCCCTATTTGCATTTTAGCACTTCTATAGGGGCTATTAGAACTACCAGAATATAACCATAACTTATAACATGATCACAGGTTTACAGATTCAAATGGAACATCTAATAATGCTTAACAAGATCACATACTATCAGTCTTACTTAACCTTGAAATTGGTGATAGAACCAACCCTTTATGAAATAAGCAAACTATTATGTCCAAGTAGTAGCAATAAAGAGTTTCTCATAAACTTCATAGACTAGGTTTAATTCAGATTAAAGGGGAAAGAGAAGACGGTATACAGTTTCAAGACAGTACACAGGACCATGAAATCATGAGATATATGTAGAGATACATACAGAACCTTCATTCAACTATACATATAGATATTTCAACTAATGTCATAGTCTTACAAAAACAAGATAAGTCTCAATCATTGTAAAATCAGGCCAACAATGTTATTAAGGGTCAAAGATAGGAGAGACATTATATCAAACATGTTTAACTCAGCTGCAGAGTCTAAGATTAACATCTATGCATGATATAGTTATACTCATCTTGTAAAACAGAGCACATGCAAGATGGTTGTTGATGTTCACAAAGGTTTTCCTTAATGAGACTGTTTCATGCAAAGAGACTCAGAGATATAACTAACAGTTAGGCATGGGTATAAGACTTTCATAACAATGACTCAAAGAATGCTTATAGATTAACAAGCACTAATCTAAAGAAGGAGAGCATCTATGCACTTAAACTTCACATACTTCAATTAAGTGATGAATGATTAAACTGAGAGATTTCATGTTTGTACTAGTTAGGATTATCAAACAACAACCTCAACAAAAAAATGCAGAAACAGTAGCAGAATCGTTAAAAGAAAACTTGAAGCCTATGCAAACATGAAAACTCATTAAGGCATATTAAGTAGCTTAATCGCACAGGCTGTTTGATACAGAATAGAAGCTATCGAAGTCATATAATAACTTATTCAATACTGATTAAAGATACTCAAAAGTATAACATGTGACCATAAGTTAACAACACATCATTGTGAACTTGAAGTAACACCTATACACTAATGACAAACGTCATAAACGAACACAACTAATAAAAGACAGCAGGATGTTCATGATATTTGAATAAAGATAGTCAAAAGAGAAAAGGGTGGAAGTGTACTAACCTTTCTAGGGCAGCAGACCGAACAGGGTTTCTAACTTAACCATATGAAAACCAAAATTTTAAGCCCTTAAGCAGTGAAAAAACTCGGAAACAAGAGGAAATAGAGATCAATCAGAAAAGAAAACCTAGCCTGTTAATTCGTATGAGATTTTTAGACTATTGTTAGGTCTAGTAGGTATTGTTTGGTGTGATTGTAGGTTTTTTTTTGTGATGAGACCAATCAAGGATCTATTTAAAGTGCCATTTAATTGCCTAAGATTTCAGATTCAACCATAGGTAGTGGAAGATGATGATTACCAGGTGATGCAAGCATAAACGAGTGAAACAATCGGAGAGACAGAGGTAAATCAGTGAGAGTTTTTACCTGGAAGAAGAGAAGTTAACCGTTGAAGGCAAAATCCATCAGTCAAAGCTTCAGTATACAGAGGTCATTGCGTTTGACCTTTGGACCTTGAATAATCATAATGAGGCTTTGAGATACGCTCATGCATGCTCCGATTTGACCGAGCATAAGAGAAATATGGAGAGTTGAAGTTTCACCTTTGAGTCTTGGGTTTCAGATTTTGGTTTTTTGAATCCAATCAGTGAAATAGAAATCAAATCACAACCCTCATAGCCTAGGGACAAAGCGAATGATTTTCTGAGTTTGGACTTGAGAGAAAGAAGATGAAACGGTGTCTCGATGCTAAGTTTAGAGTCTGGTACTTCA
This sequence comes from Nicotiana tabacum, assembly GCF_000715075.1. Lineage (NCBI taxonomy): Eukaryota > Viridiplantae > Streptophyta > Magnoliopsida > Solanales > Solanaceae > Nicotiana > Nicotiana tabacum. Next base: position 115,104,574 of record NC_134083.1, read on the forward strand.
TATTTGAATAACAAAAGAGAAAGATCAGTGGGATTCTTGGATAGGGAAGGAGGAGAGGACAATTTGATGAGAGATTTCATGACCTTGCACGAATTTGTGCAAGGTCTGTTGATTGATGTTCATGAGAGACTGAGAGAAAGGAGAGGGAAAGAGGAAAGGGAGGCGGCTGAAGGGGTTGTAAATGAATTAGGGTTAGAAGATTGGGAGGGGCCATCTTTGAATTAAGAATGAGGGAATTGATCTGGTCCATTGATCTATTAGATCAACGGTCCAGATATTTTGGGAATAAACTAATTTTGTGGGAAATTTCGGTGACCATTGGATATTTGTGATCCAACGGTCAAGATTGAAAACTCTAGGCATTTAAAATTAAAGGGGAAATAGAGTTTGAATTCATGGGCCATTGATCTAAGAAACGGAGGGCCCAAACTTTGTGTTAGTTTTGTGAGTGAGTACGATGGGTGACGTGGCACGATCTAATTGGTTCAATGGGAGTGGCATGAATTGCCGAAATGGAGCGTAGGGGAATTGGACGTGGGTCATTTTCAGATTGCGCTGGTGCATTGGGCAAATTTTGATTTAGAAAATAGCCAATTTGTGTTTAGGAATGTATTTGCAATTGTAGCCATTTAGTCTTTAACCTCTTTAAAATTAATTTAATTAAACATAATTAATTTCTAATAAAATTATAATTATCAAATATACTACTAATTATAATAATCAGTTATTTGTAAAATACATTGTCTTCTAAATTATGACACTAATTTCAAATTATTAACATAGTAGCCTATTTAACTAAAATTGAGAAATAATTTATTAAATTAATTATAAAGCCTATGTGGTGTGTTTAAAAGATTGTTTTAATAATATCAAAATAGTAAGTACATTTGTAATTACATAATACTAATGTTGAGTGATTAATTTCAATATTAATACTTAATTAATTTGTAAAAATAGGTATTTATCGATAGAAAATACTTCCAAAATATTTATTGTAAATTATTAAGTAAAAGTAAATTAATTTTAAAAAGGAGGGTCAAAATTGGTCGTCAACAATAGTCTTTAAGCAACTCTAACCACCTCTGTTGCAGCAAGTTATGATCTTTCTGTTTGAACAGATATTGTAGACTTCGGTGGTCGGTACAAACCTCACATGGGACACCGTACAAATAGTGCCGCAAATTTTACAATGCATGAACAATAGCTGCAAAACCCAAGTCGTGGACTGGTAATTCTTCTCATGGACCTTCCACTGTCAATACACGTAGACAATCACCCTACAGCCTTGCATCAACACCATGCCAATCCCAACATGTGACGTATCACAATACACATCGTAAGACCCTAAACCCGTAGGCAACACCAACACTGGGGCTGTAGTCAAAGCAGTCTTGAGCTTTCAAAAGATCACCTCACACTCCTAGGACCATCTAAAAGGAGAACCCTTCTGGGTAAATCTAGTCATAGGTGCAACAAAGGATTAAAACCCTTTATGAAACAGCAATAATACCCGGTCAAACCAAGGAAACTCCTGTAAGGCCCCATAAATATTTGGCAAGTAATTTAAGGTTCTGTGTTGCCTATGTAGGCTAATGTATTGTATTTTCAGACTTTTTGGGTTAAACAACGCGTTGGGGAGTTGAATCATTTTGACCTCGCGTCGCCCAGCTCCTAGCACGCCAGACAATGCTATATCCCTCGCGAAGCCTAGTCTATAGCACGGTAGACCATGTTATATCCCTCGTGAAGCATGATTTGTAGCGCGCTAGACCGTGCTATATTCCTCGCGTAGCCTGGTCTGTAGCCCGGTCCAGATTTCGGAGGATCCATTCTTCTATCTTTATAACCCGACCCTATCTTGGTAAATAGATATAAGGGACCATTGTTTGAAGGGAATATTTGATATTTTTAGGGAAAGGAAGTGCCCTAGAGTGAGGAAAAATCCCTAAGCTAATTATTCATCAAATTCTTGCTCAAGCCTAGAAATTCAACTAGAAAGATCACAAGGTTATCATCTAAGAGATAATGTTCCATACCCTAGTTTTTAATTTTGAATTTGGGTAGAAGATGGTTGATTGGGAGTATGATTCTTGGGTGTGAGAGTATTATTTATATATGCATGTACCAATAAGGTTTGTGGAAAGTTTTTTAAGCTCAAATGGGTAAAGATTGGGTTGTGGAATAAAAGCAAATCTTGTAAAAGAACCTTGTAATCAAATTTGGACATCTAGTATTTAATAAAATGCTCAAACGAGCTAAAACCATGAATATCTTCCTAATTTGTGTTCAATTTTGTTATATTTCTAAGTAGATCGAACTTGCTAGGATTTCGGGAACATTGTAGTAATTTAAGGAAAGCTTAAAGCGAGGTATGTTGGCTAAACTACTCTCCTAGAATACAATTCCATGATGTTCCCGTAAGTTTCAAGTATGGTTGGCTCAAGTTCCTTATTCCCATGTTCGGAGTTGTCCCCAATAAATTCGATTGTCCCGAGTAAGCAAAGTGTCGAGAATTATGTATTTAAAATATTTTCTGAATGTTCCTATCACATTATATTATCCTTCGGGAATGTGTTCAAGAATGATATGTGTATTAAAATGTCATGGCTTTGAGTCGTGTTTCAAATGAGAGTCCATTATGTTTAACTTGGAAAGAATACTCTATGCATTTAAAACTCCTATTGCTCATATGTGTACCTAAAGTCTCGATTTGAAATGTCTTATTGTTTATAATCTATAAGGATGCTTGAAAGTGAAATAAGTCGGTTGGACATATAAAGTGTGGCCACCGTGCCAGTAATAAAATTTATACTTGTGGCCAATGGTGCCAAGAAAATGAAATGATGGGAGAAAAGTTATGAAATGAGCTTTGATTCAATTGTTCCAAATTGACTTCAAAAATAGATTTGCCTAAAAGCTTATGTACTCATGTCATGCCCAAATATGGTTGTTTTAACTAATGCTATGCTTTGTAAGCATTTCCAATGTGTTTTGAGCTCTTATATATATTCATGAGTTGAAATTCTGTATTGTCCCTTTGGGGAAAAGTATTTCAAGAATAAATGATGTGTTACTCGTTTATGATTTTAACTTGTCCTTCGATTGCCAATCTAATTACTCCATTTCTTGGAAAGAAATCTATTGTGTTTAAAGTCTTCATTGTTGATATTTTTTATGATGATCGGAATTTTCTATTTGTTGATATTTTTTATGATGATCCATGAAAGGAAAGAAATGAAAGTGTAAAATATGAAATGCGGCCATTGTGCCATGAAAGAAGAATTATATGTATGGCCAAGAGAGCCAATGAATTATAAGTGTTGAAATAATGTGGTTGTTTCCTTTGTATGCAAATAAAAAAATCTTTTTGACAGTATCGTTAGTCACCGAGGAAGGGTAGGTAACAACTTAACCCCGAAACTACACGTGCCAGTGTAGGAGTGACTGAGGGGTAAATCCCAGTATTGATATGATGAAATTATTCCCCTTAATTGGGATGGGATTGATGTGATGATATTATTCCCCTTATTTGGGATGAGATGATTGCTAGAAAAGGGTGATGTCGATCCACACGGCATTGTAGCGAGACGGCCTAGCCGATCGGGTCGTGATTGGACGTCATGCCGCACACATGGTGGTGGTTGTGCTTGAGATTGTGATTGAGATAATGACTGAAGTTTGTGATAGTAATTGTGCTTGTGGTTGATGTCTTTAGGTGAGACGGCCTAGCCGATCGAGCCGTGATCGGACTCCGTGTAAAATACACGGTGGTATATCTATATCGGTACTAAAGATCTCCAAACCAAAAGTAATATTATCTCCATATTTTGGGAATTATTATGTTTTAACTTGGACTTTGGATATCATTGATTTTTGATTGTTGTTTCCATGGTCTTCCCTTTCTTACATTGGCATTCTATTTTTAAAGAGGACAGTTATCTTTACATCATAGAACTATTTTGTATGTACTAACGTCCCTTTTTGCCGGGGGTGCTGCATCTTTAATGGATGCAGGTGGCTCATCAGCGGGCAACTTTGGTCCTCGTTAGCAGTCACTCTCTATTCAGTAGGGTTTGGTGAGCCCTACTCTATTCTTGGCCTGATGTCATTTGATGTTGTACATTGTGTTTTGAGGTATAGTGTAAGGCCCATAAATATTTCACCTAAAACCCGGGGTTTCGTAGTGGGTTGGGGAGTTGAAGAAATTTTTAGAAATATAGGGAAATTCCGCGGTCCATTTTGCGTTAGCAGAACTAGTCTGCGGACCGCATATCGGCTGCAGACTGAAGCTGAGAACTGGGCAAAAATTTTGGACCATTATACGTCCGCATAATCGTTTTGCGGGCCGCATAACCCATCACAGTCCCAGCATGAAAAATTTGTGAAGGAAGTTCTGCGGCGCATTATGCGACCACAGAACAGGTCTGAGGACTGCAAACTGGTCGCAGAGTGGGACAAACTTGCCAAAATCTGCAGGGCCATTATGCGGTCCATTTTGCGAACCGCGGAAGCATTATGCGATCGCATATGCGGTTGAAGATCTGTGTCGGGTCTTCATTTTTCTAATTTTATAACCCGACTCCCATTTTGTTTATCTAGCCTAAGGGTTCATTTTTTGGGGATCACTTGTCATTTTAGAGAGAGGAGAGAACTATTATAGAGAGAGGAAAGGGAGGGTTAAGGATTTCACTATTCCACCTTAATCGAACCTTGGGATTTTATCGAGAGGAACTTGCTAGGGATTCAAACAGGTAAGAATTGCTTTCCCCAATTCTTCAATTTTGGGTTTGGGGTTGATTATGGGTGATAAGGGTAGATTTATCACATGTAAGAGCTAATAGGGCTTGTGGGGAAGTTGTTGAACAATCATGGGTGGTTTTGTTGTTGAATTGGTTGAAGGAAAGGTTGGGTAATAGTTCTAACAGCCCTTGTCATACGAATTTCTCTAATAGTGCTTGTAATTCTCCCCTCCTTTATAGATTGGCATCGTTAAGAGTGTTGGTACATTATTGTTGCATTACGAAAAGCTCTTTCGAGGTATGTTGGCTAAACTCTTCCCTTAGAATTGAACCCCACAATACCCTAGTAAGTCCCGTGATGCTTATTATAAATTGAATTATTCCAAATAAGCCTTGTGTCAAAACAAATATGCGTTCAATATGTATTCCAAAGATTTTTGTTATGTGATGTTACCGTTTGAGAATGTGGTTTAGGCATAGGATGTGTGTTATTGTGTTATGATTTTAAAATGTGTTTCTAACAAAAGTTATCATGTCTAATTGTGTAAAAGAAATCACATGTGCCTAAGACCCTAAATTGCTCAAGTATGCGTTAAAGCCTTAATTTGAAAGGCCTTGTTGTTGATATTCCATGATAATATTTGAAAGTGAAATAGTAAGCATGAATTATGAAGTACGGACAACGTGCCAAGAATTATATTGCGTTATGGCCAATGGTGCCAACAAAATGAATGACATGTAAAAGACTATGAAATGAGTGGTAAATCCTTTTTATAATAAATTCCTTGGGAGTATCATTTAACCACCGATGAAGGGTAAGTCGAAATAACCTAACCCCAAAACTACACGTGCCGGTGTAGGACTGATTGAGGGGTAAATCTCCGTGCTAATGTGGTAAGATTGTTTCCCCTTTTATGGGATGAGATTGATGTGTTGATCTGTTCCCCTTAAATGGGATGAGATTACTGCTAGCGATATGTGATGTGATGTCGACCCACACGGCATTGTGGTGAGACAACTTAGTCGATCGGGCTGAGATCAGAGGCCATGCTGTGCACATGGTGGTATTGTGAGTTTATGTCTCGGGGTGAGACGGCTTAGTCGGTCAGGCAGAGATCGGACTCCGTGCTAAAAGACAGTGGTGTATCGGTGCTAACGATCTCCTAACTTAAAATACTGAAATTTACTTGTCTCTAACTTGACACCTTGTTACTATTTGATCCTCTTATTGATGTCTGATTTCCTTCTCTATTTACTGTTATTCATTCTATTGAGAGGGTGCTTAGTTTTACATACTAGTACTATTCCATATGTACTAACGTCCCATTTGCCGAGGGTGCTGTATCTTTAATGGATGCAGGTGGTTCCATAGCAGGTGGTATTGATCAGTGATAGCAACACACCCTCTCTTCAGCTGATTTGGTGAGTCCCACTTCATTTCGGGGTCTTGTATCTCTTATCCTTTGTACATAGCATTTTGAGGTATAGCCAAGGCCTTGTTGCCGGCACTGTCTTAGAACTCTTTACGTCCTGTTAGATGCTCCATAGACATAGTGTGGGTCGTATCTATTTTTGGGAAGGTTAAACTAAAAATATTATAATCGTATCATCTGTTTTACTTTAACTATGATTGTACAATGTATTGTTTTTTAGACTTGTTAATGACGTAACTAATGGAAAGTAACTGGTGTTATTCAGATGACTTTTTACTGTCTAATTAATGAAATGTATTCCTCTCTTTATTTCTGGGTGAGTTTGGTAGACAACATTATGTATGGTTGCTCAACCAGGGTAACTCTGTTGAGCGTCGGTCGCGTTCCCCAAGGTCGAGGCGTGACAAACTTAGTATCGGAGCCTAATATTTTAAAGTGTCCTAGGAGGCTACTTGGGAATTTAAGAATAATACCCTTCTTTGGAGATCTAGATTGTGCGATAAATCTGATTGTAAGTTTGTTCCTCCTTTAACTCGTGCATTGCTCTAATTTTCAGTATATGGCGCATGGGAAGAAAGCAAGAACTACCAAAGAAGCCAATGCCACCCCAGGAGTGGCAGTTGATCCTTTACTTGATGATGCGGGTGAGCACCCGAGGGGTGAGAATATTCCCCCCACTACTACACTACCTGATTCCACTACACCTGAGCAGACCACACTAGTTCCTGCACCTACTGAGGGTGCAATGATCCCTCCAACTGATATTCCAGTTCCACCTTCAGCCCAAACTTCCGGTCCCGGTGTATCTGATGGGGATCTTAGGGGAGCCATACAGATGCTGGCTTAGATAATGGTTTCCCAGGACTAGAGATCAGATGTTGCACCCATTTCTTCTAGTAAGACAAGGGATTCCACTAGTTCCAGGTTTAACATATTTGTCCAGTTAGGCCCTCCAGTGTTCATAGGTACTCATCCTGAGGAGGATCTCCAGGATTTTATTGATAAGATGCACAAGACCCACCGAGTTATGTGGGCTACTGAGACAGAGGGAGCAGAGTTTGCCTCTTACTGCCTGAAAGGGGTGGCCTATTCTTGGTTTGAGACGTGGGATGACTCCTGTGAGGAGGGTAGCCCTTCGGCGAGATGGAGTGAGTTTGTCGATGCTTTCATTGATCATTTCTTGCCGGCCGAGAATAAGGCAGCCTGTGTCGCCAAGTTTTAGAACCTGAAACAAAGTAGCATGAGTGTGTGGGAGTATCATATGAGATTCGCATGCCTGTCCAAATATGCTAGCTACATGTTGACTTCTATGGAGGCTAGAGTGCGCCGGTTTGTGCCGGGCTATAGCCCCTTGGTTATTTAATAAGGCCGCTACAACTACCTTGAATTATGATATGAACTAGGTTAAGAGGGTGGAATTTGCTCAAGCCACAGAGACCCGCAAACTAAAGAACATAATGGAGCGAGAGAGTAGCAACAAGGCCCGGTCAGCGGGCCACTTCAGTGGTACTTCTGGTGGTGGTGGTGGTAGGACAGCTTTTAGAGGAGGGTCATCAGGGCCATCCCAGTCTTTTGCTCAGTCTTCAGTCAGTGCACCTCCATCGGGGCCTAGTCAGCAGCAGGGGAACCGTTTTAGGCCCAGCCAGGGTAACAAGGGATCATACCAGCAGGGTCAGTCTGGTGGGAGATTTCAGTAGCAGCGGAGGCCCTCATGCCCAAGGTGCTAGAAGATGCACTTTGGGATCTGCAACATGGACCAGCCCATATGCTACGGGTGTGGAATGAGGGGTCATATTCAAAGGGATTGCCGATCGTCTCACCAGAGCATGGGCAGGGGTATAACACAACCAGCCAGTTCTGTGGCTACTACATTTGCATCACCTTCTCCAGCTCGAGGCATCCTAGCACCCGCAAGGCGTGGTGTAGCTAGGGGTGGCGTACAAAGTTCGGGAGGACCCAACTGTTTTTATGTTATGAGGGGTCGCTAAAGTTCTGAGGCTTCTCTAGATGTTATCACATGTATATTGACTGTCCAATCTCATGATGTGTATGCTCTTATTGATCCCAGTTCCAATTTGTCCTATGTCACTGCCTATGTTGCTATGGAATTTGGGATAGAACCGGAATTGCTCCATGAGCCGTTCTCTGTATCTACTCCGGTAGGTGAGTCTATTGTGTCCGCACGGGTTTATAAGGATTGTGTTGTCACGGTGCATGGTCAGGAAACCATGGCCGATCTCATTGAATTGGGATGGTTGATTTTGATGTAATAATAGTGATTGATTGGATTTATTCATGTTTCACTAAGCTTGACTGTCCAACCAGTGATTGGCTTTGAATTTCCAACTGCATTAGTGATTGAATGGAAGGGGGATGATGTGGTGCCGAATGGTAGGTTTATTTCTTACCTTAAGGCCACAAAGATAATTAACAAGGGGTGTTTATACCATTTGGTACGGGTTACAGACACTGATGCGGAGGCACCTACACTTGAGTTTGTGCCTGTTGTGAATGAATTTTCGGAGGTCTTTCCGGATGAGCTCCCTGGGATCCTGCCAGACAAGGAGATTGATTTTGGGATTGATGTGATGCCAGACACGCAGCGTATATCTATTCCACCCTACAGGATGACACCAGTAGAATTAAAGGAGCTAAAAGAACAATTGAATGATTTATTAAAGAAGGGTTTCATCCTGCCGAGTGCGTCTCCTTGGGGTGCACCAGTTCTATTTGTAAGAAAGAAGGATGGGTCGCTAAGAATGTGTATTGACTATTGGCAGCTCAACAAGGTTACAATAAAAAATAAGTACCCACTGCCAAGTATAGATGACTTGTTTGATCAAATGCAGGGTGCTAAGTACTTCTCCAAGATCGATTTAAGACCCGGGTATTACTAGTTAAGGATCATGGAGCAGGATATTCCGAGAACAACTTTCAGGACCTGGTATGGGCACTTTGAATTTTAAGTAATGTCTTTTGGCCTAACAAATGCCCCCGCAGATTTCATGGATTTTATGAATCGGGTATTCAAACCTTTCCTCGACTCCTTCATAATAGTGTTTATTGACGATATTTTTGTTTATTCGCAGAGTCGGGAGGACTATACCGATCATCTCAGGGTAGTTTTGCAGGCCCTATATCAGCACCAGTTATATGCGAAGTTTTCAAAATGTGAATTTTCACTTGAATCTGTCACGTTCTTAGGTCATGTTGTCTCTAGAAAAGGAATTGAGGTTGACCTGTAGAAAATTCCAGCCGTGAAGAATTGGCCTATACCTACTACCCCAATAGAGATTCGTAGTTTCTTGGGCTTAGCTGGATATTAAAGGAAGTGTGTGGAGGAGTTCTCCACTCTTGCCTCTCCGTTGACTAAATTGACATAGAAGGCGGTTAAGTTCCAATGGTCAGATGCTTGTGAAAGGAGCTTCCAAGAGTTGAAATCAAGATTAACTACGGCACCGGTGTTGACTGTACCAGAGGGTACAAATTGATTTGTGGTATATTGCGATGCTTCAAGGATTGGTCTTGGCTATGTATTAATGCAACATGGCAAGGTAAGAGCCTACAATACATTTTCAAACAGAAGGAATTGAATATAAGGCAGAGGAGATGGCTTGAGTTACTCAAGGATTATGACATCGATATTCTGTATCATCCGAGGAAGGCTAATATTGTGGCGGATGCTCTTAGCCGGAAATATATGGGTAGTTTGGCTCACTTGGAGGCATATCAAAGGTCGTTGGCCAAGGAGGTTCATCGGTTGTCTAGTTTGGGAGTTCGTGTTGCGGACTCTATTGAAGGAGGGGTGATTGTGCAAAATAGGGTTGAATCGTCGCTTGTGGTGGAAGTCAAGGAGAAGCAATTCAATGATCCATTGTTGTAACAATTGAAGGAGGGGATTCATCAACATAAGACCATGGCCTTTTCTCTTGGCATGGATGATGGTACTATAAGGTACCAAGGGCGTCTGTGTGTTCCAAATGTGGATGGTCTCCGGGAAAAAATTATGACCGAGGCTCACACTTCTAGGTATTCTATGCACTCGGGTTCTACAAAGATGTATCATGATCTTATGGAAGTCTATTGGTAGAACGATAAGAAGAGGAATGTAGCGGACTTTGTGGAAAGATGTCCAAATTGTCAGCAAGTGAAGGCCGAACACCAAAGGCTCGGTGGGTTGGCGTAGAACATAGAGATTCCGATGTGGAAGTGGGAGATGATCAATATGGACTTTGTGGTAGGGCTACCTCGCACTCCTCGCAAATTCGACTCGATTTGGGTGATTGTGGATCGACTCACGAAATCAGCACACTTCTTACCTGTTAAAGCTACCAACACAGCAGAACAGTATGCTCAATTGTACATCAAGGAAATAGTTAGGTTATATGGTACTCCAATTTCTATTATCTCAGATCGAGGGGCACAATTCACGACTAATTTTTGAAAGACATTTCAGCAAGGTTTGGGTAACCATGTAAATCTTATACATCCTTTCACCCGTAGACTGACGGGCAGCCAGAGCAAACTATTCAGACGCTTGAAGATATGTTGTACGCTTATGTTCTTGACTTCAAAGGTAGCTGGGATGATCATTTGCCTCTCATAGAGTTTTCCTACAACAACAACTATCATGTCAACATTCAGATTGCACCGTTCGAGGCTTTATATGGTAGGAGATATAGATCTCTCATTGGGTGGTTCGAGATTGTGGAAGCGGAGTTGATATGGCCAAACCTCATGCATCAGGCTATAGAAAAGATTAAGATAATTAAGGAGCGGTTGAAAACTGCTCAGAGTCGTCAGAAGTCCTATTCAGATATTCATCGTACGAATTTGGAGTTCGAAGAAGATGATTGGGTATTCTTGCAGGTTTTCCCTATGAAGGGTATAATGCAGTTCAGTAACACGTGCAAGACCGGGTTTTCCTCTGAATCATTCAGAGGATTGATTAGGTGGCTTACAGGCTAGAACTTCCTCCAGAAATGTCTTTAGTGCACCCGGTGTTGCACGTGTCCATGTTGAAGAAGGTGGTTGGAGATCTGTCGCTTATTATTCCGGTTGAGACCATTGAGTTTAATAAAGAATTGACTTATGAAGAAATTTCAGTTGCCATCCTTGATAGGCAAGTCCGAAAGTTGAGGAACAAAGAGATTGCCTCCGTGAAAGTACTATGGCGGAACCAGCAAGTTGAAGAGGCCACATGGGAGGCCGAGGAAGAAATAAAGAGGAAGTACCCTCATTTGTTTGAATAGCTATGTATTTATTATGTTGTGTTCTATGAAAATGCTAAGACTTACCTTCTATGAATTATGTATCATTTGTACAGTTGATGTTAAAGGTGTTCCTTTTTGGTAGTATACTACTCGTGAGGCCATACTTGGCATTGTTTTAATTTTATATTGGGTCATTGGTTCCTGTATATGTTGTTAGGACTTGTTTTGGGATTCTCTGGCAGGTGGAAAGGCCCAATTACAAGGGAGACTCTGGCAAAATATTTGGAAATTTAGGAAGTTAGTCAAAAAAATTGAAACTGCTGGTGTGTGTTGTAGAAACTAAGTCACATTGGGCGCTAATGGTGAATTTTGACCCTTATTCGAGGACGAATGATCCTAAGTGGAGTACAGTGTAAGGCCCCGTAAATATTTGTCCTAAAACCCTGGGTTTCCTAATGCCAGGGTAGACATAGTGCATTGCTGTGGTCCATTCTGCGGTCGTAGAACTGGTCCGCAGACCGCATATCGGCCGCAGACTGAAGAAGAGAACTGGGCAAAATTTTCGTACCATTATGCGGTCCATTATGCAGCCACATAATCGTTTTGTGGGACGCATAACCCATCGCAGACCCAGCATGAAACTTTCTAGAGGAAAGTTCTGCGGTGCATTATGCGACCACAGAACAGGTCTGCGGACCGTAGATTGGTCGCAGAGTGAGGAAAACCTGCCCAGTTCCGCAAGGCCATTGCCCATTTTGCGGACCGCAGAAGCATTATGCGTTCCCACATGCGACCGCAGATCTGTGTCGGGGCTTTATTTTTCTTTTATTATAATCCTACCCCCATTTTGCTTATCTAGCCTAGGGGTTCATATTTGGGGGATCACTTGTCATTTTAGAGAGAGGAGAGAAGTATTCTAGAGAGAGGAAAGTGAGGGTTAAGGATTTCACTACTCCAACTTGATCGAACCTTGGGACTTTATCGAGAGGAACTTGCTAGGGTTTCAAAGAGGCAAGAATTTCTTTCCCCAATTCTTTAATTTCGGGTTTGGCGTTGATTAAGGGTTATAAGGGTAGAATTATCACATGCAAGAGCTGATAGGGCTTGTGGGGAAGTTGTTGAACAATCATGGGTGGTTTTGTTGTTGAATTGGTCGAGGGAAATGTTGGGTCATAGTTGTAACAACCCTTGTCATACGAATTTCTCTAATCGTGCTTGTAATTCTCCCCTCCTCTATAGATTAGCATCGTTAGAAGTGTTGGGACATTATTGTTGATTTATGAAAAGCTCTTTTGAGGTATGTTGGCTAAACTCTACCCTTAGAATTGAACATCACAATACCCTTGTAAGTCCCTTGATGCATATTATAAATTGAATTATTCCAAATAAGCCTTGTGTCAAAACAAATATGCGTTCAATATGTATTCCAAAGATTCTTGTTATGTGAAGTTACCGTTTGAGAATATGATTTAGGCATGGACTGTGTGTTATTGTGTTATGATTTAAAAATTTGTTTCTAACGAAAGTTATCATGTCAAATTGTGTAAAAGAAATCACATATGCCTAAGACCCTAAATTGCTCAAGTATGTGTTAAAGACTTAATTTGAAAGGCCTTGTTGTTGATTATCTATGATGATATTTGAAAGTGAAATAGTGAGCATGAATTATAAAGTACGGCCAACATGCCAGGATTGATATTGCGTTATGGCCAATGGTGCCAACAAAATGAATGACATGTAAAAGAATGTGAAATGAGTGGTAAATACTTTTTATAATAAATTCCTAGGGAGTATCGTTCAGCCACCGATGAAGGGTAGGTCGAAATAACCTAACCCCGAAACTACGCGTGTCCAAAATGACTCACTTCTTTTACATCTTAGGATCACGTACATGGTTCCCACATTATCAATGTGTGCTAGCCGCCTTTATGCCTCACTTGTCCAATAATTTATGTCATCACCATGATTAACCATGTCAGCGTTGTTGGTAGTAATCTTCATGTCTGAAGATATAACCTCTTGAAATGCCCTTCTCAGTACAATGATAGATTCTTGAACAATTCCAGCTCAAACTCGAAACCTCATTGTTCCTATTGATAGTAAACCTATGGGGGTTGAAGGTTCGAACATGTCAAAGAAGAAGTATCATCCCATGATCAAACATATTGGGTAGGAAATTTTCTGGTCATATTCGTGCTAGCACATCATAGAGTAATTGTTGAAGGTCGCCAAAAGGTTTAGTTTGGGTGTTCGCATTAGAGATTTAGAGTTGAAGAAAGTGAACACATTATTCTCAGGATTTTCTCCATGAAGATATTATGTGAATTGGTAATAAAGGTAAAGTATGTGTAGTCACATTAGGCTTTATGAAATATTGAAGGAAATATGTCAAACTATGAGTATGATGATTCCTCATCATTATCCTCCATGTACCCGATGTTTCATGTGTCTATGTCTAAGAAGGTAGTTGGAAATTCTTTGTCTATCGTTCAGGTGAAAGCTAGTGAAAGTGAAGTTATTGGATAATTGGCCTATGCGAGGTACTTAATTGTCATCCTTGTTAGATAAGCCCGGAAGTTGAGATTGCCTCTGTCATGTGTTATGGTGAAGTCTGTGAGTCGAAGAGGCCAACTCAAAGGCCGAAAGTGTTAAGGAAAGAAAATGTTCTCACTTGATTATATAGTCAAATGATTGTGGATCGAAAGGTACTTTCTGGGTGTTATGATTTAAATATGTGCAGGTCGTGTTCAAATATCACTTTTGATAATATAATGCTTGTAATGTTGAGATTAGTGCTACTGAAATATATATATATATATATATATATATATATATATATATATATATATATATATATATTGTGATGCTTTGTCGAGTTGTGGATGTGTTGTTAGGAGTGGTTTTGGTGATTCTCTGGCAAGTAGATAGGCCCAATTACAGAGGAGACTCTGCCGGAATTTCTAAAACATTTAGGAGTTAGTCAAATTTGGGAGATTGAAATGTATGAGAGAAGAGATGTGTTATGTTAGGTGTTTGGGGCGGACTCTACTCCTCATTCGAGGACGAATGATCCTAAATGGGGCGAGGATGTAAAGCCCCATAAATTTTTGGCAAGTAATTTAAGGTTTCGTGGTGCCTATGTAGGCTAATGTATTGTATTTTCGGACTTTTTGGGTTGAACAGTGCGTTGGGAGTTGAATCATTTCGACCTCGCATGGCCCAGCTCCTAGCACGCCAGACCGTGCTATGTCCCTCACGAAGCCTGGTCTGTCACGAGGTAGACCGTGATGTATCCCTCGTAAAGACTGGTATGTAGCATGCTAGACTGTGCTATGTCCCTCGCGAAGCATGGTCTGTAGCCCGGTTCGGATTTCGGAGGATCCATTCTTCTATCTTTATAACCCGGCCCTATCTCGATAAATATATGTAAGGGACCATTTTTAAGTGAATATCTGATATTTTTAGAGAGAGGAAGTGCCCTAGAATGAGAGGAAAAATCGCTAAGCTAATTGTTCATCAAAATCTTGCTCAAGCCTTAAAATTAAACAAGTAAGCTCACAAGTGTCACGACCCAAATCGATGGGCCGTGACGGGCACCCGGTACCTTACTCAACTGAGTAAGAACGCAATGTATATTTCGTATCATACTATCATAGGTAAATGAGCCGGAGAGGCTGTCGTGAGATAAGTAGAATAAACATGAGAGAATACAAGACATAGAACGACCCAACCTGATATAGAAACTTACATACATGACATACGGGCCTATAAGGCCAACATGATCATTTGTAAACTCAAGTATCCGTATACATGACAACTATCTACAAGCCTCTAAGAGTACATAAGTATCATAAAGGTCGGGGTTGGGCCCCATCATACCAATCAATACATATCCTAATTATACTGAACCAATAAGCAACTCCGGAGAAAATGGAGTGCACCAACACCTTCTGCTGAGCTGATATTCTACTTGGAAAACTCTCAACCTGTCTATCGGGACCTGCGGGCATGAAACACAGCCTCCCTAGGTAAAAGGGATGTCAGTACAAATAATGTACCGAGTATGTAAGGAATGAAAATCAATAAACAATATACATGAGAGAAACATGGAGTAAAAGACTCAACATATAAGTCTGAATAACTTTATGAATCATTAATATATATAACGCCATGCGTATGCATATAAATGTCATAACATGCATAGATATATGCGTACATAACATCATCAAGCATATGAGGGCATCCCATCATATCATCTCGGCCACTGTGGGCAAAATCATCAACATATACCAACTGATCAGGTGGTGGTGCGTATATAACGCCGTAACTATTTCCCATATCACATATGCATATTATATACATATATACGTGTATATAACGCCATCTGGTCATGGGTCAATGTAAATAAATGCAATACATGAGAAGTACGTCAATAAAATATCTCGGAATGTCATAACACCATTATTCCTTTGATTAATATCATAAAGTAAACTTTATCCACTTACGTATTTTCTGAGACCCATGAATAGACGATAGAATAACAATACATACGGGGAATCAAGAACATAGGAACCTCTAGTATTTCTATGAATAGAGTCATTTATGGAAATTGTCCATTTGCTCGTTACGTTTGTATCGTATGGATCATGCCAAAAAGAAAGAAGGGATAACCTTAATATACCTGAGCTGATTCTCTTGACAAACCTTCTAACACACGCCAATCGCGATGAAACACGTAACAGCGAAATCTAAATAGGGAACAATCTATATGACATTCTTGAGGAAGATTGCACCCTACTCCCTTAGAATCGCAAATCCCACGTTGCAATAATATTTAGAAATCTCGTTTGAATGAAAGTTTGAGGCAACTCACGTTGCTAATGCCATTTTCGTCTTCGTTGAAGCCCTTTTTCTTTAACTTAGTTGTAATACATCTCCATTCGTGAATTAGAGAAGGCATTTAAAGTGTTGGTGGTGTATGCCCCATCAAGACTTGGTGTCACATAACCCTCTTAATTGTGCCACCTTTCAATCTATTTTAAGAGTCACTAAATGGGAAAGGGGGTGCTGCCACGTTGAGGGGGGGAGGTTAAGTTTATCTAAAGTCTTTAATTAATTTCCCAGCAATTCCTTAATTAACTAGTTAATCTCCCATTAACCAATTACCCACATAATTAAAAATTATCTCAAATTACTTAAAATAATACTCACTTTTAACACACTTTATGTACCCTATTATTGTGGTCATGGGGTATCTCGTATGGCACTAGTCCATAAATACTGGGTATTATAGCTTGGACCGTATTTTTTCCCAACTTGACAATCTTCAATGAAACTCATTTTCTTTGATTCGTTTACCCTTTAACCTTCACATCACTTACTTATCGCTTGTTATAAATGGCACAAATGCTTTTAACCTTAAAAATAATCTCATTCCTAAGCTTACGTCGATTAACTTACGACGAAACTTTAACGTATGAAAATGTGGGATGTAACATCTCATTTCCAAGGTTATATAAATTTACTTATGGCGCAGTTCCACGTATGAAAACATGGGGTGTAACATCATTCCCCCTTCGGAACATTCGTCCTCGAATGTTGACTGATGCACTTATCGTTATCATAACTTATAGCTCTTATGAATACTTTAATACTCTCATTTCCATCTAGGCAACTGTTCTGTGAATAAATCCAAAGGTCGGGGCATTGCCCCCTTTAGTCCTCTTTCTCACACCACGACTCGTGGTCAGAATTCTTCCAATCTCGTAACTGTTGCTACCTTCTATTTGAAGTTTGTACGACTTTGTCCTTGTAAGTGTGCTAATGCGACTCTTCTCTCCTTTTCCCTCCAGTTTTTAGCCATTACTGAAGTTCTTTGCTCGTTACTTTGTCAAACTTACAAATATTGGTATATCTTATTTCATAGACCCGGTTATCTATCCGCATGATTTTACTCCATCTAGGTAGGTCTTACTATACCATAACTCTTACTTCAATTTATCGTTACTGAGGTCTGCTACCAAACTTTAGGTTACTCTCGTTGCTTATCCTATATGTATAAATCTAAGTCCTTTAATGCTTCTTCATTACTGTTCATCTTAAGACTGATGGCCTAATCGCATCTCATACCTTGTAACTTTTATCCATCTATTGTTGATTCACTTTAATATCGATCCATAAGCTACCACTGATAACTTGACCTCTTATGTAACACTGTCGCTAGGGCTCACGCCTCATCTGGGAACATATAAAATGATTAGACTGATCCACCGAAAAATGATTAGACTGATCCACCGGAGCGATACCATCCTTTCATAACCGTATTTCACAGCATCCCAATGTGATTCACCTTACGTGGATATTTTAATCCTGTACAATTCATGAAATCCCCTTTTTTTTCAAATCATTACTCAAGCAAAGGCCCAAACGTCATCCTTTATCTATCATAATTGCACCCTTATTCTAGTACCAGGGCAACATTCCATCTCTTCTAGATTCTATTAGTCTTAGACTCCTTTGAGTTCATTCAGGCTATACTGAGGTTTCTATAACTTAGAGAAACCATTAGCTCACTTGTTTTCATGGGCTTAATCCCGAGGACTTATCCATTCTCGTCACTTTCTCACTCACCTTTCCTTATCCTTCCTAATGTCTTCCTAAAACCTTGTCCCTCTACCATACTTTAACTTGCAATCTACACATATCTATTTATTCTACTCGCAACCTTCATTCACCTTGCTTGCACCATAAAGTTCCTTATGTCATTCTGGAACATCAAGCGAGACATCACATCGTCTCAAACTATTTTTTACTCTTTTAACTAGACCTTTCGATACCTAGAAACCATAGGCTGGAAGATATGCCACCAATGACACCGCTATCCTTCCTGGATACTGAATTCCAACTCTTCTAGTCTTCTATCTGAAGTATGGATTATTCACAACCTTCTACTCCTGAGTATCTCGTAAGTTGTTCACCTTTACCTTACATACCTTAAAAATCTCGCATCATATCTTCTATCTCTTTCATAACCTCCCTTCCACATAGGTATAATTCATATCCACGACTTGAAGCTCTATTATAATACTTGCACCTCTGGTGCATACACAATCTGGTGGGAGCTCCATACTGACTTCTAATGATGCTGGTACTCTTCTAACTGGCTTTCTCGTAGAGCCGTTATAGAATATGTTTGTTGTACTATCTCTCTAGTACCTCTGATATTAAGAGTGATTCTGCAATGTTCTCCACCACGATTTCTATAATTTTCTGGGTCCAATTTTCAAACTCCTGATTTACTTGGTTGATGTAACTCTTTAGTTCCCTCTTCCTTCTGATCAGTCTTTATGTAGGCTTACGCTATCTTCCGATCTGCGGCTCCTGGTATTAATCATTACTTTAGCCTTTCATGGGCGCTATGGAATATCCATGATACAGTCTTCTAATAATTCAATCCTTTGTCTATGACCTGGACTCAATTCCTTCTTTTAACTTATACTGGATTCCTCTATGGCTGTATGATTGTCAACATATATGCTGCATGGGTAATACTCTAAAATCTTAAGTGTGTTCATAACGTAACTAACTATGGATCATTGATCAAATAATTCCTTTCGTTCCTTCTCAGTTTTCTTTAAACGTAAGCTATTACTTTTCCTGGTCTTTCTGTCCCCTTCTTACGTGCATACTTAGCTTATCTTACTTCCTACGCATGCCGGAATCTTCGTGCAACTCATATGATCTCGAATATTACTTTTGATTTTACATTCCATTCATTAGCCACGGTAGGTGCCACTTTCTTATTGAGTGTATACAATGTTGTAGTGAGACTGCTTTTACATGACCATTTCTCCTTCAAGTTACTATGTTTAGGTTGAGGCCTTCTTCCTTATTTCCTCAGCTAGTCTTTCATTGTAGTACTTAGGGAGGACCCTCTGACTCTTGTAAAGTTACGAGCTTATAACATCGTATACTCGACGAAATTTTTGATATCCTTCCTCGCCTATAATTATCCGTAGTTATTTACCTCCATGCCCTTGTGCCTGTAGTGTGCTTCCGAACTGATGTTTTGACTTTCTTCCTAGTGTCACTCTCTTTTATTTTCGTAACCCTCATACGGTACCTTTAACTACCTCAACTCCTATCCGAATATTTCTCAAGGGTCACAATGTCATATCTGTGAGACTGAATTCCCCATGTTGGGGTTCAGTATGTTTATCTTGCACGATCTATTGATTTTTCTGTATTCTCTTGTCTAGCCTTAACAAGGCTCTTCCTGAATCAAGTACTAACTACTCGTTGGTCCATTCTCATATCTATATTCCGCGTAATCTCTCTTGGGTTATTTTTTTTGTCTTAACTTACCTCTCGCACTAGCTCCTTATGTCTCAAGTGTTCATTCACATTTATTTATCAATAACATCCTGGGGAAAACCCTTACTTCCTTTCCCCAGCGTTGTACTTGCATAATGTTCTGGAATCGTAGTATATTTGTAGGATTTGAATAAGTGCAATCTTATCCCTTTCTCATTCTTATCACATTCCTCCTTTATCATTCCATAGTTACTAGAACTACTGAATTCTGACTTAATGTCACATCACTTCATATTCCCCCTTTTAGGGGAGTACTAAGATTTAGTGCTACGACGATCTACCTACAGATGTTTTACCTCTTCATCTTTGGCGTCTTTTCACATCATCGATGACCCTTACTCGCGAAGGTGACACTTAGTGTAACTGGCACATACAGTCCCTCAAGCTTAACTTTGCTCACATTGCTTTTTTTGGGGAAGCGTTTTCCTGAATGACCATTCTCTGAATTTCTCATGAATCTTTTTCTGTTGTCCATTCTATTATCGTCGGAATGCAATGTGAAATACTCATGATGCCGACCATTATCAAATCACACAGTCCCTAATTCATGTTTAGTTTTTCTTGTTCACCAATCCATACTGATTTCTATTACTATGGGTCTAAATTTTCCTTCTGTTAATCATGTTAGAGTCACGAAATTATTTCTCGAAATGAGGATGTGACATTATGGCATATACTCTTTTGTTGCCTCAAGGCCTATCACCTCTCGTATTTTCCTTCCCTTGTCTATAGACTCTGTAATACTGCCATTTTTTTTATCTATCGTTGTCATCCATGTACACATTTTACTCATAATGCTTCATTAACTCTCTTCTTATTTCCCTGCTAACATTTCTGTCTATCACATTATTCTGAAAACTTCAACAAGATATTCTTTTGCTTTTAGCTCCCCTTTGCGTCATCCACTGGCTCTTCGGGTTGCCTAACATTCTCTCTCTACTAGGGATGGGAGCCAAACTAAGATAATATTTATCCCTTCCAGGCTTCTAGTGCCTATCTTTGTAGTACTCATATATAGCTGTACTATTTTAGAGTGCACTATCTGGGTCTCTCACAAGGAGATCTATCAGTAAATTTGCAATATCCTTTGGAAATGTCGACTAACACAAACAATCCATCCATTATTTTGGGTTACTCTAACCCCAGCCGGATCATGATATCCCGTCCTCCTTTTAAACCATATATATTATCTCCCATAGGGCATATCTGAGATAGGTGTGGCCGATTGTATATATATCTGTTATTGTTGAAGGTAACTCAAAGGCATATATTTCTCTGTCTGAATTGTAAATACTGATAATCTCCATTGATTGGGCGCCTTGTACCCTTCTTCACCTTGCTTCTTTTATTTGTTGAAACATGTATCTAACTTCTGAATCTCTCATTAGTTTTCAACATAGGGTGGATAGGTATTCTTACCTTAAGGCTCCTTATCAAGAAGCTTACACGTCTTAGTACACACATGTTCTGCTGAAGACCTCACATTTACTCATCATAAGCATGATGCAAAATCGAGTTCCTCTGAATAAGATAGAGTTTAGGAAATTGAGTTCTTACAACTGAGCTCTACCATACGATCTAGAGTAAGAAGAAAGAGTGACAGTCCTAAATGCCCTGTAGCCTCCTACTTATAAGTGTGGTGCACGACACACCCATAAACAAGACTCTACTAGACACGGCTTGTAGACTCCCTAGGACAGAACTGCTCTGATACCACTTTTGTCATAACCCAAACCGATGGGCCGCAATGGGCACCCGGTTCCTTACTCAACTGAGTACCAACGTAACGTATCTTTCGTATCATACTATCATAGGTAAATGAGCCAGAGAGGCTGTCGTGAGATAAGTAGAATAAATATGAGAGAATACTCGACATAGAACGACCCAACCTGATAAAGAATCTTACATACGTGACATACGGACCTATAAGGCCAACATGATTATTTGTAAACTCAAAACATAGGCCGACAAGGCCATACAAGTATCTGTACACATGAAATCTGTCTACAAGCCTCTATGAGTACATAAATATCATGAAAGTCGGGATCTGGGCCCCGCCATACCAATCAATACATATACTAATTATACTGACCCAATAAGCAACTACGGAGCAAATAGAGTGCACCAACACCTTCCGCTGAGCTGATAGCCTACTTGGAGGACTCTCAACCTGTGTATCGGGACCTGCGGGCATGAAACGCAGCGTCCCCAGGCAAAAGGGACATCAGTACAAATAATGTACCAAGTATGTAAGGAATAAAAATCAGTAAACAATAGATATGAGAGAAACATGGAGTAAAAGACTCAACATGTAAGTCTGAATAACTTTATGAATCATTAATATTTATTGTGCCATGCATATGCATATAAATGTCATACCATGCATAGGTATATGTATACATAACATCACCAAGCCTCTGAGGGCATCCCATCATATCTCAGCCACTGTGGGCAAAATCATCAATGTATACCAGCTGATTAGGTGGTGGTACGTATATAACGCAGTAAACTTTTTCCATATCACATATGCATATTATATACATATATATGCGTATATAACGCCATCTGGTCAGGGGTCAATGTAAATAAATGCAATGTATGAGAAGTACGTCAATAAAATTTCTCGGAATGTCATAAGACCATTATGCCTTTGAATAATATCATAAAGTAAAATTTATCCACTTACGTATTTTCTGAGACCCATGAATAGACGATAGAATAATAAGACATATAGGGAATCAAGAACATAGGAACCTCTAGTATTTCTATGAATAGAGTCATTTATGGAAATTGTGCATTTGCTCGTTTCGTTTGTATAGTAAGGATCATGCCAAAAAGAAAGAAGGGATAGCCTTAACATACCTGAGCCGATTCTCTTGACAATCCTTCTAACACACGCCAATCGTGACCAAACACGTAATAGCTATATCGAAATACGGAACAATTCATATGATATTCTTGAGGACGATTGCACCTTACTCCCTTAGAATCGCAAATCTCACGTTGCTATAATATTAAAAAATCTCGTTTGAATGAAAGGTTGAAGCAACTTACGTTGCTAATGCCATTTTCATCTTTGCCGAAGCCCTCTTTCTTTAACTTAGATGTAATACATCTCTATTTGTTAATTAGAGAGGGGATTTGAAGTCTTGGTGGTATGGGCCCCACCATTCAAGACTTGGTGTCACATAACCCTCTTAATTGTGCCACCTTTCAATCTATTTTAAGAGTCACTAAATGGGAAAGGGGGTGCTGCCACGTTGAGGGGGGGAGGTTAAGTTTATCTAAAGTCTTTAATTAATTTCCCAGCAATTCCTTAATTAACTAGTTAATCTCCCATTAACCAATTACCCACATAATTAAAAATTATCTCAAATTACTTAAAATAATACTCACTTTTAACACACTTTATGTACCCTATTATTGTGGTCATGGGGTATCTCGTATGGCACTAGTCCATAAATACCGTATATTATAGCTTGGACCGTATTTTATCCCAACTTGACAATCTTCAACGAAACTCATTTTCTTTGACTCGTTTAACCTTTAACCTTCACAACACTTACTTATTCCCTGTTATAACTGACACAAATGCTTTTAACCTCGAAAATAATCTTATTTCCGAGCTTACGTCGATTAACTTACGACGAAACTTTAACGTATGAAAATGCGAGATGTAACATCTCATTTCCAAGCTTATATCAATTTAGTTATGGCGTACTTCCATGTACGAAAACATGGGGTGTAACAATAAGGTCTACATATAAGAGGTGAGGTTCTATACCCTAGTTTTTAATTTCGAATTTGGGTAGAAAATGATTGATTGGGAGTATCATTCTTGGGTGTGAGAGTATTATTTAAATATGCATGTACCAATAAGGTTTGTGGGAAGATGTTTGAGCTCCAATGGGTAAAGATTGGGTTGTGGAGTAAAGAAAATCTTGTGGAAGAACCTTGTAATCATATTTGCACATCTAGTGTTTGATAAAATGCTCAAACGAGCTAAAACCATGAATATTTTCCTAATCTGTGTTCAATTTTGCTATGTTTCCCAATAGATCGAAGTTACTAAGATTTTGAGAATATTGTAGTAATTTAATGATAGCTCAAAACGAGGTATGTTGGCTAAAATACTCTCTTAGAATTGAATTCTATGATGTTCCCGTAAATTTCAGGTATGGTTGGCTCAAGTTCCTTATTCTCATGTTCGGAGTTGTCCCCAATAAATTCGATTGTCCTGAGTAAACAAAGTGTTGAGAATTATGTATTCAAAATATGTTCTGAATGTTCCTATCACGTTATATTATTCTTCGGGAATGTGTTCAAGAATGATATGTGTATTAAAATATTATGGCTTTGAGTCGTGTTTCAAATGAGAGTGCATTATGCTTAGCTTGGAAAGAATATTCCATGCATCTAAAACTCCTATTGCTCATATATGTACCTAAAGTCTTTATTTGAAATGCCTTGTTGTTGATAATCTATAAGGATTCTTGAAAGTGAAAGAAGTGGGTTGGAGATGTAAAGCGTGGCCACCGTGCCAATAATGAATGTTATACTTGTGGCCAATGGTGCCAAGGAAATGAAATAATGTGAGAAAAGTTATTAAATGAGACTTGATTCAATTGTTCCAAATTAACTTCGAAAATAGATTTGGCTAAAATCTGATGTACTCAAGTCATGTCCAAATACGGTTGTTTTTAACTAATGTTGTGCCTTGTAAGTATTTCCAATGTGTTTTGAGCTCTTATATATTCATGAGTTGAAAGTGGGTATTGCCTATTTGGGAAAAAGTATTTCAAGAATAAATGATGTGTTACTCATTTATGATTTTAACTTGTGCTTCGATTGCCAATAATTTTACTCCATTGCTTGGAAAGAAATCCACTGTGCTTAAAGTCTTCGTTACTAATGAACCTAAAGTTGTGATTTTCAGAATATTATGTTTGTTAATATTTTTGATGATGATCTATGAAAGGAAAGAAATGAAAGTGTGGAATATGAAATACGGCCATTGTGCCATGAAAGAAGAATTATATGTATGGCCAAGAGAGCTAATGAAATAATGATGTTGTAAGCGGTTGAAAGTACCAATGAGGCTATATACGGTATGAAATGTTATGGGGTATGCATTTGTATTGTTGTTTCCTTTGTATGAAAATAAAAAAATATTTTTGGGAGTATCGTTACTCACCGAGGAAGGGTAGGTAACCACCTAACCCCGAAACTACACGTGACGGTGTAGGAGTGATTGAGGGGTAAATCCCCGTATTGATATGATGAAATTATTCCCTTTAATTGGGATGAGATTGATGTGATGACATTATTCCCCTTATTTGGGATGAGATGATTGCTAGAAAAAGGGTGATAGTAATTTTGATTGTGGTTGATGTCTTCGGGTGAGACGGCCTAGCCGATCGGGCCGTGATCGGTCACCGTGCAAAATACACGGTGGTATATCTATATCGGTACTAAAGATCTCCCAACCAAAAATAATATTTTCCTCGTATTTTGGAAATTATTATGTTTTAACTTTACATTTGGATATCATTGATTGTTGATTGTTGTTTCCATCGTCTTCCCTTTCTTACATTGACATTCAATTTTGAAAGAGGACAGTTAGCTTTATATACTAGTACTATTCCATATGTACTAACGTCCCTTTTTGCCGGGGACGCTTCATCTGGCAGGGGGCGCTACATCTTCAATGGATGCAGGTGGTTCATCAGCGGACAGCTTTGGTCCTCGTTAGCAGTCAATCTCTATTCAGCAGGTTTTGGTCAGCCCTACTCTATTTCGGGCCTGATGTCATTTGATGTTGTACATTGTGTTTTGAGGTATAGCGGGGCCTTGTTTCCGGAACTTTCATACTACTCTTTTGTTATACTTAGAGGCTCCGTAGACAGGTTATGGATGGTGTTTGATGTTGTGAATCGTAACTGAATCATAAATGAATTTCTTTTGGAAATCGTATCTATAAACTCGCAATATTTTGGAAATCGTAAATGAATTTCTTTTGAGAAATGGGAAAAGAATGGGGATATAGATTTCTTTTATATGGGAAGCATTTCACACTCCTCATATATATCTCTTGATATTGGCTTTATACTATTCATGGGTAAGATTGGATAGACGACATCAAGTAGGCTTGCTCGACCGGGTTATCTCGGTTGAGCGTCGGTCACGCTCCCCGAGGTCAGGGTGTGACAACTTCGAATCTCAGTAGTTGAAGATGGACTGGGCCAACTCTGAACTGCTTCAATCTTCTTTGGATCTACCTTGATCCCCTCACTCGACACCACATGACCCAAAACGCCACTTAATCAAACAAAAATTCACACTTTGAGAATTTTGCATACAACTTCTTCTCTCTCAAGGTCTGGAGCATGATCCTTGGATAATGCTCATGATCCTCCCAACTGTAGTAGTACACCAAGATATCTTCAATGAACACAATGGCAAATAAATCAAAATATGATTGGAATACACTGTTCATCAGGTGCATGAATGCTACTGGGTGTTGGTCAGCACAAATGACATCACAAGGAACTCGTAGTGACCATACCGAATCCTCAAAGCAGTCTTCGGGGTATCCAGATCCCAAATTTTCAGTTGAAAATACCCTGACCTCAAATCAATCTTTGAGAACATGCTAGTACCCTGTAGCTGGTCAAACAAGTCATCAATGCGCGGCAATGGGTACCGGTTCTTCACTGTAACCTTGTTTAACTGCCTATAATCAATGCACATCCACATCGAGCCGTCCTTATTCTTCACAAACAGAACCAAAGCACCCCAAGGTAACACATTAGACCGGATGAAACCCTTACAAGCAGCTCTTACGGTTGTTCCTTTAACTCTTTCAACTCCTTTGGTACCATACGATATGGTGGAATGGAAATGGGTTGAGTGCCTCGCAACAAGTTAATACCAAAATTGATACGGCAACAAGTCAATACCAAAATCCATATCTCTATCAGGCGACATGCCCGGAAGGTCTGCTGAAAACACATCAGGGAAACCTCTCACTACTGGAACCGACTCAATGGTAGGAGTATCAACACTCACATCCCTCACAAAGGCTAAATATGCCTCACACCCCTTCTCTACCATCCGATGTCCTATAAGGAATGACACAACCTTTCTAGGAATATAATCCAATACTCCCCTTTACTCCAGTCGCGGCAAACCTGGCGTAGCCAGTGTGACAGTCTTGGCGTGACAATCCAGAATAGCATGATAGGGCGACAACTAGTCCATGCCCAAGATAACATCAAAGTCTACCATACTGAGTAACAATAGATGAACTCTGGTCTCAAAACCACCAATAACAACTAAACACGACTAAAACACACGGTCCACAATAATAGAATCTCCCATAGGCATGAACACATATACATGAGAACTTAAAGATTCAAGAGGTATATTCAAATATGGAGCAAAGTAAGATGACACATATGAATAAGTGGATCACGAATCAAATAATACTGATGCATCTCTATGAAAAATTGAAACCATACTTGTGATGACTACGTCTGATGTGACTGCATCCAACCTACCTGGAAAATCATAGAATATGGACTGGTCTCCCCTTCTAGGGTAACCTCTGCCCGCCTGACCCCCACCCCTAGCTGGCTGTGCGGGTGGAGTGATAACTGGAGCAACAAACATGGCCTGTGAGGTCTACGAACATAGCCTTAGTAGTCTTGGGAGGTGCACTCCTCTTGAATTTAGGGTAGTCCATTACCATATGTCAAGTATCACCACACTCAAAGCAAGATCTTGGTGGGTGTCGCTGCTGGAACTAGACCTGGCCTGGTCGGCTAGACTGACCACTGAAGGCACCCTATGCCGGAGGTGCACTAGATAGTGGCTGAGCAAAGTGGGCAACCTAAGACCTCTGAATAGCGGGAGTACCACTAGAAGCTAGAAGTGCTGAATGAATCAAAAGGCTCACATAGCCTCTACTATGACGGGCTGCAACTCGAGTGCGGGTACCACTATATCCTCTAGAGTATCAATGCCTTTTTGCCTCCCTGCCCTCTCTCTCACGGCCCCGCATACTAGGCAAGATACGGACAAAGGTTATGCTTAGTAGGTATCTTGACTTGGCCTCGTCACTACTCTACCAAGGTTATGCTTGATACTTACTAGGTATCATTGAGGTGTACTCATACTATGCTTCTGCACACTTTTGTGTAGATCCAGGTACGTCTGCCCATGCAGGATGCTAGTGATTGATTGATTAGCTACTTTGGAGATTTCAAGGTATACCTGCTCGACATTCACAGGCCTCGAAGTCACCTTATGCTTTTAAATATTCTACTATTTATTTCTTGTTCCATAATAATATTGTATTCCGAGACTTGTAGTACATTCTTGTAGAGCTTATGACTCTGTTCCACCAGGTTTTGAAGAGATGTTGACAGTTGCACTGTTGATTTCTATTATGATAATTTAGATGGTTTAATTTGAAGTTTTATTATTAATTCTGTTATTTACTAGGTGCCATCACGACATCCAAATATGAGAAATTGGTGTCGTGAGAAGTTGGTATCACAGCTCTAGGTTCATAGGTGTTATGAGTCATAAGCAAGTTTAATAGAGTCTTGCGGATTGATATGGAGATGCTTGTACTTATCTTTGAGAGTCTACGGAACTATTAGGAAATTTCACTACTTTGATTCCTTATTGTGTGAAATGGTTGGCTTGGAAATCTGAATCTTTGTCATTCTATTCTCTCAGGGATGATGAGAAAACGTATTGCTTGATCAGATGATCAGACAACCGCGACCCCTACTAGAGCTGCATGAGGCTGGGGCCGAGGCAAAGGTCGAGTAGGGGCCCGTGGTGCAGATAGAGCACCTCCCCGAGCAATGACTGATGAGCCAACAGTAGCTCCGGTTGGGGGACAGGCACCTGAGGTGCATGTTGTCACCCATGTACTTTAGGAGACCTATCACAGTTTATGAGAATGTTCGGTGCTCTTGCTCAGGCGGGATTGATTCCCCTTACACCAGCTACCTCTCAGGACGGGGGCGGAGCCCAGACTCCCGCAGCCCATACTCCAGAGCAACGGGCCTAGGTTGATCAAGACCCGGGAGTTATGGCAGTGCAGCCTATTGTTTCGGTTCAGCCCGAGGTTAGGGAAGTGGCATCCGAGGATAAAGGAGCTGAGACTTGATAGGTTCAAGAAGTATCATCCTCCTACTTACAGTGACCTAGCTACCAAAGATGCGCAGGGTTTTCTAGAGAAATGCCACTGTATTCTCCACACCATGGGTAATGTGAAGATGAGAGGAGTTGCTTTTTCTACATTCCAGCTGTCAGGAGCAACGTATCAGTGGTGGCAGGCTTACAAGGAGGGTATCCTAGCCGATGCATCTTTAATCACATGGACTAAGTTTTCAGAGATGTTTTTGAGAGAGTTTGTTCCCCAAACCCATCATGATGCATGGCGCACAGAGTTTAAGCAGTTGCGCCATGGTACTATGACAGTGTCAGAGTATGCCATCAGATTCAGTGAGTTGTCGAGACATGTACTTGCCTTGGTTTCTAAAGTCAAAGAGAGAGTCTGCAGATTCATCGAGAGGCTCAATTATGGTATTAGATTTAGTATGGCTCGAGAGTTGGAGATAGATACTCCATAACAACAAGTGGTGGAGATCGCTTGAAGGTTGAAGGGTATGTGGGGTCATCAGAGAGAGGACAGGGAGGCCAAGAGGCCTTGAGATTCTGGAGGATATAGTGGTGCCCGTGCCCTAGTTGCAGCCCATCATGGCAGAGGCTATGTGAGCCGCCCATTTCATTTAGCACTTCTAGCTTCTAGCAGTGCTCCTGCTATTCTGAGGTCCCAGGTTGCCCATTTTGCTTAGCCAATTTCTAGCGCACCTCCTGCGCGGGGTGCTTTCAGCGGTCAGTCTAGCCGAGCAGGCCAGCGCCAGTTTCAGTAGCCATACCCAGAGAGCTTTCTTTGAGTGCGGTGATACCTGTCATATGGTGCGGGACTGCCCCAAACTCAGGAAGGATGCACCTTCACAGACTACACAGGATCCACGTATTCTGCAGGGTCCATAGACTTCTTAGGCCATGGTTGATATTCTAGTTGCCACTCCACCTGCACAACCAGTTAGGTGTGGAGGTTAGGCGGGTAGAGGTTGCCCTAGAAGGGGAGGCCATGCCATATTCTATGATTTTCCGGGTAGGACAGAGGCGGTTAAATCAGATGCTATCATTACACGTATGATTCTGGTTTGGCATTGGGATGCCTCAGTTTTATTTGATCCAGGATCTACTTGTTCATATGTGTCATCTTACTTTGCTCTGTATTTTGATATATCTCGTGATTCTTTGAGTTCTCCAGTATATGTGTCCATGCCTATAGGAGATTCTATTATGGTGGACCGTATGTATAGGTCGTGTTTAATTGTTATTGGTGGTTTTGAGACCAGAGTTGATCTATTGCTACTCAATATGGATTGTCACGCCAAGAATGTGACACTGGCTATGCCAGGTTTCCCGTGATCAGAATGGAGGGGAACATTGGATTATATTCCTAGCGGTGTTCTATCCTTCCTTAAGGCACATCGGATGGTTGACAAGGGGTGTGAGGCATATTTACCCTTTGTGAGGGATGTGAGTGATGATACTTCTACCATTGAGTTAGTTCCGATAGTGAGAGATTTCCCTAATGTTCTTCTAGCAGACCTACCGGGCATACCACCCGATAGGGATATCGATTTAGGTATTGACTTGGTGCCAGGCACTCAGCCCATTTCTATTCCATCATATCGTATGGCACCAGCGGAGTTGAATGAGTTACAGGAACAACTGCAATAGTGGCTTGATAAGGGTTTCATCTTGCCTAGTGTTTCACCTTTGGGTGCTCCGGTTC
This sequence comes from Nicotiana tabacum, assembly GCF_000715075.1. NCBI lineage: Eukaryota > Viridiplantae > Streptophyta > Magnoliopsida > Solanales > Solanaceae > Nicotiana > Nicotiana tabacum. Next base: position 115,135,226 of record NC_134083.1, read on the forward strand.
TATTTGTGAAGATGAAAGATGTCTCACTGCGGATGTGTATTGATTATAGGCAGTTGAACAAGGTTACTGTGAAAAGCAGGTACCCATTACCGCGCATTGATGACTTATTTGACCAGCTTCATGGTGCTAGAGTGTTCTCGAAGATTGATTTGCGGTCAGGGTATAATCAGCTAAAGATTTGGGATCCGGATATTCCGAAGAGTTCTTTTAGGACTCGGTATGGTCATTACGAGTTCTTTGTGATGTCATTTGGGCTGACCAATGCCCCAACAACATTTATGCACCTGATGAATAGTGTATTCCAATAATATCTTCATTCATTTTTCATTGTCTTTATTGACGACATCTTGTTGTATTCCCGTAACCGGGAGGATCATGAGCATTATTTGAGAATCATGCTCCAGACCTTGAGGGAGAAGAAGTTTTATGCAAAATTTTCCAAGTGTAAATTTTGGCTTCATTTGATGTCGTTTTTGGGTCATGTGGTATCTAGTGAGGGGATCAAGGTAGATCCAAAGAAGATTGAGGCAGTTCAGAGTTTTCCCGGACCTTCTTCAGCTACTGAGATTGGGAGTTTTCTAGGTTTTCCCGGATATTATTGTCATTTTGTATAGGGTTTCTCATCCATTGCTGCACCTTTGACTAGATTGACCTAGAAGGGTGCTCCTTTAATATGGCCCGAGGAGTGTGAGGCGAGCTTTCAAAAGATCAAGACTTCTTTAACTACAACCCTAGTGTTGGTGTTGAATGCGGGTTCGGGGTTTTTCATTGTTTATTATGACGCTTCACGTATTGGTCTTGGCATGATGTTGATGCAAGGCGGTAGGGTAATTGTGCGTTTCGGCAGTTGAAGGTCCATAAGAAGAATTATCTTGTCCATGACTTGGAATTGGAATCTATTGTTCATGCATTGAAGATTTGGAGGCATTATATGTACGGTGTCCCATGAGAGGTCTATACCGACCACCAGAGTCTCCAACATGTGTTCAAGAAGAAAGATCTTAATTTGTGGTAGCGGAGATAGTTAGAGTTGCTGAAAGACTATGATATCACTATTCTATATCACCCTATAAAGGCCAATGTAGTGGCTGATGCCTTGAGTAGAAAGGCAGAGAGTTTCGGCAGTGTGGAATATCTACCGACAGTGGAGAGGCCACTAGCCATGGATGTTCAGGCGTTGGCCAATCAGTTGTTTGATTGGATATTTTGGAGCCTAGTCGGGTCCTTGCTTGCGTGATTTCTCGGTCTTTTTTATATGATCGCTTCAGAGAGCATCAGTATGATGACCCCCATTTGCTTGTCCTTAAGGACACGGTACAACAAGTTAATGCCAAGGAGGTTTGTATTGGAGATGATGGGGTGTTGTGGATGAAGAGCGGGTTATGTGTGCCCATTGTGGATGGGTTGCATGCGTTGATCCTTAAGAAGGCCCACAATTCGCAGTACTCCATTCATGTGGGTGTCGTTAAGATGTATTAGGATTTGAGGCAGCACTATTGGTATAGACGAATAAAGAACGATATAGTGGAGTATGTGGCTCAGTGCCTAAACTCCCAGCAGGTGAAGTACGAGCATCAGAGGCTGGGCGGTTTGCTTCAGAGACTTGAGATTTCTGGGTAGAAGTGGGAGCGTGTTACTATGGACTTCGTTATTGGGCTCCCACAAACTTTGAAGAAATTTGACGCAGTATAGGTGATTGTGGACAGGTTGAACAAGTCGGCTCATTTTATTCTGATAGTGACTACCTATTCTTCCGAGCAGTTGGCTCAGATCTATATACGTGAGATTATTCGTCTCCACGATGTGCGGGTATCTATTATCTCCGATTGAGACAAAAAGTTCACATCGTGTTTTTGGAGAGCCGTGCAGCGTGAGTTAGGCACACGGGTCGAGTTGAGTCAACTTTCACCCCTATATGGATGGGCAGTCCGAGCGCACCATTCAGATTTTAGAAGATATGCTTCGTGCTTGTGTCATGGATTTCGGTGTTCTTGGGATCAGTTCATGACGCTTGCAGAGTTCGCCTAGAACAACAACTATCAATCAAGCATTCAGATGGCTCCTTATGAGGCCCAATATGGGAGATGGTGTCGTTCTCCAGTTGGTTGGTTTGAGCCGGGTGAGGCTAGGTTGTTGGGCACCAATTTGGTTCGTGATGCCTTGGAGAAAGTCAAGTTGATTCAGGATTGGCTTAATATAGCACACAGTCTAGACAGAAGAGTTATGCTGACCGTAGGGCTCGTGATGTAGCATTCATGGTGGGAGAGAGACTTTTGATGCGGGTTTCACCCATGAAGGGTGTGATGAGGCTTGGGAAGAAAAGCAAGTTGAGCCCTAGTTATATTGGTCCTTTTGAGATCCTTGAGAGAGTTGGTGAGGTGGCCTACAAGCTTGCAGCCACCCAGCCTATCGGCGGTCCACCTGGTGTTCCATGTTTCTATGCTCCGAAAGTATTATGGTGATCTGTCCCATGTATTATATTCAAGCTCAGTCTAATTGGACAAGGATTTGACTTATGTTGAGGAGCCGGTGGCCATCTTGGACATGCGGGTTCGAAAATTAAGGTCAAAGAGTATTTCTTCAGTGAAGGTTCAATGGAGGGGTCATCCGGTCGAGGAGGCAACCTAGGAGAACGAGCACGACATGCGAAGTCAATATCTTTATCTATTCATCACTTCAAGTATGTCGTTAATCACGTTCGAGGATGAATGTTTGATTTAAGAGGGGGAGAATTTAATGACCTGACCGGTCATTTTATGTATTTACACCCTGTTTCCCTTCTTGATGCTTCACACATGTACATTTGTGGTTTTATGACAAGCGGGGTTGGTTAGTTCCATTTTGGGAAGATTTTGGGTTGATTTGTACTCTTTGGGTCTTGGCTTAGAAGCCTAAGTTAGAAATATTGACCAAACATTGACATTTTTGAAAACAACCCCGGAACGGTATTTTGATGGCTTCGAAAGCTTCGTATCGTGAAAATTGGCGATTTGAGGTTTAAAAGTTTATCCATAGATTGACTTTTTGCTATTTGTTTCATAATTTGGTTTTGGGACTTGGAATAGGTCCTTTATTCTATTTAGAACTTGTCTGCAAAATTTGGTATAATATGGAGTTGATTTGATAGAATTCAAATACTTGGTTGCAAGTTTAGAAGTTCATGAACTTTGCTTTGAATTTCAAGCATTTTGATGTCTGATTTGTACTTATAGATGTTATTTTTGTGTTTTGATTGCGCAAGCGAGTTCGTATGATATTTTTAGACTTGTGTGAATATTTGGTTTGGATCCCTAAGGGCTCGAATGAGTTTCGGATGTGTCGCATAATGGTTTGGAGTGAAAACTGGACTGCTGGGTGGTCTCAAGTGTCGCAATTATAAATTCCTGCATCACAATTGTGATCCTAGCAGGTGGGTCTCAGTTGTCGCAATTGCCATACCTGGATCGAAATTGTAAAGAGTGTCAGAATTTGGGTAGGCTCGCATTTGGGATAAACGTTTCGCATTTGCGATGATGATAGGCTTCGCAAATCCGAAGTCAATATCGCAATTGCGACTCCTCTTAGGTTGTGAGTGGCCACATTTGCGAGAATTTCTTTGTAATTGGGTGGGTTCGCAATTGCGAACCAGTGCCAATATTGTGACATCTGGCACTAAACAAAAGGGTTGGAAGTCGGGATTTTTCATCATATTCTCTCATTTTAGAACCCTAGACTCGGTAGGAGGCAATTGGGAGAGGGGATTTTCATCTACAAATATTGGGTAACTAATTCTAATCAATTTTCAACTATATTTCATGATTATATCTTAGACTTAACATCAAATTTATGACAATCAAAGAGGAAAATTGGGAAATTTTGACATGTTTTTGAAAAATGAAGAATTTAGTTTTGAAAGTCTTGGACTTGAATTTGAAAAAAAAAACATATGTACTGACTCGTGGGGTTATGGGTAGTTGGAATCTACCCTTGGAACCGGGTTTTAACCGGGCGAGCCTGGGGTTGACTTTTGTTGACTTTTGGGGAATTTTGTAAAGATCAAAGCTTTATCGTTTGTAATGATTTCCCTTTCATTGTTTGATGATAATAAGTCATTTTTGGTTAGATTTGAGCCATGTGGAGGCGAACTTTAGGGGAAAAGTTATTTTCAAGGGTTAATTTGGCCTAGTTGAGGTAAGTATCTTATCTAACTTTGTGGGGGGGAACCTTCCCCTTAGGATTTGGGTTGATCGTGCTACTGAGGTTAGGCTTGATACCTGTTGGGTACCTTTGTGGTGTGCTCATACTATGCTTCTGCATAGTTTTGTGCAGATCAAAGTACGTTTGCCCGTGCTGGACGCTAGTGATTGATTGACTAGCTACTTTGGAGACTTCAAGGTATACTTGTTCTACGTCCACATGCCTCATAGTCACCTTTTGCTTTTAGATATTCTACTGTTTATTTCTTGTTCCAAAACAATATTGTATTTCGAGACCTGTAGAATATTCTTATAGAGCTTATGACTCTGTTCCACCAGGTTTTGGGGAGATGTTGACAGTTGTACTATTGAGTTCTATTATGATAATTTAGATGCTTTAATTTGAAAATTTATTATTATTTCTGTTATTTCTCAATGCATGTTAGGCTTACCTAGTCTTAGAGACTAGGTGCCATCACGACATCCTAAGGTGGGAAATTGGGGTCGTGACAAGTACATGAAAGAATTTAGGATGTATTACAACACTACGTGGCACCAGGTTGATCATATTGTAAAGATTCGGCCAGTCGTTTTGTGTATTGTAGCCCTGTTACCCTATCTATTTCTTCTTCTATGTTCGTTTATGGTTATATGACTTGCCAGGGTGGTTGGATTGGTTACAGGGAAGTTTTGAAGTGAATTGGTACACTTAGTCCCAAGGTTGAAGGATTAAGTTGAAAGAGTTGACCGGAGGTTGATTTTTGTGTAGACAATTCCGGAATGGAGTTTTGATGTTTCTAATAGCTTCGTATGGTGATTTTTGACTTAGGCTTATGTCCGGATATTGGTTTAGAGGTCCGCAGGTTGGTTCGAGGCTTTTTGACGAAAGTTGGAAAGTTGAAGGTTTGAAAGGTTGAGAGGTTTGACCGAGAGTTGACCTTGTTGATTTCGGGTTCGGATTTTAGTTTTGGAAGTTGGAATAGGTCTGTTGTGTCATTTGAGACTAGTGTGCAAAATTTGAGGTCATTCGGAGTTGATTTGATATGGCCCGACATTGGTTTTAAAAGTTGGAAGTTCATTAGTTTCATTCGGCTTGAATTGGGGTGCGATTCCTTATTTTGATGTTGTTCGATGTGATTTGGATGTTGTTTGGACAATTTTCTTCATGTTTGGGCAGCTAATCTGATATTTGGTGTGGGCTTCTTCATGTTCGCGACACATGGCTCGCGTTTACATAGTGAAAATTATGGCAGGAGGTTTTTTCCCTTTGTGTTCACGTAGAGAGGGACGTGTTCGTGAAGGCTTGGTGAGGCTGTGCATCGCGATCGCAAGCAGGGAGCCACATTTGCGAAGAAGAGAGGCAGGCTGGGGGGACATCAGGCTCTAGGAGACATGTTTTTCGGGTATAACAGAAAAAGCCAAATGTTTCACTAAAATTACCAAAAATATAAGTATATCAGAAAGCTGTGATTTTTCCCAAAACATTCAACAACAGATAAAATATTTCATTATCAAATTGCATGGGAAAAGTACATCTTTATGCCTACATGTCAATATGTATGTCAAGTCATCAATTATCATATACCGTCTAGCTTGAGAAATATACGTCTCAATGCCTACATGTCAATGTACATGTCAAATCATGAATGTCAAAACACTGTGTAGTATGAAAAACAATGCATCTCTATGCCTACATGTCAAGTATGCATGTCAAATGAATGATTTCACGATGATAATCCTAGATACCTAAAACCTCAAAGTACTCAATTTGTCTGTCTCAAACTCCCACTCATCACACACAATCACACAGCACTGTACGGTACCTGCGCTCATTGTTGGTATGTCAAACACCAGAGTGGCGGATGCTGCCCAAGTGCAAATATAAAGCCAATATGGCATGCTACGACATGCAGCGCGATTCCATAATAATAAATAAGCCAATAAGGCCTGCTACAACATGCAACCCGATCCATAATAATAATAATAATAGATATAAGGATAATATGGCCTGTTGCGGCGTGCACCCCTATCCATAATAATAATAATAGATTTAAAGCCAATATGTCCTACTCCGACGTGTCGCCGGATCCCATAAATATCACTCACAATCCAGCTCTCAGGCCCCAATTCAATCATCAATCTCTCAGGTCTCAAGGGCTAACAATCTCATACCACTCAGCCCAAACAATAATAACATGTGATATAACAATGAATTATGAACAGAGACTGAGATATGATATGCAAATGAAGAATCATGACTTCGTATATAATTACAGTTAGAGCAGATAAGTCAAAATAGTAGAGATAGCCACAATAGGTCTCAACCGAATAAGCGCATTGCCTAAACATAATTTTTAACATGATTCACATCTCATATAATCAAACAAGTAGGAAGAACATGGATGCAACGAGATATAACATCAAAACAAGCCTGGTCCTAGTCTAATAGTCAACTAGAATCATGATTTCCCTGGTACACGCCCACACGCTCGTCACCTAGCATGTGCATCACCTCAATACATCTCTTATAACATAGTTCCCAGGGTTAAATATCCTCAAATCCAAGTTTAGATATGTTACTTACCTCGAACAAGCCAAATCTAATACCGAGCAAGCCAAACAATACTCTGGAAAGTCCATCTCGTGTGTAACAACCTCCGAACGGCTTGAAACTACCCAAAAGCAACTCAAATACATCAAATAAGGCCTACGGAAACAATCCCAAATGATAAAGGTCGAATATTTACACAATTACTCAAAGTCAACCAAAAGGTCAAACCTGAGCTCGCACATCGGAACCCGATAAAACTAACAAAATCCAATTACCCATTCAATTACAATTCCAACCATACTAATTTCACTCGAATCCGACTCCGCATCGATTTTCAAAACTCAAAAATTCACTTTAAGAAAATGAAGATGGAATCAAGGAATATAATCAAAATCGAGTAGAAAATACTTACCCCATTTCATGTGGTGAAAATCGCCTCCAAGATCGTCTAAATCCTAGATCCATAGCCCAAAATATAATAAAAAGAATCAAAATCTCGATATATAGTGAGTCTGCCCAGGTAAGTCACACCTACGACCAAACAACACCGCTTATGCGGAAACGCAAGTGCGGCACCAACCTTCGCTTCTGCAAAAAAATGACCGATCCCAGACCTCTCGCACCTGCGGAACAAACTCCGCTTCTGCGATATCGTAGGTGCGCGGATGATCCGCTTCTGCGCCCTTCCTGCTTCTGCGCCAACGCTACCGCATCTACGCTTTCACAGATGCGAAGAAATCTCCGCATTTGCAGACTCCTGCTCGCAGATCCACTTTATGCTTCTGCACTTTAGATACCGCTTCTACGGCACCACACCTGCGCCTAAGGCTCCGCAGGTGCAGTCTCATTAGGTCCCTGCCAAACCAGCATAGCCAAAATATTCCAAAACGATCTGAACTTCGTCTGAAACTCATCCGAGCCCTTCAGGACCCCGTATGAATACACCAACAAGTCGCATAACATAACAAGGACCTACTCAAGTCGTCAAATCCAACATAACATCGTCAAAACCACGAATCGTACTTCAAATCAAACTTAATAAACTTTTGAACTTTCAACTTCCAAAACTCGTGTTGAACCATATCAAATCAACTCGGAATGACCTAATATTTTGCACATAAGTCTCAAATGACATAACGGAGCTATTCCAATTCTCGGAACCACAATACAAACCCTCTATCATCTAAGTTAACTCCCACTCAAACTTATGAACATTCCAAACCTTCAAATTGCCAACTATCATCAAATAATTGTGAAACCTTCTAGAAATATCCAAATGCAAATATGGGTATACACCTAAGTCCAAAATTACCATCCACACCTAACGGAACCATCAAAACTCTAATCTGGGGTCAAATACATAGAAGTCAAACTTGGTCACCATTCATGCCAACTTATGTTTTTTTTATAGTAGTATAGATATTAAGCCTTTGGTTTTCCTAATGTCATGGCTATTTCCAAAGGTAGTTTTGTGTGAACCAGGTGAATCTTCCCGAGGATGGATGGGGTGGCAACCTCTTAAAGGAATGAGTCCATTTTTGTGTTTAGGTAATAATAATAGTAATAGTAATGAATAAAATCCCTATTCAAATCATTCTCGAAAAAGTGCTATTCATGCTTCATTTGGCACCAACACACTTAACTACGTGCTTATGGTTTGAAACAAGGTTTTCGAAAGAAAATAGCTCTGGTTAGTGACTTTAAGACTCTTGAGTTGAATTTGGTAATCATTGAGTAGTTTATTGGACCATAGTGATCTTTAACTTGATTGTGGTTATTGTAGGCTCTAAACTCTATCCTCTTTTATGGTCTAGGTGCATGAAAGTGTGGTGATTATTCGTTGCTAGTCCAAGTATCTGTGCGAATGGTCTAGAACTTGCCCCCAATGTGCTTCAAGGCAGAAATACTAAGTTTGCTTGGTTTGGGAGAGGATTGCAGGCTTTCCTTGGTCCGTTTGAGCTTTCTATTGCCAATCAATGTTGTTATCCTTAGTCAACCCTCTTTGAGCCTTTTGGCCTTTCTCATTTAGTGACCATGCTATAAGCCTTTACCCGTTTTGTCATAATACTCTCTTGGCATCCGGACCTTCCTTAACACTTATCTGAAAGAAGTGATTTAGGCATAAGTTTGGGAGGAGAGTTGAGGAATTTGAAATAGGTATCAAGCCACCAAAAAGATGAATGAAAGGATCTCCATTAAAAGAGAAGGCAAGAAAAGAAAAGGAACAAAAAGAAAATTCCAAAAATAGAATAAAAAGAAGGGTTGATGAAATCAAAAAGAGGTAACTATATCTAGTATGAGAATCAAGCGTAAAGAAAAATGAAATGAACAAGAAATAGTGATGTCAAGTCTCTTTAGCCCTAAGAAAAAGAAAATGCCTCTAAGAGTAGGTATGAGCGAAGAATGAAAATGTGGAGCGCTTAAGAAAGGGTGTAACCCCCTTACCCATATGGTATCTTACCCCAATTCAAAAGCCTTCATTACAACCCGAAAAGAAGTCTTACTTGATTTTGAACCAAGCAAGCTTACATTAGTGGTGATCTATATGAGGGGCAATCCTATCGTACTTTAAGCCTTACTTGTGACATTCTTTTGTGAGAGAAGAGTGATCCTTTCATTGATTCAAAGATTGAGTGCTAACTCTTGAAGTGAGCTTGGCAAATGGAAGGTAGAGAAATAAGAGTTTGGAGTCCACCATGATCTACATGATAGAACAAGAGTCTTTCATGAGTAAAGTCAATTCTTGAAGCTCAAATGTCACATTACAACTATATGTGCATAATATGTGATTTGTCACCTTGTTGAAAACTCATGAATATTGTGGGTAATTGTTGGTCCCAACTGAGTATGAATGGCTTATCATTGACTCTCTGAAATGAACTTTCACTCCGAGGAGGTGGGAACTAATCTATTTGCATGCGGACAAGCAAGGACTTATGTTTGGGGGAGTTGGTAAGTGTAGATTTTAACCACTTATTAGTACCTTCTTATGTTAGTTTTAGTCCGAAAGTATTGATTTCTGTTCCCAAAACTAATAAAATTGTGCAAAATTGTAGAAATGTTGGAGAATTGGACTTTAATGAAGAAATCTAACTAAAAAAGGAGTGTTCTGGCGTATAAGGCAAAAAGGAGCACAACATGCCAAAAGTGCAGTCTGTAGAAGTAATTATGCGGCCACAGAAGAAAGCGCGAACCGCAGAATTCTCTCTGCGGCCGGAGTTCTGGTGATTGATGATCAGAAGATGACTGAAGCCAAGTGCGTAAAACACACAATTTGTGCTGCCGCAAAACATGGTCGCACTTACAAGAATTCAAAAAATTCAGAGAGTTTGCAAAACGACCATGTATGAAGCCGTGCCAAAGTGCAGCCACAGAAGAAAAAGTGTGGCCGCAAAAGCTGAAGTGCGGCCACATACCAAATTGTGCAACCACCAGAGTTTTGAACATGTAGAGCCAAGTGAAGTACGGAACGCACATGGAATTGTGCGACCGCCAAACCTCCCGAAGAGTATTTTTGTCAGCGAACTTTGGGCCACTATAATTAGACAGGAATCACTTTTTAGGGCAAGTTTAATAGTTTTTTTGAGCTGTAGTTGTTGTAGTTTATCACTTTTGATAATTTGTGATCAATTTTGGTTGAAAACACATTAGTTTATCATTTAAATTTTGTATTATTGCTTTAATTAGTGTTTCTTTTTTATTTTTTTCTATTTCTATTATGAGCAGCTAGATATTTTCTAGGGTTGTGACCCAACCCTAGTTTGAAAACCTTATGGGTAATTAACCTAATGCTTGTTTGTGATTGGGTGTTTATTATTTAGCCTTGTTCATTCTTTAATTCTATAATTAATGGTTGCAAACATTGATTCATGCCTTTTTGACTTGGTCTTTACTTGAGAAAGAGGGACCTAGTCTAGGAAAACTTGGCTAACAAGAAATTGGGCTAGTTAAGCTTTTGACAAGCCTAATTAAAGGGGTTGAACCAAAGATAGGGAAAACCCATCTTGAGCTCATATCAACTATTTGACTTGATACCCATTTGGTCTTGAGAAAACCAAATTGGGTAAAATCACTCTATGACCGAGAGATATTGAGTGGGTGACTTATAGTTGAGAGTCATAATACACCCCAATCACTAAAACGAGTGTTAACGTAATTAATCGATTAGGCTAACACCTAGGTGAAGATTTCATCTGTAGGCCTTTTACCAATTTGAAAAACAACAAAAACAATTAATCAATCTCTAGTTTCTTTTCTCTAGTTAATCATTGTTAGTATAGTTTGTTGAAGTAAAATATAAAACCATCATGTTTGGAAGCGTATTTGAGCTATTTCTTCTACACTCAACAAGTTTACACTCTAACACCACATTTAACTCCCTGAGGAAATTGACCCTGACTCACTGTTGGGTACTATTCTTCCAACGACCATTTTCACTCATTGTTGAGTGTGGATTGGGCGTGGATCAACTTGTTGCGACGTGCAGCCCGATCTATAATAAAACTCTCAACACGACTCTACGGCCCACCTCAGCCATCAATCTCTCATGTCTCAAGGGTTCAAAATCTCATATCACTTAGCCCAACAAATCCACATAAGGAACAACAATGGTATCATGTGATGTAACCATGAATGATGAACAAGGAATGAGATATGATATGCAAATGAAGAACCATGACTGAGTGTATAAATACATTTAAAACATGTAACTCAAAATAATAGAAATAGCATCAATAGGTATCAACCGAGTAATCACAAAGCCTAAACATAATTTCTAACATGAATCACAACCCAATTACTCTAACAAATAGGAATTACACGGATAATACAAGACTTGATAGCAATACAGTGTAAAAGAAAAATCGGATTATGATTACCATGGTGCATGCCCATGTGCCCATCACCTAGCATGTGCGTCACCCCAACACAACACGAATCACATGTTTTCCAAGTATTATTACCCTCAAATCCATTTTAGAAATGTTACTTACCTCAAAACGTGCAAATCAATACTCCAACAAGCCCTTTCCACGCGTATCGGCCTCCGAACGGCTCGTATCTAGTCACAAACAACTTAATATCAACAAATAATGCCGTAGGAAATAATTTCAAACAATACTATTTCGATTTTTATCAAAATAAAAAGGTCAACCCAAAAAGTCAACCCCGGGCTCGCACCACGGAACTCGGTCAATCTCACAAATTCCGAACATCCATTCCGATACGAGTCCAACCATACAAAAATCATCCAGTTCCGACTCCAAATTGACCATCAAATCCTCAATTTTTATTTTTGAAACTTTCTTAGAAAATCCCCAATTTCTCTACTTGAAATCCCAAAATAAATGATAAAATCTAAGATGGAATCATGAATTATGAACAAATCTGAGTTAAAAAAACTTACCCCGATCCAAATCGTGAAAATCCCCTCCAAATTCGTCAAAAATCGAGATCTATAACCAAAAATATGATATAATAACTCTAACCCTCGAAATGGGATTTAAAAGAGTCTGCCCAGTCATTACACTTCGCGAATGCGGAAAATGCCTCGTGTTCACGAAGAACAAGTCTCACCAGCTGCTAATTCCTCTTACGCGAACGCGATAACCAAACGATCCCAAGCTTTGCAAACACGAAACCTTCATCGTGAACACGTAGAGCTGAGCATGAGATCTTATGAGTTATTACATGTACTGCTTTGATTATATTTTTACGAGTTTTTTTCGGCCATTGGTGTTGGACTCTAACTATTTCTCCAAGCTCGTCACTGCTTTTAACCTAAGGTTAGATTTGTTACTTATTGAGTATATGGGCTATTGGTGTTGGACTCTAACTATTTCTCCAAACATGTCTATTCGTCTTGCTGTTGAGTACCACAACAAGTTACATAGATCAGAACTTGTTGCTGCGAATATGCGAATTATGCGGTATACCGTGTGATTACATCTTGGGTCATGGTTATGGCTTGATACAACTTGTTTAGACTTATACAGTATGTAGATGCGAGATTCGGTTCTAGTAAGGTATTTCGGATGTTGGAAATTGGGCTCAAAGGATTATGGGCTAAGTTGAAGGATGAATTTTCGGTCATGCTGAGATGACAGACCTATACGAATTGGGTGTTGTGGGATCACCCTCGGGTATGCGCATGGTAAGGTTACACAGTGAATTGATGGCTTTGAAACGACTCTTCGCACGTTAGAAGATGAATATATGTTTAAGTGGGGGAGAATGTAACGATCCAACCGGTCATTTTAAGCATTTACATTTCGTTCAGTTGTTTGAAGTCTTGAGTAGCGTCATATGATGTATTATTACTTGTGTGAATCATCGGTTTTGGTTTTCAAGTCATTCGGGATTGATTTAGAAGACTGATTCTCAACTAGGAAGCTTTAAGTTGGAAGAGTTGACAAAATTTGACTTTTATGTATTTGACCTTGGATCGGAGTTTTGATGGTTCCGTTAGGTCTTGATGGTGAATTTGGACTGGGGCGTATGCCCGAATTTGCATTTGGATAGTTCTAGAAGGTTTGGCGCTATTTGGTGAAAGTTGGCAATCTGAAGGTTTGGAATGTACATAAGTTTGACCGGGAGTTGACTTTGATGATAGCTGGCTCAGATTGTGGTTTTAAGAATTGGAATATCTACGTTATGTCATTTGGGACTTATGTGCAATATTTGAGGTCATTTCGAGTTGATTTGATGTGGTTTAGCACACGTTTTGAGGGTTGAAAGTTTAAAAGTTCATTAAGTTTGATTTGAGGTGCGATTCATGGTTTTGATGTTGTTATGTGTAACCTGACAACTCAAGTAGGTCTGTGTTATATTTTGCGACTTGTTGGTGTATTCGGACGGGGTCCCAAAGGGCTCGGATGGGTTTCGGACGAAGTTCAGATCATTTTGGATGCTGGTCTGCCAGGGACCTGGTGTGACTGCACCTACGGAGCCTAGGGCGTAGGTGCGGCGCCGCAGAAGCGGTATCTGAAGCGCAGAAGCGGAAAGTGGAGTTGGGAGCAAGAGTCTGCAAATGTGGAGGTTTCTTCGCACATGCGAAAGTGCAAATGCGGTGGGCAAACTAACTATATATCGAGGTTTTGGTTCCTTTTAACATGTTTTGAGCTATGGAGCTCGAATTTGGACGATATTAGAGGCGATTTTCACCACAGGGAATTGGGTAAGTGTTTTCTACTCGGCTTTAATTATATTATGTGATTCCATCTTCGTTTTTGGCATTTGATTGATGATTTCAAAAGATAAATTGGGTGTTTTTGTCTAAACTTTTCTAAAGTGAATGTGTGAGTTTTGAACATCGATTCGGAGTCCGATTCGAGTGAAATTAGTATGGTTGGACTCATAATTGAATGGGTTGTCAGATTTTGTAAGTTTTTTCGTGTTCCGAGGTGCGAGCATGTGTTTGACATTTTGGCCGACTTTGAGTAAATGTGTAAAGATTCGACCTTTATCATTTGGGATTGTTTCCTTAGGCATTATTTGATGTATTTGAGTTGCTTTTGGTTAGTTTCGAGCCGTTCAGAGTTTGATACGTGCGGGATGGACTTTCCAGAGTATTGTTTGGCTTGCTCAGTAGTAGATGTGGCTTGTTCGAGTTATGTAACATATATAAACTTGGATTTGAGGATATTTAACCCTGGGAACAGTGAGTATCAAGACTAACCTCGGTGGAGTAGTGACCAGGGACAGTCAAGACACCTACCAGACTAAACAAACCTGAACAAGTGTGTAGATGAACTAACAGAGAAATAATATTAATATAAAGCTAAGCAGGAGAAGAAATACAAGACAATACTTGCAATGAAACACTAGAAACAACAATATTTTACAGGAAGTAGTCAGGTAATATTGTTGTAGAGTATCTAATCACAGTCTAAGTCCGGGGAAAACCAAATAAAGGGAAAACCAGCAACAACTCAATGAGAACAACCGCTTTCACACCAAATCTGTTCAAGAATTTCCACGAGGTACCGAACCTCATAATCACAGCTCACATGTCCCCATTTATGAACCCTAATAACTTGGCATCTTGTGCCCACATTACAACTCCTAACTGCACGGACGACTCACGTGCCAATAGAACAATCCTCACACAGAAGGCAAGAAGACAAGAGTACGTATAATGGTTAATGTCGTCAGGATTCACCTTTTAAAACCGATATGGGTGATTTAACTACGTGTATGCTTGTACAAGTGTTCTACCATAATTCCAGTCAACAAATAAGAGTAGAGTTAATGAATGGCACATAAGCAACGATCATCACGAAATGTATGGTGTAACAGATGCAGCAATGAAGTTTGAAGCAGTGACTAGCACAACAAGATTAGCTACATAGAGCTAAGCAAATAGTGCAACATGGAGGAAAACAATTAATAGTATGCTAAGGAAAACAACAATCAAAGACAAGTACACACAAAAAGAGGGAATGGCAACAAGAGCACTCCCAAGGTACTGCCTCGTAGTCTCAAATCGTAAATGAATACAGCGGGAGCCTTTATATTTAGTTTTTGAAAATTATTTTTCCGAAATAGCATCCCGCGAATTAGCCCACATTATCACACCACATGGATTCTAGTAGTTCCCCTACTAGCCATGCGTTTCAAGCCCACCTTTACTCACCGCATGCGTTTCAACACCTAGAACTTATACCACCACATGTGTTTCAACACCTAGAACTTATACCACCACATGCGTATCAATATCAACAGGACGACAGAAACCTCGTGCAACACAATAACAACCGTGGTGCAGAAACCTCGTGCAAACACATAAACAATTTTCTCAACAAAACACGTATGCCAAAAACATAACAACTTAAATAAATTACTTTCACAATATCTACCCACATGCCACAAACATTTTCTCAAACAGTTGTTGTATCACAAACCACGCATAGCCCTATGTTCAGCAACACTAAATACAACAGAAACAATAACAATAACCCGAGAATACGGCAAGTCTGAGGAAGAGTAGCTTAGACTTGCGAGGTTCAAGAAGTATTACCCTCCTACTTTCAGCGGTTTGGCTTCAGAGGGTGCGCATGGGTTCCTAGAGGAGTGCTACCGTATTCTCCGCACTATGGGTATTGTGGAGACAAGTGGGGTTGCTTTTACTACAGTCCAACTTAATGGAGAGCATATCAGTGGTGGCGAGCATATGAGTCGGGTAATTCAGCCAATGCGGTTCAGTTTTAATAGGTGTTCTTGAGAGAGTTTGTTCCCTAGACCTTTCGAGAAGCATGGCGCGTGGAGTTTGAGCAGCTGTGCCACGGCACTATGTTAGTGTCTGAGTATGCCGTTTTATTCAATGAATTGCCCAGACATGCACCTACTTTTGTTTCCACAGTTAGAGAGTGAGTCAGTAGGTTCATTGAGGGACTCAGTTATGATATCCAGTTCAGAAAGACTCGGGAGTTGGAGTCGGATGTTACACTTCAGCAGGTGGTAGATATCGCCCGATGATTAGAAGGCATGCAAAGTCAGAAGAGAGAGGGCAGGGAGGCTAAGAGGCCTCGTAGACCGGAGATATCTACTGGTCACTATTTTGGAGTCAGGGTACGACATGGTAGAGGTTTTTGTGGGTCAGCCAATTTAGTTTGCACTTTAAGTTTTGCACGGTGTTTAAAGTACCCATGGGTCTCAGGGTACCCGTACCAGACAGTTTCCATAGCCACGTTAGCGAAGAGGTTGCTTTGAGTGTGGAAATACCAACCACATGGTATGTGATTGTCTCAGACTTCGGACAGATGTGTCACAACAGGGTAATCAAGTTATGAGTTCTATTTCAGTTGTAGATATCCATGCACTTCCAACTTGAGGTGCAGGTTAGGCGAGTAGAGGGCGCCTAAGAGGGGGAGGCTCGGCCCGTTGATGTGTCTTCTACAGTAGGGTTGAGGCTACTGCACTAGGTGATGTCGTATAGGTATGGGTTCAAATTGTTATAGAAGAGCATCATTCTTATTTTGCTTTGGTTCTTCTTATCAGGATGAGACCTTCTATTTTTCTTCACATATGGGTGAGTTTCATGATCTTGTACCCTGCTTATGTGTTTACCCCTGACAGGAGATTCTATAGTGGTAGCTCATGTCTATCATGTTATTTTTATTCATTACTGAGAGCTATGGGACTAGAAGTGAATTTCTGTTACTCATTATGGTAGTTTTGATATGATTTTCGGATTGTTGGTTACGATTTGTGGTTTAGATGTTCTACTAGTGTGGGAGTTCAGTATGTGTCGTGATTCTTGTTGACAAAATTGAATTAGTGGAAGGTTTAGGTTGGTATGATGTGTATTCTACTTGTAATTCAGAGTTGAGGGTGAGACCCTCGCGGTGTCATGTGTTTCGATGTATTTGAGCCGGGCTATGTGCCGCGGTGGAGTTATATCAGGATGAGATCCTTGTGATTTATTCATATGCTTTGATTCTCCCTTTGTGAATTTGGTTTATAGTATGGTATTGATAGGGAGTGGTGCCTGTTGGGCTTGTTTGATAGTTCTTTCATGTGTTTCCTTGTATATCCAGTCATATTCGTGCTATGCTTATAGGGTTTTTGCTTGCGAGGTGTCTGTTAAAGTGGCGTTAGATGTGACTTGTTTATTTGGGTGAATAGTTATGAGGTCTTCATGTTTATTGCATCGTTGTTAGTGCTGTGAAAATTTGAAACAGGGTTCTAACGGATATGAGACTAATTGCCGGTGCTGGATTTGATTATTTGCAGCTACTTTGGCTAGCGTTGTTGTTAAGGGCATATGTGTGATGTTTTACATCGTGTGGGTGTGCCGTGGGGCGTAGGCATAAGTTGTTGCAGCTGGCTGAGGTTGGTATCGTGTGTTGATGGGGAAATCGGGTCTTTTGGGAATGATGGGACGGTGAGGAATTTGGTTCTAAGGCTTACTGGTATTGGCAGAAGGGACCAATTTCAGTTGAGATGGCGTTCTCGGAACTATGTGGATTGGGGTGATATGGGATCACCCGCGGGGTGTATGCATGGTAAGTTCACTCAGTGATTTGATGACGTCGGAATGGTTTTCAACACGTTCGAGGACGAACGTTTGTTTAAGAGCGGGAGAATGTAACGATCCGACCGGTCGTTTTGAGAATTAATATCCCGATCGGCGGTATAAGGTGTCAAAAAGCTTCGTATTGTGTATTATGACTTGTGTGTATGGCCGAGTTTTATTTTCAGATGATTCGGGATTTAATTGAAAGAACAATTCTTATTTTTTAAGCTTAAATAAAAAAAGTTTACTGGAGTTTGACCTTTGAGAAAACGACCCCGACATGAAATTTTGATTGTTTCAATAGCTTTGTATGGTGGTTTCAGACTTAGGCATGTATTCGGATTTGGATTTGTATGTCCGTAGGACAATTTGGCACATTGTAGCGAATGTCTGAAAAAGTTGGAGTTTTGAAATATTTAGGAAGTTGACCGAAGATTGACTTGATTGATATCGGGCTCGAATTTCGATTCCGAAAATTTGAATAGCTTTGTTATGTTATTCATGATTTGCATGCAAAGTTTGAAGCCATTACAGATTGATTTGATATGTTTCGGCACGAGTTTTGGAAGTTGGAAAATTTGAAAGTTTATAAGTTCGATTCATGGTGCGATTTGTATTTTCGACATTGTTTGATGTGATATGAAACCTCGAGTAGGTCTGTGTTACGTTATGGGACTTATTGGTATTTTCGGACGAGGTTCTGAGTGGCTCGAATGAGTTTCGGACGGGGTTCGAATCGTGTGGCACCTTGTTGGAGCTGCTGGATTTTCTGGTTTCTGGTTCCTTCGCACCTGCGCATATAGGGCCGCAGATGAGTGCTCGCTAAAGCGGAGGAGAAGGCACAGGAGCGGGATCTAGCAGTGCACCTGTGCGTGGGCAGAAGCGAACCCACTGCCGCAGGTGCGATTGGACTGCTGGCCAGTGTGCTCTGCAGAAGTGACGCCTGTGTCGCAAAAGCGATTCTGCAGGCGCAATGAGTTTCTCGTAGAAGCGGAACTTGGCAGTGCATTTAAGGGTCGAAATTGGCCATTCTCATCATTTCCTTTTGATGTTGAGAGCCTCGGTTTTATGCGATTTTGGAGGAGTTCTTCAAGACTTTGACTTGGGTAAGTGTTCTATATCCGAAAGTGATTATATTTCATGATTCTAAGGTTATATTCATCGTTTAATTTTGAATTTAATGGAAGAAAATGAGGAAAAATTTTGAAATCTTCCGAAAATATAAAATGGAGATTTAAAGGGCTATTCGCTATTGAAATTTGGTAATTCTTGTGTGGTTGGACTCATTATCGAATGGGTGTTCATATTTATATAATTTTGGTAGAGTTTTGAGGTGCGGGTCCGGGGTATGACTTTTGGGTAGAATTTTATTTCTCGTTAAAGATTGAAGCTTTATTATCCAAAATTATTTTCTATGAGTTTTATTTATGAATTGAAGTTATTTTGGTTAGATTTGAGCCGTCCAGAGGATGTTTCACTCGAGAAGGTCATTTTAGAGTAACGTTCTAGCTTCTTAGAGGTAAGTATCTTGCCTAACCTTGTCTGGGGGAACTTCCCCTTAGGATTTGAGTCTTTGTGCTAATTGTGTCATCTGAAGGCCGAGTATGCAAGGTGACGAGTATGTGCTCAGACTTATTTGTGGGAATTTGACCGTCTAGTGCTCTTAGGTTCTTATGTCCATTAAATATGAAGTAGTTTTGTGATGTTAAATTCCTCATTTACTAAATTCACCCTCACGTGTCTTAATTGGAATTAATTACTTCATATTCTACCCTTATTGCAGATTAAACTCTCATGTGCCTTAACTGAAGTTGTTGCCCTCTTTTTCGTCATGCTATCCTTTCCGTAATTGCTTAACCATAATTGAAATCATTATTATCTCTTCCGTATTAGCTTAGCCTTAATTGAAGTTTGTTATCCCTTTCATTGTTGACGTATTCTTATTTGGGGTCATCGATTCATGTTATCTCTCTTGTCGTCGAATTGCACTTTCGTGGAATCATTGTTACACATTACCCCTCCCTTGTTAAACTATTCTTGTTGAGACTATTATTTCCCTATTGTGTCTTTCTCTGTGAGTTCTTTCTTCTGTTTCTTAGTGACTGCTCCCAAGTCAGCGTAGGCGACCCAGCTGGTCTGGTCAACATAAAATCTCACCACCACCTCTTGGCGGAACTCGTCATCTGAAATACAGCAAAATCGACCCCATTGGTCTCAACTATACCCATGTTCCGCAGCACCTCATGGCAGCGGTCAAGATAATCCTATGGGTCCTAAGAAGGTATACCACTGAAGTTAATTGGAAAGAGCTTAGTAAGCTTATCCAGTCCCAATAAGGCCTCAGAAGACATGGCGGCCCTATCACCGGCCTGTGCCACAACAACTGGTTGAACTACCCCAACTGGTGGGGCTGTTGGAGCCTGATACTAGGGAGCCATCTGCTCCGGAGTGGGAGTAGTGAGAGTTTGTGCTCCTCCCCCAGACTGTGAGACGGCTGGTGCCACTAGAAATGTACCATTCTGGGCCACGCCCTCCATAAGACTCACCAAAAGAGCTAGGGCGTCCTGAAGCACTGGAGTAGCTATGAATCCTTCCGGGACCTGAACTGGTCCAACTAGTACTGTCTGAACTAGAACCTCATCCTGAAGATCCACCTGAGATTCTACAACTGGTGCTACTGCTCGATCTCTAGACTGAGCTCTACCTCTGCCTTTGCCTCAGCCTCTAGCATGACCTCGGCCTTGACCTCTACCCCTGGTCATAGTTGCCACCGGGGGTTCTTGTCCCTGTCCATCGGTAGGTAGATGTATTAGGTATTCTCACTATCTGCGAGAGAAAAAGAATAGAATGATTCAATCATCGATGATAGAATATGATCGCACGACAGAATAAGAAAGAAGTGATATTGTTCCTAAACTTCATAGCCTCTGAAAGATAAGTACAAACGTCTCCGTATCGATCCTTCAGACTCAACTAAGCTTGCTCATGACTCGTGAGACCTAAGTAACCTAGTGCTCTGATACCAACTGTCACGACCCGAAATTCCCACCTTCAAGATCTGTCACGACCCAAAATCCGACTAGTCGTGATGGCACCTAGCCAAACCCGCTAGGTAAGCCAATTAACCACTAACCAATTCCAATAGCAATTAATAAAGCAATTAAGTAAAGAAATATCTGAATCTAGTACATTTCCCAAGAACTGGTAGTACAAATCATGAGCTTCTAAGAATAGAGTTTACAAAGTAAAAATGAAATAAATACATAGTCTGTTTGAATAGTACATAAACAGAGTTTTATAGATCTAAAGCTACCACGAACAAGAAGAAGCTACAGCCGGGGCGCAGGTACATCTCCAATCCAGCTCCCATCGAACACAGCAACAACAGCAGCCAACATCTGCACGCAAAGTGCAGAAGTATAGTATGAGTACAACCGACCCCATGTACTCAATAAGTAACAAACCTAACCTTAGGTTGAAAGTAGTAACAAGCTAACATAAAGGTCGGGTCCAACAGCAATATTCCACAACAATTCATAACAACATAGTACACGTAACAAAAGAGTATCTCCGAATTTAAAAAGCTCAGTCTGTTCACAGTTATAGAAAAATAGGCATTTCTTTTCAAGTATCTCAGTGAAAATCCAAATCTTTTACAGAAAAAAAAAAACCCAAAATACGAATAAGTTTGAAAAGTGTTATTTTTCCCAAAACTCCTTTCAACAAATAGCAAGATGTTTCATTTTCAGATAGCATGAGGAAAGTACTTCTCTATGCCTACATGTCAAGATATAAGTAAAATCATAAATGTCCCAAAAAGCGAGTAGCAGAAGGAAATACATCTCTATGCATGTATCTCAAGTACTCATGTCAAATGCAATGCATCTCAAGGATAAGCTCATGTACTCACACTCTCAGAGTACTCAATCTCACTATCTCGTATTTTCTCTCACTATGCTCAGCATACTCAATCACTCAGCGTTGTACAATACCCGATGCGGCGTGCAGCCCGATCCGTATTTATAGTCGTCTGCGCTCTCTGGGGGTGTGCAGACTACTGGAGGGGCTCCTTTTAGCCCAAGCGCTATATCGCTGCGGCGTGCAGCCCGATCCCATAATATATAAATAGCCATAAGGCTCGTTGCAGCGTGCAACCCAATCCATATACATATACAGCCCTAAAGATCGTTACGGCATGCAACCTCATCCCATAAATATAATCAATATATCATGTTGCGGCGTGCAGCCCGATCCCAAAATAACATTCTCACTCAGGCCCTCGGCCTCACTCAGTCATCAATCTCCCCATTCTCACTCACGGGCTCACAATGTCATGAAACTAGCCCGACAACAATGATATGATGTATCAGTAAATAATATCTGAGATAGAGATATGGTATGAATGCATGGATATGACTGAGTATGAAGTATCAATGAAATTAGTAAGATGACATTAAGAAACGACCACTATGGGTCAAAACAGTATTGGCATAATGCCTAATCATGATATCTAGCATGATTGACAGCTTAACTGATTTATCACGTAGTGAAAACACGGATATCAACATAGTAGGACCACTATACAGTGCCATGGAAACAACAGAGTCTAAATTCACATGGTGCACGCCCACACGCCCGTCACCTAGCATGTGCGTCACCTAAATACCAATCACATAGCACGTATTTTGGGGTTTCATACCCTCAGCACTAAGATTAGAAGAGTTACTTACCTCGAACAAGCCAATTCCAATACCGAGCAAGCCAAGCGATGCTCCAAAATGCTATCCTACACGTTCCAACCTCCGAACAGCTCAAAAACAAACCAAAAACAACTCAAATACATCAAACAATGCTAAAGGAACCAATCCCGATCAAAAAGATCAAATCTAGAATCAAAAGCCCAAAATCGGCAAAAAGCCCAAACCGGGTCCGCTCCTCAAAACCTGAAAAAAGTTACAAAATCCAACAACCCATTCAATTACGAGTCCAACCATACTAGTCTCACTCAAATCCGACTCTAATTCGATGTTCAAAACTCAAAAATTCATATTATGAAACTTTAGGCCAAAACCCCCAATTTCCTTTTAAAATTCACAATCCAATTACCAAAAACGAAGGTAGATTCATGAAATATAACCACAACCAAATAGAGAACACTTACCCCAATCCTTGTGATGAAAATTGCTCCAAGAATCGCCTCAATAGGAGCTCCATAGCTCCCAAAATGTAAAAATGGTCGAAACCCTCTAAATAGAGTACTTTATAATCTGCCCAGGCCTCCTCTTTCGCGAACGCGGGAAAACCATCGCGTTCGCGATGAACAAAATGCACACTGCCACAAAAGACTCTACGCATTCGCGATGCACCCTACGCGAACGCGACTAGCCTTACGCGATCGCATAGAAGAACACTCAAATTCCCGGCTGCCAAAAGAATGCTCAAATTCCCAGCTGCCAACCTCAACAGTACGCGAACGCGATCCTCCGTATGAGAACGCGAATAGGACTTGCCCCAACTCTACGCGAATGCGAGATATACTTTGCGATCGCGAAGAATAATATGCTGCTGCCATCAAAATGCACTACGCATTCACGACACTTGCCACGCGAACGCGATGAAGAACTGAGATACCAGAAAATAGCAGAACACAACAGTACCAAAATGAAGAAAAATGATCTAAAATCAATTCGAAACACGCCCGAGCCCCTCGGGACCCCGTTCAAACATACCAATAAGTCCCATAACATAACATGGACATACTCGAGGCCTCAAAACACACAAAACAACATCAAAACGATGAATCACACCTCAATTCGAATTCAATGAACTTTGAAACTACAAACTTCTACAACCGATGCCGAAACCTATCAAATCACCTCCGATTGACCTCAAATTTTTCACACAAGTCACATTTGACATTATGGACCTGCTCCAACTTTTGGAATCAGAATCCGACCCCGATATACAAAATTCCACTCCCGACTAAACTTTCCAAAATTTCAACTTTCGCCATTTCGAGCCAAATTCAACCACGGACCTCCAAATCACAATCCGAACACGTTCATAAGTCCAAAAAACCCAACGAAGATAACTGAACCATCAAAATTCTAATCCGAGGTCAAATGCTAAAAAGTCAAACTTGGTTAACTCTCCCAATTTAAAGTTTCAACAATGAAATTCATTTTTCCAATTCGATTCCGAAATACCTGAAAACCAAAACCGACGATTCACACAAGTCCAAAAACATCATACGGAGCTACTCACGCCCGTAAACTACCGAACGAAGTACAAATGCTCAAAACAATCGGTTAGGTCGTTACATCCTCCCCCACTTAAACATATGTTCGTCCTCGAAGGTGTCCAGAGTTGTTCTCAAAGCCATCAAAACGCCGTATAACCTTACCATGCACATACCCGGGGGTGATCCCACGTCACCCTATCCCATACAGGTCCGATAACACAACATAACTGAAATTTCTCAATTCAACCTAGCCCGCAAGCCTTCGAATCCAATTTCCAACATCCGAAATTTCTTATATGATTAGAATTTCGCATCTACATACTGTATAAGTCTGAACAAGCTGTACCAAAAGCCGTAACCATAACTCAAATACTCAAAACACAAATACCACATAGCTCAAATGCTTGAAGCAATGATTTCTAATCACAGTAGCTACTCAAAACAACCAATGCCGGTAATAGACCTCATATCAAACAAAGCCTCGTTCTAAAACCTTCGTACACTGCCGATGATGAAAGAAACATGCAGAAATTCACAATCATTCATCAGATCAACGGCCATGGAGCTCCCTCTCCTTCTACAAGAACTATAGCTAATTTCTAAGCCGACTTCCGATATTATCCTTCCAAATATACCACAATCAAATCTGATAGCATCCATTCTAGGTCCAATGACCTCATCTCATCCAATACGACCACTCTAGTAACATGACACATCAATACAATCTAAATCCATAACCCGTGCAATCCGTGCACCAAATAGCAACATTCCAAATGTACTCAATCATGGAAAATGACTCAAACAAGAGAACCGTCTCGCAAGCTCATCAAGTACCACCACCACGAAATGCATAAACCCATCACACACCATAGAACCATAACACACGAATCTAACACAAAAGATCATATTTCCACATAACTCTGCTGCAATACGCGCCCCTATCCAAATACTGGTCCATATGAAATATCTCAACCCTCCCTGCTAAAAATCAATAATCAGGCGCAATTCGACATCAAGTACTCAAAGTGCATTACCATAACCACAGAGAAGCAAATGACACAATGTCACACAAAACCCGAAAGAACATAACCAATACTCCATCAACCAAGCAATACCCAATAAATCCCCAATAGAATCGCACCATATGTGCATATAACCAACGAATCACAACTCCCCATAGCATAGAAGAGTAACTCACAGATCATCTCAGAACACGAATAAGCTCAACAACAACCGAATGGCACATCCCTCAACAATAACAGTATGGAGCCAACCAATCCAGCTCGGTGTAGAATACACATCCTAATTGTACCTACCAATGGACCCCCAAATCGACTCTTGTCACCCACAGATAGATAAATAACCTCCGAAAGTTCACAATGACTGAATCATAACACATACTATCATCTGGCTAGCTTCGACAACAACTTCATAGTCCACAACCATGAAACAATCTACTCCTGAGAACTCCCAATCTCCAAATCCATAGGACACACGAATCACCATATTTGATCCCAACTCCACCGCTAGAATGTCTAACACACCTCTCATACATGATCATCTCACGAGGAATACTTCTAAAATTCTTTTGTGCCACATAGCAAAAATTTGAATATCACCAGTCGATCAACCAGAAGAGTGTCGCACTACCAGTGAAGTATCCATACATCAAAACACATTGCCCCTCCTGAAAGGTATACTCTCATCAAGCCATACCATATAGTAATATCACTTACCTGGTCATCTAAAACCATCCATGCTGCCTGCGACCTTCCCTTCCAAGCAGAGCTATGATCCCGCTCACGTAAATCTCAATCCCACACAACACACTGCATATACCATGCCATCATATGAAATTACGAGAACTTCATAGTCCACCTCGAGTCACAAACAACTACATACTTAATTAGCTAAGGACCTTCCATTTGATTTCATCTAGGAGAAATTCACTATACACTACATGCTCCTCACGCCAGCAGGAAATATACCCCTCGAACCTTGGTAAAAACCATTAAGAACTCTTCGAAACCCATTTGCACATAACCAAGCGATCTGAACCGAATCTCCTTAACTCAACCCAGCCACGCAGGTTACCAAAACCCAAGATCATTCCCACGAAACACCTGTAGAGACTAGCCACGTCATAAGTACCCAAAGAACCGATCATACCCATTACTGTGATAACCCAACCTACTACCAAGCTATCCTATTTCTCCAATTCCTTTCCAAATTGCCTTCAAATTGACACTTCTCCTTGCTATAACACCATGACCCCCTAACCAAAATTCACCGTACAAGAGACCCTAGAAAAAAACCAAAACGTCCTAAGGCCCATAAGCCGCTGACACCCACTCTAAAGAAACATTATGTGAACCTAAAACCATTTCCTTCACCTTCTTGATACTGAAATGCACAATCCACAATGATATAAAATGCCACAAGTCTCGACACCATCCAATGCAACTCCCAGTTTCTAGCCATATATAAATCTTGAAAATTCCAAATTGCTACATATAAATCTTGAATCCATTAGAACCATTCTCGAGAGTCATCCACTCTACTCAAATCTCAATTAAACCGACCAAACGGACTGAACGACTTGTGCCCCATTAGCACACCAACACCCAAGGGAATAAAGAGTAACCCACACTCCTATGCAACCTAGCAAATTCCTACTCCATGTACACTACATTTTTTGCGAATAACCACTCAATTATTTTAAGATTCCCATATACCCATAGAGTGTAAAACAACCCGTATCCAGAGTCATCCTCAATCTCAACCCCTGCAGTCATAACTGATTCACCAGTATATCTCAACCCGAAACCAATACAACACATAACCGTGCTATCCACTCATCGATAGCAGACTCCCCTACTTGGCTCGAAGCCATATAACAAAACAGTCAATAACATCATGATATCCATACTCTATTGCTGCTAGAATCCCGCACTAAAATTCAACTAAATCCTTCGCAAGTCCATGTAACACAAACCATGTAAAACCTTAAATCATCTACAAATCTTGCATTCACCCTTGTAATAGTCAAGCCAACTTCCACAAGCAATGCAAACTCAAATTGCAACATATATCATTCACTGGTAAAAGAAAACTCTCTATAAAACATCATAAGGACCACATAATCTCAGGACACCTCGCAGGAGATAACCTACCTGCTCTGCCTCAAGCTGTCATCTCTCTATACTCTTCCACAGTCATGACTATTACGCAATCACTTAATCTTCCTGAGTTTGAACTCATCAATAAGACATAAGAATCTACTTCACTCCATAACTAAACAGCTTTAGAGATCCCTCAACACACCCATAACTCGAGACCATACGCCAAATCAAGATAGAAATCAAACACCCAATAGTTCTTGCTACATCTCAAGTAAACTCTTCTCGTCACATTCATATGAACACATCTCGCAGTCACATCATACTCATCACGTGCCATCCAGCCACAAATTCCACTAATAGGGACACTACCGGACATATATATCCAAAAGCACGTGCTCACACAATCAACATCTCTGCGCTCAAATCACGGTCAAAACCCGGCCTCAAGTCCTCAAGACTGGCCCATCATCAGCACGCCAGAAATCGCATCTCACACCTCAAAAATGGAATCACAAGCCGGCAAATGCACAGCTGATACCGAGCGCTCGCATGCGCATACAAATGTGTGGAAGGAATTTAATGAGTTACGCTTCAAGCTGAATCAATGCCGCATGATAAGTAAAGAAATATGGAAAGTATATCCTAATGTCTTGTAGCCTCTCGAAGATAGGTATGGACATCATCATACCGACCCGCAAGACTCTACTAGACACTTGTTTATGACTTGTAGAACCTATGAACCTAGAGCTCTGATACCACCTGTCACGACCCAAAATCTGACTAGTCGTGATGGCACCTAACCCAACCCGCTAGGTAAGCCAATTAACCACTAACCAATTCCAATAACAATTAATAAAGAAATTAAGTAAAGAAATATATGAATCTAATACATTCCCCACGAACTGGTAGTACAAATCATGAGCTTCTAAGAATAGAGTTTACAAAGCAGAAATGAAATAAATACATAGTCTGTTTGAATAGTACATAAACAGAGTTTTACATATCTAAAGCTACCACGAACAAAAGGCAGCTACAGCCGGGACGTAGGTACATCTCCAATCCAGCTCCCATCGAACACAGCAACAACAGCATCCAACATCTACACGCAAGGTACAGAAGTGTAGTATGAGTACAACTGACCCCGTGTACTCAATAAGTAACAAACCTAACCTTAGGTTGGAAGTAGTGACGAGCTAACAGAAAGGTCGGGTCCAACACCAATATTCCACAACAGTTCATAACAGCATAGTACGCGTAACAAAAGAGTATCTCGGAATTTAAAAGGCTCAGTCCGTTCACAGTTCCAGAAAAATAGGCATTTCTTTTCAAGTATCTCAGTGAAAATCCAAATCTTTTATCGAAAAAAAAAGCCAAAATACGAATAAGTTTGAAAACTGTGATTTTTCCCGAAATTCCTTTCAACATAGTAAGATGTTTCATTTTCAAATAGCATGAGGAAAGTACTTCTCTATGCCTATATGTCAAGATACAAATAAAATCATAAATGTCCTAAAAACCGGGTAGTAGAAGGAAATGCATCTCTATGAATGTATCTCAAGTACTCATGTCAAATACAATGCATCTCAAGGATGAACTCATGTACTCATACTCTCAGAGTACTCAATCTTACTATCTCGCATTTTCTCTCACTATGCTCAGCACACTCAATCACTCAGCATTGTACAATACCTGTTGCGGCGTGCAGCCCGATCCGTATTTATAGTCGACTGCGCTCTTTGGGGGTGTGTAGACTCCTGGAGGGGTTCCTTTCATCTCAAGCGATATATGCTGTGGCGTGCAGCTCGGTCCTATAATATATAAATAGCCATAAGGCTCATTGTGGCATGCAACCCGATCCATATATATATACAACCCTAAGGCTCATTGCGTCGTGCAATCCGATCCCATAAATGTAATCAATATATTATGTTGCGGCGTGCATCCCGATCGCAAAATATCACTCTCACTCAAGCCCTCAGCCTCACTCAGTCATCATTCTCTCCAGTCTCACTCACAAGCTCACAATGTCATGAAACTAGCCCGAAAACAATGATATGATGTATCAATAAATAATATTTGAGACTAAGATATGGTATGAATGAATAAATATGACTGAGTACTAAATATCAATGAAATCAGTAAGATGACAGTAAGAAACGACCACTATGGGTCCAAACAATATCGGCATAATGCCTAAACATGATATCTAGCATGATTGATAGCTTAACTACTTTATCACATGGTGAAAACACGGATATCAACAAAGTAGAACCACTATACAGTGCCATGGAAACAACAGAGTCCCAATTCACATGGTGCACGCCCACACGCCCGTCACCTAGCATGTGCATCACCTAAATACCAATCACATAACACGTATTTTGGGGTTTCATACCCTCAGCACTAAGATTAGAAGAGTTACTTACCTCAAACAAGCCAATTCCAACACCGAGCAAACCAAGCGATGCTCCAAAATGTCATCCCGCACGTTCCGACCTCCGAACAGCTCAAAACCTAACCAAAAAAAACTCAAATACATCAAATAATGCAAAAAGAACCAATCCCGATCTAAAAGATCAAATCTTGAATCAAAAGCCCAAAATCTGCCAAAAGTCCAACCCGGGCCCGCACCTCAAAACCCGACAAAAGTTACAAAATCCAACAACCCATTCAATTAGGAGTCCAACCATACTAGCCTCATTCAAATCCAACTCCAATTCGATGTTCAAAACTCAAAAATTCATATTATGAAACTTAAGGCCCAAACCCCCAATTTACTCTTTAAAATTCACAATCCAATTATCAAAAACGAAGGTAGATTCATGAAATATAACCACAACCGAATAGAGAACACATACCCCAATCCTTGTGATGAAAATTGCTCCAAGAATCGCCTCAATCCGAGCTTCATAGCTCCCAAAATGTAAAAATGGCCGAAACCCTCGAAATATAGTACTTTATAATCTGCCCAGGCCTCCTCTTTCACGAACGCAGGAAAACCATCGCGTTCGCGATGAACAAACTACATACTACCAAAAAAGACTCTACGTGTTCGCGATGCACCCCACGCGAACGCGATGAACACTGCTGCCAAAGCTTCGCGAACGCGACTAACCTTACACGATCTCATAGAAGAACGCTCAGAAATCCAGCTGCCAACCTCAATAGTATGCGAACGCGATCCTCCGTACGCGAAAGCGAAGAGGACTTGCCCCAACTCTACCCGAACACGAGACATACTTCATG
Organism: Nicotiana tabacum; assembly: GCF_000715075.1. Lineage (NCBI taxonomy): Eukaryota > Viridiplantae > Streptophyta > Magnoliopsida > Solanales > Solanaceae > Nicotiana > Nicotiana tabacum. The sequence continues at coordinate 115,165,575 of NC_134083.1, forward strand.
ATCGCGAAGAACAATCTGCTGCTTCCATCAAAATGCACTACGCGTTTGCGACACTTGCCATGCGAATGCGATGAAGAACTAATATACCAGAAAATAGCAGAACACAGTAGTACCAAAATGAAGAAAAATGATCTGAAATCAATCTGAAACACGCTCAAGCCCCTCGGGACCCCATCCAAACATACCAACAAGTCCCATAACATAACACGGACCAACTAGAGGCCTCAAAACATACAAAACAACATCAGAACGATGAATCACACCTCTATTCGAATTCAATGAACTTTGAAACTTCAAACGTCCACAACCGATGCCGAAACCTATCAAATCACGTCTGATTGACCTCAAATTTTTCACACAAGTCACATTCGACATTACGGACCTACTCCAACTTCCGGAATCGGAATCCAACCCCGATATCAAAAGGTCCGCTCCCGATCAAACTTTTAAAAATTTCAACTTTCGCCATTTCGAGCCAAATTCAACCACAGACCTCCAAATCACAATCCGGACACGCTCCTAAGTCCAAAATCACCCAACGAAGCTAACGAAACTATCAAAATTCCAATCCAAGGCCAAATACTAAAAAGTCAAATTTGGTCAACTCTCCCAATTTAAAGCTTCAACAATGAAATCCATTCTTCCAATTCGATTCCGAAATACCTGAAAACCAAAACCGACGATTCACACAAGTCAAAATACACCATATGGAGCTACTCACGCCTGTAAACTACTGAACGAAGTGCAAATGCTCAAAACGACCTGTTGGGTCGTTACAGGATCGTGATGGCGCCTAACATTTCACTTGCTAGGCAAGCCAACGTTAAAAAAATCTTAACTATTTTAAAGCAAATTTAATAAAATAGAAGTCATTTACTGAAATAAAGCACGGAAGACCATAAATACCGTATTATCAAAATACATCCTCGAATCTGGTGTCACAAGTGCACGAGCTACTAGAATGATACAAATAAAGGTCTGAATAAAATTTAAGCTGTTTGAAAGATAATACACAATTGAGATAAGATAGAAGTGGACTTCAGAACTGCGAACGTTGTACAGTTATACCTCAAGTCTCCTCTGAGTAGCTGAATTCGCGCACGTCTATGGTACGCTATTGGGACCAACTCTAAAATCTGCTCAAGAAGTGCAGAGTGTAGTATGAGTACAACCGACCCCGTGTACTCCGTAAGTGTCGAGCCTAACCTCGACGAAGTAGTGACGAGGCTATGACATGACACGTACGTAAACAACCTGTACAAGTATATACCAATACGAAGCAACAATAAAATAATAAGCAACACTTTATAAATTTGGGAGGGAACATGCGAAGGGGATTGATATAATAATTTCAGCAGGAGAATTATCACTTAGCAGCCAAATAATTCCTCAACAATAAAATGAGCAACTGATGATATGAAAATGGCACTGCACAACCCTTCGTGCTTTTACTCTTATTCCTCCCATAAAGTGAGAAATAAATAATAATAATAGGCATGGCATCAACCTTCGTGCTTTAACTCTCTTTTGGCACGGCATCACCCTTCGTGCTTTTACACACTCTGAAAATGACACGGTATCACCCTTCGTGCTTTTACACTCACAAATGGCACGGCAATACCCTTCATGCTTTTACACTCTTCCTTACCATGACAATGATATTATAAATAATAAAAATGACACGGCATCACCCTTCGTGCTTTTACACTCTTTCTTACCATGAAAATAATAAAATAAATTTGGAAGAGTATTTAAATGCGGTGATATATACTTATCATTCAATTCAATGCCAGAATATTGACTTCACCTTCTGGAATATTCAACAATAATTCAACTAACAATAATCCCATGAAAAAATAATCAAATAAACAATAATAATTTAAGCATGAATATCTTACCTAAGTATGCAAATATTCACAATAAATAGATTCCACCTGCATGCTTTGAGTCAACCACAACACACAAGTACTCATCACCTCACATATACGTTATACCCGCACATTAAATCACGTAGCAAATAGACAAATATGTCATACTCCCTCAAGTCAAGGTTAACCACAACACTTACCTCGCTTTGCAACCAAATTCAAGAATCCAATAATTCAAGAATCCAACCTTTGCCTCGCGAATTCATGTCCGAAATCCTCAAATCTAGTCATAAACAATTCAATATACTCAATACAAATCGTAAAAATTAATTCCATATGAATTTACTAATTTTCCGGATTAGAATCCGAAATTTATTTTAAAAATTAACAGTGGGACCCACATATCGAATCCCGGGAAAACTCACGAAAACCAAACACTCATTCCGATACGAGTTCAACCATACAGAAATTATCAAATTCCGATGTCATATGGAAATTCAAATCTTAATTTTTTGATTTTGGAAAGTTTAACAAAAATTCACATTTATTCCATATAAATCTGAAATAATGATGAATATAGACATGGGTTTATGCAATATAATCCGTTTATGATAAAGAACACTTACCCAGTTCGAAATCATGAAAAACTCCTTTGAAATCACCCCTAAACTGAGTTCTAATTGAGGGTTTGTGAAAAATAGGAAAAATCCTGTCTAAGTCATATTTTGTTCAGCTGCAGATGTCGCAATTGCAATACCGTGTTCGCAATTACGAATATCGCAATTGCGAAGAAAAGGTCGCAATTGCAAACTCCTTCAGAAATCCCAGTGATCGCAAATGCGAACCCTGCAACCCTCGCAAATGAGGCCCTACCTTCGCAAATGTGAAGATTCTCAAAACAGTGCTGAGTTGCAATTGCGACTCTGCCTTCGCAAAAGCGGAATAGACAAGTTAGGAAATGCGAAATTTAGCCTCGCAAATGCGAGTACCCCCTGCCATGCCCAGATCTCGCAAATGCGAGATCTGCAGCAGACACCAGAAACAAAAATGCATCAGCTATGTTTTCTAAGTCCATTTCACTCTGTAACCTATCCGAAACTCACCCGAGCCTTCGGGGATCAAAACCAACTATGCACACAAGTCTAAATACATCATACAATCTTGGTCGCGCGATACAATCGCCAAAATAATACTTAGAACTGCGAATTGAACACCAAATCAAATGAAATTGTCAAGAAAACTTTGGAACTTCTATTTTCACAATCGGACATCTGAATCACGCAAACCAACTCCGTTTGCATGAAATGAGAAGAACCTATTCTATATATTGTTGAGCTTCATTTTCAGAGAAAAGAAATTATTTTTTTAGTACCTAGCTAGAATACCTCTTTGGGCTTGTCCAACTATTTCTTCTTCCTTATCACAATGCCTGGGCACGTTACTTTAGCATTTATCTCAATGATCAGTTCTTTCAATTTGAATTGCCCAGTTCATCTCCTTGAATAAGCTTTGTTCTCCTTCATTTTACTACTCTTACATCTAATACTTACTACATTCGGGTTTATTATTATGTCTTTGAATATTAAAATTAGATTTTTCACTATATCTTAAGAGCTTATTATCTTACTATATTAATTATTACTTGTTTACTTAATTAATTAGGAGGCCAACATGAACCCTTACTTGCCTTATGTGTTACTTTTTGCTTCCTTTTATGTGACGCTAATAAGAATAGAATTAGAAACTTGAGATTTTTCTTACGTCTAAAACCATCCCTTTAGATTAGTGTCCAAAGCCTCCTGGAATATAGAAAGGGGCGGGTAGTCTTAAATTAAGACGCGATTTAGAATTAATTAGTGCACTCTTAAGTTAACAACTTAAAAATAGTAATGAGGGTAGTTGGACATGATACACAAATTGCCCGAATAGCCATTGCACTTTTGGCAATAAAAGTGTCACGATCCAATTTTCCCTCCGTTGGGTATCGTGATGGCACATAGTCTTAGAGACTAGGTAAGCCTAACATTTACTGAATAACAATAATAATTAAATAACATCTAACAACTTTTGAAATAGAAATCTCTATGAAATTTACAATTCCCAAAACCGGTAGTACAAGTCATAAGCTCTACAGACTTTGCTATAATTTACTAAGTACAACTGTTTGAAATAAAGTAAACAGTGTGAATACAAATCAGAAGGTGACTCCGAAGCATGCGGATGCAGCAGCAGGTTTAACTTGAGTCTCCACAGCAACAATCTGCACAGCTAGCTAATGATCAACTGACTTCGAAATACCTGGATCTGTACAAAATATATACGGAAGTGTAGTATGAGTACACCACGGCAGTACCCATCAAGTATCAAGACTAACCTCAGTGGAGTAGTGACGAGAAATAGTCAAGACACTTACTAGTCAAATAACCAGTGCAATATAGCATACAAAAATAATAGAAAATAAATAGCAGTGATAACAACACCAATCAACTAGTGATTTAAACAGCAAGGCAACAGGAACACCATAAATATTACTCAAACGAATAATAAACATAGGTACAACCAATTAATCAAGTCTTTCAAAATATACATCTTTGATCTATAAGTTTTTCAATAAAAGTCTCTAGAATATAATCCTTTCCAATAAAATATTTCGAATATACTTCCTCCAAATAAATATCTTTTCATTATAATTCTTTCAAATAATTATCTTTCAAATATAATTCTTTCAAGTAAAAGTCACCATGTGACACCTCATTTAACTTCCCTGGTGTGAGAAATATATTCAACATATCACATCAAATGGCATGGCAATACCTTCATGCACTTGTCTCCTTCTCACCCTATATATATATATATATATAAACCAAATCAATTGGCACGGCAATACCCTTCGTGCATTTATCGCTTTCTCACCTTGCAAACATATAACAATATCAACTAGGTGGGAGAAAAGTCAATAACAATAAAAGAAATAAAGTAGGAGGCACACAGTAAGCAACAACGACTACAAGTGACATAGAAAACATAGGAGCACAATAATATCTCAAGATAAAAACATGAATGTATACACAACAAAATGATATCACAATATAATGTATGTCTCTTGTCCTTGCCTGCACGGAAACACCCTTCGTGCCATGAATATATGATAATATAAAACTAATGGCACGGCATTACCCTCCGTGCTTTTACTCTCACCCTCACCTGATAATATAAATGAAATGGCACAGCATCACCCTTCGAGCTTCTACATTCTCAATGGCACTGCATCACCCTTCGTGCTTTACACTGTCAAATGGCACGACATCACCCTTCGTGCTTTACACTCTCAAATGGCACGGCATCACCCTTCGTGCTTTACACTCTCCCTCACATGATAATATAATTCAAATGGCATGGCATCACCCTTCGTGCTTTACACTCTCAAATGGCATGGCATCACCCTTCGTGCTTTACACTAACAACCACCGCACGACAGAAACCTCGTGCATCACCACAATAAGTACAACAACAACAATGACAATAATACAAGGGTATAACAAATAAGTCAACTCAGAAATTCCAGAACTCAAAGAAACGGAGGAAATAATTCACAGAGAGTAGCCACAATAGAGAATGCTAGTCATAACAAGAACATCTCAACAAGGGAGAAAATCATATGTAACAACGGTTCCACAAAGTACAGTTTTACAATAAGGGAGATACCACGAGTCAATAATTCCAATAAGGATAAGTCAACTAAGATATAAGATATCTAAACTTCTTTTAAGGTTGGGCAAGTACAAAAGAGACACAACAACATCAATTAAGGATAAGTAGTATAAAGATAATCATAGCCTCAATTAAGGATGAACAATTACATAAGAGATAATTATAACTTCAAATAAAGATAGGCAGTTAGAGGAAAGATAACATAGCAATAGAAGAGATAACAATTTCAATTAAGGCACAGATGACTGAAATAAGCAACAAGGGCGGATCATGAAGCAATAAATTCGAATTAAAGCAGATAGAGGTAAAACTAGTAATTAAGAGACGTATTCATAACATAACAATTGCATAATTAGTTAATACAAGTACCTAAGAATCCTAAAAGGCCAATTTTCCACAAATCAGTTCGAGCACGTACTCGTCAACTCGCGTACACGAACTACAATTAGCACAGAAGACTCAATTCCTAAGGGGTACTTCCCCACACAAAGTTAAGCAATATACTTACCTCAAAGAAGACATACATATACTCTAAAATGAACTTCTAGGGTGAAATGACCTCCGGGCGGCTCAAATCTAATCAAAATAACTTCAAAGCACAAATAAAACTCATAAGAAACTATTCCGGATCATAAAGCATCAATCTTTATCAAAATCTAAAAGTCGACCCCCGAGACCGCACCATGGAACCCGACAAATTTCAAAAACCCGAACACCCATTCCGATACGAGTTCAACCATACTAAAATTATCAAATTCTGATATCAATTCGTCCCTCAAATCATGATTTTTTATTTTGAAACTTTTCTTCAAAAACCTCCATTTTCCTCAACTCAAAACACAATTAAATGATAAAAATAAGGATAAAATCATGGAATATAATAAATTCGAGGTGAAGAACACTTACCCAATCGATTTGCTTGAAAAATCCACAAAGAATCGCTCAAAACTGAGCTCTAGAACTCCAAAAATGTTAAAAATGGCTAACCCTCGGAATATAGAACTTTATATTCTACCCAGGTATTAAAGCATCGCGAACGCGGAAGACGAATCGCGTTTGCGAAGAAGGAAAAATGAAGGCTGCCCGGATATGCTTCGCGAACGCAAAAGATTGCTCGCGAACGCGGAGAGGAAAATTTGATGGTCCAATTACTGGGCTACGCGAACGCGTGAAGTAGTACGCTAACGCGAAGAATGGGAGGGCATAGCTTCACGAACGTGGGAAGAAGGACGCGAAAGCGAAGAGGAAGTAGTCACCAGTGCCCAGCTCCTAGTTCCTACGCGATCACGGATGAAAGCTCGTGATCATGAAGAACAAATAATTCCTCCTCCAAAATAACAATACGCAAACGCGGAGGTAGTGACACGAACGCGATTAAGGAAACCAGATGACAGAAAATAGCAGTCCAAAAATAGAACGAAATGGCCCATAGCCCATCCGAAACACACCCAAGGCCCCCGAGACCCCGTCTAAACATACCAACAAGTTCCATAACCTAACACAGACTCGCTCGAGGTCTCAAAGCACATCAAACAACGTCGAAACTACAAATTACACCATGAATCGAACTTATGAACTTTCAAATCTTCCAATTTCTAAAACCCGTGCCGAAACCTATCAAATCAACTATCAAATCTTCCGTATGGCACCGGCTGAGTTAAAGGAGTTAAAGGAGAAGCTTCAAGAACTCCTTGATAAGGGATTTATTCGGCCTAGCATGTCACCTTGGGGTGCACCAGTTCTATTTTTGAAGAAGAAGAATGGTACTATGAGAATGTGCATTGATTACAAATAGTTGAACAAGGTCACAGTCAAGAACAAGTATCCTTTGCCGCGCATTGATGATTTATTTGACCAGCTTTAGGGAGCGATGGTGTTCTCCAAGATTGATTTGAGGTCAGGTTATCACCAGCTGAAGATTCGGGACTCAGATATTCTTAAGACAGCTTTCAGAGGGAGGAGAAGCTTTATGCAAGGTTCTCCAAGTGTGAGTTTTGGCTCAGTTCAGTGGCGTTCTTGGGGCATGTGGTGTCCAGTGAGGGTATTCAGGTAGATCAAAAGAATTTAGAAGCGGTTCAAAGTTGGCCCAGACCGTCCACAGCCATGGAGATTTGGAGCTTTCGTGGGTTGGAGGGCCATTACCGTTATTTTGTGGGGGGTTTCTCATCTATTGCATCGCCTTTGACTAAATTGACCCAAAAGGGTGCTCCTTTCAGGTGGTCGGAGGAGTGTGAGGAGACCATTCAGAAGCTCAAGACTGCTTTGACCACGACTCCAGTTCTAGTTCTACCATCAGCTTCTGGTTCTTACACAGTATATTGTGATGCCTCGCGGTTAGGTATTGGATGTGTTCTGATGCAGGAGGGTAGAGTGATTTCTTATGCTTCGCGCCAGTTGAAGACCCATGAGAAGAACTATCATGTCCACGACCTTAAGTTAACAGTTATTTTTCATGCCTTGAAGATCTGGCGGCACTACTTGTACAGTGTCCATTATGAGATTTACACTGATCATCGGAGTTTACAGTATCTGTTCAAATAGAAGGATATTAACTTGCGTCAGCGGAGGTGGTTGGAGCTTCTTAAGGACTATGATATCACCATTTTGTACCATCCCGGGAAGGCCAATATGGTGGCCGATGCGTTGAGTCGTCAGGCGAAGAGTCTGGGAAGCTTAGCATATCTCCCAGCAGCAGAGAGGCCATTGGCATTAGATGTTCAGGCCTTAGCTAGCCAGTTTGTTAGATTGTATGTTTCTGAGTCGAGTCGAGTATTGGCTTGTGTGGTCTCTCGGTCTTCTCTTTATGATCGTAATAGGGAGCGTCAGTGTGATAACCCCCACCTGCTTGTCCTTAAGGAAACTGTCCAACACGGTGATGTTAAGGAGGTCACTATTGGGATTATGGTGCATTGAGGATACAAGGCGGGCTATGTGTGCCCAATGTAGATGGTTTGCGTAAGTTGATTCTCCAGGAGGCTCTCAGTTTGTGGTATTCTATATATCCGTGTGCCGCGAAGATGTATCAGGACTTGAGACAGCATTACTGGTGGAGGAGAATGAAGAAAGACATAGTGGAGTATGTAGCTCGGTGCCTAAGCTGCCAGCAGGTGAAGTATGAGCATCAGCGACCAGGTGGGTTTCTTCAGAAGTTAGAGATTCCGGAGTGGAAATGGGAGCGGATCACTATGGATTTCATTTTTGGGCTTCCATGGACTCATTTTATTCCTGTGATGACTACCTATTCTTCCGAGCAGTTGGCTTGAGTGTACATCTGCGAGATCGTCAGGCTTCATGGCGTACCAGTGTCTATCATCTCTGAGTGGGGCACACAGTTTACATCACGGTTCTGGAGGGCCATGCAGTAATGAGTTGGGTACTCGAGAGGAGTTGAGCACAGCATTTCACCCTTAGACGGACGGACAATCCGAGCGCACTATTTAGATATTAGAGGATATGCTCCATGCGTGTGTGATGGAGTTTGGCGATTCGTGGGATAGTTCTTGCCTCTAGCGGAGTTTGCTTACAATATCAGTTACCAGTCGAGCATCCAGATGGCACCGTATGAGGCACTGTACGATAGGCGGTGTAGGTCTCTAGTGGGTTGGTTCGAGCCGGCGAGGCTAGTTTATTGGGTACAGACTTGGTTCAGGATGCTCTGGAGAAGGTTAGGGTGATTCAAGATAGACTACACACAACCCAGTCCAGGTAGAAGAGTTATGCAGATCGGAAGGTTCGTGATGTTGCATTTATGGTTGGGGAGCAGATATTGCTCCGGGTGTCACCCATGAAGGGTGTTATGAGGTTCGGAAAGAAGGGCAAGCTGAGCCCGAGGTTTATCGGTCCATTTGAGGTATTGCGACGTGTTGGGGTGGTTGCTTATGAGCTTGCCTTGCCTCCCAGTCTAGTAGGAGTTCAACCAGTATTCCATGTTTCTATGCTCCGGAAGTATCACGGTGATCAGTCTCACGTATTGGATTTCAGCTCAGTCCGGTTGGACAAGGATTTATCTTATGTTGAGGAGCTGGTGGCAATCTTAGATAGGCTGGTTCGAAAGCTGAGGTCGAAGAATATTGCTTTTGTGAAGGTTCAGTGGAAGGGTCAGCCGGTCGAGGAGGTGACTTGGGAGACCGAGCAGGATATGCGCAGCTGTTATCCTCATCTTTTCACCACTTCAGGTATGTCTCTATGCTCATTCAACAACGAATGATTATTTTAAGAGGGGGAGGATGTAACGACTCGGCCAGTCGTTTTAAGTGTATTAGCCCCGAACCCCTATTTACTGTTTTCCCTGTATCTGTTTCTGCTTATGTGACTCGCCGGGAGATCTTGTTTTTGGTTTCGGGGTATTTTGGGACACTTAGTCCCTAAAGGGGAAGCTTAAGTCTTAGGATTTTGACCGTAGTCGGAACTGTGTGAACACGACTCTGGAATGGAGTTTTTTCGGTTCTGTTAGCTCCGTTGGGAGATTTAGGACTTAGGAGCGTGTTCGGGCTGTGAATTTGAGGTTTGTACCTAATTTAGGCTTGAAATGGCGAAAGTCAAATTTTTAGGAAGTTTGACCGGAGGGTTGACTTTTTGATATCGGGGTCGGATTGGATTTTCGGAAGTTGGAGTAGGTTCGTGGTGTTATTTGTGACTTGTGTGTAAAATTTGAGGTCAATCAGACAAGGTTTGGTAGGTTTCGGCGTCGTTGTGGAATTCGGAAGTTTAGAAGTTCTTTAAGCTTGAATCCGAGTGTAATTTTGTGATTTGTTATTGTTTTGAGGTATTCGAAGGTTCGACTAAGTTCTTATCAGGTTATAGGACTTGTCGGTATAATTGGTTGAGTTCCCGGAGGCCCCGGGGTGATTTCAGGTGGTTAACGGCTTGATGAGAGTTGAGGAATTGCAGCTGAAGCTGCTACTACTGGCACATGCGGAGTTGGAACCACAGGTGCGAGCCCGTAGAAGCGAACGAGGAGCCGCAAATGCGGTTAAGGGGGATCTAGGCAGAAGACGCAGGTTTGATGGCATTCCCGCACCTGCGATGGTCGCAGAAGCGGATGGGGTGGCGTAGGTCCGAGTTTGGACAGTAGGTGCGATGTAGTTCCCGCACCCGCAAAAAGTGCAGATGCAGTGACTTGATCGCAGGAGCAGAGGCAGTGTTTTAGTGATTTAATCAAAAGCGAGTTTTTGCCCGCAGATGCGGAAATAGAGCCGCAAGTGCAAGAAGTCTGGGCAGAACCTATAAATAGAAGACTTCGCGATTTCTCACTATTTTCATCATTTTTTAGCTCGGATTTTGGGGTCTTTGAGAGGGATTTCGAAGTAATCACTGAGTAAGTTCCTTGAGCCTATTTATCTTCAGTAATGGTGTTTCCCCACTGATTGTACACCTAATTAGTGAGATTTTGAAGTTAAATTTGGGGGTTTAGTGCTTGGGAATTAAAGAGTGAATTTTGGGGTTTTGGAGGGGCAAATGAGGTCGAAATTTGATAAATTTGGTATGGTTAGACTCGGGAGTGAATGGGCTTTCGTGTTTTGTGACTTTCGTTGCGTTTTGAGACGTGGGCCCGGGGGCCGGGCTGAGCCGATTTTGGATTTTGGGCTATATTTTAGTAGTTTTCTTGTGGGATTGATCCTTTTAGCCTATACTGACTATCTCGAACTGTTTGTGGCTAGATTCGGGGCATTTGGAGGCCGATTCGAGAGGGAAGGGCATTTTGGAGTAGGATTGCTACGCGGTTGAGGTAAGTAACAGTCTTAAATCTGGTTTTGAGGGTATGAAACCCCGAGAATTGGTATGATGTTAATATTTGGAGGTGACGCACATGCTACGTGACGGGCGTGTGAGCGTGCCCGTGAAGGATTGTGACTTGGTCCGTCCCGTGAGACTGTAAAGTCGAATAGCCATTATTATTACTTGTTTTTACTTGTCTTTGAGCAATTGACTGCCTTTCATGTTAGAAACTATGCTTAGGCCATATAATATCATTGTTGGGACCTGCAGCGGGCGTATACTTGTTGAATTGACTGCTAATTGTTTTCTTGTACTCAGTCACAATCTTACTTGTGTGTTATATCTCGGTTCCCTCTTATTCTTGTTGATACTTGTTGTATCCTCTGATTGGTCTAATTATTATGATATTCTGTGAGCCCGAGGGGCTAGAGAGGATAGTGATTGAGATAGGGCCTGAGTGCCGAGCTGTGAGCTGTAAGGGATTGATCGGGTTGCACGCCGCAACAATATTGGATCGGGTTGCACGTCGTAATAATATTGGATCGGGTTGTACGCCACAACAATATTGGATCGGCTGCACGCCGTAGCAATATAGCGCTTGGGCTGAAGGAGCCCCTCTGGAGTCTGTACACCCCCAGTGAGCACAGGTACCTATTGAGAGTGTGTATTGAGGGCTGAGAGCCGAGAGTATGAGCTGTTGAGATGAGTTGAGTGACTGCTGCCTTGACAGACTGTACTTGCTTTTATTTATTGTTGCACTTATGTTGTTATCTGTTGTTGTTGTGAAATTTTTGGAAGATTTATATCTGTTTTACTTGAGCTCGAACTGATTTGACTTATACTACCAGATTTGAAAGCATGTTCACTCTTTACTGAAAACTTTTGAAATGATCTGTATTTTTATAGCTCGTCACTTCTTCCTAGTTCCTTATTTACTTCTGTTACTTGCTGAGTTGGTTGTACTCATGTTACACCGTGCACTTCATGTGCATATCCAGGCGTGTACGGTTCTGACGGTCGCTGAGTTTGTGCGCGAGCTGATTATCAGAGACTTACGAGGTAGCTGCTGCGCGTCCGCATTCCTTGTTTCTCCTTTCTTATTATCTTTTCTCTCTTGTATCAGCATTTGGCACAGACTGTAGTAGACTCTGTTTCTAGATTGGTTGTTAGATGCTCATGATTTAGTAACACCCCGATGTCGGGCTATTATTCTGCACTTGTGTTTTGGGTTTAACCCCGTTATTATTTAAACCTCTGATTAATTTAATTACTTTAGCTCATTTCTGTCATATATTGAAAGCATATTGAGAATGTCGGTTGCCTAGTTCCACGATAGGCGCCATCAGGACGGGTTAGGTATTTGGGTCGTGACAACTAACCATGCCAACAGCAAAGCAGATATCATGTCTAGTACATGGCATAGCATACACGAGACTCCCTACAGCAGAAGCATAAGGGACCTCCTTCATCTTTTCTATCTCATTAGTCGTTTTTGGGGACTGATCTTTTGACAGAGAGATTCCATACCTAAGAGGGAGAAAACCTTTCTTGGAACCTTGCATGCTAAACCTGGTGAGAATAGTATCAATATAATGTGCTTAGGATAAGCTTAATATCCTTCACTTGCGATCTCGCATAAGCTTGATCCCAAGGATATGTGTCGCTTGTCCCAAGTCTTTCATATCAAAATGCGAGGGCAACCATTCCTTTACTGAATTCAACATGCTCATATTATTTCCTATGAGCAAAATAACATCTACGTATAAAACAAAAAATGTAACTTTATCTCCATCCCACTTCTTATAGATACAAGACTCGTTTTCACATTGATCAAAATTGAAGGTTTTAATCGATGTATCAAAACAAGTATTCCATGCTCTAGAAGCTTGTTTCAATCCATAAATGGATTTCTTTAATTTATACAACATGTACTCATAGCCACTTTTTATGAAACCAACTGGTTGTGCCATATAGATGCACTCATCAAGACTTCCATTGAGAAAAGCCATCTTGACATCCATTTGCCAAATCTCATAATCGTAATGAGCAGCAATGGATAAGAGAATCCTAATGGATTTAAGCATGGCTACTGGCGAAAAAGTTTCCTCATAATCAATCCCTTCTTTTTGAGTAAACCCTTTTGCAACAAGCCTAGCTTTAAAAGTTTGAACTTTTCCATCTACTCCTCTATTTTTCTTATAGATCCATCTACAACCAATGGGTCTGACTCCAGTGGGTGGTTCTACAAGATCCCAGACTTGATTGGAATACATGGACTCCATTTTAGATTTCATAGCAGCAACCCATTTATCAGCATTTGTATCCTGTAGTGCTTCGTCGTAATTAAGAGGTTATGTACTAGGCTCTTCAGGGATTCTATCATAAGATTCTCCCACGAGCGCAAACCGGAGGGGTTTTTTAATAATTCTCCCACTACGACTAGTGACTACAGGTGCAGTTGGATTTTGTTGTTGAATCACAACATCATTTTGAACTGAAGCCTCAATGTTATCCTCCACACCTTGTGGTATTGGGATATCATTAACTTCTTCCTGCATGTTGCACAACAATTTCAGTTTGCTCAACAATCCGAGGCTGCACAACATTACTCCCACTACTTTGGGATAGTGAGATGTCAGGAAATTCCTCCTATACGTTCTGCTGCCTATTGACATTTCTCCCACTACGATAATGCAGTGGTATGTCAATACTGGCTTCCGAGATACGTTCCAAAGATGAGTCGTTAGTTATTCCATGACTTAATTCTTGTAAAACTAGTTTATTTCTAGGAATATGGTTCATTAAATAGTCCTCTTCTAAAAATCTAGCATTTGTCGTAACAATTACCTTCTTTTCTTTGGGACAATAAAATAAACCTCCTTTAGTTCCTTTTAGATATCCAATAAAAATGCATACTTCTGTCCTCGATTCCAATTTATCCACTTTCCCTTTCAGCACATGTGCTAGACAACCCCAAACTCGAATATGCCGTAAATTTGGGTTCCGCCCAATCCACAATTCTGCTGGGGTTAAAGGTACTGATTTAGAATGAACCAAATTTAGAATGTAATTTGTTGTTTCTAAGGCATATCCCCAAAAGGAAAAAAAGGCAAATCAGAATAACGTAACATTGATCTAACCATTTCCAAAAGGGTTATATTTCTTCTTTCTGCCACACCATTTTGTTGTGGTATTCCTGGGGCAGATAATTGAGCTGTAATTCCACAATCTGATTAGTATTTAATGAATTCCACAGAAAGGTACTCACCACCACGATCAGTTCGCAATGTTTTGATATATTTATCATGCCGTTTCTCCGTTTCCGTCTTCAATTCTTTCAATTTCTCAAAGCATTCAGACTTACGGCGCAACAGATAAATGTATCCATATTTTGAGTAATCATCTGTGAAAGTCACAAAATACTCAAAACCACCTCTTGCTTGTATATCCATAGGGCCACACAAATCAGAGTGAATTAATTCTAACTTATCGCTGGGTCTATTTTCTTTTGAGAGAAAATGTCCCTTGGTCATTTTACCTTCTAAACAGGATTCACATATTGGCAGTGCCTACGTAAGTGCCACAAATAAGTTTGGCTAAATTCAGAAATACGTTTTCTTTTATGTGACAGATTAATGTTATTTAATTCTTTTGGTTGTAGCACATGAGGAGATATATCAAGAATAAAAAGGTCATGTACTCTAGCAACAGTGTAGATAAAATATTTATTAAACTTAATAATAGCAGAGTTATTATCAAAACAAATATTATAATCAACATCCATTATTTTCGAAACCGAAATCAAATTCCTTCTAATAGAAGGTACATAGAGAACATTTTTCAAAACTAAAACTCTATCACTACTAAACGAAACTCTAATATCTTTTAATGCTAAAGCTGGTGTTGGCTCGCCATTGGCTTCAAAATAGCAAACTTCATTCTCACATAGCCTCCACGTTTCCTGAAACCCCTGCAAAGTAGTGCAGATATGATTAGTGGCTCCTGAATCTACACACCAAAACAATGTAGAGACAGCCGCTAAACAAGTTTCAACGACATTTAAATTCAAATTACCTTAATTATTCAAGTTTGCCAGATAGGCAGGGCATTGCTTTTTGTGATGCCTAGGTTGCTTACAGTGATAGCACTTTCCTTTGGTCTTTTTCACACCAGTTGCACCTCCAGGTGCCAAAACCTTTTGAGCCTTCTTCTTTTTCTTACCGCCTTTCGACTTAGAAATTGAAACTTTCTCAACATTCAGTGCTACAACTAGAGCTTCCTATTTGATAATAGATTTTGTCGCTTCCAGCTCATTCAACAATTTCTCTAGTGACAAATCAATTTTGTTCATATTATAGTTCATGTGAAATTGTTGAAAACTATCACGCAGAGTCTGCAGGACCATCTCAACTTGAGATTTCTTATCAATCACAACTCCAAGGACCTCCAGTTCATTCAGAAGACCCATCATCTTCAGAACATGGTCCCTGACCGATGATCCTTCAGCCATCTTGGTGTTCAAAAGGGCTTCCATGGTTGTCTGCTTAGCCGCACGATTTTGCTCACCGAACATCTCTTTGAAACTTTTGAGCATGTCATGAGCAGACCCCATAGAGCAATGTTGATGTTGCAAAACATTCGCCATAGAGCCAAGAATGTAAGATCACGCCATCTCATCAGCCTTGACCCATTTGTCATAGGCCTTAACCTGATCATCAGTAGCATCTTCATCAGGTTTTTCTGGGCACTCCTCAATGATTACAAATTTGTAATCTTTAGTAGTTAGGACAATATCAAGGTTCCTTTTCCAGTCAACATAATTCGGTCCTTCTAACTTATATTGGTTCAGGATTGAGGTAAGTGGGTTGAATGAAGACAT
Source organism: Nicotiana tabacum (assembly GCF_000715075.1). Taxonomy (NCBI): domain Eukaryota; kingdom Viridiplantae; phylum Streptophyta; class Magnoliopsida; order Solanales; family Solanaceae; genus Nicotiana; species Nicotiana tabacum. Next base: position 115,181,751 of record NC_134083.1, read on the forward strand.
GGTTAATATAAGAGATATTCACATTAAATAGATCATTAATTATGTAATTAGAATAATTAAATTCAAAACAGCACATTTCCCATATAACCATGCTCATTGAACAGTTAGATTCGTTAGGGAAATTTAACTATTCATGCAAAATATATGAGTTGTGTAAAATATTTACCCCATAAACTAAAAGTACCTTAGTTGGAGAGTTAATACAAGTAATCAAATAACTAGAGGCAAAACTACAATAATGTCACGACCCGGAATTCCCACCGTCGGAACTGTGATAGCGCCTAATATTTCACTTGCTAGGCAAGCCAGCATTAGAGAATCATTAAACCGATCCTTATTCCATTCAGTAATTAACAGCAAATTTAGCTAAGATGAAATATAGTGAGTGCAGAATAATATAAAAATTGTATTAAGTACTACCAGCCGGATCTGGAGTCACAATTCACGAGCATTCTAGAATTCACTACAAGTAATAGTCTGAAAGAAGTACAACTATTTGATGAAGGAAATAGTAAAACAGAAAAGATAGACGGGGACTTCAAGGTCTGTGAACGCCGACAGATCTACCTTGAGTCTCTGGATAGCGATCCAACAGCAAAAATCTCCATCAACCTGAGTCGGTACCAAAATCTGCACAGAAAGTGCAGAGTACAGTATCAGTACAACCGACCCCATGTACTGGTAAGTGTCGAGCCTAACTTCGACTAAATTGCTAAGGCAAGGCACCTACAATTCAACCTGTATAATTTAACAGTGTATATACAAATAAAAGTAATGAAGAACTACAGCAGAATGATAACTGAAACAACCATTATATAATAAATCAACAGGAACACGAATATAGTAAAGAAAAAATGCACGGCATCACCCTTCGTGCTTTTATTCTCATTCTCACCATAAAATCAATAGAAACGGCACGGCATCACCCTTCGTGCATTAACTCTCATATCATGGCACGACATCACCCTTCGTGCTTTTACACTCACAATATGGCACGGCATCAGCCTTCGTGCATTAACACTCACAATATGGCACGGCATCACCCTTCGTGCATTAACACTCACAATATGGCACGACATCACCCTTCGTACATTAACACTCTCCCTTACCATAATGCAATACATAAATAACAACAGGGAGATAGAATAACAAGTACAAGCCTTATTTCAACATTTGTTTCCACAATATCAATCTCACTTTGAAATAAATACTCTATTATCACCAGAGAATCCGTAAACATGATAAGAACGATCAATTTAACAACACTAGTCTAAACACGTAACAATTAGGCATAGGAAAGAGACAATATAAAAATAAACGGGAGAAAACAGGGAAAATAGGTAAATTGGAGGCGCATAAGTACTCGTCACCTCACATATACGCCTCTCACATGAATTTCACATAGCAAATAATTTGAGGTTCCTAATTCCCTCAAGTCAGGGTTAGACACAATACTTACCTCGCTCCGAAGGCCACTTAACACTCAATCACAACTTTTTCCTCTAGAATTCACCTCTAAACCACCCGTATCTATTCAAAAATAACTCAATAATATCAAATATTGCTAAAGGAATCAATTATATTGCATAAATTTAGATTTTCCAAATTTTCCTCCAAAAAGAAAAAAATTCGACCCCGAGCTCGCTTGGTCAAAACCTGAGGTTTGGACCAAAATCCATTTACCCATTCACCCCCGAGCTCGGATATATAATTGATTTTGGAACCCGACCTCAAATTGAGGTCTAAATCTCCAAATTTTTGAAATCTCTAGTTTCTACCCAAACCCCTAATTCTACCATGAAAACTCTAGATTTTAGGTTAATAATTCATGAAATGTAATGGTTAATTGAAAGAAAAAGGTTTAGAATTATTTACCAGCACTTTGGGGAAAAAACTATAGCTTGAAAATCGCCTCTAGCCCATTTGTTTTATGAAAAGTTGGAAAAATGGCTTAATCTCGTGTTTGATTTTGTTTTAAGAGTTGGGCGACAGTGTTCATCGCGTTCGCGAGAACACTATCGCGTTCGCGAAGAGTATAGGCTGCCAAGCCTTCGCGTTCGCGAGACTTTGCTCGCGTTAACGATGGTTACTCCCCCTGGCCTTCGCGTTCGCGAGACATTGCTCGTGTTCGCGAAGAAGAAACGACCAACCCTCCCCTAGGTCCCTTATGCTTCGCGTTCGCGATGAGCTGGTCGCGTTCGCGAAGGGTAAATCCCCCATCACTTCGCGTTTGCGAAGAGTAATAATCAGTCATTCCAGTTTCTACTTCGCGTTCGCGAGAGTGCCTTCGCGAATGCGAAGAAGGAAACCAGAAGGCATCAAAATCTCCAGAAAACCAGATTTTCCAAAGTCCAAAACATCCCGTGACCTATCCGAAATTCACCCGATCCCTCGGGGCTCCAAACCAAACATGCACACAAGTCTAAAAACATCATACAAACTTGCTCGCGCGATCAAATCGCCAAAATAACACTTAGAACTACGAATTTAGCACCAAATCAAATAAACTTCTCAAGAAAACTTTAAAACTTCTATATTCTCAACTGAACGTCCGAATCACGTCAAACCAACTCTGTTTCTCACCAAATTTCACAGATAAGTTCTAAATATTATAATGAACCTGTACCGGGCTCCGAAACAAAAATATAGACCCGGTACTAACAATGCCAAACATCAATCAATTCTTAAAACAACTAAATTTTCAGACTTTTAATTTTCATCAAAAATTCATAACTCGAGTTAGGGACCTCAGAATTCGATTCCAGGCATTCGTCCAGGTCCCATAATTTGATACGGACCCACCGGAACTGTCAAAATACGGATCCGGACCCGTTTACTAAAAATATTGATCGAAGTCAACTCAACTCAAGTTTTAAGACAAAAAATCTTATTTTTATCAGTTTTCAACATAAAAGTTTTCCGAAAATATGATCGGATTGCGCACGCAAATCGAGAAGGATAAAAAAAAGAGATTTTTAAGGCTTAAGAGCGCAGAATCGAGTTCTAAAACATAAGATGACCTTTTGGGTCATCACAAATAATGATCTATAATGAATTTATCTGATGTGGAAGAAGACCTATATCAACATATAAATTCATTATATTACTGTAAAACATGATTGGAAACAATGGGAATTAAACGTTACCATCATTGTTTTCTTAACCCTAAACCCATCTAAACGACCCCGAATGCCCAAAGAACGACGTACGTCATGAGAAAAGCTCATGAGTATTGCTTACTGGATCGTTTTCGATGAACATACCAAATTTGAGGTCAATCGGAGTTCGACAGAATTTAAGAATTCCAAATTCATGACCTATTTTCAAATTCTGTTTTTTATGCGTTTTTAGGGTTTTGATTAATTTGACGTGTTCATATCACATAATGTACTTATGTATGTTAATCCATGATTTCAGAACTTAAAATAATACTATTATAAAATTACATAGTCATTTTTATATATATAAAAACTATTTTCGAACAAACATGGAAAAAACAACACTATTTTCACCCGTTCAAAACACCATTGTTCATACTTACGTATATTAATCCATAATTTCAGAATTAATAGTATTCAAAACAGTCACATTTTTATTAAAACAATACTGTTATTATGGACAAAAACGCAACAAAATTAGATTGTCATAAAATATAACACCACTATTTATGCATATATAAATTAATCCATAATTTCATAATTAAAATACTAATTAAAATAGTCACATTGTTTACATAGAATAACCATACAAAACAGCATTGTATTATGTATATTAATCTACTATTTTCATAGAATAATCATACCAAACATATATCATTTAACAACATGTTTTAATATTACTTTATTCATGTTGTATTACATTATCTAGTTAGATGTAAGACGACGTCTAATACCAATTGTTGGAACATGCGCAGCGGAAGCAAGCATACAAACCAGGCATCGCAAACATGTAAACTAGACAATGATATAATTACGAGATTAGAACCACTAACCTCTTGAAAATGATGCACAAGTCCTCCTTAGAGTAAGAATTCAGGGCTGCAGTCTTCTGCTATGGTCCTAGTAAGACTTTGGACGAAATTGCTTTGAGTGGGCAAGAACAATTCAACTCTTAAAGTGAGTTATTGGGTGAAAAACGTCTTCCTTATTTAGACTCATTTTTCAGCTAAAAGAGGCTCCAAAATCGTGTAGGATTCTTCTTGTGCAAGTAGAATCCTACTCTAACTCTCAAGGATGACTTTTCTCCCAAGTCACTTTTTATCCAAGTCAGTCCAGGTTTTTACTATGTATAGCAGGGACCACAGAAACAATAAGAGACTACCAATTATAGCATTAATTAAAAAATTTGCACGAATTAATTCTTACTATAATTAGTTGCAGTTTATTCCACTAAAAACTGCAATTGAACTCCTCAATATGAATTTCAAAAATTCACTAACACTTATTTTAACTCCCCATGTTAAGATCACAAATACCAGTTAATTAAATTAAATCACTGATAATTTAATTTAATCAACTAATTAATTTCTTTATAATTCTGCTTAAACTAATTCATGTGACGGATATAAAATTCACCGGCCGGGTTTTCACATGAAAACTGAAAAGCTTACATAAAGGTGTATCATCAAACTCAAAACCGAGTCGTGGATTCTATCAACTAATTAGTATTTCACAAATACTATTCGTTATTGTCCAATCTATTAGGCATACACTAACTCTGAATAGAGTTGTACCTTTTGATAAATCAAAACAATAAACAAATAACATTGATCATAATAATTATATCAAGATTGGGAGTATAATCTCATTTAATGAATTAGAGAAAATATTTTATATATATTCAGTACAAAAATATCTTTTCTCTACTTGGTCCGTTCAATATACACTAAGTATACAAGCATAAGAAGTCGGAGTAAAACCACTACCATAATCAAGACAAATTATGCTTTAATATTGCACTACAATCATCAAGATATTTTGCCCAATAATATCTTCGATTGTGAACATAGTTTATTAATTATGAGAACCGACAATTTAATCTTGTGTGCATGAGCTAAGACTCCATACACTAAATTGTCTACTATATAACTAAAGGACACACATGTAACAAATGATCTATTTAAAATAGTACTTTATTGAATTGAATAAGTCAAATAAAGAACTGTTCCATAAAGAATAAAAATCAATGCTATGTCTATGATGGGTTCCATCTCATTCAATAACCAAAGTAATAGGCATGTGCCTAAGGAAAATTTCTTTGGTTTGGTAGCCAACTTTGTTGAATTGTCAACATTGAAGAAAAAGAAGGAAAAGTGTGTGCAAATTACCAAATATAGTAGACTTTAGAGAGTGAGGCTTCGGCTATAGAAGGAGAGCTTCAACTCTTATTTCCACACACCAACAAAGAGAGAAATAAAGAGTGAGGTTTCACAAATAAGGTATAAGAAAATAGCCTGTGAGAAAAATAGAGAGTGAGCGATATTGTAGTGAGATGAGAATATCAAAAGAGGGTTATTTCTTTTGAGTGTTGTAGTGGTCTTTGAAGTATTTTACTCGGACCTACAAAGTGTAAAATTCCTTACTATAGTGATATCAGTTACTCGTCTCGGGGCCGTGGTTTTTTTCCTTATTCAAAGGGTTTTTCACGTAAAACTTTTGGTGTTGTTGTCACTCTTTTTCTTGCTAATTACCGTATCTCGGTGCTACGTGATTATTCCGCTTTTATTACTGTGAATATTATTTTTGTAGGGGGTTTATTCCCAACGGTCTAAACCGCATGGTTAATAGTATATCTAACACTTGTGGGATCTTGCTTTGCGCAAGGGATATGTGGGATGTGTAAATTATATTGTTAAGAATAGTTTGATGAGGTTGCCTTTGTTTGGATGGGTTTTTCATGTCATGGAGTTAATACCTGTTGAGAGGAAATTGAAGACTGCTGAATTGAGGAGGCGGAAGATGCTTTGCACCTATCAAGATCCTCAAGCTCCACTGTGGCTTGCGCTTTTTCCAGAAGGCACTGATTTCACATATTATTTCTTCCACCTAACTCTTAACTTTTTGATTTACTTACATTTGTGTGTTTCTTGTTCTTGTATGTGCCTGACATAAAATTTTCTCCTTTTTTTAAGCATTAACTGCTTTATGCAAATGAAAAGGTAGTAGATTTGTGTGCTTTTTTCAGAAGATTCTTTTATTAAGCATAACACTTTAGTGCTCTTTTATCCAGTATCATTTTTCATAGAACTTAACGTTTCCTGGTTTTTAAGCAGAGAAGAGAAGTGCAATCGTAGTCAAAAGCATGCTTCTAAAAATGGATTGCCAATTCTGAAGAATTTGCTGCTTCCAAAGACAAAGGGTTTCTGTGTCTGTTTCCGACATTTTATGGTCGTTGCCTGCTATTAGCGATAGCAGTTCCTTCTATTACCTTGATTTTCTGCTAAGAAGGAATGACAGATTGTAATGCTAAATGAAAATTATCTATGGATACTCTGTTTATGGAGTTGGTAATTAGCTCCATTTCTTGCAGATCCATTATCCCTCTACCATTTCCTCGCCCAGATGAATGTAATTTTACAAAATAAATAAAAAACAAATTAAAAAAAAAGATCTTCTGATATGGTCGAACAATTCACCTGGCAATCGGTTCCATAAAAACCATAGATGGCAAGTTTATTTACTCATAATTTTACTCAAAAACACAATATTGCAATTCATAAACCAACTATAGAGGAGGGAAGAGAAGAGAAACTCATAGCTGAATTCGGTTGGCCTCTGCTCCTTGCCCAAGTAGTGTCTCCCCCAGGTCATAAGTTTATTTTTTTGTTGTACAAATTGTGTTTAGGGTGTATTTATAAGTGTATGAGACGTTTTAGTCCAATCCCAAGTCAGTTAGCAAAACCCATGGGGCACACGTCTTAGGCGCTCACGATGAGAGTGGGGGTAGACGAGCGCCTCCCAGGTCTTTTTCATGTAGGTGTCTCGATGAGGCTCGCCTTGGCTTCCCATCACTGTTTTGCACAACTGAGCAACTCCTCTTGCTCGCTCTAGGTGCTCGCGATGCGAGAGGGGCAGACGTTCCCTCTCCAGCTTCAGGCTTCTTTGCTTTTGACTCAAACTTGCGCCGAAAAATCTGTTTTAATCCCGCTTTCATCCACAATCACTCCTACACATATAAAATACGTAATGAGCTCAAAGTACACCAATAATAATTTAGCCCATAACAAATAAGCTCAAGATATGAGTGAGAAAATATGCTAAATACATGTACTTTTAGCCGAATATCAGCTGCCTTGAGTTGCCATGAGCAAAATACCCATCAGCCATGTATACCTAGTTTCACCTTTTATGGTCGTTGTCTGCTGTTAGCGATAGCAGTTCCTGATATTACCTGTTATTACCTAGTTTCTGATTTTCTGCTAAGAAGGAATGACAATTTGTAATGCTAAATGAAAATTATCTGGTATATGTTCTCTATATACATAATGGAAATGATCTTCTGATATGATCATGTATTTGCTGCCTTCTGTTTTTATGAGGAGAAAAGGAGGGAGAAAGAGAAACCGAAGAAATTAAGGGGGAACAAAAACTCTGGCACTCATAGAGGAATACAGATCATATCATGCTTTATTGTTGCAAAGTTATATGTGTGGTGATATGTTTTCAAGTTTTCGATTCAACTTTGTATACGATCGAAATAGATTTCTGTCTTCCTACGTTCGATCGAGTTCGAGTGTTAAAAAGTCGGAATGAGATTTTGGGAGTGAGCTCCGAAGTCGGTACTAACGAGCCTCGAGCCCGAAGGTTGCTCGAGGATTCGGCTCGATAACCCTATCGAGCTCGTGACCGAATCGATCCGAAGGCACTGCTTCGAGCTCAGAAATGCGCAACACCCATCTCGAAGGTCGAACTCAAGCCAAGACTGAAGGGCCTGACCCAGTAACGAGTTCGAACCAGTATCGAGCTCACAGACAAGAGCCGTTACGACCGCACTAAGAAAGAGAATCTTGGCGGGAATCAAGAAAGAGACAAGTTATCATGGGCCTTCCACTATATGCTTTATTTTATTGTTTTTTATAATGACCCTCTTCTATAAAAAGGGGATCCTTGTAAGCTAAAGGAGAGAGACAAAAAAATCACTTCTCAGATTAAAAGATATCCCTTTGTGTTTGCTTTACTTTATCTCATTCATTCTTATTGCCCACTATTTGCATTTTCACAGTCAAGAATATACGTATCTCTATTTCTCTACCCGATTTATATCGAATTGTATCGCATATCCTTAGAACCATACATAAAATCTAACATTATCTGATTAGCAGACTTCGTGGCCGATTGCACGCCAACCCTCGTACCTGAAGTCGAAAAAGAACTCCTGTTAAAATCAGGTACATCATCGGGGGTGTAGATCCTTTTTATGGACGGGGCTTCGAACATTAAAGGGTCCGGGCTGGGCATAGTTTTGAAACCACCCACGGGTAACACTATTAGGCAATCTATTAAAACTATTAGGTTGACTAACAACGAGGCCGAGTATGAAGCCGTGATTGCAGGTCTTGAGCTAGCTAGAAACTTGGGAGCAGAAGTCATTGAAGCAAATTGTGACTCTTTGCTAGTGGTGAGTCAAGTAAACAAAACCTTCAAAGTTCGAGAAGGTAGAATGCAAAGGTATTTAGATAAACTGCTTGTCATTTTCCACCATTTCAAATGATAGACTTTACGGCATGTTCCACGAGAACAGAATAATGAGGCCGATGCGCTTGCGAATTTGGGATTGTCAGTCGAGGTAGATGACTTGGTCTCGGGGAATGTTGTTCAACTTTCGATATCAATAATCGAAGAAGGTCACGCTGAGATAAATTCTACAAGCTTAACCTGGGATTGGACAAACAAGTATATTGAATACTTAAAGAGCAGAAAGCTCCCATCGGACCCTAAAGATTCTAGGACCCTACGGACTAAAGCTGCTCGATTCACGTTGGCTTCGGACAGAACGCTGTACCGAAGAACATTCGATGGACCGTTGGCAGTATGCTTGGGTCCGGGAGATACCGATTACATCCTACGAGAAGTGCACGAGGGCACTTGCGGGAATCACTCCGGTGCCGATACATTAGTTCGAAAAATAATCAGAGCAGGGTATTATTGGATCTATATGGGCAAAGATGCGAAGGAATTTGTTCGTAAATGTGACAAATGTAAAAGGTTTGCACCAATGATCCATCAACTCGTAGAGCAACTCCACTCGGTCTTATCCCAATGGCCGTACATGAAATGGGGAATGGATATCGTCGGCCCTCTGCCATCGACCCCAGGTAAAGCCAAATTCATTTTATTTATGACTGACTATTTTTCTAAATGGGTTTTTCGGCAAGGTTTTTAATGAGGCAACCATTGATCGTGCTGCACTTACAACAATATCCGAGGCCTCTTTACAATTGACCTCAAATACTGAGGGGGCATTAGGCCCTCAAATACATCGAGTTCAGATGCGAGAGAGTTATTTCACAACAACAGGGTTCCAAGAGGAAAAATTGAAAAAGCCAAATGGTCGAAACGAACCGTGCTAATGTAGATTGGCCCGAACCCAGGCGCGAAACATGAACACATGTGTAATAACGTGCGAAGAAAGTTCTCTTCTTTATCGGCATCTTATATCCAAGAAAAATTCCTCTATTTGGAGATTTATTATGCAAACAGAATCAAGTTAAATTCGACCAATTACACCTACGGGGTACATTACATCGAGTTCGAATCATTCACTCGACCACTAAGCCTACGGGCTACTTCGACCATTACGCCTACGGGCTACATTGCATCGAGTTTGAATCATTCACTTGACTGCTAAGCCTACGGGCTACTTCGACCATTATGCCTACGGGCTACATTGCATCGAGTTCGAATCATTCACTCGATTGCTAAGCCTACGGGCTACTTTGACTATTACGCCTACGGGCGACATTGCATCAAGTTCGAATCATTCACTCGACTGCTAAGCCTACGGGCTACTTCGACCATTACGCCTACGGGCACTATTGCATCGAGTTTGAATCATTCACTCGACTGCTAAGCCTACGGGCTACTTCAACCATTACGCCTACGGGCTACATTGCATCGAGTTTGAATCATTCACTCGATTGCTAAGCCTACGGGCTACTTCGACTATTACGCCTACGGGCTACATTGCATCGAGTTCGAATCATTCACTCGACTGCTAAGCCTACGGGCTACTTCGACCATTATGCCTACGGGCTACATTGCATTGAGTTCGAATCATTCACTCAACTGCTAAGCCTACGGGTTACTTCGTGAAATTACGCCTACGGGCTACATTGCATCGAGTTCGAGCAAGCACTCACTCGACCACTAAGCCTACGGGCTACTTCGACCATTACGCCTACAGGCTACATTGCATCGAGTTCGAATCATTCACTCGACTGCTAAGCCTACGGGCTACTTCGACCATTACGCCTACGGGCTACATTGCATCGAGTTCGAATCATTCACTCGATTGCTAAGCCTATGGGCTACTTCGACCGTTATGCCTACGGGCTAAATTTCATCGAGTTCGAATCATTCACTCGACTGCTAAGACTACGGGCTACTTCGACCGTTATGCCTACGGGCTACGCTGTATCGAGTTCGAATCATTCACTCGACTGCTAAGCCTACGGGCTACTTCATGAAATTATGCCTATGGGCTACATTACATCGAGTTCGAGTAAGCACTCACTCGACCACTAAGGCTACGGGCTACTTCGACCATTACGCCTACGGGCTACATTGCATCGAGTTCGAATCAGTCACCTGACTGCTAAGCCTATGGGCTACTTCGACCATTATGCCTACGGGCTACATTGCATCGAGTTTGAATCATTCACTCGACTGCTAAGCCTACTGGCTACTTCGACCATTATGCCTATGGGCTACGTTGCATCGAGTTCGAATCATTCACTCGACTGATAAGCCTACGGGTTCGAGCAAGCACTCACTCAACGACTAAAGCCTACGGGCTACTTTTATTTTGAGTTCTAGCAATCACTCACTCGACCATCACGCCCACGAGCTACATTACTTCGAGTTCAAATCATTCACTCGACGATTAAAGCCTATGGGCTACTTTCACTTCGAGTCCAAGTAAAGCACTCACTCGACTATTACGCCTACGGATTATATTTCTTCAAGTTCGAATCATTCACTCGACTGCTAAGCCCACGGGCTACTTCGACCGTTATGCCTACGGGCTACGTTGCATCGAGTTTGAATCATTCACTCGACTGCTAAGCCTACAGGCTACTTCATGAAATTATGCCTACGGGCTACATTGCATCGAGTTCGAGCAAGCACTCACTCGATCACTAAGCCTACGGGCTACTTCGACCATTACGCCTACGGGCTACATTGCATCGAGTTTGAATCATTCACTCGACTGCTAAGCCTACGAGCTACTTCGACCATTACGCCTACGAGCTACATTGCATCGAGTTTGAATCATTCACTCGACTGCTAAGCCTACGGGCTACTTCGACTGTTATGCCTACGGGCTACATTGCATCGAGTTCGAATCATTCACTCGACTGCTAAGCCTACGGGGAGTGAACGCGTGAAAGAAGTAAATGATAGATGGAAGAGCTATTTATAGGCTCGCATCGGTACGGTTCAATATCACAGGTGGCCGACCGCCATCTGACAAGCATTAAATACCTTGAAAGGCTGAATCGATAGGACGGCTATCACATACATCATAATCAATCCCTGTGAAAACGTCAGCTTATGACCTAATCAAACCGCCAAAAATCACATCGATTCTCACCACATTCTTCGTGAGAAACGAGGGGACTATCTGTATACAGTCGAAATAGATTTTGGCCTTCCTACGTTCGATCGAGTTCGAGTGTTAAAAAGTCAGAATGAGATTTTGGGAGTGAGCTCCGAAGTTGGTACTAACGAGCCTCGATCCCGGAGGTCGCTCGAGGATTCGACTCGATAACCCTATCGAGCCCGTGACTGAATTGATTCGCAAGGTACTGCTTCGAGCTCAGAAATGCGCAACACCCATCTCGAAGGTCGAACTCGAGCCAAGACTGAAGGGCCTGATCCAGTAACGAGTTCGAGCCAGTATCGAGCTCACAGACAAGAGCCGTTACGACCGCACCAAGACAGAGAATCTTGGCGGGAATCAAGGAAGAGACAAGTCATCATGGGCCTTCCACTATATGCTTTATTTTATTGTTTTTTGTAATGACCCTCTTCTATAAAAAAAAGGGGGATCCTTGTAAGCTAAAGGAGAGAGACAAAAAAATCACTTCTCAGATTGAAAGATATCCCTTTGTGTTTGCTTTACTTTATCTCATTCATTCTTATTGCCCACTATTTGCATTTTCACAGTCAAGAATATACGTATCTCTGTTTCTCTACACGATTTATATCGAATTGTATCGCATATCCTTAGAACCATCCACAAAATCTAACATTATCTGATTTTTCCGGTAAACAAACTTAATATTTGGTAATAAATATTCAAATCAAAGCCTGTCTTTTTTTTCTCACCTGGGCTTTGATTTTCGTGTTAACAAGCCATGGTTGCATCTTTTACTGGCATTTACTGTTGTGGTAGAATGTCACGACCCAAAATACCAGGTGCCGTGATGACGCCTATCATGATACTAGGCAAGCCGACAACTTACACATATCAACATCTTGAAATTTAAAATATACGGAAATAAGTAAGTAAAAGTCTCATAAAACTGAATGAAAACGTCACAGCTCAATATAGAATTTCCCAAAACCCGGGTGTCACTAAGTACATGAGCATCTATACAATAACATAGTCTGATACACTGTCTAAAAAATAGAATAGAATAAGTAAAACTGAGAGATAGGGGAGGAGAGTCAAGGTCTGCGGACGCCAAGGCAGCTACCTCAATAATCTCCGAATGGCTGAAACTCCGAGATCAGCAACCACCGTGTCCGGAAACACCTGGATCTGCACACGAAGTGCGGGGTGTAGCGTGAATACAACCAATTCAATAAGTAACAAGTCTAACCTTTGGACTGAAAGTAGTGACGAGCTCGAACAATACCGTCCAAATACATAATTAAACAGTATGGAAATTTAACAGAAAAATATGACAATAGTATCTCGGAGGAACAAATAATCTGTAAGTACGTACATGAAAGTAGACATGCTTCCAGGTTTAACAGTTAGGCTCATTAGAGATAAACTATGCCAAGTCTGACTGATAAGAGGAATATCACATCTCTACATCTACATATATGCCAATATGCATGTTGTATGTGATGCAAAACAGTGAAGGCCTCGCGTACTCACACTCTCAGAGTACTCAACCGACTGTCTCAATTCTCACTCATCACACTTAATCACACAGCATTTTACAGGGCAGGTCCAACCCAAATGCTAATAAATCTTGTTGTGGCACGCAGCCAGAATCGATGATAAATCAATAGCAACTACACTCACTGTGGGTGTGCATACTCCAGAGGGAAGATCCAGCACAAGCGCTATAATAAGCCAAGCATGGAATGAATCAATAAAGCCTGTTGCGGCATGCAGCCCGATCCCATAAATATCACTCACAAACAGGCCCTCAGCCTCACTCAGTCATCAATCTCTCGGGCTCACAACACTCATGCTAAGCAATCCAAATTAATGATTCATGATGTGACAATATACGATAACAGAGACTGAGATATGATATGAAATGATGAATACGACGAAGTACATAACTGCAATTAAGCAAATAACTCAACAGCAAAGAACGACCATTGTAGGTCCTAATAGTACCGGCACGTAGCCTAAACATGATTTCTAGCATAAATCACAACTCAAGTGCTCTAACACATAGAGTACAGTAATAATATTCAGATAAGATAGCTACACAGTTCCACAGAATTTACTAAATCACACTTACTACGGTGTACGCCCACACGCCCGTCACCTAGCATGCGCGTCACCTCAACACTAATCATATAGCACATAATTTCAGGGATTTATACCCTCAGAACCAAGTTTAGAAGTGTTACTTACCTCAAACCGTGCAAATCTCTACTCCAAAAACCCTTGCATCGTGAATCGATGAATGCCTAGAATTTAGCCACAAACAATTTGATACAATCAACTCAAGCTATAGGAATCAATTCCATATGAAAATGATAAGTTCTTAATCAAAAGTCAAAAAGTCAACTCAAAAGCTAACCCCTCGGCCAACACCTCAGAACCCAAAAAAATTACAAAATTCAGAAGCCCATTCAACTACGAGTCCAACCATACCAAATTTACCAAATTCTGACACCAAAATCGTCACTCAAATCCTCAAATTTAACTCTCCAATCCCTAGTCTAAAACTCCCAAAATTCTACCTCAAAAACACACAAACTAGGTGGAAAATTCAAAGGGGAAACCATATTATTGCATAGAAATGATCAAGAGTGATTTACCTCAAGAAACCATTCGAAACCCCTCTCAACAATCGCCTTAGTCCGAGTTTGCAAAGTCCTAAATGATAAAAATCACGAAAATCCTTCGACCTATATTCTGCCTTTCGCACTGCGGCCCTTTTCTTCGCTTCTGTGATACCGTTTTTGCGGTCAAGTCTCTGCATCTGCGGACTAATTTAAAACTTGGATCCATCACTTCTACAACCCCCAATCCCGCATCTGCGGGCTCACTCCTGCGCAGCAAGGTTCGCTTCTGCGAACAACCATTTCCAGCTCACCCTCCGCTTCAGTGGAGCCACACATGCATTTGCGGGCTCGCAGATGCGTCATTTCCCTCTCACCTACGACCCATCAGCATCCCAGTCAAACTCGCTTTTGTGACGCCATCTCCGCACCTACGACCATGATTCTCGCAGGTGCGATCACACCAGTCTAGCACTCACCAGCAATCTCTTAAGTCCAAAATTTGATCCGCTAACCATCCGAAACCAACCCGAGGCCCCCGGGACCTTGACCAAATATACCAGCAAGTCCTAAAACACGATACGAACTTAGTCGACACCTCAAATCACATCAAACAACATCAAAAGCATGAATTGCACCCCAATTCACACCTAATGATAACTAAGAAATTCTAACTTCTACAATCGATGCCGAAACCTATCAAATCAAGTCTGATTGACCTCAAATTTTGCACACAAGTCATAAATGACACAACAGACCTATTTTAACTTCTGGAACCAAAATTCGAGCCCGGTAACCACAAAGTCAACTCTTGGTCAAACTCCTCAACTTTTCAAACTTCTAATTTTTCAACTTTCGCCGTTTCAAGCCAAAATCAATTACGAACCTCCAAATCACTATCCGGGCACACTTACCCTATAGGGCTATCGGAACCATCAAAACTCCATTACAGAGCCACATACACATTAGTCAACATTTGATCAACCTTTTCCCCTTTATGCTTCCAACCTTGAGACTAAGTGTGTCAACTCATTTTGACACATTTTTGGAACCGAACCAACTACCCCGGCAAGTCACATAACAACAATTGAGCATAAAATAACTAGTAAATGTGGAATCGAGGCTACAACACTCAAAACGACCGGCCATATCATTATATCCTCCCCCTCTTAAACAAACATTCGTCCTCGAACAGGTCTAAACACATACCTGGAGTCTCAAATAGGCGTGGATATCTACTATGCATCTCCCGCTCGGTCTCCCAAGTAGCCTCCTTAACTGGGTGACCTCTCCACTGCACCTTCACTGAAGTTATGTTCTTTGACCTCAACTTTCAAACCTGCCAGTCCAAAATGGCCACCGGCTCCATATCATAAGTCAAATCACCATCCAACTGAACTGTGCTAAAGTCCAAAACATGAGACGGATCGCCGATATACTTTTGGAGCATAGAAACATGAAACACTAGATGAATACTCGACAGACTAGGCGGCAAGTCAAGCTTGTAAGCCACCTCTCCAATCCTCTGAAGCACCTCAAATGGACCAATGTACCGAGTGCTCAACTTGCCCATCTTCCCGAACCTCATAACACCCTTCATGGGTGAAACCTTGAGTAATACATTCTCCCTCACCATGAAAGCAACATCGCGAACCTTCCAATCGGCATAACTCTTCTGTCTAGACTGCGCCATGTGAAGCCGATCCTGAATCAATTTAACCTTGTCCAAAGCATCCTGAACCAAGTCAGTACCCAATAGCCTAGCCTCGCCCAGCTCAAACCACCCTACCACAGGCCAACACCGTCTCCGATACAAAGCCTCATACAGAGCCATTTGAATGCTCGATTGGTAGCTGTTGTTGTAGACAAACTCTGCGAGCGGCAGAAACTAATACCAAGAACCCCCAAAACCTATGACAAAAATACGTAGCATATCCTCCAATATCTGAATAGTGCGCTCGGACTGTCCATCCATCTGAGGGTGGAAGGCTGTACTCAACTAAACCTGGGTGCCTAACTCTCGCTGCACGGCTCTCCAAAACTGTGATGTAAATTGCGTGCCCCGATCTGAAATGATGGACACCAGAAAACCGTGAAAGTGAAAAATCTTGCGGATGTAGATCTCAGCCAACCGCTCCTAAGAATAAGTAGTCCCAACTGAAATGAAATACGCGGACTTGGTCAACCGATCAACAATCACCCAAATAGCATCAAACTTCTTCGAAGTCCATGGGAGTCCAACTACAAAATCCATGGTGATACACTCCCATTTCCATTCCGGAATCTCAAGCCTCTGAAGCAATTCGCCTGGTCTCTGGTGCTCGTACTTCACCTGCTGACAGTTTAGGCACCAAGATACAAACCCCACTACATCCTTCTTCATCCTTCTCCACCAATAATACTACCTCAAGTCCTGGTACATCTCCGCAGCACCTGGATGAATGGAATACCGCGAACTATGGGCCTCCTCAAGGATCAACTCATGTAGTCCATCTACATCAGGCATACAAATCCGACCCCGTATCCTCAACACCCCATCACCCCCAATAGTAACATCCTTGGCATCACCGTGCTGAACCGTGTCCTTAAGGACAAGAAAATGGGGATCATATTACTAGTGCACTCTGATGCGGTCATATAAGGAAGACCGAGAAACCACACAAGCTAGAACCCGACTACGCTACGAAACATCTAATCTCACAAACTGGTTGGCCAAAGACTGAACATCATCTGCAAGTGGTCTCTCACCATCAGGAATAAATGCAAAGCTACCTGTACTCACCACCTTTCTACTCAAGGCACCGGCCACCACATTGGCCTTCTCGGGATGATACAGAATGGTAATATCATAGTCCTTTAGCAAATCCAACCATCTTCATTGTCTCAAATTTAGATTGTTTTGTTTGAAGAAATGCTGGAGACTCCGATGATCCGTAAATACCTCACATGACACACCATAGAGATAATGCCTCCAAATCTTTAATGCATGAACGATGGGTGCTAACTCCAAATCATGAATATGGTAGTTCTTCTCATGGGGCTTCAACTGGCGTGAAGCATAAGCAATCACTCTACCGTACCCTCCTGCATCAAGACACACCCAATGTCAATCCGAGGAGCATCACAGTACATGGTATAAGAGTATGACGTTGAAGCCAAAACTAGAATTGGAGCTATGGTCAAGGCAGTCTTGAGCTTTTGAAATCTCTCCTCACACTCATCCGACCACCTGAATGGAGCACCCTTCTGGGTCAATCTGGTCAAAGGCGCTGCAATGGATGAGAAACCCTCTACAAAGCGATGATAATATCCGTCCAAGCCGAGAAAACTCTGAATCTCAGTAGCTGAAGACGGTCTGGGCCAACTCTGAACTGCCTCTATCTTCTTTGGATCCACCTTAATCCCCTTACTAAACACCACGTGCCATAAGAACGCAATAGAACTAAGCCAAAACTCACACTTGGAGAACTTGGCATAAAGTTTCTCCTCCCTCAACCGATGTAGTACAATCCTCAAATGTTGGGCATGCTCCTCCTGGCTACGTGAGTACACCAGGATATCATCAATGAATACTATAACAAACGAATCAAGATATGGCTAAAATACACGGTTCATCAGATACATGAATGCTACTGGGGCGTTGGTCAGCCCAAACGACATCATAAAGAACTCATAGTGACCGTAGCGATTCCCGAATGTCGCTTTAGAATATCGGAGTCCCGAATCTTCAACTGATGATACACAGACCTCAAGTCAATCTTATAGAACACCCTCGCTCCCTGAAGCTGGTCAAATAGATCATATGTGCGCGGAAAAGGATACTTGTTCTTGATTGTAAATCTAATCAATTGCCTATAGTCGATGCACATCCATATAGTACCATCCTTTTTCTTCACAAATAGAACCGATGCACCCCAAAGTAACACACTAGGCCGAATAAACCCCTTATAAAGGAGCTCCCGAAACTACTATTTTAATTCCTTCAACTCAGCTGGCGCCATACGATACGAAGGAATGGAGATGGGCTGAGTGCCCGGTACCAAGTCAATACCAAAATTAATATCCATGCTGGGTGACATGCCTGGCAGATCTGTAGGAAACACATCCGGAAAGTCTTGTACTACCGGTACATAATCAATAGTAGGAGTATCAGCACTAACATCCCTCACAAAGGCCAAATATGACTGTCACCCCTTCCCAACCATACGTTGGCACTTCAAATATGAAATCACTATACTGAGAACATAATCTAGAGAACCTCTCCACTCGATCCTTGGAAACCCCGGTATCGCCAACGTCACGGTCTCAGCGTGAAAATCCAGAATAGCATTACATGGAGACGACCAATCCATACCCAAGATCAGATCAAAGTCCACTATACTAAGCAATAAAAGGTCAACTCTAGTCTCCAATCCCCAATAGTCACTACACATGACCAATATACATGGTTGATAAGTAATGATTTTAGCCTATTAATTGCTCTCTTTTACTTGTGTTTTGGGCCAAAAATGCGTGAAGGTATTACCGAAAACTAACTTAATATGCTTGCTTGCAGGGATTGTTCAGAATGAGCCAAAGGAGCCATAATCAACTCATCAAGGAGTCAAAACTTGAACAAAAACAAAAACTGGGCCAAGAGGTATGGAACGCAGACCGCGACAAAACAGTGCGGCCGTGAAAGTATCAACGCATACGTGACCATTATTTCGAGGTACGCGATATGAAGAATCAGAGAGATGGTTCTTAGGCACAAACATGAACACGGACCGCGACAAGAAGATGCGGCCGCGAAAGTACCAGCGCGGCCGCGATGGAAATTTTGCGGACCGCAGTTGCTAAGGTTCAGAGAGTGCACAATTGAAGAAAAAATGAGAAGGGCGGTCCGCGTCAAAATTACGCAGCCGTTAAAGTAGTGATTTTAGCCTATTAATTTCTCTCTTTTACTTGTGTTTTGGGCCAAAAATGCGTGAAAGTATTACCGGAAACTAATTTAATATGCTTGCTTGCAGGGATTGTTCAGAATGAGCCAAAGGAGCCATAATCAACTCATCAAGGAGTCAAAATTTGAACAAACACAAAAACTGGGCCAAGAGGTATGGAACGCAGACCGCGACAAAACAGTGCGGCCGTGAAAGTATCAACGCAGACGCGACCATTATTTCGAGGTACGCGATATGAAGAATCAGAGAGATGGTTCTTGGGCACAAACGTGAACACGGACCGCGACAAGAAGATGCAGCCGCGAAAGTACCAGCGCGGCCGCGATGGAAATTTTGCGGACCGTAATTGCTAAGGTTCAGAGAGTGCACAATTTAAGAAAAAATGAGAAGGGTGGTCCGCATCAAAATTATGTGGCCGTGAAAGTATCAACGCGGACGCGGTGGAAATTACGTGGTCCGCAAAACAAGGTTCAACCCAGGTCCAGATGTGAAGAAACGCGGACCGTGATTAGAATTACGCGGCCGTGAAAGCAAGTGCACGGCCGCGGTCAGAATTACGCTGCCGTGAAACTTCCATAGGGGTATTTTTATCCGGAGATTTTAGCTTAGTATAAATAGATCCTTTTGTCAATTTTAGGTCATGTTATGTTTTTGCTGAATACAGGAGACGGCTAGGTTTTTTCTTTTGGGCAACTTTGTACAAGAGTTACCTTATAACATTAGATTTTCATCTTTTAATTTAGTATTATGGATTGTATCTTCTCTTTATCTTTGATTTCTGCTATTATTATGAGTAGCTAGACCCATAGCTAGGGTTGTGACCCAACCCTAGTATGGGTATTTAATGGGATTTGAATTTTAGGGCTTGATTGTTTATGGGTTAGTGATATTTAGCCTAGTTCATGCTAGAATTGTAGAATTAGTGGTTGCAAACACTGATTCATGCCTTTGGGACTTAGCTCTTCTTGATAAAAAGGGACTAAGTCTAGGAAAACTAGGCTAACAAGGAGTTGGGGTGAACTCAAGAAATTGATAGCCCCAATAAAAGGGTTAAACCTAGAGAGAGTAATACTAGACTTGAGCTATTATCACTTGTATTGCATGAATACCCATTTGGATTTGAGAAAGCCAAATTGGGCAAAATCACTCAAACTACCGAGAGGTATAGGGTGAGTACTTGGGAGTGATAGCTATATTAAGATCCCAAATTAATCAAGCTTGCCCTAGATTCTTACTACCCGTTAGATGTCCACCTAGGCGGAAGTCACTACCCTAGTCCTTTTAATCACTTGAAAACCAACATAACAAATTTTGTACTTAGCTTTAATCATTGCATACAATAGAATAGAATTAGAATTAGAATCAACTCCATCATGTTTGGAAGTGCAATTAGGAACAACACACGCATCTAGATTTAGATAAATACCTAATTCCAAATCAATTAACTCACTGTGGAAATCGATCCCGTCCTTGTTGGGTAAATCTGCATCGACCATCCTTGCTACTCAATAGTGGTGTAGGTTTGGCACTGATCAATTTTTGGCGCTGTTGCCGAGGAGTTAAACGAATTAGCTATATATCTAGGTATTTGTGTGTTTTATCTTTCTTTCCTTCCTCATCACTAATTTTGTTTGTGAATCGCTTTTAGGTACGAAATGGCCCTTAACAACGAGCCCCTCGGAAACTTACCATTGGGGGAGGAGGTAGATGATGATCAAGTGGATGAGGTTCATCCTGAATCTCAAGCAAATAGGCGAGGTCCACCGCCTCCACCAAGATCAGCGCACCGGGTGTTGCCAAATAAGGGCTACGCAAGTGCAATAGTTCCGCCCCGGATTAGGGCGGGCAACTTCCAAATTATCAACGTGATGCTTACACTGCTTGAGAAGTGGGGGTTCTTCACCGGAGCTCCACACCAAAATGCCTACAAGCATCTCAAGGGTTTCGTCGATACTTGTTGGGGTAGCAAGCAAACAAACGTCACCGAAGATGCACTGCGGTTAAGGTTGTTTCCCTTTTCTCTACAGGGAACGGCTTTAGACTGGTTAGAGAGATTTCCCAATCATTCCATCCACACTTGGGATGAATTGGCCGAGAAGTTCATTGCCAAATTTTTCTCTCCGGGGTACATGGCTACACTAAGGGAAGAAATTTTAGCTTTCAAATAAGAGCCCAATGAGCCATTGCACGAGATTTGGGAAAGATATCGCACCATGGTCAAAGAATGCCTGAACAATGATATGACCGAGGCTATAATCCAACAGAACTTCTATAGGGGTATCAACACAACTAACCAGTGTATGGTGAACCAACTCGCAGGGGGTAACTTCATGAACACACCATATTTAGAAGTATGTGAAATATTAGATGAGATGGCGGACACCTCTTCAGCTTGGCAAAGTCGGGCCAACGTTCTTCAGGGTGACCCTAATGTTATCCACCTTCACAAGGAACTTCATGATCACGGACAAAACATAGCAGAGTTGACAACTACCATGAATCAGTTAGCCAAGGCATAGCTTCAGCAGGTTCAAGGGACAAAGCAAGTACATGCCATGGAAGGAGTGAATGTAATGGTTAACAAGAGAAAACAAAGAGGTCAACAAGTTCTACAAAATCAGGATCAATTTGAGAAAATTAGTAGTGGGTACAACCAAGATGACTCTTATAACGATCAAAGTGAAGAGGTTCAATATGTGAACAATTACCAAGCTCAACAGAGCAATGCTCCAAATCAATAATAGTGGAGATCACAGGGAAACAATCAATATTGGGGCAACCATGGCCAAGGAAATTGGAATAGTGGCAACAATAATAATCCGAACAATTGGGGGAACAACAATCAAAATTGGGGGAATCAAGAAAATAACCAAGGCAATTGGGGTGGCAATAATAATAGTAATTGGGGAGGCAATGGAAACCAAGGGGGTTGGAACAACAATAATCAAGGGAACCGGGGGTCGGGATTTCAAAGATCTCCAATATATCAACAACCCAACAACCCGCCTCCATATCCGTCACAAGGGCAAAGTTCTTCCAACAATGAGATGGGACGGATAGAAAGTATGTTTAAGCAAATGATGGAAAGCAACGCCGACTCCGATGCCCAAATAGCCTCCCACAACACTTCTATCTGTGACTTGGAAGTCCAAATGGGTCAAATTTCTCAAGCCTTGAATACTGGCCCTAAGGCGGCACTACCAAGTGAAACGGTAGTAAACCTGAAGGGTGAAAACAATACAGGTCATGCTATGTCGGTGACTACAAGAAGTGGTAGAGGTGGAGTTGCCAGTACATCTAACCCAAGAAAGATTGTGAATGATGATGTGGTTGTGCAGGAAGAGGATGAGTCAAGAAATGACGAGAATGTGAACGAAGAAGTGAGGATAGACATTGATGAAAACGTGGAGGAGAAACAAGATGATGTGAACCCGTCTAGGGAACACGTGACAGACATACCGGATCCGGTAGTGACCAAAGCCAAGGCTCCTTTACCAAGGCCTCCACCACCATACCCTCAAAGGCTCACAAAGCAAAACAATGAGAACCAATTCAAGAAATTCATTGATATGATGAAAGTTTTGTCCATAAATGTACCTTTGGTTGAAGCTCTAAAACAAATGCCGGGATATGCCAAATTAATGAAGGACTTGGAAACAAAAAAAATGTCAATGAACTATGAGACGATAAAAATGACACATCAAGTGAGTGCCATTGTGCATTCCATGGCTCCAAAGTTAGAAGATCCCGGTGCCTTTACAATTCCATGCACTATTGGTAGTGCCGATTTCGCCAAAGCCTTGTGTGATTTAGGAGCAAGCATTAATTTGATTCCATATCCTGTGTTCAAGACATTGGGGATTGGACAACCAAGACCTACTTCCATGAGGTTGAAAATGGCGGATCGAACAATGAAGAGGCCATTGGGGATAATTGATGATGTGCTAATTCGGATCGACAAGTTCATACTTCCCGTAGATTTTGTGATACTTGACGGTGAGGTTGACTATGAGGTGCCAATCATATTGGGGAGACCTTTCCTAGCTACAGGGAAGACCTTAGTTGATGTGGAAGCTAGGGAGCTCACCTTCCGGGTGGGCGATAAAAATTTTGTATTCCACGTGTGCAAGTCAATGATGCAGCCTAATAGCAACGAAGTATGTTCGTTTGTGGATCTTGTGACTGAGGTGATTGTTGATGACATAAGTTCTATGATGAATGTGGAAGACCCTCTGGAAGCTGTGTTGTTGAATCATGAGAAAGATGAGAAGGCAGGCTTGATAGAATGTGCAAATACTTTGCAAGGAATGGGATCCTACACATATGGACCCCGTAAACTATCCTTGGACCTTGAGAACTGGAAGACTCCGCCAACAAAGCCCTCAATCGAGGAGCCACCAACATTGGAATTGAAGCCCTTGCCTTCACACCTCAGGTATGAGTTCTTAGGCCCTTGTTCCACATTACATGTTATTCCTTCTTCGTGCTTAACTAACGTGCAGGTAGATGCCACCCTTGTAGTGCTTCAAAGAATGAAGAAGGCAATAGGATGGACTTTGGCTGACATTCGGGGTATAAGCCCCGCTTTTTGCATGCACACAATCATACTCGAGAAAGATGCCAAACCATCCGTGGAACATCAACGGAGGTTGAATGAGGCCATACAAGACGTCATCAAGAAAGTGATAATCAAATGGCTAGATGTAGGGGTTGTGTACCCTGTTTTGGATAGTTCATGGACTTCGCTGATACAATGTGTCCCAAAGAAGGGGGGTATGACTGTGATCACAAATGAGAAAAATAAGTTGATTCCCATCAGAACCGTTACCGGTTGGAGGGTATGCATGGATTACAGAAAGCTGAACAAAGTGACCCACAAAGACCATTTTCCATTGCCATTTCTTGACCAAATATTGGATAGACTTGTCGGGCGTGCTTATTATTGCTTTTTGGATGGGTACTCCGGGTACAACCACATTCTCATTGCACCTGAAGACCAAGAGAAAACCAACTTCACCTATTCGTATGGCACATCTGCATTCTCACGGATGCCTTTTGGTTTGTGTAATGCACCGACTACCTTTCAGCGATGTATGATGGCAATATTTACGGATATGGTGGAGGACTTCCTCGAAGTGTTCATGTATGATTTCAGTGTTGTGGGGGATTCATTTGAAGAATTCTTGGGTAATCTTGACAAAATGTTGGCCCGATGTGAAGAGACCAACTTAGTGCTTAATTGGGAAAAGTTCCACTTTATGGTCGAGGAGGGCATTGTCCTCGGACATAAGATCTCAAAGAACGGTATTGAAGTGGAAAAAGCAAAAATTGAAGTGATTTCAAAACTCCCTCCTCCTACATCAAGGGAGTGAGGAGCTTTCTTGGTCACGCAGGGTTTTACCGTAGGTTCATCAAGGATTTCTCAAAAGTGGTGAACCCCTTGTGCAAGTTGCTTGAAAAAGATGCCAAGTTTGTGTTCAATGATGATTGTATGAAAGCTTTTGAGCTACTCGAGTATAGGTTGACTACCACTCCCATCATTACCGCACCCAACTAGAGCTTACCATTTGAGATCATGTGTGATGCTAGTGACGTTACGGTAGGAGCGGTATTGGGGCAAAGAATCAACAAGATATTTCATCCTATCTATTATGCAAGAAAAACAATGAACGATGCCTAAGTCAGCTATACGGTGACCGAGAAAGAGCTATTAGCCATTGTCTTCGCCATGTAAAAGTTCCGCCCGTACCTCATGGGTACCAAAGTGATTGTGCACACCGATCACACGGCACTTCGTTATTTAATGAGTAAAAAGGACTCTAAGGTTAGGTTAATGAGATGGGTTCTTCTTCTACAAGAGTTTGACCATGAAATCATAGACCGAAAAGGGAGTGAAAATCAAGTAGCGGACCATTTGTCCCGCTTGGAAGAGGAAGGGCGGCCCCATGATGTCCTCGAGATTAATGATTCATTTCCGAAAGAACAACTCCTCTCCGTGTCTGGGATACCTTGGTTCGCTGATGTGGCTAACTTTCTTGTGACCAGCATTGTCCCGAATGAGCTCTCGTCTAACCAAAGGAAGAAGCTAAAACGGGACATCTTGGATTATTATTGGGATGAACCATATCTTTTCAAGATTTGCAATGATGGTGTTATCCGGAGATGTGTTCCGGAAAAGGAGCAATTGAGTATTCTTGAAGCTTTCCATTCTTCGCCCTACGGTGGGCATCATGGTGGGGTGAGAACTGCTACAAAGGTCCTAAGTTGTGGATTCTATTAGCCTACCTTGTGCAAAGACGCTAGCGAGCTTGTTAGGCATTGCGATGAGTGCCAAAGAGATGGTGGAATTTCCAAGAAGAATGAAATTCCCCTCACCACTATTCTTGAGATTGATATTTTAGATGTGTGGGGCATCGACTTTATGGGGCCATTTGTGAGTTCATGTGGGAACACTTATATTCTGGTTGCTGTTGATTATGTTTCCAAATGGATTGAACCTGTGGCTTTGCCCAACAATGAGGCACGGAGTGTGGTGGCCTTCTTAAAGAAAAATATCTTCACAAGGTTCGGCACCCCAAGGGCTATCATTAGTGATGGGGGTTCTCATTTTTGTAACAAAGCCTTCGACACTTTACTTTCGAAATATGGTGTCAATCATAAGGTGTCAACCCCTTATCACCCACAATCTAGTGGACAAGGTGAGGTCTCCAACAGGGAGATTAAGAGCATATTATCCAAGACTGTCTATGCAAACTGGACTGATTGGTCAAGGAAACTTGACGATGCTTTATGGGCCTATCGTACAACTTACAAGACTCCAATTGGTATGTCTCCGTACCGGTTGGTATTTGGGAAAGCATGCATTCTTCCGGTTGAATTAGAGCACAAGGCCATGTGGGCGCTGAAGAAGTTGAACCTTGAATGGGATATAGCTGCCTATCTCCGGGTAGAGCAACTAAATGAACTTGATGAGTTCCGGTTCCATGCTTATTCCAGCTCGTCCTTATATAAGGACAAGATGAAGTACTTAAATGACAAATATATTCGGAACAAAGAATTTAAGGAGGGTGACTTGGTTCTTCTATTCAACTCTCGGTTATGGATGTTTTCGGGAAAGCTCAAGTCAAAGTGGAGTGGCCCTTTTGAAGTGGTACTGGTAACTCCGTTTGGTGATCTCGATTTGAAAAATAAAAATGGTGAAATCTTTAGAGTCAATGGGCACCGAGTGAAGCATTAACTTGGCAAGATTGATGATAGCCACGTGGTGGCATTGATCTATTTCAAATGATGATGGTAACATGCGTTGTGCCGCGACGTTAAATCAGGCGCTTCTTGGGAAGCAACCCATGTGTTTTTCTTTCATTTGATTTTCTTCTTAGATTAGGCAGTGTTTTGGACTAATTGATTGTGAAGTGTATGTAGGAACTGGTTGTGCAGTGCAGGATTTTGACAAGGAAAAATTTGGCTAAGTGTTGGAAGTTCGCGAACCGCGCTCAAAGATTTTACAGTCCGCGTAAGCAATTCGTGGCAGTACAATTTTGTCCGCGGACGCGTACTTGAAAAGAGAAAAATGCCAACTCTCTGAAGTTGGACTGTCAAAAATCCTTCAGAGATTACGGCCACATTCCAATTTTTGCGGACTGCATTGAATTCCGCAGGCGCGACCATTATTCCGCGGACCGTGCCCATGTGCTTGGATCTGGTCTAATTTTTGCACACTTAGTGAAAACCCTAGTTATTAGTGTTCTTAGTACCGAATCCTATTTGAATTTCGCGGCCGCGGTCCATTTTACGCGGTCCGTGATAGGGTAAGCGGCCGCATTCATTTTTTTGCTGTCCGCGCTACCCCAGCTTTTAATTACTAAGTGATTGCTAAGAGTTCACAGCCGCAGTCGCGGTCACTTTTATGCGGTCCGCGGTTGGTCTTTCCCGGCTGCGTCTAATTTTTCATGGTCTGCGTGTGTCTAAGATTAGAGAGTCAATAGTCTGAACCTGACCTCTTCGCTGCTGCGTTCACTTTTTTGCGGTCCGCGATGGGCATTCCGCGACCGCGTTCACTTTTTTGCGATCCGTGATGCCCTGTTTTGAGAAGCACTGTTGTTCATTTCATGTGTACTGCTTTAAGGCATGATTGAACCTCAATTCTAATTATCTTTCACTAATTGTGTGTCGCAGAAAATGGTGTGATCTTGTGAAGGAGCAGACAAATCAAAAGGGAGGGCAGAATCCTCCCGAGGCCGAGGCAAAGGAAAGCAGTCTTTGCCCTTAGCAGCTCAAAGAATCATAAGCAAAAAGAAACCCCTCACTAGACCTCTTGTCGAATCATCAGACACAAGTGAATATCTCCTATCCCGGGAGATTTCTGAGGGGGACTCTACACAACCTCAACAATAGGCCCAATAACAACCCTACCGCCTAATCAATGAAGCTACCTCCTCTTTTGGGTCGTCTGATGGCTCAGAGGGAGGTAGTAAGGCATCGGAACCATCTCCCCCACCTGATGCAACTCTGGCCTCAACAGCTGCTCCTATCAATGTAGAAGAGGATGACGAGGTCCCGGATGACGGGAGAGGGGGTGATACCAATGTGGGTGGTCTTGCTAGATCAAGGAAGCCCCAGGTATGGGCATATAGATTCGTGAGTGAGAAAACATACATCAAATTTCGGGAATAGTGGCCCCACAGGTCGCTCACCCTTGAGCGACAGTTTATAGAAAGAGATCTCCTTCCTCACAATCCAAATGTCAAGAGACAGTTTGAGGAGAGAAAAGGGTGGAAGTACTTCACCAGCAAGGTTCCGGATGCCAATGAGTACCTTGTCAAAGAGTTCTACGCAAATGTTGCCCACATCAAAAAGGGCACCACTGTGACAAAGGTACGGAACTTGAAGATACGGTTTGATGGCCACACCTTGAACCAATATGCCGGTTTTGAGGATGTTGAAGTTGTACAGTATCTGGAGAAGATGGCCCTAGATGAAGCAGCCCGGCCTTGGCTAGCAGAAGTAATAGCCATCCCATGGACAACACCGGCCTGGCTCGCAGCTGGAGTCCTAATCGCCAGAAACACCCTCATCTTTGAAGCAAAAGGGTGGTACACATTTGTATGCAGCCGGCTTGATCCTAGCCAGCATGATAGTATCATCTCACTCTCCCGGCGATCCTAATTGTGTCAATCATGGCGGGGTATCAAATCAATCTAGGGAACCTCATGTCCCACCACATCTCCAAAGCAACTGGAAAAGAAGAGAGGTCCTACCCCTACCCCAACTTCATCACTATGTATCTCGAGGACTAACGGGTAGAGAAAAGGCACTATGACACGAAGGTGAAACCGAAGAAACCTTTCTCTTGGTATATCCTCCAGTGACCGGACAACCCTAAAGAAAAGGGTAAAGCCACTACCTCCACTGGCCAGTCTGAAGAGCCAAGGGTAGTGGCCACCGGGTTAGAGCCTTCCACAACAGAGGGACCTTCAGCTGCCATGCCTTCTACTTCATCCGGGCCATCCATCACTGTGACACTATCTTTTCCCTCATCTTCTACTTACCCCAGACTGCACTGCGGGTTTCTTAGACCTTATCCAGCATCAACAACTGGATGCAGGTAGCTACATCAAAGCTGTTTGTCTTATTCGATGCATTAGCAGCACAGTCAGCCCCAGCACAGCTTCAGGTACCTCAATCAGTGGAGGATTCATTGAAGGAGCTTCTGGACAACGAGAAGAAGCTCCTGGACAACCAAAAGAAGATCTTGGAGACTTTGGATACTCATGGCAAGGTGATCAAGGATCTGGGCAAGCGGGTAAAGAAGATGAGAAAGACTCAGGCCTCAAAGGAGTCAGTGGAGAAGCTGAAGAGGGAAGTAGAAAAGTTCACTTTTGCTGGAGATATCCCACTTGACTTGCTTTTGGAGGAGACTGCCCCAGCAGCACAGGCAGCAGAGCATGAGCCAGATAGAGCTCTAGTTAGAGGATTTGTGGTCCCCCAGTCAGAGGATTTGGAGATCCAGTTAGAGGACCCGGAGGGAGCTGATGATCCTATGCAGTCCGAGGACTCCACTCATGTGCCTGACCCCATGCAGACAGAGACCACATAGGGAGTTTTCTTTACTCTTTAACCCTTCCCTGATCTTATTTTGGTATTAGCACTGAGGACAATGCTGTCTTTTATTTTGAAGTGCTATAAGGATCAACAACTGACTATCCCGAGCTCGTTTTAGGCATTTTTCCAATGCAGCCAAGAATTCCAATGTTTTCAGTCTATTATCAAAGTACTCCTCAACAAGCTCAAACAATTCTTGAGTATTCCATATGTCCTTCTTGCAATCCAGTATAACCTTCACAACTTCCTGATTCATTTCCAATAGGGACTCGGTTACTTGTTTCAAGGAATCAAAGGAGAGTGCTCTAACTTCAAACCCACCAACCAAGGTGTTGATAGCATGGCTGGTTCGAGCTTGTAGAGTTGCATCGAAGGACTGCAGATCAGCGTCAAGCCTGCACGCGGCTTCATATGAATTCAGCTCAGTTATGTAAGGTAGACTCTCTAATGTAGTTTCACCTGGATTTTTGCTCATGTGCCTTCCCATGGTATAATCTCAATTCAGATTCAGGTTCTACATAAACAACAAGAAAACCAGTTCAATAAATATCTAAACTTAAGCAACTATATATTCTTTACAAACAAACCCCAAAGCTAGTAATCCTCCTCTAAAGCTCTGATTAAGATTACAATTTTGCAAGGGACCTCGCCTCCTTGATTTGTGCTTCTAGATCTTCTGTTAGAGTCTTTTCCATTCTCATGATATCCTTTGAGATTGGTTTCCTGCGAGTAGAATTAAGTTATTGTTTATTATTAAAATCCAAATCTAACAATAGCATCCATATATCGGCGACGCATATCACTAGGACCTCCGATAAATGATATCGGAAGTATTACTCTCTGACCAACTTTATCTCCTCTATATTCTCCAGCCATGATACTATCGACTATACCTTGCAATATTTCCCTTCTAAAATTTGATTGGTCAAATAGGAAATACTCAAGTCTCGTTATTTCCAATTTGATGTACATGTTAACCACAAATTGTTGCAATAGTAGTCCACATAGTAGCAGTATGGACTTTTTTCCTCTACGAACTTGTATTTTATAGCAGTAGTACTCTCTACAGAACACACAACATTTAACTTCACATTGTACACCTACAAAAAGAGTTATGTTTTGAGATTATTTCAAGAACAAAGAAGTCTAATATGCTATCCCCGTGCTATTGAGAGCGATAGAATAAGGGGAAAAGTTACTGCAATATCAAAATATAGTTATTAAACTAATCTAAATACAACATACATTATCCCTTTTTGTTCCTTAGATATCTTTTTCATCACCAATTATGGAAAAGATATGGACAAACTTGTTACCCAAATTAAATTAGAAAGAGAGATAATTAAATAGAAATTGTTTCTGTAAGTTTAATATTTCAACACCAAAGGATAATAAAATAGAAATTGTTTCTGTAAGTTTAATATTTCAACACCAAAGGATAGCTAAAAATTTATCATCTTCATAGTTCATTTATATAGACTAAGCAATGAGAAAGACTAAGGATTATCTATGTGGCTGTGACAGCGAGAGAAACACATCAGAAATAAGAAATCTTGTATTCATGCTAACATAGTCAATTAAAAGTGAAAAGGGGAAAAAAATCAGATGCTTCAAGAATAGGATAACAAACAGAAGAAGCTTAAAGATTCTCAAGGGAAAGAAGTTACAGGATAAACATAAGATGATATGTAATTTTAAGTTAAAGAAATTGGAGAAATGCGTAAGTTATTTGTAATATATACTTTACCTTGTTGCTCTCTTCTAATCACTTGTGAGGGTTGAGATGCTTTGGTTGATGGTTGCTACATCACTTGTGCCCAATCCTGCGTTTGATGCACGTATTTTTCGTACTCCTTGATGCCAGCCTACTTCGCTATTTGGAAAAAGTATAGGATATTGTAGTAGATCATAACATCCATAATAATGTTTCACTCTATGTTTGTTTCGAGAATGTTCATGAATGATAATATCTCTCTCGAATGGTACATTTGGATTGTTTTCATCTATCCAAATTGCATCAATTTGATCTACCGAGGGTTTATTGTAAACACGTTGATCTAGTGTCGCACTTGCTGCAATTCGAATTTGTAGATCTTGAAATTCCGAATGATCCTTTAGCTGGAGAAAGAATTATGCATAAGGATTCCCATCCATTATCTGCATGATTCTTTTCACAATTTTCTCTCATAAATCTGCTTCTTGTAATTTTGATATCCTGTTGCATAACTCATTGTCTGTGTCAAAAAAGTATAATTGAAAATAACCTGGATTGTTATCGTGTGGGAGCAATGATGGAAGATCGTGATATATTTTACCCTGTGCTTTAAAAGTATAAACTCCTTTCCTTGAGGATGCTAGTTGTTTGTCAAGTGTAACACCAAAATACGTAAATACAAATATACTATTATATGCATTAATGTTTCGGCGGAACTCTTTAGCTTCTTCTGAATGGGAAACAAATAACTCATATAATTGAGCTGGAACTTTAGGATTTGCCATTTTGATAGATCCATTTCCACAGCAAAATGTTGGAGGCTCATATTGAAACCTTACAGCATGGCAGTGGATGCATTCTGCCATACTTTTGAACTTAAGAGTATGTGATATTGATGGTTTATATGAAAATATATTGGATCGAGGAATTTGAGTAAAATTATATTAGGGTTTCAACGCATGGAGAGAGGATATTTTCATTTGTGTGTGTTGAGAATGAGCCAAAAATCTGATCGATCTTTCTAGATCCCCTATTGTGTATATATACAATAGGCCACAAAATCGGGTGCCCAAATACAAATAAAGACCATGCACTAAGTAGCAGGCTAACTATAAAGAAGCTAACAATGATTACAAAAATAGCCAAAAATAACATACAACGGGCTATTACACGGCTAGCCACTTGTGTCACTACTTTTATGTTTGGGACTAGAAGCTAAATACTCCATCATGCCAACAACCCTTATCTTGTGTATCCCTACCTTGGATAGGAAATAATGATGTAGAGTGCCTCGCAGTGGCTTGGTAAGTAGATGAGCCAACTAGTTGGTGGTAGGAATATGAGATAAGTGGATCAGCCCATCACTCAGCTTGGTCCGGATGAAGTGGTAGTCACGTTCAATGTGTTATGTCCGTTCATGAAAGACTGGATTCTTAGATATATGGAAGGCAGCCTGATTGTCACAAAAAATAGATAAAGGAACCATAATAGGCACAGCAAAATCAGCCAATAACCTAGAGAACCAAGTCAATTCAGCAACCACTTTGCTCGAAGCCCTGTACTCAGCTTCAGCAGAAGAGAGGGAAGCAATGGGTTGCTTTTTGGACTTCCAACTGACCAGACTGTTCCCCAGAAAAATACAGAAACCAGTGACAGACCTGCTGGTGTCAGGGCAAGTTGCCCAGTCACTGTCTGAATATGTAGTGATAGAGAAATTAGAAGAATCAGAATGAAAATAAACCAATATCCATAGTGCCTTTGAGATATCTTAGCACAAGACGAGCAACAGCCATATGAGGAACCCTTGGGGATTTTAGAAATTGACTTAAATGTTGAACAGCAAAGCAAATATCAGGTCTTGTATGGGTGAGAAAGAGCAATTTGCCTACCAGACTTTTATAAGACTCAGAAGCAGGCAATAAAGCACCAGAGTCAGCATGCAATTTGGTATTCAAATCCATGGGACAGACCATAAGAGTGACTGCAGTGCAGGCAAACTACTGAAGAAGATCTGAAACAAACTTGTTTTGATTGAGAACAACCCCACCAGAAATAGAACAGACCTCAACACCTAGGACGTAATGTAGAGACCTCAGATCTTTGATCTTGAATTGGGAATCCAAGAACTGCTTCAAAGAGGTGATTTCAACAGTATCATCCCCAGTGATAATAATGTCATCAACATAAACTACCAAAAGAACCATATGTCCGGGATTGCCCTTGACAAATAGGGAATAGTCATTGAGGGAATGAGAGTAACCTCTAGAATACTAATCCTGAGAAAGTTTGGCATACCACTACCTAGAAGCCTGCTAAGACCATTGAGAGATTTCTTTAATTTACAAACAAGAGGTACAGAAGTAGAAGGAGAGGAAACAGACAGCCCCTGGGGCAACTTCATATAAACCTACTCATCAAGATCCCCATGAAGAAAAATATTATTGACATCAAGTTGAAAAAGAGACCAATGTTTCTTAACAACTACAGCTACTAGACACTTGACAGTAGACATTTTAACTATAGGGGAAAAAGTTTTTGTATAGTCAATACCTTCAACTTTAGTATTACCCTTTATGACAAGTCTAGCCTTGTATCTCTCAATGCTACCATCAGCCCTGTATTTGATTTTGTACACTCATTTACATCTAATAGGCTTCTTGCCAGCAGGGAGAGGAACAACATACCAAGTCTGATTAGAATCCAAGGCTTCAAACTCTTTTCTCATGGCATCTTGCCAAGTTGGAACTAAGGCAGCCTGAGAGTAATTAGCAGGTTCAAACTCTAAGGGTTGGGAAGAGGAATAAGCTGCAGAAAAAGAAGGTAGTTTGCATACATAATTCTGAAGGTAGGAGGGAGCAATGTGTTGCCTGGAAGATTTCCTAAGAGAAGGAGAAGGGGAGGAAGTTGAAGGAGAAGGTATGTCAGGATTGAAGGGTACATGAGAAGAGGCATGAGGAGCAGGAGGAGAACGACTAAGGGAAGAGGTAGAAAAAGGTGAGGAAGAAGAAGGAGGATCAGATGCAGGATCAGTAACAGAAGTATGAGGAGGAAAAAGTGTGATAGGAACATCACTAGGAGGAGGAAGTATGACACTGGATGGAGGAGGATCAAAAGAAGGAGGAGAAGTTTCAAAACGAAAGCAATATTCATGGAAAACAACATCCCTGGATA
Organism: Nicotiana tabacum; assembly: GCF_000715075.1. Classification (NCBI taxonomy): domain Eukaryota; kingdom Viridiplantae; phylum Streptophyta; class Magnoliopsida; order Solanales; family Solanaceae; genus Nicotiana; species Nicotiana tabacum. The sequence continues at coordinate 115,216,097 of NC_134083.1, forward strand.
TAAAACATTGCTTGGTATGTAGATTGTAAAGCTTATAGCCTTTCTTGGCAAAAGGATATCCTAGGAAGACACAAGGAATGGCTCTGGGCTGTAGTTTATCCCTGTGAGGAATTGGAACAGTAGAGTAAGCCAAACAACCAAATACCCTCAAATGTGAGTAGGTAGGTGGCTTGCCATACAGAACTTCATATGGGGATCTATTCTGAAGAACTCTAGATGGAATTCTGTTGATCAAATAAGTTACAGTTAACAGACAGTCCCCCCCAAAACCTGATAGGAAGTTTGGACTGGAATAATAAAGCCCTACATGTTTCTAGAAGGGTTTTATATTTTCTTTCCACCACATCATTTTATTGAGGTGTGTGGGAACAAGTTATTTGGTGAATTATCCCAAGTTCAGCAAGGTAAGAAGAATGAGCTTGACTGGATCTCAATTCCAAAGTATTAGCACTCCTAATAGTTTGGACTGACAGTTCAAATTGGGTGTGAACCATGGCTAAGAAAGCTTTGATTAAGGAGAAGGCATTACTCTTGGATCCTAATAGGTGAGTCCAAGTAGCTCTAGAGAAATCATGAACAATTGTAAGGAAGTATTTGGAACCAGAAGATGTAGGTGTGTGTTAAGGGGCCCATGTATCAATATGTATCAATTAAAAAGGTCTAGTAGTGCTAATAGAGCTATCAGGAAAGGGGAGCCTAGTTTTTCTATCCATAGGACAAACAGAACAAGGAAAAGATTATCTAGGTGGAAAAGAAGTTGACAGAACAAATATATTTTTCATAGGAGTAAAAGGAATATGTGCTAGTCTTTGATGCCAAATGTAATCCAAATCATTTAGAACAATATTAGTACATGGTAATATTTTATTAGTGGAAACAGTACTGCCAGAATTACATTGAGAAACATTTCTAGAACTACTGGAAGAAATATTATTGCACGAACTAGGAACAGAGTTAGTAGAAAATGGCACTGAGTCTGCTGGTCTTTTCCAAGCAAGCTTGTACAAGCCATCTTCCTCTTTACCAAGTTCCAGAGGCATCTTCAGAGAAGGGGACTGTAGCATATGCAACAAACAGGAAGTAGATATAAACAGTACTATACAGTGCAACTGTAATATCAACTTATGAACAGAAATTAAGTTGTGTTGAAAGGAAGGAACGAATAAAACATTGTGTAGTGTAATAGAAGGAGTCAAAGCAAAAGATCCTGTTAAAGTTACTTTTACTTTGTACCCATTAGGAAGAGTGACAGGATAGGGTATTGTCAAGGGAACAATATTAGAAAGCAAATCTCTGTTAGAAGTCATATGATTAGTTGCCCCTGAATCTATTATCCAGGAGATAGAATTAATGTGTGTGAGCATGCAAAGTTTAAAATTGGAAACAGGACTCTCAGTCAGCATAGTACCAGCAAAATTTGCAGAACACATGAGGTTGGATGAAGAACTGGTGGATTATCCCAAGTTGGAGTGTTGTATTAGACTGATCAATTGTGCATATTGTTGCTTGGTCAACCCTGGAATGATTGAATTCTGAGTTTCAATAGCAGAAGTAACAGGAGCTGGATGGACACCCTCATTGAAGTTGGAAGCAAAATCATGACTGTTGAACTCAGGATTACCATGTTCAGGACCAGCAGCACTGTGAGCAGCACCTCTTTTACCCTTGAACACCTTAGAATTTTGTGGAAACCCATAAAATTTGAAGCATTTATCAATTAAATATCCAGACTTCTTGCAGTACTTATAGAACAGAGTCACCTTATTCTAATAAAAATTTATCCTTTGAGGATACTGCCTGGGAGGAGGAGGACTATGATTGAAAGCTGGGACAGGACCAATACTAGGATGAGGACCCATTTTTGCAGTAGTGTTCACATTGAAGGACATTGAATCAGGGATAAATTGGGAATTAGGTGAAACTTGTCTTTGTTTTTCGTCATTAAGCAAAATATTATAAGCACTGTTAAGAGTTGGTGGAGGATGCATCATAAGAAAGTTTCTCCTGACACTCACATATACCTCATTTAAACCCATTAGGAATTGAAAAAGCTTGTTCTCCTCATCCTCTTGTTGAATACTGGGCTTAGCAGCACAAATGCACCTTTGTGCATGATTGGTGCAGATTACCCCCAGTTCATCCCATAGTTTCTTCAGTTTATTAAAATAGGAGGCTATGTCTAGTGCACCTTGAGAGGTATAGGCTAATTCATGCTTAAGTTCAAAACAATTTGCCCTATTTGTAGTCTCATACCTAGCTTGGAGCTGAGTCCAAATACTTTGAGCAGTGTCAGAGTATTGCACACTCTCCGTTATTTCAGGGGAAAGAGAACTGGTTAACCAAGAGATTACCATATTATTACATATGTCCCATATTTCTGTTGAGGTCCACTAATGGTTGGTCTAATGCATGTACCATTTACGAAGGCTATTTTATTTTTCGCAGAAAGGGCAACTATCATCTTCCTCTTCCATCCCCTAAATCCACTGCCCGAAAATGGAACAGGAACTAGAGAAATTCCGGGAATATCAGAGGAATGAACAAACAAAGGGTTAGAGGGATCAGGAGAAAAGGTCTCAGGTGTTCCCATTACACCGTTCGTCTAATACCTAACTAGTGAGTTCAGATAACGTTGTAATCAAATAAATTTTAGAAATAAAGGAATGAGTTTACCATCCTTCTTCGCTACGGAGAAGAACAGCCTTCAAAATTGGATTTTATCACCCAAGCTAAATCGAGCAAACCCTAATTGCTTCACCGCCCAGATTAGGACCAAAATCGAAGAGCACACGTCGAAAAATAACCCAAACGTTGAGAAGAAAGTCCACACACCGGTGGAATCTAGCTAAAGACGAACGATCAACTCGAATCTCAAAAAAAAATTCGAACCTTAGAAAAAAATGCGATGACCGAAAAAACTTTCAGACTTCGACTACACAAAAGCGGGGTAGGATAGGGACGTTGAGGATCCATGAGAGAAGTCAGAAACACCCGCTCTGATACCATCATGAAAACATCTTGGATCGAGGAATTTGAGTAAAATTGTATTAGGGTTTCAACACATGGAGAGAGGATATTTTTATTTGTGTGTATTGAGAATGAGCCAAAAGTCCGATCGATCTTTCTAGATCCCCTATTGTGTATATATACAATGGGCCACAAAACCGGGTGCCCAAATACAAATAAAGATCATGCACTAAGTAACGGGCTAACTATAAAGAAGCTAACAATGATTACAAAAATAACCAAAAATACATACAACGGGCTATTACACAGTTAGCCACTAATGTCACTAATTTTATGTTTGGGACTAGAGGCTAAATACTCCATCATGCCAACATTATAAGAGATTTCTCCTAAATATATGTTGATTAAATTTATCAGTTGTGAGTAAGGAAAGAAATATATATTGACAAAGTAAACATAAGTTGCAATATAAATTTTTAATAAAAACACAGAAAACTCACATAGAATATTACCTTCACTTTCCTGCTCGATCATTTGATAACGCCTTGAAGAGCCAATACGTTTTAGGTTTGTTTGTGGTATGTACTGATTGATTCCAAGATATTAATTTTAATTTGGAACCTTCTCATTGCAGAGTCTAATTGAGAATTTTCTACAATTTAAAATATAAAGTTCATATAAGGTAGAATAATATAAGAATTCCTTATGACATAGTCTATCAGTGTTAGAAGGGGAGTGAGTAAAGTCAAAAGAACCACAGACCAAATGCATATATAATAGCTTTAAGAGAGGAAAGAAGCCAAAAGGTGTTGTTACGTCTTCTGGAATCATATTGTATACGGTCAAAATCGATTAATCCGTGGTACGGACTGGTCGAGATAATAATACTTTGATCGAAGGGTGTCTTCGTAATATCAGGTTGAGCTCCGACGTAAGGTCATCAAGTTTCGAGTTCTAAGACCGATCAATGACAAGCTCGGTATCATTATCAAGCTCGTATCCAAATCGAACTACGAGGCAAAGTGAAATTGTCGAGCTTAAGATGCATAGACTGACCGGCACCGACCCCGAATCAATACCAGACTCCGAGTCATAATCGAGCTCGAGTCAAGATCGAGGGCTCGAGTCAATACCGAGATCGAATCAATATCGAGCTCACAGACAAGAGTCGTTGCAACCGCACTAGGGGAGAGAATCCTGGAGGGAATTAGGGAAAAACTAATTTCTCATGAGTTCCCTACTATGTATTTTTTATTATATCTAAAGTAGGATTCCTCCACTATAAAAGGGATGATTGTTGTTTCTGTAAGCATCAAGACATTCACACCTTTGTAACAAAAGACTATTTCTCATATTGAAAAATCAATCATTTGAGCTCCATTACTTCATCTTATGTAGCTCATTTATTTTTCTCCTTTCAACCGTTTATATCTTTCATTCTTATATCCAAGATTATATATTTTTATTTCTCTTTATGATTTGTATCAAGTTATACCACATACCCTTAGAACTACGTACAAATTCAATTCCATTCGATTTTTTGGGTAAACACATATCCTATGGCACACGAAGTAAAGATATGTTACTTATATTTTTGACAGGTATAAAATAAGAGGCAGCAATATAGTAATGACCCTGACCAAGTAAACTGCAAAAAGAAATTCCTTTCTGTTTTTTTTTTTTTTTTGGGTAATAAGAAAGGAATGCGAACAGCAACTTTTCAGACCAATATGCTTGAAGGATAATGAAATCTTAACATTAAATAAGAAGGAAAAAACTATCAAAAGAACAGATATTCACTGCTCCACGGGAAACAAATCAAGGTACACACTGCAAGCACGTTCAAGGCTCCCGGCGTGAGTGTGTATGCATACACTGTTTCAAAATTTCAGGCCTTTTAGCTGATAGCATAAACCAGTTGATGTTATATCTATTGTCACACCAGGCCTTGACTTTATTTAACCTGCCTACAACTCACTCAGTCTCTAATGTTTTATATGTACTAAAAATGAGTGCATAATGAACCGAACAAGTGAGAAGTTCTCTTAGTGAGAATGGTGAATCAAGCCAAAAAAAAAGAAAGGATTGCTGAAAACTGACAATCATTGCAGCAAAAAGAAGTATATTAAGCAAGATATAACATTATATAGCTCCATTACATACCATTATTTTGCTTTCTCGAACGACGGTGATCTTTATTTTGCGGGGCTCTGTCCCGACCCTTATGACAACTATGTATTATTAGACGTTTGTAGACAGATTTTATGTACGTAAAAGATTGTATGGCCTTGTTGGCCTATGTTCAGTGTACGAGTGGTTATTTTGGTCTTATTGGCCCGTATGTCTATGTATAAGTTGGTATTAGATGTTGTATTCTACTTATCCCACGGCAGCCTTTCCGGCTCAGTTATCTATGATAGTATGATACAAAAAGATACGTTATGCTGGTACTCGATTGAGTAAGGTACCGGGTGTCCGCCGCGACCCATCGGTTTTGGTCGTGACAGAACGCATGGAGTTGCCACCGGTCACAGATGATTGGCCCGTTCAAGCATTCACCCAAGGGTTGAACAAGCGGAATTCAATAGCATCACGTCAGTTGAAACAAAATTTGATCGAGTATCCAGTTGTAACTTGAGCAGATATACACAATCGATATCAATCAAAAATCACGGTCGAGGATGACCAATTAGGAGCCCCTTCTGGTTCAGTACATTCAAACAGGTCGGCAGTTAAAAACCAGAGGGACATCGACAGAGAGCCAAGGTCGAACAGAGACCGATATCAACCATACCCCGCAGATCGAAGGAACAATGGTTCAGGATGCAATTTCGCTCGGAATAATCGAAGAAGTGATCGAGGACAGAATTCTCGGGGACTTATGAGCAAAAGTGGTTTTGACAAATATGTTGATGCTATAGAGGCACCTCGGTTATCGGAATATAACTTTAGCATTGATGCATCGGGCATTGTATCGACAATCGGAAGGATCAAAGATACTAGGTGGCCCAGACCCATGCAAACCGATCCTTCCCAAAGTAACCTAAATTCGTTGTGCAAATATCATGGAATGCATGGCCACAAAATCGAGGATTGCAGACAATTAAGGGATGAGGTAGCCCGTCTATTCAATGAGGGCCACCTTCGAGAGTTCCTCAGCGATTGAGCCAAGAATCATTTCAGAGAAAGAGACACCAACAGAAAAAATGAACAGGAGGAACCCTAACATATCATTCATATGATCGTCGGTGGGGTCGACACTCCACAGAGACCCATACTCAAACGCACTAAGGTACCAATCACTAGGGAAAAACGAACCCGAGATTATGTGCCCAAAGGCACTTTATCATTCAACAACGAAGAAGCAGAAGGCATTTCTCAGCCCCACAACGATGCTCTGGTAATTTCTATCTTATTAAGTAAAGTTCATGTTAAGCGTGTTTTAGTGGATCCAGGTAGCTCTGCCAATATCATCTGATCGAGGGTCGTGGAGCAGCTCGGCCTGAAAAATCAAATCGTGCCTGTAGCTCGGGTCTTAAACGTCTTCAATATGGCTAGTGAAATGACTAAAGGGTATATTATTCTACCGGTAAACGTGGCTGGAACCATTCAAGATACCAAGTTCCACGTAATCGAGGGCGACATGAGGTATAATACCCTACTCGAAAGGCCTTGGATCCACAATATGAGGGCAGTCCCTTCGAGTCTCCACCAAATGATGAAATTCCCGACGTCGGACGGTGTAAAAATAGTATACGGGGAGCAACATGCTGAGAAAAAAATATTTGCGGTCGATGAGGTAACACCGATATCGACACTATCAACCTCGAAAAGGTCGAGCATCAAAGATAAATGGGAAGTCAAATAGCAATCACAGTCACCAGTCTCGACCAAATCGGGGAAGCAGGAGATAGAAAAAGAGGAGGAGGATTTTCTGACCCCCCGAACTTTTATTGTTCCCGAAGATTCTGATGCCACCAAATCAACGGTCGAAGAGCTGGAACAGGTTGTATTGGTCGAGTATCTGCCCGAGAGAAAGGTATACCTGGGAACGGGATTGACCACCGAACTTCCACTACCTAACATCGATCGCATGATCAATGCCACGGCCGGCCACAAGATCCTTACCTTTCTCAATGCCTATTTCGGGTACAATCAAATACAAATGAACCCGGAGGACCGAGAAAAGACTTCGTTGATCACCAAGTATGGAACATATTGTTATAATGTCATGCCCTTCGGACTAAAAAATGCAGGAGCTACTTACCAACGCCTAGTAAACAAAATATTTGAAGAACAAATAAGTAAGTCAATGGAAGTTTATATTAATGACATGCTAGTTAAGTCCCTGCGTGCAAAGGACCATTTGGCTCATTTGCAGGAGACGTTCGAGATTTTAAGGAAATACAACATGAAACTCAAGCCCGAGAAATGTGCTTTCGAGGTCGGTTCGGGCAAGTTCCTTGGCTTCATTGTATCGAATCGGGGGATCGAGATCAACCCCGATAAAATCAAGGCCATTGAAGATATCACCGTCGTGAACAGTGTAAAAGCCGTGTAGAAGCTAACTACACGGATAGCTGCCTTAGGCCGATTCATTTCGAGGTCGTCGGATCGAAGACACAAATTTTTCTCTCTACTCAAAAAGAAGAACGACTTCGCCTGGACCCCGGAATGCCAACAGGCATTAGAGGAATTGAAGCGATACCTATCGAGCTCACCACTGCTTCACACTCCGAAGGCAGATGAGAAACTTTACATATACTTGGCAGTATCGTAAATTGCGGTAAGTGGTGTCCTAGTTCGAGAAGAGCAAGGTACGCAATTTCCCGTTTATTATGTAAGTCGAACCTTAGGAGAAGCAGAACTAGATATCCACACGTAGAGAAATTGGCACTTGCACTGATAAGCGCCTCTAGAAAGTTAAGGCCATACTTTCAATGTCACCCCATATGCGTATTAACCACTTACCCACTTCGTAATATTTTGCACAAGCCCGAACTATCGGGCCGATTGGCCAAATGGGTCGTCGAACTCAGTGGGTACGATATCAAATTTCCACCCCGTACGGCCATCAAGTCTTAAATTTTAGTGGACTTCGTGGTCGATTTCACGCCAACCCTCGTACCCGAAGTTGAAAAAGAACTCTTGTTAAAATCGGGTACATCATCAGGGGTTTGAAACCTCTTCACAGACGGTGCTTTGAATGTGAAGGGATCCGCGCTAGGCATTGTTTTAAAACCGCCCACGGGTAGCACTATTAGGCAATCTATCAAAACTTTTAGGTTGACTAACAATGAGGCCGAGTATGAAGCCATGATTGCAGGTCTCGAGCTAGCTAAAAGCTTGGGAGCAGAAGTCATTAAAGCCAAGTGTGACTCTTTACTAGTGGTGAACCAAGTAAACAAAACCTTCGAAGTTCGAGAGGATAGAATGCAAAGGTATTTGGACAAACTGCAGGTAACTTTGCACCGTTTCAAGGAATGGACTCTACAGCATATGCCTCGAGAACAAAACAGTGAGGCTGATGCACTCGAAAATTTGGGGCCATCGGTCGAGGAAGATGAGATCGGCTCGGGGACTGTCGTTCAACTCTCGGGATCCGTAATCGAGGAGGGTCATGCCGAGATAAATTGTACAAGCTTAACCTGGGATTGGAGGAGTAAGTATACTGAATACTTGAAGAACAGAAAGCTCCCATTGGACCCTAAAGAATCAAGGGCCCTACAAACCAAAGCTGCTCGATTCACACTGGCTGAAAGTGAAACATTATACAGAAAGACATTCGATGGACCATTGACAGTATGCTTAGGACCAGGAGACACCGATTATGTTTTATGAGAGGTCCATGAAGGCACTTGTGGGAACCACTCCGGCGCTGAATCACTGATTCACAAAATTATTAGAGCATGATACTACTGGGATAGCATGAAAAATGACACTAAGAAGTTTGTTTGAATATGTGATAAATGTCAAAGGTTTGCACCGATGATCCATCAGCCTGGAGAACGACTTCATTCAGTCCTATCCCCATGGCCATTCATGAAATAGGGGATGGATATCGTCGGCCCTCTGCCATCGGCCCCAGGTAAACCTAAGTTTATTTTATTTATGACTGACTATTTCTTTAAATACATTGAAGCACAGGCGTTCGAGAAAGGGAGAGAGAAAGAGATTATAGGCTTCATTTGGGATCACATCGTATGTTGATTTGGGATACCCGCCGAAATAGTGTGTGACAATGGAAAACAATTTATCGGCAGCAAAGTGACGAAATTCCTCGAAGATCATAAAATAAAAAGGATATTATCAACGCCGTATCACCCTAGTGGAAACGGACAGGCCGAGTCGAAAAACAAGAATATCATTCAAAACCTAAAGAAAAGGTTGAACGACGCTAAGGGGAAATGGAGAGAAATTCTACTCGAAGTCCTTTGGGCATATCGAACAACATCAAAGTCCAGTATGGGGGCAACCCCATTCTCCTTAGTGTATGGCTCTGAAGCCTTAATTCCAGTCGAAGTCGGGGAACCCAGTGCCAGGCTTCGACACACAAAAGAAGAGTCAAATCATGAGGCTATGAATACTAGCCTCGAATTATTGGATGACAAATGAGAAGCTGCTCTCGTCCGATTGGCCGCCCAAAAATAGAGGATCGAAAGATACTATAATCGAAGAACCAATCTTTTCCATTTAAAAATCGGGGACTTAGTGCTAAGGAGAGTCACCATCAACACCCAAAATCCAAATTAAGGAAAATTGGGTCCGAAATGGGAAGGACTATATTAGGTACTCAAAATCGTCGGTAAAGGATCCTACAAGCTCGGTGTCATAAACGATGAACAACTACAAAGCAATTGGAACGTGTCGCACCTAAAACGATACTACTGCTAAGGTACGACCCTCTCGTGCTCGTTTATATTTCGAAACTAACCATTGCAGGAGTACGACCAGGAACAGAGATGGATTATTCAACATGAAGCATTAGGTCTGAAAGCATGCATTGCACTTTTTTTGCCTTAGACCGGTTTGTTTTCCCAAATGGGTTTTTCAGCAAGGTTTTTAATAAGGCAACCATTGATCGTGCTAACTTAGTACAATTCAACAGTATCTGACGCCTCTTTACAATCAACCTCGAATACTGGGGGCATTACCATCGAATAAATCGAGTTCGATACAAGAAAGTTACTTCATATCAAATTCATGTCAAACAGGGTCTCGATAGGGAAAGCTGTAAGGTCCAAATGGTCTAAACGAACCATGCCCGCATAGTTTTGATCGAACCCTGGCGCAAAATACGAACACATGTATAATGACTTATAAAGAGAAACTTCTTATTTACCGATATCTCATATTTTGAAAAGTTCGTTCTACTTCACGATTAAAACAGGCTTAAGGGCCGACAACTACCGAAGGAGTTTTGAAAACCTTACAGCATAAAGCCTACGGGCTATCTTACTTCGAGTTCGAGCAAATCACTCACTTGACCATAAATCCTAAGCGCTATCTTATTTCGAGTTCGAGCAAATCACTCACTCGATCATAAAGCCTACGGGCTACATTACTTTGAGTTCGAGCAATCACTCATTCGACTATTAAGCCTAAGGGCTATCTTACTTCGAGTTCGAGTAATCACTCACTCTACTATTAAGCCTAAGGGCTATCTTACTTCGAGTTCGAGAAAATCACTTACTCGACCATAAAGCCTATGGGCTACCTTATTTTGAGTTCGAGCAAATTACTCACTCTACCATAAAGCCTACGGGCTATCTTACTTCGAGTTCGAGCAAATCACTCACTCGACCATAAATCCTACGAGCTACCTTATTTTGAGTTCGAGCAAATCACTCACTCGACCATAAAATTTACGGGCTATCTTACTTCAAGTTCGAGCAAATCACTCACTCGACTATAAAGCCTACGGGCTACCTTATTTCGAGTTCGAGCAAATCACTCACTCGACCATAAAACCTATGAGCTACATTACTTCGAGTTCGAGAAATCACTCACTCGACTATTAAGCCTAAGGGCTATCTTACTTCGAGTTCGAGCAATCACTCACTCGACTATTAAGCCTAAAAGCTATCGTACTTCGAGTTCGAGCAATCACTCACTCGACTATTAAGCCTAAGGGCTATCTTACTTCGAGTCTGAGCAATCACTCACTCGACTATTAAGCCTACGGGCTACTTTACTTCGAGCAATCACTCACTCGACTATAAAGCCTAAGGGCCACTCGTACTTCGAGTTCGAGCAAGCACTCACTTAGTTATAAAGACTACAAAAGTCTGAGTTCGATCAAGATTTCCTAAAGCCTCAAACTTATGAACATTTTCATAAGGCATGAATGAAACAAAATCTTCACAAGGCAAAAAATAAAATAGAGAAGTTGGGAAAGGAAAAGACCTTTATATATAGGATAATATTTACAACGTCCGATCAGGACCCTACACGAAAGATCAAAATAAGAAAAACCCTAATTATCTCTGGGGGCAGTCTCTTCTCCATCGGGCTCCTCCCCACTCTCAGACCCGCTCTTGCTCCCATCATCATCATTGTCATCATCATCATCGAAGGCTAAGGCTCCAGTATCGGCTTCAAGCTCTTTAGCCTTTTTTATCTCTTCAGTAAGATCGAAGCCTCGAGCATGGATCTCCTTCAGGGTTTCCCTCCGAGATTGGCATTTAGCGAGTTCAGCAATCTAATATGCTCGAGTTTGAGCGGTCTCGGCAGCCTCTCTCGCCTGTACCTGAGTGGCTTCGGCATCAGCCCGATAAACAGCCACAAATGCATCTACATCGGCCTTTGCTTTTTTGGCCTTAGCAAGTTCAGGGGCCAACCGAGCCTCGAGCTTATCTATTTTTCGTGCTTGAACCAAGATTTTCTCCTTCAGACCTTGAAGTTGACCTTCGACCGACGATAATTGGGCTCGAGCAGCTTCTTTCTCTGCAGTAGAGTGGTCCATACTTTCTTTCCACTTCAAGGACTTCGCCTTTATCATATCGACCTCCTCACGGAGCTTCCCGATCATCTCAAGCTTTTGCTGCAGCTGTGAGATCGAAATATTAGCCATTGTTCCAGTATCAAGTCTATAGGCTTTTAATAACATCATTACCTGCTCGGTCAGATCGGTCTGATCTTGGTGAGCCATGGCCAACTCAGCTCAGAGGTCCTTAATTTCCTCTCTCTTTTGCCCTAAGAGGAGTTTAAGGGTGTTTCTCTCCCCCGTAACCCGTTGGAGGTCGGCCTCGTATCGACGTAGCTCGACTCGAGACCGAGAACATGCTTCTCGATGAACCGCTGCGGCCTACGAAGAAAGAAGAAATGAAGTTAGAAATAAAAAATAAACATGAAGATAATACCAACGAAGTAAGTTAAGGCTTACCCGATTCAAAGCCTGCTGCACTCCGTGGAAAAGATCCGATGCATCACTAGTATCGGTAATATCCTCGACGCCGGTAAACAGATCACGAAAAGTGTCCTCTCCCTCATGAGACCCGTCTACCTCGAGGGCCCCCAAAGCTTGGGCCTCCCGAATCGCCCATTCAGAAAAAGTAGGGAAAGTGGGTGAGTCTTCGATTACTACTGCCCCAAGTGAGTCACTTGGGGCGTTCTCTTCGGTTCGAAGAGATTTAGGGACAACCCCTTCAAACATATCCACCATCCATTGACTTTGATGGGAGGCATCCTCGATCTCCAATGACTCGGGAACTTTGCCCGAATCTTTCTTCGATATACCCTCAGTTCGAGGCGGAGCCTTATAAACCACCATTGATCCAGCTACCTGTGGGGCATCAATGGTTTTCTTCACTCGGGCCACCAGTACGGACCCGTCGTCTTCTTCTTCTTCCTCGTCTTCATCCCTTAGACGCCCAACTGATTTTTCGGTCAAAGGGATGGTATTCTTCCTTGGCTTACGGGCCGACCTCGCCTTCGGTTTTGGATCTTCGGAAGTAGAGGCCCTTTTTCTCTTATTGTCCTTCGCCGGTTTAGAAACCGGGGCCGAAGCTTCTTCCTCGCCAGACAGGGGCCTCAAAACCGCATCTCTTCCTCGGCCTACACACAAGAAAATTGGTTAAGTATATGGAAGACATTTCATTCGAACTATCAAAGATATAAGAAAGAAGCTTACCATGATTTTTGGCCTTCTATCGGCCCTTTGCCAAATCACTCCACGAACATTCGGCGTATGTAGAGGTCGAAGCCAGGTCCCATTCCCAGCTCTTAAGGTCAGAAACTGCACCGGACATCCAAGGAACTGATGTATCACAAAAAGAAATATCAGTAAGAAAGAAAAGAAGAAGCAAGACAATAGGAGATAACAGCAGAATTACACTTACGCTTAATGTTCCATTCTTCGGGGAATGGTATCTTTTCGGCTGGAATTAGATTTGAAGTCTTTACTCGAACGAACCTGCCCATCCAGCCTCGATCCTCGTCCTCGTCTATGCTCGAGAATAGCACCTTGGTAGACCGGCGCTGAAGTTTTATTAACCCACCTCAAAAGAGACGGGGGCTGCACAATCTAATGAGATGGTCGAGGGTGAAAGGCATCCCCTTGATTTTGTTCACAAAGAAACGGATCAGAATAACGATCCTCCAAAAAGAAGGATGGATCTAGCCTACGGTTCTTTGGTATTAACAGCAAAAATCAATGATAACAAGGCCAAAAGGTCCTAACGTGAAAGGGTAAGTATACACACTTAAGAAACCTTCCACGTGAATAGTAATATCTTCGCCGGGAGCCAGAATTATCACTTCTTGTTTTTCCCAGTTGCAATCTTTCTTTATCTGTGCAAGGTGCCCTGGTTATCAAGCACATATACTTTGATACAGGCTCACATCGATCGGGAACCAATGAGCCTTTGTCGACCTTAAAATTGTAGGTTAGAACACACGCTCCGGGAACGCACTCCTCAAGCCGTGGCTCCACCGGTGTTTTGTCGGTGGCAGGCTGTGATGAAGAAGCTTTTTCTTTTTGAGGGACGATTTTTGATGTTTTCACCATTTTTGGATTTGAAGAAGGAAATAACAAAGATGGGATGTTTTAAAGAAAGATTTTGCAGTAAAAAACGCAAAAGGAAAATTTTACAGTCTTACAGATCAATTCAGAAGGTGCGAGAAAGATATTAGAAAATTTGGAGATTGGAGATGTAAAAGTGATTAAAGGTGAAAGGGGGGTTATTTATAGGGTGAGCAATGGCGGTTCAATATCGATAATGGACGACCATCGTCTGTCACACATTAAATACCTTGGTAAACTGAACCAACGGGACAGCTATCACGCACGTCATGATTGGGCTCGATGCAAACGTCAGTATATATCTAATCGTACCGTTGGAAAATCATGTCGTTTCTCGCTATATCCTTCCCGAGAAACGAGGGGACTATCTGTATACGGTAAAAACCGGTTAATCCTTCGTAAAAACTGGTCGAGATGGTAATATATTGGATCGAAGAGCGGCTTCATAATATCAGGTTAAGGTTCGAAATCAAGTCACCAAGCTTCGAGTTCTAGGGATCGATCAATGTCGAGCTCGATATCATTATTGAACTCGAATCCAAATCGAACTATGATGCGAAGTGAAGTTATCGAGCTTATGAGTCAGAGACCGACCAACACTGACCCCAAATCAATACCAGGCTCCGAGTCAGAATCGAGCTCGAGTCAAGATCGAGAGCTCGAGTCGATATCGCGCTCGAGTCAATATCGAGCTCATAGACAAGAGCTGTTGCAACCGCACTAGGGGAGAGAATCCTGGCGAAAATTAGGGAAAAGGTGATTTATCATGGGTTTCTCACTATGTATTTTTAATTATATCTAAAGTAGGATCCCTCCACTATAAGAGGGATGATTATTGTTTCTGTAAGCATCCATCAAGACATTCATACATGGTAACAAAGATATTATTGACACATTCTCATATTGAAAGATTAACCTTTTGAGCTCCATTACTTCATCTTGTTTATTCATAAATTATCCTCCTTTCAACTGTGTTTATCTTTCATTCTTTACAGTTAAGATTGGATTTTCCTACTTCTCTTTACGATTTGTATCAAATTATACCACATACCCCTAGAACTACATACAAATTCAACTCTATCCATTTTTTTGGGTAAACACATAGGTAAATCATTATGTATTTATGAGCTGGGATCTTATAGGGATTTGAGCAATTAAGATATATGTTATTAAGGTGTTTGGTAGGGAAGGAAGAAAATGGAATTTAGTCACCAAAAATGTATGTTTGCTGCCCCATATTTCTAATGCGGGGTGGTTTGTTCTTACAATTTTATGATTATTAATATGCAGGTTGTACTGATAGAATGGAACAAAGACTTGCGATCAATGAAATTACACCATCGACTAAAGAATAGACTTGCAAAGTTCAGCCTGTGGACAAATTCCGGCCGAGAGAAAGCAGGGATCAGCGAGTTCGTTTTCAAACAATAATTGTTCAAGATGAAAACATAAGTGAGGCTACAACTATAAATGGAATAAATAGTTGTGAATAGTATGTGCCTGTGTTTTTCAAGGCAATTAGTACTACTTTTGGATATTGTAGCGGCCTGCTGATGTTGTACATTGATATCTTATAACTATAATGCATGTACATTTGTGAAAGTTTACAATGTTTATCGCATGGCTTTTCCCTTTATACTGCCGATGTCTACTCTTACTATATTGTTGCAATATAAGTCTTTTTGCTTGGCTGAAGTGTTTATTATTGAACATCAGTAAATACGTTAAAAATTATGTTACGATAAAATACTTGATACATACTACGTTATTGAGTCGGGGCTATGCACGGGCAACTACCCGGTAGACTATATTAGAAGTGCAGGTTAACAGGTGAAGCAGTCAGCTCTTTGTCGACGTCTCTGCTTGCTGCTGTAGGACATTGGTCATTAAAAAAGAAATTTGCAGCAATTGGCAACTACTCATACTAATCATCGCGGCTTCAACTTTACGTTTATCCTTTCGTTTTGCATTTTTTAGTCACTTTCTCTTGAATGTAGCTACCTTCTTCCTAGTGCTTTTAACCTTAGATCCATTTGTTATCTAATATTCTCAATTCTTGCTGAGTTTGAATTTTTGCCTCCAGCATCCAGGTAAAATATTTCAATTTAACAGTTTACACTCGATTTATTTTTGAAATTTACCGTCGAAGCTAAATTTTCAGAGAGGAGCTAAAGGCCAAAGAGTTTCATGGCATCTGATATAGATGGTAAATAATTATTCTCGATACTTTTACCAGGGAATAGCTCACCCAGATGGTATCCCATGTACAAATGCATTTTGACATATAACACCGATCTTTTAAATAAGGTTTTGTGTAAATAGTTGTAAATAGTGTGTGCTTGTGTTTGTTCTCACGAACAAAATTCATTAAAGGTCATGATGGTCCCGGACACCGCTGCCAGGCAAGCCAACAATAAATACTTAATTTGGTTATTTTTTTAATATTTTGAAATCATATTTTCCTTACATTAAATAGTAAAAGATGAAATTTACAGAGTAATGATAATATTTTTAACAATTTCAATACAGAACAAGTCATAATCACTCCAAAATCCGGTGTCATAAGTGCATGAGCATCAACTAAGAAGTAAAAATAAAATACAACATTTGTCCGGAATACAACTTAAATAGGAAAAATATAAATAACTCTGAAGGAGACTCTGCTGACTGCGGATCGTAACCTGAAATGCAACTCGCGGCAAGTCCCCGCAACATCCGTGCCTCCGTGCTCAAAGGACCACCGGACATAAAAGTACCTGCACAAAAATGTGCGGCAAGTGAAGTATGAGTACGTTAATCCACGTGTACCCAGTAAGTATCTAGGCTAACCCCGGAGAAGTAGTGACGAGGGGTCGACATCGACACTCACTAGTGGTCCAATAATATCAGGTATAATAAGGAGGTGAACAAATATGAGGCAAGGTAAATAAATGAAATAAACAAGTGTAAATATGTGGTACAATTATCCTCCTTACAATAAACTCAACCTTTTGATTAGCAAATTCTTCCTCAACCGGAGCATATATATATGTGTATAATGAACCTCACCAAATAGGTTATTATAATTCAAATCAGGAAAAGATTTACAAATACCCTGGCTTCTTTCCAAATATTACGCACGATTCCATGAGGATATTTTATAGAAATATCGAGGCGTACGACCCGATCCAACATAATTATTAAAATGTGTACTGTTGATGGTCGAACGGCATAAACCATGGATGTATCTATTAAACTGCGGAGGCGAACGACCAGCTCCCATGAGAGTGTGGTACATATATCCTGCCAAGGCGAACTGACCGATCCCATTAGAGTGTGATTCATAAATTCTGCCGAGGCGAACGGCCTGATCCCATTAGAGTGTGGTCCATAAATTCTGTCGAGGCGAACGTCCCGATCCCATTAAAGTGTGATTCATAAATTCTGCCGAGGCGAACGGCCCGATCCCATTAGAATAAGAGGCTTAAACGGGTCCTTGGCCCCTACTCATGAATAAACATGTGAGTTATAATTTTTAAGGAAAATTGTTCGATGAAAATGCACAACGCATGAGAAATCCGTAAGAGGAACACCATTATTCCGTGAAAAATCATGAAACCCTCGAAAACTCTACAATAGCAAGTCTATCTCTCTACGCATGTCTAGTCTCAAGTCATAATACAAAAATAAAGAATTAAACGAGCAAGGATAATCTCTATAGTTCAAGTACAACATGGTGTGAACCTAAGTCTACTCGGACAATAACATGAATCTACCTACGTACGGACTCTCGTCACCTTGTGCGTACATATTCCCTGCAACAAGTTGTACACATCAAACATATCACCTAGGGAGAGTTTCCCCCTCACAGAGTTAGACAGGAGACATACCTCGCTTCGAAAATTCATAACCGGCTCCAAAGCCCCTCTAACATCTCAAACCGATGCCCGTCGCTCCAAAACTAGTCAAACAATGTGCAAACCAATAAAAATATACTCGAATACTCATAACAAATCAATTTAGACAAATTCCCAACTCCTCTCGAAAAGTTGATAAAGCAATCCTCGGGTCCACGTGCCCGAATTTCAAAAACATTCAAAGATAACCATTACCCATAACATTACGAATTCAAATATATAATTTATTCTCAATTCCATGACCAATTGCGTGGTCAAAATCCAAAAATACCAATTTTTAGGTTTTTCTTCAAAATCCCAAATTTCTACAATTTTTCATGTTTAAATCCATATATAAACCATGTATTTAACTCACAATATGTGGGAATTACTTACCTCATGAAGGATGACAAAATGGCACTCCAAAATCGCCCCCAAGGCCGGCTCCAACAAGAAAAAAGAGGTGAAATGAGCAAAAATCCGATTTGGCCAACTTATATATTCTGCCCAGGCGACTTTCGCACCTGCGAAGCCAAAGGCCGCTTCTGCGGCGTCGCTTCTGCGGCACCAAGATCGCTTCTGCGGAAAACACTGGAGGCCGCCCCCCTTCGCACTTGCGGACAATGTCCCGCTCCTGCGACATCGCATGTGCACAAATCCACCTTGCTCCTGCACTCCACTCCGCTTCTGCGCTCCAAGAGGCCGCATCTGCGCCATCGCAGATGCAGGAAAAGACTCGCACCTGCGGGCACTGTCCAACTCGCCCAGAACCGCTTCTTACACCCTATTGGCCGCTTCTACTGCTCCGCACTTGCGGCCAAACCCTCGCAGGTGCAGTTACACCAGATGACAGTAACTCCAGCATTCCTCCAAGCCCCAAACTCGATCCGTTTACCATCTGAAATCTACCCGGGGCCCCCAGGACATCAGCCAATTATACCAACACGTCCCAAAATGAAATACGAACCTAGTCGAAGCCTCAAACCATGTCAAACAATATCGAAATCATGAATCTCGCCTCAAATCAAACTTATAAATTTTCTAATTTCAAAATTCTATAACTTGTACCGGAACGCATCAAATCAAGTCCGATTGACCTCAAATTTTACACACAAGTCACATTCGACATTACGGACCTACTCCAACTTCTAGAATCGGAATGCGACCCCAATATCAAAAAGTCCACTCCCGGTCAAAGTTCTAAAAAACCTTCAAATTTCCAACTTTCGCCAAATGATCCCGAAATGACCTATGAACCTCCAAATCCACATCCCGACGTGCTCCCAATACCAGAATCACCATACAGAGCTATTCCAAGACTCAGAATCCTAAACGAACATTGATAGCATTGAAATGCACTCCAACCCAAATTTATGAAATCCTTCCAAAATGTCAACTTCCACAATAGGCGCTGAAATGTTCCCAGTTCATCTAAAACCCGATCCGGATATACACCCAAGTCCAAAATTATTATACGAACCTGTTGGAACCTTCAAATTCCGATTCCGAGGTCGTGTACTCAAAAGTCCAACATTAGTCAATTCCTCCAACTTTAAACTTCCGAAATTAGAAGTTTCTTCCAAATCAACTCCGAACTTCCCGAAATTCAATTCCGAC
Source organism: Nicotiana tabacum (assembly GCF_000715075.1). Classification (NCBI taxonomy): domain Eukaryota; kingdom Viridiplantae; phylum Streptophyta; class Magnoliopsida; order Solanales; family Solanaceae; genus Nicotiana; species Nicotiana tabacum. The sequence continues at coordinate 115,235,579 of NC_134083.1, forward strand.
CATGCGTACAAGTCATAATACCTGAAGTGAATCTGCTCAAGGCCTTAAACCGCCGAACGACGTACTAGAGCTCAAAACGACTGGTCGGGTCATTACATTCTCTCCCTCTTAAACATGCGTTCGTCCTCGAACGTGCTAAGAACTGCTCTGGAGTTTTCCGAAATCATCGTTTAACACCTCGTGCACCTAACCGTGCTACCACAACCCAGTTAAGCACATTAGCTCTAGCAAATCTGAAAATCCTCCCTTTTATCTAGTCAAGTAAGCCTTAGAGCCAAATTCCAACATCTGAAATTCTCAACCAGGTTTGTTTCCAACATACGAACACCGTATCCATCACTACATGATGTACCAACACATGATTGTATACTCTTACCGAATTCACACCATGCATCGCATTATTCACATGACCATAATGCCATCCTCTGACAACAATAGCCGAAATCCCACGAATTTGTTGCCCATAATATACCTCATGAAGCATATAAGTCCCGTTTCAGCTCTCGCAATACTGCCACGACAGAAGAGATATGTAGAAACTCATAACCACCTGCCGAATCACAATTCATGGAGTCTCTCCTCCCAACAAGAACCATTACCTCATTCTGGGCTGAATATCGATATTTACTCTTTAATGTGCCTCATAGAAATCTGGTCGCACTGATCCCAGGTCCAATAATCTAGTCTCACCTAGTACAAGCTGCTCAGGGAATAAGCCACCTCAGACACTGCCAAAAGTCTCATATGATGCTACAATGTGCCAACAAGCTACAAAATCGAATGTGATACATAAGGTAACGAACTCTGGAAAGAACTACTCAACCCACGTAACTAATTTAAACAACCGAAAAGATGTTATGAACCTTCCTCAGAAAATGAGAAGCAAAGCACACAATAATAAATATGGGAAACTGTACTCAACATTACACTATTGCGGCGTGCAACCCGATCCACACATGATACCGTTGCGGCATGCAACCCGATCCAACCATGATACCCGTGGAGGCGTGCTACCCGATCCAAACATGATACCCATGGCGGCGTGCCACACGAACAAACAACATACTCGTGGCGGCGTGCCACCTGATCCACACATAACAATACCTACAAGGAAATACTTACTGAGCTACAATGCTCATAACTACAAAATACCCTAATATCGACCACAAGCACGCCAAGTGCACAATACCATCCCTAGGGAGACAGATAGCGCCATACGCTACAAAACTCAAGCACAACTAAGGTGCGATAAATGACCTGAATCTCGAGAGCCATACTGCTCATATAACACCACAAGCTACACGGGACCACAACACACGTGCGAATAATCAAGTCGTCTCACAACCCAACGGCAAAATAGAGGACTACATGGAATAGCTGACGACGAAAATAACATCCAACGCCCGAATACTCCTCCATAAGGAATGTTGTGCTGAATGAACACACCCAGGCTGATGTAGAGTACATATCCATATTTGGACCCACCGACGGACTTCAAACCGATTCCGATCATATCATGCTTGGCTAAATAGCCTCTCAAGGACCCACAATGACCTATTCACGACACATAAGAACAATCATCAAATCCGAAACGAACTCACATGGTCCACAACCCAAGGAATAGAATGCCTCCCAGGCATAAACTCTCGCACTTACGATATTACCATGAACTCCATATTCGGTCTCAATCTTTAAAAATCAAGTGACTGACATGTCACACTTATACAAATCTCCCAGTGGGGCATGCTCCTATGACCATTCCGCTCAGGTAGCAAGGTACGCACATCCATACCACCAACCGTTCTAATTCTGTAAAGTGAGTCAAAAATCTGCAAGTTAATACACAAAGCCTCTTTTACATGACACCGATCTCAGGTGACGCGAAAGACAATACCAGCTTACTCTAAACATCTGAATTCTTCCCTGCTCATCCGAGCTCTTGACATTCTTGTCGATATCAACTGCAACCTTGAGAGTACAAGAATTCCATCATAACTCCTGATCCACTAATAGAATAATCATGCCATCATATAGAAACCTTTCGCTTAACTCATTTTCAGGAGAACCATAGCAACACGCGACCGAATTCTCAAACCGCGGGAAATACAAACCTCCTGACGCGATCTAAACCGCTATGGCTCTTCCGGAATCCATTTATTCAACCTAGTCCTTAGAACCAAATATCTCCCAAATCAATCGAATTATGGTGGCTGTCAAGCCTCGCACGTACCACCACAAATCACATATATAACTTAACACGCTGAAGGAACTGATCACTGCCACAATCATGTCGATTCAACCATTACTAGCTGACCCGTCTTCTTCCAATTTATTCTCAACTTGCCTTAGAAATAATACTAGTTCCATTCATTAACGTAACGAAACCCAACAACACTCATCCCGAGTGACCCAATCCATGAGACCACATCGTCTCAATACCCATGAACCGTCTCATATTCTCCTTAAGTGCTCAAAAGCATAGCCAACTGGTACACCCGTTCTGCAAGACCTTTCGTGAATCCGGAGCTACTCGTTCCCTTCCTCCAATACTGCACCGCATACCCAATAATAACATAGAACATTCCAAGTCCTTAGGCACTGTACTCAAATTCTTGAACCGACCAGGACCACTGTTGAGAGTCACCCACTCTGTCTTGGTCCCAAGTATAAGCCAAACTCCAGCGCTCTGCCAGCACGTGAACACCCTATCAAAGAAGCACCCAACTGAATTCTTTTCCCTTATACATTACTTCCACCAGAAGCAGAAACTCTGAGTCTTCTCAAAACTGAACATGAACCAATAAGGCCCAAGTATAGAACACATTCCTCCAATCATTTGCTCAAATTACCACTGATGTTTTCTTTCCTTAGTCGTAATAACCCACCAATATGTCGATAACCAGAAACCTCACAAGTAGACAACTATGCAATCCAATCGTAGACGGTGGGGCTCTCCCATTTAGCTTGAAGCTACAATTACATAACCCCGGAACCCACCAATATTCCTCCTTCCTCATAGACATGATCCGGCACAATCGACCTGCCAAATTTCTCGAAATCCTCCTGTTAAATATTTCGTAAACATTCTGAATCACTAGCCACATTCACATATTCGACCTCCTACTGGATACCCAGTAGAATTCTTGGTAGAGGCTCTGTCAACACCACGAAATCAGTAAACTATCCTGAACCCGTGCTCATTCACCAGCTGTACAAGTATGTTCACTCCCCATTGACATCAACTAAAGGTGTGATAATAGATTTCAAATCCGAAGTCATGTTGTATCCCTCTTCATATCAAGCAACTCCTTTCTGTCGTATCCAACCTTCCTCAGTATAGCAGCCAATATTCCAAATTAGTCCGTAGACCCAGTCACTGTCCACCATAAATCCCAAATCACTCTAAACTTTCCCCAAGGCGTGTAGCTATCCTACCACATAACCCATATGATACTCTGCCATTCTCCCACTTTGGTCAAACCAGCTCTATAGTGTCCATCAAAACAGATTGATGAATCTGTAAATGGTGATTTAGTGTTGTGCATGACACTATGCTTTTCTTTTTACTGATGTTAGATCAGTTGCTTGAGGTAGGAATAAGTTGGTTCCTAAGCTGTTAAAATTGTCTTAAGCTGTACTGTACATGGTGCAACTAAAGACTGGACAAAAAGAGGAATTCAAGTCAAAGGTTCATGGAAAACTCAACATTCTTGTGAGAACTATACATATCGCTATTAATTGTTGGTTAAAGTATTATAATTCTTGCTGTAGATTAATAATGTTGGAACAAACATTCACAAGGCCACACTGGAATATACTGCTGAAGATTATGCCCACATATTTGCTACAAATTTTGAATCTTCATTGACCTAACAACAGTTCGCCTTGTGATATCTTGCCTTTCGCAATGTTGAAACTTGGCCAAATAGAAAAAAAAAAATTCTTAGCTGTAACTTCTATATTTTACTGATTTAACATTTACTTCAACTTGGATTTGCAGCAAAACACATTGTAACAGCTTTTTAGTGTCACTATATTTATAAATGCAGTATCTCTTATATCCACTTACCCCACTTTATGGCTAGAATAAGAAGGTAAAACAGTGTATGACTTAACAATGTACATAAATTGTTTTCATATTGGGCCTGGGCAAAGCCCGGGTTATCCCTACTAGTAGATTAATAAGAGAGAATAAGCACACACCATATCAACATGTATGCTTCTTTGGATTTAAAGTTTAACCTGAGGATACTTTTGTCATTTCAGCCTATTTCGTGCTTTAAAAGAAGATTTCGAGTAAGATCCTTTGACTCAATTGATCCACAATTGAAGAATTTGATTGGCTAAAATTTTATTACTTGCCCCTTCATAAATATTTCCATGCTTTGACTATTATGCTAGCTGCGTTTGACTGGGTTATGTCAGCTTTTGCTCTATTACATCACTACAATGTCGGTAGCTTTTGCTTTACTTGAACGATTGGGCCGCACAGAACATTTCCTTTTACCCTTATCTAATTTCAGCTTGTTAAATGTGGCATCATCAGCACAATACAACTCTTTTTTTTGTATAGTATAGAAATTACTCCCTCCGGTCCACTGTGAATATTTTTTTTTTTTTGGATGTTTTCATACAAATTAAGCAATTCACTTTTAACACTAATTAATAATTAAGTTGATCATATTAATCTTTACTATCTCTTCACATAAATACCCCTAACACATACTCAAATATTATTTACTCCAAGGATAATGTAGGAAAAAAATAATTAATTCAATCTTGAAATCTAAAAAAATTATTTATTTTAAACCACAAAAAAAATTAGAAAATCACTTATTGTGGATTGCAGAGAGTAAAAGCAAATTAGTAGAGCATCATGGAAATAAGAGATATCGGGACATTTAATAATTTCTTGTACAGATAAATCTCATAGCGTACGTTAGCAAAGAGGAGAAGAAAATATTACCAAATTAAAATTTTTAAAATTAATAATAGTTCAACCATTTAAAAAGAAAAAGATCGAGCGTGTATTTTTTATTTATAAAAATATAATCATAGCAACTCTTCACTCTTTTCAACATCACCTTTAAATTTAATTCTTAAGAAAATTAAAATCTTTGGACTGCTATTTTCTTTGTTGAGTACTTACCCAAGACTGCTATAAACTACTAATATTTTAGGAAATCGAGAGGAAAAATTGAATAAGCTATTATATTAAAATTTTCAATAGTATATTAACAATTATAAGTTTTAAGGAGTATAAAGTTGGAAAACATTGTGGCAAAACACTCTCGAAAAAGATCTTTCAATTACGAAAAGTAATACCATCTTCATAGCTGATAAAAAACCTAGAAAGATAAAGCCATTCAATATCAAAAGTACCCTAGATATGAGCATGTATAAGAATGTACCTCATATTTTCAAGCCTCGCAAAATTTTAATATCAAACGAATAACAAATTAAAATTATAAGAGCTATTTGCAATATCTAAATTAGATTATCAAATTAAAATTAAAAAAAAAACACAAGCTAGAAAATTTTCATAATGTTAACACATCGTTGACCCTCATGCTAAAAGTTTATAATATGCAATCTAATTGTTGGGCCCGGGGGGCGCATGGGCCAACTTTTACTAGTATACTATAGAAATCCTACACTTACAACTCCTACGAGTTGTACCCATAACAAAGTATATTAATATATAATTATTAAAAGATAAACTAAAATTATAAATAAATCCTTTTTACGTATTTATTTTTATGAACCACAAACAAAAAGATAAATATTTTTGTTGAAATATTTTATTCACGCCTTTAATTAAAAAAGAAAATAAATATTTTTGAAACATGTGTCTTTCGGAAACTCAAAAACTAGGAAATAAACATAATATACTGAATAAGATATTTCAACTATTAGTAATAAATTTCTTGCACTTTAAACATGTAACTTTTTTTAATTTAATTATAATATCTTATTATATATATGAATTTCTCATTTTTTATTCTAGTTTTTTTATGCTTCAAAATTATCTTTAAAAACAATTACATAGTTAGATAGTCACGACCCAGAATTTCCACCGTCGGGATCGTGATGGCGCCTAACATTTCACTTGGTAGGCCAGCCAACGTTAGAGAATTCACCAAGTCAATTCTTATACATTTTAGTAAATAACAACAACAAAGCTAATACGAGTTAAAATGAGTGCGGAAATTTATAACAGCCTCAATATATACACTACTACCCGGATCTGGAGTCACAATTCACGAAATTCTAAGATTTTCTACAAGTAAATATCTGAAAAAAATATAACTGTTTTGGAAAGAGAACCAGTAAAGTCTAATGTCTAGAAGGGGACTCCAGGGTCTGCGGACGCCAGCAGATCTACCTCGAGTCTCCAATAAGCAAGTCCAAACTGCTAAGCCTCACAATCAGCTAGGACCGATACCAAAATCTGCACAAGAAGTGCAGAGTGTAGTATGAGTACAACCGACCCCATGTACTCGTAAGTGTCGAGCCTAACCTCGACGAAGTAGTGACGAGGCTATGACAAGACACCCACATAATAAACCTGTGCAGATAACAGTATATGTACAAGAAAATAACAATAATAGTTAATCATGTGCTATTGGGAGGGGGACATGCTAATGGGGCACATGATATAAGAGATATAACGGAAATGATAACCAGAACAGTCAACATGCTTTTAACTAGTGAAAACAACTAAACACAATGAAGAAAATTGCACGGCATCACCCTTCGTGCTTTTACTCTCAGCCTCACAATATAAATAAAAAGATACGACACAGCATCACCCTTCGTGCATTAACTCTAATAACATAGCATGACATCACCCTTCTTGCATTAACACTAACAATATGGCACGGCATCACCCTTCGTGCATTAACACTCACAATATGGCACGTCATCACTCTTCGTGCATTAACACTCACAATATGATACGACATCACCCTTCGTGCATTAACACTCTCCCTTACCATAATGCAATGAACAAATAATAACAGGGAGATAGAATAATAAGTACAAGCCTTACTTCAACATTTGGTTCCACAATATTAACCTCAACTTCGGAATCAATACTCAATTATCACCAGAAGATCCGTAAACATGATAAGAACGATCAATTTAACGATACTAGTCTAAACATGGATAACATGAACAAAGAAAGCTATAATTGCAAGAAACTAAGCCTCGCCCGCATGCTTTAACCCGACTATAACGCATAAGTACTCGTCACCTCACATATAAGTTGTTTCCCAACATTTAAACATGTAGCAAATAGACAAACCAGTCTTATTCCCTCAAGTCAAGGTTAGACACCACACTTACCTCGCTCCAAAGGCCACTCAATGCTCAATTACTGCTTTTTCTCCAGAATCCACCTCCAAAACAATCGTATATATCCACAAACGACTCAATAATATCAAATATTACTAAAGAAATCAATTACATTACATAAATTTAGAATCCCCAAACTTTTCCCCATAAGGTCAAAACTCCCCCGGGCCTGCTTGGTCAAAACGCAATGTTCGGACCAAAATCCATTCACATGTTCACCCTCGAGCCCGATTATATAATTAGTTTCGGAATCCGATCCCAAATTGAGGTCTAAATCCCCAATTTGCAAAACACCCCGATTCTTTCTAAATTTCTAGTTTTCTTTGCGTTCGCGAAGGGCCTGCCGCGTTCGCGATGAGCAGCAGCCCGAATGGCTTTTGCGTTCGCGAGTCCTCCTTCACGTTAGCGACGGTTGTTCCCCCCCTGGCCTTTGCGTTCACGAACCAATACTCACGTTCGCGTAGAAGAATGACTGACCTCTCCCCCAGGTCCCTAAAGCTTCGCGTTCGCGAGGAGCTGGTTGCGTTCGCGAAGGGTAAGGCCCCCACTGCTTCGCGTTCGCAACCCAGCTACCGCGTTCGCGATTAAGAAAAATCACCCTGCCCCAGTTTACTCTTCGCGTTCGCGGGAGTACCTTCGCGAATGCGAATAAGAACACACCAGATATCAATTGAAGCACAAAAACCAGATTTTTTTCTAGGTTTCAAAACAGCCGTAGCCTATCCAAAACTCACCCGAGCCCTCGGGGCTCCAAACCAAACATGCACACAAGTCCTAAAATATCATACGAACTTGATCGCGTGATCAAATCACCAAATAACACCTAGAACTACGAATTGAACACTAAATCAAATAAAATTTTCAAGAAAGCTTTAAAACTTCTATTTTCACAACCGAACGTTCGAATCACGTCAAATCAACTCCGTTTCTCACCAAATTTGACAGACAAGTCATAAATATTATAGTGGACCTGAACCGGGCTTCGAAACCAAAATACGGACCCTGTATCAATAAGACCAAATATCAGTCAATTCTAAAAATTATTAAACTTTCAAACTTTTAATTGTTTCATCAAAATTCCATATCACGAGCTAGGGAACTCGGAATTTGATTCCGGGCATACGCCCAAGTCCCAAATTATGATACGGACCTATCGGGACCGTCAAAAACAAATGTGAGAGCAAATACAGTGAGATAAATATTCAAAAACCATAAAGTCTACTAGCATGTGTTCCAAGACCTGGTGTCACAAGTGTATGAGAAACTAGGAAAACACATAAAACTCTAAGCTACTGTCTGAAATAGAGTAGATAGAAAATAAAATGCAAACGAGAGACCCCGGGTGCTGCAGGACGGACTCAGAAAGTAGCTTACCACTAAGCCTCGGGGTATCAGGGGTGACCGCCAGAATGAATGCGAGATGCACCTACCTCAGATCCTGCACGATTATTGCAAAAGTGTAGCGTGAGTACATAAATAACATGTACCCAGTAAATATCCAGTCTAACCTCGAAGAAGTAGTCACGAGGGGTTGACATCGATACTTACTATGAGCTAACAATGAAATACAGGAATGCTAAATAAGCATTAAAAAATATTGATAATAATATTAACACAAAAGCAACAGTGATTAAATGATTCTTTAACTAATAGTACATTCCAAAAGTCTTCCACTAACACATACTAATTCCAAGTAAATCTCAGGCAATTAAATAATTATAACCTCTCAATTCATGAAAATAATATCAAGTTTGTTCGGGATTTAAGCATTAACACGTACGATTTATGCCGAGGTCGTACGACCCGATCCAGAATAATGTGTACACTGCCGAGGGTCGAGCGACACGAATCATAGATGCATCTATTATACTGTTGAGACGTTCGACCCACTCCACAAGAAAAGAGAATACTCTATGAACATCCAATTTTTAAAGATATTACAAGTCTAATACACAAAGAAGCACAATTTCTATTAACGGTCAAGTAACCCGCCAAAACTCAAAGTAAGTGAAATTTGGCCTTTAAGAATCCTTTATCAAGTTTCAATATAATTTAGGCACTTAAAGTAATAAGTAGAGTGCAAACAATATAAGTATTTTATGGTTTGGGTCCTAAAACTACCCAGACTTAAGCAAATTTAGTAGCTACACACGGACCCTCGTCACCTCGTGCGTGCGTAGCCCCCACAATTAGAAGCAAATAATAATTTTAAATACCTATGGGGTAAATTCCCTCTTACAAGGTTAGGCAAGAGACTTACCTAGTTTCAAAGCTCACTTTCTGGCCCACAAATTCACTCTAAGGCCTCAACTTGGTGTCGAACAATCCGAAGCTAGCCAAATATTATATAAATTAATCAATGTACACTCAAAAATTAATAATTTAGCTACTAGAGTAATTATCCAATCCAAATTGAAAGATTCCTAAAATTCACCCCCGGGCCCACGTGCCCCGATTCCAATTATTATTTGAAGATAATTGTTACACATAACCTCACGAACTCAAATATATAATTTTCACCCAATTCCATAATTATTTTCGTGGTTAAATCCCATTTTTATCAAAACCTAGGTTTTTCAACTAAATCCACAATTTCTACACTGTATATGATAATAATCTACCAAAAATACATGTATTAAACTCATCTCATATAGAAATTACTTACTTTAAAGTGCTAGGTGAAAACCCCTCTTCAAAGAGCTCCAAAATCGCCCAAGAGAAGAAAGAAATGAGCTAAAATTGCCTAAGCCCCGATATTAAATGAATCTCATTGCCCCAACGATTTTCGCTTCTGCGGATCCTGGGGCGCATCTACGGCACCGCACTTGCGGAAAATCCATCCTAGGTGCGGTCCTAGTACAGGCCTCCTGCCTTCATTTCTGCGGACGGGCTCCCGCTTCTGCAGAAGCTGCATCGCACCTGCGATCCTTGCCTGGCCAGCCCCCTTCTCGCACCTGCGGCCCCTTTCATCTTAGAAGCGAGGCCATTTCTGCGGGCCATTGACCATTCGTCCAAACCCGCTTCTGCGATCAAAAGCTCGCACCTGCGGCCAAATTCTCGCGGGTGCGGATGCACTAGAACTGGACCCCATCCAATAATAGTCACATATCCAACAACATAATATGGACCAGCTTGCGCGCTCGAAACACCAAAATAACATCTAGAAGTACGAATCGGATACCAAAACGCATGAATCGAATTCTTAAACTCCAAAAACTTCTAGAAATACTTCCGTGCATCCGATTCCTATCAAATCAACTCGGAATGACGCCGAATTTTGCGTGCAAGTCTTAAATTACTATACGAAATTATTCCCAGGTTCAAAATCCAAGCAGACCTCGATAACACCAAAACCTACTCCAAACCAAATTTTAAACACTTGAAAAACCTTCAATGTACCAACCTTCAATGTTAAGCGTCGCAACGCTCCCAGGTCTTCCAAAACCCGATTCGAACATACGCCCAAGTACAAAATCATCATACGAACCTATTGGAACCGTCAAATCCCCGTTCCGAGGTCGTTTACAATAAATGATGATCAAAGTCAAACTTACCCCTTTTAAACCAATTTTAAGGAAGTAAATATTCCAATTTCAACCCGAACCCTTCCAAACCCAAACTAACCATCCTCGCAAGTCATAAAATAGTAAAAGTACATACGATGAGTCTTATTTAAGGGAACGGGGCTCTAGAAAAAAAAACGATCGGTCGGGTCGTTCCAAAATACATAAAAGTACTAGTCATTTTATTAAGTAATTTATTTTCATTTCATATTTAAGAGTTTCAAAAGAGGCATTTTTAAAAAGTATTTATTATCTTGTTTTAATCAAATGCATGAATAAAGATTTTCAATAAAAATATTTATCCTTTTTTATGTAATTAATAATAAATAAATACATAAAATCTTCTTATTTATAAATTTAATTTAGTAATTGTACTTTAGTTACTTAGTTACGAATATACCTCATAAGGAATGTAAATGTATGATTTTTATAGTACAAGGAGTGTATTTGAAATTGAGTAAATTATATGCGTGTTTAATGTAATTAACCCTTTTATCTTTAACCTGATAAAGTAGAGGTTAAATATCTAAAGATCTACGGATATATTAAGTATTTTATCCGTTTTAATTTATATGACATAGTTCGAATCTTAAAATAAGAAAAAAAGAATGATTTTTATAATTTGTAATCTTAAAACATATTATAATATTTATGTGGCAGTAAAACAATTAAAATTTTTGGTTTTAAATATGTCTTAATATTTATGTGACAATAAAAATATAAAATAAAAAAGTTTAATATTAAATATTTTTAAAATGTAAAACTATATCTTTTTAACGACTAAAAAAATAACATCACATGAATTGAAATCGAGAAAGTATATGGATAGAAAAGGGTGCGGAGTTGTGAATGTAAGAGTTGGAATGCGCAAAACAAAATAGGAGGGATGAAAAGGATGAGTCGAGAACCAAAATGTGATTCTTTTGGACTCAAAGAATTAAAATGTGTGAAAAAACAAATTGGTGACCATAATATATATAACACCCTTTTATAAGGCGCTATACCTTAATGGCCGTTTGCCCAGTTAAGTATAGCGCCCTTATTTAAGGCGTTATATTTGAACTCAAACGGACGGAAATGTATAGCGTCCTAACTTAAGGCGCTATAGTATAACGCCATTACCTAAGGCGCTATACTTACATAAATAATCGTCCATTCCCCTTCCCCAGCAAAACAGAACGGTCCCCCCATTGTTAACCAAAAAAAGCTCGAGTGGAGCCCACCGGTCCCATAAAAAGTATAAATTCTCGATCCCACATCGTATCTATGGCGTTATCTCGTAGTGGGTTGCTTGTTTCAGTTCCAAATCACCAAATCTTCAACTTTCCAAAAACTTTAAATCGAGGTATTCCGACATATTTTATGTTAAAATTCATGTATAAAATATGCATATTAGTTATTTTTACTGTGTTCTATGTTATTTCGTGTTTTGCGATATAATTAATTTGTTATTTTTTATCTGGATAATATTATTAGTGTGCTAAAAAAATTAGTAAAATAGAAAAATTGTTATTATTTGTTAAAAATAAGTAATTAGTTACTTTTTAATGTGGTATATATTTTTTTGTGATTGTTTTGTGATTAAATTAATTTGTTATTTTTATCCGGTTTAGATTATTTATTTGGTAAAAGACTAGTAAAATAGATAAATAATTATTTTAGGAATAATTAATCTTATTTAGATGTTATTGTTGTACATATATGAATATGTGACTTTAGTTCCCTGTAGTGGTATCTTGTGCCATAATGTAGTACTCGTATTTGTAATTTAGTGCCCTTTTTGCGTAGTAAAATATAGTGCCCTTTAGCGTAGTATTTTTGTAGTTATTGAAATTAATCATTTAAGTACCTTTTAAACCCAAAATTATCTCAAAAAAACTGATAGTTCAAACACAATCGCTCTCTAATTCTAGTCAACAAACGTAAGAAAATAACATGAGAAAACAACAATATTTGTCAAACTAAGTATTGTTACAGATCTGGCTTCCCAAACATTGAGGTGAGCCCGAGATGATGAGCGCTTAGGATACGAGGCTGAGTATGTGCCGCCAGAGCAGTAGCATCGTGGGCTACCAGTGGAGCCTAAACGTAGTCGACGTGGCAGACATGTCCAGATAGGTAGGGGTGTCCCACGAGGTCGTGGGGGTTGGCGAGGACGTGATCCCCAGCAAGGGAGTGTTGAGGCACCTGTTGAGGATGTTGGAGTGGATCAGCCGGGTGACCACCATGAGCCAGACCATGCTCCTAGAGATATGCCGTCATTCAGCTTTCAGCTTACTCTAGGGACTTCGCAGGTGACCCCATCAGCTCCATTGTTGATCGCGGGCACATCCATTATACGACAGGAGTGGAATAAGTATTTTCTTGGCCTTCTAGAACCATCGACGGTTGCTGATGATCGTCCAACACGAGATGTGGATAGTGGGCACCGACTGAGTTATGGCTCATCATCGAGGGATCTTTCACAGGATTTGGTTAGTTTGTATTACTATTATTTATATTTATTTTTATCTCATTGATTAGTCATAAATATCTAAAGCATTTTTAAGGCATCATCCTCCCCCGTCACGGAGGCCTCTTTGTGCGATACTGACATACCTGAGACGGATGATTATATTCAGGATCCCGCTGAGACCATGGTAAGACAATTTAAATTTTTTTAGCTAACACATACATTACTAATATATATTTCATATACTAAAATATCTTATTATTCTGTAGGTTACTGTTGGACCGATGAACCCTTCTACCGAGCCTGCCAGCCTTACTGATGCTCATGCTGCAGCGCATCCTCCGATAAAGAGGCGACATGATGAGGATGATCCTGATAGTATAGTCGGGCGGGATGGGATACGCCCTAGGCCAGCAGCTACTTTAAAACATACAGGATGTGTGACACATTGACTTTTTTTGATTTTATGTACATATGACATTCAGTAAATAATAACAACATTATTTATGGTTTACATTATATGCGCATTATGTTTTTATTTCTCGGAACCTGTTCGGCTAAACCTTCTCCAAAATAACCACCTGATGACTGAGGGATATCCCTACTTTGCACAACCTCATTTTTGCGAACGTCTTTAGCCTTGACATACATTTTCAACATTTTTATCACAAGAAATTTCCGGTATTCATCCGGAGTCCTCAAAAAATCTCTCAGAGTTTTATCGTCTTCGATGTTAAACTCAGCATAACAAGCAACTCCTTGCAGAGTGACATAATACGGATATCTTCTGGTTACTTTAATATTTACCGAACGTTTGCTCACACTCATTTTTTTTACATAACAACAATACCAATATATCATACTCCATTGTAAGTGGTAACTTAATATGACATTGTAGAGATAAACTATAACTTACTAAGTTATTCGCCACCACAACCTCCTCCCCCCCAATATAATGAAATCCTAATTCTTCGCTCTTCAGACATTACGACAAAATACAAAATAACTTAACGAAGAAATATTTCAGAAGACTTGAGAATATTTATGAATGGATTCTTATAAAATCCTTAACCTATTTAAATTAGGCAAAAACTAGTCCGGAGGTGCAATTATTTGAGGTATAGCGCCTTAAATATGGGCGTTATACCCAGTTAAATTATTGTTATATCAGTTAAGCCCAGAAAGAATTATTGGAGGGCCCACATAATATATATAGCGCGATAAGTTAGGGCGTTATATATATAGCGCCTTAAATAAGGAAGCTATAGTTAACCGGGCAAACGACCGTTAAGGTATAGCGCCTTATAAAAGAGCATTATATATATTATGATCACCAATTGTTTTTCCCCACACATATTGGTTCTTAAAGAACTGTGAAACTTGAGCTTAAAGAAAAGAACTCTGACAAAACACAAGTCTCTTTTGATTGTGGTACAATTAAGAGCTTTTTATAACTGTAAGCATCTAGGAAATCTCCCAAGCCTGTACAAAGTAGCTGTCATTTTCTCCTCGTATGACCCAAACACATCCACTTTTTCTTAAAATAAAAAGTTTTGAGAGTGGCGGGATAGAGGGAAGAGGTCGTGGCCTTACGCGAATGGAAAAGGAAAGGGTTGAATCTTACATTTGGAGGTTATAATGTCATATTTCTCGTTCATTTTAAATGTGATTTAAAATTGAAAAAAATACATAAGTTATACCCAACAATTACCCAAAAAGTCTGTGGGCAACTAATCCCACTCTAATCGAGTTCCAAATGAAACTTATACCAAAAAGTCTGTGGGCAACTAATCCCACCCTAATCGAGTTCAAAATGAAACTTATACTGAAAGGGAGGTATGAACGTTAATCATTCAGATCTCACTTAATAAGTGTGTTTGTTTTTAAGATCTGAATGTTAATCTTTCAGATCTTAACTATTAAGCCAGTTTATTATTTTCAATTTTATAACCACTTAATATTTCCAAAAACTATTTTTCAAAAAAGAAATATTTTAAACCATTTTCAAAGACAATCTTAAAAAAAACATTTTTTCAAATAAAGTGATTTCAAATATGTTAATTTGTTTACTTTGTATTATTTTACTAACATATTTTTTTTTTCTTTGCGAGGTACCTTACTTGAAGCATTTTGAAGAATAAAGCTCGGAGACGAATAAATATTCCCCGACTCGCCCCGCTTCGCACTTCCTATTCTATGATGTATTCAAAACCGCAAGTATAGTAAAAACATAAATATATGTCGTGTTGTTTGTTTACTATGATTTTATCTATTTGTTACACTTATGGTATTGCATATAGTTAATAATCCGGTAAGACTATAACATTGTGTGTTAAGTAATTCTTGCAAGGTTGTATATACGAATTTAGAATGTCGAACATATATATTTTATAACTTAGTCGATTAATTAGGATTGGTATGCAAATACTTAATTGAATTAGACGTCTGCATGAATAAGTGAAAGGCATGTCATTTTCCTTTCAAAATAGATAACCTTACCCTTTTTTACAATTACATTAGCATGATCTTTCTTTTAAACCAATCTCTTTGAAAATTATAGGTGACTATATTACTCCAAATAGATATGACTTGAAAAAATCATATCATAATCGAGTCTACGACATTAGGATTAATTCAATTGTTGCATACATATTGGGTCTAACTTGATAATTGCCAATATTTTTCATGAGCTTTTATGATTTTCTTGTACAGGGTTGGTAATACTCTTAGCCTCTTTATATATTTGATTTACATATTATTTTATTATTTGTAACGACCCGACCGATCGTTTTACTTTTTAGAACCCCGTTCCCCTAAATAAGACTCCCCGTATGTGCTTTTATTATTTTTTACATAACTTACGGGGATGGTTAGTTCGAGATTTGGAAGGGTTCGGGTTGAAATCGGAGCACTTGGTTCCTTAAGTTGGCCTTAAAAGGCTAAGTTTGACTTCGGTCAATATTTTGAGTAAACGACCGCAAAATCGGGATTTGACAGTTCCAATAGGTTCGTATGATGATTTCCGACTTGGGCGTATCCTTGGATCGGATTTTGAATGACCCGAGATCGTTTCAACGCCTAATATTGGAAATTGGTTCCTTGAAGGTTCTCGAAGTTCTTTAATTTGGTTTAGAATAGGTTTTGGTGATATCGAGGTCCAAATAGAATTTCGAGATTGAAAATAGTTCTGTAATATCATTTAAGACTTGCAAGCAAAATTTGGTGTCAATCTGAGTAGTCTAAGTACGTTTCGACGCTTTGGGAGTAAATTAAAGAACTTAAAGTTCATACTTTTGATCCAATTGCTTTGGGGGTGTGATTCTTAGATTTAATGTTGTTTTAGGCATTCCGAGAGTTCGAGCAAGTTCGTTTTATGATTTTAAACTTATCGGTATATTGGGGCGGGACCTTGGGGGCCCCAGGTATCGAGCGGGCGAGGCTCAGACCCAATTGGAACTTGGGAGCAACAGCTGAAGCTCCTAGCTGCTGGTGTAATCGCACCTGCGCTTGGTCAGCCGCAGGTGCGAGCCCGCAGGTGCGTGCATTTGGTCGCAGAAGCGGCTCTAGGGCATTTTGCCAGGGACCGCAGATGCGAAAGTTGGTGCGCACCCGCGAAATCACAGGTGCGAGGAGGAGAAGCGCAGGTGCGGGCCAGGTCGCAGAGGCGACACGCTTGCCGCAGAAGCGGGATCGCAAGAGCGGGTTTTCGTCCATAGAAGCTACCTTCCCTAGGCTTGAAAGCCTCCGCAGAAGCGGACTAGTCACCGTAGGTGCAGTACCGCAAATGCGGCCAAAGCACCGCAGGTGCGAAGACCGCCGGGCAGAAATGGTTCATTTAATACGGGACTTAAGCCATTTTCAACCCATTTCTCACACACTTTGGGCGATTTTGGAGCTTCTTGAGAGGAATTTTTACCTAGCACTTTGAGGTAAGTAATTCCTACCAAATATGAGTCAAATACATAGCTTATGGGTAGGTTATAACATGTAAATTAGTGTAAATCATGGGTTTAGGTGAAAACCTAAGTTATGATAAAAATAATAATATTTAAACCTGAAATGCGTTATGGAATCTAGTAAAAAATCATATATTTGGGTTCATGAGGTTATAGTTAACAATTCTCTTCGAAAATTTTCAGAATCCGGGCATGTGGGCCCGGGGGTGAATTTTTAGAATCTTACATTTAGGGTTGTGTAACCTCTTTAATAGTTGGAATAGGAACTTTTTAGCATGTATTGATTAGTTTATATACTATTTGATTAGTTTTGGGTTGATTCGGAACCGAATTAGGGTGTGAGCATATTCTTGGACCGGAAAGTAAGCCTTGAGACGAGGTAAGTCTCTTTTCTAACCTTGTAAGAGGGAATTAACCCCATAGGTGAACTTAATCAATATGTATCTCTATTTGTGGCGGCTACGTATGCACGAAGTGATGAGAGTCCGTGCGTAGCTACTATTCATGCTTATGCCTGGGTAGATTTAGGTTTACACCATGTTTTGTTGATACCTTTGCTTGCTTATGCTTACTAATTGTTTGGATTAAAGCGGAGGTTGAGGATTTCAATATTTTAAAGGTTCCTGGTTGATTTTCTTACTTTGAAAAGAATTGAGAGACATTATGATAACTTGAGAAAAATCAATTTTAAACCGCTTCACAAGTATATTCCGCGAGCGGGGTAAATTTCCACTACTCTCATGGGAGCAGGCCGTTTGCCGAAGCAGATTAATTGATGTATCTATGGTTTGGGCCGTTCGACCCTCGGTAGTGCACAATATATTTATATGTATATTTGTATCGGACCGTACGTCCTTGGCATAATTCGTGCGTAAAAATATTGGAACCCCCTTTTATATTTAATATTGCTTCATGGACATGAAAGGTGAAAGGTTTTGATGAGAGAAATGACTTGGTTCTTACTTGAAATGAAAGGATTGTTTACTTATTTTCCTGCTCTGAATTCTATTCTCATTTATACATCATGTTTAATTAGAACTTCATGTTATTATATTTTTGGCCCATAGTAAGTGTCGAAGTCGACCCCTCGTCACTACATCTTTGAGGTTAGACTAGATACTTACTGGGTACATGTTGTTTATGTACTCATGCTATACTTCTGCACTTGATGTGCAGGATCTGAAGCAGGTGCATCTGGTTATTAGACCGGCGCGCACGCTTAACTTCTGGTTCGAGACCACACGGTGAGCTGCCCTTCCGAGCCGTTCAGCAGTAGCCAGAGTCTCTCTTTTGATTATTTTCTCTCTATTCTATTTCAAACAGTAGAGTAGAAAGCTTTGTATATTGTACTAGTAGCCCACATACTTGTGACACCAGATCTTAACACACACTAGTAGACTTGTGATTTTGGTTTTATTTCTATGGTCATAAGTACATTTAGCTGCTTTCGTTTTATTAAATTTGAATATGTTTCTTACTAAATCTATTAAATTAGGAAAGTTATTTACTTTACTTGGAAGAACTTATTTAAATGGGAAATCACTAGATTGTTCACTGTTGGTTTGTCTAGAATTGAACTTACGCTGGGTACGAGGTAAGCCTATGATGAAATCCATAGTAATTACTTCCCATTTCCAAATTGGAATCTCTATAGCCTGCAATAAACCATCGGGTTTCTGATACTCAATCTTAACCTGCTGACAATTAGGACACTGAGCAACAAACTCTGCTATATCCTTCTTCATTTCTTTCCACCAGTATATTTCCCTGATATTATGATGCATCTTCGTCGCTCCTGGATGAACATAATAACGAGAATAGTGAGCTTCTCCCATAACCTGCCGGTACAGCCCTTCCACATTAGGAGCATATAATCAATATCGATATCTGAGGACTCCATCTCATGTAATCTCAAATGGCGTATTCTCCTTTTTAGGGGTTGTATCTCTGTAATGAGCTAGCACATGATCCTCATACTGGCGTTCCATCACTTCAGTTACTAAAGAGGATGTTGTCGTGTCCTGAAGAGTAACTCTGGTATCACCTGAATACAGTAACCGAACTTCAAGACTAGCTAGATGATGAATCTCATAGGCTATCTTACTCTTCTCTGGCTGTAAATATGATAGGTTACCCATAGATCTACGGATGAGGGCATCAGCTACTCCATTCTCCTTCCCTGGATGGTATAAAATATCAACATCATAGTCTTTTAGTAGCTCCAACCATCGCCTCTAACGTAAATTCAATTCCTTTTGCTTGAAGATATACTTAAGGCTCTTATGATCCATATAGATATCAACATGTATGCCATACAAATAGTGCCTCCACATCTTTAATGCATGCATGCATCATCACGGCTAACTCTAAATCATGGGTCGGGTAATTCTTCTCGTGCTTTCTTAGTTGTCTAGAAGCATAAGCAAAAACCTTACCATGCTGCATCAACACACAACCCAATCCAATGCCCAAAGCATCACAATAGATAGCATAACCATCGGTTCCCTCTAGGAGTGACAGAACCGGTGTTGAAGTCAATTTGTCCTTCAATGCCTGGAAACTACGCTCACACGCATCAGTCAACTGAAACTTAGTTGCCTTCTGAGTCAACTTTGTCAATGTTACTGAAAGAGAAGAAAATCCCTCTACAAATCTCCTGTAATAACCTGCCAAAGCCAGGAAGCTACGAACCTCTGTCGGTGTCGTGGGTCTAGGCCAAGTCTTCGTAGCCTCAATCTTCTGTGTATCAAACCGGATACCCTCACCTGGAATAATATGTCCAAGGAAAGATACAGAATTCAACCAGAATTTACATTTAGAGAATTTTGTGTACAACTCACTTTCTTATAGAACTCTGAGCACAGTACGCAAATTATCTGCATACTCAGTCTTTAAACGGGAGTAAACCAAAATATCATCTACAAATACAATCACGAATAGATCTTGAAAGGGTCTGAACACACAGTTCATCAAGTTCATGAATACTGCTGGGGTATTGGTCAATCCGAACGACATAACACAAACTTAAAATGGCCGTATCTGGTCCTGGATGCTGTCTTCAGAATATCTTTCTCTTTAACCCTTACCTGATGGTACCCAGACCTTAAGTCTATCTTCGAGAAACACTTGGCACCCTACAACTGATCAAATAAATCATCAATCCTCGGGTGCGGGTACTTATTCTTGATCGTCACCTTATTCTATTGCCTGTAATCAATACACATCCGCAAAAAACAATCTTTCTTTCTCACAAATAACACAAGTGCTCCCCATGGTGATGTATTGGGTCTGATAAAGCCTTTTTCAAGCAAATCCCTCAGTTGTTCTTTCAACACTCTCAGCTCTACAGGTTCCATTATATAAGGAGGAATAGGTATCAACTGAGTATCTGGTAATATGTCAATGGAAAATCAATCTCCCGCTCTGGCAGAAGGTCCGGAAGCTCATTGGGAAAAACATCAGTAAACTTATTAACCACCGGGATAGACTGAAGGGTCGGTGACTCTGCTTTCACATCCTGTACCCGAACTAAGTGATACATATAGCCCTTTCTAATCAACTTCCTAGAATTGAGATAGGAAATAAACCTACCTCTCGGCGATGCAGTATTACCTTTTCACTGCTGCCCTGGAAACTGGAACTGAACCATCTTTGATCTACAATCAACGTTAGCATAACAAGAAGCCAACCAATCCATACCCATTATAACATCAAATTCTACCATATCTAACTCAATCAGGTATGCTACTATAGAACGACTATGAACTACTACTATATAATATCTATATACCAGTCTAGCTATAACTAGATCACTAACAGGTGTAGACACTTCAAAAGGTTCAATCAACTCAGGTTCTATCCGAAACTTACTAGCAACCAACGAAGTGATGTACGATAAGGTGGAACCTGGATCAATCAATGCATATACATCATATGAAGAGATTGGTAATATACCTATAACAACATCAGGTGACGATTGCTAATCATGTCGACCCGCTAAGGCATAAATGTAGTTCTGAGGACCGCTCGAGCTAGATGCTCCACTTCTGCCTCTACCATGACCGACTGGTGCCTATGATCCTTGCCTAGGGGGGCGTACTGATGATGACGAACCAACTATAGATCCTGTTGGCTAAACTATACCTGCACCACCTCTTGTCGGACAATCTCTCATAACGTGGCCTGGATAACCACAAGTATAACAAACACCCAACCCCATAAGGCACTGTCCGGCATGCTGCTTGCCACACTGAGCACATCGTGGCAATGGCAGCCTCATCTGACTTGAATCACCCCTATACCGAGAATTAGAGGCCCTAGAAATCTAACTAGGCCATTAATAAGTGGAATGATCAAATCTCCAACCGGCAAATAGAGGGGGTGCACTAGCCAATTCCTGGGATGGATAACTCGGGTACTGCTATCTCTGACCACCTCAAAACTCACCAAAAGGACCTAAAGATCTCGCTTTCTTACTCTATCCCCTATCATTCTCACGATCGGCCATCTGCTTTTTCTTACACTCCTCTACACCCTGAGTGTATGCCTAAATACGAGAAATATCTATGCCTGGCTGAAGTGAGACCGACATACAGTCATCAAGCAGGTGCGGCTCCAACCTCATCACGAACCGGTGAACCCGATCCTCCATCTTAGCTACAATAGTGGGATCATACCTCACCAAAGAATCAAACTAAAGGCTGTACTCCCGAACACTCATATTACCATACCGAAGGGTTAAGAACCTATCAACTCTGGCCCGTCTAAGCTGTGGTGGCTAATAATGATGAAGCAAAGCCTCTGTAAACTCCTGCCATACTACTGGAAGGGCATCCTTACCTCTAGAAAACTCCCAAGACTCGTACCAATTAACTGCAACATCCCAAAGTCTATAGGAAGCTAGCTCAACTAACTCAGTCGTAGTGTCCTTTATTACCCTTAAAGTCCTTTGCATCCTATTGATAAATAGCTGAGGGTCCTCGTTTAGATCTATTCCAGTGAATATCGAAGGGTCCAAATTAATGAAATCATGAACCCTTGCACTGATGGCCCTATCTGCATGACCAATACCTACCTCCTGGCGCTGAGCCTGTACGGCCACTAATCGAGTTAATAGATGAATAATATCTCTCATCTCCTGCCCTGGTGCATCTGGATGATAAGCTGGAACAAATAGAGCACACCAACTCTTGTTGAGCAAGTATCCTAAGAAGGGGGATTATCATCCTGCCTACCTGTACCTGCGGGCATGAAACGCAGGCCCCCAGGCAATAGGGGCATTAGTACGAATAATGTACCAAGTATGTAAGGCATAAAAATCAGTATATAAAAGACATGAAAGAAACATGGAGTAAAGGACTCAACCTGTAAGTCTGAATAGCTCTGTGAATCATGAAACATTTATAATGTCATGCATTGGCATATAAATGTCATATCATACATAGGTATATGCGTACATAGCATCATCAAGTCTCTAAGGGCATCCCATTATATCATCTCGGCCTCATTGGGCAAAATCATCAACGTATAACAACTGATCAGGTGGTGTTGCGTATATAACTCCATAACCTCTTCCTATATACCATATATATATATATATACATGTATATAACGCCATCTGGTCATGTGTCAATGTACATGTATAAATGAATGCAAGGCATAAGAAGTAAGTTAATAAGATCTCTCGGGATGTCATAAGATCAATATGCCTTCGGTTAATATCACGAAATAAACTTTATCAACTTACGTATTTTCTGAGACCCATGAACAGACGATATAATAATAGGATACATGGGGGGAATCAAGAACATATGCAACCCTAGTACTTTTAAGAATAGAGCCATTTGTGAAAGTTACGTGTTTGCTCGTTTCGTTGTATCATATGGATCATGCCAAAAGGAAAGAAGGGATAGACTTAACATACCTTATAGAAATCTGTCCAATAATAATGCTAAACTCAGCTCACTGCACCTTAATCTACAACAACGACAGTGAAGCTATTATTAAACTACGAATGACTCTCTCATTTATATAATAAAAGTAACTTAATCTTGTCACGACCAAAACCGATGGGCCGCGACGGGCACCCGGTACCTTACTCAATCGAGTACCAACGTAACATATTAATTCATCATATACACATGACATACGGGCCTAATAGACCAACATGATCATTTATAAATTCAAAACATAGGCCGACAAGGCCGTATAATCTTTCACGTACACGATATTTGTCTACAAGTCTCTAAGAGCACATAATTGTCATGAAGGTCGGGACAGAGCCCCGCCATACCAAACCATACACATCTAAATCATACTGACCAAACAAGCAACTCCGGAGCAAATAGAGTGCCCCAATATCTTCTGCTGAGCTGATCGCCTACTTGAAGGACTCTTGACCTGTCTATCGAGACATGCGGGCATGAAACGCAGCGTCCCCAGGCAAAAGGGACGTTAGTACAAATAATGTACCGAGTATGTAAGGAATGAAAATCAGCAAATAATAGACATGAGAGAAACATGGAGTAAAAGACTCGACATGTACATCTGCATAGCTCTGTGAATCATTTCATTTTTATAATGTCATGCATATGCGTATAAATGTCATACCATGCATAGGTATATGTGTTCATAACATCATCAAGCCTCTGAGGGCATCCCATCATATCATTTCAGCCACTGTGGGCAAATCATCAACGTATACCAACTGATCAGATGGTGGTGTGTATATAACGCCATAACCTTTTCCCATATCCCATATCCCATATACATATAATATACACGTATATAACGTCATCTGGTCATCGGTCAATGTACATGTATAAATGCATGAAATGCATAAGAAATACGTCAATAAGATATCTCGGAATGTCATAAAAATCAACATGCCTTTTGGATAAACTTTATCAAATACGTATTTTTCTGAAACCCATCAACAGAAGATAGAATAATAAGACACATGGGGAATCAAAAATATAGACACCCCTAGTATTTCCATGAATAGAGTCATTTATGAAAGTTGTGTATTTTGCTCGTTTCATTTGTATTATTTGGATCATGCCAAAAGAAATAAGGGATAGCCTTAATATACCTGAGCTGATTCTCTTGACAATCCCTCTAATACATGTCTTTTGTGACGAAACACGTAATGGCAAGATCGAAATAGGGAACAATCCGTATGAAATGCTCAAAGCAATAACGTTGCTATTGTAAAATCATCTTTGTCGAAACCCTTTCTCAAGAGATTTAGAATCAATGTTGTGTAATGGAAAGCTTGCTGAAACTCTTCTTAAGAGTTTAGGAGTAATGTTACATGAAAATGGAAAGCTTTGTTGAGCTCTCTTAGAAAGAGCGTTACTGTGTTCTTTTCTTAAGAGGTTTGAAGATAAATGTTGAATTTGGAAAGTTATCCTTAATTATTAGGTGGACCCCACATGTCTAGCTTAATGTCACTTAAATTCTTCAAGTGTGACACCTTTAACTCCTAATATAGGAGTCACAACTCTTGGAATGGGGGCTGCCACGATTTTGGCTTGGTCTTTATTCAAAGACTTTAGTTAATCAACCACTAATTAATAATTAACTAGTTAATTCCCCCATTAACCAATAATTAACCAATTATTCACATAATTAAGAATCATCTCAAATTATTTAAAATACTACTCACTTTTAACACGCCTTATACACCTTACTATTATGGTCATGTGGTATCTTTTATGGCACTAGTCCATAAATATCGGGTATTATAGCTCAGACCGTATTTTATCCCAAAATGTCAAACTTCGACGAAACTTATTTTCTTCGATCTGCTTACCCTCTCACCATCACGAATTTACTCATCACTTGTTTGAATAGCATAATTCTTATAATCCCAAAATAATCTCATTCCCGAACTTATGTCAATTTACTTATGGCGTACTTCCATGTACGAAAACATGGGGTGTAATATCATTCCCCCTTTGGAACATTCGTCCTCGAATGTTGACTGATGCAGTTATCATTTTCATAACCCATAGCTCTTATGAATACTTTAATACTCTTCTTTGAATAAATCCAAAGGCCAGGGCATTCCCTCCCTTTAGGCTTCTTCTCACACCACGGTCTGTGGTCGGAATTCTTCCAATCTCGTAACTCTTGTTACCTTTCTCCATGCAGCTTGTAGGACTTTTTCCTTACATGTGCTCCTATGCGACTCTTCCCTTCAGCTTTTAGCCAATCTTTAGGCTACACTTTGAGAACATATATAGAACTTGATAAGATGTCCCTCTAGGCATCTATAGGTGTATTGAAGTTCTTCGGTCGGTACTTTGTCGAACTTACGAATATTGCCATATCTCATTTCGTATTTTGTAACTTCTATCCATCCATCGTTGATTTACCTCAATGTTGATCTACAATCTACCACTGATATCTTGAAACTTCTTACGTAAAACATTGCCACTAGGGCTTACGCTGCATCGTGGAATATTTGAAGTGATTTTCCTGATCCACCTGGGGCGATACTATACTTTCATAACCATATTTCATATCATAGTCATCCCAATGTGATTCACTTACGTGGGTATTTTAATCCCGTGCAATTCATGAAATCCTCTTCAAATTATTACTCAATCGAAGGCCAAATCGTTATCCTCTTCAAAATTATACCCTCATTGTACTATCAGGGCAGCATTCCACCTCTGCTAAATGCTATTAGCCTTAGCCTCCTTTGAGTTCATTCAGGCTATACTGAGCTTTGTATAACTTAGAAAAACCATCAGCTCTTCTTGTTTTCATGGGCTTAATCCCGAGGACTTATCCATTTCTCGTCACCTTCTCACTTGCCCTTTCTTATCCTTACTTCTGTCATAAAACCTTGTCGCTTTACTATACTTTAGCTTACAACCTATACATATCTATTTATACTACTCGCAACCTTCCTTCAACTTTTTTGCACCATAGATTTCCTTATGTTATTCTGGAACATCAAGCGAGATATCACATCATCTCTAACTCTTCTTTACTCTCTTGGCTAGATCTCCCGGTACCTAGAAATCATAGGCTGGAAGATATGCCACTGACGATGCCGCTATAATTCCTAGATATTGAATCCCCGTGCTTCTAGCCCAAAGTATGGACTATTCACAACCTTCGGCATTTGAGTATCTCGTACGTTATTCACCTTCACCTTACTTACCTTAGAATCTCGCATCACATCTTCTATATCTTTCATGACCTCCCTTCCACACATGTATAATTTATATCCACAACTTGAAACTTTATTATAATACTTGCACCTCTGGTGCATACACTATCCGGTGGAAGCTTCGTACTGACTTCTTATGAGACTAGTACTTTTCCAACTGGCTTTAACATAGGCCATTATAGAACATGGTTGTTGTACTTTCTCTCTTGTACCTCTGATATTAAGAGTGATCCTGCAATGTTCTCAATCACGATTTCTATAATTTTCTGGGTCCAATAATCAGATTCCTGATTTACTTGGTTGATGTAACTCTTTGGTTTCATATTCCTTCTGATTAGCCTTTATGTAGGCTTAAGCTATATTTCGATTGCGGGTCCTGGTATTAGTTATTACTTTAGCCTTTTATGGGCGTTTTGGAATATCCATGATACAATCTTCTAACAACTCAATCATCTGTCTATGCCCTAGGCTCAATTCCTTCCTTTAACTTATACCAGAGTCTTCTATGTCTGTATGATTGTCAACATCCATGCTGCATGTATAAAAACTCTGAACTCGTGCATTCATAACGTAACTAACTCTGGATTAACAATCGAATGATTCTTTCCGTTCCTTCTCAACTTTCTTTAAATGTAAGCAATTATTTTTCCTGGTCTTCCTGCCCCCTTGTTGTGTGCATACTTAGCTTACCTTACTGACAACACATTGAATTCCATATTACTCATGTGATCTTGAATATCACTTATGAGTTTTCTTCCCATTCATTAGCCACGGTAGGTGCCACTTTCTTATGGAGTGCATACAACGTTGTTGTGAAACTGTTGTTATAAGATCACTTTCTCTTTAGGTCACTGAGCTTAGGTCGAAGCCTTCTTCCTTACTCCCTCAGCTAGTCTTTCATTGTAGTACTTAGGGAGGACCCTCTAACTCTTGTAAAGCTGCGAGCTTATTACATCATATACTCGACGGATCTTTTGATGTCCTTCCTTGCCTATAATTATCCGTAGTTATTTACCTCCACGCCCTTATGCTTGTAGGACTGCTTCTGAACTGATATTTTGAAAGTCTTCCCGGTGGCATTCTCTTTTATTTTCGTAATACTCATACGGTACCTTTAACTACCCCAACTCATATCTGAATATATTTCGAGTATTACAATGTCATATTTGGAGACTGAATCCCCCATGATGGGGTTTACTATGTTCGTCTTGCACAATCTGTTGATTTGTCTGTGTTCCTCTTGTTTAGCCATAACTAGGCTCTTCCTGAATCAACTACTAACTGCTCGTTGGTCCATTTTCATATCAGTATTCCGCGTAATCCCTCTTGGGTTATTCCCTTTGTCTTAACTTACGTCTTGCACTGGCTCCTTATTTATTAATAACATCTCGGGTAGGAACCCTTACTTCCTTTCCTTAACATCGTGTTTGCATAATGTTTTAGAACCGTAGCATATCTAAAAGATTTAGATCAGTGCAATTTCATTCCTTTTCTTATTTTATTTTTTTTTCGCATTCTTTTACCATTCCATAGTTACTAGAACTGCTTAATTCTGACTTAATGCCACATCATTCTATATTCCCCCCTTTAGGGGAGCATTAAGATTTAGTGTTACGATGATCTACGTATAGATGTTTTACCTTCTCATATTTGGCATCTTTTCACATCATCAATGATCCTTACTTGCCTCGCGGAAATCCTTCTGTACCAAGGATAACAAAATTCCTTACTCGCGAGGGTGACACTTAGTGTAACTGGCACATACCGTCCCTTAAGCTGAACTTTGCTCAAATTGTTTGCTTTAGGGAAGCGTTTTCCTCAATGACCATTCTCTGAGTTTCTTATGAATCTTCTCCTATTGTCCATTCTATTATCGCCGGAACGAAATCTAAAATTCTCATGATGTCGACCATTATCAAATCATCCAATCCCTAATTCATGTTTAGTTTATCTTATTCATCAGCCCATACTGATTTCTATTACTATGGGGTCTAACTTTTCCTTTTGGTAGTCGCGTTGGTGTCACAAAATTATTAAGGATATGACTTTATGGCCTATACTCTTTTGTTGTCTCAAGGCCTGTCACTTTTCATCCTTTCCTTCACTTGACTATAGACTCTGTAATACTGTCATCTTTTCGATCTACCATTGTCATCCATGTATCACATCTTACTCATAATGCTTCATTAACTCTCTTCTTATTTCCAACAAACATTTATGTCTCTTACTTTATTCTAAAAACTCGAATAAGGCATTCTTTTGCTTTTAGCTCCCCTTGCTCCATCTACTGGCCCTTTGGGTTGCCTATCATTCTTTTTCCACTAGGGACGGGAGCTACACTAAGGTAATATTTATCCCTTCAAGGCTTCCAGTGCCTATCTTTGTAGTATTCCTATCTAGCTGTGCTATTTTAGAGTGCACCCTCTGGGTGTCTCACAAGGAGATCTATTAGCACCTTTGCAATATCCTTCAGAAATGTCAGCTGATGCTAATAATCCATCCACCGTTTTGGGTTACCCTAACCCCAGCTAGATCCTAACATCCTGCCTTCTCTTATACTAATTCTGTTAGCCCCCATAGGGCATAAATTAGATGGGTGTGGCCAATTGTACATATTACTGTTATTGTTGAAGGTAACTCAAAAGGCTTATATTCCTCTGCCTGAATTGTAAATACAGATAATTTTCATTAACTGGGCGTCTCGTACCCTTCTTCATCTTGCTTCTTTTACTTGTTGAAACTTATATCTACCTTCCGATTCTCTTATTTCTTTTTACCATAAGAGTGGATAGACATTTTTGCCTTAGGGATCCTTATCAAGAAATTTTACACATCTGAGTACATACATGATCTGCTGAACACCTCACATTTACTCATCATAAGTATTACGAAAAAATCGACTTCCTCTGACTCAATTCTTTCACAGCTATATCTCTTACCAACCGTCTTTCTAGATGTAGGCATCGTTGTATTACGAATAAGATAGAGTTTAGGAAATTGAGTTCTTACAACTGAGCTCTACAACATGATCTAGAGTAAGAAGAAAGAGTGATAGTCCTAAATGCCTTGTAGCCTCCTGCTTATAAGTGTGGTGCACAACACACCCATAACCAAGACTCTACTAGACATGACTTGTAGACTCCCTAGGACAGAACTGCTCTTGATACCACTTTTGTCACGACCCAAACCGATGGGCTGCGACGGGCACCCGGTACCTTACTCAACCGAGTACCAACGTAACATATCTTTCTTATTACTTCATCATATATACGTGACATACGGGCCTAATAGACCAACATGATCATTTATAAATTCAAAACATAGGCCGACAAGGCCGTACAATCTTTCACATATACGACATTTGTCTACAAGCCTCTAAGAGAACATAATTGTCATAAAGGTCGGGACAGAGCCCCGCCATACCAAACCATACACATCTAAATCATACTGACCAAACAAGAAACTCCGGAGCAAATGGAGTGCACGAATATCTTCTGCTGAGCTAATCGCCTACTTGGAGGACTCTCGACCTATCTATCGAGACTTGCGGGCATGAAACGCATCGTCCCCAGGCAAAAAGGACGTCAATACAAATAATGTACCGAGTATGTAAGAAATGAAAATCAGTAAATAATAGACATGAGAGAAACATGGAGTAAAAGACTCGACATGTACGTCTGCATAGCTCTGTGAATCATTTCATTTTTATAATGTCATGCATATGCGTATAAATGTCATACCATGCATAGGTATATGTGTTCATAGTATCATCAAGCCTATGAGGGCATCCCATCATATCATTTCGGCCACTGTGGGCAAATCATCAATGTATACCAGCTGATCAGGTGGTGATGCGTATATAACGTCATAACCTTTTCCCATATCCCATATACATATAATATATGCGTATATAACGCCATCTGGTCATGGGTCAATGTACATGCATAAATGCTTGAAATGCATAAGAAATACGTTAATAAGATATCTTGGAATGTCATAAAAATCAACATGCCTTTCGGATAAACTTTATCAAATACGTATTTTTCTGAGACCCATGAACAGATGATAGAATAATAAGACACATGGGGAATCAAGAATATAGACACCCCTAGTATTTCTATGAATAGAGTCATTTATGAAATTTGTGTATTTTGCTCGTTTTATTTGTATCATGCCAAAAGAAAGAAGGGATAGCCTTAACATACCTCAGCCGATTCTCTTGACAATCCCTCTAACACATATCTTTTGTGATGAAACACGTAACGGCGAGATCGAAATAGGGAACAATCCGTATGAAATGCTCAAAGCAATAACGTTGCTATTGTAAAATCATCTTTGTTGAAACCCTTTCTCAAGAGATTTAGAATCAATGTTGTGTAATGGAAAGCTTGCCGAAACTCTTCTTAAGAGTTTAGGAATAATGTTACATGAAAATGAAAAGCTTGGTTGAGCTCTCTTAGAAAGAACGTTACTGTGTTCTTTTATTGAGAGGTTTGAAGATAAATGTTGAATTTGGAAAGTTATCCTTAATTATTAGTTGGACCCCACATATCTAGCTTAGTGTCGCTTAGTTCTTCAAGTGTGACACCTTTCATTCCTAATATAGGAGTCACAACTCTTGGAATGGGGGCTGCCACGGTTTTGACTTGGTCTTTATCCAAAGACTTTAGTTAATCAACCACTAATTAATAATTAACTAGTTAATTCTCTCATTAACCAATAATTAACCAATTATTCACATAATTAAGAATCATCTCAAATTATTTAAAATACTACTCACTTTTAACACGCCTTATACACCTTACTATTATGGTCATGTGGTATCTTTTATGGCACTAGTCCATAAATACCGGGTATTATAGCTCGGACCGTATTTGATCCCAAATTGACAAATTTCGACGAAACTTATTTTCTTCTATCCGCTTACCCTCTCACCTTCACGAATTTACTCATCACTTGTTTGAATAGCATAATGCTTATAATCCTAAAATAATCTCATTCCCGAACTTATATCAATTTACTTATGGTGTACATCCATGTACGAAAACATGGGGTGTAACAAATCTGTAACAAAACGGGGAGCATTTCCCCTGTGTTTACTGCTTCCTCAAGCCTATTATATGCGATAAAACAACCTAACTACAATTCGGGACCTTTCATACAACAAAACGCCCAAATATACCATAGCACACCCAATCAACAAGTTATCAATTAGCCAGAAATTGCAACGACGAGCGACCAATCCACTACCCTACCTCATGTGGCGTTACTCCATGCCCTTTATCCTTCCAAACTCCATAAATCAGCAGCACAAGTGGAAAACACGAGTGTACTACAAAATAGTCCACTAAAAATGGAATAAATCGAACTCACGACTTTCGATTACCGTCCCATGAGTTCGAACTATTAGGACACGAATTTATCAATATTCCTTGATATTTAAAAGCTTAAATACATCAAGTAGGCATTTTCGTAACTATGAAGTACCTTCCAAAACTCAAACTAGAAAGAAAATGAGAGGCGTTATAATGATACTTACGTCGTAGGTATCGTTCTATTGTTATTGCTTCTTAATTTCGTACCCGGGATGTTAATCTTTTTTGAAAACCTTGTAGAGAGCTTAAGGATAGGTTTATGGGTGTTCTCTGTCCTTGTTCTATGGAAAAATTAAGAGAAAGATGACTTAAGACCTATATATATCAACTTTTGAAATGTCAAATGGGTGCTAGCTTGGCACCCTAGCATTGGCCCTTCTTTGGATGCTCATATCGTTTTATCCAGATGTCGTATGAATGAACAGTTAAGAGTGTTGGAAACTAAATTCCAAGATATTCAAGTTGGTATATAATATGTCCCAAAAAGACCTTATATAACACACAAAACGTATTGCTCAAAAAGCTTCGTTACAATTGAATCCCTCTAACTCAGCCAAGTCACGCAGGTCGCCAAACCCCAAAGGTATTGCCACCAAACACTAGTAAAGCCTCACCCCATCATAAGAACCAAAAGAACCGATCGTACACCTTGCCATGCTAATCCCACCTACTTCCAAGCTATCCTATTTCTCCGAGTTCCTTCCGAATTACCTTCAAGTTAGCACTTCTCCTTGGGAGTACACCACGATCCTTACCCAAATCTCACAAACGAGATCCTAGCATGAAACCACATTGTCTTAAAGCCCATAAGCCATTGTATTCCCTCTTAAGCACCCAAAAGTACGGCAAGTGAAATTCCCACTCGGAAGAGATCTTATGTGAATCTACAGTTATTTCCTTAACTTCTCTGATATTGAAATGTAGAATCCATAATGATACAGAAATACCATGAGTCCCGACACCATCCATTGCAAATATCAGATCTTAGCCATTTACAAATTCGAAAATTCCTCAAATATTACATATGAATCTTGAATCCATTAGAACCTTATCGAGAGTTATACACCCTATCCCAAACTCAAATGTACCACCAAAACAAGCCAAACGACTTGCGGTCCCTTGCCCACCAACTCCCGAAGAAGTAACCCCACCTTAACGCAATCGAGTGACCTCATTGTTTTAGCACATTACATCCACCACAAATAACAAACCCAAATCACTCCCCAATTTCCATATATACATAAAGTATAACACATCATGCATCCAGAAAGTTTCTTACTTGACTCATCCTTGAAATCAACCTCTTCAAGTCACAACTGGTCCCAAAATATGCCTCATACCGAAACTAATATAACACATAACCATGCAATAAAATCGTCGATAGCAGACTCCCCCACTTGGCTCGAAGCCATAAAACATAACATTCGATAACGTACAATATCCTTACTCCATAACCGCCATATCCCCGTACTGTAATTCAACCAAATTCTTCATAAACGCATGTAGCACTAATCTTAAAATACCTCAAATCATCTGCTAAACCCACATTCATCCTCGTGACAGTCAAGTCAAGTTCCTCAAGCGGTCCAAACTCAAATTGCAACACATATAACCCCCTAGTAGAAAGAAATTCACCACAAAACATCATAAGAATTATACAACCTCAGAACATCCCATAGGAAATAACCCAACTGCTTAGCCTCAAACTGTCATCTCTCTATGACCTCATCCTGGTCGCAACCACTATGCAATCATTAAATCCTCCCGATTCTAAGCTTTTCATCAAGACATGAGAATCTAC
Organism: Nicotiana tabacum; assembly: GCF_000715075.1. NCBI lineage: Eukaryota > Viridiplantae > Streptophyta > Magnoliopsida > Solanales > Solanaceae > Nicotiana > Nicotiana tabacum. The sequence continues at coordinate 115,269,266 of NC_134083.1, forward strand.
TTCGTTCCACAAATGAACAACATGAAAGATCCCTAGCACACTCATATCTCAAGACAGTACAACACATAAAGACAGAAGTCAAGCATCAGTAATCCTCTCACATCCCAAGAAACATTCTTCTTGTCATATCCAAACCATCAAAGCACATTCTGTAGTCACATAATACTCATCATATAACTATACAACCACTCGCTTAGCCACTAGTCCCACTCCTAGGGACACTACCAGACATATAAGTCCAAAAGTACATACACAACTGAAACCACCAAGCCCCAGCTGTGGTAAAAAAACCTGACTTCAAGGCCTCTAGACTGGCCTATGACAACAACAACCAAGAACACATCTCGCACTTCATCAATGACATCACAAGTCATCAATGTACAACTAATACCGAATGCTCATCATCATATATGGGTGAGGGGAAGGAATTCAAAGAGATACACTTCAAGCTGAATAAATGCCGCACGATGAGGAAAGAAAGATGGGAAATTTTTCTACATGCCATGTAGCCTCTCGAAGATAGGTATGGGCGTCATTGTTGCACCTTATTTTGCACTAGTCAAAATATAGTACAACTAATGGTTCTTCTGGAGTTGTTAAAAGAGGGTCGCCACTTAAAGTGTAAGGTGTATTAGAGTACCTATAAGTCTGTGAAAGTCATTACCCTAACGGTCTGCTAACCGGTGAGATTTGGGTAAGGGGTCTAGTTAGTCTAAGGGGAAGGTGTTAGGTATCCCTTAAAATTCACCTAAGGCGGCTCCTTAAACTTAGTCTAGGTTTGAAAAGAGAAGTCTATATTCCGATTAGTTTAGCGTTTAAGGTGGCTAAATAAAATTTGTAAAAAAATATTTTGAAACATTGTTTTTGAAAAAACCCATTGCTCTGAAAAACATTGTGTATTCTATTTGAAAAGAGAGATATTATTTGTGAGATTGTGTAACTTGTAAAGGAAGGGATTTACCCTTTTCCAAATATGTCTCAAGTTGGAATTCCTTTGTCTTTGAAGACTATTTTAGCGAGAAAGCCTTGTGCTTTAAACTCATCGATGTTTGTCATTGTAAACTTGAATATGCGACGGGTTTTAATTTTGAAAATAGTTTGTATGTGATCTGCTTTGATGTTTTCCCAAGAAGTGTTAGTTTTTGTTTTCTCAAATCCGTTAAATACTTAAAGCTGAAAATCATTAGTGGTAAACGTGAGTAAACTGTTTATTTTATTGAAAGGATTAGTTTCAAACTGTAAGAGCTCAAGTATGTCATAGTAACAAAAAGTAGGCGAGTTTTTATAATCCTATTCGACCATCTTTTACCTACAAGTCATGGCTTGCCTATGTTTCCTAAACAAAATATCAAATAATAACCCATAGCAATGTTAGTTTTCAAATATATATACACACACACATACATGAGCAATAGATAATGGTTAATGATTGTTTGAGATAAAAAGGGAAATAGAGCTGGACTTTTAGTATTGGGCCAGCTAATAATCAGGCCCAGGAAGGTTCACATAAACAGCAGACTCAACAGGCAGGAAGGAAAAGAATGCGACCCAAGTCTGGAATAATTAGTGAAAATCAATAAGAGATAAAATTAAGCAAGTAACAATAATAAAAAGGGGGGGTGAGGGATATAGTGAGACTAATTTTACTTGCATTAATCCGATGAGGATTAATAAAAATTAACGACCAAGGGCTTAGAATGATACCCTATTCATGGATAAAATCACTTGTGGGCCCCTGACACATCAGAGTTTCCAAGGTTCTCAAGGACCCCAAACAGTGCTTGTGCCATGGAGGGGTCATTTGAGCTCTATCATGTCGTTCAGTGGTTTAATATCTTGAGTAGCTTCATTTTATGTATTATGACTTGCACGTGCAGCTGGATTTGATTTTCGAGAAGTTCAGAGTTTATTTGGAAGAATAATTCTCAATTCGAAAGTTTTAAGCTAAAAGAGTTGATCAAGGTTTGACTTTTAAGTAAACGACATCGGATCACTATTTTGACGATTCCGTTAGGCCCGTATGGTGATTTTGGACTTAGGCTTATGTCCGAATTTAGATTTGGAGGTCCGTAGGTTGATTTGATACTTTTTTGCGAACGTTGAAAGATTGTAGGTTTGATCGAGTGGACTTTGTTGATATCGGGTCTAAATTGTGATTTCGAGAGTTGGTATAGGTCCGTTGTGTTATTTGAGACTTGCATGAAAAATTTGAGGTCATTCTGGGTTGATTTGGCATGGTTCGGCATGAGTTTTAGAAGTTTAAAAGTTTATTAGTTCATTACGCTTGAATTGATGTGTGATTCATAGTTTTGATATTTTTTTGTGTGATTTGAGGCCTCTAGTAGGTTCGTATTAAGTTTTTGGGCTGGTTGGTGTGATTGGACGGGGTCCCGGGGGCCTCGGGTGTGTTTTGGATGGGTTTGGGTTGTGTCACACTCTTATTTGATATTTCAGCGTCGTTTCTTTAGGCATAAAAGATACCATATTGGGAAAACAACCTTTTATTTGTGATTTCATTGAACCATTAGATCCATATCACAATTACGGAATTATAGCAACATTAATCGTCGAATTTTGATATCGTACGAGAGAGTTATGTCCATTTCCGTGTCGGGAAAGATTACTGGTTTTTGGTGCGAGGTTTTGTTCTTCGCAAACGTGAGCGAGGTCCCTCGAACGTGAAGAAGTAATTTTTGGTACACCGATCAATGTGAAAAATATCTCTTCACGAAAGCAAAGATCTCCCGCGAAGGCGATGAACAAAAATCACCTGGGTAGTGTTTTAAATAGGCAGACCGAGTATTTTGGTATTTTGAGCATAATTTGAGTTCTAGAGCTCCGGTTTAGGTGATATTTGCGGTGTTGTTCTCGTATCAACAAGGGGTTAAATATATAACCTTTATTTTTATGTTTTCCCCTCATTAGTTTTGTTGGTTATTATTTTTATCCGTATTTGGATTGTAAAAATTGAGGTTTTGAGCCCCAAAGTTATGAAATGATAAATCCTTGATTAGAGGGTCAATTCATAGACGAAATTTGATGAATTTATGGATATAGACTATATACGTTATGGGTTATATTTATTTTTGATAATTCTCGAAATTCAGGTATGTGGGCTCGGGGGTTGACTTTATTGACTTTTCGAGGGGAGTTGAGAATTTTTATAAATTATTAAATTATGATTATTGGAGTATATTTTTATTGGTTTGCACATTGTTTGGATAGTTTCGGTTCAATGGGCATCGATTTGAGGTGTTAGGGAGGCGTTAGAGCCGGTCATCAGATTTCGGTGCAAAGGTAAGTCTCCTATTTAACTTTGTGAGGGGGAAAGTACCCCATATGTGATGTAGTTGTTATGTGCTACTTGTTGTGGGAGCTATGTATGCACGAGATGATAAGAGTCCGTACGTAGCTAAAAATCATGCTTATGTCCGAGTAGACTTAGGACTATATCATGCGATATTTGTATTACCTAAACTCAACTTATTAGTTTAATAACCTAAACTTGTAAATGTTATTTGATTAGAAATCATGTTAGGTCTAATCTCTATACCTTCTATGTTTTGATGGGATATCGGATTACGGTATAATTATGCTTAATTTATGTCCCTGTTTGTATTGCAAACACGTGACTCGTAATTCGATAAGTTTTACCTCTTCCTGTGGATCGAGCCGAGCGCCTCGGAAGTATATAACGTCGGGTTTCAAATGTATTGTTGGAACTTCAGTTGAGGGAAATGAACGGACTCTTACAGTTGGTGGACGAGTATGGGCGCAGGGGGACTTACTGACTTCGTGGTGGTTGTAACTAGGGAAACGTTGTTGGAAAATGTCGATATGGAATTATACAAGTGGGCTATATCCTGTGAGCATGTTAGGAGTTGCGTGAGTTCTGATAAAGTTTCTATAGAGTTCTACTTTCTATCCAACGAGGAGCATGTGCTACGATGTGGGCTTGTGTTGCTTGGGAAGATAGCGCGACTGTTATGAATTTGAGTGTGCATTTAGGACTGCTAATTTGGGATGTGTGATGAATAGTGCAACAAGAGCTTGTGAGGAATTTGGCGGAGTAACGGTGTGAGATCATGGTAGCTAGAAGGAGGAGTCATTGTGGGTTCTTGATTTATGCGATTGTAGCGTAAAGCTAAGTGGGGAGCCTACCGTCTATGATTGGGTCACGTGATTATGCGCCTTTGCAGTTACTAATTATCGATACGTTAGAGGATTAGTTATGACAAAGGGAAGAAAACATCATGGGTAATTCGGGAAAGGAATTTGATGGATTTGTGCTATGTTTCACCTTATTGATATGTGAAGGTTGTGGAATGACTCATATTTTATACTTCTTGTGGATATGATGTACAAGGGAAATGATTCATTCGGTTGCTTCTTTGGAATATTCGTGTGGTAATGGAGCACTAGTTATCTGGTTTTATATATTCGGGACTAGCTAAGAGTGTGTGACTTTAAATAATGGTTCTAGTGGATTCAAGATTTAAGGTGTGGTGCTTAACGATTTTTGGGTTTGTTATGTATGGCTGACGATTGGGTTTTGTAGTAGAGTGTGAAGGGTATTGGTAGTATTTCTATATTGTCAGCGGGTCTGTAAAGTAGTGTTAGAGAGGTAGAAGAAACAACTTCAGATTCACATAAATTCTCCTCGGGACGGGTGTGTCAGTTGGAGATACTATTGAGTGCATGATGAGAGTATAAAGTGGCTCATGGGTATTGAGGTAATGTGGTCTTGCGGATTGGTATCACTCGGGGTGAGTGGTTAGTGAGGTTCGTTGTCTTCTGGAAAGGAGGGTTATTACTACTGAAGGTAAGTCAAGAGAAAACTAAGGAGTCATTTTATAAATGGTTTTGGATCGGCATGGTAATGGAAAAGATCGGTTCCTTTGGCGCGTTAAGGCTATAGCAGTGTTTCGTGGTTATACTTGTGGGTTGGCAACCTCCATAATTTGGTTGTTTTGATGGGATTCAACTCTGACGGCTTGGTTATGTGCAAATGGTTCGTCGAGAGTTATGACGGTCTTGGCAACGACTTGAGCTCTGTGTCTTCTGCGGTTATTGGAAGTTCGTTGCATGTTGCTAAGTTTCTTTTGAAATGAGTTAAGTCAAAGGTTCCTAGCCGATGACGTGTTTATTCTACTGGTGGTCCAGGAGTTATAATGAAATTCTTGTATTCTCGTGTAAAAACATGATAGGTGCAGTGAGCGATATAGAATTGGAACTTAAGGATCAAAGTTGCAGTTCAATTTTGAAAGGAATGTCTCGAGCTCAGAGAAAGCACGGGAGGTTTCAGGCGTTCATAGTATAGTGGCGCTATTTTAGTGTCGCCTGAGAATGGTGTGTTCTGTGGAAGAGGATTTCACGTTTTGATCTGTGGATTTTGATTAGCACTACCGAAATAGCATGGTTGGTGGTCATTGACGTCCAAATTTTGCTACCTGGTGCGGAAGGTTGTGGGAGTATACCCCACGAGATGATCGTATGATTGTGGCATGTTAGTCATTTAAGTGGTAAGGATTGAAATCAGGCATGAAGATTCTGGTACTATCGCTGATTGGGGACTTTATGTTTGAGAAACGCTTTGTTCCTTTGGTTGCGGACTGTGGAAGTTGTTCTCGATTATACGGTTGACTGTATATGTCATGGATAGGGTCAATATGGATCTCTAGGAGGTTATTGACCTATTTTAGGATGATCGGAGTCGACTTTGAGGTCTATGGGTAGGCCTGATGTGAATGTATAATCTATACCAAATCAAATATGCTTATTCGGCATAACATTGCTTATGGATGTATCTTCGGGCGTGGTGGATGTTATTCCCGCCTTTGTCTATTTCAGGTGCTACTCTTCAATGCCATGTAGGTTGTGAGACGGCTTGATTATTCACACATGTGTTGGGACCCTACATAGCTTATGGTTCTACATGAGCGTGATCGCTCTCGAGATGCAGGTCGTTTATTGCACCTTAGTCGTGTTTGGCATTTTGTAGCGTATGGCGCTATCTGTCTCCCTTGGGTTGTGTTTATACACTAGCGTGCTTGTACTCAATATTCAGGCATTTCGTATGTATGAGCATTTTTGGCTCGATGGGTATTTCCTTATGGATTGTTATGTATGGATCGGGTGGCGCGCCGCCAAGAGTATGATATTTGGATCGGGTCGTGCGTTGCAACAGTATCATGTGTGGATTGGGTTGCATGCTGCAACAATGAGATGTTGGGTACGGTTCCTTGTACATACCTTGTATTTATGTTTCTCATCTTTGAGATAGGTACATAGTATTTGTTTGGCTGTTTTATTCATTATGCGGGCTGGATAGTTCTTCACCAAAGTTCATTTTTCCTTATTGGTCATATTCGAATTGTGGCTTGTTAGCGCATTGATGGCGTCGTATGAGATTGTAGATGGTGTTTGAGGTGTCTTATTGTTCGAACAACTTGTACTAGGTGAGACGAGGTTGTTGGACCTAAAATTAGTGCCATTGGATTTGTATAATATATGTTGGTGTGGGAAATGTCACTAAACAATGTACTAGGAGAGACTCCATGAGTTATTGATTTGGTCGGTGGTTATGAGTTTCTACACATATCTTTCATCGTTGCAGTTTTGCGAGAGTTGGAACATGGCTTATATGTGTTATGAGATATATTACAGGCATCAAATTCATGAATTTGCAGCTATTGTGGTAGGAGGAAGTTACTACGGTCAAATGAGTTATGCGGTGCATGGTTTGATTACAACATGGGTGTATGATCATATTTGGGTACGGCTTGTTGAGGCTGATACAGTGTATGATCTCTGGAATTAGACCTTGTAGAGAATTTCAGATGTTGGAATTTTGTTCTAAGGCTTGCCGGCTAAGATAGCAGGAAGGATCTTCAGTCTGGGTTGGACTAATATGCGCATATGGATTTCGGTAGCTCGGGTAGGTGGGCAAGATGGAACAGTGATTTGATGGCTTGGAAATAACTCTTGGCACATTCGAGAACGAACGTATGTTTAAGTGGGGGAGAATGTAACGACCCAACCAATAGTTTTGAGCTCTATCATGTCGTTCAGTGGTTTGTGACTATGAGTAGCTTCACTTCATGTATTATGACTTGCACGTGTAGTTGGATTTCATTTTCGAGAAGTTCAGAATTGATTTGGAAGAATAATTCTTAATTCGGATGCTTTAAGCTGAAAGAGTTAACCATGATTTGAATTTTAAGTAAACAACATCGGATCAGAGTCTTGACGGTTCCGTTAGGTCTGTATGGTGATTTTTGACTTAGGCGTATGTCCAAATTTGGATTTGGAGGTCCGTAGATTGATTTGATACATTTTGGCGAAAGTTGGAAGATTGCAGGTTTGGAAGGTTGATAGGTTTGATCGAGGGTTGACTTTGTTGATATCAGATCCGGATTGTGATTCCGAGAATTGGTATAGGTTTATTTTGTTATTTGAGACTTGCATGCAAAATTTGAGTTCATTCCGGGTTAATTTGGCATGGTTCGGCTTGAGTTTTAGAAGTTTAAAAGTTTATTAGTTCATTACGCTTGAATTGATGTGTGATTCATAGTTTTGATGTTGTTTTGTATGATTGAGGCCTCGAGGAGGTTCGTGTTATGTTTTTGGACTGGTTGGTGTGATTGGATGGGGTCCCGGGAGCCTCGAGTGTGTTTTGGATGGGTTTGGGTTGTGTCGCGCTCTTATTTGATGTTTCAGTGTCGTTTCTTTGGGCATAAAAGGTACTATATTTAGAAAATTACCCTTTATTTGTGATTTGATTGAACCATTAGATCTGTATCGCAATTACGGAATCATAGCAACATGAATCGTCGAATTTCGATGTCGTACATGAGAGTTATGTCTATTTTCGTGTCAGGAAAGATTGCTGGTTTTTGGTGCGAGCTTTTGTTCTTCGCGAATGCGAGGGAGGTCCCGCGAACGCGAAGAAGGAGTTTTGGGTTGACCGGTCAACATGAAAAATCTCTTTTCGCGAACGTGAAGGCGATGGACAAAAATCACTTGGGCAGTGTTTTAAATAGGCAGACTAAGTATTTTGGTATTTTGGGAATATTTGAGTTCTAGAGCTCCATTCTGGGCATTGTTTTCGTCTCAACAAGGGGGTAAATATATAACCTTTATTTTGATATTTTCCCATGATTATTTTCGTTGGTTATTATTTTTATCCGTATTTGGATTGTAAAAATTAAGGTTTTGAGCCCCAAAGTTGTGAAATAATAAATCCTTGATTGGAGGGTCAATTCATGGATATAGACTATATAAGTTATGGGTAATATTTATTTTCGATAATTCTTAAAATCCGGGTACGTGGGTTCGGGGGTTGACTTTGTTGACTTTTCGAGGGGAGTTAGGAATTGTTATAAACTACTAAATTATGAGTATTGGAGTATATTTCGATTGGTTTGCACGTTATTTGGTTAGTTTCGGTTCGATGGGCATAGGTTTGAGGTGTTAGAGAGGCGCTAGAGCCGGTTATCAGATTTCGAAGCAAGGTAAGTCTGCTGTCTAACTTTGTGAGGGAGAAATTACCCCATAGGTGATGTATTTGTTATGTGCTACTTGTTGTGGAGGCTATGTAAATACGAGGTGATGAGAGTCCGTACATAGCTAAAAATCATGCTTATGTCCGGGTGGACTTAGGACTATATCATGCGATATTTGTATTACCTGACCTCAACTTGTTAGTTTAATTACCTACACTTATAAATGTTATTTGATTAGAGATCATGTTAGGTCGAATCTCGACATCTTGTGTTGTTTGATGGGATATCCGATTACTAGTACAATTATGCTTACTTTATGTCCATGTTCTTGTATTGCAAACACGTGACTCATAATTCAATAAATTTCACCTCTTCTTGTGAATCGGGCAGAACGCCTCGATAGTATAAATGAGATGCATCTATGGTTTGCACTGGTCGACCCTCGGCAGTGTACACACTATTCTGGATCGGGCCGTATGACCTCGGCATAACTCGTGCGTAATACCGATAGGAGTCCGAATATTCATGAGATTCCCCTTGTGATTAAGATCTGGTAGTTACATGTTATGCTTTATTAGCTTGAGATATCACTTGATATTCCTCACCCGTTTGAGGTAGCCTTTGATTTCTTCCATTTGTTGCGATAGTACATGAAATTTGAGAAATTTATGTTGTTATCAGGTTGGAGGGATATGTTAGTCATAGTTCTTACCCTATTATTACTGTTGTATTTCATATCTATTTTTAATTTATTATGTTAATTTATTCGACCACTAGTAAGTGTCGATGTCGACCCGTTACTACTTCTCCGGGGTTAGGCTAGATATTTACTGGGTACGTGTTGATTTATATACTCATGCTACACTTCTGAACTTATTGTGCATGTATGTTTCTGATGGTCATTTGGGCGCGTAGGTGCAACTGTCGAGGGTACTTTATGGTGAGCTGTATTTTATGTTACGATCTGTAGCACACAGTCTCCATCATATTTATTTACTTTATCCTGTCTATGTCATATTCCAGACAAAGGTTGTATTATTATTGTACTTCATAGTAGATGCTCATGCACTTGTGACATCGGGTTTTGGGATATCCTAGTTATTATTTATTGTTTTGCTTAACAATGTCACACATTTATTTTATATTTTACCAAATTGTATGTACCATGATTTTTAATGCATAGATTTATTTATTTAATAACAATTCATGATTTCAAAAGTAATAAATTGAATAATTAAGCTGATAGTTCATTGTTGGCTTGCCTAACTGTAACATTGGGTGCTATCATGGCATATAGTGGGAATTGGGTTGTGAATGACTCGACAGAAGAATTTTTCGGTTCATGGTTTAGAGGTTCGGCATTTAGTCCCGGCAGAAGAGAGGCAATTAGACTATGGATGTTCAGACTTTAGTTGGTGGAGTAGCAAGATTGGATATTTTCGAATTTTGTAGAAATCTTGTTTGTTTTATGGTGTTGCCGTTCTTGTTTGAACTCATTAAGGCTCGTCAGTATGATGGTCTTCATTTGTTCGCCTTTGAGGTCACAGGGTTGCGGAGTGGAACCTAGGAAGCGGTTACCTGAGATGACGTTGTATTGCGACTTCAGGGTTGGATCGATGTTTCTAGTGTTGATGGTTTAAGGAAGATGATCTTTAAAGAAGGCTTAGAGTTGATGGCAATCTATTTATTCTAGTTCTACGAAAATGGATCGTGTTGTGGGGCGGCATTATTGGTGGCAAAGGATGGAAAATAACTTTATTGGATATGTCTTGCGATAGTTGATTTCATAGCAGGTCAAGTGCGTGTAGTAGAGGTCGATTAGTTCTCTTCGGAATCTTGCTAAATCGGATTGGAAGCGGAAATATATCGTATGGATTCTGCGGTAGGATAGCCGCATGCCTTGTGAAAGTTTAGAGCGATTGGGGTCAAGGTGGACAAATAACTAAGTTTGGTATTTCGTTTGAGGTAGTGGCTTTGATACTCAGGAAGTTTGGATGTGACGAAAAGTGTTTGCTTGGAAGGTAGAGGAACGAGAGTGCTTGATAATCGTTTTTGGGTGCTATATGATGTCGGGTTTCAAACGTATTGTTGGACCTTTAGTTGAGGGAAATGAACGGGCTCTTACAGCTGGTGGACGAGTAAGGGCACATGGGGACTTATTGACTTCGTGGTGGTTGTGACCAGAGAAATGCTGTTGGAAAATGTCGATATGGAATTATACAGGTGGGCTATATCCTGTGAGCATGTTATGGGTTGCGTGATTTCTGATAAAGTTTCTTTGAATACTTCTACTTACTATCCAATGAGGAGCATGTACTACGATGCAGGCTTGTATTGCTCGGGAAGATAGCATGACTGTTATGAATTTGATTGCGCATTTAGGACTGCTAATTCAGGATGTGTGATGAATAGTGCAACAAGATCTTGTGAGGAATTTGGCGGAGTAACGGTGTGAGATCATGCTAGCTAGAAGGAGGAGTCATCGTGGGTTCTTGATTTATGTGATGGTAGCGTAAAGCTAAGTAGGGGAGCCTACTGTCTATGACCAGGTCACGTGATTATGCGCCTTTGCAGTTTCTAGTTATCGATACGTTGGTGGATTAGTTATGACAAAGGGAGGAAAACATCATGGGTAATTCGAGTAAGGAATTTGATGGATGTGTGCTACGTTTCACCTTATTGATATGTGAAGGTTGTGGAATGACTCAGATTTTATACTTCTTTTGGATATGATGTACAAGGGAAATGATTCATTTGGTTGCTTCTTTGGAGTATTCGTGTGCTAATGGAGCACTAGTTATCTGGATTTATATATTCAGAACTAGCTAAGAGTGTGTGACTTTCAATAATGGTTCTAGTGGATTCGAGATTTAAGGTGTGGTGCTTAAGGATTTTCGGGTTCGTTATGTGTGGCTGACGATTGGGTTTTGTAGTAGAGTGTGAAGGATACTGGGAGTATTTCTATATTGTCAGCGGGTCTGCAGAGTAGTGTTAGAGAGGTAGAAGAAACGACTTCGGATTCACAGAAATTCTCCTCGGACTGGGTGTGTCAGTTGGAGATACTATTGAGTGCATGGGGAGAGTATAAAGTGGCTTATGGGTAGTGAGGCAACGTGGTCTTGCAGATTGTGGTCACTAGGGGTGAGTGGTTATTGAGGTTCGTTTTCTTGTGGAAAGGAGGGGTATTATTTATGAAGGTAAGTCAAGAGAAAACTAAGGAGTCATTTTAGCAAAGGTTTTGGATCGGCTTGGTAAAGGAAATAATCGGTTCCTTTGGTGCGATAAGGCTATACCGGTGTTTAGTGGTTATACTTGCGGGCTTGGCAGCCTCCATAATTTGGATGTTTTGATGGGATTCAACTCTTACGGCTTGGTTATGTGCAAATAGGTCCTAGAAAGTTATGACGGTCTTGGCCACGACTAGAGGTCTGTGTTTTTTGCGGTTATCGGAAGTTGGTTGCGTGTTGCAAATTTTCTTTTGAAATGAGTTAAGTTAAAGGTTCCTAGCCGATGATGTGTTTATTTTACTGGTGGTCCAGGAGTTATAATGAAATTCTTGTATTCTCGCGTAACAACATGATAGGTGCAGTGAGCGATATGGAATTGGAACTTAAGGATTAAAGTTAAAGTTCAGTTTTGACAGGAATGTCTCGACCTCAGAGAAAACGGGGGAGGTTTTAGGTGTTCAGAGTTTATTGGCGCTATTTTAATGTTTTCTGAGAATGGTGTGTTTAGTGGAAGAGGCTTTCGCGCTTTGATTAGTGGATTTGGATTAGCACTACCAAAATAGCATGGCTGGTGGTCATTGACGTCCAGATTTCTCTACCTGGTGTGAAAGGTTGTGGGAGTATCCCCCATAGGATGATCATATGATTGTGGAGTGTCAGTCATTTAAGTGGTAAGGATTGAAATCAGGCATGAAGATTCTGGTATTAACGCTGATCGGAGAGTTTATATATGACAGACGCTCTGTTCCTTTGGTTGCGGACTGTGGAAGTTGTTATCGATTAGACGGTTGACTGTATGTGTCATGGATAGGGTCATTATGGATCTCTAAGAGGTTATTGACCTATTTTAAGAGGACCGAAGTTAGCTTTGAGGTATATGGGTACGCCTGATGTGAATGTATAATCTATACCAAATAAAATATGCTTATTCGGCATAACATTGCTTATGGATGTGTCTTCGGGTGTGGTCGATGTTATTCCTGCCTTTGTCTATTTCAGGTGCTACTCTTCAATGCCATGTGGAGTTGTGAGACTGCTTGATTATTCACACGTGTGTTGGGATCCCATGTAGTTTGTGGTGCTACATGAGCGTGATGGCTCTCGAGATGCAGGTCGTTTATTGCACCTTAGTCGTGCTTGGCATTTTGTAGCGTATGGCGCTATCTGTCTCCCTAGGGTTGTGTTTATGCACTGGCATGCTTATACTAAATATTCGGGCAGTTCGTGTGTATGAGCATTTTTGGCTCGATGGGTATTTCCTTATTGATTGTTATGTGTGGATCGGGTGGCGCGCCGCCAAGAGTATGATATTTGGATCGGTGGTTTGTGACTATGAGTAGCTTCACTTCATGTATTATGACTTGCACGTGTAATTTGATTTGATTTTCGAGAAGTTTATAGTTGATTTGGAATAATAATTCTCAATTCGGATGCTTTAAGATGAAAGAGTTAACCATGATTTAACTTTTAAGCAAACAACATCGGATCAGAGTTTCGACGGTTCCGTTAGGTCCGTATGGTAATTTCGGACTTAGGAGTATGTCCAAATTTGGATTTGGAGGTTCGTAGGTTGATTTGATGCTTTTTGGCGAAAGTTGGAAGAATGAAGGTTTTAGACTTGCATGCAAAATTTTAGGCCATTCCGGGTTGATTTGGCATGGTTCGACATGCGTTTTAGAAGTTTAAAAGTTTATTAGTTCATTACGCTTGTTTGGTGAGATTTTAGGACTCGAGTAGGTTCGTGTTATGTTTTTGGACTGGTTGGTGTGATTGGATGGGGTCCTGGGGGCCTCGGGTGTGTTTCAGATGGGTTTGGATTGTGTCGCGCTCTTATTTGTTGTTTCAACGTTGTTTCTTTGGGCATAAAGGGTACCGTATTGAGAAAACGAACTTTTATTTGTGATTTGATTAAACCATTAGATCCGTACCGCAATTTCGGAATCATAGCAATAAAAATCATCGAATTTCGATATCGTACGAGAGACTTATGTCCATTTCCGTGTCGGGAAATATTGATGGTTTTTGATGCGAGCTTTTGTTCTTCGCGAACGCGAGGGAGGTCCCGCGAACGCGAAGAAGGAATTTTGGGTTGACCAGTCAATGTGAAAAATTTCTCTTCGCGAATGCGAAGGTCTCCCTCTAAGGCGATGAACAAAAATCACCTGGGCAGTGTTTTTAATGGGCATACCGAGTATTTTGGTATTTTGAGCATATCCCGAGTTCTAGAGCTCCGTTTGAAGTGATTTTCACATATTTGTTCTCGTCTCAACAATGGAGTAAATATCTAACCTTTATTTTTATGTTTTCCCATGATTATTTACGTTGGTTATTATTTTTATCCATATTTGGATTGTAAAAATTGAGGTTTTGAGCCCCCAAGTTGTGAAATGATAAATCCTTGATTAGAGGGTCAATTCATGGATGAAACTGGATGATTTTATGGATATAGACTATATAAATTATGGGTAATTTTTATTTTCGATAATTTTTGGAATCCGGGCACGTGGGCCCCGGGGTTGACTTTGTTGACTTTTCGAGCGGAGTTGGAAATTGTTATAAATTATTAAATTATGAGTATTTGAGTGTATATTTATTGGTTTGCACGTTGTTTGGCCAGTTTCGGAGCGATGGGCATCGGTTTGAGGTGTTAGAGAGGCGTTAAAGCCGGTGATCGGATTTCGGAGCAAGGTAAGCCTCCCGTCTAACTTTGTGAGGGGGAAATTACCCCATAGGTGATGTATTTGTTATGTACTACTTGTTGTGGGGACTACGTATGCATGAGGGGATGAGAGTCTGTACAGCTAAAGATCATGGTTATGTCCGGGTAGAGTTAGGACTATATCATGCGATATTTGTAATACTAGAATTCAACTTGTTAGTTTAATTACCTAAACTTGTAAATGTTATTTGATTAGAGATCATGTTAGGTCGAATCTCAATACCTTATGTTGTTTGATGGGATATCTGATTACTGGTACATTTATGCTTACTTTATGTCCTTTTTCATGTATTGCAACACGTGACTCGTAATTCAATAAGTTTCACCTCTTCCTGTGGATCGTGCCGAACGTCTCGGCAGTATATATGAGATGCATCTATGGTTCGCGCCGGTCGACTCTCGGCAGTCACTATTCTGGAGTTGTCACGGCATAACTCGTGCGTAATACTGATAGGAGCCCGAATATGCTTGAGATTCCCCTTGTGATTGAGATCTGGCAGTTACATGGTATGCCTTACTTGTTTGAGATAACACTTGATATTCCATAGTACATGCAATTTGAGAAATTTATGTTGTTATAAGGTTGGAGGGTTATGTTAGTTACAAATCTTACCCCATTATTATTGTTGTATTTCATATCTGTTTATAATTTATTATGTTAATTTATTAGACCAGTAGTAAGTGTTGATGTTGACACCTCATCACTACTTCTTCGGGGTTGTCACGCCCCAAACTCAAGGAGCGTGACCAGCGCTCAACCGAGAGAACCCGGCCGAGCAAGCCTATTAGACTTCCTTCTACCCAAACTCATCCATGAATAAAGAGGAGATATACTCTATTAATCAATCACTGAGAAGATTTTATCAACAACTTCCTTTTTCATTTCCATTAGTAGCTTCATTCATAACTTCCAAAATTATGAGTTTATAGAATTAATAAAAAACATAATTTCCAAGTACCAACATTTCTAGTTCAATTCCCGACATCAACCATAACCCACAACCTGTCTACGGAGCCTCTAAGTACAATAGAAGAGTAATATGGAAATGCCGGCAACAAGGCCCCGGCTATACCTCAAAACATAGTACATGATAAACAAAAGATACATGACCCCAAAATGAAGTGGGGCTCACCAAATCAGCTGAAAAGAGTATACTGCTATCACTGATCAATGCCGCCTGCTGAAGAACCACCTGCATCCATTAAAGATGCAGCGCCCCCGGCAAAAGGGACGTTAGTACTGTCGAATAGCACTAGTATGTACAGCTAAAAATCCTCTTTCAAAATAGAATGCTCATATAAGAAAAGGCAACACATAGAAACAACAAGTCACAATCAACAATATCCAAACGTCCAGTTAAAATATAATAATTTTCAAAATACGAACTTCATATATAGTTTTGGTTGGGAGATCATTAGCATCGATATACCACCGTCTTTGTTAGCACGGAGTCCAATCACGCCCGATCGGCTAGGCCATCTCCCCACGAACAATGTGGTTTGACATGTGATGTGAAATAAAGTTGTTACAAAGAGTAGTACCACTATATGCGTAATATGGCGTTTGATGACCCGATCAGCTAGGCCGCCTTCCCGCATATGCCGTGTGGGTTGACTTTTCCAATCCACAGAGGTTCCAATTTCATCCCAATTAAGGGGAATAATATCACAATTTTCAAAGGTTCCAATTTCATCCCAAATAAGGGAAATAATCCCAATCCACCCCTACACCGGCACGTGTAGTTTCAGGTATGGGCCTTATGACCCACCCTTCCTCGGTATTGCTAATGATGCTCCCAAAAATAGTTTTGATTTGATTTGCAAACAGAAATATCATAAATACAATTGTACTCACCTCAACATCTTTCAAATTGTATGAATTCTCATTAGTATTTCCAGTCATTCACAACGACAATATTTCCTTGGCTCATTAGGCCATTCATAAGATTCTTTATTCCGGGCACGATGGCCGTATTTCATATTCCACACTTTCACCTCTTTCAATTTCAAAGATCACCATCAAGTATCAACATATAGGATATTTCAAAAATCATATACTTCAAATCCATTTGAAATGGAAACTTCAAACACAAATGGTTTCTTCCCAAAGAATGAGGCATACCAACCAACAATAGAAACACATGAAAAATCATAAACAATCAATACACCATTTACTCTTACAATACTCTTCCCCAGAAATGACAATGTACAATTTCAACACATGAGTATATAGAACTCGAATCACACTGGATATATTTATAAATCAAAGCATTAGTTAAAGCAGCCACTAATGGGCATGAATTTAGTACAAAAACTTTTAGACAATTCTATCTTCGAAGTCATTTTTAAACAATTGAGTCGAGGCTCATTTCACATTCATTATCGCATCTTCTCAAATCATTTGCACTACTAGACACAATCATAACTTAAATTCTTGGCACGTTGGCCACACTCTATATCCCCAATTAACTTATTTTACTTCCAACCATATTTATAGATTATCAATAATAAGATATTTCCAAATCAAGACTTTAGGTACACATATGAGCAATTAAGAGCCTTAAGAATATTGAGATTTTCTCACACAATTTGGCATACTATCTTTGATTGAAACACGACTCAAAGCCATAACCTTTTAATACGTAACCCATACCTTGAAACTTACGGAAACATTATGGAATTCAATTCCAAGAGAGAAAGTTTAGCCAACATACCTCAATCGAGCTTCCTTAACTCTAGAATGATCCGAAATTCTTAGCAATCCCGATCTATTTTGAGACATAACAAAATTGAACCATAATTAGGAAGATATTCATGGTCTCAGCTCATTTGAGCATTTTATCAGACACTAGGTGTGAAAATTTAACCACAAGATTCTTCTACAAGATTTCCTTCACTCCACAACCCAATCCTTACTTATTTCAGCTCAACAATCTTCCCACAATTCTTATTGGTACATGCATGTATAAATAATAATCTCATACCCATGAATCATACTCCTAATCAACCATCTTCTACCCAAATTCGAAATTGAAAACTAGGGTATGGAACCTTACCTCTTAGATGAAGAACTTGTGGGTTTTCCTTGTTAATCTTCCAAGATTTGAGCAAGACTTGATGAATAATTAGCCTAGGGTTTTCCTCTCTCTCTAAAACACTCTCCCTTCTCTCTAAAACATCAGATTTTTGCTCAAAAATGACCCAAAGCGTGTATTTAACGAAGTAGGGTCAGGTTTTAAAAACCCAAAAATGGAGCTCCGGAAAATGTTCTGCGGTCTCATTTGCGACCGGATATCGGTCGCATAATTATAGACCAAAACGATCAAAAAGCTTTCCGTCTATGTGGTCACTATGCGGTCCGCATAACTGTTATGCGATCGCATAATGCACCGCATAACAGTTATGCGGTCGCATAGCCGACTGCATTATTGCCCCCAGACTGGCCTTCTCCTGCTCACTTCTGCGGCCATTATGTGGCCCGCAGAGTGATTATGCGGTCGCATAATGAACCGCATATACGCGCTTTTCTGCCAAAAATTTTCCTTTACTTTTCGGTGCATTGTTCAATCCAAAAAGTCTGAACCGTGGTGAGCAAGCTCGCCGAGAAGATTTTATACCATCCTCAAACACGTAAGCCTACTCTGGCACCACGAAACCTTGAATTCACTTGCGAAATGTACGGGGCTTTACACTGAAATACTTCAAAATTTTCCCGGGTGTTACATTCTCCCCCGCTTAGGATCATTCGTCCTCGAATGAGGGTCAAAATCCGTCATTAGCATTCAGTGTGGTTCAACTGTTGGTTCAAAATTTGGCTAACTCTCTAAATTTTCAAAAATTTTGCCAGAGTCTCGCCTGTAACTGGGCCTATCCACCTGCCAGAGTAACACCAAAATAATTCCTAACAACACATCCACAACTTGACAAAATATCACCATGTATAACAACGTCACTAATCTCATCATTACAGGCATTATACTATCAAGAGTGGTATCTGGACACGAGCTGCACATATTTAAATCATAACACACAGAAGTACCTTCAAATCACAATCATTTAACTATACACTCAAGTGGGAACATTTTATTTCCTTAACACTTTTGCCCCTCCATGTGGTCTCCTCGACTTACAGACTTCGCCATAACACATTAACGGAGACAATCTCAACTCCCGGGCTTTTCTAACAAGGATAGCAAATAGTTGCTCCTCACAATCCCATTATCCCTTATCTTCACCTTATTATACATAGACACATGAAACGTCGGGTACACAGAGAACAATAATAGGGAAACATCATACTCATAGTTTAGCCTATTTCCTTTCAAAATTCCATAAGGCCTAATGTAACTTCACATACTTTACCTTTATTAATATTTCACATAGCATCCTCATGCAGAAAATATTGAGAATAATCCATTCACTTTCTTCAACTCTAAATCTCCACGCCGAACACCCAAACTAAACCTTTGGCAACCTCCAACAATTTCTCTAAGATGTGCTAGCTTGACTATGACCATAAAATTTCCTATCCCATATATTTGATCACGGGATGATGCTTCTTGTTTGACATGCCTGAACCTACAATACTCGATAGATTTGCTACAAACAGGAACAATGAGGTTCAAGATTCGCTGGAAATATTCAAAAATCCATCAACGTGCTGAGCACGGCATTTCAGGAGGTTATATCCTTAGAGACATGAAGGTCACTACCAATAGCGCTGACATGGTGATTCGTTATGGTGACATCACCGGTTCAACAAACGAGTCATAGAGTTGCCTAGTAGGCATTGATAACGTAGGGAAAATGTTCATGATTCTGAGATTTAAAAGAAATGAGTCATGAAAAGGATATCAACAATTATTTCATTCCATTCGTGCCTTATTTGGAAATAGTAAGCCTCAAAGAGAGCTAACACTTATGTGACACCAGTCGCCTCTTGGTATGTAGGGAAAAATCAGTTTATCTCGAAATGAGAATATTCTAGCACCCTGAATATGATATGGGTTTCAAGATACAGAAAGTTGCATTACACTCTTAACAGTAACTAGAACAAGGAATCTAGGCCGCAAACTTATGAGGATAAAAAGAAATTGAATACTTGTGAGATTATTATCATTCCCACAGCTTAACCTTTTCCAATATTTGATCCTATGTGAGAGGACTAGAGATACGATGAGTTTGTCTTTCAATTCAATATGCTCATCATAAGGCTGCTTAACTTTCAATCTCACACAAGTGGAATCATGTAACACTTTGCCGTGAGCTAGACATGTTTTTGCCATAACAACTCTCAAGTTGCCATATCAGGCCAATTCACGGGCAACCACAATACTGGGAACAAGGTGAGTTACTCACTGAGGCATGATCTAGGTGGACATGAAAGTCATACTGAGATGGGTAAACAACAAGACCTCCCTGTGATGATTTTGTGATAAATCTCAAGTTGCTCAGAAACTTTATGCGGATAAGTGGCCCATTTCAATTGGCATGTACGCACATGATAGGTGCTAAGATATACTCTCATGTTACTAGACAATGAAAAGGATTCATGATACTATTCATAAAGGAGTAGAATAATTGTTCAAACCATAGAAGTCACATATACTGACGAGGAAAATAGTGACTCAAGAAAGATCTCAACACTTGGCTGCTTTCCATTGGATATGATACCACATAGGTAAATATTATGGTGATGCATGTATAGGAACAAATGAGTAGATGTTATCCATTTGAATCAAAAGGTTCTGTACAAAATTCATCAGGTATTGTCCCTTGTTGAGAATTTAGGAAAGCAATGGGAAGTATTAACCTAGGGCTATAGCGTAATTCAAGGAACCCATTATAGAACTCAATTTCTTAAGAGGTTGCAAATATAAGGAATTGTGATAAAGAGGCTTCACGAATACTGTGCCTCGTTATAAGAGTAGATACAGAGAACGACTCATAAAGTTGTTTCGGTTCTATCCCAACTTCCATAGTAACATAAGAGGTGACGTATGACAAAGTGGAACTGGGATCAATAAGAATATACACATCATGAGATCGGACAGTCAATATACCTGTAACCGCATCTGGAGAAGCCTCAAACTTTTGACGTCTCCTCATAGCATAAAACCTGTTGGGCCCTCCCGAGATCTGAATACCACCCCTAGCTGTTCCACGCCCTGCAGGCATTATAGTGCCTCTAGCTGGGGGAGGCATTGTGGATGTAGTAGCTACAAAACTGGCGGGCTGTGCCAAACCCTTGCCCATGCTCTGGCAAGACAAATAACAATCTCTTTGAAAGTGGCCCGTCATACCACACTTGTAGCATACCTTTGTACCATAGTGACACACTCCCAGATGGCATCTCCCACACTTCACACAACGGGGATGAGGTTCGCTGAACTGACTCGTCTCACTAACCTGATATTTACCTTTTTTATACATCATAAGCATACCCCTTATCCTTCCTCCAAGCTTCCAATGCAGGATTAACAATTCCAGCACCGGATTGTTTTGTGGGCCTTTGGAATTGCCCAAAGATACCACCTCTAACGCACTGCTGAGCATACTCACAACACGTCGCCAAATGTTCATCCCCGCATGATGGACATAACTGGATAGGTGTACCCAATCTAGGGCATTTGTTCTTCTTGTGCCCCCTCTTTCCACAGCCACAACATATTTAAGGGTCATCCAACATGTTCCCAAGTGTCGCTTCTTGCAAATCACATAATCCGGTTCATTAGCACCAACAACCCTCTTTCGTTTCTTAGATTCTCTCACCACACGATCCGATGGTGTGGTGATAGTGGTAGGAATAAGGACACTTCCCTTAGCAACAAGTTCTTCCAACCCCTCCACGGCTCGACGCATTCTCCCAACAAACTCTTGTGTAATCTCCCCCAGATTCAATGGAGCGGTCATTCCTTCCTCGTTGTTTTGAACTCGTGGATTACTCATCTGAAAAATATCATGAGACATAACAAGGAAATTAGCTTCCTATCTTGAGCTCTATCGCACGATCTGGAGTATCAAAGAAGTGTGAAATTCCTAAATGTCCAAGTAGCCTCCTCATTATAGATGTGGTCGACAACAAACCGATAAGAAGGACTCTACTAGACACGACTCCGAGACATCCTAGGACACTTTAAAACCTTAGGCTCTGATACTAAGTGTGTCATGCCCCAAACTCAAGGAGCACGACCGGCGCTCAACCGAGAGAACCCGGCCGAGCAAGCCTATTAGACTTCCTTCTATCCAAACTCATCCATGAATAAAGAGGAGATGTACTCTATTAATCAGTCACTGAGAAGATTTTATTAACAACTTCCTTTTTCATTTCCATTAGTAGCTTCATTCATAACTTCCAAAACATTACGAGTTTATAGAATTAATAAAAAACATAATTTCCAAGTACCAACATTTCTAGTTCAATTCCCGACATCAACCATAACCCACAACCTGTCTACAGAGCCTCTAAGTACAATAGAAGAGTAATATGGAAATGCCGGCAACAAGGCCCCGGCTATACCTCAAAACACAGTACATGAGAAACAAAAGATACATGACCCCAAAATGAAGTGGGGCTCACCAAATCAGCTGAAAAGAGTGTACTGCTATCACTGATCAATGCCGCCTACTGAAGAACCACCTGCATCCATTAAAGATGCAGCGCCCCCGACAAAAAGGGACGTTAGTACTGTCGAATAACACTAGTATGTATAACTAAAAATCCTCTTTCAAAATAGAATGCCCATATAAGAAAAGGCAACACATAGAAACAGTAAGTCACAATCAACAATATCCAAGCGTCCAGTTAAAACATAATAATTTTCAAAATACGAACTTCATATATAATTTTGGTTGGGAGATCATTAGCACCGATATACCACCGTCTTTGTAAGCACGGAGTCCGATCATGCCCGATCGGCTAGGCCATCTCCCCACGAACATTGTGGTTTGACATGTGATGCGAAAGAGAGTTGTTACAAAGAGTAGTTCCACCATATGCGCAATATGGCGTCTGATCTCCACCCGATCAGCTGGGCCGCCTTCCCACATATGCCATGTGGGTTGACTTTTCCAATCCACAAAGGTTCCAGTTTCATCCCAATTAAGGAGAATAATATCACAATTTCCAAAGGTTCCAATTTCCTCCCAAATAAGGGGAATAATCCCAATCCACCCCTACACCGGCACGTGTAGTTTCAGGTGTGGGCCTTATGACCCACCCTTCCTCGGTATTGCTAATGATACTCCCAAAAATAGTTTTGATTTGATTTGAAAACAGAAATATCATAAAAACAATTGTACTCACCTTAACATCTTTTAAATTGTATGAATTCTCATTAGTATTTCCAGTCATTCACAACGACAATATTTCCTTAGCTCATTAGGCCATTCACAAGATTCTTTATTCCTGGCACGATGGCCGTATTTTATATTCCACACTTTCACCTCTTTCAATTTCAAAGATCACCATCAAGTATCAACATATAGGATATTTCAAAAATCATATACTTCAAATCCATTTGAAATGGAGACTTCAAACACAAATGGTTTCTTCCCAAAGAATGAGGCATACCAACCAACAATAGAAACACACATGAAAAATTATAAACAGTCAATACACCATTTACTCTTGCAATATTCTTCCCCAGAAATGACAATGTACAATTTCAACACATGAGTATATAGAACTCGAATCACACTGGATATATTTATGAATCAAAGCAGTAGTTAAAGCAGCCACTAATGGGCATGAATTTAGTACAAAAGATATTAGACAATTCTATTTTCGAAGTCATAAAACAGCAGTATGGTGGATTCCAAAACATAGCTGTTGTGGACAACACCTTTCTCGACACTCGTGGTGACTTCAGGTTCTATTATTCTTGCTTTGAATTTTCTATTCGGCTCGCGGGAGTTAGTACCTCCCGTTTTCCAGTTTCCCTTTGTTGTGCGAGTTAAATTGCTGACATCTTACCTCGTACTAGTTTATTTACCGTATTAGTGTGCCTGTAGTTGCAACTTGTATTCTTCTGGTTTGGTCTTTTGCCTTGTGTGATAGTGATTCCCCTTACTCTGCCGTAGGTATAGTGGCTGTGGTCTGGGATGGTCGAGTGAGGTCATGTCCTCGGAGGGAACGGGGGGTGGGGCGGGAGGTAGGGCAAGGTTTAGGGGGTGGGGCGGGAGGCAAGGGAGGTAAAGGGAACAAGGGTGTCTGTAGGTTGAGAATTGGGTCATAGAACGTAGGTACATTGACAGGTAAATCTATAGAGTTGGTGAAGATCCTCCAGAAGAGGAGGGTCAATATAGCGTGTGTCCAGAAGACAAGGTGGGTAGGGTCGAGGGCGAGGGACGTGGACGGGTATAAACTTTGGTACTCAGGAGTCCAGAAAGGTAAGAATGAAGTGGGCATCTTGGTGGATAGGGAACTTAGAGAGTCTGTAGTTGAGGTTAGACGAGTAAATGATAGATTGATGATTATTAAGTTGGTGGTTAGAGAGTGCACCCTAAACATCGTTAGCGCATTTGCGCCGCATGTGGGCCTAGATGAGGAGGTTAAACGACGCTTCTGGGAAGGGTTAGATGAGATAGTGTGCTAGGTTCCGCCTGCTGAGAAGCTATTCATAGGAGGGGATTTCAATGGGCATATTGGGTCGACCGTAGGTGGTTATGGCGAGGTGCATGGAGGCTTCGGTTTTGGGGAGAGGAACGGAGGAGTTACATCGTTGTTGGGCTTCGCTAAGGCTTTTGGGTTGGTGATTGCGAACTCTAGATTTCGGAAGAGGGAGGGGCATTTGGTTACTTTTCAAAATGCGGTGGCGAAGACCCAGATTGACTATCTCCTCCTCAGGAGGTGTGACAGAGGGTTGTGCAAGGATTGCAAGGTGATTCCGGGTAAGATACTCGCGACGCAGCATAGGCACTTGGTGATGGACGTTGGTATTACATTAAATAGGAGGAAAAGGTCTACTCGAGGAAGACCGAGAATCAGGTGGGGAGCCTTAACTAAGGATAAAGCCCAAGCATTGGATGGGCGGTTGTCGGCTATGGGAGCTTGGAGGAGAAGTGGTGACGCGAGCACTATGTGGTCAGCGACAACAGACTATATTAGGGAGGCTGCGAGAGAGGTGTTAGGGGTCTCGACGAGCGTATCTGGTGGGCACAAAGGAGACTGGTGGTGGAATAAAGTGGTCCAAGGTAAAGTTGAAGTAAAGAAGGCAGCGTACCTGAAGTTAGTGGGGAGCATAGGTGAGGAGGAGAGGCGAGTGTGCATGGAGAGGTATAAGGCAGCTAGGAAGGAGGTTAAGTTGGCGGTCACAGAGGCTAAGACTGCGGCTTATGGTCGTATGTACGAGGAATTGGGGAAAAAAGGTGGGGAGAAGAAGTTATTCCGGCTGGCCAAATTGAGAGAGAGGAAGGCTCGGGATTTGGACCAAGTGAGATGCATCAAGGACAAAGATGGTAGAGTATTGATGGAAGATGCCCAGATTAAGAGGAGATGACAGACTTACTTTCATAAACTTCTGAATGAAAAGGGGGATCGGGATATTGTGCTAGGTGAATTGGAGCATTCCGAGAGTCATCGTAGCTTTGGGTACTGCAGGCGTATTGAGGTTGAGGAGGTCGTGGGAGCTATGCGTAAGATGAGTAGGGGCAGAGCGACCGGGCCAGACGAAATTCCGGTGGAATTTTGGAAGTGTGTAGGGAGAGCAGGTTTGGAGTGGTTGACTAGCTTGTTTAATATTATTTTTAAGGGGAAGAGGATGCCGGATGAGTGGAGGTGGAGTACGGTGGTTCCATTGTATAAGAACAAAGGTGATATCCAGAGTTGTAACAATTATAGGGGTATCAAATTACTGAGTCATACCATAAAAGTGTGGGAGAGGGTGGTTGAAGCGAGGGTGAGGATGACAGTGTCTGTATCCGACAACCAGTTCGGGTTCATGCCGGGTCGTTCGACTACAGAAGCTATACACCTTGTTAGAAGGTTGGTGGAACTATACAGAGAGAGGAAGAAGGATCTGCACATGGTGTTTATTGACCTAGAGAAAGCGTATGACAAGGTTCCTAGAGAAATTCTCTGGAGATGCCTGGAGGAAAAAGGTGTGTCGGTTCCATACATTATGGCGATTAAGGACATGTATGATGGGGCTAAGACTCGGGTTAGGACAGTAGGAGGTGACTCTGAGCATTTTCCGGTTGTAATGGGGTTACACCAAGGTTCTGCGCTCAGTCCATTCTTATTCGCACTGGTGATGGATGCGTTAACACACCATATTCAAGGGGATGTGCCATGGTGTATGCTATTCGCCGATGACATAGTTCTGATTGATGAGTCGCGAGCCGGTGTTAACGAGAGGCTGGAGGTTTGGAGACAGGCTCTTGAGTCTAAGGGTTTCAAGCTGAGCAGGACGAAGACGGAATACCTGGAGTGTAAGTTCAGTGCTGAGCCAGGGGAAGAGGGTGTGGATGTGAGGCTTGATTCGCAGGTCATCCCGAGTAGAGGCAGCTTCAAGTACCTTGGTTCGGTTATCTAGGGGTGAGGGGAGATCGACGAGGATGTCACACACCGTATTGGGGTAGGATGGATGAAGTGGAGGTTAGCATCTGGAGTCTTGTGTGACAAGAGAGTGCCACCGATACTCAAAGGTAAGTTTTATAAAGCGGTGGTTAGACCGGCCATGATGTATGGGGCTAAGTGTTGGCCCGTTAAGAACTCACATATCCAGAAGATGAAAGTAGCAGAAATGAGGATGTTGCGGTGGATGTGCGGACACACTCGGATAGATAAGATTAGGAATGATGATATCCGGGAGAAGGTACATGTGGCTTCCATTGATGACAAGATGCGAGAAGCGAGGCTTAAATGGTTCGGACATGTTCAGAGGAGAAGCCCAGATGCTCCGGTACGGAGGTGTGAGCAGCTGGTTGTTGAAGGCACGAGAAGAGGTAGAGGGCGTCCTAAGAAGTATTGGGGAGAGGTGATCAGGCAGGATATGGCGAGGCTCCAGATTTTCGAGGATATGTCACTTGATAGGAAGATGTGGAGGTCGAGCATTAGGGTTGTAGGTTAGGAGGTAGTTGAGTCGTGCCTTACTTCGTACCCTTGTGGGACTAGCCATGTAGGGTTTTTGTCTAAGCTAGCTAGTGGCAATGTTGTGGCTTACTATTTCGCTTTTCAGTGCATGTCCTATTTACTAGCTATCGCTTTTGCTTTGCATCTTTCTTCTAGATTTCATGGTGTTCCTATTTTTCTTATGATTGTTGTGGTGATACTAATATTTACTAATATTGTCTCCCTTTGCTTTGCATCTTTCTTCTGGATTTCATGGTGTTCCTATTTATCCTATGATTGTTGTTGTGATACTAATATTGTCTCCTTTTTGTCTTTTTGTCATTTTGTCTTTTTATTTTTTTTGAGCCGAGGGTCTTTCGGAAACAGCCTCTCTACTCCTTCGGGGTAGGGGTAAGGTCTGCGTACACACTGCCCTCCCCAGACCTCATTAGTGGGATTTTACTGGGTCGTTGTTGTTGTATCTTCGAAGTCATTTTTAAACAATTGAGTCGAGGCTCATTTCACATTCTTTATCGCATCTTCTCAAATCATTTGCACTACTAGACACAATCATAACTTAAATTCTTGGCACGTTGGCCACACTCTATATCCCCAGTTAACT
This sequence comes from Nicotiana tabacum, assembly GCF_000715075.1. Lineage (NCBI taxonomy): Eukaryota > Viridiplantae > Streptophyta > Magnoliopsida > Solanales > Solanaceae > Nicotiana > Nicotiana tabacum. The sequence continues at coordinate 115,296,390 of NC_134083.1, forward strand.
TATTTCACTTCCATCCATCTTTATAGATTATCAACAATAAGACATTTCCAAATCAAGACTTTAGGTACCCATATGAGCAATTAAGAGTCTTAAGAATATTGAGATTTTCTCACACAATTTGGCATACTATCTTTCATTGAAACATGACTCAAAGCCATAACCTTTTAATATGCAACCCATACTTTGAAACTTACGGAAACATTATGGAATTCAATTCCAAGAGAGAAAGTTTAGCCAACATACCTCAATCGAGCTTCCTTAACTCTAGAATGATCCGAAATTCTTAGCAATCCCGATCTATTTTGAGACATAACAAAATTGAACCATAATTAGGAAGATATTCATGGTCTTAGCTCATTTGAGCATTTTATCACACACTAGGTGTGCAAATTTAACCACAAGGTTCTTCTACAAGATTTCCTTCACTCCACAACCCAATCCTTACTTATTTTAGCTCAACAATCTTCCCATAATTCTTATTGGTACATGCATGTATAAATAATAATCTCATACCCATGAATTATACTCCTAATCAACCATCTTCTACCCAAATTCGAAATTGAAAACTAGGGTATGGAACCTTACCTCTTAGATGAAGAACTTGTGGGTTTTCCTTGTTATTCTTCCAAGATTTGAGCAAGCCTTGATGAATAATTAGCCTAGGGTTTTCTTCTCTCTTTAAAACACTCTCCCTTCTCTCTAAAACATCAGATTTTTACTCAAAAATGACCCAAAGTGTGTATTTAACGAAGTAGACCCGAGTTTTAAAAACTCAAAAATGGAGCTCCGGAACAGGTTCTGCGGTCGCATATGCGACCGCATAATGGATATGCGGACCGCATATCGGTCGCATAATTACAGACCAAAATGATCAAAATGTTGTCCGTGTATGCGGTCACTATGCGGTCTGCATAACTGTTATGCGATCGCATAATGCACTGCATAACAGTTATGCGGTCGCATAGCCGACCGCATAATTGCCCCCAGACTGGCCCTTCTCTTGCTCACTTCTGCGGCCATTATGCGCCCCGCAGAGTGATTATGCGGTCGCATAATGGACCACATATACGCGCTTTTCGCCAAAAATTTTCCTTTACTTTCCGGTGCATTGTTCAACCCACGAAAGCCTCAAACACGTAAGCCTACTCTGGCACCACGAAACCTTGAATTCACTTGCGAAATTTATGGGGCTTTACACTAAAATACTTCAAAAATTTTCGCGGTGTTACAAACATAGGGGAAAACACTAAAGACTTTTACCTAGGCACGAGGAGATGAAGAATCAACCGTTGATTGTGAAGATGCATCGGCCAAAGCTCTAATGTCCAGAGGTCACTACGTTTGACCTCTGGACACGAATAATAATGATGAAAATCAGTCACGCATGCTCTAATTCGAAGGATGAGAGGAGAACATACAAGTTTCAATTGCATGATTTAGGTCTATGGTTTGGTTTTGGGGGATTTGAATTAAATCTACGAAAGTGGAAAGAAACCGGCGTGATTCCTAGCTAGGAGGGACAAGAATAGATTATTCGAGGTTGAATCGATTGACCTTGCACAAATTTGTGCAAGGTTTTTTTATTGATGGGGGTTGAGGGTTTGAGAGAAAAGATAGAGAAAGGGGAAATGAGTCGGCCGGTCAAGGTTAGAATGATTAGGGTTTGATGTGTCTCTAAGGTTAAAAGTAAAAGGGTGAAATGTGAGCCGTTGGATCTTTTGATCAACGACACTGATGTTTCGGAGAATAGAAATTAGTAACAGGTTTATTATGGAAAAATGATGGGCGTTAGGTCTTTGTAATCCAACAGTTGAGATAAGATCTAGTAGGAGTTTAAAAGTAAAAGAAAAATGGGGATTAACTGTGGACCGTTGATGAATTAGATCAACAGTCCATATGCGTTATGTTTTTTCGGTGAGTGTTTGAGAGTGGTGGCATGGCACAATGCTATTGGTTTAGAGGAGATGGCATGGATTGCCAACTTGGATGGATGTGGTGGGTTCCAGACCGGGTCAAGCACATTGGGACTGTGTATTTGGGTGAAATAAGCTAGAATACAAATTTAAATAGTAGCCACATTGTAGTTAATAATTAGACAATTTCTATTATAATCCGTTTGAGTTTTAACCCCTTTTCTAATTATATTGATTAGACTTAACTTATCCCAATTAAAGGCAATAAAATATAATAATCTAATATATTATAAAATAATGTAATTAATTATTGACTTATTAAAACATTTCATTTATTGAATTCTGAAACTAATTTTGGTTAATTTAAAGTAATAAGGTAGTATAGTTATAAATTAAAGACTAATTCAATGAATTAATTATAAAACATGTTTATTAAAATATAAAGGTTATTCTAATAGTTCAAAATAGTAAGAGTAACTTATTTAATAATATTAATATCAAATTACTATTATTTCAACAATATTAATTATTATATTTTAAGAAAGATACGAATTATTGATTAGAAAATAGTTTAGCATATTTATTGCTAATTAACAAGTATAACTAATTTAATTTTAAAAGAGAGGGTCAAAATTGCTCGTCAACAACTGCCTCTCTTTGACCGGAGATGATGAAAGAGTTTTCGGGCAAAGAAATTGACTTAGACCAACTTTGTCCCGACTCTAGGCATGTAATTGCAAGGATGGTATATGGATTGGAAAGATCATGAGTTTGGAGATTTAGGGGCTGAAGTTTGGCTTTGAATCTCCTACATACCTCGGGCTCAATAAGAATCGGGCCTCATGTAATTCTGGAATGATGTTTTGGAGATGGCGACACTTGCAAGAATTGCCCAGTATCCTGTTATGACGATACTGCAAGACAGAAGGGTTTTGGAACCTGGGTGACTTCACAGACTGTAGCTTGATTAGGAGACTTGTGTAAGTCCCCTCAAGATTTCTTATAAATATGAGGCTTTAAGGCCTGCTCTTGAGTCGCTTAAGTTTCGTCTTGCCTTCCACAAGAGATTATGGAGTAGAACCAAATTAGAAGATCACGGTATTGAATGTAGGAGGTGTTTGGGGAGGTTTAGCATCTAAGGAGAGCCCTAGAATGTCACGACCCAAACCGATAGGCCGTGACAGGAACCCAATGCCTTACTCAACCGAGTACCAACATAACGTATCTTTCTTATCATACCATCATGGGTAAGTGGGCTAGAAGGGCTATCATGAGATAACCAAACTAAAACATAAGGGAATACTCAACATATGATGACCCAACATGATACACAAATTTATACATGTGACCTACAGGCCTATAAGGCTGACATGATCATTTGTACACACAAACCATAGGCCGACAAGGCCATACAAGTATCCATATACATGACCTCTGTCTACAAGCCTCTAAGAGTACATAAACGTCATAAAGGTCGGGACAGGGCCCCGCCATACCAATCAATATATGTCCAAATCATACTTACCAAATAGGCAACTCCGGAGCAAGTGGAGTGCACCAACACCTTCCGCTGAGCTTATAGCCTACTAGGAGGACTGTCAACCTGTCTATCGGGACCTACCGGCATGAACGCAGCACCCCCAGGCAAAAGGAGCGTTAGTACAAATAAAGTACCGAGTATCTAAGGAATGAAAAGTAGTATATAAAAGACATGAAAGAAACATAGAGTAAAGAACTCAACCTATAAGTTTGAATAGCTCTGTAAATCATGAAACATTTATAATGTCATGCATATGTGCATAAATTTCATATCATGCACATGTATATGCGTACATAACATCATCAAGCCTCTGAGAGCATCCCATCATATCATCTCGGCCTCTGTGGGCGAAATCATCAATGTATACCAGCTGATCAAGTGGTGGTGCGTATATAAAACCATAACATTTTCCCATACCCCATATACATATAATATACGCGTATATAATGCCATCTGGTCATGAGTCGATGTACATGTATAAATGAATGCAATGCATAAGAAGTAAGTCAACAAGATCTCACGGGATGTCATAAGATCAATAAGCCTTCGATTAACATCATGAAATAGTCTTTATCAACTTAAATATTTTCTTAGACCCATGAACAAATGATATAATAATAGGACACATGGGGAATCAAGAACATAGGCAACCCTAGTACTTCTAAGAATATAGTCATTTGTGAAAGTTTCGGGTTTGCTCGTTTCGTTTGTATCATGCCAAAAGGAAAGAAGGGATAGCCTTAACATATATCATGTCGTCAATGTAACTCAACAACAAGCTTATGACAACTAGCGTTCCAGCCCTATAACAAAGCAATACATTTACAACTTAGATGGAGCTATTATATCACGTATCTCAAACGATAACTCGATTCTAAAATAAAACGGGCAGTATTTCCCCTAATTTTACTGCCCCCTTAAGCCTTCTATAGGCGATATACAAACACAATACAATCAGCAACTCAAAAATGACCCAACTACAATTCGGGACCTTCAATACAACAAAACCCCCAAATATACCATACCACGCCCAATCAACAAGTTATCAATTAGCCTGAAATTTCAACGATGAGCGACCAGACTACTACCCTACCACATGTGGCATTTCTCCACGCCATTCATCCTTTCAAACTCAATAAATCAGAAGCACAATAGGGCAACATGAGTGTACTACAAAATAGTCCACTAAAAGTGAAATAAATCAAAGTCACGACTTCCGATCACCGTTCCGTTAGTTCTAATTATTAGGAAATGAATTTATCAACCTTCCTTGGTATTTAAAAGCTTAAATATAGAAAGTAGACATTTTCTTAACTATGAAGTAGCTTCCAAAACTCAAACTACAAAAAAAGAGGCGACATAGCGATACTTACGTTGTAGGGATCGTTCTAATGTTATCGCTTCTTGATTTCGTACTCGGGATGTTAATCTTCTTTGAAACCCTAGAAGAGAGCTTAAGGATATGTATATGGGTGTTATCTAGTAGTGTTATATGGAAAAATGAAGAGAAAGATGATTTAAAACCTATATATATCAACTTTTAAAAAGTCAAAGAGGTGCTAGCTTGGCACCCTAGCATTTGCACATCTTCCGATGCTTATATCTTTATATACAGATATCGTATTAAGCAATGATTAAGAGAGTTGGAAAATAAATTCCAAGATATTCAATTTGGTATATATTATGTCCCAAAAAGACCTCATATAATACACGAAATGTAATGCTCAAAAAGCTTCAGTGATACACCTACTTGTCACCTATACAGTCTGCGCAGTCTCACGAACCTGCAAATATCTCTCTACTCTGATGTCGTATTGATGGACGGTTTAATGCGTTTGAAACCATACTCGTAGATCTAAAGTTTTATATATGGTTCATAATGTAATTCCAAGTATATTTGAATAAACACTCTACTACATTTGACTTAAGTTTCAGCACATTATGAATGTAACTTGTGACGACCTTTGCCAACTTTTGTTCCACAACTCTCTTGACTTCTAAATATAATAACGACTATCATACGACTAAAATAACTCATAAAATAACCTCATTATAATGTTAATAACCCTTGTCTCACCCCAAAGTGCATGTTATAACATTCCAAACTTATAGACTTTCGGCGAAACTTATTTTTCGTTTAGCTTCTAAGCTTTCCAACCCTCTTGGCACTTGTTATTCATGATCTTAAAGATTTGTAACCTCCAATGTAACATGATTAACTTACTTTATGTACTTTCAAAAATGATCTCATTTTTGAACTTATATCAATTGACTTATGACGTACTATCACGTACGAAAACATAGATGTAACAGAGAAATAAGCTACGTTGGGAACTATGCAATGAGCTAAAGTTTCAGATAAATTCGTTCAAGAACCAACTTCAAACGCCTGCAACTTCCTAAATATAAGAAGTTAGGTGGTGATCTACCTATCAAATAATATCCCTTTGAGGCCAGTTTCCAATACATCAATTCGTTTGTTATTTGGATATTTGTAAAGAAAGTTATGGTCATTCTATCGGACACTGTCCCATCTGCTCGCTCAGCTGCGCGCTGAGGTTGTCAGGTGTGCGTCAGCGCACATAAGAGGAGTTTTCTGCCTTGTATGCGCACATAGATGAGTGTTCACTTGCCCAGGTGCGCGGTAACGCACATAAGAATCCTATAATACCCAAGGCCGGGGAGAGAGAGTGGCTAACTCATTTCTTTGAGCTAGGGCTTGCTCTAACAAATGGAATCCATCATATACAGCCCTCCCATGAACAAAGGTAATATTTATTTGAGTTGATTACTACTCCTAAACACTTATATTAACAAGGATTAATCTTGAATATACATAGATTTCCATTCAAATTCCCCAATTGGTCAAGAACACTACAAGATTGGATTTTCAAGAGTTTCACTATAAGAGATTATAGTTGTTTAGTGTGGTGGACCATCGTAGTATTATTAATAGGCGAATTTGAGGTATGTTGGCTAAACTCCTTTTCTAGATTCGGAATCCATGAGTTCCTCGTAATTTCTAAATGTGTTTTGTTCAAATGCCTATCCCAACTGTCCAAATTGCTTCCGAAGATTGATATTCCTAAATGCTTATGTAATTGAGTCACATTCGAATTACCCATATCCTATGATGCTTCCCCTTCGTGGGAAATTGTTCAAATATGGTTGTTGTAACTAATTCATAAGATTTGAATCCATGTGTTAATTCTAAATCACCATGCTCTCCCCTGTAAGTATTTCCAATATGTTTGAGTTCTTACATACTCATGAGTTGAAGCTATGGATATCATGCTCCCCTTTTGGAAAAAGTAATCCAAGAACAAATGGTGTATTAATCGCGTATGATTTTAACTTGTGTTTCGATTGCCAATCATTATGATCCAATCTTTGAAAGCAATTCAATGTGTTTACGGTACTTATTACTAATGAAATTAAAGATATGATTTCCAAAATATTCTATATATTGATGTTTAAGATAATGATCCTTGGAAGTAAAGAAATGAAAGTGTGAAATATGAAATGCGGCGATCGTGCCATGAATGAGTAACATTAGGTAGGGTCAAGAGAGCCAATGAAATGAAGATGTTGTGAATGGTTAGAAGTGCTAATAAAGCGATAGATGGTATGAAAGGCTATGGGATGAATACATTTGTATTTCTATTTCCTTTATATGCAAAATATTTTTGGGAGTATCATTAGAGCACAGAGGAAGGGTGGGTTATAAAGGCCCACACCCGAAACTACACGTGCCGGTGTAGGAGACGATTGAGAGACATAAATTTTCTTGTACTATGATGAGATTATTCCCCTTAATTAGGATGAGTTTATTGCTAACATCTATTCATATCACTATGTCGACCCACACAATATTGTGAAAAGACGACTTAGCCGACCGGGTGGTGATCAAACACCATGCCGCGCACATGGTGGTTCCTCCTTCTTATTATTATATTTGATTCGTATCACCATGTCAATCCATATTCATTCGTAGTGAGACGGCTTAGCCGATCGAGCAGAGATCAGATTCCGTGCTATGTGCATGGGGGGTACTGGGTATCCATATCCACCCGCATACATTGGGGTGAGACGGCTTAGCCGATCGAGCAGAGATCAGATTCCGTGCTATGTGCATGGGGGTACTGGGTATCCATATCCACTCGCATACATTGGGGTGAGACGGCTTAGCCGGTCGAGTGGTGATCAGACTTCATGCCTCATTCATGGTGTGACGATCGATGACTAATGATATCCCAACAAAAAAATGTTAATGCTTATTTGAAAATTGGTTATATTTTAACTTGGCAGTTAGATATTACTGGTTTTTCTTGTTGCTTTCATAATTCTCTCCTTCTTATATTGGCATTCTATTCAATGAGAGGGTATTTAACTTTACATACTAGTACTATTTTATATGTAGTAATGTCCTTATTGTCGGGGATGCTGCATCTTTAAGGGATGCATATGGCTCCGAAGTCGGTGGCTCAGGTTCTTGATAGGTGTGCCCTCTTCTCAGCTGACTCTGTGAGCCTACTCTATATCGGGGCCGTATGTTTGTACTGACACTTTTACATTATTTTGAGGTATAGTTGGGGCCTTGTCACCGGTATCTCTATACTATTCTCATGTCATATGGGCTCATGAGATTGTAGCGGGTCCATCATCTACCCCGGTGCACTTTGATAACCTTTGTTTGGTGTCAATCATGCGCTCACAGAGAAATTGTTAGTAGGGGTGTTAATTTGTGTTGATCATAGACCCGGCCTTGCCCCAGATCTAGTAGGTTGTATACGGGTAAAACTGAGTCCAATGAGCACCCCGATTTCCTAGTGAGGCAAACGAAGCAAGGACGTGACTGTAAGGAATCAGAATCAGAGCCATGAGCCTCTCGTATCAGGGCCCGAGCAAAACGCCTGCCCTCGGATCCATCGAGACCATGCACCACAGGTCTGGTTCGAGTCTCAAGAGCTCGGAGAGCATGACCAAAGGGCCGCACACGATTAACAATGTATCATGATATCCGTGCCCAATCGGATATCATGGCGTAATTCTCGGCATGTATCGGCGGAAAATCAGTGACTAGCGAAAAGGAAAATTTTTACCTTTCTTAAAATTGTATCTAGGGTAAAACTCCCCTACTATATAAAGGGGAAGCTAATTATTCATTGGGCACACTGTAACACGTATACTAGGCAATATAGTTTTGTTCTCTCTATTTCTAAAAGTTATTCAAAGTTATTGTTTTTGTTCATAAGTTCTTCATAAAGTGTAAGCTCAGAACCGAAGGCAGGTTCCTTGTTAAGTCTTTAACGGAGCTTGGACTCACTATCATCATTGGTTTGGCTATTTACTATATCTTTTATTTTCTTTATCTAACGTCATTAATCACGTGTATTGAATTAGTCCACATATCCTTAAAACCGCGTATAAGTTCAATTTTCATCCATTTTTAAGTGAAAACATGGGTTATACCACGAAGTTTGATAGGTGGAAGAGTAGAATTTTTAAAGGATATTTTGAAAAACTATTTTATGTTTATGACAAACGCCGTTGTTTTGGATTATGATAAAGTTCCTTCTGGCGCGAGTATCGTCTCTACATGGCTATGTCCTTTCATATATGCCCATGATGACGTAGCTTCTCACTATTGTGATCACGTCCTAATCTAAACAAATGAATTACAAAGGCATTCCTAGGGTTATGGACGAACCTTTTCAGGTTGCGTACGTTTCCAAGTAGAATCAGGCCTAAACGCAGTTTGAGGATGATAAAATGATGAAATAGATTATGATGACCGAGCATGACTCAGGTAGCCTACATATCCAAATGGAATCAGGTCAAAACGTAGTTCGATTATGATAGATGCAAAGAGATAAAAATTTGAAATAATATGGCCGAGTCGGAATTAGACTGCCTACATATCCAAATGGAATTAGGCCAAAACATAGTTCGATTACAATAGATGACTGAATCCGACATCGATTACCTATGTATTCCTGCCAAAGGAAATCAAGTCGTGGCGTAGTTCCAATACATACAAAATGACATTTGGATTTTTATCACAAGAGGGAGAAGGAAGAATACCGGACCCTACGTGGGTTGCCTGTGTATCTCACCGACGGAAGTCAGGTCGAGCATAGTTCTGTTACAACAAAACCCTAATTCTATTGTCTTCAAATGTAGTATCTTTTGACCACGTCTGAATTGATGGGCTTCGTGCTGACCATGCCATCCATTTCTGCTAGAATCGATGCTCCTCTCGACAATATTCGATGGACCACATAAGGACCTTGCCAATTCGGCACGAATTTCCCCTTGGCCTCTTCTTGATGGAGAAATATCTTCTTTAACACCAGTTGCCCCGGTGTGAATTGCCAAGGTTTTACCTTTCTGTTGAATGCATTGATCATCCTATTCTGATACAGTTGACCATGACACACTGCATACATTCTCTTTTTGTCAATGAGCGTGAGTTGTTCTTGATTGACACATATACAATTTGCATCATCCATCTTGGCTTCCTGGATAACTCTCAAAGATGGTATCTCGACATCTACGGGTATCACAACTTTTGTGCCATCTACCAACATGTATGTCATTACCCTAGTGGTTGTTCTCATAGTAGTGTGGTAACCCAGTAAGGAAAAGGATAGCTTTTCATGCCATTGCCTGTGGTTGTCCACTATCTTTCATAAGATCCTCTTGATGTTTTTGTTGACTACTTCAACTGCTCCATTCATTTGTGGCATGTAGGCTGTGGAGTTTCAATGGACGATTCTAAACGTCTGGCAAATCTCCCTCATGAGACCACTATTGAGATTGGTTGCATTGTCAATTATGATTGACTCTGGAATTCCGAATTTGCAAACTATGTTGTTCCGAATGAAATCTTCCACCACCTTCTTCGTGACAACCTTTTATGTAGAGGCTTCGACCCATTTGACGAATTAGTTGATGGCTACCAAAATTAAACATGTTTGTTTGATGCGGCGGGTTCTATAGGTCCAATCACATCTATGCCCCAAGTGAAAAATGGCCAAGGAGAACCCATTGACTTTAACTCATTCGGTGGAACCCGAATGAAATCCCCATGGATCTAACACTTGTCACACTTCTGCACGTAACGAATGCTATCACTTTCCTTGGCCATCTAAAAGTATCCAACTCTCAAAATCTTCTTGGCTAAGGTGAATCCGTTCATGTGAGGCACGCACATTCCTGGATGTATTTCTTCCAATAACCTTGTTGCTTCAGTAGCATCTACACATCTTATCACACCCAAGTCCGGGGTCCTCCAATACAGGACTTCTCCGTTAAGGAAAAAGTGATTTGCTAGTCTTCCTAATGTTTGCTTCTGACCATTGGTGGCATTTTATGGGTTTTCTCTTACTTCGATGAACCTTTTGATGTTGTGGTACCAAGTCTTACCATCTGGCTCTTCATCTACATGGAAAAATTATGCATGTTGGTCTCGAACATCTATCTCAATGGGGTTGATGTAATTTGTTACACCTCATGTTTTCATACGTGAAAGTGCGCCATAAATAAATTAATGGAAGCTCGGGAATGAGATGTTACATCCTGCATTTTCGTACGATAAAGTTTCGTCGTAAGTTCGTGAATGAGATTATTGTAAGATTATAAGTATTATGCTATTTCAAACAAGTGATGAGTAAATCCGTGAAGGTGAGAGGGTAAGCAAATCGAAGAAAATGAATTTCGTCAAAATTTGACATTTTGGGGAAAAAAACGGTCTAAGCTATAAATCCCGTATTTATGGACTAGTGCCATACAAGGTACCACATAGCCATGATAGTAAAGTGTATAAAGTGTATTAAAAGTGAGTAGCATTTTATGATAATTCTTAATTATGTGGATAATTGGTTTATTATTGGACTAGTGGGGATTAATGAATTGATTAAGGAATTAAGTGGGTGACTTTTGGATAAGTCTTATAACTACTTACGTGGCAGCCATATAAGAGCCACTAGGTGAATCTTAATTAAATTGCAAGATGGCAAAATTTAACGAGTTAGGCACTTCACCTCATTTGGTAAAAGAAAGTTATCAAGAAATGCCAAGAAATGTTACGGCCTAATCATTCCTTGCTTAAAATAAGCAAATGCTCCATTCTAATTTAAAAATATTATGATCAAATTCAAAGGAAAAATTCAGCAACTTATTCAAAATATTGGCAACGTGATTTTGCTACAAAAATCATACGAGACTACGTAATGTTATAGCAACGAGATTTTGTAATTTTAAGGGAGTACAGTGCAATCTTTCTCAAGAATATCATATGGATCTTTACCTACTTCGATCCGCCGTTACGTGAGTTGTCGCAAAAGACGGGTGTTGGAAAAATTGTCAAGAGAATTGGCTCAGGTATGTTAAGGCTATCCCATCTTTCCTTTTGGCGTGATCCAAATAATACAAATGAAACGAGAAAAATATGCAACTTTCATAAATGACTCTATTCATAGAAATAGTAGGGTTGTCTATATTCTTGATTTCCCATGTGAATTATTATTATATCTTCTGTTCATGGGTCTCAGAAAAATACGTATTTGATAAAGTTTATCCGAAAGGCATATTGATTTTATGACATTCCAAGAAATCTTATTAACGTATTTCTTATGCATTTCATGCATTTATACATGTACATTGACCCATGACCAGATGGCGTTATATACGTGTATATTATATGTATATGGGATATGGAAAAAGGTTATGGCGTTATATACGCACCACCACCTGATCAGCTGGTATACGTTGATGATTTGCCCACAGTGGCCGAAATGATATGATGGGATGCCCACAGAGGCTTGATGATGTTATGAACGCATATACCTATGCATGGTATGCCATTTATATGCATATGCATGACATTATAAAAATTAAATAATTCACAGAGCTATGCAGACGTACATGTCGAGTCTTTTACTCTATGTTTCTCTCATGTCTATTATTTACTGATTTTCATTCCTTACATACTCGGTACATTATTTGTACTGACATTCCTTTTGCCTGGAGACGCTGTGTTTCATGCCCGTAGGTCCTGATAGACAAGTTGAGAGTCCTCCAAGTAGGCTATCAGCTCAGCAGAAGGTGTTGGTACGCTTCATTTGCTCCGGAGTTGCTTATGTGGTTAGTATGATTAGGACATGTACTGATTAGTATGGCGGGGCCCTGCCCCGACATTTATGACATTTATGTAATCTTAGAGGCTTGTAGACATATGTCGTGTACGTGAAAGATTGTACGGCCTTGTCGGCCTATGTTTTGAGTTTATAAATAATCATGTTGGCCTATTAGGCACGTATGTCACGTGTATATGATGATGTAATAAGAAATATATGTTACGTTGGTACTCGGTTAAGTAAGGTACCGGGTGCCCGCCGCGGCCCATCGGTTTGGGTCGTGACATAATTCTTATTCGGATGCTGTATCATAGATGACAAAGTTGCAAGAGTGTCAGCGAACTCATTCTGGATTCTGGGAACATGCTTGAACTCGATCTTGGTGAACTTCTTACACAACTCCCTTACGTAGTGCAGGTGTGGAAGGATCTTGACATTCTTGGTGGTCTATTCGCCCTGAACTTGGTGTACCAGCAAATCAGAATCTCCTATGACAAAAAGTTACTTGATGTTCCTGTCATCTTCCATCCTAATCCCGAGGATGAATGCTTCATGTTTTGCCATATTATTTGTGTAAGGGAACCTTATCTTAGCTGAAGCCGAATAATGTTGTCCCGACTCTGAAATTAGGACTGCTCAAATTCCTACTCTTTTGAAATTAACCACTCCAACGAAAAATATCCTCTATCCTGGATATGACTCTCCTCCCCTGCAAACAACACTTCTTCATCTAGGAAATATGAGGTAAGCGACTCTTAATTTGTCCACCGGGTTTTCTGCAAGATGATCGGCCAATGCTTGTCCTTTGATAGCTTTCTGTGTCATGTACACAATATCGAACTCACTGAAAAGAATCTGCCATTTGGACAACATTCCTATAGGCATCAATTTTTGGAATATGTACTTGAGCGGGTCGAGTCGGGATATCAGATATGTCGTATATGCCGATAGATAGTGCCTTAACTTCTGAGTGATCTAGGTCAAAGTGCAGCAGGTTCGTTCTAACAAGGTGTATCTGGCTTCGTACGGTGTGAATTTCTTGCTCACTTAATAGATGCTTGCTCCTTCTTTCCAGTCTCATTGTGTTTTCCCAACACATCCAAATGCATTATCCAAAATGGACAAGTATAGAATTAATGTCTTTCCCGGTTCAGGAGGAACTAACACTAGCGGACTAAATACTCCTTGATTATGTCGAAAGATTTCTAACATTCTTCTATCCACTATGAAGCGTCATCTTTCTTCAATGTAACTATCCGACCGATCATTTTGAGCATTTGCATTTCGCTCGATGGTTTGAGGGCATGAGTAGCTCTGTATAATGTATTATGACTCGTGTGTATCATCGGTTTCGGTCTTCGGGTGATTCAGAATATGTTTGGAAGGATGAATTTCATGTTTGAAGCTTTAAGTTGGAAGATTTGACCAAGTTTGACTTTTCAGTATTTGACCTCGGATCAGAGTTTTGATGGTTCTGTTAGGTCTGGATAGTGATTTTGGATTTAGGCGTATGCCCGAATTTGTACTTGGATATTTATAGAAGGTTTAAGCACTATTTGGCGAAAGTTGGCTATTTGAAGGTTTGTAATGTTCATAAGTTAACTGTGAGTTGACTTTGATTATATCGGGTTTGAATAGTTGTTCTGGGAGTTGGAATAGGTTCATATGTTATTTGAAACTTATATCCAAAATTTGGATTCATTCCGGATTGGTTAAGCTTGAATCAGACGCTTGGTTCGAAGTTAGAAATTTATGAACTTAAGAGATTGATCTTGATCGACGATTCGTGGTTTTGATGTTAATATGTGTGATTTGAGGCTTCGAGTAACTCCGTAATATGTTTTGAGACTTGTTGGTATGTTCGGCCGGGGTCCCGAGGGGGCTCGGGTGAGTTTCGGTGTGGTTTTGAACCATTTCTAGGCCATTTTTAGTTGCTGGTTTTTGGCTACAGCAATGTGCATCGCGATCACGGACTTTGGGTCGCGTTCCCGATGAGTAAAATGGAAAAGTGTTCGCGGAGGGTTCTTCGAGTTCGAAGAAGAAATTCTGCTGACACATAGCTGACTTTGAAAACTTATATCTTGCCATCTATAAGGAATCTGGAGATGATCCAAAAAAGAAAGTTGTAGCCCATGGTGTGTAGTTTTAGTAAAATTAAACCGTTTGTCATTTAGAGTTTTGCAGAAAACGTTATAGTCATTATACTGGAGGCTATCAGGAAGAGTTGGGCAAGCTTGTTGGAATTTGTTCATCGCAATCACAGGGAAATTTTTGTGATCGTAAAGGGTAAAAATTGATTTGGAATATTTTTTGAATCGCGATCGCAATTTTGGGGATCATGATCGTGAAGAGGGACCCATGGCAGTGCATTAAAATATCAAATTTCAGGATTTTGAGTTCATTTTAGCGTATTTTGAGCTATGGAGCTCAGATTGAGGCGATATTTGAGGTGCTTTTCACCCCATGGATTGGGGTAAGTGTTTTATACTCGGTATTGATTTCATTCCATTATTTCATCTTCGTTTTTTGCATTTGATTGATGATTTCAAAGAGAAATTAAGGGGGGGGGGGTTGTCTAAAATTTCATAAAGTGAAGTTTTGAGTCTTGAACATCGATTCGGAGTTGGAGTTTAGTGAAATTAGTTTGGTTGGACTCATAATTGAATGGGTTATCAGATTTTATGCATTTTTTTGGGTTTCGAGGTGCGGTCCCGAGTTTCACTTTTTTGTTGACTTTGAGTAAAAGTGTAAAGATCTGACCTTTATTAGTTGGGATTGTATCCTTAGGCATTATTTGATATTTTTGAGTTGCTTTTGGCTAGCTTCGAGCCGTTCGGAGGTGGATACACGCGGGATGACATTTCTAGAGTGTCATTTGGCTTGGTCGGTATTTGTCTTGGCTTGTTTGAGATAATTATCTTATTTAAACTTGGTTGAGGCACTAGTTGCCTGAATTATTTGCGATAGCTATGTGCTGTGGGTGCGCACATGCATGGGGTTTGAACCCATGTGCTGACACCGGGGGTATTTATCCATACTCGGGTTGTGTTTAGACTATGATAAGCCTAGAATTGATTGTTAAACTTTAATCTATGATGTTTCTCATATTTGTAATATTGTGTGAACTATTTGAGTCGTGCTTGAGGCTACATAGAGGTTTAATCCCTGAATGAACTTGATAAATGCTATTCTTTGATGAAATTGTTGTTTAAGCTATGATAGCACACTCTGCACATGCCTACACTTTTGCATGTCATTTATACCAGTTCAGGAGCATGATATTTGTTATTCATTCATCACATACGTGTATTCTTGTTTATTTGCTCCTGTGTGATATGATTGGACTGGATGCTTGTGACCACGCCGGGCAGATTGTGTTGTTATGCCTATGATCATGCCGGACGGATTATGACATTGTGCATGTAACCACGCCGAGCGGATTGTGTTGTTATGCCTGTGACCATGACAGGCGGATTATGATACTGTGCATGTGACCACGCCGACAGATTGATATTATTAGCACGTAAGTTGTCCGTGCAGCACATGAGTTTTCCGTGCGGATCCAGATATTGATATTATAGTATGTGAGTTGTCTGTGCAGCATGTGAGATATCCGTGAGTTTGATATTATTAGCACATGAGTTGCTCGTGCAGTGTGTGAATACGGATCCATCCCCCTAGGGTCACCCTATCATGTTTCTCTCTTGATGATGTACACACGGACTATGAGAAACCGACGAGTTTCTTGTTGATGTGAGCTCTGGGAGAGCCGGTTACTGTTATTGGATCGGGTTGTGTGCCATAACGGACTGATATTTGGTTATTGCATTTCATCTTTACTTGAAATTTCCCCGACTGTTTACCTGATTTTACTTGCATATATTCCTTATATGCTGGATTGTTTACTGAGCAGAACACTTTAAAACAAAGAATCATGAGCATCAAAGTGGTTTTACCTGAGATTTCCTATTTTGATCATGTATCTGTTCTATACTTGTTGAAATTATGAACTGTGCAGGTGCTAGTGAGTATCATCTATAGTTCTTGATTTTTTACCAAACCGATGTTAGTTCGGATACTTATTGAGTACATGGGGTCGGTTGTACTCATACTACACTCTTACACCTTGCGTGTGGATGTTGGAGTTGTTGCTGGTATTTTTGGCAGGAGATGGCATTGAATATGTACCCGCGTTCCAGTTATGGCTATCACTTGTCCTTGGTAGCTTTAGATTTGAATGTTGTTCATGTACAATCCAAACCAATGTGGTATTTATTTTAGTTCAGTTTTTGTAAAATTCTAAATCTTAGAAGCTCATGATTTGTACTACCAGTCCTTGGGATGTTGTATAAAAGTTTAGTTATTTCATCATTATTTTCTCAGTAAATCTCATTTGAAATTGGATTATTGTTAAATTTGCTTACCTAGCGGGTTGGGTTAGGTGCCATCACGACTAATTGGATTTTGGGTCATGACAAGTTGGTATCAGAGCTCTAGGTTCATAGGTTCTATGAGTCATGAGCAAGTATCTAGTAGAGTCTTGCAGATCGGTATGATAGCTTCCATACCTATCTTCGAGAGGCTACAGGGCATTAAGGATAAACTTCCCATCTTTCTTTCCTTATCATGCGGCATTGATTTAGCTTGAAGCATATCTCTTTGAATTCCTTCCACTCACTCGTATGCGCATGTGAGCGCTCGATATCAGTTCTACATTGACGGCTTGTGGATTCCATGGATGAGGTACGAGTTGTGTTTTTTGTGCTTTGGTGATGGGCCAGTCTGGAGGACTCAAGGCCCGGTTGGACCGCAGCTTATGCTCAGTAGTTACAGTTGTGTGAGCAAGTGCTTCTGGACTTCTATATCCAATTGTGTCCCTGTGAATGAGACTGGTGGCTCGGTGAGTGGTTGGATGGCTATATGATGAGTAGGATGTGACTGCGGGATGTGTTCAGATGATTTAAATCTAACGGGAAGGGTTTTCTTGAGATGTGAAAAGGACTATTGGATGCTCAATTTCTGCGGATGTGTCATACAGTCTTGAGTTATGAAGGTTTTTGAGATATTCTTTCATGTTATTTCATTTGTGGAACGAAGTAGATTTTCATGTCTTGTTGATGAGTTCAGACTCAGGACTTTATCCAAGAGTTAAGATTCTAGCCCTAGCCTTCAATTTCAAAATTTGGATTGGGAATAGGTAATGGGGAATGAGGTTTTGAGAATAAGGGTTGTTATTTATGCATGCATGTACTTATAAAGGTGGTAGGGAGGTTGTGGAGTATTTGTGGGTGGCCTATTGAAATGGGGATTGATTGTGGGGTAAAGGAATCCACCATTGAAGAACCTTGAAATCATAATGCCAACCTAGTGTTTGATAAAATGATCAAATGAGCTAGACCCCCGAGTATATTCCTAATTATAATTCAATTTTGTCATGTCTTTAATTAGATTGAAGTCGCTAGGAGTTTCAGAGCGTCGTACTAAATTAAAGAAAGCTCAAGTGAGGTATGTAAGCCAACCTCTTCTTGTAATTTCATGATGTCCTCGTAAGTTGCGATTATGATTGGCTAAATTTCGTATTTCCCGTGTTCCAAGTCCTTCCTACTAAATTTGATTGTTCTAGTATAAGTGTTGTGATGGAAGACGTATGTACTCAATATATGTTTAAATAATCCCATCATGTTATGATTCCCTCCGAGAATGTGATCTAGTATGACCAATGTATTAAAGGTATTGTGATTTAAAAATCATGCTTCAATTGCGAGTTAGTATGCTTAATTGTGGAAGAGGAACTCAATGTAATCAAGACTCTTGTTGCTCATATATTTACACTTAAAGTATTGATTTGAAATTTCCTTATTGTTGATGAACCATGAAGATGCTTGGAAGTTATAGGGGTGAGTATGAAATATGAAATACGGCCGACGTGCCGAAAATGATATTACAATTGTGGCTACTAGTGCCAATGAAATAGAAAGGTGTGTGAATGATTATGAAATGAGCTGTAATTCCTTTAAATAATAAATGTTTTGGGAGTATCGTTTAGTCATCGAGGAAGGGTAAGTTGAAATAATCGAACCCCGAAACTACACATGCCGGTGTAGGAGTGAGGGGTAAAATACCCGTGTGAGGTGTTGAGATTTTTCCCTGAATATGGGATGAGATTGATGTGTTGAGGTAATTCCCCTTAAATGGGATGAGATGATTGCTAGTGGGAGGTGATGTAACGTCGACCCACACGACATTGTGGTGAGACGGCTTAGCCGATCAGGCTGAGATCGGACGCCATGCCGCACACATGGTGGTGTTGTGAGTGGATGTCTCGGGGTGAGACGGCTTAGCCGATCGGCCTGATATCAGACTCCGTGCTAAAAGCACGGTGGTGTATCGGTACTAAATAACTCCCAACTTAAAAACATTGAAATTTACTTGAAATCTATCTTTCTCCTAACTTAGTACTTTAATATTGTTCGAGGTTCTCATTAATTCCATGTTTCCTTCTCATCTTACTGTTGCTCGTTCTATTGAGAGGGTGTTTAGTTTTACATACTAGTACTATTCCATATGTAGTAACGTCTCCTTTTGCCAGGGGCACTGCATCTTTAGTGGATATAGGTGGTTCCACAGTAGGCGGCCTTGATCAGTGATAGCAGTACACCCTCTCAGCTGCCTTGGTGAGCCCCACTTCATTTTGGGGTCTTGTATCTCTTGTCTCCTACGTATAGTATTTTGAGGAATAGCCGGAGCCTTATTGCCGGCACTATCCTACTACTCTTTCATATCTACTAGAGGCTATGTAGACATAGCGTGGGTTGTATCTTGTTTTGCGAAAGACAAATAAAGATATTGTATTTGTATCTCATGTTCCACTTCAAACTATGAAAGTGTATGTATTTTCAAACTTGTTAATGACGCAACTAATGGTAATGAACTGGTGTTGTTCACATGACCCCTCATTGTCTAATTAATGAAATATATCTTCTCTTTATTCATGAGTGAGTTTGGTTAGAAGGCATTGTACAGGCTTGTTTGACTGGGGTATCTCATGTCACGACCCAAACCGATAAGCCGCGGCGGGCACCTGGTACCTTACTCAACCGAGTACCAATGTAACGTATCTTTCTTATTACATCATCATAGGTAAGTGGGTCAGAAGGGACGTCATGAGATAATCAGAGTAAACATGAGGGAATACCCGACATAAAATGACCCAACCTGAT
Source organism: Nicotiana tabacum (assembly GCF_000715075.1). Taxonomy (NCBI): domain Eukaryota; kingdom Viridiplantae; phylum Streptophyta; class Magnoliopsida; order Solanales; family Solanaceae; genus Nicotiana; species Nicotiana tabacum. The sequence continues at coordinate 115,316,203 of NC_134083.1, forward strand.
ATAGAAACTCATACCTGTGACATACGGGCCTATAAGGCCATGATCATTCGTACACTGAACATAGGCCGACAAGGTCATACAATCTTTTACGTACATAACATCTGTCTACAAGCCTCTAAGAATATATAATTGTCATAAAGGTCGGGACAGAGCCCCGCCATACCAAACAATACACATCTAAATCATACTGACCAAACAAGCAACTCCGGAGCAAATGGAGTGCACCAATATCTTTCGCTGAGCTGATCGCCTACTTGGAGGACTCTCGACCTGTCTATCGAGACCTGCGGGCATGAAACGCAGCGTCCCCAGGCAAAAGGGACATCAGTACAAATAATGTACCGAGTATGTAAGGAATGAAAATCAGTAAATAATAGACATGAGAGAAACATGGAGTAAAAGACTCGACATGTAAGTCTGAATAGCTCTGTGAAACATTTATATTTACAATACCATGCATATGCATATAAATGTCATACCATGCATAGGTATATGCGTTCATATCATTATCAAGTCTCTAAGGGTATCCCGTCATATCATCTCGGCCACTGTGGGCAAATCATGAACGTATACCAACTGATTATGTGGCGGTGTGTATATAACGGCGAAACCTTTTCCCACATCCCATATACATATAATATACGCGTATATAAAGTCATCCGGTCATGGGTCAATGCACATGTATAAATGCATGAAATGCATAAGAAATACGTTAATAAGATTTCTCGGAATGTCATAAAATTAATATGCCTTTCGGATAAACTTTATCAAATACGTATTTTTCTGAGACCCATGAACATAAGATATAATAATTATTCACATGGGGAATCAATAACATAGACACCCCTAGTACTTCTATGAATAGAGTCATTTATAAAAATTGTGCGTTTACTCATTTCGTTAGTATCGTATGGATCATGCCAAAAAGAAAGAAGGGATAGACTTAATATACCTGAGTCGATTCTCTTGATAATCCCTCTAACACACGTTAATTGCGACAAAACATGTGACGGCAAGATCGGAGTAGGAAAAAATTCGTATGATATTTTTGAGAAAGATTGCACCGTACTCCCTTATAATTACAAAATCTCACGTTGCTTAAGATGCTATGAAATCATGTTGAATTGTCATGAAATCTTGTTGAATTTGTTGAAGATGATAAGTAAATTTGTATTTGAATTCTTGTTGAAGACCGTAGCTAACACTTTGATATATGAGATCTCTCTTTGAATTAGAGAAATTTTATGCCTTAAATGGTGTGGGTCCACATACTAATGACTAAGCTACAAAAATTCCTCCAAGTGTGCCACCTTTTATGTGACTTTAAGAGTCACCATTTGGCTTTGATGTGCTGCCACGTTGGGAGATGTATTTCTTATCCAAATCTTAATTAATTACCCACTAATCCTTAGTTAACTTGTTAATTTCTTTCATTAACCAATTATCCACATAATTAAGAATTATCTCAAATTACTTAAAATACTACTCACTTTTAACACACTTTATACACCTTACTATCATGGTCATATAGTACCTTGTATGGCACTAGTCCATAAATACCGGGTATTTTAACTCGGGCCGTATTTTACCCAAAATGTCAAACTTCGACAAAATTCATTTTCTTCGATTTGCTGACCCTCTCACCTTCACGAATTTACTCGTCACTTGTTTGAAATAGCATAATGCTTATAATCTCAAAATAATCCCATTCCCGAACTTACGTCGATTAACTTACGACGAAACTTTAACGTACGAAAATGCGGGATGTAATATCTCATTTTTGAGCTTTGATCAATTTACTTATGACGTACTTTCGTACGAAAATATGGGGTGTAACATCATTCCCCCCTTTGGAACATTCGTCCTCGAATGTTGACTGATGCACTTATCATTTTCATAACCCATAACTCTTGCGAATACTTTAATACTTTTCTTGCTATTTAGGCCATTGTTCTTTGAATAATTTCCAAAGTCCGGGGTATTCCCACCTTTAAGCCTCTTTCTCACACCATGACTTGTAGTCGGAATCCTTCTAATTTCGTAACTCTTGCTATCTTCTATCATGCAGCCTGTATGACTCTAACTTTCTATGTGCGCCTATGCGACTCTTTTCTTCTCTTTCCTCCAGCTTTTAGCCAATCTCTAGGCTTCACTTTGTGTTCATATATAAAATTATGTCAAGCTGTCCCTCTGGGCGTCATTAACTTTACTTCATCTAAGTAGGCCATACTATACCATATTTCTTATTTCGATTTATCGTTATTGAGGTCTGCTACCAAACTCCAGGTTACTCTCGTTGCTTGTCCTATATGCGTGAATCTAAGTCTTTTAATGCTTCTTCATTACTATTCAACTTAAGACTGATGGCCTAATCTCATCTCGTACTTTGCAGCTTTTACACATCCATTGTTGATTTACCTCAATGTTGATCTGCAATCTTCCATTGATAACTTGAAACTTCTTACGTAATATATTGCAACAAGGGCTTACGCTGTATCATGGAACATTTGAAGTGATTTTCCTGATCCACCTGGGGGCGATACTATACTTTTATAACCATATTTCATATCATAGTCATCCCAATGTGATTCACTTGCGTGGGTATTTTTATCCCGTACAATTCATGAAATCCTCTTCAAATTATTACTCAATCGAAGGCCCAATCGTCATCCTTTATCTATCATAATTACACCTTCATTGTACTATCAGGGCGGCATTCCATCTCTTCTAAATGCCATTAGTCTTAGACTCCTTTGAGTTCACTCAGGCTATACTGAGCTTTGTATAACTTAGAAAAATCATCAGCTCTTCTTGTTTTCATGGGCTTAATCCTGAGGACTTATCCATTCTCGTCACCTTCTCACTCGCCCTTTCTTATCCTTACTCCTGTCTTCCCAAAACTTTGTCGCTTTACCATACTTTAGCTTGCGACCTACACATATCTATTTATACTACTCGCAACCTTCCTACAACTTGCTTGCACCATAGATTTCCTCGTGTTATTCTAAAACATCAAGCGAGACATCACATCATCTCTAACTCTTTTTTATTCTTTTAACTAGACCTTTCGATACCTAGAAACCATAGGCTAGAAGATATGCCACCGCCGCCGCCGCTATCATTCCTGGATATTGAATCCCCGCACTTCTTGCCCTCTATCCAAAGTATGGACTATTCACAATCTTCTGCATTTGAGTATCTCGGACGTTGTTCACCTTTACCTTACTTATCCTACAATATCGCCTCACATCTTCTATCTCTTTCATAACCTCCCTTCCACATAGGTATAATTCACATTCACAACTTGAAGCTCTATTATAATACTTGCACCTCTGGTGCATACACAATCCGGTGGGAGCTTCATACTAACTTCTTATAAGGCTGGTACTCTTCTAACTGGCTTTATCGTAGAGCCGTTATAGAATATGGTTGTTGTACTATCTCTCTTGCACCTCTGATATTAAGAGTGATTCCATTATGTTCTCAATCATGATGTCTATAATTTTCTGGGTCCAATAATCAGACTCATGATTTACTTCATTGATGTAACTCTTTAGTTTCCTCTTCCTTCTGATCAGCCTTTATGTAGGCTTAAGCTATCTTCCGATCTGCGGCTCATGGTATTAGTTATTACTTTAGCCTTTCATGGGCGCTATGGAATACACATGATACAATCTTCTGACAATTCAATCCTTTGTCTATGCCCTGGGCTCAATTCCTTCTTTTAAGTTATACCGGAGTCTTCTACGGCTGTATGAATGTCAATATATATACTGCATGGAAAATATTCCGAAATCTTAAGTGCGTTCATAACGTAACTAACTTTGGATCATTGATCGAATAATTCCTTTCATTCCTTCTCATCTTTCTTCTCCCTTGTTGCGTGCATACTTAGCTTATCTTAGTTCCCACGCATCCCGAAATTTTCGTACAACTCATATGATCTTGAATATCACTTTTTGAATTTTTTTTTCTGTTTATTAGCCACGATAGGTGCCACTTTCTTATGGAGTGCATACAATGTTGTTGTGAGACTGTTGTTACAAGACCATTTCCTCTTTAGGTCATTGTGCTTAGGTTGAAGCCTTTTTCCTTATTTCCTCAGCTAGTCTTTCATTGTAGTACTTAGGGAGGATCCTCTAACTCTTGTAAAGATGCAAGCTTATCACATCGTATACTTGACGGAATTTTTTGATGTCCTTCCTCGCCTATAATTATCCGTAGTTATTTATTTCCATGCCCGTATGCTTGTATGGTTACTTCTGAACTGATATTTTGACTATCTTCCCAGTGGCGTTCTATTTTATTTACCTTTAACTACCCCAACTCCTATCTGAATAATTCTCAAGGGTCACGATGTCATATCTGCGAGACTGAATTCCCCATGTTGGGGTTCACTCTGTTTATCTTGCATGATCTATTTTTTTATCTGTATCCTCTTATCTAGCCATAACTAGGCTCTTCCTGAATCAATTACTAAGTATTCGTTGGCCCAATCTCATAGCAATATTCCACGTGATCTTTCTTGTGTTATTTCTTTTGTCTTAACTTACGTCTCGCACTGTCTCCTTATTTACCAATAACATCTCGGGCAGGAACCCTTACTTCCACTCCTTGACGTCGTGCTTGCATAATGTTCTATAATCGTAGCATATCTGTAGGCTTTGAATAAATGCAATCTCATTACTTTCTCATTGTTATCGCATTCTTCCTTTACCATTCCATAGTTACTAGGACCATTTAATTCTGACTTAATGCCACATCACTTTATATTCCCCCCTTTAGGGAAGTACTAAGATTTAGTGCTATGATGACGTATAGATGTTTTACCTCTTTATCTTTGGCATCTTTTCATATCATCGATGACCCTTACTTGCCTTGCGGTAATATTTTTTTGTATCAAGGATAATAAAATTCCTTACTCGCGAGGGTGACACTTAGTGTAACTGGTACATACAGTCCCTTAAGCTTAACTTTGCTCACATTGCTTGCTTTAGGGAAGTGTCTTCCTGAATGACCATTCTCTGAATTTTTCATGAATCTTCTTTTGTTGTCTATTCTATTATCGCCGGAACGAAATCTGAAATTCTCATGATGTCGACAATTATCAAATCACTCAGTCCCTAATCCATATTTAGTTTACCTTGTTCACCAGCCCATACTGATTTCTATTACTCTGGGGTCTAACTTTTCCTTCTGGTAATCACGCTAGAGTCACGGACTTATTTCTCAAAATGAGGATATGACTTTATGGCCTATACTCTTGTGTTGTCTCAAGGCCTATCACCTCTCGTCTTTTCTTTCAATTGACTATAGACTCTGTAATACTGTCATCGTTTTGATCTACCGTTGTCATCCATGTATCACAGCTTACTCATAATGCTTCATTAACTCTCTTCTTATTTCCCCCTAATATTTATGTCTATCACTTTATTCTGAAAACTCAAATAAGACATTCTTTTGCTTTTAGCTCCCATTGCTCCATCTGGCTTTTCGGGTTGCCTAACATTCTTTCTCTACTAGGGACGAGAGTCACACTATGATAATATTTATCCCTTCTAGGCTTCCAGTGCCTATCTTTGTAGTACTCATATCTAGTTGTACTATTTTAGAGTGCACCATCTTGGCGTCTCACAAGGAGATCTATTAGCACATTTGCATTATCCTTCGGAAATGTCAGGTAACGCTAACAATCCATTTACCATTTTGGGTTACTCTAACCCCAACCGGATCCTGATATCCTGTTCTTCTCTTAAGACATATCTGTTAGCTCCCATAGGGCATAATTTAGATGGGTGTAGCTAATTGTATATATCTTCATTACTGTTGAAAGTAACTCGGATTGCTTATATTTCTCTCCTTGAATTGTAAATACTGTTAATCTTCATTAACTGGGTACCTCGCACCCTTCTTCACCTTGCTTCTTTTACTTGCTGAAACTTGTGTCTATCTTTCGATTCTCTTATTCCTTTTTACCATATGAGGGGATAGATATTCTTTTCTAAAGGCTCCTTATCAAGAAGCTTACACATCTTAGTACACATGTTCTGTTGAAGACCTCACATTTATTCATCATAAGCATAATGCAAAATCGAGTTCCTCTGACTCAACTCTTCCACAGCCACATTCAATCTCTTACCAGCTGTCTTTTGGATGCAGGTATCGTATTATTTCGAATAAAATAGAGTTTAGGAAATTGACTTCTTACAACTGAGCTCTACCACACGATCTAGAGTAAGAAGAAAGAGTGACAGTCCTAAATGCCATGTAGCTTCATGCTTATAAGTGTGGTGCACAACACACCCATAAACAAGACTCTACTAGACACGGCTTGCAGACTCCCTAGGACAGAACTGCTTTGATACCACTTTTGTCACGACCCAAACCGATGGGCCGCGGCCGGAACCCGGTACCTTACTCAACCGAGTACCAACATAACGTATCTTTCTTATTACATCATCATAGGTAAGTGGGTCAGAAGGGGCGTCATGAGCTAACTAGAGTAAACATGAGGGAATTACCCGACACAGAACAACCCAACCTGATATAAAAACTCATACACGTGACATACGGGCCTATAAGGCCAACATGATTATTTATAAACTCAAAACATAGGCTGATAAGGCCATACAAATACCCATACACATGACATCTATCTACAAGCCTCTAAGATTACATAATTATCATAAAGGTCGGGACAGAGCCCCGCCATACCAAACAATACACATCTAAATCATACTGACCAAACAAGCAACTTTGGAGCAACTGGAGTGCAACAACATCTTCCGCTGAGCTGATCGCCTACTTGGAGGACTCTCGACCTGTCTATCGAGACCTGCGGGCATGAAATGCAGCATCCCCAAGCAAAAGGGACGTCAGTACAAATAATGTAATGAGTATGTAAGGAATAAAAATCAATAAATAATAGACATGAGAGAAATATGGAGTAAAAGACTCGACATGTAAGGTTGAATAGTTCTGTGAAACATTTATATTTACAATGCCATGCATATGCGTATAAATGTCATACCATGCATAGGTATATGCGTTCATATCATCATCAAGCCTTTGAGGGCATCCCATCATATCATCTCGGCCACTGTGGGAAAATCATCAACGTATACCAGCTGATCAGGTAACGGTGCATATATACCGTTGTAACCTTTTCCCATATCCCATATACATATAATATACGCATATATAATGCCATCTGGTCATGGTTCAATGTGCATGTATAAATGCATGAAATGCATAAGAAATACGTTAATAAGATTTCTCGGAATGTGATAAAAATAATATGCCTTTCGGATAAACTTTATCAAATACGTATTTTTCTGAGACCCGTGAACATAAGATATAATAATTATTCACATGAGGAATCAATAACATAGACACCCCTAGTACTTCTATAAATAGGGTCATTTATGAAAATTGTGCGTTTACTCGTTTCGTTTTATATCGTATGGATCATGCCAAAAAGAAAGAAGGGATAGCCTTAACATACATGAGTCAATTCTCTTGATAATCCCTCTAACACACGTTAATTGTGACAAAACATGTGATGGGAAGATCAGAGTAGGCAAAAATCCGTATGATATTCTTGAGAAAGATTGCACCGTACTCCCTTATAATTGTAAAATATCACGTTGCTTAAGATGCTACGAAATCATGATGAATTGCCATGAAATCTTGTTGAATTTGTTGATGATGCTAAAATTCCCACGTTACTAAGATGATAAGGAAATTTGTATTTGAATTCTTGTTGAAGACCGTAGCTAACACTTTGATATATGAGACCTCTCTTTGAATTAGAGAAATTTTATGCCTTAAATAATGTGGGCCCACATACTATTCTAGGGGAGGCTTGCTGCCACGTGAGGCTCTTTAGGCCTTATCCAACATCTTTATTAATCACCCACTAATCTTTAGTTAACTTGTTAATTTCCTCCATTAATTAATTATCCACATAATTAAGAATTATCTCAAACTACTTAAAATACTACTCACTTTTAACACACTTTATACACTTTACTATCATGGTCATGTAGTACCTTGTATGAAACTAATCCATAAATACCAGATATTTTAGCTCGGACCGTATTTTATCCAAAATGTCAAACTTCGACGAAATTCATTTTCTTCGATTTGCTGACCCTCTCACCTTCACGAATTTACTCGTCACTTGTTTGAAATAGCATAATGCTTATAATCTCAAAATAATCCCATTCCCGAACTTACGTCGATTAACTTACGATGAAACTTTAACGTACAAAAATGCGGGATGTAATATCTCATTTTTAAGCTTTCATCAATTTATTTATGCCGTACTTTTACGTACGAATACATGGGGTGTAACATCTCGGTTGAGCGCTGGTTGCGCTACCCGAGGCTGGGGCGTGACAAAATCTCCTCTCCAAATCACCTCATACTGAGTAAAAGTAAAAGTAAGGGCTTTCGATGGGTCGCAGAAGGGAAGTGAAAGAGAGCCATGTAAAAGTAAGTGCTTTCGATGGGTCGCAGAAGGATGTCATCAGAGAGATCTACTTAGCCTTGCAGATTGGACCAGTTGAGTTCCCGATATTGTTTCAAGTGATGGATATTTCATCTTTATACAATCTGCTACTAGGAAGGCCCTAGATACACATGGCAGGGGCAGTTCTTTCCACTCTCCATCAGTGCATGAAATTCGAGTGGGATTGCCTAGAGATTGTGATACTTAGGGAGTGGAGCCGGTCAGCCTACGTTGAGCATGTTGTTCCTTTCATAGAATAACTAGACGAGGTCACCTTCCATGCGGTCGAGATCATGAAAGCAATAGAAATGGAAAATAATGAGTAGAATGACAACATGCAGTCACTGTATAGGTCAAAGATGCCAATGCGAGAAATTATGAAGTATGTATATCGACCGGGAACCAGGCTGGGAGCCCGATCAGATGGGATAACATAGCCAATTGAATCGAAAGGGAAGAAATGTACCGCCGGTTTATGGTATCAACTTACAACTAGAATAAACTATAGCAGTAACCCTGGGAAGAAGGTTTTTATACTAGAGCATATTCCGGGCCCGAGTCAAAGATCACAACCAGAAGATGATATCATTGACGGGATGGGAAGGTTGTTCATGGCCATGATTGAGGAATGTTGCGGCGAAGCTGATAGCAAGACATCGACCATTCCGGATGTTGAACCAAGAGAGACCTTGTAGAACTGGACCGCCAGTCCATCTCTGGTTCGCTGGGAGTCTTGGTAGTGTTGAATTTGTAAGGCCCCGTTAAATTTCCTAATGAATTAAGATTTTAAGGTGCGCCAAAACTATTTGGGAATAATGTGTTCGAGTATTAAAGGAGACCCATGGGATATAAACACATCATTTTGAAATGCAAATATATGTTTAAGGTGTATTGAAACATACTAAGGGGTTTTGTGAATGGAAAGAATTCGTGTGGAACAAGTAGGATCCATTAAGTGGAAAGGATATCTCAATTCGCACAAGATCCTACTTCAAATGCATGCTTCTACCAAACTATATCGACTTATGAGGTGATCTACCTATCAAATTAAAGCTCGCGAGACCAGGTATGTTCAAATTACTACAAGAAGTTATGTTAAAATTCCCAAAGGCCAGGTCTATAGCTCGCTACAAAGCTCGCGAGGCCAGGTCTGTAGCTCGCGAGACCAGGTATGTATCTCACTTCAGAGCTCGCGAAGCCAGATCTGTAGCACGTTAGACCGTGCTATATCCCTCGCAAAGCCTGGTCTATAGCCCAGTCTGGATTTTTGAGGGTCCGTTTTTCTTATTTCATAACCGGACCCTAGTTCCTATAAAACGATCTTAGGGTCATTTTGGATGGATAATATGATATTTTTAGAGAGGGGAAAGTGCCCTAGAGTGAGAGGAGAAATTCCTAAGCCCTTGTTCATCAAACCTTGCTCAAGCATTAAAATCCAACAAGAAATCCCTCAAGTTCTTCATCTAAGAGGTAAGGTTCCATATCCTAGTTTTCAATTTCGGATTTGGGTAGAAGATGGTTGATTAGGAGTATGATTCTTGGGTGTAAGACTATTATTTATACATGCATGTACCAATAAGGTTTGTGGGAAGATTGTTGAGCTCAAATAAGTAAAGATTGGGTTTTGAAATTAAGGAATTCTTGTAGAAGAAACTTGTAGTCAAATTTGCACACATAGTGTTTGATATAATGCTAAAATGAGCTGATACCACGAATACCTTCCTAATTATGGTTCAATTTTGTTATGTCTCAAAATAGATTGGGATTGCTAGGATTTCCGGAATGTTGTAGTAATTTAAGGAAAGCTCAAAACAAGGTATGTTGGCTAAACTTCTCTCCTAGAATTGAAATACATGATGTTTTTGTAAGTCCGAGTTATTCATTATAAATTAACTATTCCGAATAACCTTTGTGTTGAAAGGTATATGTTCAAAGCATGAGTTGGGTATAAAAATGTTATGACTCCAAGTAGTGTTTCAAGTTAAGGCTATTATGCCAAATTGTGTAAGAAGTTTCAATGTGCATAAGACTATTAATTGCTCATAGGTGTACTAAAAGTCGTGATTAGTGAATCCTTGTTGTCGATAATCTATAAAGATGCTTGAAAGTGAAAGTAGTGAGTTGGGGATATAAAGTGTGAACACCGTGCCAAGAATGAAAGCTATACTTGTGGTCAATAGCGCCAATGAAATGAAATGATGTGTGAAATATTATGAAATGGGCCTTGATTCAACTATTCTAAATGACTCCGGAAATAGAATCACCCAAAAGCTTATGTAATCAAGTCATGTCCAAATGTGATTTTTCTAACTAATGCTATGCTTGGTAGGTATTTCAAATATGTTTTTAGTTCTTACATATTCATGAGTTGAGATTGTGTATTGCCCTTTTGGGGGAAATGTATTTCGAGAGTATTTTAAATGATGATGTTTGTGATGATAATCCTTGAAAGTAAAGAAATAAAAGTATGGAATATGATATAAGGCCACAATGTTTTGAATGAAGAATAATATGTATGGCCAAGGGAGCCAATGAAAAATAATGTTGTAAGTAGTTAAAAGTAATTGTGAAGTGATATATGGTGTGAAATGCTATGAGATGAACGTATTTGTACTTATATTTCCAATGTGTTATAAGCTCCTACGCCCTCATGATGAGAGGCTATGGTGTTCCTAAATATTTCAAATGTTCTTGATGTCCTATGATCACCCATGGCAAGTACAAGTAAGTGATGGTATGAACATGAATTGTGGCCGTTTGCCTAAATGAGCATTATGAGGTGTTGTATGTCCCGATGGTTTCAACTATGGTTGTATGCTTCTAAAATAATATATGTAAATGACTTTGATGTTAAGTCCCCAAGAATCATGAACTTAGCTAATGACCTTAAGATGACAAGAGAGTATATAATGTAGTTGAAGAGGGATTGTGGTATTGTGATACACTTCCACCCGCATCTATTGGGGTGAGGCGGTAGGGCCGCTTTGTGTTGGGATTGTGGTATTGTGATACACCTCCACCCGCATATATTGGGGTGAGGTGGTAGGGCCGCTTTGTGTAGGGATTGTGGTATTGTGGTACACCTCCACCGCATATGTTGGTGTGAGGCGGCAGGGCCGCTTTGTGTGAAGGTGGTTATAGAGGATCCTCGACTGGATATATATAAATGTTAATGTAAGCTCTAAATAAATTTGATTGACGTTAACGGTTATCTAAGCCCATTTATTGATTCTATTATTCATCATATTCATGTTGTATTTCTAAGCTCTTGAATAGGTGTATTTCTATTGTGTAAGTGAACATTGTGAATGGTCTATGAGACGCATAAGTGTATAATATAATATGTGAACACTAAGGACGGTACATGAAATGTATATTTGTAAAATAAGGGAGGAAGGTGCCACTTTCATTGGCCTTGTTTGTACATGTTGTTACAATTATATTATATTATGTATTTCATGTATAGTTCATATGGCTCAGTTGATCTTAAAAGAAGTTTAGAATGATGCAAGTATAATAAGATTTGAAATGTGATTCTATGGGTTATTTTGTGGTCTCTTGATGTACTTTATTTGCCTCTTATTTGAATTGTCATATCTTCATATGTTGTTTTGACTGCCTTACATACGAGTACTATTCCACATGTACTCACGTCCCTATTGCCGGGGGGGCTTCATCTTTTAATGGATGCATGTATACTTCTACAGGATGATATGGATCTTTGATAGGGATCTTCTTCGCTACTCAGCTTATGGTGAGCCCGCTACAATTCTAGTCGGTGTTTGGGTCTAGTTCATTTTGTGTATTTAGGTATCTATTATCATAGAAGCTCCATGTACATTATGGGTCATGTAATTAAAGTTTTGAGTTTTGTCATGTATATATGTTCACAGTATTTATAGCTATTTATAGAGTTGTGTAACCACCATGAGAAAGAAAATTTGGGCCATTAAGCCAAATATATTTAATATGAAAGTCAAGATCTTATTATGATTTGGTAAATAATGCATGAGTAATGATGAGAGGTTAATACAAATTAGTCTTGCTTGACTGGGTTTACTCGGTGGAGCGCCGGTCGCGCACCTCGAGTTCGGGGCGTGACAGAATTGTAGTAATATTGAAAAATGCATGGTCAATTGAGGCAGCCTGTACGTTTTTGTTAAATTTCCTATTTGAACGCTGAGACGTTCCATTTGATAAAATAAAAAGAATTATTTTTTTGGAAATCATCGCGAATTTATCTTTGCCTTTTTTTATACTCAATTTTTCTTTTCAGTAATGAAATCGATAAAAACCCGCGTTTCGCGATTATGACATGTAACAAAACCCTTGAGCAAAATGATCCAGACAACGAAGAGTACGACGAGAGAATGATGCCTGAGAATCTTCCGCAAGAAATCGAGTAGCTAGAGAGACAGAAGAAGCCTAACCTCGAAGAAATAGAAGTGATTAACATGGGAAGTGAGGAAGATGTGAAAGAGACTTGAATCAGCATCCATGTAAAGGCAGAACAAAAGAAAGAATTGGTAGAACTCCTCCGACAATATATCAATATATTCGCCTTTTTCATATAACGAGATGCCTGGACTAAGTACTCACATCATCTTGCACTGATTGCCCACGGATCCCGCCAGACCACTAGTCAAGCAGAAACCTAGAAAATTCAAGCCAGATTTGAGTCTAAGGATAAAAGAAAATGTCACCAAGAAGATAGAACCGAATGTGGTGAGGGTCACCAATTACCCTACATGGTTGGTAAACAACGTACCAGTATCTATTGACGATAAATTTTGATCCTCCCTTTTAAAGTTAATTTATTTATACATATAATTTGCAATAAATGTGGTAAAAATATTTTCTAATCAATAATACATATTTTCATATAAATATAATAGGAAATTAGTAATTAATAATAATAAATTAATAGCATGGTTTTAAATAATTGTAAAATATATTACCCTTGCTATTTTTGAAATTATTAAAATAACTTCCATATTTTGATACATAAGTTTTGTCAATTAATTTAACAAAGTAATTTTTTGATTTTTCAATTCATCACTTATTATTTAAAATGATTCGAAATTAATTTTATAACTTGGTAAATAAAGTATTTTAATAGATAATTAATTAATTACAGTAATTTATAGTGTATGTATATGATAATTATATTTTTATAACATATAAATAGAATTAATTAAGCTTAACTAAGTTAATATTTTAAAGGGTTAAAAGCTTAAAATGATGCAATTGAAAAGATCCCATTAAACCTAATGTAGCTTGACTAATTATAACCAGCCCAAAATATTGGCCCAAAGCCATTTGACCCGGTCCGAAATAACCCCTCTCATCCACCTTGGCGATCCAGGCCATCCTTTGAGAGCCAATGAAATTATGCCACGTCACTCTAAATTTCACTCACAAAATAAACACTCAATTTGGGTCATCGATCCAAACCATCGTCGATCCATTTTTATTCTCGCTTTTTTCCATTATTTTAAAACTCTGTGCCAGATTATATCCCCACCGTTGGATCACAGAAATCCAATGGTCCCTGTTATTTCCCAAGAATATTTCTTCAAACTCTTAAGTCCTGATTTATCAGGATCGTTGATCAAATGATCCAACGGTCCAGATCCCGTCTCTCAGTTTAAACCCACGAGACCAACCCAGTAACCCTGAAACCCTAATCATTTCCACTTTGAACAGCCGCCCCCTTCCCCAAAACTCTCTCTTTTCTCTCATCCGCTCAATCTCCATCAATCATGAAACCTTGCACAAATTTCTGCAAGGTCACAAAAATCAAACCCTATAACACTCAATTTGTTCCTCTACACCCGCGAATCAAGCCGAGTTCACCTTTTTTATCACTAAGTTCGAAATCCCCCAAATCTGAAACCCTAGACTCGAAGATGAAACCTCAAATCATCTGGTTTCTCTCATGTTCATTCAAATCAAAGCATGCATGGCCATTGATTCTCAGATTCATCATCAGTATTCATTGTCCAGAGGTCCAATGCAGTGACCTTTGGACATTGGAGCTTTGATCGATGGATTCTCACCCTCAACGGTCGATTTTCATGCTCTCATGCTCAGGTAAAATATCTTCACCATTTTCCCTTTGTATTCTTTTGATTTCACTCCTTCTCTATCAACATCTACACTATCATCATCATCCACTACTTGTTTGAACCAATCTAAATCCCTAAGGCTCAACATATACTATAAATAGGAGCCTTAAATGCTCTCACCTAACATACCAACAACACCTAAGAGGCGATCAAACACAATCTGAAATACAAAAGAAAGAAAGGAAAATTTTAGGCTTCCTCACTATTTGGCTTTCCTTTTTCTTTTTCTTCTCCAGTTTTGAGTTTAATCATTGTTTGAGTTTGAGTTTGGATTACTAAACGGCTAAACTACGATCTCGTTTGATTTGCTGCCCGTAGAAGGTCAGTGAACACTGACCCTTCCTTTTCTTTCGATTATTTGTGTTTATTTGGTTTTTCTAATGTCTTCTCTACCGATTTCCTTTTGTTCATGATATATTTTAGTACTCTTAGGATTGTCTGCTATGTTTTTTGTTGTTCTCATTGATCTGAAGATGAGTATTCTCTTGATACCTTATGATTTCCCTAGTATTGCTAGTTAATCAGTGATTAATGAAATCCATGACCTAACAAGGTAACATTTGCTATAGTGAATGATATAAATCCCGTTAAACATTTGTCATTAGCTAAAAGACTTTTGATGGTTCCATGACTGTGTTTCTTTGCTAACTTGATTAAGTTGTGACCTTAGTGTAACACCCCGGAAAATTTTGAAGAACATAAGTGTAAAGCCCGGTAAAATTTGCAAAGAAAATAATGTTTTATGGTGCCGGATTAGGCTAACGTGTTTGAGGATTATAGAAATTCTTCGCGGCGAGCAAGCACGCCGCGGATCGGACCTTTTGGGTTGAACAATGCACGAGAAAGTAAAGAAAAATTTTTGGCAGAACTGTGCATTTCTGCGGTCCATTATGCGACCGCAGAATCACTCTGCGGACCGCATAATGGCCGTAAAGTGACGCAGTTATTTGGGTCTGTTGGAAGAATTATGCGGTCGACTATGCGACCGCATAACTGTTATGCGGTGTACTATGCGACCACATAACTGTTATGCGGACCGCATAGTGACCGCAGACTCAGGCAAATTTTTGATCATTTTGGACACCAATTATGAGACCGATATGCGGTCCGCATAACCATTATGTGGTCGCATATGCGACCGCAGACCCTGTCCGGAGCTCAATTTTTAGGTTTTTAAAAACCCGACCCTATTTTGTTAAATACACGCTTTGGGTCATTTTTGAGCAAAAATCTGATGTTTTAGAGAGAAGGGAGAGTGTTTTAGAGAGAGAGAAAACCCTAGGCTAATTATTCATCAAGTCTTGTTCAAATCTTGGAAGATTAATAAGAAAAATCCACAAGTTCTTCATCTAATACGTAAGGTTCCATACCCTAGTTTTCAATTTTGAATTTGGGTAGAAGATGGTTGATTAGGAGTATGATTCATGGGTATGAGATTATTATTTATACATGCATGTACCAATAAGAATTGTGGAAAGATTGTTGAGCTGAAATAAGTAAGGATTGGGTTGTGGAGTGAAGGAAATCTTGTAGGAGAACCTTGTGGTTAAAATTGCACACCTAGTGTCTGATAAAATGCTCAAATGAGCTGAGACCATGAATATCTTCCTAATTGTTGTTAAATTTTGTTATGTCTCAAAATATATTGGGATTGCTAGAATTTTCGGAACGTTGTAGTAATTTAAGGAAAGCTCAATTGAGGTATGTTGGCTAAACTTTCTCTCTTGGAATTGAATTCCATAATATTACCGTGAGTTTCAAAGTATGGGTTGCGTATTAAAATGTTGTGGCTTTGAATCGTATTTCAAATGAAAGCTAGTATGCCAAATTGTGTGAGAAAATCTCAATATTCTTAAAACTCTTAATTGCTCATATGTGTACCTAAAGTCTTGATTGGGAATGTCATATTGTTGATAACCTATAAAGATGCTTGGGAGTGAAATCAGTGAATTGGGAATATAAAGTGTGGCCAACGTGCCAATAGTGAAAGATATACTTGTGGCCAATGGTGCCGATGAAATGAAATAATGTGAGAAAGGTTATGAAATGAACTTTGACTCAACTATTCCAAAATTTACTTCGACAATATAATCGGCTAAAAGTTTATGAACTCAAGTGATGCCCATATGTGGCTGTTTTAGCTAATGCTATGCTTTGTAAGTAATTTTCAATGTGCTTTGCATTCTTACACATTCGTGAGTGGAAATTGTGTATGATTATAATTTGTACTTCGATTTCCAATCATTTTACTCCATTTATTGGAAAGAAATCGATTATGTTTAAAGCCTTCATTACTAATGAACTTAAAGTTGTGATTTTTGGAATATTCTACTTGTTGATAATTATGATGATGATCTATGAAAGGGAAGAAATAAAAATGTGGAATATAAAATACGGCCATTGTGACATGAATAAAGAATCATATGTATGGCCAAGAGAGCCAATGAAATAATAATATTGTAAGTGGTTGAAAGTACGGATTAGGTGATATGTGATGTGAAAGGTTATGAGATGTACGTATTTGTACTTTTGTTTCCAATGTGTTATGAAACCCTATGGACGGTCTTTGAAACGCATAGGTATATTGTGTTATGAAACCCTATGGACGGTCTTTGGTATATTGCGTTATGAAACCCTATGGACGGTCTTTGAAACACATAGGTATATTGTGTGATGAAACCCTGTGGACGGTCTATGAAACGCATAGGTACATTGTGTTATGAAACCCTATGGACGGTCTATGAAACGCATAGGTACATTGTGTTATGAAATCCCGTGTGGACGGTCTATGAACGCATAAGTACATTGTGTTATGAAACCCTGTGGACGGTCTATGAAATGCATAGGTACATTGTGTTACGAAACCCTGTGGACGGTCTATGAAACACATAGGTACATTGTGTTATGCAACCCTGTGGACGGTCTATGAAACGCATAGGTATATTGTATTATGAAATCCTGTGGATGGTCTATGAACGCATAAGTATATTATGATATGAAATTCTATGGACGGTCTATCAATGCATAGGTATATTGTGTTATGAAATCCTGTGGACGGTCTATGAACGCATAGGTACATTATGATATGAAATCCTGTGGACGGTCTATGAACGCATAGTTACATTGTGTTATGAAATCCTGTGGACGGTCTATGAAATGCATAGGTACATTGTGTTATGAAACCCTGTGGACGGTCTATGAACGCATAGGTACATTGTGTTATGAAACCTTGTGGACGGTCTATGAAACACATAGGTACATTGTGTTACAAAACTATGTGGACGGTCTATGAAACACATAGGTACATTGTGTTACAAAACCATGTGGACGATCTATGAAACACATAGGTACATTGTGTTATGCAACCCTGTGGACGGTCTATGAAACGCATAGGTATTTTGTGTTATGAAATCTCGTGGACGGTCTATGAACGCATAGGTATATTATGATATGAAATCCTATGGACGGTCTATCAATGCATAGGTATATTGTGTTATGAAATCATGTGGACGGTCTATGAACGCATAGGTACATTATGATATGAAATCCTGTGGACAGTCTATGAATGCATAGGTACATTGTGTTATGAAATCCTGTGGACGGTCTATGAAACGCATTGGTATATTGTGTTATGAAACCCTGTGGACGGTCTATGAAACGCATAGGTATATTGTGTTATGAAATACATTGTGATATGAAATCCTGTGGATGGTCTATGAAACGCATAAGTACATTGTATATAAGAGGTATAGATGTACGGTATGAATAAAAACTGTGGACGGTCTATGAAACGTACGAGTATATAACATGATAGGTGAACACTAAGGACGGTCTAATGAGACACATTATTAATGCAGATAATAGGTGCCCTTTTGTTGTCCTAGTTTGTACAAGTTGTTTCAATTACATTATATTATGTGTTCCATGTATAGATCATATGGGCATTCTATTTTGAAAGAGGATTTCTAGCTATACATACTAGTGCTATTCGACAGTACTAACGTCCCTTTTACCGGGGGCGCTGCATCTTTAATGGATGCAGGTGGTTCTACAGCAGGTGGCATTGATCAGTGATAGCAGTGCACTCCTTTCAGCCGATTTGGTGAGCCCCACTTCATTTCGGGGTCATGTATCTTTTGTTTCTCATGTACTTTATGGTTGAGGTATAGCCGGGGGCCTTGTTGCCGGCATTTCCATATTACTCTTCAGTTGCACTTAGAGGCTCCGTAGACAGGTTGTGGTCGGTATTTTATGTTGGGAATTGGATTAGAACTATTAGTATTTGGCAACATATTTTTCATTAAATCTATAAACTCGTACTATTTTCAAAATATTGAATGATGTTGTTAATGGGAATGAAATGGAAGCGGTCAATGAAATCTCTTCAGTATTTAATTAACGGAGTACATCTCCTCTTTATTCACGAATTAAATTTGGGTAGAAGGAATTTAACAGGCTTGCTCGATCGGGTTCACTCGGTTGAGCGCCGGTCGCGCTCCTCAGTTTTGGGGCGTGACACTTAGACCTATCTGATGTTCCTGCTGAGAGTTTATGTCTGCTACAACTATATTATATTGATTTTTGGATTAGTAATATTATACCACTTGTTGATCCATGTCATACACTTAACCTGTCTACTATGATAATGTTGGAACCTTGATTGTTGGGCACACTTAAGGATCCAATGCAAGTCTGTTGTTATAGCCTGAACTCACTAACTTAGTTATTAGGATGCCTGGCATTAATGTTCTGTAATCATGTGACTCTTTGGAAACATCATTGTGTATAGGTTTGAGTGTCTTCTGTTAACTTTCATGCTTTTGAGTTAACCAGTTACACTCATAAACTTTCTGTTTGCATTTTTAGAAGGATTCATGCCTAAACTATTATACTTCTCATTTAAAACTACTTTATAGTAGAATACGTTAAACCTTGTTTGCCCCCAATAACTTAACAACCTGAGCTATGTAAAAATCCAAAATAGAAGCTTACTATTGTCACTTATAGGCTTAAGGGAACTCATCAATACTTGTTTATCCTGCTAAAATGAACATTGCTCTATGTTTGGTTGATATCCTCTGCCTGCAAAGGTTTAGTTATGAACCTAGATGTTTGGTTGATGATATGATAGATTAGTGATCCTTTTACCAAGTTAAGATTAGATTAAATTGACTACCTGGACCATTTTGACGTCTCTACTTGGTCAATAGGTATTCAATATAGTGAGGATTCAACCATGTGTACGGGAAATTCTGATTGTTCTAAAGGTAGATTAAAATGATTGTTAAAGAATTGTGAACTTGGTTAAGGACTACTGAAAGTTAGAATCCAATAGTAGGACTAATGAGATTAGTGTGCATCACTTAACTTAGCATTTTGGATTAGTTTACTGATGGTTGCTATGAGCTCACTTTGTTCTACATCTGTGATTAGTCTCTTTCAGTGTTCTGATACATGTGGAATTGTCCCTGGATATTATTAGTACCTGCAGTAATTAACCTTTACCTTCTTCGTTCTGATTTTAAGGTTAATGGTGTAATTCCTAAAGTGTTCATGCCCTTGCACTTTGATTCTATTCTCTGCAGCCTCTAAACTTTGTGTACTGGAATCATTTGTTCCTATCACTGCTCTCATGTTAACTATTAGGTGAATACCTTATTTGTATCTAAACCTTTTCTAACGACCCGACTGGTCGTTCTGATCTTTAGCATTTTATTCGGTGGATTGAGACTTTGAATAGCTTAATATTATATATTATGACTTGTGTGTATAGTTGGTTTCGATCTTCGAGCAGTTCGAGATTGATTTGGAAGAATGATTCTCGTTTTCGAAGCTTTAAGTTCGAAGAGTTAACCAAGGTTTAACTTTTGGGTAAACAGACTCGGAATTAGGTTTTAGTTATACCAATAGGTTTGTATGATGATTTTTGGTTAAATTTCGATGAGTTTTGGATAAGTTTGGGTTGTATGGTGATTGCTTTCGGTTTCGACGTCGATTTGAGCATAAAAGTTAATATATTGAGCAAACGGCCTTTGATTCATATTTCCACTAAAACATTATATCCATATCATAATTTGTGAACCATAGCAACTGAAATCATCAAGTTTCGACATCGTATGAGGAATTTATGGTCATTTTACTAAGAATTGAGTTGCGAGATTTTTTTTAGATTAATTACGAAATAGCCACTAAATACGTATTTAAAAATCTGTACTATTTCCAAATATTGAAACCAACATCTCCTTCATTATAAGGTCAAATGGAGTGATTCAAACACCTAACTTGACTGTAAGTTCATGAGGAATCCATTGGAGGCATCAAAAGGAGTTTCAGGATCATTTAGCACAAGAAACGAGGCAAAACAACTTTGCAAAAATATATAATATCAAGAGTTTTTTCAGTTGTTCATATTTTGAGTTGGGGAGCTTGGATTTGGGCAATTTTGTAATGACCCGACCAATCGTTTTGAGTATTATAGCCCTGTTCCCCCATTTATTGCTTATTCCATGCTCATTTATTGTTATGTGACTTGTCGGGGTAGTTGGGTTGGTTTCGGGGATATTTCGGAATGAGCTGGGATACTCAGTCCCAAGGTTGGAAGCCTAAGTTGAAAGAGTTGATCGGATGTTGACTTATGTATAAATATATCCAGAATAGAGTTTTTATGGTCACGATAGCTCCGTAGGGTAATTTTGAACTTAGGAGTGTGTCCGGATATTGATTTGGAGGTCTGTAGGTGATTTCAGCTAGAATTGGCAAAAGTTGGAAAAATTAAAGTTTGGAGTGTTGAGAAGTTTGACTGAGAGTTTACTTTGTGGTTACCGGACTCGGATTTTTTTTTCCAGAAGTTGGAATCGGTCTGTTGTGTCATTTATGACTTGTTTGCAAAATTTGAAGTTAATCGGAGTTGGTTTGGTATGTTTCAGCATTAGCTTTGGAAGTTAGAAGTTCATAAGTTCATTAGGCTTGAATTGATGCACGATTCGTGGTTTTAGTGTTGTTTGACGTGATTTGACGCTTCGAGCGAGTTTGTATGATGTTTTAGCACTTGTTGATATGCTTGGTTGAGGTCTCGGGGGCCTGGGGTATGATTCGGATCATGTTCGATGTATTTTGAACCTTGAAGAACTGCTGATTTTTTTGTTGCTGGTTTCCTTATACGCGTTCGCGAAGAGTATCTGGGAGGCAGCTGATGATTGTTCTTCGCGTTCACGAAGAGTGTACCATGTTTGTGAAGGTCTGGGGAAATTGTGCATCGCGATCGCGAGAGGGAGCTCGCATTCGCATAGAAGGATGAAGTCGGCTTGGGCACCAGGCCTTAGGTCTTTGCGTTCACAGTCAGGGGGACGCGTTCACGTAGGCAGAGCTCTATGAAGCATCGCGTTCACAAGGGAGCCTTCGCGTTCGCATAAGAGGATTTTGGGCAGTTGAGTTTTGTGCTTCGCGAATGCGAGGCACTTTCCTCGCTTGCAAAGAAGGACATCTGGGCAGAATATAAGATTTCAAAAATGAGTGTTAGAGTAAAATTTCATAATTGGACTTTGGGATCTCGGATTGAGGCGATTCTTTGTGGGATTTACAAGGAATTGATTGGGGTAAGTGATTCTAACTCGGATCTCGTTAATATACATGAATCTATCATTGTTTTTAGCATTTAATTAGTATTTTGGGTTGGAAAAATTGGGGAAAATTGTAGAAACTTATAGACTTTAATTTGAGAATTTGAAGGTCGAGTTATGATAGGAATTGAGTAATTGTGGTATAGTTGGACTCGTGGTTGAATGAGTGTTCGGATTTTGTTAATTTTGTTGATTTCGAGATGTGGGCCCGGGGTTAACTTTTTAAGTTGACTTTTGACCTTAGTTAAAGATCGTAGCATTACTAATTGGAATCCATTCTTATAGCTTTTATTGATGGTATTACATTATTTTTTGGCTAGATTCGAGCCTTCCAGAGGTCGATGCGCGTGGGAAGGGCTTGCTAGCGTAGTGATTTGATTTTCTTGAGCTAAGTATCTTATTTAAACTTGGATGAGGCACTAGTTGCCAGAATTGTTGTGATATCTACATGCTATTTGGTGCGCACATGCGTGGGGATGAACCCATGTGCGGGCACTAGGGTCATTTATTCATGTTCGGGTTGTGCTCGGGCTCTTATAAACCTAGGATTGGCTGTTAAGCTTTAAGCTATGATATTTCTCATATTTGTAACATTTTGTGTGAACTATTTGAGCCTTGTTTGAGGCTACATAGTGGTTTAATCCCTGAACGAACTTGATAAATGCTTTTCAGTGATGAAACTGCCGATTTGAGCTATGATAGCACACTTTGCACATGCCAACACTTTAGCATGACATTTATACCACTCCAGGAGCATGAGAATTGTTATTCATTCATCACATACATGTATACTTGTTTAATTGCTCATGTATGATATGTTTGTACTGGAGGCCTGTGACCATACCGGGCGGATTGTGTTATTGGCACATGAGTTGTCCATGTAGCACGTGAGTTGTCGTGCTGGATCATGATAAATGATATTATGGCACGTGAGTTGTCCATGAAGCATGTGAGTTGTCCATGTGGATCTTGATTTGATATTATAATACGTGAGTTGTCCGTGCGGATTATAGGGTCACCCTATCCTGTTTCTCCCTTGATGGTGTACACGCGGTTATTGAGAATACTGATCAGTGGTTTGAAATAGATATGGAAAGATAAGGGAAGCTGGCCACTGTTGTGTTGGATTTTGCATTTCCTTGATCATTTATCTGATTTAACCGCATATCACCTTTTTATGCATGATATTGTCTGAGCGGAGTATTTGAGAAACTGTACACATACACACACGTATGTTTTCTCACGAAACTTGATGAGTTAGTTTTCAAAATTGTTCTGTACCGGTTTAAAAAATGAAACAACACAGGTGATAGCTAGTATCATTAATAATTTATGCTTCTTTTTACCTTGCCGGGTTTATTTACGATACTTATTGAGTACATTGAGTCGGTTCTACTCATACTATACTCTGCACTTCGTGTACAGATCCAGGTACTTCTGGGCACGACGGTTGTTAGCTTTGGAGCTTTATCTATTTGGAGACTATCGAGGTAGCTGCCTTGGCATCCGCAGACCTTGACTCTCCTTCTTTTCAGTTATTTGTACTATTCTATCTATCTAGACAGTATTCTAGCAGTCAGCCTATGTTGTCATTTAGATGCTCATGTACTCAGTGACACCCGAATTTTGGGGGATTTTGTATTGAGTTGCGGTGTTTTCTTATCGGTTATTATGAGATTTTAAATATTTAAGCTTGTTTCGGTATGTTTTAAATTAAAGATGCATTGTAATTTGTGAGTTGTCGGCTTGCCTAGTATTGCGATAGGCGTCATCACGACATGTGAGATTTTGGGTCGTGATAGATTTCGGAGGCGATTTTCGCCACATGGATTGGGGTAAGTGTTCTATACTCGATTTTGGTTATATTTCATGAATCCATCTTCATTTTTGGCATTTGATTGATGATTTCAAAGAGAAATTTAGGGGGGGTTGTCTAAAATTTCTTAAAGTGAATGTTTGAGTGTTGAACATCGATTCGGAGTCGGATTTGAGTGAAACTAGTATGGTTGGACTCTTAATTGAAAGGGTTGTCGGATTTTGTGAGTTTCGTCGGATTTTGAGGTGCGGGTCCAAGTTTAACTTTTTGGTGGACTTTGGACTTTTGATTAAAGATTTCACCTTTATTGATTGGGTTTGTATCCTTTGGCATTATTTGATGTTCTTGAGTTTCTTTTAGCTAGTTTCGAGTTGTTCGGAGGTCGGTACGTGCGGGATGGCATTTTTGGAGTATTGTTTGGCTTGCTCGATATTAGATTCGGCTTGTTCGAGGTAAGTAACACTTCAAATATTGGTGATGAGGGTATAAATCCCTGAACATACGTGTTATGTGTTTGGTGTTGAGGTGATGTACATGCTAGGTGACAGGCGTGTGAGCGTGCACCATGTGAATTATGACTCAGTTGATTTTGTGATACTGTGTAGTTACATAGTCTTATTTCTATCCATGAAATTTCTACGTGTTAGAGTAATTGAGTTGTGAATCAAGATAGAAATCATGTTTAGGCTATATGCTTATTCTATTGGGACCCACTGAGGTCAACTTTGTTGTTGAGTTATTTGCTTCAATTGCAATTACATACGCAATCATATTCATTCATTCGCATATCATATCTCAGTCTTTGTTATCATGTATTGTCACATAATATTATCATTGTTTGGGCTGATTGCCATACGATTTGTGAGCCCGAGAGGCTGGAGAGATTGATGACTGGGTTGGGGGGTCTGAGAGTCGTGTTGTGAGAGATATTGTGGATTAGGATGCACGTCGTAGCAAACCATATTGGCTTTATATATATATTACTGCACGTCGCAGCAGGCCTTATAAGCTTTATTATTATTATATGGATCGGGTAGCACACCGCATCAAGCCTTATAGGCTTTATTATTATTGATGGGATTGGGTTGCACGCCGCAGCAGGCCATATTGGCTTTATATTAATGCTTGGGCAGGATCCGCCCCTCCGGAGTCTGACATACCAGTAGCGAGCACAGGTACCGTACAATGCTGAGTGACTGAGTGTGCTGAGTGATTGAGCGTGATGAGCGAGAGCGTGAGGTAGTGATATTGAGTAATCAGAGAGTGTGAGTACATGAGTTCTTCACTGTGATGCATTGCATTTGACATGCATACTTGACATATGGCATAGAGATGCATTTCCTTATGCTACACGGTTTGTGACATTTATGACTTCATATGAATATTGACATGTAAGCATAGAGATATAATTTCATCATGCTATCTGATAATGAAACATCTTATCTGTCGTTGAAAGCTTTTGGGAAAAATCATTATTTTCGGATATACTCATATTTTAGTGATTTCGGTGAAAGATTTGGGTTTTATCGTTATACCTGAAAAGCGTGCATATTTTCCGTAACTGTGGACAAGCAGAACATAATATCTTTTGAGTTATTACTTGTACTACTTTTATTATATTGTTACGAGTTATTCTTGGCTATTAGTGTTGGACTCTGACCATTGTCCAAGCTCGTCACTACTTTCTGCCTAAGGTTAGGTTTGTTACTTAATGAGTACATGGGGTCAGTTGTACTCATACTACACTTTTGTACCTTGCGTGCAAATTTTGGAGTTGATGTGGCTGTGTATGGCGGGAGCTGGCATTGAATATGTACATGTGTTCCAGTTATAGCTACCTCTTGTTCTTGGTAGCTTTAGATTTATAAATTTGTTTATGTACGTTTCGAACATATGATATATTTATTTCATATCAGCTTTGTAAACTCTAAGTCTTAGAAGCTCATGATTTGTACTACCAGTCCTTGGGAAGTTGTATAAAATTCAATTATTTCATTTTTGACTCTTACCATTATCATTATATTGTGGTTTTATTGTTAATTGGCTTACCTAGAGGTTTGGGTTAGGTGCCATCACGGCTAGTTGGATTTTGGGTCGTGACACCTTTGAAAGAGTTTGTGTGAGTGATTAAGGGTATTTGATGTGGGACCTACTTTGTGGTTAAGGTGCCCTTCCTTGACACAAGCACTGCCTGGGGTGTGTGAGACCCTTGTGAACTCTGAAGTGCCAGGGATTCAAAGGGTAGCTTGTCCGTGAATAAGGTTTTATCCCAAATTTTTGGTCATTGACTCTCACAAATCCTCTTAGGATTAATGAAAAAAAAATGGTCTTCACTTTAATCCTGTTACAATTTTTATTCTATTGGGCCTCATGTTGGTTCCACTGTCCGCTTTTATCATGTCTATTTGTTACAAATTTATTTTGTTAGGCTTCAAAATGATCTCACTAATTATTCGTTTTTCTTTGTATGCATGAATTCAACTTGGGCCTGTTGAGCCAATATGGAGCTTAAGCCTACTGTCAGATCCTGGGTTGCTATATTCCTATCGCGTCCGCTGTTCGTGCATGTGATCTTGGGCCTGTTTAAGTACTGGGCCCAAACCATCAAGAGTCCAACTCTTTACCCTTACGCATCTTAAATCTTTGGGACCCAACCAGATATGTCATATATATATATATATATATATATATATATATATATATATATATATATATATATATATATGTTCTTGAATGACTAACGTTTGTTATTGGATAACATTAAATACCTTTGATTGTGTAGGAAACATAGACAAACCAACGCCCATACGTAAAAAATAAAAATAAATCCGAGTTGATACTAGGTACTATGAAATACCTTGATGCCTTGATCATTTTCTTAACAAATACATTATTTCATTTTTTATTAACGCTAACCATTTTTAACGAAGTTGTGAGTCTTAAACAAATTCAAGAGCAAACGATCTTTCTCTTAAAAAGTTTGAATTGAAAGGATTTACAAGATTGCTTTTCAACAAACACCAAACACGGCTGGAACTAAGAATTATTAAACTTCAATAAGTTATCTCCGAAACATTGCTTCAAATTGAAATCAATTTTCAAAGGTACACAAATGACCCTTTTTAGTAGTCTTTTACTCCACTAAGTTACACGAATAGCCACATTCTTTCAAAGACAAGACATTCAAAACATAGCCGTATTTCACAAGTGTTTCGCAACTACGTAGATGTGAACATTTCAAAAGACCTATACAAATTACAAGCTTTGTAAAATGTATGCTCTATTTTCAAAGTACATATGCCATTTTTTTCAAAATAGTAAACTTTAAACAAGACCTAGAATAGTTTCAAACCTTAAGCACTGAACTAAGCAGAATATAGAACTTTACTTCTCTGAACATAGCCTAAGTTCTAAGGAGCTACCCCGGGTAGATTCTAGGGGGTGCCTAGAACCTTACCCATAGAAGAACCCTTACCCATATCTCACCGGTTAGTAGACCAATAGGCTAATAATCTGATAAAATAAAGGTACCCTAATATACCTTAAAATATTAGGTGGCGACTCTCCTTTTATCAACAACAGAGGAACCACTAGTTGAATCTTATTTTGACCTATGCAAAATAGGATGCAACAACATGGTGACTCTGCTGGGGATCATACACTTAGGTTCTGACCTTAGAAGACTTAGGTTAGATCTAGAATTTAGTGATGTTTGTTTATATGCTTTAACTATGCTTAATGTTGCAAAAACAAAGCTTACTTGTCTTACATACCTGTTTAAACATATACTTGTTTTCCTGTTTTTAATATTATTACTGTTATCTCAATTATCTGTTACCGCTTTATACACTGTCATCATATTCTTTCCTATCGAGTCTTGGTCGTACACTATCACACACAAAAGACATGCGAGGGTTCTCTTTTACACCCCTACGAACCTTCTTTTAAAACTTTCTAGTTTCAGAGAACGACTTTGTCGGTCAACTGACATAATGTCTCACAGTGTTAAGTCCAACTCCAAAATTAGGAAACACTCTACTCTAGAAAACATAGGTCATGTTTCATAAGCCTTAGGTGAGTCGGTCCTTGGTGTTGAATCACGATTAGGAAAACCACCTTAATGTCAATGGGTCATGCACCTAACGACATGTCTTTTGTCGAACGACTAACTAATACAGAAAAGACGCTAAAGACCCAGAACGAATACTTACCAAACCCCTTTCACATCTTTGGATGGAAATCAACCATAACGTCCCTGAAATCAATATGGTCATGGGTGGACTGAACAAGCTGAAGCAATAGTGGAGAAACATTCATCGGGTTCATGGAGATGAGATCAGAACACACTTGGGAGCACAGACTGCTTTGATGAACATTCGAGCTGACAAAGTTCTTACCAGACTACTGATAGAGTTGTGGGATCCAACTAAGGTGGTTTTCAAGTTTGTCGACTTTGAATTGACATCAACACTGGAGGAAGTCACTAGCATAACGAAGTTGCCATTTGTCGGGACAAACCCAATACTGGCAGTTGTCATGCCCGACCACAGGTTCCTTCATGCATTGGGTCTGACAAACAACAGAAATCAGAGAATCATTGAAGATGGATGGGTGAGCTTGGACCAACTGTTCGATAGATTTAGACACTGGGAAAGTTATGAGTGGCATCTGGAGGAGTTTCAATGCGATCAAGCAACTTAGAAGTGTATCTGTCCCTTAACCTTCTCTTTGGCATTGCTGGGATTAGTGGTCTCCCCGCAAAGAAAGGGCTGAATCAACATCAACCTGCTACCCCTGATCTTGGCAACTTCTAGAGGGAATCCGCAAGTCACCCTTGTCCTCGTGATATTAGCAGAGACACTCCAAGCACTGTTAGCATGTTCTAGAGGATATGACTTTTTCAAGGATTCAACCTACTACTCCAGATATGGGCCACATGACATTTATTTCAGAGGAAGGCAACCGTCAACTATTTCGTAGGCGTCGGTAACATGATCAAAAGCCACAATGAGAGGATAAGGCACTAGGTTGCACCGCACGGGCAAGAGGAGTGGAGAGACACACTGACCCATCTGAGTGGACAATTGGTGAACTGAAGCTTTCATGGTTAATCGGCAGGGAAATTTCGAGGAGCCCCATAAATACTTTATCGAGTTAGTGAGACTTTACAGAATTCAGCCATACGTACCTATGTGGGTTCTAAGGCAATTTGGTCTGATCTAAGACGTACCCCTCTGGTTGAGGACAACTTTATATGAAGATGACTACAACAGACAATTAAAATCCCAAGGGTGAGGAGACTTCAAGATGAATGGAATGACTTGATAATGGTACCAATGGGTTAGAATTCCTGGTGCACTCCTGAATACATCATGTGGATCAACGAGGAGGATTAGTTGGCTCGACCTAGCAGAGAATGATTGATCAGACTAGAGGATTCAGCAGCAGCTCTGCAAATATATCACAAGATTTTACCTCACTATCTCATTACCACCGCCATGCATCAGTAAGTGTTTCCAGGGTCGGTCGACCACATGTTTCCACCACCGAAGGATGATGATCGGGTGATCGAGTACATACAGATTCAATCAGAAACAGATCCGAAGGAGGATCCTAAAGAAGATACGGAGTACAACAATGACAAGGGTGAGGAAGAAGTCGAAGAGGACCCTAAGGAGGAGCCTGAAGAAGAAAGATTAGGAGGTGACTCCCGGGACAATTATTAGTGGATGGTTGATTTCCCTTATCTTGTACCCCTTTTCATTTCCCTAAGGGAAAATTTGTGAGCCCATGTAATCTTGTGAACTTTCAAAAACAACATTGTAACCACTTCTCCCATCTCTTGTAATCCAAATCCTCTTAATGAAAGACCAAAGTTTTCTCCAAATCTAAATGTGTCAAAATCTGATTGTTCGTCAAATAATTGTGACATAGGCCTACCTCCAGCAAAGAGAGGTCCTATGCATCTTAGGAAACACGCTTATCTAAATACGTGAACTAACTACTCTATGTGCTTATATTTGTGCGATTTCTAAAACTAACATCTACTTTTCTTTATTTTCTTGCTTTATTTCTTTATTTTATCCCCCGAAAATAGAGGTTGGTTTGTGTTGATACATAAAACTGGCTGAGCCACCATACAATCTGAGATCTAAGGGAAAGATGTTTGTAACCGACGACCCGACCAAAAATACTTTAGTAATAGCCCACAACCTAGGGCAATCGGGGGAAAAGGACGATACATGAAATGATGAGCACATTGCCAAGATGGCGCAAGAAATGGAGTCATTGAGAGAAGAAGTATATCATATCCGGGAGCTGGCGCACTTGGCCGTGATGACATTTTTGCAACCACCCTGCTTCCCTTCATTAGATTCAATCCCTGATCATTTTCCTCCAGTCACCCGAAAAACAACCAGTACGCCAACCACATTTACCATAAATCCCACAACCTAAGTTATATCACCATTAACCCCCGCAAATCCGCCAAATCCTCCTATACATACACCCTACGTCCCAAACTTTTTCCAGACACCACACAATCCACCAGTCACTACCAACTTAGTTCATACATCTCCTCGTGACAACGTCACTTTTGCCAATAATCAAACCCATCACATACATGCGGCACACACCGCCACACATGAGCGGCATGTTCCTCCTGCTTATGCCACCTCATAACCCATCTTTACCACACATGTCACGGTCAGAGTGCCATACGAGATCAATCAATATGTTGAGATGGAGAAAGAAGCAAAGTACAAGGAAGAGGAGTTAGTGTCTGAATAGTTGCAAGTATTGAAAAAGCAGATGAAGAATCTCTTGGTTGCTTGAGGGAGAGAGAGCCTAGATTATAAGTACTTGTGTATACATCCCTATGTTCACATGCCTGTAGGATATAAGCCTCTAAAATTCAACATCTTCGATGGAACGGGTGATCCCCATGCGCATTTTAGGGCCTACTGTGACAAGATGGTCGGGCTAGGAAGTATTGAAAAGCTAAGAATGAAGTTGTTTATAAGGAGTCTGACAGGAGAAATGCTTACCTGGTATACCCGTCAAGATCCAAGAAATTTAAGAGAGTGGCAAGACATGGCTCAGGATTTTATGAACCATTTCAGTTTTAATACCGAGATCACACCAAACAGGTTCACCTTGGTGAATTTGCAGAAGAAGCCCTCAAAATCATTTCAAGAGTATGCTAAATCGAAGGCTGCCAAGACCTAGCCTCCACTGGACGATAATGAGTTAACCAAGTACTTCATCAGGGCCCAAGAAGGGATTTATTTTTGAAAGATGATGGGTTTGATGGGTAATAAATTTCCCGAGCTGGTTAAGATGGGAGACTTTTTGGAAGAAGGCATCAAATTAGGCAAAATACAGTCAATGGTCGCGCTGCAAGCTGCCAACAAGGCAATACAATCTGGTTCCCTAGGTAGTGGGAAGAAGAAGGAGGAAGAGGTAGCAGAAATTATCCCCTACTATCAGTGTTAGTCCCCCTCACAGAAACAATTCCTACCTCATAAACACCCATCTTTCACATCAACCCACCTATACCCTAGTATACAATACCCAATCGGACTACAATACCCAACCTCAATACAACCCACCTCGAGCCCATATTAATCCAAATCCACCCTGACCATATGCCCCAGTCAAAATAACCACCCACCTACGCACCATGGCCACGCCTAAACTTTAAAGAAAGAAATTCCAGAAACTACACTCCAATCACTGAACCCTTAGCCTAGTTGTTTGAATGGATGAAAAGAGACGATTTGATATACCGGTGGAAGGGAGAATTCTCGACTAAGACTCCAAATAATTTTATGCAACTAAGCATTGTGCTTACCATTCAGATATTCCTGGGCATGACACTAAGGACTGATACAGACAGAAAAATGAGATTGGGCGGCTGATCGTGAGTGGATCCACCAAATGTGAATCGTAACCCATTACCGAACCATAGGAATCAAGGATCCAATATGATTGCTTTGGACGAGGATTGTGATCTAAAGGGGACCATCGTCACAATTGGGAATGTTGAAGCTGCAAGAGTGCCACCCCGAAAGAGTCCATTGATTATTGTATAGTTGAAACCTCTTATGATGGTGCAAACATACTAGCAATGGTCCATCGCCGATGTTAGAAATGAGGAGAGTCAGGAATATAAAATATTTTCATGGACATACCAGCAGAAAAGAAAGGGTAAAATGACAAATTTTGCAGCCACTCATGGGATGACTAGGTCAGGGAGGTGTTATGCTCTAGAGGAGGTAAACCGAGGAAACCCGCATAGAGAACAGAATCAAAGAAGGAACATAATAAATGCCGAGGTGGCAGAGTTTCGGAGGAAGATGTCAGTTAAAGAGTATTCTGTGGAGGAACAGCAGAGAAAGACCCCTGCTCACATATTGATCATGGATTTGTTGATGAGCTCCAATAGTCATAAGGATGCTTTGGTGAAGGCGCTAAGTGGAGTAAGTGTGCCAAGCAATACTACCAGCGAGGCATTAGCAGCAACCATTGGAAAGATGGTTGAAGCAAACATGATCTCCTTTCGAAGGGATGAGCTCCCTGTAGAGGGTATTGATCATAACAAGGCTCTACACATCACGGTCAATTGCAGGGATAAAGTTGTGTCTCGAGTGCTTGTCGACGGAGGATCTGAAGTGAACATTTGCCCATTCTCTACTTTGCGAGAATTGGGTATTCATTTGAGGGAGGTGAAGGAAAGAAATGTAAGAGTGAGGGCTTTCGATAAGTCGCATAAGGATGTCATTAGAGAGATCTACTTAGCCTTACAAATTGGACCAGTCGAGTTCCCAATATTATTTCAGGTGATGGACATTTCGTCTTCATACAAGTTGTTGCTGGGAAGGCCTTGAATACATATGGCAGGGGCAGTTCCTTCCACTCTTCATCAATGTATGAAGTTTGAGTAGGATTGCCAAGAGATTGTGATACATTGGGAGTGGAGCTGGTCAGCTTACTTGGAACACGCAATCCCTTTCATAGAAGGATTATATGGGGTCACCTTTCATGCGGTCGATATCATGCAGCCAACGAAAATGGAGAAGAATGAGCAGAATCAGGGTATGCAGTCGTCGTACTGGTCAAGGATGGCAATGAGAAAAATGATGAAGTATGGGTACCGACCAGGGACTGGGCTAAAAGCTCGATTAGATGGGGTAACAGACCCAATTTAACCAAAAAGGAATAAGGGTACCTCTAGCTTGGGGTATCACCCTACAACTGGGAAGACTTATACCGATAATCTTGGGAAGAAAGCTTTTGTACCAGTGCGTGTTTCGGGTTCGGATCAGAGCTCGCCACCAGAGGATGACATCGTTGATCGAATAGGAAGATTGTTTGTGACTATGATTGAGGAATATTGCAACGAAGCTGATATCAGGACACCGACCATTCAAGATACCGAACCAGGAGAGACCTTACAGAATTCGACTGCCAGTCCATCTCTGGTTCACCGAGAGTCTTGGTAGTGTGGAATTGTAGTAATTTTGAAAAATAAAATGAATTGTCAATTGAGGCCTGAACCGTGCCTGTACTCTTTTTGTCAATTGCCTCTTTGAACGCTGAGACATTCCTTTTTATGAAATAAAAAGAATTACTTTTCGTGAAATCATTACAAATTCATTTTTCACTCTTTTCGTGAAATCGTTACAAATTTAGTTTTCTTTTCAGTAATCAAATCGATAAAAACCTACGTTCCCCGATTATGGCATGTAATGGAACTCTCGAGAAAAATAATCCTGACTATGAGGAGTATGACTAGAGCATGGTGCCTGAGAACCTCCCACAAGAGATCGAGCAGTTAGAGAGTCAGAAAAAGCCCAGCCTTGAAGAAATAGAAGTAATCAACTTGGGAAATGAAGAAGACGTGAAGGAAACTCGAATCAGCATCCATCTGATGAGATAACATAAGGAAGATTTGGTAGAACTCCTCCAACAATATATCGATGTATTCGCTTAGTCATATGATGACATGCACGGATTAAGTACACCCATCGTCTCGCACCGGTTGCCCACCGGTCCTGCCAGACCACCAGTCAAGCAAAAAGCCCAAGAAAATTCAAGCTAGATTTGAGTCTAAGGATAAAAAAGGAAGTCACCATGCAAATAGAGGCGAATGTAGTCACTAATTATCCTACATGCTTAGCAAAATTCGTACCAGTACCAAAGAAGGATGGGAAGACTAGGATATGTGTGGACTACCGAGATCTAAACAAATATATTCCAAAAGATGATTTTCCTCTACCAAACATTCTTATCCTTATTGACAATTGCGCGAAGCATGAGTTGCAGTCATTCGTGGATTGTTTCGCCAGGTACCACCAGATTCTGATGCATGAAGAAGACGCAGAGAAGGCGACGTTCACCACACCATGGGGAGTTTATTGTTATGGGGTCATACCATTTGGTCTCAAGAATGCCGGTGCTACATACATGAGGGAAATGGCGACCCTCTTTCACGACATGATCCACAAGAAAATTGAAGTATATGTAGATGATGTCATTATCAGGTCTCTGAAGAGAGAGGATTATTTGAAAGACTTGAGGAAATTCTTCGAACGTTTACGGAGGTATGGTTTGAAGTTGAATCCTGCGAAGTCTGCATTCGGAGTTCCAGTAGGGAAACTTTTAGGTTTTATCGTCAGTAGGATAGGGATGGAGTTGGATCCTTCAAAGATCAAGGCCATTCAAAACTTGCCACTGCCCAAAAGCAAGAAGGACATGATGAGCTTCCTCGGCAGATTAAACAATATCAGTAGGTTCATAGCCCAGTCAACGGTATTCTGCGAACCTATTTTCAAGTTGTTGAAGAAGGACACTGCTACAAAGTGGACAACAGAATGTCAGAAAGCTTTCAACAGGATCAGGGAGTATTTGTCAAATCCGCCAGTGTTAGATCCTCCCGAACCTGGGAAGCCACTATTATTACACTTGTTTTTTTTGGATAATGCATTTAGATGCGTGTTAGGACAACACAGCGAGACTGGAAGGAAGGAGAAAGTTATCTATTACCTAAGCAAGAAGTTTACACCGTATGAAGCTAGATACACCATGTTAGAATAGACCTGCTGCACTTTGAGATGGATCACTCAGAAGTTAAGGCACTACGTGTCAGCATATACCACATATCTGATACCCCCACTCTACCAATTCAAGTACATCATCCAGAAACCGGTGCCTACAAGAAAGTTGGACCAATGGTAGATTCTTCTCAGCGAATTCGATATTGTGTAGGTGATACAAAATGTTATCAAGGGACAAGTATTGGCCAATCATCTCGTAGAGAACCTAGTAAACAAGGATTACGAGCCACTCAATACATATTTCCTAAACGAAGAAGTGTTGTTCGCAGGGGAGGACATTGTAGAGTCATACCCAGGGTGGAGAATGCTTTTCGATGGAGCGGCAAACTTCAAAGGTGTAGGGATTGGGATAGTCCTAATTTCTAAGTCAGGACAATATTACCCGTCTTTCGCCAAGATAAGGTTCCCTTGCACAAATAATTTTAAAGAATTTGAAGCATACATCCTTGGGATAAGGATGACTGTCGACATGAACATCAAGGAGCTTCTGGTCATAGGAGATTCTAA
The DNA here is from genome assembly GCF_000715075.1 of Nicotiana tabacum. Taxonomy (NCBI): domain Eukaryota; kingdom Viridiplantae; phylum Streptophyta; class Magnoliopsida; order Solanales; family Solanaceae; genus Nicotiana; species Nicotiana tabacum. The sequence goes on from NC_134083.1 coordinate 115,351,902, forward strand.
TTTGCTGATACACCAATTTCAGAGTGAATGGACCACCAAGAATGTCAATATCCTTTCATACTTGCACCACGTAAAAGAGTTGTGCACGAAGTTCACCAAGATAGAGTTCGAACATGTTCCCAAAATCCAGAATGAGTTCGCCGATGCTCTTACAACTATTTCATCTACGATCCAGCATCCAGACAAGAATTACATCAACACATCAAGATAGAGGTATTACATCTATGTGGATGAAGAGCCAAACAGTACGACGTGGTACTATGACATCAAAAGGTTCCTTGAAGCAAGAGAATACCCAAAAAATGCCACCAGTGGTCAGAAGTGAGTACTAAGAAGACTAGCAAATCACTTTTTTCCTTAACGGGAAAGTCATATACAGGAGTCCAGACTGGGTTCTGTTAAGGTGTGTAGACTCCACTGAAGTAACAAGACAACTAGAAGAGATATATGCAGGAAAGTGCAAACCTCACATGAACGGTTTTACTTTGGCCAAAGAGATTTTAAGAGCCGGATACTTTTGGATGACCATGGAAAGTGATAGTATCTGTTACGTGCAAAAGAGTAACTAGTGCCAGATTCATGGGGATTTCATCTGGGTTCCACCTAACGATCTAAACATAATGGTTTCTCCTTGTCCATTCGGTGCTTGGGGCATGGACTTGATTGGACCCATAGAACCCGCCGCATCAAACATATATCTTTTCATCCTGGTAGTCATCGTCTACTTCACAAAATGGTTCGAAGCTAATATATACAAGTCTATCATGAAGAGATGGTGGCAGATTTCGTCTGTAACAACATAATCTGCAGATTCGGGATCCCGGAGTCAATCATAATTGATATTGCAGCCAATCTCAAAAGCGATCTCATGATGGAGATCTGCGAGAAGTTCATAATCGTCTATAATAACTTCACAACCTACATCCGCAAATGAATGGAGCAGTTGAAGCAATTAACAAAAACATCAAAAGGATCGTACGGAAGATAGTTGACAATCACAGGCAGTGGCGCTAAAATCTATCATTCGCTTTGTTAGGTTATCGCACCACTATATGAATGTCTACTGGGGCAACGCCATACATGTTGGTATATGGCACAAAATGCTATGATACCTGTAAAGGTCGAGATACCATCTTTAAGAGTCATTCAGTAAGCCAAGTTAGATGACGCATAATGGATATGTGTCGGGCAGGAACAACTCATGCTCATCGATGAAAAGAGAATGGACGCAGTATGTCATGGTCAACTATATCAAAAAAGGATGGCCAACACGTTCAACAGAAAGGTGAAACCTCGGCAATTCACATTGGGGCAGTTGGTTTTGAAGAAAATATTCTCTCATCAAGAAGAGGCCAAAAGAAAATTCGCACCGAACTGGCAAGGTCCTTATGTGGTCCATTGAGTGTTGTCGGGAGGAGCATTGATATTAGCATAAATGGACGGCAGATTCAGCACAAAGCCCATCAACTCAGACGCAAACAAGAGATATTACATTTGAAGACAGTAGAATCAAGGTTTAGCTGTAACAGAACTACGTCCGACCTGACTTCCCACGGTGGGATACGTAGGCAACCCACGTAGGGTCTGGTCTTCTTCCTTATCCCTCTTGTTATAGAAATCCAAATGTCATTTTGTATGTATTCGGAACTACACCATGACTTAATTTCCTTTGGCAGGAATACGAAGGCAGTCCATGTCGGATTCAGTCATCTATTGTAATCGAACTACATTTTGGTTTGATTCCATTTGGATGCGTAGGTAGTCTGAGTCAGACTCAGCCATATCATTTCAAATTTTTACGACTTTGCATCTATTGTAATCGAACTACGTTTTGACCTGATTCCATTTGGATACGCAAGCTCCCTGAGTTAGGCTAGGTCATCGGCATATTTTATCATCCTCGAACTACGTTCAAACCTGATTCTATTTGGATACGTAGGCAACCTAAAAGGTTCAGTCATAACCCTAGGAAAACATTCGTAATGCCTTTTTTAGGTTAGAACACTATCGTGACAGCATGAAGCTACGTCATCAGGGACATCTCCAGGAATCATAATCAATAGGACAGACTCATTCAGAAATGACACCTGCGTCAAAGGGAACTTCTAAACATGCCAAATTCCGGAACAACGATATTTTTCCATAAAATCAACGATTTTTAAAAATGTTATAGAAAATTCTATCATTCCAACTATCGAACTTCACGTCATAATTCACCAAATCGGGGGCAAGGCCAAGCTTGCAGTCAACACACACCAACACCCCCCTACTAAGAACTTTTCTTTGAGCGAAGGAACGACATGAATCGAAGGATACCAGAGTACACTAGGAGCAATGATGGACCTGCTACAATCTCATGAGCCCCTATCTCTCTTTTATTACTCAATTCATTATTTTTCATATGGTTAAGGACTAACTTCAAATACTTTGTAGGTATTCCGGAACTAAGTTTTCGATACAATCGGAGCACACTATATATAGCAAACCATCTGCTCAATCAATCGGAGCACCTTGTACATATCGAGTCATTGGCCCTGCCAATCGGAGCCCTGCATATAGCAAACTATCTGCTCAATCAATCGGAGAACCTTGTACATATCATGCTTCTGGCCCCGCCAATCGAAGCCCCGTATATAGCGAACCGCCTTCTCAAACAATCGGAGCACCTTGTGCATATTGAGCCGCTGGCTTCGCCAATCGGAGACCTGCATATAGCAACAGTTTGCTTCGCCAACCGAAGCATTTTGCACAGATCGCACTGTCACTCTGCCATATGGAAATTCCAAGTAGATAGTTGCAAATTTTATCGCAAACTCCACCAATCGAAGGATAGACCATCTGATTACACCATACATTCTGCCGATCGACGGCCGCAATTTAGTTTCACAATCAAGAGTATCTCTTTGTCATGCTCCTTTACTTCTTTGCTTAATCTTGGATGTTTTGACGTTTTATTTATGCAGCTTACATATATTTTACATTTCAAGTCAACTACTCCCATCGCATGGAGTCTCAATGCTCTGACAGCTGCGGAATGGTGCACAGCTCGGCTAACTATTAAGTCAAATTCAAAGGACCATCCCCAACATCCAAATAATGCTCCATAGCTAGGAGACTTCAAATTCAAATATCTCTTCGCCCCGATCCCAAACAACAGCTAGCCAGTAGCCATGCATCATCATTCTTGCATTATTTACATCATATATTAACATATTTGCATTACGATATATGGGTATATGTATGTCTTTCATTGCAGGATCAAATATCGCGACATGGAACTTCTTCTAAGCAGCAAACCAAGCCACAATATTATGAGGGACAACAAACTCATAAGCGGGCTAAGGATCCAAACTCTAACTCAATCTGATTAGTAGAACTCCAAATCGTCAAACTTTCAAATCAAGCTACAATCCGTGAAGTCAGTCCAGGTTCCGAGATCTTCTCATCTTGCAGTATCGTCATAACACGATACTGGGGCAATTTCCCCAAGCACCACCCTCTCCAAATCATCATTCTAGAACTACATGAGGCCTGATCCCCGTTAAGCCCGAGGTATGTAGGCGATTCAAAGCCAAAATTTGGCCCCTAAGTCTTTCCTAAATCATTCCCTAACCTCCCCTAATCTTACAACCATAATCTTCCCCAAATCCATATGTCATTCCTGCAATACATGCCTAGATTCGGGATAAAATTGGTCTTAGTTCAATTTCTTTGCCCGAAAACTCTTTAATCGTCTCCGGACAAAGAAGGGTAGCTATTGACGACCAATTTTGACCCTCCCTTTTAAACTTAATTTATTTATACTTATAATTTGCAATAAGTGTGGTGAAATTATTTTTCTAATCAATTATACCTATTTTCATATAAATATAATAGGAAATTAATAATTAATAATGATAAATTAATAGTTTGGTGTTAAATAATTGTAAAATACATTACCCTTACTATATTTAAAATTATTTAAATAACTTCCATATTTTGATACACAGGTTTTGACTAACAAATAATTTTTTTATTTTTCAATTCATCACTTATATATAATTAATTAATTAGAGTAATTTATAGTATATTTGATAATTATATATTCATCATATTTAATTAGAATTAAATAAGATTAATTAAGTTAATTTTTAAAAGGGTTAAAAGTTTAGAAGGCTACAATTGCAAAGACCCAATTAAACCTAATGTGGCTATTTGACTAATTAAAACCAGCCCAAAGCATTGGCCCAAAGCCATTTGACTTGGTCCGAAATAACCCCTCTCATCCACCTTGACGATCTAGGCTATATCTTGAGAGCCAATGCAATCGTGCCACGTCACTCTCAATTTCACTCACAAAACAAACACACTCAGTCTGGGCCATCGATCCACACCACCGACGGTTCATATTTATTCTTGCTTTTCCCTATTATTTTAAAACTTTCTGCGAGATTATATCGCCACTGATCCAACGGTCCCTGTTTTTACCCAAAAATATTTCTTTATACTCTTAAGTAATGATTTATTAGAGCTGCTGATCAAATGATCCGACGACCCAGATCCCGTCTTTCAATTTAAACCCACGAGACCACCCTAGCAACCCTGAATCACTAATCATTTCCCCTTTGAACGGCCGCCCCTTTCCCAAAACTCTCTTTTCTCTCATTCGTTCAACCTCCATCCATCATGAAACCTTGCACAAATTTGTGCAAGGCCACAAAACTCAAACCCTATAAATCTCAATATTTCCCCTACACCCTCAAATCAAGCCAATTTCACCATTTTTATCACTAAATTTGAAATCCCCAAATCTGAAACCCAAGAGTCGAAGATGAAATTTCAAATCGTCTGGTTTCTCTCATGTTCTTTCAAAGAAAAGCATGCATGGCCATCGATTCTTAGATTCATCATTAGTACTTATTGTATAGAGGTCAAATATAGTGACCTCTGGACATTAGAGCTTTGACCGATGGATTCTCACCCTCAATGGTCGATTTTCATTCTCTCATGCTTAGGTAAAACTTCTTCACCATTTCCCCTTCGTATTCTTCTGATTTCACTCCCTCTCTACGTCATCTACCCTATCATCATCATTTACTACTTGGTTTGAACTAATCTAAAACCCTAACATACCAAAAACGCCGAAGAGATGATCAAACACAGTCTATAATACAAAAGAAACAAAGAAAGAAAGAAAAGAAAGTTTTATGTTTCCTCACTCTCTGAATTTTGTTTTTCTTTCTCTTCTCTGGTTCTGAGTTTAACCATTGTTCGAGTTTGAGTTTGGATTCCTAAACGGCTAAACAAAGATATCGCTTGGTTTGCTGCCCCGCATAAGGTCAGTGAAAACTGACACTCCCTTTTCATTCTATTATTTGTGTTCATTTGGTGTTTCTAATGTCTTCTCTGTTGATTTTCTTTTATTCATGATATATGTTAGTACTTTTATGATTGTCTGCTATATAATCTGTTGTTCTCATTGATCTAAAATTGAGTATTCTCCTGATAACTTATGATTGCCCTAGTATTGCTAGTTAATCTGTGATTAATGAAATCCATGACTTAACTGGGTAACATTAGCTATCGTGAATGATACAAATCATGTTAAACCTTTGTCATTAGCTAAAAGACTTTTGATGATTCCATGACTGCTCTGCTTTGGTAACTTGGTTAGGTTGTGACCTTAGAACTATCTGATATCCTGCTGAGAGTTTATGTCTGCTACAACTATATTATATTGATTTTTGGATTTAATTTGTGTTTCAAATGCTCTCATGATATTGTTGTCACTCCCCGAAATCAAGGAGCACAACCGGCACTTAACCGAGTAAACCCAGTCGAGCAAGCCTAATTTACATTAACCTCTCATCATTACTCATGCATGATTTACCATAACATAATAAGATCTTGACTTTCATATTAAATACACTTGGCTCAATGGCCCATATTTTCTTTCTCGTGGTGGTTACACAGCTCTATAAATAGCTGTAAATACTGTGAATATAAATACATGACAAAACTCATATATTTAATTATATGACCCACAGTGTACATGGAGCTTCTACGAGAATGGATACCTATATACATAAAATGAACTAGACCCAAACACCCATTAGAACTGTAGCGGGCTCACCAAAAGCTGAGTAGTGAAGAAGATCCCTATCAAAAATCCATATCATTCTGTAGAAGAATACATACATCCATTAAAAGATGCAGCGCCCCCGGCAAAAGGGACGTGAGTAGATGTGGAATAGTACTCGTATGTAAGGCAGTCAAAACAACATATGAAAATTCGGTAACTCAAATAAAAGGCAAATAAAGTACATCAAGAAACTACGAAACATCCAATAAAATCACATTTCAAGTCTTATTATACTGGCATCATTCTAACCTTCTTTTTGGATCAACTGCACCATATGAACTATAAGTGGAATACATAATATAATGTAATTATCACAACATGTACAAACAATGCCAACGAAAGTGGCACCTTCTTCCCTTAATTTACACTTATACATTTCGTAGACTGTCCTTAGTGTTCACATATCATATTATACTCCTATGCGTCTCATAGACCGTTCACATCGTTCACTTACACAACACAAATACACTATTCAAGGGCTTGGAAATACAACATGAATATGATGGATTATGGTAACAATAAACGGGCTTAGATAGTCGTTAACGTCAAGCAAATTTATTAAGAGCTTCAATTCAAATTTATCAATATTAAGTCGGGGATCCTTTACAACCACCCTCACACAAAGCGGCCATTTCGCCTCACCAATACATATACGGGTGGAAGTGTATCACGATACCATAACCTCTATACAAAGCGACCCTACCGCCTCACCCCAATATATGCGGGTGGAGGTGTACAACCATACCACAATCCCAACACAAAGTGACCCGGCCGCCTCACCCCAATATATGCGGATGGAGGTGTATCACAATACCACAATCCCAATACAACGCGGTCAGGCCGCCTCACCCCAATATATGTGGGTGGAGGTGTATTCCACAATACCACAATCCCTACACAAATCAGTCCTACCGCCTGAGGTTTATTCCACAATACCATAATTCCTACACAAAGCGGTCATGCCGCCTCATCCCAATATATGCGGGTGGAGGTGTATCCCACAATACCACAATCCCTACACAAAGCGGTCCTCCCGCCTCACCCCAATATATGTGGGGGGATATGTATCACAATACCACAATCCCTACACAAAGTGGTCCTACCGCCTCACCCCAATATATGTGGGTGGAGGTATATTCTACAATACCACAATTCCTACACAAAGCGGTCATGCCGCCTCACCCTAATATATGCGGGTGGAGGTGTATTCCACAATACCACAATCCCTACACAAAGCGGTCATGCCGCCTCACCACAATATATGCGGGTGGAGGTGTATTCCACAATACCACAATCCCTACACAAAGCGGTCCAACTGCCTCACCCTAATATACGTAGGTGGAGGTGTATTCCACAATACCATAATCCCTACACAAAGCGGTCATGCCGCCTCACCCCAATATATGCAGTTGGATATGTATCACAATACCACAATCCCTACACAAAGCGGTCCTACCGCCTCACCCCAATATATGCGGGTGGAGGTGTATTCAATAATACCACAATCCCTACACAAAGCGGTCATGCCGCCTCACCCTAATATATGCGGGTGGAGGTGTATTCCACAATACTACAATTACTACACAAAGAGGTCATGCCGCCTCACCCCAATATATGCGGGTGGAGGTATATCACAATACCACATATAAACTCAAAGCAACATAGTTTTTCATTACATTTAACATCGTAATTACTCATATCATTTGAATACTTCATGTTCATGCTCATCATGGAGAAACACAACTCATTACTGTAGCACATGCATGGTAAATCAATAAGTCGATTTCAATGGTACATGGGCCCAATTCCTTTTCTTAAGGTTCATCATCATTTAACAAAGGACATCTCCCTTCCATCTCATTATTCACCCCCTTGACCTCTTGAGGCCATTATCTAGGTTCATGACTCTTGGGGACTTACTAATTAAAGTCATTTACATATATTATTTCAGAAGCATACAACTATAGTTGAAACCATTGGGACATACAACACTTCGAAATTGTTATTTAGGTAACGATTGCATTTCATGTTCATACTATCACTTACTTGTACTTGCCATGGGTGATCATAGAACAATAAGAGAATTTAGAACATTTAGGAACATCATAGCCTTTACTCGCAAGAACGTAGTGGCTTATAACCCATTGGAAATAAAAGTACAAATACGTACATCTCATAACCTTTCACACCCTATATCATCTATATCACATAATCCGTACTTTCAACCACTTACAACATTATTATTTCATTGGCTCTCTTAGCCATATATATGCTTCTTCTTTCATGGCACAATGGCTGTATTTCATATTCCACACTTTCATATCTTTCCTTTCAAGGATCATCATCCTAAATATCAATATATACAATATCCCAAAAATCACAACTTTAGGTTCATTAGTAATGAAGTTTTTAAACACAATGGATTTCTTCTTGAATTACTTTTTTCCAAAAAGGACAATACACAATTTCCACTCACGAATATGTAAGAATGCAAAACACATTGAAAATACTCACTAAACATGGCATTAGCTAAAACAACCACATATGGGCATCACTTGAGTTCATAAGCTTTTAGGCAATTCTATTTTCGAACTCAATTTTTGAATAGTTGAGTCAAAACTCATTTCATAATCTTTCTCACATCATCTCATTTCATTGGCACCATTGGCCACAAGTATAACTTTCACTCTTGGTACGTTGGCCACACTTTATATCCCCAATTCACTTATTTCACTTCCAACCACCTTTATAGGTTATCAACAACAAGACATTTCCAATCAATACTTTAGGTACACATATGAGCAATTAAGAGAATTAAGCATATTGAGTTTTCTCATACAATTTGACATCATAACCTTCCTTTGAAACACCACTCAAAGACATAGCACTTTAATACATATATCATTCTTGAACACATTCCCAGAAGATAACATAATGTGATAGGAACATTCAGAACACATTTTGAAAACACAATTCTCGACACTTTGCTTATTTGGGACATTCAAATTTATTGGGAACAACTCGGAACATAGAATAAGGAACTTGAGACATCCATACTTGAAACTTACAGGAACATCATTGAATTCAATTCTAAGAAGGGAGTTTAGCCAACATACCTTGATGGAGCTCTTTAGTGATACTAAAACCTCCCATTACTCTTACAACTTCAATCTTCATCAACATTATTCAATTGGACCAATATTAGTAAATATTTCCAGTTTTTTGGTCATTTTGCCATTTTATCAAACACCTAGAGTGCATAACATTCAACTACCTCTAGTAATGGTGTTTCTTCATCCAACAATCCCCCATTCCTACCAACATGAGATACTACAACATCCTTTGTCCACTAACTACATTCTTAGCACCATTGTAATGATCAATCAACTCACATCCGTCAAACTTTACTAATTAACTCATTACAAAATCTCTACAATATTCAATAATCTAGGTTAAGCACTAGTGGCTTCCAATCACCATCCCATAAGTTCCAATACTTAATTCATACTCATATTCCCATAATATATCCATACATGTAAGTCTAAGGGTGTAGAATTACCTTTTGGAAGAAATCTTGCAAAACCCTCCTTTGAGTTCTTGAAAAACTTTCTTGAAGATCTATGTATTTTATGGAGGATTGAACTAGTTTTATGGTAGAATTGATGGAATGAAACACCAAATTAGTAGGGATTACTCACCTTGAAGACGGGGAGAGTTGGAGGTCTTGAGAGAGAGGAGGAAAATCCCAAAGTTCGGCCAAGAAAAATGGGGTAAAATGAACCCCGAATGAGTATATAGCGTTTTGGACGTCACATGTAGCATGGGGCGCTACCTGTGGCCCAATTTCTAGAACCTCAAAAATCCAAGTGCCAGGGCTAGCGCCCCACGCTACCCAGGGCACTGGTGATGGGAAATCTTTTCTATTGAGCCCGAAAATGGGCATAACTCTCTTATACGATGTCCGAATTCGACGATTTATTTTGCTATGGTTCCGTAATTTCAATACGGATCTAATGCTTCAATGAAAACTGAATTTGGAGCTCGTTTTCTTAATGTGATACCATATATACTCGAAGAAACGACGTCGTTGAAACACTTATGATGTCAAAATAATGTGGTTCCACCCTATAGGTCTCCTTTGATACTCGAATACGTTATTCCCGAATACCATTGTCGCACTTTAAAATCTTAAATCATTAGGAAATTCTAACGGGGCCTTACATTCTCCGCCGCTTAAGATCATTCGTCCTCGAATGAGGATTAGAATTTGCCATAGACACCCAATGTGACTTAAATCCTCATCCACACACCAATAGTTCCCAATTTTACTAACTTCATAAATTTTCGAAAATTTTGGCAGAGTCTCCCCTGTAACTGGGCCTATCCACCTGTCAGAGTAATACCAAAACAACTCCTAATAACATATAGATAACACCACTTTGCACCATATATATGAGATCAACATCTATGACTCTCGAGGCCAACTTATGACCTTTCTTACCTTGGTCGTATCCTTGGCTTTTCATTCCTCCATTACGAGGACAATTGGTCTCCTCACACATTATTCCTGTCATATGCATTATTCCTTTAATCCGTAGGCCTTTATCATTTCATAGCACGATGTGCCAATATTCCTTCATATTAACAAGTGAACTCGGAGACTAACTCAGAACCTTAACGCACGATCGAGGATAGAAGAAGAGAAACATTTCCTAAATGTTGTTGTAGCCTCCCTATTATAAGTGTGGCCGGCAGCACACCAATAAGAGGGACTCTACTGACACAGCTCCATGACACCTTAGCACTCCTACACCATACTCTGATATCAAGTTTGTCACGCCCCGAACTCGAGGAGCGCGACCGGCACTCAACCAAGTGAACCCAATCGAGCAAGCCTATGTTACAGTAACCTCTCATCATTACTCATGCATGATTTACCATAACATAATAAGATCTTGACTTTCATATAAATACACTTGGCTCAATGGCCCATATTTTCTTTCTCGTGGTGGTTACACAGCTCTATAAATAGTTGTAAATACTGTGAACATAAATACATAAGAAAACTCATATATTTAATTACATGACCCACAGTGTACATGAAGCTTCTACGACAATGGATACATATATACATAAAATGAATAAGACCCAAACACCCACTAGAACTGTAGCGGGCTCTCCATAAGCTGAGTAGTGAAGAACATCCTTATCAAAAATCCATATCATCCTGTAGAAGTATACCTACATCCATTAAAAGATGCAGTACCCCCGGCAAAAGGGATGTGAGTACATGTGGAATAGTACTCATATGTAAGGCAGTCAAAACAACATATGAAAATACGATAACTCAAATAAGAGGCAAATAAAGTACATCAAGAAACTACGAAGCATCCAATAAAATCACATTTCAAGTCTTATTATACTGGCATCATTCTAACCTTTTCTAGGATCAACTGCACCATATCAACGATACGTGGAATACATAATATAATATAATTATAACAACATGTACAAACAATGCCAACGAAAGTGGCACCTTCCTCCCTTAATTTACACATATACATTTCATAGATTGTCCTTAGTGTTCACATATCATATTATACTCCTATACGTCTCATAGACCGTTCACAGTATTCACTTACACAATACAAATATACCTATTCAAGGGCTTGGAAATATAACATGAATATGATAAATCATGGTAACAATAAATGGGATTAAATAGCCGTTAATGGCAAGAAAATTTATTAAGAGTTTCCATTCAAATTTATCGATATTAAGTCGAGGATCCTTTATAACCACCCTCACACAAAGCGGTCATGCCGCCTCACCCCAGCATATGCGGGTGGAGGTGTATCACGATACCATAACATCTACACAAAGCGACCCTGCCACCTCACCCCAATATATGCGGGTGGAGGTGTATAACCATACCACAATCCCAACACAAAGCGACCCTGCCGCCTCACCCCAATATATGCGGATGGAGGTGTAACACAATACAATAATCCCAACACAAAGCGGTCATGCCGCCTCACCCCAATATATATGGGTGGAGGTGTATTCCACAATACCACAATCCCTACACAAAGAGGTCCTACCGCCTCACCCTAATATACGTAGGTGGAGGTGTCCCACAATACTGTAATCCCTACACAAAGCGGTCATGCCGCCTCACCCCAATATATGCGGGTGGAGGTGTATTCCACAATACCACAATCCCTACACAAAGCGGTCCTACCGTCTCACCCCAATATATGCGGGTGGATATGTATCACAATACCACAATCCCTACACAAATTGGTCCTACACCCTCACCCCCAATATATGCGGGTGGAGGTATATTCCACAATACCACAATCCCTACACAAAGCGGTCATTTCGCCTAACCCGCATATACCCAATTATATGCGGGTGGAGGTGTATTCCACAATCCCTACACAAAGCGGTCATGCCGCCTCACCCCAATATATGCGGGTGGAGGTGTATTCCACAATACCATAATCCCTGCACAAAGCGGTCCTGCCGCCTCACCCCAATATACGTAGGTGGAGGTGTATTCCACAATACCATAATCCCTGCACAAAGCGGTCATGCCGCCTCACCCCAATATATGCGGGTGGATATGTATCACAATACAACAATCCCTACACAAAGCGATCCTACCGCCTCACCACAATATATGTGAGTGGAGGTGTATTCCACAATACCACAATCCCTACACAAAGCGGTCATGCCGCCTCACCCCAATATATGCGGGTGGAGGTGTATTCCACAATACCACAATCCCTATACAAAGCGGTCCTACCGCCTCACCCCATTATATACGGGTGAATATGTATCACAATATCACAATCCCTACACAAAGTAGTTCTACCGCCTCACCCCAATATATGCGGGTGGAGGTATATTCTACAATACCACAATCCCTACACAAAGCAGTCATTCTGCCTCACCCAATATATGCGGGTGGAGGTGTATTCCACAATACCACAATCCCTACACAAAGCGGTCATGCCGCCTTACCCCAATATATGCGGGTGGAGGTGTATTCCACAGTACCATAATCCCTGTACAAAGAGATCCTGCCACCTCACCCCAATATGCGTAGGTGGAGGTGTATTCCACAATACCATAATCCCTGCACAAAGCGGTCATGTCGCCTCACCCTAATATATGCGGGTGGATATGTATCACAATACAACAATCCCTACACAAAGCGGTCCTACCGCCTCACCCCAATATATGCGAGTGGAGGTGTATTCCACAATACCACAATCCCTACACAAAGCGGTCATGCTGCCTCATCCCAATATATGTGGGGGAGGTGTATTCCACAATACCACAATCCCTACAAAAGCGATCATGCCGCCTCACCCCAATATATGCGGGTGGAGGTGTATCCCAATACCATATATAAACTCAAAGAAACATAGTTTGTCATTACATTTAACGTTGTAATTACTCACATCATTGGAATACTTCATGTTCATGCTCAGCATGGAGAAACACAACTCATTACATTAGCGCATACATGGTAAATCAATAAGTCGATTTCAATGGCACATAGGCCCAATTCATTTTCTTAAGGTTCATCGTCATTTAACAAAGGACATCTCCCTTCCATCTCATTATTCACTCCCTTGACCTCTTGAGGCCATTATCTAGGTTCATGACTCTTGGGGACTTAACAATCAAAGTCATTTACATATATTATTTCAGAATCAAACAACTATAGTTGAAACCATTGGGACATACAACACTTCGAAATTGTCATTTAGGCAACGATCGCATTTCATGTTTATACTATCACTTACTTGTACTTGGCATGGGTGATCATAGTACACTAAGATAATTTAGAACATTTAGGAACATCATAGCCTTTACTCGCAAGAACGTAGTGTCTTATAACCCATTGGAAACAAAAGTACAAATACGTACATCTCATAACCTTTCACACCCTATATCACGTAATCCGTACTTTCAACTACTTACAACATTATTATTTCATTGGCTCTCTTGGCCATATATATGCTTATTCTTTCGTGGCACAATGGCCGTATTTCATATTCCACACTTTCATATATTTCCTTTCATGGACCATCATCCTAAATATCAATATATACAATATCCCGGAAATCACAACTTTAGGTTCATTAGTAATGAAGTCTTTAAACACAATGGATTTCTTCTTGAATTACCTTTTCCCAAAAAGGACAATACACAATTTTCACTCACGAATATGTAAGAATGCAAAACAAATTGAAAATACTCACTAAACATAACATTAGCTAAAACAGCCACATATGGGCATCACTTGAGTTCAAAAGCTTTTAGGCAATTCTATTTTCGAAGTTAATTTTTGGATAGTTGAATCAAAACTCATTTCATAATCTTTCTCACATCATCTCATTTCATGGGCACCATTGGCCACAAGTATAACTTTCACTTTTGGCACGTTGGCCACACTTTATATCCCAAATTCACTTATTTCACTTCCAACCATCTTTATAGGTTATCAATAATAAGACATTTTCAATCAATACTTTAGGTACACATATGAGCAATTAAGAGTATTAAGCATATTGAGTTTTCTCACACAATTTGACATCATAACCTTCCTTTGAAACACTACTCAAAGACATAGCATTTTAATACACATATCATTCTTGAACACATTCCCAGAAGATAACATAATGTGATAGGAACATTCGGAATACGTTTTGAAAACACAATTCTCGACACTTTGCTTATTTGGGACATTCAAATTTATTGGGAATAACCCGGAACATAGAATAAGGAACTTGAGACATCCGTACTTGAAACATACGGGAACATCATTGAATTCAATTCTAAGAAGGGAGTTTAGCCAATATACCTTGATGGAGCTCTTTAGTGATACTAAAATTTCCCACTACACTTACAACTTCAATCTACATCAACATAATTCAATTAGACCAATATTAGTAAACATTTCCAGTTTTTTGGTCATTTTGCCATTTTATCAAATACCTCGAGTGCATAACATTCAACTACCTCTAGTAATGGTGTTTCTTCATCCAACAATCCCACATTCCTACCAACATGAGATATTACTACATCCTTTGTCCACTAACTACATTCTTAGGACCATTGTAATCATCAATGAACTCACATCCACCAAATTTTACTAATTAACTCATTACAAAATCTCTACAACATTCAATAATCTAGGTTAAGCACTAGTGGCTTCCAATCACCATACCATAAGTTCCAATACTTAATTCATACTCATATTCTCACAATATATCCATACATATAAGTCTAAGGGTGTAGAATTACCTTTTAGAAGAAATCTTGCAAAACCCTCATTTGAAATCTTGAAAAACTTTCTTGAAGATCTATATATTTTATAGAGGATTGAGTTAAATTTAGGGTGGAATTGATGGAATGAAACACCAAATTTGTTGGGATTACTCATCTTGAAGATGGGGGGAGTTGGAGGTCTTGAGAGAGTGGAGGAAAACCCCAAAGTTCGTCCAAGAAAAATGGGGTAAAATGAACCCCGAATGAGTATATAGCATTTCGAGTGTCACAAGTAGCATGGGGCGCTACCTGTGGCCCAATTTCCAGAACCTCAAAAATCCCAGTGCCAGGGCTAGCGCCCCACGCTATCCTGGGCACTGGCGATGGGAAATCTTTTCTATTTTGCTCCGAAATGGGCATAACTCTCTCATACGATATCTGAATTCGACGATTTATTTTGCTATGATTCCGTAATTTCAATACGGATCTAATGCTTCAATCAAAATTGAATTTGGAGCTCATTTGCATAATGTGATATCACATATACTCGAAGAAACGACGTCGTTGAAACACTTTTGATGTCAAAATAATACGGTTCCACCCCATAGGTCGCCTTTGATACTCGAATACGTTATTGCCGAATACCGTTGTCGAACTTTAAAATTTTAAATTATTAAAAAATTCTAACGGGCCTTACACTTAACCTGTCTACTTTGATAATGTTGGAACCATGTTTATTGTGCACACTGATGGATCTAATGCAAGCCTGCTGTTATAGCAAGAACTCATTAGCTTAGTTATTAGGTTGTCTGCTCATCTGATGTTCTGTAATCTTGTAAATCTATTATTCATGCCTAAACTATTATACTTTTCATTTAAAACTACTTTATAGAAGAATAGGTTAAACCTTGTTTACCCTAATAACTTAACAACATGAGCTATGTAAAAATCCAAAATAGAAGCTTACTGTTATCACTTATAGGCTTAAGGGAACTAATCAATACCTGTTTATCCTGTTAAAATGAACATTGTTCTATGTTTGGTTGATATCCTCTACCTGCAAAGGTTTAGTTATGAACCTGGATGTTTGGTTGATGATATGATAGATTAGTGATCATTTTACCAAGTTTAGATTAGATTGAAACAGTTTACCTGGCCCATTTTGATGTATCTTCTTTGTAAAATAAGACTGTTAGTATAGGTATTCAATATAGTGAGGATTCAACCATGTGTGTGGGAACTTCTGATTGTTCTGAAGGTAGATTAAAATGATTGTTGAAGAATTGTGAACTTGGTTAAGGACTAATGAAAATTTGAATCCCGCAGTAGGACTAATTAGATTAATGTGCATCATTTAACTTAGCATTTTGGATTAGTTTACTGATGGTTTCTATGAACTCACTTTATTTTACATCTATGATTAGTCTCTTTAAGTGTTCTGATACATGTGGAATGTCCCTGGATATTGTTAGTACCTGCAGTAATTGACCTTTACCTTCTGGGTTTTGATTTTAAGGTTAATGGTATAATTCCTAAAGTGTTCATGTCCTTGCACACTGATTATATTCTCTACAGCCTCTATACTTTGTGTGCTTGAATCATTTGTGCCTAATGCTACTCTCATGTTAACTATTAAGTGAATACCTCATTTGTATCTAAACTTTTGGGGAAGAGTGATTGTGAGTGATTAAGGGTATTTGGGGTGGGACTTAGTTTGTGGTTAAGGTGCCCTTCCCTGTCACAAGGACTGTTCGGGGTCCGGCAGACCCTTGTAAACTCCAAAGTGCCAAGGATTCAAAGGGTACCTTGTCCATGAATAAGATTTTATCCCAAGCTTTTGGTCATTGACTCTCACTGATCCTCTTAGGATTAATGCAAATAAAAGTTTGTCTTCACTTTAATCCTGTTATAATTTTTATTCTGTTGGGCCTCATGTTGATTTCACTGTCCCCTTTTATCATGTCTACTAGCTAACTTGCACGCGCTTCGCGCAATTGAAATGAAAAAATGAATTTATAATATGATCTGACTGTAAATTTAGCTGAAATAGAATGGATTATTTTTTCATGTATATACATATGTTTATAAATATTTTCTCCAATTAGCTCTCAAATTCTCCATAGCATCAAATCCAAAACTGATTTCGTTTAAATCCTAAAAATAATAATTATTATCTGATAGTTGGACCAGAAAAAAGGAAATATAAAAGTGGCAGTCATCATGTCGATGAAGATTGACATCACATAGATTTGTCTCAATTAATTTCTTCAACATAAAAAATCTTATGCTCATATATATAGGTGTTGGTAAGTGGTAATACATCCCTCCCAAATCGATTTGTTGCTTTCAAACTTTATTTGACGCGTCCCTTATCCCTTTCCACAAAAAAAAGTAATTCTCGCACTCTTTGACGTTTCGTTAAATACTTTGCGACTGAATAATTACCGCCAATGAAATAAATTTTTACATCTCATAGTAATTAATGCTAGAAG
Source organism: Nicotiana tabacum (assembly GCF_000715075.1). Classification (NCBI taxonomy): domain Eukaryota; kingdom Viridiplantae; phylum Streptophyta; class Magnoliopsida; order Solanales; family Solanaceae; genus Nicotiana; species Nicotiana tabacum. The sequence continues at coordinate 115,369,800 of NC_134083.1, forward strand.
TGCCTTGCCAATTCCTAAAATTTTGTCTAAGATAATATTAAGCTATGAACATACAAGAATATTAGAACTGTTGCGCAATGTTTTAGGACTTCCAAACTAATCTGAGCATCATCTAAGCTCCAGGGATTCATTACCAAAAATTCAGATATATTTTATACAATTTCTTAAAAATAATAAAATTAGTCCATAAATTGTAAACTATTTAATCTAACCTGTGTTTTTGCTCCCCAAGAGCAACGCAATCTGCTAATGTTTCCATCTAAGAGCAAAGATAATTTGGAGAGCAATTATCAAATTTAAATTTTAGATGGAACCGTAAAAGTCGTTTGTACAAAAGCATAAAAATATATTTTAGCACCCTACTTTGAACGTGCATGCCTTCATATTTCTCGCTCTTGCAAAATATGTCAGTCAAAACGCCTAACAAATCGATCATTCCAATAGTCAGAGGTGCAAGACTGCCAATCACATCAAATACTACTCTAATACGAACACAATCAAATATATGCCAAAACAAAAAAAAACTTTTAGAAGAATACATGGGGGACATCAAGGTGTCATAAAACAACACATTAAACATTTTGGGGTACATTGATATGAAAAGCGTGGTAGTTAGGATATTTTTTAAGAGTAGTCGTTGAAGAGATGTGACATGTGATTTGTGTAGGTGAGATTTTTTTAATTAAGATAAATAGAAAAAAATCCAAAAACAGAGAAAAGATAAATAAATCCTTGTCCAAACAACATTCTTTGAAATTTACATAATTTTTGTTCACGTTTTAGCAGTCATGGAAGCTATGTAAAATTATTTAAAGAATCTATGAGGTAATTAAAGTCTTTGTTATAATTTTTTCAAAATAAAAATTAAATGAATTTTGTCTTGCTTGGAGTAGCCAAAAGGAGAAAATAGTTTCCCTTGCACATTTCTACACAAGTTAAAAGATGACATTATATAAATAAAATAACAAAACAAAGAAAACGCTCTTCACATATTAATTATTGATATCCCCGCGATCAAATACCTCTAACACTACCATTAATTGTTCTCACTCCTCGAAAATTCGGGAAGGACTTGGAAATACCAGTAGGACTACCAAACTAATTTTCTAATATTTCTTTATCCTGCGATTTGCTTGAATCTCGTTTGCTGATTTGAACCAACTTATATGATATCTTCCAACGGGAGAATTGGGCTACGATCTACAAACCGAATTTTCGAAGTTACATAATTTTTTGTTTGCAAATAGTTGGATCGGTGAAAACCTCTGCATTTTTTCGGTGATTTATAATTACTTGGGATGACCATTTCAGGAAGGAAAAGGAAAATGGGAAAGAGAATGTAATCGGATTTCGTCGATGTTGGAACTTTGTACGTGACAGAATGAAAATTTCTTTTAAGATGGTGGTAGTATTAGAGAATTAATCATAGTGCCTTTCGGTTGTTAATAGACATGACTGTTCGATTTAGTAGTAATGATAATTAAGCATAGAGACTTTTGGTTGCTAATAGACACAACTGTTCGTTTATTAGTATGATGTTTGGCCTTTTACATATTAACTGGTCAGAAAGAAAAGGAGGATGCGAAAGAAAAATAGCAAAAATATGAGAGGAAAGATAAATCAATTTCTTGGACTTAGGAAATGCCATGTAACCTTGTGAAGTCCGTGCTTTATAGATATATATATATTTGTTACCAATCTATTTCGTTAGGATTCATAATGATCTCATTAATTATTCATTTTTCTTTGTATGCATGAATTCAACTTGGGCCTGTTGAGCCCATCTGGAGCTTAAGCTCACTGTCAGATCCTGGGCTGTTGTATTCCTGTCTCGTTCGTTGTTCGTGCATGTGATCTTGAGCCTGTTTAAATATTGGCCCAAACAATCAAGAGTCCAGCTCTTTACCCTTACTCATCATAAATTTTATTACGCTACTATTTTATATGTCATATATGTATATTTATGTTCTTGAATAACTAACGTTTGTTATTGGATAACCTTAAATACCTTTGATTGTATAGGAAACATAGGCAAACCAAAGCCCATAGGTAAAAAATGAAAATGAATCTGAGTTCATACTATGTACTACGAATTACCTCGATGCCTTGATCATTTTCTTAACAAATATAAGATTCCATTTTTTTAACGCTAACCATTTTTAACGAAGTCGTGAGTCTTAAACAGATTCAAGAGCAAACAACCTTTCTCTTAAAAAGAAGGATGTTTACAAGATTGGTTTTCAACAAACGCCAAACACAGCTGGGACTAAGAATTATCAAACTTCAATAAGTTTTCTCCAAAATATGGCTTCAAATTGAAATCGATTTTCAAAGGTATACCCATGTCCCATTTTTAGTAGTCTTTTACTCCACCAAGTTACAAGAATAGCCACATTCTTTCAAAGACAAGACATTCAAAACATAGCTGCATTTCACATGTCTTTCTCAAATATGTAGATGTGAACATTTCAAAAGACTTTTACAAATTACAAGCTTTATAAAACCTATGCTCTCTTTTCAAAGTACATATACCATTTTCTTTTGAAATAGTAGACTTTAAACAAGACCTAGAATAGTTTCAAACCTTAAGCACTGAACTAAGCAGAATATAGACCTTTACTTCCTAAGACGTAGCCTAAGTTCTAAGAAGCTACCCCGAGTAGATTCTAGGGAGTGCCTAACACCTTTCCCTTAGAAGAACAAGAACTCATACCCAAATCTCACTGGTTAGTAGACCAATAGAATAATAATATATAAAATATAGGTACCGTAATATAACTTAAAATATTTGGTGACGACTCTCCTTTTATAACTAATAGAGGAACCAGTAGTTGAATCTTGTTTGACCTGTGCGAAATTAGATGCAACAGTACCGAAGAAAGATCGAAAGATCAGGATATGTGTAGACTACCGAGATCTTAACAAACGAATATCCATATCCTCATCGATAATTGCACGAAACATGAGTTGTAATCATTTGTGGATTGTTTCGCTGGATACCACCAGATTCTCATGCACAAAGAAGATGCAGAAAAGACATTATGAAACACTCCATGGGGAGTTTATTGCTATAGGGTCATGACGTTCGGTCTCAAGAATGTCAGTGCTACCTACATGAGGGCCATGATGACCCTCTTTCATGACATGATTCACAAGGAGATTAAGGTATATGTGGATGACGTCATCATCAAGTCTTAGAAGAGTGCAAATCATTTGAACGACTTAAAGAAGTTCTTTGAATGATTATGGAGATACAGATTGAAGTTTAATCCTGAAAAGTGTGCATTCAGAGTTCCCGCAGAAAAACTGTTAGAATTCATCATCATCAGAAAAGGGATAGAGTTGGATCCCTCAAAGATCAAGGCTTTTCAAGACTTGCCTTCACCTAAGAGAAAGAAGGACGTGATGAGCCTCCTCGGAAGATTGAACTACATCAGTAGTTTCATAGCCCAGTCAATAGTAATTTATGGGCCAATTTTCAAGTTGTTGAATATGACGACTCAAAATCCAATTAGTCGTGATGGAACCTAACCCAACCCGCTATGTAAGCCAATTTAATAATAATCTAATATTAAATGAAATTAACTGAGAAAATAATGATGAAATAACTGAACATTTATTAAACAACTCAAGGACTTATAATACAAATTATGAGCTTCTATGATTTAGAGTTTTACAAAAACTGAACTGAAATACTTACCACATCTATTTGGATTGTATATGAACAATATTCAAATCTAAAGCTACCAAGAACAAGTGATAGCCATAACTGGAACGGGGGTATATCTTCAATGTCAGCTCCCGCCATAAACAGCAGCAACAACTCCAAGATCTACATGCAAGGTGCAAAAGTATAGTATGAGTACAGCCGATACACATATACTCAATAAGTATCCTAACTAACCTCGGCAAGGTAAAAGAAGCAAGAACTATAGATGATACTCACTAACACCTGTGCATTTCATAATTTCAACAAGTATAGAACAAATACATTATCAAAACATGATATCTCAGGTAAAACCACTTTGATGCTCACAATTCTTTGTTTTAAAGCATTCTGCTCAGTCATAAATCCAGCATATAAGGAAGATATGCAAGTAAAATCAGGTAAACAGTCGAGAAAATGTCAAGTAAAGGTGAAATGCAATAACTAAATATCATTCCATTATTGTGCGCAACCCCATCCAATAATAGTAACCAGCTCTCCCAGAGCTCACATCAACCAGAAACCTGTCGGTTTCTCACAATCCGTGTGTACACCATCAAGAGAGAAACATGAGATGGTGACCCTAGGGGGATGGATCCGTATCCACACGTTGCACAGATAACTCACATGCTGCACGGACAACTCACGTGCTAATAATATCAACCGCATGGACAACTCACGTGATGCACGGATAACTCACGTGCTATAATATCAATATCTAGATCTGCACGGATAACTCACGTGCTGCATGGACAACTCATGTGCTGCACGGACAACTCACGTGCTAATAATATCAATCCGCCCGGCATGGTTACATGCACAATATCACAATCCTCCCAGCATGGTCACAGGCATAACAACACAATTCCCTAGCGTGGTCACAGATACAATATCATAATGTGCCTGGCATGGTTACAGGCATAACAACACAATTCGCCTGGCGTAGTCATAGGCATCCAGTCCAATCATATCACACATGAGCGAATAAATAAGAATACATGTATGTGATGAATGAATAACAAATCTCATGCTCCCGGACTGGTATAAATGACATGCTAAAGTGTAGGCATGTGTAGGGTGTGCTATCATAGCTCAAATCGGTAATTTCATCATAGAATAGCATTTATCAAGTTCATTTAGGGATTAAACCTCTATGTACCCTCAAACGTGGACTCAAATAGTTCACACAATGTTACAAATATGAGAAACATCATAGCTTAAAGCTTAACAGTCAATTCTAGGTTTATCATAGCCTAAACGCAACCTGAGCATTGATCACTACAAAAACAACTGGAATTAAGAACATCGTCGCTAATCTATTGCTAAAACACTCGTAGCTAGCAAAATTTCTTGATAATCCGTTGCTAATCCATCGTTAAATGAGATTAGCGATGCATTTTTCTGTTTAGCTACAAAATTTGTCCATCGCTAAAATCTGATTTTTTAGTAGTGGATAAATACCCCCGGTGTCAGCACATGGGTTCAAATCCCATGCATGCGCACATCCATAGCACGTAGCTATCACAAATAATTCAGGCAACTAGTGCCTCAACCAAGTTTAAATAAGATACCTCAAACAAGCCAAGACAAATACCGAGCAAGCCAAATGACACTCTAGAAATGTCATCCAGCGCGTATCCACCTCTGAACGACTCGAAACTAGCCAAAAGCAACCCAAAACTATAAAATAATGCATAAGGAAACAATCCTAAATGATAAAGGTTGAATCTTTATACTTTTACTCAAAGTCAACCAAAACGTTAAACTCGGGCCCACACCACGGAACTCAACAAAACTCACAAGATCTGAAAACTCATTCAATTACGAGTCCAACATTACCAATTTCACTCAAATCTGACTTTGAATCGATGTTCAAAACTCAAATATTCAATACCGAGTATAAAACACTTACCCCAATCCATGTGGTAAAAATCGCCTAAAACGTCACCTCAATTTCCAGCTCCATAGCTCAAAGTATGCTAAAATAAACTTAAAATCCCGAAATTTGATATTTTAAAGCACTTCCAGGGGCCCCCCTTCATGATCGTGGTCCCCAACAACGCGATCGAGATTCAAAAAATATTCCAGCTCAATTTTTACCCTTCGCGATCGCGAACATTCCCCGGCGATCACGACGAACAAATTCCAACAAGCTTGCCCAACTTTTCCAGATAGCCTCTAGTATAAAGGCTATGACTTTTCGTACAAAACACTAAATGACAAACGGTTTAATTTTATGAAAACTAGCCAAGTCTACAACTTTTGTTTTTGGATCATCTCCAACTTCCTTATAGATTGCAAGATATAAGTTTTCAATGTTAGCTCAGTGACGGAAGTGTCACGCCCCAAAACCGAGGAGCGCGACCGGCGCTCAACCGAGTGAACCCGACCGAGCAAGCCTGTTAAATTCCTTCTACCCAAATTTAATTCGTGAATAAAGAGGAGATGTACTCCGTTAATCAAATACTTAATAGATTTCATTGACCGCTTCCATTTCATTCCCATTAACAATATTATTTAATATTTTCAAAATAGTACGAGTTTATAGATTTAATGAAAAATATGTTGCCAAATACCAACAGTTCTAATCCGATTCCCAACATCAAATACCACCCACAAACTGTCTACGGAGCCTTTAAGTACAACTAAAGAGTAATATGAAAATGCCGGCAATAAGGCCCCCGGCTATACCTCAACCACAAAGTACATGAGAAACAAAAGATACATGACCCCTAAATGAAGTGGGGCTCACCAAATCGCCTGGAAGGAGTGCACGGTTATCACTGATCAATTCCACCTACTGTAAAACCACCTGCATCCATTAAAGATGCAGTGCCCCCAGCAAAAGGGACGTTAGTACTGTCGAATAACACTAGTATGTTTAGCTAGAAATCCTCTTTCAAAATAGAATGCCCATATGATCTATACGTGGAACACATAATATAATGTAATTGAAACAACCTGTACAAACAAGGACAACAAAAGGGGCACCTATTATCTGTATTAATAATGTGTCTCATTAGATCCTCCTTAGTGTTCTCCTATCATATTATACACTTGTGCGTTTCATAGACCGTCCACAGTGTTTATTCATACCGTACATCTATACCTCTTATACACAAGGCACCTATGCGTTTCATAGACCGTCCACAGGATTTCATATCACAATGGATTTCATAACACAATGTACCTATGCGTTTCATAGACCATCCACAGGGTTTCATAACACAATGTACCTATGCGTTTCATAGACCGTCCACAGGGTTTCATAACACAATGTACCTATGCGTTTCATAGACCGTCCACAGGGTTTCATAACACAATGTACCTATGCGTTAATATACCGTCCACAGGATTTCATAACACAATGTACCTATGCATTTCATAGACCGTCCACAGGGTTTCATAACACAATGTACCTATGCGTTTCATAGACCGTCCATAGGGTTTCATAACACAATATACCTATGCGTTTCATAGACCGTCCACAGGGTTTCATAACATAATGTACCTATGCATTCATAGACCGTCAACAGGGTTTCATAACACAATGTACCTATGCGTTTCATAGACCGTCCACAGGGTTTCATAACACTGTACCTATGCGTTTCATAGACCGTCCATAGGGCTTCATAACACAATATACCTATGTGTTTCAAAGACCGTCCATAGGGTTTCATAACACAATATAACTATGCATTTCAAAGACTGTCCATAGGGTTTCATAACACATTGGAAACAAAAGTACAAATACGTACATCTCATATCACCTAATCTGTACTTTCAACTACTTACAACATTATTATTTCATTGGCTCTCTGGGCCATACATATGATTCTTTATTCATGGCACAATGGCCGTATTTTATATGCCACACTTTCATTTCTTCCCTTTCATAGATCATCATCATAATTATCAACAAGTAGAATATTCCGTAAATCACAACTTTAAGTTCATTAGTAATGAAGGCTTTAAACACAATCGATTTCTTTCTAATAAATGGAGTAAAATGATTGGCAATCGAAGCACAAATTATAATCATACACAATTTCCACTCACGAATGTGTAAGAATGCAAAGCACATTGAAAATTTCTTACAAAGCATAGCATTAGCTAAAACAGCCACATATGGGCATCATTTGAGTTCATAAACTTTTAGCCGATTATATTGTCGTAGTAAATTTTGGAATAGTTGAGTCAAAGTTCATTTCATAACCTTTTTCACATTATTTCATTACATCGGCACCATTGGCCACAGGTATACCTTTCACTATTGGCACGTTGGCCACACTTTATATTCTTAATTCACTGATTTCACTTCCAACCATCTTTATAGGTTATCAACAATAAGACATTCTCAATCAAGACTTTAGGTACACATATGAGCAATTAAGAGTCTTAAGAATATTGAGATTTTCTCAAACAATTTGGCATACTAGATTTCATTTGAAATACGATTCAAAGCCACAACATTTTAATACGCAACCCATACTTTGAAACTCACGGTAACATTATGAAATTCAATTCCAAGAGAGAAAGTTTAGCCAATATACCTCAATTGAGCTTTCCTTAAATTACTACAACGTTCTGGAAATTCTAACAATCCCAATCTATTTTGAGACATAACAAAATTTAACAACAATTAGGAAGATATTCATGGTCTCGGCTCATTTGAGCATTTTATCAGACACTAGGTGTGCAATTTTAACCACAAGGTTCTCCTACAAGATTTCCTTCACTCCACAACCCAATCCTTACTTATTTTAGCTCAACAATCTTCCCACAATTCTTATTGGTACATGCATGTATAAATAATAATCTCATACCCATGAATCATACTCCTAATCAACCATCTTCTACCCAAATTCGAAATTGAAAACTAGGGTATGGAACCTTACCTCTTAGATGAAGAACTTGTGGGTTTTCCTTATTAATCTTCCAATATTTGAGCAAAACTTGATGAATAATTAGCCTAGGGTTTTCCTCTCTCAAAAAACACTCTCCCTTCTTCTAAAACATCAGATTTTTGCTCAAAAATGACCCAAAGTGTGTATTTAACGAAGTAGGGTCGGGTTTTAAAAACCCAAAAATGGAGCTCCGGACAGGTTCTGCGATCGCATATGCGACCGCATAATAGTTATGCGGACCGCATATCGGTCGCATAATTGGTGTCCAAAATGACCAACAATCTGCCTGAGTCTGCAGTCACTATGCGGTCTGCATAACAGTTATGCGGTCGCATAGTACACAGCATAAAAGTTATGCGGTCGCATAGTCGACCACAAAATTGATTCCAACAGACCCAAATAACTGCGTCACTCTGCGGCCATTATGCGGTCCGCAGAGTGATTCTGCGGTCGCATAATAGATCGCAGAAATGCACAGTTCCGCCAAAGGTTTTCCTTTACTTTCCCATGCATTGTTCAACCCAAAAGGTCCGTGCCGCGGCGAGCTTGCGAGCCGCGAAGAATTTCTATAATCCTCAAACACGTAAGCCTAATCCGGCACCATGAAACATTATTTTCTTTGCAAATTTTACCGGGCTTTACACTTAAGTTCTTCAAAAATTTTCGGGGTGTTACAGGAAGAATTTCTTCTTCGCGAACGCGAAGAACCCTCCGCGAACGCGATTCACAAGTGCCCTTTTTCTATTTTACTCATCGCGAATGCGACCCAAAGTCCGCGATCACGATGCACACTGCTGTAGCCAAAAACGAACAACTAAAAATGGCCTAGAAATTGTCTGAAACAACCCCGAAACTCACCTGAGCCCCTCGGGACCCCGTCCGAACATACCAACAAGTCTCAAAACATATTACGTACCTACTCGTGGCCTCAAATCACACATATTAACATCAAAATCACTAATCGTGGATCAAGATCAATCTCTTAAGTTTATAAACTTCTAACTTCGAACAAAGCGTCCGATTCAGGCCTAACCAATCTGGAATGAATCCATATTTTGTATACAAGTTCCAAATGACATAACGAACCTATTCCAACTCCCGGAACAACAATTCGTACCCGATATTACAAACCTTAAAATTGCCAAGTTTTGCCAAATAGTGTCAAAACCTTCTAGATACATCCAAATGTGAATCCGGGCATATGCCCAAGTCCAAAATTATCATTCGGACCTAACAGAACCATAACTTCAATATGCGGTCAAATACTCAATAGTCAAACTTGGTCAACTCTTCCAACTTAAAGCTTCAAACATGAAATTCATCCTTTCAAACTAATTTTGAATCACCCAAAAATTGAAATCGATGGTACACACAAGTCATAAATACATCATATAGAGCTACTCATGCCCTCAAACCACCGAGAGAAGTGCAAATGCTCAAAACGACCCGTCGGGTGGTTAAATTCTCCCCCACTTAAACATACGTTCGTCCATGAATGTGCCAAGAGTCATTCCAAAGACTTCAAATCACTGTGCAACCATACCATGCATATATCCGGGGGTGATCCCACTTCACCCCAATCGATATAAGCCTGACAACACAACATAACTGAAGATCCTTAATTCAACCTTATCCCATAAACCTTGGAACTCAATTTCCAATATCCAGAATTTTTTACAAGACACGAATCTCGCACCTACACACTGTATAAGTCTGAACATGTTGTATCAAGCCATAACCATAACCCAAGATGAAATCACATGATATACCACATAACTCGTATACTCGTAGAAAAATTTCCGATTATAGTAGCTAGTCAAAACAAACCCGATACCGGTGATAAACCTCAAATCAAACGAAACCTCGTTCAAAACCTTCGTACACTGCTATTGATGAAAGAAACACGCAGAAACTCATAACCACTCATCAGACCAACAAGTTATGGAGCTCTCTCTCTCTCTCTCTCTCTCTCTCTCTCTCTCTCTCTCTCTCTCTCGTCCGACAAGAATCAAAGCCAAATCCTTAGCTGAGTTCCGATATTATTCTTCCAAACATACCGTAATCAAATCCGATAGTATCTATTCTAGGTCCAATGACCTTATCTCATCAAACACAAAAATTCTATTGACATGCCACACCAATGCAACCTAACGCCACAACCATTCAATTTGTGCACCAATAAGCAATAATTCAAATGTACACAAACATGAAAAAATGACTCAAATGAGAAAACCATCCTGCAAGCTCAGCAAGTACCACCACAACACAATGCTATGAACCCATCACACATAGTAGGGACAAGACACACGAATCTAACTCAAAATATCATATCCCAACGTAACCCCGCTTCAATCCCTATCCAAACACTGGTCCATATGAAATACCTCAAGCCATAATGCTCTAAATCAATAACCATATACAATTCGACATCAAATACAGGAAGTACATGATCATAACCATGGAGAAACGGATAGCAAAATATACCACTAATAGGAAAGATCATAACTAAGGCACAATCAGCCATTCAACACCCCAATAACCATCTCTCTCGAATTTCACCACACGACCCAAACAGAAGCGCATCTAATGTGCAAGTAACCAACAGGTCACAACCCCTTATAGCATGGAAGAGTAACACATAGAACATATCAGATACAAATAATATCAATTCTAACCGAATGGCACATCCCTTAATAATAGCAGTACGGAGTCAACCAATTGGACCCGGTATAGAATACACATCCTCATTAGGCCTACCAATGATCCCCCAAATCAACTCCGACCATCCCCAAATGGATAAATATCCCTCAAAAATTCCACAATGATCTAACCATAACACATACCACCATATAGCTAATATTGGCCACATCTTCACAGTCCGCAACCCCGAAACAATCTGCTTCAGAGAACTCCCAGTCTCCAAATCCATAAAACACATGAATCACTATAGCCGATCATAACTCCATCATTCGAATGACTAACACATCTCTCATACACAATCATCCCAACGAGAAATATTTCTATAATCCTTCCATGCCACATAGCAAAATCTGAACGTCAACAGTCGATCAACAGTCGAGTACCGTAATGCCAATGAAGCGTCCTTAAGTCAAAACACAGTACGCCTTCTAAAATGCGCACCCTTCTCAGGAAATACCGATTAGGAATAGCATTCATCTAATCACCTGAAACCGTCCATGTTGTCTAAAATTCATGACCATCCCTTCAAAACTAAACCGCCACCTTATACATGCAAATCTCAATCCCACAGGACCCACCGCATCTATCATGCCATCATATGAAAAGCATGAGAATCTCATAATCAACTCTGAGTCACAAGCAGAATACATACTCAATTAGCCAGGAACCTTTCACTTGATCCCATCCAGTAGAAAATCACAATATGCAACATGCTCCTCACGCCGGTAGGAAATATCGATCTCAAACCGTGGTAGAAACCATCGAGATCACTTTGAAATCCATTTTCACATAACCAAGCTATCAGAACTGAATCCCTCTAACTCATCAAAGTTGTGAAGGTTTCCAAACCTAAGAGTATTGTCACAAAACACCCGTAAAGCCTCACCTCATCATAAGAACCAAAAGAACCGATCTTATCCATTACCGTAATGATCCAACCTACTACCAAGTTGTCCTATTTCTTCGAGTTCCTTCTGAATTACACTCAAGTTGACACTTCTCCTTGATAGAATACTACGATCCTTACCCAAAGCACACCACAAGAGATTCTAGCATAAAACCACTCGGCCCTAAGGCTTATAAGCCGATGTATTCCCTCTTTAGCACCCCCAAAAGTACCACAACCGAGACACCCACTCTGAAAAGACCTTCTATGAATCTAAAGTTGTTTCCTTCACCTTCCTGATATTGAAATGTTGAATCCATAATGATATAGAAATACCGCGAGTCTCGAAACCATCCAATGTAAATATCAGATTCTAGCCATATACATATCCAAACAATTCTCAATTGCCACATATAAATCTTGAATCCATTAGAATCTTCTCGAGATTCATCAACTCTGCTCAAATCTCAATTGCACCGCCCAAACGGGTAGAATGACCCGTGCCCCATTAGCACGACAACACCCAAAGAAGTAACCCCGCTTTAACGCAACCGGGCAAATTCCTACTCCATGTGCACTACATCCTTCACGAATAACAACTCAATCATTCCATGATTCCTATATACCTATAAAGTGTAATACACCATGCATCCAGGAATTTCCTTTCTTAAGTCATCCTCAAAACCAGCCTCTACAAGTCATAACCGATCCATAAGTATGCCTTAAACCAAAACCAATACAACACGTAACCATATAATCAAATCGTCTACAACAGACTCCCCCACTTGCAACAAAGCCATAGATCAAATCACTCAATAACTCATAATGCCCATACTCTATTACTACCATTATACCGTAGTGAGATTCAACTAAATCCTTTATAAGCTCATGTAACACAAACCATATAATTTCTCAAATCATCTGGTAAGCTCGCATTCATCAGGCTCCACGGATTCCAAAGGTTCCATAGAGTTCACAAGCCATGGTTGTTGCTCCAGTTGCCGCTTCACCAGCACCACCAGTTAGGGGCAGAGGTCAGGCAGGTAGAGGTCTCCCTAGAAGGGGAGGTCAAGCTCCTTTCTATGCTTTTCCTGGTAGGATGAAGGCGGTTGCATCGGATGTTATCATCACAGGTATAGTTCCAGTCTGTCAAAGGGATGCATTGGTCTTATTTGATCTGGGATCCACTAATTCATAAGTGTCATCTTACTTTGCTCTGTATTTGGATATATCTCGTGATTCTTTAAGTGCTCCTATATAAGTTTCCATGCCTGTAGGATATTCTTTTATTATGGATCGTGTTTATCAGTCATGTTTAGTCATTATTGGTGGTTCTGAGACCAGAGTCAATCTATTGTTATTGAGTATGGTGGACTTTGACGTGATCATATGCATGGATTGGTTGTCACCCTATCACGGTATTCTGGACTGTCACGCCAAGACTGTGACATTAGCTATGCTAGGTTTTCCACGGTTGGAATGGAGGGGTACATTGGATTATATTCCTAGCAGATTTGTGTCCTTTCTTAAGGTATGGCGAATGGTTGAGCAGGGGTGTGAAGAATAACTAGACTTTGTGAGGGATGCCAGTGCTGATATTTCTACCGTTGAGTCAGTTTCAGTACTGAGAGATTTCCCAGATGTATTCCCAGCAAACCTACGAGATATGCCGCCCGATAGGGATATCGATTTTGGTATTGGCCTAGTGTTAGGCACTCAGCCCATTTCTATTCCACCATACCGTATGGCACCAGTGGAGTTGAATGAGTTAAAAGAATAGCTTCGGGAGTTGCTTGATAAGGGTTTCATCCGGCCAAGTGTTTTACCTTGGGGTGCTTCGATCCTCTTTGTTAAAAAAGAAGGATAGTACTATACGGATGTGTATTGATTATAGGCAGTTGAACAAGGTTACAGTGAAGAACAGGTACCCATTACTGTGCATTGATAACTTGTTTGATCAGCTTCAGGGTGCCAGGGTGCTCTTGAAGATTGATTTGAGGTCAAGGTATCATCAACTGAAGATTAAGGATTCATACATTTCGAAGACTACTTCCAGGACTCGATATGGTCACTACGAGTTTCTCGTGATATAATTTGGGCTTACCAATGCCCCCAACAACATTTATGCATTTGATGAACACTATATTCTAGCCTTATCTCGATTCATTCATCATTATGTTTATTGATGACATCTTGGTAAATTCTCGCAGCCGGAGTTTTCTTGGTTTGGCCGAATATATTATCATCGTTTCATAGAGGGTTTCTCATCCATTGCTGCACCTTTGACTAGACTGACCTAGAAGGGTGCTCCTTTTAGATGGTCCGACGAGTGTGAGGCGTTCTTTCAAAAGCTCAAGTTCGCATTGACCAGTACCCCAGTATTGGTGTTGCCTATAGGCTGGGGGACATACATTGTGTATTGTGATGTGTCACGTATTGGGCTTGGTGCGGTGTTGTTGCAGGATGGTAGGGTGATTGCCTATGTGTCTCGGTAGTTGAATGTTCATGAGAAGAATTACCCAGTACATAACTTGGAATTGGTAGCTATTGTTCATGCATTGAAGATTTGGAGGCAATATCTGTACGGTGTTCCATGTGAGGTCTATACCGAACACCGGAGTCTCTAGTATTTGTTCAAGAGGAAAGACCTTAATATGCAGAAGCGGTGATGGTTAGAGTTTTTGAAAGACTATGATATCATTATTCTGTATCATCCAGGGAAGGCCACAGTTCGCGGTATTTCACTTATCCGGGTGTCGCTAAAATGTATCAGAATTTGAGACAGCACTATTGGTGGAGGAGAATGAAGAAAGACATAATAGAGTATATGGACCGGTGCTTGAACTACTAGCATGTGAAGTACGAGCATCAGAGGTCGGGTGGTTTGCTTCAGAAACTTTAGATTCCCAAGTGTAAGTGGGAGCGTATTACCATAGATTTCATTGTTGGGCTCCCACAGACCTTGAAAACATTTGATGCAATGTGGTTTATTGTGGATAGGCTGACCAAGTCGGCACATTTCATTCTGGTGCTGACTACCTCTTCTTTAGAGTAGCTAGCTTGGATTTATATACGTGGGATTGTTCACCTTAACAGTGTATTGGTGTCCATTATCTCGGATCGAGGCATGCAGTTTATGTCACATTGCTAGAGAGTCGTGTAGCATGACCTAGCCACACGGGTTGACTTGAGTAAAACATTCCACCCCCAGACGGATGGGCAGTCTGAGCGCATCATTCAGATCTTGGAGGATATTTTTCGTGCATATGTTATGGATTTTGGGTGTTCATGGGATCCGTTTCTACCAGTTGTAGAGTTTCTCTACAACAACAGCTACCAATTGAGTATCTAGATGGCTACTTATGAGGCTTTATATGGGAGGCGGTATCATTCTCCAGTTGGTTTGTTTGAGCCGGGAGAGGCTTGCGAGGAGGGTTCGCTGCGGGTTTCACCCATGAAGGGTGTGATAAGGTTCGGGAAGAAGGGCAAGTTGAGCCATAGGTATATTGGTCCTTTTGAAATCCTTGAGAGAGTTGTTGAGATGGCCTATAGACTTGCATTGCCACCAGGCTTTTCGACAGTTCACCCGGTGTTCCATGTTTCCATGCTCCAAAAGTATTATGGTGATCCGCCCCATGTATTTAGATTTCAGCTTAGTCCAATTGGACAAGGGTTTGACTTATGTTGAGGAGCCTACGACTATCTTGCACAGACAGGTCCGGAAGCTAAGGTCAAAGAACATTGCCTCAGTGAAGGTTCAATGAACAGGTCATTCTTTCAAGGAACTGTCCTGGTAGACCGAGCACGACATGCAGAGTCATTATCCTCACCTTTTCGTCACTTCAGGTATGTCTCTATGCACGTTCGAGGATGAATATTTATTTTAAGAGGGGGAGAAAGTAACGACTCGATCGGTCGTTTTGCATATTTGCGCGTTGTTTCCCTTTTTTATACTTCATACATGTGTAGTTATGGATTTATGACCTGCGGCGTTGGTTAGTTTCGTTCCACGAAGGTTTTAGGTTGATTTGGACCCTTTGGTTCTTGGCCTAGAAGCCTAAGTTAAAAATATTTACCAAAGTTTGACTTTTGTGAAAACGACCCTGAAACGGTGTTTTGATGGCTCTGATAGGTTTGTATCATGATTTTGGACTTGGGTGTATGTTCGAAATCGAATTTGAAGGTCCTTAAATTGATTTGACTTGTTTTGCCAAAAGTTGACAATTTGAGGTTTAGAAGATTTCTCAAGTTTGACCGTAGGTTAACGTTTTGGCTATCGGGTTCGAAATTTGGTTTTTAGACTTGGAATAGGTCCTTGTTTCTATTTTGAACTTGTCTGTAAAATTTGGTGTCATTTGGAGTTGATTTGATAGGATTCAGAGGCTAGGTTACAATTCTTGAGGTTCTTGAAGTTTTTCTTTGAAATTCATGAGTTTTGATGTCGGAGTAGTTCTAGATGTTATTTTTGTGTTTAGATCGCACGAGCGAGTTTGTTGATGTTCTTAGACATGGGTGGATGTTTGGTTTTGATCCACGAGGGCTCGGGTGAGTTTCGGACGTGTTTTGGAATGGTTTGAACTGAAATAGGTTGCTGGTGTGCTGGTGTCTCTGATGTCGCAATTGTGAACACCAGCATCGCAATTGCGATCTTAGCAAGGGGTCTCAGGTGTTGCAATTGCGATGCCCGTATCGCAATTGCGAAGTAGTACCTAGGCTAGGTAGCTTCGCATTTGCAATGTTTTTGCCGCATTTGCGATGGAAGCAGGCTTCGCAATTGCGAATCCCATGTTGCATTTGCTACTTCCTGCATAAACTGTCAGTGTCACAATTGCAAGGCATTAACGAAACCAGCGTCGCAATTGCGACTTCTGCAACTGAACAAATGGTTAGAAAGTCGGGATTTCATCTCATTTTCTCTCATTTTAGAAACCCTAGAATCGGTGAGAGGCGATTTGAATATGGGACTTTCATCTACAATTGTTGGGTAAGTGATTCTAATCAATTTCCAATTATATTTCATGATTTTATAATAGATTTAACATCAAATTTATGAGAATCAAAGAGGAATTTTGGGGAGTTTTGTTAAAGTTTTGAAAAATGAAAATTTGGATTTTGAGAGTCGATTTGGCCTTGAATTTGAAAACAAAACACATATATGGACTCATAAGTTTATGGGTAGTCGGAATCTACCCTTGGACCTAGGTTTTGACTAGCGGACCTAGGGCTGACTTTTGTTGACTTTTGGGGAATTGAGTAAAGATCATAGCTTTATCTATCATGATTGTTTTTCCTAGCATTGTTTTATGTTATTAAGTCATTTTTTGGTTAGATTTGAGCCGTGTGGAGGCAAATTTTAGGGAAAAGCTATTTTTAGGATTGATTTTGCCAAGTTGAGGTAAGTATCTTACCTAACTTTGTGTGGGGGAACTACCCCTTAGGATTTGAATTGTTTGTGCTATTTGAATTATGTGAAAGGCGTGTACACAATGTGACGAGTGTGTACACATGCTTATATGTGGTATTTTGATCGGTTTAGACCTTTAGACTTCTTCCATGCATTTAGTTGAAATTGTCGTAACATGTCATATCTTTTATTGTTAACATTACTCTCACATGCTCTATTTGACGTTATTAGCACTTGTTCTATCTTTTATTGTTATGTTTGCTCTTAGGTGCTTAGTTGAAGTTGTTACCTCTCTTATTTTCTTGTTATTCTTTTTATTGTTGAATTACTCCTATTTGAAGTTGTCTTTTCGTGGGAGTACTTTTGTCTGAGTTATTGAGGTTGCAGTTGTGAAAGTTATTAACGCATTGAGGTTGAAGTTGGTGATGATTAAATATCTTCCTCATTGAGTATTTCTCATTTATTTTATTATTATTGAGATTCTTGCTCCCATTGTGGGTGAGCCGTGGGCTATATATTGTGGTAACATTGGTATTGTTGATTTTTGCAAGTGTTATGGCATATGGGCACGTGTGGTGTGAGTTGTTTATTGTTTTTTGATATTGATACGCTTGCGTTTGTATACGGATAGGGGTTGATATGCATGTGGTGAGATAAGGTGGGATTTATATGCATGTTGCTAGTAAGGAAATTACTTGAAGCCACGCGGTGAGACAAGGGGGTTAAAACGCCTGTAGCTATTTCGGGAAAATGGTTTCAAAAATAATTGCAAGGCTCACGCGGTGTTATAAAGAAGATTGTGATTGTGACTTGTGAAATGCGATTGTGAGGTGTGGTACCTGGGTTGTAATTCTTGTTGTACATTTTACGTTAAAAATACTTGTTGGTTGAACAGTTTTTGTAATTCTTTATTTGCCTTACTTGCAATTGTCTGTTTTTGATTACTTGTTGCTCATATCATGTGTTCACTCCTTCTGGGCTTTATTGCCTTAAATTCCGCTGTTAGTTTACATTATGGTACTATTTTTTTATCATTAATTTCCTCACTTTCCATTATTAGACAACATTATACTATGTTTTAGTTTTTCTTGTCCTAGTAGGTGTCTTGACCTGGACTCATCACTACTCTACCGAAGTTAGGCTTGATACTTACTGGGTACCGTTGTGGTGCACTCATGCTATGCTTCTGAATATTTCATTGTGCAGGTCAAGGTATATTTGCTAATGCCAGATGCCAATGATTATTCAGTTATCTTTCTGAAGAATTCAAGGTATACCTGCTCGATGTTCGCATACCTTGGAGTCACCTTCTGTTATTTCCTTATTTTTATTTATCCTATTATCAAATAGTGTTGTATTAGAGATTTTCGTACTTTTATGTAGAGCTTATGACTCGGTTCTACCCGTTTTGGGGATCTTGTTACCAATGTTCCATTATGGAGTTATTATGAGTTTTATCGATTTATTTTATCATCTTAGTTGTTATTTCTGTTAAAATTATCAATGAATGTTAGGATTACCAAGTCTAAGAGCCTATGTGCCATCACGATATCCTACGGTGGGGATTTGGGGTCGTGAAAAGTTGGTATCACAGCTCTAGGTTCATAGGTGTTATGAGTCATAAGCAAGTTTAGTAGAGTCTTGCGGATTGGTATGGAGACGTATCCTTTTATCTTCGAGAGGCTACAGAACTGTTAGGAAATTCCACTTCTTTGATTCCTTATCGTGCGAATTTGTTGATTTCGAAATCTGAGTCTTTGTTTTTCTATTCTCTCATAGATGGTGAGGACATGCACTGCTAGATCAGATGATCAGACACACACGCCCCCTGCTAGTGCCGCATGAGGTAGGGGCCGGGGCAGAGGTCGAAGAGGGGCAAGTGTTGCAGCTAGAGCACCTTCCCGAGCAGTGACTGAGGAGTCACTAGTAGCTCCGGTTGGGGGCAAGCACCCGAGGCGCCTGTAACAGCCCCTAGACTTCAGAAGACCCTAGCATAATTTTTGAGTATGTTTGGCACTCTATTTCAGGCGGGATTAATTACCCTTGCACCAGCTACATACCAAGCTGGGGGAGAAGCTCAAACTCTTACGACCCGTACCCTAGAGCAATGGGTCCACTTTGATCCAGTCTCAGGTGTCATGCCAGCACAGCTCGTTATACCAGTTTAGCCTGAGGTCAGGCCAGAGGTATCTGAGGAGGAGCAGAGGAGACTTGAGAGGTTCAAGAAGTATGATCCTCCTACTTTCAACAGCACAGCTACCGAGGATGCGTAGGGTTTTCTAGAGAAGTGCCATTATATTCTCTGCATCATGCGTATTGTGGAGGTGAGCGGAGTTTCTTTTACTACATTTTATCTATCAGGAGCAGGGTACCGATGGTGGCAGGCTTATGAGGAGGGTAGGCCAACTGATGCAGCCCCACTTACTTGGGCTCAGGTTTCAGAGATTGTTTTGAGAGAGTTTGATCTCCAGACCCTTCGGGATGTATAGCACACTGAGTTTGAGCATTTGTGTTAGGGAACTAAGTCAGTGTTAGAGTATGCTATCAGATTCAATGAGTTGTCCCGACATGCACCTGCTTTGGTTTCTATAGTTAGGGAGTGAGTCCGCAGATTCATTGAGAGGCTCAGTTATGGTCTTAGATTCAGCATGGCTCAAGAGTTGGATACGGCTACTCTATTTCAGTAGGTTGTAGAGATCGCTCGGAGGTTGGAGGGTATGTGGGTCCGAGAGAGAGAGAGGACAAGGAGGCTAAGAGTCCTCGAGATTCTAGAGGATATAGTGGTGTTCGTGCTCCAGTTGCAACCCATCATGGCAGAGGCTATGCGAGCCGCCCAGTTCAGTCAGTACTCCCAGCTACTAGTAGTGATCCGGCTATTCCGAGGTCTCAGGTTGCCCATTTTACTCAGCCACTATCTAGTGCATCTCCTGCACGGGGTGCCTTCAGCGATCAGTCTAGCCAACCAGGCCTAAGACTGTTTCAGCAGCCACGCCCAACGAGAGCTTGTTTTGTGTGTGGTGATGCCAGACATATGGTGAGGAACTTCCCCAGACTCAAGAGGGGTGCACCTCCACAGACTACACAGGCTCCACGGATTCCACAGGGTTCACAGGCCATGGTTGCTGCTCCAGTTGCTACTCCACCGGCACCACCAGTTAGGGGCGGATGTCACGCGGGTAAATGTCTCCATAGAGGGGGAAGCCAGACTCGTTTCTATGATTTTCCTAGTAGGACGGAAGCGATTGCATCGGATGTTGTCATCACATGTATGGTTTCAGTTTGTCATAGGGATGCATCGGTCTTATTTGATCTGAGATCCACTTATTCATAGGAGTCATCTTACTTTGCTCTGTATTTGGATATATCTCGTGATTCTTTAAGTGCTCCTATATAAGTTTCCACGCCTGTGGGAGATTTTATTATTGTGGATCATGTTTATCGGTCATGTTTAGTCGTTATTGGTGGTTATGAGACCAGAGTCGATCTATTGTTACTGAGTATGGTGGGCTTTGACATTATCTTGGGCATGGATTGGTTGTCGCCCTATCACGTTATTCTGGACTGTCATGTCAAGACGGTGACATTGGCTATGCTAGGTTTGTCACGGTTAGAATGGAGGGGTACATTGGATTATATTTCGAACAGATTTATGTCCTTACTTAAGGCACATCGGATGGTTGAGAAGGGGTATGAAGCATATCTAGCCTTTGTGAGGGATGCTAGTACTGATACTCCTACCATTGAGTTAGTGTCGATAGTGAGAGATTTCCCAAATGTGTTCCCAGCAGACCTACGGGACATACCGCCCTATAGGGATATCAATTTTTATATTGACCTAGTGTCGGTCACTTAGCTCATTTCAATTAACCATATCATATGGAACTAGTGGATTTGAAGGAGCTAAAGGAACAGCTTCAGGAGTTGCTTGATAAATGTTTCATCCAGCTAAGTGTATTACCTTGGGTTCCTCCGGTCCTGTTTGTGAAAAGGAAGGATGGTACTATGTTGATGTGTATTGATTATAGGCAGATTAAAAAGGTTACATTGAAGAACATGTTACCGTTTGTTGATGACTTGCTTGGTCATCTTTGGGGTTATAGAGTGCTCTTAAAGATTTATTTGAGGTTAGGGTATCATCAGCTGAAGATTCGGGATTTAGACTTTTCGAAGACTACTTTCAGGACTCGGTATGGTCACTATCAGTTTCTCGTGATATCATTTGGGCTGACCAACGCCCCAACAGCATTTACGCACTTGATGAACAGTGTATTCCATCCATATCTTGATTCGTTCGTCATCATGTTTATTGACGATATCTTGGTATATTCTCGCAGCTGGGAGAATCATGAGAAGCATTTGAGGATCGTGCTCTAGACCATAAGAGAGAAGAAGTTGAATGCAAAATTCTCAAAAGTGTGAGTTCTGGCTTGATTCAGTGGCATTTTTAGGCTACGTGGTGTCTAGTGAGGGGATCAAACTGGATCCGAAGAAGATTGAGGCAGTTCAGAGTTGGCCTAAACCGTCTTTATCTACTAAGATCCGGATTTTTCTTGGTTTGGCCGAGTATTATCATCGTTTCATAGAGGGTTTATCATCCACTGCTGCACCTTTGACTAGATTGACCTAGAAGGGTGCTCCTTTTAAATGGTTCAACGAGTGTGAGGCAAGCTTTCAGAAGCTCAAGCCCGTATTGACCACTACCCTAATGTTGGTGTTGCCTACAGGCTCGGGGACTTACACTGTGTATTGTGATGCATCGTGTATTGGGCTTTGCGTGTTGTTGTTGCAAGACGGTATGGTGATTGCCTACGCTTCTCGACTGTTGAAGGCTCATGAGAAGAATTACCCTGTACATGACTTGGAATTGGCAGCTATTATTCATGCATTAAAGATTTGGAGGCATTATTTGTACGGTGTTCCATGTGAGGTTTATACCGACCATCAGAGTCTCCACATTTTTTCAACCAGAAGGACCTTAATTTGCGGAAGTGGAGATGGTTAGATTTGCTGAAATACTATAATATCATTATTCTGTATCATCCTAGAAAGGGCATTGTGGTGGCCGATGCCTTCAGTAGAAAGGCTGAGAGTATGGGCAGCTTGGCATATTTACCGGCAGCAGAGAGGCCACTAGCTATGGATGTTATGTCTTTGGCCAATCGGTTTGTGGACTGGATGTTTCAGAGCCCAACCAGGTTCTTGCTAGTGTGGTTTATCGGTCTTCTTTGTATGAGTGCATCAGAGCGTATCAGAATGACGAACCCCATTCATTTGTCCTTAAGGACACGGTGCAGCATGGTGATGCCAAGGAGGTTTGTATTGGAGATGATGGGGTGTTGCGGGTACAGTGCCGGATATGTGTGCCCAATGTAGATGAGTTGCATGAGTTTATCCTTGAGGAGGCCCACAGTTTGCGGTATCCATTCATTCGAGTGCCGCTAAGATGTATCGGGATTTGAGACAACACTATTGGTGGAGGAGAATGAAGAAAGACATAGTGTAGTATGTTGCCCGGTGCTTGAACTGCCAGCAGGTGAAGTACGAGCATTAGAGGCCGGGTGGTTAGCTTCATAGACTTGAGATTCCCAAGTGGAAGTGGGAGCGTATTACCATAGATTTCATTGTTGGGCTCCCACGGACCTTGAAGAAATTTGACGCAATGTGGGTTATTGTGGATAGGCTGACCAAGTCGGCACATTTCATTCCGGTGGTGATGACCTATTCTTAAGAGAAACTTGCTCAGATTTATATCCATGAGATTGTTCTCCTCAACGGTGTGCCGGTGTCCATTATCTCTAATCGAGGCATGCAGTTTATGTCGCATTTATGGCGAGCCGTGCAGTGTGAGCTAGGCACGCGGGTTGCGTTGAGTACTGCATTCCGCCCCCAGAAGGATGGGCAGTCCGAGCACACCATTTAGATCTTGGAGGATATACTACGTGCATGTGTTATTGATTTCGGGTGTTCATGGGATTAGTTTCTACCAGTTGCATAGTTTGTTTACAATAACAAATACCAATCAAGTATCTTGATGGCTCCTTATGAGGCCTTATATGGGAGGCGGTGTCGTTCTCTAGTTGGTGTTTTTGAGCCAAGAGAGGCTAGGTTGTTGGGAACTAAGTTAGTTTGGAATACCTTGGAGAAAGTCAAGTTAATTCAGCATCGGCTTAGTACAACACAGTCTACAGAGAAGAGTTATGCTGATCGGAGGTCTTGTGATGTAGCATTTATGGTGGGAGAGAGGGTTTTCTATGGGTTTCACCCATGAAGGGTGTGATAAGGTTTGGGAAGAAGGGCAAGTTGAGCCTTAGGTATATTGGTCCTTTTGAGATCCTTGAGAGAGATGGTGAGATGGCCTACAGACATTCATTGCCACCAGGCTTATCGGCAATTCACCCAGTGTTCCATGTTTTCATGCTCTGAAAGTATTATGGTGATCCGTCCCATGTATTAGATTTCAGCTCAGTCCAATTGGACAAGGATTTGACTTATATTGTGGAGTCGGTGGCTATCTTGGACACACGGGTTAGGAAGTTGAGGTCAAAGAACATTGCCTCAATGAAGGTTTAATGGAGGGGTCTTCCGGTCGAGTAGGCATCCTGGAGATCGAGCACGACATGCGTAGTCGTTATCCTCACCTTTTCGTCACTTCAAGTATGTCGCTATGCATGTTCGAGGACGAATATTTGTTTTAAAAGGGGGAGAATGTAACGATCTGACCGATCGTTTTGCGTATTTGCGCCCCGTTTCCACTTTTTATGCTTCTCACATGTGTAGTTTTGGCTTTATGACATGCGGGGTTGGTTAGTTTCGTTGCAGGAAGGTTTTGGGTTGATTTGGACCCTTTGGTTCTTGGCTTAGAAGCCTAAGTTGGAAATGTTGACCAAATTTTGATTTTTATGAAACCGGCCTTGAAACTGTGTTTTGATGGCTCTAATAAGTTTGTATCGTGATTTTGTACTTAGGCATATGCCCGAAATCTAATTCGGAGGTCCCTAGCTTGATTTGACTTGTTTTGCTGAAAGTTGGCAATTTGAGGTTTAGAAGATTTCACAAGTTTGATCATAGATTGACTTTTGGCTATCGGGTTCAGAATTTGGTGTTGGGATTTGGAATAGGTCCTTTTTCTATTTGGAACTTGTTTGCAAAATATAGTGTCATTTGGTTTTTATTTTATAGGATTCGGACGCTTGGTTGAATTCTAGAGGTTCTTGAACTTTTTCTTTGAAATTCATGCGTTTTGATGTCCGAGTAGTTCTAGATGTTATTTTTGTGTTTAGATCGCGTGAGCAAGTTCGTTAATGTTTTTAAACTTGCGTGGATGTTTGGTTTGGAGCCCCAAGGGCTCGGGTGAGTTTCAGACATGTTTCGGAATGGTTTGAACTGAAACAGTTTGTTGGTGTGCTGGTGACTCTAATTTCGCAATTGCGAACACCACCATCGCAATTGCAATCTTAGTACCTAGGCTGGGTAGGTTCGCATTTGCGACATTTTTGTCACATTTGCGAGGGAAGCAGGCTTCACAATTGTGAAGCCCATGTCGCATTTGCGACTTCTCACATAGTATGTCAGTGCCGCAATTGCGAAACCACTGTTGCAATTACGACATATGCAACTAAACAAATAGTTAGAAAGTCGGGATTTCATCCCATTTTAGATACCCTAGACTCGATATGAGGCGATTTGGAGAGAGGATTTTCATCTACAATCATTAGGTAAGTGATTCTAATCAATTTCCAACTATATTTCATGATTTTATATTAGATTGTATCCTCAAATTTATGAGAATCAAAGAAGAATTTGGGGGGGTTATGTCAAAGGTTTTGAAAAATGAAAACTTGGGTTTTGAGAGACGATTTGGACTCGTATTTGAAAATAAAACACATATATGGACTCGTGGGGTTACGGGTAGTCAGAATCTACCCTTGGACATGGGTTTTGACCGAGCGGGCTTGGGGTTGACTTTTATTGACTTTTAGGGAATTGGGTAAAGATCATAGCTTTATCTACAGTAATTGTTTTTCCTAGCATTGTTTAATGATATTAAGTCATTTTTTGGTTAGATTTGAGCCGTGTGGAGGCGAATTTTAAGGAAAATATTATTTTCAAGTGTTGATTTGGCCTAGTTGAGGTACGTATCTTACCTAACTTTGTATGGGAAACTACCCCTTAGGATTTGGGTTGTTTGTATTACTTAAATTATGTGGAAGACGTATACACAATGTGACGAGTGTGTACACGGGCTTATATGTGGTATTTTGACCGGTTTAGACCATTAGACTTTTTCCATGCATTTAGTTGAAATTGTCATAACATGTCACATCTTTTATTGTTAACTTTACTCTCACATACTCTATTTGACGTTATTAGCACATGTTCTATCTTTTATTATTATGTTTTCTCTAAGGTGCTTTAGTTGAAGTTGTTACCTCTCTTATTGTCTCGTTATTGTTTATTGTTGAATTACTTCTATTTGAAGTTGTCTGTTCGTGGGAATACGTTTAATTGAGTTATTGAGGTTGAAGTTGTGAAAGCTATTAATGCATTGAGGTAGAAGTTGTTTATTATTAATATATCTTCCTCGTTGATTATTTCTCATTCATTTTATTATTATTGAGATTATTGTTCCTAATGTTGGTGAGTCGTGGGCTATATGTTGTGGTAACATTGGTATTGTTGGTTTTGGTAAGTGTTGTGATATTGATATGCATGCGGTGGTATAAGGATAGGGGTTAATATGCATGTGGTGAGATAAGGTGTGATTTATACGTGTGTTGATTCGTACGGGAATTACTTGAAGCCATGCGGTGAGATAAGGGGGCTAAAATGCGTGTAGCTATTTCGGGAAAATATTTTCAAAAATAAATGCAAGGCTCATGCGGTGATATAAGGAAGATTGTGATTGTGACTTGTGAAATGAGATTGTGAGGTGTGGTACCTCGGTTGTGATTCTTGTTATAGATTTTACGTTAAAAAGGCTTGTTGGTTGAACAATTTTTGTTATTCTTTATTTGCCTTACATGTAATTGTCTGTATTAAAAATTACTTTTTGTTCATATCATGTGTTCACTCCTTGTTGCCTTTATTGCCTTAAATTCCATTGTTAGTTTACACTATGGTACTGTTTTGTTATCATTCATTTCCTCACTTTCCATTATTAGACTACACTATACTCTGGTTTAGTTTTTCTTGTCCTAGTAGTTGTCTTGACCTGGCCTCATCACTACTCTACGGAGGTTAGGCTTGATACTTACTAAGTACTGTTGTGGTGTACACAGTCCACACTTCTGCATATTTTATTGTGTAGATCCAGGTACATACGCTCGTGCCGGACGCCAGTGATCATTCAGCTATCTTTCCAGAGACTTCTAGGTATACCTGCTCGACGTTCGCAGACCTCGGAGTCACCTTCCACTATTTCCTTGTTATTGTTTATCCCATTATCATATAGTGTTGTAATAGAGATTTTTGTACTTTTCTGTATAGCTTATGACTCAGTTCCACCGGTTTTGGGGATCTTGTTACTGATGTTCCATTTTGGAGTTATTATGTGTATTATCGGTTTATTTTATCATCTTAGTTGTTATTTCTGTTAAAATTATCAATGAATGTTAAGCCTATCTAGTCTTAGAGACTATGTGCCATCACGACATCATACGGTGGGAATTTGGGGTCGTGACATTTAGGCACAAGTAAAGTGTCAACCTAGTAATTCCATATTGCCAGAACGTAAGTCGTGGATATAAAAGATCATGATAAACCCAACATCATGAATTTCATATGGATATTGACATAAAAGCTCAAACAGTCATGAGATGGAAAGTATAAACATTTATTACTAGGGTCAATCTCAACAAGTTATATTCAGATATGAGCACAGGTTTTATGATACACCAAAAACATTTAGCATGTGATTTCTTTATCACGAAGGATACATAGAGATCATGTCATCCCAGTAGCATGCATAAGCTATCATCTAGGGTCAAGCAGGTTCAATATGAAAGTATAAACAATAATGGGGATCATTTTTATTAAATTAAAACCACAAAGCATAACATCACAGACATGAGGATCAATTAGCATAGCATAGTAGATATGGAGCTTTAACAGGGTATAAGGAGGAATTTAAGAGTATGATTCAACCGAGTAACTAAACATGGTAGTGTAACTATCACCTAACTGACAGAGATGGAACACACATAGTATTAATATAGGGCTTAATCCATGAAGACTCAACAATATTTGTTCATAATGGTAGTACTGAATCATATTAGGCTAAACCATGAGAGTTAAGGTTCAGTATTACAAATCAAATAACAATACAAGGCAATATAACTACAAGGAAACATTAACATTCTTAGAAGAAAAACATAATGACATAAATAGCAAGACATAACGAAAGCCATATATTAGCATGCTCAGCAGATGATTATCAGTATAGATGGCATAAACATGGAGTCACATAACTAATTTAGGAAAAACTAAAGAGAAGAGGTCAGTCTACACTGCCCTTTTGCAGAGAAGCAAACCAAGTAGATGCTAATAGCCATCTAGGATGTCCAAACTTACTACGACCAGCTCATAATAGATTGAACTCGAACAGAGAATGAAAAGGGGAAATAGAAGTTAGAAAGGAACTACTGGAACTCAAACTTTAGCGGAAAAGACTCAAACTTTAATTCTTTCAGTGTATAAAGCAATAGTATTAGGTGTATTGATGTCTGTTAGGTGAGAACATTTAAGGATGTATTTATAGTGGCCTTCAAGCCTTAGGGTTCTATAAATTCAAATTAGTTAGTTGATGGTGACGATATTGAGGATGATGATAGCATTATGGTGAAATCAGAGAAGAACGAAGGGGAAAACACTGAAGATTTTTACCTGGACACGAGGAGATGAATAATCGACCGTTGAGAGTGGAAATCCATCGGCCAAAGCTCTAATGTCCAGAGGTCACTCCATTTGACTTCTGGGCACAAATAATGATGATGAAAATCAGTCATGCATGTTCCAATTTGAAGGATGAGAGGATAACAGACGAGTTTCAATTGCATGATTTAGGTCAAGGGTTTGGTTTTGGGGGTTTTGAATTAAATCGATGGAAGTAGAAAGAAACCGGTGTGATTCCCGGCTAGTGGGGACAAGATGGATGATTCGAGGTTGAATCAATTGACCTTGCACAAATTAATGCAAGATTTTTGGATTGATGGGGCTTGAGGTTTTGAGGGAAAAGTGAGAGAAAAGGGGAAATGAGGGCGGCCGGTCAAGGTTGGAATGATTAGTGTTTGAGGCATCTATAAGGTTAAAAGTGAAGGGTGGAATGTGAGTCGTTGGATCTTTTGATCAACGGCTCCGATTTTTCGGAGAATAGAAATTAGTAAAAGGATTTATTATGAAAGAACGGTGGCCGTTGGATCCTTGTAATCCAACGGATGAGATAAGATCTGGTAGGAGTTTAAACGTAAAAGAAAAATGGGGATTAATTGTGAACTGTTGATGAATTGGATCAACGGTCCAGATGCGTTGTGTTTCTTCTATGAGTGTTTGAGAGTGGTGATATGCCGCAATGCCATTGGTTTAGAGGAGTTGGCATGGATTGCCAACTTGTGCCTGTGTATTTGGGCCAAATAAGCTGGAATACGAATTTAAATACTAGTCACATTGCATTTAATTAGACAATTGCAATTACAGCCCTTTTGAGTTTTAAACCCTTTTATAATTAAATTGATTAGACTTAATTAATCTCAATTAAATGCAATAAAATATTATCATCAAATATATTATAAAATACTGTAATTAATTAATTAAGTAGTAAAAAAATCATTTATTGAATCATGAAACTAATTTTAGTTAATTTAAAGTAATAAAGGCAGTAAAGTTATAAATTAAAGACTAATTCAATGAATTAATTGTAAAACATGTTTATTAAAATATAAAGGTTATTCTAATAGTTCAAAATAGTAAGAGTAACTTAATTAATAATATTTAATATCAAATTGCTATTAATTCAATAATATTAATTATTATTACCTATTATATTTTAAAAAATACGAATTATTGATTAGAAAATATTTTATCACATTTATTGCTAACTAACAAGCATAACGAATTTAATTTTAAAAGGGAGGGTCAAAATTGGTCATCAACAGTCATCATACCGATCTGCAAGACTCTACTAGATACTTGCTCATGACTCGTAGAACCTATGAACCTAGAGCTCTCATACCAACTAGTCACGGCCCAAACTCTATCTAGTCATGATGGTACCCAACCCAACCCGCTAGGTAAGCTAAATAACAGTCAACACAACTGAAATGAGAATGACAAGAAAGCATCAAGTGAAATTAACAAAATTTACATACAATAACCCAAGGATTATTGTACAAGTCATGAGTCACTAAGACTTAGATTTACAAAGCTAGTATGAAATAATACAACATCTGTTTGGAATGTACATAAACAGAATTTGAATCTAAAACTACCAAGGACAAGTGGTAGCTTTATCCGGAAGGCATGTATATCCTCAATGCCAGCTCCCGCCATACCCAGCAGCATCAACTCCAAGATCTGCACGCAAGGTGCAGAAGTGTAGTATGAGTACAACCGACCCCATGTACTCAATAAGTAACAAACCTATCCTCAGGTTGAAAGCAGTGACGAGCTTGAAAGATGGTCAGAGTCCAAAACCAATAGCCAATAACAATTCATAATAATATAATAGAGACAGTAAAAGTAAATAAGTTAAGAGATATTATGTTCAGCTCGTTTACAATTACAGAAAGGTAGACATGATTTTCTAGGATAATTGCCCAAGTCCAAATCTTACCACTGAAATCAATTAAACCTGAGTTTATCAAAAAAACTGTATATTTTTCCAATTCCCAGCATCAGATAAGACTTACGTCTACCAATAAGCATGAGGAAAGTACATCTTTGTGCCTATATATCAAGTAATCAAATGGCATATACCGTCTAGCATGAGAAAAATACATCTTTATGCCTACATGTCAAATATACATGCGAAGTCATCAGATGTCATATTATTGTCTAGCATGAGAAAAATACATCTCTATGCCTACATATTAAATATACATGTCAAGTTAATAATTTCACGTGATATCATCAAGTACACTCGCTCTCAACACACTCAAAGTGCCAGGCTCAAATGCCCTACTTCATCACACACACACAATCTCTCAGCACTGTAAGGGTGTCTAGCTCAAAAGCCCCTCACCAAAGCACGTGTATATATCATTGTGCCTGCAGCCACTGCTGGCATGTCAGACTTCAGAGGGGCATATCCTACACAAGCGCTAATCATAAGCCAGTATGACATGATGCGGCATGCAACCCGATCCACATAACAATCTGTTGCGCTATGCAACCCGATGCGATATCAATCTATTGTGCCGTGCAACCCAATCCAACATAACTCACAACACGGCTCTATGGACCACATCAGTCATCAATCCGCTCAACTCTCAGTGGCTCACATCACACAGAAACATAATCCAATTATATAACTCAACATGGTGAAAATAGCCCTAACATGTCTCAAACAACTAAGCAGGTGGTCTAGACATGATTTCTAGCATAAATAATATCTCACGTAGTTATATAAATGGAGAAAACATGATATCAAAGAAGCATCATAGCAAAACAGCACGTCATAACCTAAGAACTACCTGGATCATGAATACCTCGGTGCACGCACACACATACGTCACCTAGCACGTGTGTCACCCCCAACCCATCTCAAAGATCATATATCTCAAGGATAATTACGTACAAATCCAAGTTTAGATATGTTACTTAACTCGAACAAGCTAAATCAAATATGGAGCAAGTCAAATAATACTCTAGAAACACCATCTCGCATGAGTCAATCTCTGAACGGCTCGAAACTAGCCAAAAGCAACTCAAAAATATCAAATAATGTCATAGGAAACAAACCCAAGTGATAAGGTCGAATCTTTAATCAAATACTCAAAGTCAACCAGAAGGTCAACCCCGAGCTCGCACCTCGGAATCCGATAAAACTCACAAATTCCGACAACCCATTCGAATACGAGTCCAAATTAATTGGAAAATGTAAATGTATATTTTTAGATTTATTCCTTCAATGGTTTTTGGTTGTCTTGTCTAATCTCTTTATTTATTTTTCTTCAGATTGGATCTACAAAAACAAATTGATATTTTCTTCGGGTTGCTAACTCAACGGTAGAGCAATTACCAAAATCACATCTTTATTAGGTACACTTTCTCTTTGTGGTATTCCATCTCTTGCTTATGTTTGGTCCAAAGATGAAATCCTTAATGATAGTTGGTTGTATTCGCCAAATTTTGCAATTATAGCTTGGGCCATGGCAGGATTAGATCATGTGGTACAATTAGGTCGAAACATACTAATTTCACTCAAATTCAATTTTACTTTAAAATCATCAATCAAATGCCATATCGAACATGGAATCATGGAATATAATCAAAACCGAGTCAAAAATACTTACCCCAATCCATGTGGTGAAAATCCCCTCCTAAATCACCCAAAGTCGAGCTCCAAATCTCCAAATATGATAAAATGAACAACCCTCGGACCAAATATAATTTGACAGCAAAGTCACATCTGCGAATGAAGACCCACTTCTGTGGATGCGCATATGCAGCGTTAACCCCCGCTTTCGTGAAAATGCCCCCAACTCAGCACCTGTTGCTTCTGCGACAACAAATCTGCTTCTGTGATCACGCTTCTACACTCACGGGACATCTCCTGCGTACGCGCAGATGAGCCCGGGTCCCCGCACCTGCGACCTTCTTTCCCTCCAGTCCATATTAGCTTCTGCGATAAAATGTCCGCATTTGTGGACTCGCATCTACGTCCAAACTTCCGCAGATGTGGAAACACCAACACCAAAACTTTCTTCTACAATGCAACATGAGACAAAAATGATCTAAAACCACCTCGAAACTCGCCCGAGCACTTCGGGACCCCATCCAAACATACCAACAAGTCCCAAAATATAATGTGGACCAACTCGAGATCTCAAATCACAAATAGCAACATCAAAAGAACGAATTGCACCTCAAATCAAACTTAATGAACTATTCCAAATTTCCAAATTCCAAACTTACATCGAACACGTCCAAACAACTCGGAATCACATCAATTTTGTACACAAGTTCCAAACGACATAACAAACCTATTCCAACTCTAGAACAAATACGAACCCAATATCATCAAAGTCAACTCCCGGTCAAACTTATGAACTTTTCAAACCTTCAAATTGCCTTTTTTCGCCAATTATGGCCAAAACCTTATAGAAGCCTCTGAATGCAAATCCGGGCATACACCCAAGTCCAAAATCACCATCCGGACCTAACGAAACCATCAAAACTTCTATCTGAGGTTAAATAAACAAAATTCAAACTCGGTTAACTCTTCCAACTTAAAGACTTCTATTTGAGAATTATTTTTCCAAATCAATCTTGAACCACTCGAAAACCAAAGCCGACAATACATGCAAGTCATAATACACCATATGAAACTACTTATGATGTCAAACCACCAAAGGGAATGCAAATACTCAAAACGACCGATCGGATCGTTACAGAATTGCTCTTTGGTATCCGTCAACTTTCTTCAGCAATGAAACATGAGACAAAATCAACAAATTGCACGGCATCACCCTTTGTGATTTTACTCTCATCCTCACCATATATCACAAATGGAAGTGCACGGCATCACCCTTCGTTCTTTTACTCTCATCCTTACCATGTAATATAAATAAAGCATGTGCACGACATTACCCTTAGTTCTTTTACTCTCATCCTCACATGATAATAACAATAAAAAAAATAAGGGCACGACATCACCCTTCATACTTTAGCCTCACGTTCAGTCTAGCAAAGATATCAATTAGCAAAGAAGGCACGGAAACCTTCGTGCTTTTCACTCTTCCTCACCAAGCAATCACAACAATTAAATGCCAAGCAAGGTGGGAAGAAATTTCAACTTTAACAATAATATTGAAATCCGCTCGTCATATGAGAATCTTTCCACAATTAGGGCCAACAACCAATTAACAACTTTCCATGTTCTCAACACCCAATATTGCAACAATCTCAATGTAAGAAGTAAATTGAAAGTGAGGAATTAAGCATTTATAAGCTATCTATGACATGGAATACAACTCTCAATTTAACACGGTACAAGTAAGATAAATTTTACCCGCATTTTTCTCCCATGGCCCACGCATAAACACTCATCATCTTGCATATACGCCGCCCCCAACACAAAATTATAACGACTCGATCTGTCATTTTGAGTATCGTTGCCCCGTTCTCTCCATTTATTACTTCTTCTATGTTCATTTGTAGTTATAGAACTTTTCAGGGTGGATGGTGTTTCGGAGTGAACTGGGACACTCAGTCCCAAGGTTGAAGGCTTAAGTGGAAAAGACTTGACCAAAGTTTGACTTTTGTGTAGATGACTCTCGAATGGAGTTTTAATTGTTCTGATAACTTTGTATGGTGATTTTAGATTTAGGTGTATGTCCGTATGTTGATTTGGAGGTCCGTAGGTTGGTTTGAGATTTTTTGGCGAAAGTTTAAAAGTTGAAGGTTTGGAAGGTTGAGAGGTTTAACCAAGAGTTGACTTTATTGATATCGGGTTTGGGTTTTTGTTTTGAGAGTTGGAATATGTCTGTTGTGTCATTTGGGACTTGCATGCAAAATTTGAGGTCATTCGGAGTTGATTTGATATGGTTCGGCATTAGTTTTAGAAGTTGGAAGTTCATTAGTTCATTAGGCTTGAATCGATGCACGCGATTCATGGTTTTGGTGTTGTTTGATGTGATTTTAGGCTTTGAGCGAGTTTGTACTGTGCTTTATGACTTGTTGGTATGTTTGGACGGGATCGTGGGGGCCTCGGGTGTGATTCGGATTCATTTTTGGACTCTCTAGTATGACCGCATCTACTCGCAGAAGCGAAGGGTGAAGCTGAACGGAAAGTCTGCAGATGCGGAGCTTGCACCGCAAGTCCGGAGCCACAGGTGCAGCCCGATGTGCGCATGTGCGGAACTCGAGCTGGGCAGGAAAGTCTACAAAAGCGGACAAATGTGTGCAAATGTGCTATCACAAATGCGATTTTTAGTCCACAAAAGAGGAAGGTCGGATTTTGGAGGGGGGCGCAAGTGCAGCCACTCTTCCGCAGATGCGGTTAAGTGACCGCAGGTGCGGATTTATTAGCAGATCTTATAATCGAAGGATTTGTGTGTTCTCATTTTTAGGATATCTGTAACTCGGCTAAGCGCGATTTTTGAGAGGGTTGTTTCTAAAATTGAAGAGGTAAGTGAAGTTTAATTGCTTTTGTTGATAAATATTAATTACCCATTGATTATTACACCTAGTTTGTGTGAATTCTAACTGAAATTTGGGGATTATAGAGTATGGTATTGTAGAGTGAGATTTGGTGATTTGAGGGTCGATTTATGGATGGAATTGGATGCAATTAGTATGGTTGGACTCGTAATTGAATGGGTGTTCGGAATTTGTGAATTTTGTCGATTTTCGAGGTGCGGGCCCGGGGTTGACCTTTTGGGTTGACTATGCATATTTGATTCATGACTTTAGCTTTATCATTTGGAATTGTTTCTTAAGGCTATTATTGATGGTATTACGTTATTTTGGATAGATTCAAGTCGTCCGAAGTTTGATACACACGGGAAGGGCTTGTTAGAGGAGTGATTTAGCTTGCTTGAGGTAAGTATCTTACCTAAACTTTGTGAAGGCACTAGTTGCCTGATTTATTTGTGATAACTACGTGCTATGGGTGTGAATATGTGTGGGATTTGAACCCATGTACGAGCACCGGGATATTTATCCATGTTTGGGGTAGTGCTTATGATATGATATGCCTAGAATTGATTGTTAAGCATTAAGCTACAATGTTTCTCATATTTGTAACCTTCTTGTGAACTATCTGAGGCATGTTTGAGGTTACATAGAGGCTAATTCCCTAAACAAACTTGGTAATTGCTATTTCGGTGATGAAATTGCCGATTTGAGCTATGATAGCACACTTTGTACATACCTACACTTTATCATGTCATTTATACCAGTTTAGGAGCACAAGATATGTTATTCATTCAGCATATACATGTATACTTGTATATTTTCTTCTGTGTGATATGATTTGGACTGGAGGCATGTGATCACACCGAGCGAAATGTGTTGATATGCCTGTGACCACGCCGGGTGGATTGTATTGTTATGCTTGTAACCATGCAGGACGGATTATGTTATTATACCTGTGACCACGCCGGGAGAATGTTGTTATACATGTGACCACATCGGGCGGATTGCACTGTTATGCATTTGACCACGCTAGGTGGATTATGATATTGAGCATGTGATCATGTCGGGCTGGTAGCACATTGAATTGGCCGTGCTTGTGTGTGGATATGGATCCATCCCCCTAGGGTCACCCTCTCATGTTTCTCTCTTGATGGTATACACACAAATATTGAGGAAAACTAATCAGTGGCTTGGTACGGATATGAAAAGGTTGAGGAAAATCAGACTAGTGTTTGTTTTGGATTTGCATTTCATATTTACTCGCAATTTCCGTGGTTATTGACCTCATACCTTTGCATATCACCCTTATATACTGTATCATTTAATGAGCAGAGTACTTGGTTAATTGTACACACACACACGGATAGTTCCTTATGTGCTTTATACTTGATTGCATTATTGTTTTGTACTTGTTAAATTGAGGAAACTGTACAGGTTATAGCAAGTATCATTTATAATTCTTGCTTCTTTTACCTCACCGAGTTTAGTTATGATACTTGCTGATAAAGGTGGCAAGTGGGCCGGTCCAGGACCGGACCGGCCCGGGACCGCGGACCAAATGGTCTTCTAGGCCTAAATGGGCTTGAACCGGTTAGAACCAGCTAAGTGGTCCTGGTCCAGTCTTCTGGGCCGGTTCTTCACTTTAGGATCGCTAGGCCCGGGACCTGACCGGTCTTGGCAGGCCCAAACGGTCCCAACGGTCAAAAATTTAAAAAAACAAATTCTGCCAGTTTGGGCATTTAAAAAATAGTCGTTGGGTCTGCCAAAATAGTCGTTGGCTATTTACAAAATAGCCATTTAACCGGTCTTCTGGGCCGGTTCTTCACTTTAGGATCGCTAGGCCCGGGACCTGACCGGTCTTGGCAGGCCCAAACGGTCCCAACGGTCAAAAATTTAAAAAAACAAATTCTGCCAGTTTGGGCATTTAAAAAATAGTCGTTGGGTCTGCCAAAATAGTCGTTGGCTATTTACAAAATAGCCATTTAACCGGTCTTCTGGGCCGGTTCCCCCAACTTTATTTTAACCCCAAACTTTTTATAATTATACTTTTTTCCTACTTTCAACTATAAATACCCCCTCATTCTTTCATTTTTCTCACAAAATTATCAATCTCTCTCTAATATTCATCTATAATTGCTACTATTGCTTACTTTATTGTTATAATTTGTGAAAAATATTGTGAAGTTGGTGAATTGAAGTCTTCAACGATAATCAATTTTCAACAAGTTATTCGTCAATTCGGTAAACTCGTTCAAACTCTTAATTTTTAATATTATAGTTTTGTTTGTTTTATTTATTTTATATTATTTGACTAATTAAGATGGCTTCCTTAAAAATCGTTTTGGTAAAAATAAGAGAAAATCCAAGAGTGGCGAATCTAGTGGCCAATATGTTCCTCCTCCACTGCCCCAGGCTCCCCCACCCAAACCCCATATCCGTCCTACACCTGCTATTCTTGATAGTGATAATAGTTTATTATAATTTACTATTTTGCCATAATGTTGGAGCTGGTGAACAATTAGACCATGAACTAATGAATGCTCTTTATTCTAATCTAACTATTGATAAAAATGATGAGGAGGAAATAGTTTTGATGAAACTCAACCGGATGATGATACACCCACTAGTTCTGCTCATGAAGTTAACCCAACTAGTGATAATCCAAATGATGCTCTATCTGATACTCGTGTTACTGTCCCTACCTTTTCTAGACAACGTACCAAACCGACAGAAACATCTATTATTTGGCCATTTTTTACTCAACTAATTCCACAAAATAAGGCTAAGTGTAAAACTTGTGGCAAGGAGTTAGCTTTTAAATATTTTGGAGGTCGGGGAGACGGGACCTTTGGCTAGACAGATATTGATACACCCTCAAGATAAAGTCAAATATCTTCATGCCAAAGCTTTGGCCGAGGGGACAAGTGTACCTACTCCTAGTCAGGCTGACCCTAGTGCCGGGTCAAATCAATTTCAAGCGAGAATTAACACTGTTATCGGTGGTATTTTATATTATTATCCAAAAAAAGATCGGGAAGAATTGGCAAAAATGGTTACTGTTATGTGCTTACCCTATAGTTTTTCTTCTGACCCTAACTTTGTGCATTATATTAGAAATATTTTTAATCCTACTTATAAAGGTTTTCCTCGCACAGCCGTAAAGAGCAATATTTATAAATAAATACATAAATATGAACAATATTTGTGCTATTTATTTACTCATATAAATTATCGTGTTGCTATTACAACTAATATTGGTAGAAGTGGTAACGATTGTGATTGCCTTACTGTTACCAGTCATTATATTGATGAGGATTGGATAATGCAAAAGTACATTATTGCTTATAGAATAATTAATTCACGTCACACAGGGCAGTTTATTGCTAGCACAGTTACGGATATTTGTAGATATTTTTGCATTAGTGATAAAATAATGCCAGTTTCAATGGATAATGCTACTAGTAACACAAATGTTGTAGCATTGCTTATCACTACACTAAGTCCTGCATTTAGTAATATTTTTCATGTTAGATGTGTTTGTCATATTTACCATTTAATTATGGGTGATGGTATGAGAATTTTAAATATTGAAATTGAAAAGGTTAAAATGGCTCTTAATTAGTTTTTTTATTCAAACCGTAGAAGTAGACTTAGAGAATATTTTAAAAGATGCGATGAATTTGGCCTAAGAGAAAGAAAGGTTCTTAAACCTTGTCCAACTAGATGGAATTACATGTATGAAAGTTTAGTTGTTGCATATGAATATAGAAACCCCATAAACTCAACGTTTAATGCTCATGTAAGTGATGATAATGCTTATCAAGTTGCATTAGATCATGCTAGACTAAATGTTCCAACTCCTTCTTATTCTGATTCTCAATCATCTAAAAGAACTACGGGAGTAAGAGCATTTAGTGCTTGGACGAGGTTTAGGGGTTCTCAAGGTTCTACTAGTAGTGAGTTTTCACAACTAAATGAGTTTGAAGTTTATTTGTCACAGGGAATTGAGGATGTGAATCCTGACGGCTCCTTTAATCTTTTGGAATGGTGGAAGGACAAAGAAAAATACTTTCCGGTTCTTTAAAGGATGGCCCGAGACATTTTAACTATTCAAGCTTCAACAGTGACATCGGAGAGCCCTTTCAGTCAAGCAAGACTTAAACTCAGTGATTATAGAGCGTCTATGAGGGAGAGCTTGGAAAAATCAGTACTTTTCAGAGATTGGATCCGTTCGGAAAGAATAAATTTTGGACTTGCTGAATCACAACCAGAGGTAGACGAAGCTTACGAAGAAATGCTAGCTCAACTTGCGGAGGATTCTGCTTCGCCCGAACGCGGTGATGACCAAGCTTCTTTTCCGCCACCACCAACAGAAATTCATCCGGACCTTAATGGATTTATGAAGTTTGTAAGAGATACCATGTAACTTGTATGAACAAAAATTAGTATGTATTATGAAGCTTGTATTTTGGCACATCTTGATTAGTTTCTTTTTATTCTCAATGGTGGTATTAGCACCTTGTTGTGCTCATTCCATAGGGGGGAAGAAGACTAAGAAAGATATTGCCATGTTGTTTTAATGCTATAAGAAAATTATAACGCATTGCTTTGAATTTCTCTTTACAATATTTTTGTCTTTAAATTTGAATTAAAAAATTTAGGTCACAATTCTATAATACAATTTACAGGGAATTGCCTTAGATATTTTTATTAACATCTTTTTTCTCTAATTTCTATAAAATTTCAAAAAAAAAAGTATTTGTTGGGCCCACTTAACCCGCGGGCCGGGACTGTTTAGCTCGGGACCATTAGTTTGTGGGCCTGGTTTCGGGCCGGTTCCTACAAAAAGAACACCAGGAACGGGACCGTTTGGCCCGTTTAAATTGGGACCGGCCCACTTAGGCCCGGGACCGGCCCACATGCCACCCTTACTTGCTGAGTATATTGGTTCGGTTATATTCATGCTACACTCTACAGTTAATTATGCAGATCCAGGTGTTGGGACTAGTTATCAGTAGCAGATTAGCTTGTTGAGCTGAGTTTCGAGAGACGAGGTAGAGCTGCATTTTTGCTCGCAGTCTTGGCATCTCTTTTCTTATGTACTGTTGTCTTTATTTCAGACAGTATTATATTTGGTCATCTCAGAAGTGTATTTTCGTATTAGAGCTCATGACTCTATATTTACCAGTTTCTAGGGGATTTATCATGTATTAGCGGTATTTTGTTATATTGAGATATCAGACCTATGTTATTTCTATAAATTCCGTTATTTTGGTTCTTCATTGTTATTTCTGGCTTGCCTAGCCAGTGTGTTAGACGCCATCACGACGGGTTGGGATTTTGGGTCATGACAAGTTGGTATCAGAGCCCTAGGTTCTTAGGTATTACGAGTCATGATCATATTTAGTAGAGTCTTGCGGGTCTATACGGAAGCGTTTGTACTTATCTTTGAGAAGCTACTGAACTGTTAGAAAACTTCACTTTCTTTCACTCTTGTCGTGCAGGGTTTTTATTGGCGAAGTTTGAAACTTGACTATTCTATTCTCTCACAGATGGTGAGGACACATGCGATCGGATCAGGTAGACGCCCACCAGTACCATTAGTTACGGGTGTGAGAGGCCAGGGCCTCGGTAGAGGCTGAGGTGTGGCTCGAACTATAGCTAGAGAAGCACCTGTGGAGCCACCAATTGCTCCAGCTGAGGAGAAGGTACTAGAGGTTGTCGAGCCGGTGGGACCAACTCAGGCACCAGCAGTGCCCATCGTTATTCTT
Organism: Nicotiana tabacum; assembly: GCF_000715075.1. Lineage (NCBI taxonomy): Eukaryota > Viridiplantae > Streptophyta > Magnoliopsida > Solanales > Solanaceae > Nicotiana > Nicotiana tabacum. The sequence goes on from NC_134083.1 coordinate 115,410,526, forward strand.
GGCCTTCATGAGGCCTTAGCCTAGATTTTCACTATGTGCATGAGCCTAGCTCAAGCGGTTTCATTTTTTCCTGCACCATCCACCTCACAAGCTGGAAAAGGTGCCCAGACTCCTACCGCCCGTACTCCAGAGCAGCTAGCTCGGGGAATCCAGAAACTGGGTGTATTGCCAGTTCAGTCGGTTGTTGTTGCTCGGGTCGAGGTTGGTCCACTTATGAGTGACGAGGAGCAGAAAAGGTTAGAGCAGTTTGGGAGGCTCAAGCCTCTAGAGTTCAGTAGAGCAGCGTCAGAGGATGCTCATGATTTTCTAGACATGTGTCAACGAATTGTTTGCATAGCGGGTATTTTGGACACCAGTGGGGTTGTATTTACTACTTTTCAACTGATAGGGGCAGCTTATAGATAGTGGAAAACTTATGAGTTGAGCAGGACAGTTGACGCAACACCACTTACATGGCATGAGTTCTCAGTTCTCTTCTTAGAGAAGTTTGTACCACTGACTCACAGAGAGGAGCTGCGTAGGCAGTTTGAAAAGCTACGCCATAAGGGTATGACAATGACTCAGTATGAGATGAGGTTCACAGATTTAGCTCATCATGTAATATGGTTTGTTCCCACTAAGAGAGAGAAGATTAGGAGGTTCATTAATGACCTGAACTATGACTTACATTTCAATATGGCACAAGAGATTGCGACAGATGCTAGGTTTGACCAGGTGGTCGAGATTGCTAGATGCTTAGAGCTGGTTCGCAGGCATGAGCATGAGGAGTGGGAGGCCAAGAGGCCTCATAGTTCAGGTGGTTTCAGTAGTGCCTCATGAAAGGATAGTCCCACAACATATGGGTGATTCTTCTAGACCTGTTCAGGTAGCTCGCCATGTTCCTCGTGGCTTTTCAGTAAGCCACAATTCCTACAGCGCACACCTAGATCAGTCACCATTCAGTGCATTGTCAGTATAGAGTTCTTACCATGCTCCATCTGCCCAAGCTTCCACGGGCAGTTCTTCGGGTTATTAGTGTCAGCAGCCTTACATGAGGGGTTGTTATTAATGCGGAAAATTGAGTCATCTCAAGAGAGATTGCCCCAGACTGTTGAGTAGGGTCCCACAACAGATCTCGCATCCTATGATCTCAGCACCAATAGCTACACCACCCGCACAACCAGTTAGGGGTGGGACTCAGTCAGCACGAGGTCACCCTAGAAGGGGAGGTCGATCAGGTGGTGGTCAGGCCCGTTGCTACATATTTCCAGCCAGGCCAGAGACAGTTGCTTCCGATGTCATGATCATATGTATTGTTTCAGCATGCCACAAGGAGGCTTCGGTATTATTTGATCCTGGTTCCACTTATTCATATGTATCATCATACTTTGCTCGTTGTTTGGATATGCCCCGTGATTCTTTAGTTACGCATGTTCATGTATCTATACTAGTGGGTAATTCTATTATTGTAGGAAGTGTGTATCGGTCGTGTGTGGTGACTATTGGGGGATTAGAGATGAGAGTTGATTTTTTACTACTTAGCATGGTTGATTTTGATGTGATTTTAGGCATGGATTGGTTGTCGCCATGTCATGCTATTATAGAATGTCATGCTAAGACCGTGACGTTGGCAATGCCAATGTTCCCTAGGGTTAAGTGGAGAGGTTCCCTAGATTATATCCCTAGTAGAGTGATTTCATATTTGAAGGCTCAACAGACCGTTGAGAATGTATGTCTTGCATATTTGGCCTTTGTGAGGGATGTCAGTGTTGATTCTCCTACCATTGAGTTAGTTCCAGTAGTGAAAGACATCCCAGATGTGTTGCCTGCGAACATGCTGGGCATGCCACCCGACAGGGATATTGATTTTGGTATTGATCTGGTTTCGGGCACTCAACCTACCTATATCTATTCTACCATATTGCATGGCACCAGTAGAATTGATAAAATTAAAGGAACATCTTCAGGAGTTGCTTGATAAGGGCTTCATCAGGCCTAGTGTGTCACCTTGGGGTGCGCCGGTACTATTTGTGAAGAAGAAGGATGGTACTATGAGGATGTGTATTGACTACAGGCAGTTGAACAAAGATACAATTAAGAACAAGTATCCATTATTGCGTATTGATGACTTATTTGACCAGCTTCAGGGTGCTTGAGTGTTTTCAAAGATTGAATTGAGGTCAGGGTATCATAAGTTGAAGATTCGGGATTCTGATATTCTAAAAACGACATTCAGCACCCGCTAGTGTCATTATGAATTTCTTGTGATGCCTTTTGGGCTGACCAATGACCTAGCAGCCTTTATGCACTTGATGAACAATGTGTTCCAGTCGTATGTTGATTCTTTCATCATAGTATTCATTGATGATATATTGGTGTACTCATGCAGTCATAAGGATCATGAGCAGCATCTGAGGATTGTACTCCAGACCTTGAAGGAGAAGAAGCAATATACTAAATTCTCCAAGTGTGAGTTTTGGCTTGACACGGTGGCATTCTTGGGCCAAGTGGTGTCTAGTGAGGGGATTAAGGTTGATCCGAAGAAGATTGAGGCAGTTCAGAGTTGGCCTAGATCGTCTTCAGCTACGGAGATTCAGAGTTTCTTGGTTTGTTTTACACCCTATATTTTCGTACGTAAAAGTGTGTCGTAAGCAGACTAATGTAAGACCAAAAATGATATCATCTTTGGAAGTATATAAAGTAAGTTATCATGTTACCTCGGAGGTTACAAATGTTGAAGATCATGAACAACAAGTACAAAGAGGGTTGGAAGGTTCAGAAGCTAAAGGAATTAAAGAAACTAATGTTTCGTCGAAAGTCGACAAGCTGGGAATGTTATAACATGCACTTTTGGGGTGCGACTAGGGTGCTTAACATGATAAGTAGGTAATGTTATTTTTATGATAGTCGTGTGTTATGTTTTGAAGTCAAGCGAGTTGTGGAAAAAAAGCTGATGAAAATCATCACAAGTTACGTTCATAGGTTTTACTGAAACTTTGGGTCAGTTGTAACTATGATTTTCTCCCAATATACTAAGCGTTATGGGGTGTTCCACCAATAAAATTGAATATCTATGAGTCTATTTTCTAATGCATTAAATCTTTTGTCAATACGATATCGTAGTAGAGAGATATGGGCATTTTTGCGAGACTGCGCAAGCTGCTAGGTGACAAATAGGTGTGTCACCTACTTGCTTAAATGAGAGTCCGAAAATGGGCCAGTTCGGGTCGTTCAAAGAGGCCTTTTAAAGGTCTATTTCCTTCATATATTAGACTGATAATAGGGCATAATAACCAGACATAAGCTCTGCAAAAATCCTCCCAAACATTGCCTACAAACCCTAATTAATTTTCTCTCCCTTTCAAGTTCTAATTGGAGGTAAAACCTAGAGTTTGAAGAACCAAGATAGGAGCTGAGTTATCCAAAAAATAAGGTAAGTTTACTGCTCTCTTTCATCCATTTTTTTCTGTTGTAAATGCATGGTAAGTCGTTCTATATTTGTAAGAACTCACGAGACAGTGATCGGAAGCCGTGAGTTCGAGTTATTCACTTGTAGCAGACTGTTTTGTGGACTATTTTGTGTTGTTGTTGGGCTGCGTGTTTTACTACTGTTTTGTGAAGTTTTGGAGGAGTAAGGGTGTGTAGAAACACCACATAAATTCATAATGGTTGGCTGGTTGTTCGTCATAACATTTTCGGGTTGTTTGACACTACTACGGTGGTCGTTTTGTGTATGAAGAGATTGGGGTGTGTTGGGCTGTTTTGTAGTATTTTGTGGTGTATATAAGGTTGGAAAATAATGTATATATGTTGTTATCATTTTGTTCTTGTGGTGTTGGTGTTATCTTGAATTTGGAGGAAGAAAGGATTATAGGGGATATGTTGCCCGTTTTAATACAAAATAAGCTTGTCGTTCGTTGGGCGATAGTTGTACCTTTCGTAACTTAATGATAGTATTATTATCGTTGTTGTAGATTAAGGTGCGAATAGGCAAGTTCAACTTGGTGATTGGAAAGATTGTGATAAGGTATGTTAAGGCTAAACCCTTCCTTCATTTTGACATGATCTCGTAACTATATGTGTTTGATAACAAGGCATAAAGAGAAGTTCATACTCCCGAATTTATATACATTATACTAGTCTCATAAGTTATAGTATTCTCCCTTATCGGGACTTTATATTCAGTTTAGTTTTATCTTCTTTCAGCCAAGAGAGCAGAGAGTCTATATATATACAGTATTACAGTATTTTCACCACCATCGAGCTATAATTGGTGGGAAGGCCCCTATTGGGCAACCTCAGATCAGATGGTAAGTTATATACCGAGCCTACTGCGGCCGAGCACCTATGAGCGAGCCCGGTTTGGTCGAGATACAGAGCCTAGTATGGTCGAGCGCTTATGAGTGAGCCTACTACAGCCAAGCAGTTACACGTACTGAGCCTTATAGGGTCGGACATTTATTTTACTTACTATATTGGAGTTGAGTCAGTATCAGCAGGTAAGTGTATCTCCAGATCATCTTTGAATCCCAGTTACTTTTAGTTATTATATTATCAGTTCAGTTTCAGCTTTCAGTTATTTTATTGCCTTATATATTCTGTAAATTATTTCGTACCGACGTCCCTTTTCTGGGGACGCTGCATTTCATGCGTGCAGGTTCAGATAGACAGACAGGTAGACCTCCTCAGTAGGTGTTTCCCGAGTTCAGCTTGATCGGTAAGCTCCACGTCCTTTGGAGTTGCCGGGTCTAGGGTTTTGTGTACATATTATGTATATATGTTGTGGGTAGGTTGGGGCCATGTTCCGATCACAGTACATCCATCAGTAGAGGCTTTTAGACATATCCTGTCAGTTAGTGCAGCATGTTGGGCATGTAGGCTTTGTATGTATATTTTGTTGGTTTGTCAGCTGTAGTAGTTATGATGTCCTTGTCGACCCATATTTATATTGATGTTTAGTTAAAGCTAGTTTCCGTTCTGTTTTATATTTTGCTTCGTAAATTGTCTTGCAATGTGGCCCCATGGCCAAAGTATGACATTGTATGTTCAGAGTCCCTTAGTCACAAGTTGGTATGCTATGTTAAGTGAGGCACCGGGTGTTGGTCTCGCCCCCAGGTTTGGGGCATGACAGTTTGGCAGGTTATTATCATCATTTGGTAGAGGTTTCTCGTCCATTGCTGCCCCTATGAGTAGATTGACCCAGAAGGGTGCTCCATTCAGATGGTCCGACAAGTATGAGGTAAGCTTTCAGAAGCTCAAGACTACATTGACTGTAGCCCCAGTGTTGGTGTTGCCTATAGGTTCGGGATCTTACACCATATATTATGATGCATTGCGTATTGGTCTTGGTACGGTGTTGATGTAGGACGGTAGGGTAATTGCATACGCATCTCAATAGTTGAAGTTTCATGAGACAAATTACCCTGTGCATGACTTAGAATTGGCATCTATTGTTCACGCATTGAAGATTTGGAGGCACTATCTGTACGATGTTCATTGTGAGGTATATACCGACCATCAGAGTCTCCGACACCTTTTCAAATAGAAGGATCTTAATTTGCAGCAGCAGAGATGGTTAGAGTTTCTGAAAGACTATGATGTCACCATATTATATCATCCAGTGAAGGCCAATGTGGTGGCCGATGCATTGAGTCAAAAGGCGGAAAGTATGGATAGTTTGGCATATTTACTAGTAGTAGAGAGGCCACTAGCCATGGATGTTCAGGCCTTGGCCAATCAGTTTGTGAGATTGGATGTTTTGGAGCCCAGTCGTGTTCTTTCTTGTATTGTGGCACAATCATCATTGTTGGAGCGTATCAAGGCTTGCTAGTTTAATGATCCCCACTTATTGGTGTTGAAGGATACGGTGCAGTGGAGTAGAGGTTGTGATTGATGATGATGGTGTTATGCAGCTTCGAGGCTGGATTTGTGTTCCAAATGTTGATGGGTTGATATATTCGATCCTTGAAGAGGCTCACAACTAGTTCTATCCCATTCACCCATGTGTCATGAAGATGTACTGTGACTTGAAACAACACTATTGGTGGCGAAGAATGAAGAATGATATCATCACTTATGTCTCTCGATGTTTGAATTATCAACAGGTGAAGCATGAGCATAAGAAACTGGGAGGGTTGATTCAAAGATTGGAGATATCGGAGTGGAAGTGGGAGCGCATCACTATGGATTTTGTGGTAGGCTTGCCATGGACCTTGAAGAAATATGATATAGTCTGGGTTATTGTGGATCGATTGACTAAGTCCGCAAACTTCATTCTGGTGGTGACTTCCTATTCTTTAGAGCGGTTGGCTCTGATCTACATCCTTAAGATTATCGGTTGGTATGGCGTGCCCATTTCCATCATTTCTAACCGATCACATCATAGTTTTGGAGAGCAGTGCAGCAAGATTTGGGCACACAGGTTGAGTTGAGTATAGCATTCCATCCTTAGATGAACGGACAGTCCGAGCGCACATTCAGATCTTGGAGGATATGTTACATGCCTGTGTTATAGATTTTGGGGGTTCATGGGATCAGTTAGCATAGTTCGCCTACAACAACAGCTTCCAGTTGAGTATTTAGATGGCTCCTTATGAGGCCTTATATAGGAGGAGATGTCGTTCTCCAGTTGGTTGGTTTGAGCCAGGGGAGGCTAGGTTGTTGGGCACTGATTTGGTCTGTGATGCCTTAGAGAAGGTAAAGTTTATCCAAGAATGGCTTCGTACAGCTTAGTCCAGGCAGAAGAGTTACGCTAATAGAAAGGTTTGTGATGTTGCATACATGGTGGCTGAGATGGTTTTGCTCAATGTTTCGCCCATGAAGGGTATGATGAGGTTCGGGAAGAAGGGCAAGTTGAGCCCTTGGTATATTGGTCCTTTTGAGGTGCTTGAGAGAATGGGAGAGGTGGCTTACAAACTTGCATTGCCATCTAGTCTATCAGGTATTCACCTAGTGTTTCATGTGTTGATGCTCTGGAAATAATGTGGTGATTTGTCTCATATTTTGGACTTCAGCACGGTACAACTGAATGGGGATTTGACTTATGATGTGGAGCCGGTGGCTATTTTGGACCGGCAGGTTTGAAAGTTGAGGCCAAAGAATATAACATCAGTGAAAGTTTGCTGGAGAGGTCATTCGGTCGAGGAGGCCACTTAGAAGACCGAGCGGGAGCTGCAGAGTAGATATCCACACCAATTTGAGACTCCAAGTACGATTCTAGACTCGTTCGAGGATGAATATTTATTTAAGAGGGGGAGAATGTAACAACTCGGCCAGTCATTTTGAGTATTATAGCTATGTTACCCCTATTTATTGCTTCCTCAATGTTTATTTGTGGTTATGGAACTTGCAGGAGTGGATGGCTTGGTTCCAAGGGTGTTTCAGAATAAATTGGGATACATAGTCCCAAGGTTGAAGGCTTAAGTTGAAAGAGTTGGCTGGAGTTTGACTTTTGTGTAGATGACTCTGGAATTGAGTTTTGATGGTTCTGATAGCTTCGTATGGTGATTTTAAATTTAGGAGTATGTCCGGAGGTTGATTTGGAGGTCCGTAGGTTGGTTTAAAGCTTTTTGGTGAAAGTTGAAGGTTTAAAAGTTTGTAAGGTTTGATCGAGAGATGACTTTATTGATATCGGGTTTGGATTTCGGTTCCAGGAGTTAGAATAGGTCTGTTGTGTCATTTGGGACTTGCATGCAAAATATAAGGTCATTCGGAGTTGATTTGATATGGTTCGACATTAGTTTTAGAAGTCGGAAGTTCATTAGGCTTGAATCGATATGTGAGTCATGATTTTGGTGTTGTTAATGTGATTTGAGGCTTCAAGCGAGTTTGTATTGTGTTTTAGGACTTGTTGATATGTTTGGATGGTGGTCCTGGGGGCCTCGGGTGTGATTCAGATTGAATTTGAATTCATTTTCGGACTTGGTGTATTGCCGAAGCTTATGGCTTCTGGTGTGACCGCTTCTGCAGTGGGCCTGGCCACAGATGCGGAGCCGCAGGTGCGGCTGAAGGGTCGTAGAAGCGAAGGGTAAAGCTGCAGGGAAAGTCCGTAGATACGGACCTTGCACCGCAGGTGTAACCCTGTGTGTGTGCAACTGTAGATGTCGATATTGGAAAGGGAATCCACAGAAGCGGACAAATGTGCGTTGATGCGTTATCGTAGGTGCGATTTTTAATTTGCAAAAGCAGAAGGTTGGATTTTTAAGGGGGCTGCAGATGCGGACACTCTTCCGCAGATGCGGTTAAGTGACCGCAGGTGTGGATTCACTAGAAGATCATGAAATTAAAGGGTTTGTGTGTTTTCTCATTTTTGGGAGATTTGGAACTCGGCTAAGGGCGACTTTTGAGAAGGTTTTTGCTACAATTGAAGAGGGTAAGTGAAGTTTAATCACTTTTGTTGATAAATATTGATTATTATACCTAGTTTATGTGAATTTGAAGTAAAATTTAGGGATTTTAGACCATGGTATTGGAGAGTGAGATTTGGTAATTTGAGGGTCGGTTTGTGGATGGAATTGGATGAAATTAGTATGGTTGGACTCCTAATTGAATGGATGTTCGGAATTTTTGAACGGGGTGCGGGCTCAGGGTTGACTTTTTGGGTTGACTTTGCATATTTGATTCAATACTTTATCTTTATTATTTGGAATTGTTTCCTAAGGCTATTATTGATGGTATTACGTTATTTTGGCTAGATTCGAGCCGTCTAGAGTTTGATATATGCGGGAAGGGCTCTTTAGAGGAGTGATTTGTCTTGCTTGAGGTAAGTATCTTACCTAAACTTAGTTGAGGTACTAGTTGCCTGGATTATTTGAGATAGCTATGTTCTATGGGTGCGCATATGCGTGGGGTTTGAACACATGTGCGAGCACCAAGGTATTTATCCATGTTCAGGGTAGTGCTTAGGCTATGATATGCCTAGAATTAACTGTTAAGATTTAAGCTACAATGTGTCTCATATTTGTAACCTTGTTGTGAACTATATGAGCCATGTTTGAGGTTACATAGAGGCTAATTCCCTGAACGAACATGGTAATTGTTATTTTTGTGATGAAATTGTCGATTTGAGCTATGATAGCACACTTTGCACATGCCTACACTTTAGCATTTCATTTATACCAGTCGAGGAGCATAAGATCTATTATTCATTCATCATATACATCTATACTTGTCTATTTGCTTCTGTGTGATATGATTTGGACTGGAGGCATGTGACCACGCCTGGCGGATTGTGTTGATATGCCTATGACCATGTATACTTGTATATTTGCTTCTGTGTGATATGATTTGGACTGGAGGCATGTGACCACGCCGGGCGGATTATGTTTATATACCTATGACCATGTCGGGCGGATTGTGTTGATATGACTGTGACCACGATGGGCGGATTATACTGTTATTGCCTGTGACCACACCGGGCGAATTGTGTTGTTATGCATGTAACCACGGCGGGAAAATTGTGTTGTTAGGCATGTGACCATGCTGGGCGGATTGTACTGTTATACATTTGATCACGCCGGGCGAATTATTATATTGAGTCTGTGACCATGCCGGGCCTGTAGCACGTTGAATTGGTCGTGCTTATGTATGGATATCATCTTTATGCCTACATGTCAATATATGTGTCAAGTCACCAAATGTCACACACCGTCTAGCGTGAGAAAAATATATCTTTGTGCCTATTTTTCAAATATACATGTCAAATCATCAAATGTCGTATTAGCGTCTAGCATGAGGAAAATACATCTTTATGCCTACATGTCAAGTTATCAAATATCATACACCGTCTAGCATGAGGAAAATATATCTCTGTACCTGCATGTCAAATATACATGTCAAATCATCAAATATCAACACAGTGAAACCATCAAGAATAACCTTACTCAGCACACTCACGGTGCCTGCCACAAGGCCCACACCATCACACATAGCAACACTTAGCATTGTACGGGTGTCTGGCATACATGTCCATCACTAAAGCACGTATATAAAACATTGTGTATGCGCCCATTGCTGGCATGTCAAATTCCGGACAGGTGGATCCTGCCCAAGCATTGATTATAATCACTTAGCCCAAATAGTAGGGCCTGGTGCACGCGTCGTCCCAAATCAATAACAGTTAGCCCTATATGAGCTTGGCGTACGCATCACCTCAAAATCAATACCAGATTGGCTATATGGCCCAAACTCAGTCATTAACCATTCACGTCCTAGATAAACACATCTCACAGTACAAGAGCACTCATGCAAGTCCCTTCTTCGTGATCGCGGGACTTGCTTCGTGGTCAATAATAACCTGATTGGTCGTTTTGAGCTTTTTCATTTCATTCGGTGGTTTGAGACTTTGAGTATCTTCATATTATGCATAATAACTTGCGTGTATAGTTAGTTTGGACTTTTGAGATGTTCGGAGCTGATCTGAAAGAGTAATTCTCAATTCTGAAGCTTTATGTTGGAAGAGTTAAACCAAGGTTTGACTTTTGAGTAAACGACCTCGAAATCAGAATTTTATTATTCTAATAGGTTCGTATGGTGATATTGGACTTGAGCGTATGTTGTGATTTAAATTTGGATGTTCCTAGAAGGTTTGGTTGTATTTGTCGAAAGTTGGCAATTTGAAGAATTGGAGAGTTTACAAGAGTGATTGGGAGTTGACTTTAAGTCTATCGAGGTAGGATTGTTGTTATCGAAATTGGTATAGGTCTATTTTGTCATTTTAGACTTTTGTGCAAAGTTTGGGTTCATCCTGGATTGGTAAGACGTGACTTGGACGTTTGGTTCGAAGTTGGTAGTTTATGAACTTAAGAGATTGATCTTGATTGACTTCTTGGTTTTGAAGTTAATTATGGTGTTTTGAGCCTTTGGATAAGTTCAGATTATGTATTTGGACTTGTTGGTATGATTGGACGGGGTCCCAAAGGGCTCGGGTGTGATCCAGGGTGGTTTCAGAGCATTTTGGTTGTGTAGCATTTCTTATTTCTTGTGTTGTTTTGAGGTGCTTCGCGTTAGCGATTAATGTATCGCGTTCATGTAGAGTGTTCTGGGCAGTTGGCGTCTGCAATGAAGTTCTCACGTTTGTGGAGTATATTGGATTTTGGCTATCGTGTTCTCATATTTAACTTCGCGTTCGCGAAGTATTGGAGAAGGCTGGTTAGTAGCCTTACGTGTTCGTGCTTAGTCGCTCGCATTCGCGTAGTTGAGAGGCCAATTGGCCTTTACGTTCGCGTGGTGCATGTTGCATTCACGATGAAGGTTTTAGGCGCTGGATGGGTTTTTTATTCATGAACACTGGCTTGAGGCCGCGTTCGTGTAGTACAGTTGTGGCAAACTATTTAATTTGCTATTTTTGGGACTTTGTCAATTATTTAATATGTTGAGCCCTAGACTATGAGAAGAGGAGATTTTGAAGAGCAATTTCACTACTACATTGGAGGTAAGAAATTTTCACTTGGATTTCGCTTTATACCTTGATTACCCATGGATTTCTACACCTAAAACTTAGAATTTTAAAAGGAAATTTAGAGTTTTTGCCTACACTTTAAGAGAGTGTATTTTGGGGATTTGAGTACCGATTTTGAACCCGATTTTGGATACTAATAACATATTTGGACTTGGCAAGTTATGGGTTAATAGATTTTGGTATTGGTTTCGTATTTTGGGCATATTAACCCTGATTGACTTTTGTTGACTTTTGCAAATTTCCTCAAAGACTGAAGTTTTATGGATGGGGATCACTTCCTATGACATTGTTGACTTCCTTGGATAATGTTTGGATTGGATTGTGCGATTGGAGACCTAGATAGAGGTTTGACGTGATTCAAAGTTGAAGACTAGCCCAGATGAGGTAAATGTCTTGCCTAAGCTCAAATGTACATTACATACTCTTAATTCACACACTCAAATGTACTTTCCGCACCCAAATACACCTCATTAATGTACTCTATTTTAAGCCCGTATCTTGTTTTCTTAAATAAATTTAATATGTTTTTTAAATCTTTTTAAAATCTAATGTACGAGATATTTTTGAATGAATGTAAAATAGGATTAGATTCATAGTCCAATTAAATGAAATAAATAAAAATTTCATATAAAATTTTAATGTTATAGTACAAGGGACAAACTTTTCCTTACACTTGTTACATAAAAATATAAGTTTATTGCATAAAATTAAAAAAAAACTGAGGTTTTATATAGGAATATAATTCAAATGACAAACAAAATTTGTTACCCCAGAAAATTATGTAATACAATTGAGAAAAGACTCAAATATGCCACATGAACTTAATGAAATGGCTCATATATGGCACTTGTAAAGAGGGGGTGCGAGGCGAGGGGGTTGGTAAGTGATGAAGGGTTTAGATAATGCCATGTGGCAAACTCTAGTAGCAATAGAATTCTGTTAGTGGATAATGGTATATGAGCCAATAGTGTAATGTTAGTGGCATGAATATACCCAACTTTTAACAGATGGCATAGATGGGTCATTTATTAAAGTCTGATGGCATATTTGAGTCTTTTCCGTACATATATTTTTCAGCTTTTGTTTGGACTCCTCTTTTTAGCTTATTGTCTTCAAGATTGCTTTGGTTCTTTCTTTTTCTGGTTGAAACCGTTGTCTGAATGCGTTCCATTTGGATGTCTTCACACCAGTTATCATTTACTAACTCTAGAATTTGTTGTAAACGCGGTTAGCGAGAAGGGCCAAATGGACCTTGATACAACGAAAACCTGATTTTGCCGCGAAATCTTCAGACATTTCGTTTTTTCTCTCTTGTTCTCTGTCTCTCTTCCACCCATTTTCCCTCTGTATATTTTATCTCACCATGAGGAATTAAGGAGCCTTAAGAGCCCCGGATAAGGTGAGTCACAAAAGTGCCTATTAGATTCATGGGAGGCTCAAAAACAAGCACAATGGAGGTTTCAATGTAACGTACCTTTTTTCTTATCTCCATTTGAAGGTGTTCTCCCATACATATATCAGAAAAGGCACAGATATGCCTTTTGAAGGTTTCAATGTAACGTACCTTTTTTTCTTATATGCCATCGAACTTTAAGAAATGATCTATCTATGTCGTTAAAAGTTGGATATGTACATATATATATATATATATATATATATATTGCACTATTGGTTCATATATGCCATTTTGTACTAACAGAACCCTATTACTACTAGATTTTGCCACGTGGTATTATCTTAACACTCCATCACTTACCAGCCCCTTTCCCTTTCACCTCCCATTACGGGTGGCATATATGAGCCTTTTTATTAAGTTTAGTGGCATATTAGATCATTTTTCCAAGCTACAACTACGTCTCATCCATTGTAACACCCCAAATTTCACCATGAAAACATACTCACACTCTTAATGCACACTCTCATATGTATTTTCCATATCCAGTTACACCTCATTAATGTACTCTCTTTTAAACCCCATTAGTGTACTCTCTTTTAAACCCTTTTTTTTTTCCTAAATAAATTTTGTCCTTTTCCCATGCCATCACCATGTCCCAAGCACTGTATCACTCCAAATTCCTCCATGATAACACATTACATACTCTTAATTCACACACTCAAATGTACTTTCCGTACCCAAATACACCTCATTAATGTACTCTATATTAAGCTCGTGTCTTTGTTTTCTTAAATAAATTTTATGTGTTTTTTAAATCTTTTTAAGAGCTAATGTACGAGATATTTTTGAATGAATGTAAAATAGGATTAGATTCACAGTCCAATTAAATTAAATAAATAAAAATTCCACGTAAAATTTTAATGTTGTACTCCCTCCGTTCCAATTTATGTAAACCTGTTTGACTGGGCACAGAATTTAAGAAAAAATGAAGACTTTTGGAATTTGTGGTCCTAAACAATTCAAAAAGGGGTCCAGAGTATTTGTGTGGTTATAAAAGCTTCTCACTAAGGGTAGAATTGTAAGTTTAAGCAAAATTGTTTCCAAATTTAGAAAGGGGTCATTCTTTTTTGAACGGACCAAAAAGAAAATAGGTTCACATAAACTGGAACGGAGGTAGTAGTACAAGGGGCAAACTTGTCCTTGCACTTGTTACATAAAAATATAAGTTTATTGCATAAAATTAAAACATAATGGAGGTTTTGATATAGGAATATAATTCAAATGACAAACAAAATTTGTTACCCCAGAAAATTATGTAATACAATAGAGAAAAGACTCAAATATGCCACCTGAACTTAATGAAATGGCTCATATATGCCACTTGTAAAGAGGGGGTGCGAGGGGAGGGGGTTAGTAAGTGATGAAGGGTTTAGATAATGCCATGTGGCAAAATCTAGTAGCAATAGAATTATGTTAGTGGATAATGGCATATGAGCCAATAGTGTAATATTAGTGGCATGAATATACCCAACTTTTAACGGATGGCATAGATAGACCATTTGTTAAAGTCTGATGGCATATTTAAGCCTATTCCGTACATATATTTTCCAGCTTTCGTTTGGACTCCTCTTTTTAGCTTATTGTCTCCGAGATTGCTTTGGTTCTTTCTTTTTCTGGTTGAAACCGTTGTACAACCGTTGTATGCGTTCCACTGCCAGGAAAGAAAGGAAAAAAGGAGTTGCACATGGATTTCTGTTGGGAAAAAAGGAGTGTTGCACATGGATTTCTGTTCCACTCACTATCTTCAAAGCGAGATAGATTTCCAAAAAGACAAGGTAACTATTGAGTAATAACACCAATAATTCACTATTATGCAGGGGCAAAATTTCTTACAAAGCCACTTCTGTCCACACTAACAACGCAATTTCAGCCCAAATTAGAAAAATAATATCTTTGAACACCTCAAACTTACTCCTGATAGTGGGCCTAGAAAAAAGTGTATTGGAAAAGACTAACATTTCGCTGTAACAAGGTGGCAACTCATCATCTCGACTAAAACCAAGAAAAGGAAAAAATAATTAGCCAATCAGATCTTGAACAGCATATTAGAACATAGTACGCAAGTCTTAAACCCTTCACTTGATTTTGCCACGAAGCAAAGCCAAATTACCAGAATATACTTGTTTCGTAGAACACTATTGGTTAAACACGCTATATCCTGTATTTCTAACTTAAACCTTCAGATGCAAAACCTGCACTACATTCCTTGACAGAGTCTCCATTCCTTCCGTCTTACTTGTGGTAGAGATATACCAAGGAGAAAATAAAGAAACCAGCCATCTACAATACAAAGAAATGGGAATGATCACAAAAATATTCATGTGCGAGCAAGACAAAAACAATTTAAATGGTATAACTATAGAAAGATGGCCACAACACATTATTGTTTGAGTGAGGAATGTAATAAAATCAATCCGAGCAAAGTCAGCAAAGTAATAGAGGGGGAAAGCTTGTCATGTATATTCTGTGGTTGCTTCATGTAAGTCCCCTGTTCCATGTCCAACACTTAAAAGTAAATTTTACACAACACAACGGAAAAAAGCAACAGGTAGTTCAGAATTTAGATTATCAGATTAGGGTTTTCTGTGACAAGGAAGATTAGGATATTTTTTTCTTAGGTCAGATAACACTTCCATGAAGTAATTCGCAAGCTACCACTTTCCCCAAAATTCCCCCAATAACACTCCTACGACAAGAAGTCGTGCCATTTGCATTTTACCCTTACCTTTTACCGCAAACCACAGACTGCAGCCTATTCCCCTTTACACCCCCTGTTTACCCCTCCCATTCCGGTTCAGCCCATTCTCCATCTACACACCAATTAGGATGGTTGGGCATCATGTAGGATAAAACTTACGTAATGGCAATAACTGAAATGGGCTTCCAATCCAAAGAAAGTAAAATAAAGTAAAAGAAAAGTAATATCAAATAAGAAGAAAAGGGGGTTAACAACACCACAGCTGGGACGTTATTTCACTTCAGTCTATCAACTGCTTGCAATTCATGGTCACTTCATGCATCCGAACCCTGTTGGTGGCCCGACTAATGTTCCTCTACGTGAATATAATGCACATCCCCATATGATGCTTCAGCAGGGTTTTGAAAGAAGGGAAAGGAGATCATACTGAACATATTTGCTAAAATATTCAATTGAGCGTCACTAAATGCTTAATTCACCAAATGCATGTTTTTTCTGCTATATACTAGATTAACGTGCAACATAGTTCTTTACCAAGACAAGGCAACATAAAGGGTGACTTCTTATTCTTTTTTTCCTTTTTGTTTTTGAGAAAGAAGAAACAGGGGTGACTTCTTGTTCTCTAAAGGGGAAAAAGGGATTCCAATCCTTTTTCTAAGAACAAGATGTGGGTTGGCTGGGATTCCATAATACATAACAAAGAGAAGAAAAATAATGTACCATAGAGAAGGATGCTCCGTAATAGGGAAAAGCAGCTGTTATAAATCTCTCATATTCGTTGTGTCTGAAGGGCCGAACAGGAATCTGCAAGTCAAAAGTTATATCATTACAATTTCTCATGCAAATGCATCTCTTTTTATCAAGTGACATTAAATTTAAAAGATGAATAGGCTGTCAATCCAGTCTTCATAGTTCAAAAAATACGGAGATCTGTTCACTATTTCGAGCTGACAATTTCAAGAACTGATGAAAAGAGAAGACCAAAGTACAGCTATACAAAAACTTTCATATAAATCAGCAAACTGTTTCAAAAATCATGAAGACAAGAATTTAGTCCAGAAAAGTGTACAGTTACATTCGAGTTTGTAAACCTAAGAGATCATTAGTAATTCTTACACCCGGACTATGCAGGAAAGAAAGGTCATGACAAGTTGGCATTTTGGCCAGCTTCCTCTCTGTTTTTTATGAGTTTTATGCCCCACTTATTGGAATTAAACGGCTACTATGTCTTTGAAAGAAGTATTTTAAGGTTTTGTCGCTGTGTGAGAGCTTAAAGATTGAAGAACATCAAACTTTGGCAGGAAGTGATCAGTTTTGAGAGGAAAAACTGAAGCAGGAAGGTTTCCGGCCCAACCATTGCAACGGATTGCTATCTGCTGTCACGATTACCGAGGGGTCAAAGAGCTGAAGAACTGGAGCTTTCTGGATTTCGCGACGGTTTATCCGTGATAGATGGCACAAAGGTGAATCTACTTCTGAGCCAGGACCGTACAATTCGTTGGCACGGATCACCATCCATTGCCACGGATTGCGGGACGAGGCATTTTTTGTCCACTAGACTAGTTTTAATTCTGTCTAGTAGTAATTTTTAGAAGTAATTGCAAAATCAACCATTTGTTTGGAGATTATTTTAAGAATCATCAAGTTCACACACATTTGGATAATCTAGCACATACCACACTCCTCATGAAATCGACCCCAACCTGTGTTGGGTTTATTATTGCTACAACCGTACTTCTCAAATCGAGAGTAGGATTGGACATTACCAATATCTTAAAGTCTCCTCTCATATCAGAAATTTTAATTCCAATATCTGCAAGACACATAAAGAATACTACCTCTTCGAGCATATAACAAGAATTTTCAGTACAACAAACAACAACAGCCCAGTATAATACTCTTGTCTATAACAAGAATTTTCAGTATGATGACTAATTTATTCCAAAAATATATAAACAAGATAAAGTGCCTTTGGATTTGTAAGGAGATACCTGCTTTGAAAGGCCCAAGCTCGTGTATCCTAGTCTGTCATACTCAACCTTGAACTGGAATACTCCATAAACATCTGGAACCTTGAAAGTTGTATAATAGACACCCTGTAGGAAGTGACATTAGAACTACTAATCTAGGTGAGAACAACTCCTACCTAGTAATCTGTGGAGCTCTTAAGAGTACCTTCTTATCAGTTGACATGGTTTTCAATATGTAGGGGCTCATCATGTAAAACTGAACTTGCACATCATCAGCCACATAGGGTTCCCAACTTTTTCCAGACCATCCATAGATCTCAACAGAATATTCCTTCAATCAAATTGCCTTTTTCAGTATGTATCCAAAGACCATTTTTGCTCTACATTTTATGACAATGATAAATGATCACAAACATAAAGTACAGAATTACCAATTCGTCATTGATTCTGTATATGGACGTTTCATCTGTCTCCCCGACTCTGCGATGCCTCACGTTCACAGCCTAGAATAGTTCACATATTGAGAATAGCAAATGTGAATGCTTAGATAGTGCCAGAGGGCATTTCCCTCCTTTATTTCCATGAAAATCGTAATGCCCGGGTTAAAATTTAGAAAGAGAAACGGGGAAGCTGATTAATAAATTAGCTTTGAAACTGCACCTTGAGATGACCTCTTTCATGGAACACCCACTTGCTAATTTCGGTCAAAAACTGCTCATTCCCTGATTTCTCATAGCTGTTATCGCAAGGTAAAATTTGTGGTAGATTAAGTCAGCAAGCATAAAGAGTGGTGATTTTTAGCATGTACCTTACATAGAAGATGACCGCATGAAATATGTTATTTTTCAGCCTTGCTCGCATAGAATTTAGTTAGAAGCAAGGAAACAAGGAGGGAAAAAAGATAATACGGCGCTGCTGCATATCAGAAACAGCCTTTATCTTTCAGAGTAATTATGCTTTCTTGATTAAATCGAGTCCTGTGCAGTCCATCACTAACTACAACATTAAGTTTGGACAAGTCAAATCAGTACTGAGGCTTACAAATAAAAAAATCAAAGGCATATAAACATATCAAGCCAATCCAGAAAGCTTCCAACGTATATTAGACTATATCTATATACGCATATATCATCTAATTTAACAATCTAAGTGTACTAGTCACTAAGCTTAGATCATTATCATGTTAAACAAACAAAATCAATGGATGTATCTACATTCTTACTTAATTGAGCCACCAGCTTTTTGCACCCCAGAACTGAAGAATCTGAATAGAAAATCAAAGGTTTTCAAATTAGATCGAGTTCAAAATAGAGTTACTCCGCCTGATGTCTCAATAATTACTAACCGGTTGCTAAACATGCTTAAGGAGCCAGATATCATAATTCGGGCATTATTTCTTGCCTGCAATTGGAAACAGTATTATCAATATTTCTATGTTTTGTATGTGCTACATAAAAACATTATGTATTATGTGCTTGTTCAGGAAAAGGGTTTTTTTTTGTGGGAGGGGGTTGAATACAGCATTATGATCGGGCATCAGAAATTGGTGCTACCAATATGAAATTTTCATGGTAATCTATCATACACCAACCAAAAACCGAATATCACACAAATTATCTAGCAATGACAATTGCATAATGCCTACATCTTACACCACCCCTCTAATTTTAGCTAAAGTGTGCTTCTATTTGCTTTTACTTTCTGTAAGGTTTCATCACTTATTACAAACTACACAGCATCAACAGAACAAACTTTCAGGAGCCAATGTCACAAGCTATCACAACAGCAAGAAGGAAGAAATCAAAGTTAACCAAACGGAGAGATTTCAGAGAACAAGATTTATTTGACAGTAAGCAACCAATAGGATGAAACACCTGAACAACTGTAACAAGACCGATCGCAGATCCAGTAAGCATTGGTGGAGTTGATAATTTCGATTTAGGATTAGCTGAATATGCTGAAGGAGAAGCTGAGAGGACCTTCAGCACCTGAAAACATGATAAATGCACCACTTTTCACACCAAGTAATCATATCAAATTTATCATCTCATATTTTGTTCAGCAAGAAATCAAGAACTTACCAAGCTATTGGTCGGATTTACAGAATGACCGATTCCCTTAAACAGAACAGGTGCCTGGGGATTTAGCAGTGACAAGAAAAAGTTAGAAACTTGCGCCGGAAAAGAAAAATGCGAATGTGGATGAGAACGATTAGTATTTTGTTTTTTTTGCAGAGCATAAGAACTTTTAGCACAAATAATTAGCAGTGTACCATCATAAATGCCTAAAGAACTGCAAAAGAATTACACATATGTGATGTTAGAAATATAGAAAAATATAATAACGCAATGTTAAGCAGTATTCTTAATAACAACATACCCAGTGTAATCCCACAAGTGGGGTCTGATAATAAAAAAACTAGAACAAAAGCAACCATGTAGTAATAGAAATCTAAGAATATTGAAATACGAGGATAACACTACTACTACTTAAATGAAAGGAAAGACACTCAACTGTCTACTGTCCTTTTACCCTAATTCACAACCTCCACACCCTCCTATCAATGGTCATGTTCTCGATAAGCTGAAAATGCGCCATGTCCTAACTAATCACCTCTCCCCAATACTTTTTTCGGCATATCTCTACCTCTCCTCAAACCCACCATTGACCCTATCACACCTCCTCAGTGGGGCATTCGGGCATCTGCATGTCACATGCCCGAACCATCTCAGTCATCTTGTCCCCCGTGGAGGCCACGCCTACCTTGTCCCGAATATCGTCATTCATGACCATATCTCTCCTGGTATTCCCACATCCATCTCAGTATCTTCATCTCCGCTACATTCATCTTCTGGACATGAGAGTTCTTGACTGGCTAACACTCCGTCCCATACAACATAGTCGGCCTAACTACCATTTTGTAGAACTTACCTTTTAAGTCTTGGTAGCACGTTCTTATCACATAAGACACCGGATGTCAGCCTCAATTTCATCCACTCCGCTCCAATACGATGTGGGACATCAGCATCGAACTCACCATTGCCTTGGATTACTGACCCAAGGTACTTGAAACTTTCTCTTTTAAGAATGGCTTGTGAATCCAGCCTCACTTCCACGCCAGCCTCCTGCGTAACGTCACTGAACTTGCACTCCACATATCTTGTCTTAGTCCTGCTCAACCTGAAACCTTTAGAATCCAGGGTCTGTCTCCAAACCTCCAGCCTAGTATTAACTCCGCCTCGTGACTTGTCAATTGGTATTATGTCATCTGCAAAAAACAAGCACAATGGCACCTCTCCTTGAGTGTGTTGCATCAATACATCCATCTACATAACAAAACAAATAAAAACGAGCTAAGAGTTGATCCCAGGTGTAACCCAATCACAATTGGGAACTGACCCGATTCTCCTCCCATTGTCCTAACCACGATCTTAGCTCCATCATAGATGTCCTTCATCGCCCTAATGTACGCTATAGGTACACCTTTGGCCTTCAAACATTTCCATAAAACGTCCATCGGGACCTTGTCGTAAGCTTTTTCTAGGTTAATGAACACCATATACAAGTCCCTTTTCATATCCCTATACTACTCTACCAATCTCCTCTATGTCTCCAAACCTCCAGCCTAGTGTTAACTCCGCCTAGTATTATTTCCGCCTCGTGACTTGTCAATTAGTACTATGTCATCTGCAAATAACATGCACCATGGCACCTCTCCTTGAATGTGTTGCATCAATACATCCATCGCCAAAGCAAATAAAAACGGGCTAAGAACTAATCCCAGGTGTAACCCAATCACGACTGGGAACTGACCCGGTTCTCCTCCCATTGTCCTAACCACGATCTTAGTTCCATCATAC
This sequence comes from Nicotiana tabacum, assembly GCF_000715075.1. NCBI lineage: Eukaryota > Viridiplantae > Streptophyta > Magnoliopsida > Solanales > Solanaceae > Nicotiana > Nicotiana tabacum. Next base: position 115,431,947 of record NC_134083.1, read on the forward strand.
ATGTCTTTCATCGCCCTAATGTACGCTATAGGTACACCTTTGGCCTTCAAACATCTCCATAAAACCTCCCTCGGGGCCTTGTCGTAAGCTTTTTCTAGGTCAATGAACACCATATACAAGTCCCTCTTCCTATCCCTATACTGATCTACCAATCTCCTCACAAGATGGATGGATTCCGTGGTCGATCACCCCGACATGAATCCGAGCTGGTTCTCGAAAATAAACACACTCCTCATTCGCATCTCCACCACCTTTTCCAAACTTTCATAGTGTGGATTAGCAACTTGATACTCCTAATTGTTACAATCTTGAATATCACCATTGTTCTTGTACAACATCACTACTTCACCTCCATTGTTCGGGCATTTTTGCCGTCCTAAAAATGACATTAAACAACCCAGTCAGCCACTCCAAACTTGCCCTGCCACGCTCTTCCAAAATTCTTTCGGAATCTCACCTGGCCCTATCGCTCTTCCCTGCTCATCTTAGGCATAGTCCCGTCAATCTCCTTAACCTTAATACGCATATAATACCAAAAATCACGTCGACTCTCGGAGTGCTCCAAATCACCTAGCACAATCATCTTGTCCACCTCTTCATTCAAGAGTTTATGGAAGTATGTCTGCCATCTTTGTCTAATATGTGCTTCTTCTATTAATATTGTACCTTGTCTTTGATGCACTTCATATGGTCCAGGTCACGTGTCTTCCTCTCTCTAGCCTTGGCTAGCCTGAACAACTTCTTGTTAGGTACTTAGGTTCTTGATACAAGCATTCAAATGCTGCCATCTTAAGTACTATTCTTAAAAGTGAGAAAATTTTGAATGGTTCATACCGCTATCTGACTAAGTTTTATTATTATTATTTTGGACAAGGTAAGGTTTATTGATATAAGTCAGTGAAAAGGTGGACGTGTACATGGCATCAGGCGCTTATCACATTTTCCACTGCCATGTTGCACCAAAAACTACCTGACTATGTTTTATCAAGGCAAGAAACATCAACACAAATGAAAGAGAAAATTCAAATATTACTACAATTATTATCAAATTATCATGATTAACTACTGTGTGGTACCTTAATCTTTTCACTGCCCAAGATGACTTCAGATTGAATGAAATCATCACCGGCAATTAATGTATGGTCCCCTTCTGTATCAGAAACTGCATAGCTTGTATGATCAATAACCACGGTAGTTGGATCCTATTATCAATCATATATCAAAGAATAACAAAATAAGCAAAAAATATTGCTAATTTCTCAACTTCAGAGGAGTAAAATAAACTCATAACAACGCAATTAAGAAAAATAAGGAAAGTGACTACGCTTAGCCTCAGTTACACTAAACAAAATCGGATTTCTATTGATATCTTAGTTGTAGAAGGCTCCTAGATCCGGATATTAATCACCAATTCTGAATCACATCAAGCTCATATAAACAAGATAAGCAAAAGGCAAGCAACATGCACATATTATGAATATGCTACCTCATCAAAATCAACTCCACAGTCAGTTGCAATCTCTCGAATTAGATCAGAGACAGACGCATCCGCAGCAATAATCAAATCATGACCAGAATCAACAAAATCCAGAATATCAGCTGCATCAACTGATCCCCCAAATCCTAAAGAAAATGTTTTAAGTTCAAAAGAGCGCATTTAGTTCCTCTCAGACATGACTTAAACACCCACGAAGCAGTTAACGCATTCCCGAACAACAAACACTGTAATCATTTGTGTTCGAAAATGTAAATCAATCAGAATCACCCATCAACTACATCTAAATTTCAAACTAATTGGGACCCGCCACATGAATCTTGAAAATCCATTCTATTCTATCTGAGACCAGTGTTCTCAAAGCAAAAAAGCGCAAAAAAGCGAGAAGGTCCCTTAGTTCATGGGGCTTGAAGCGAAAAGAGAGAAGTGAAGTGCACTACTATGATGATCAAATCGCAATTGGAATAACTAATTTTAGCATCCAATAAACAACAATGCAATAATCAAGTAATCCAACTCCATTGAGATTCAAAGAAGAACCTCCGCTTTTCTTTTGAAACACTTTGTGCGTCTTTGACTGAAACCCATGAACTCACCAGTGACACTATAACTCCTTGCTTTGTCACTTTAAGCACGAAAAGATAGCTTTTAATGACACTCCTAGGACCATTTATTTGCAATACTTAACAATTTTATTTTAAGGTACATTCTGGAGAAAACTAGATGCTCTCTAAATATTGTCTAATGAAATGTTCTATATTAATTCTACTATATATAATTTCATCAACACGAATCCTCAGTATCCATTCAACTTTATTCACCTCCGCTTAAATCCTAATACTAAAAAAAGATTCCTTTAACATTAATTATTGGTTCTATAAGAACACAAGTTCTCTAAATCCCACACTTATCCCAACACAGACATGCATATCATGATAATATTTTTTGCATCAAATACTTCATAGCAATGTGGAAATTAGAGGTTCTCTAACTTTCATATATATTTAATCCTATATGTTCATAAAATATAGAAGACCGTAAGAGTTGCCTCCATGTGACCAGGAGTCCATGGGTTCATGACGTGGAAACAACCTCATGCAGAAATACAAGGAAATGCTTCATATAATAAAATCAATGTGAACCAACTTTTCTCCAGACTCCGCATAAAGAGGGAGCTTAGTGCACCGACTTACCTCTATTCATCCTCTACATCTATTCTGCTCCATTCGAACCCATCATATTACAATACTAAATAACTTGTCTTTTAACGCAATTGTTCATTATCTAAAACCAGAGGTTCTCTAGATCTCACACTTATCTTTATAGTTTATACTAGCACAAATATCATGATAATTATTTGGCATCAAATTCGAGATGTTGAGAACAAGATAGACACACACACTATCCATCAATGGTAGTGGAAATGAGAATCAAATACACCTCAATTGTTGGGCATATGGATTTTCTATATCTATTTCACTCTATTCGCTCTCATTTTGTTCAAATTTTAAATCTCGCACTTATCCATATACTTAACATACATATCTGGCAATTACTTCGCGTCAAATACGAGATGTTGAGAGCAATGTAGAAAAGCAGGGACAGAGAAAACTTACGATCAGTTGAAGGGGAGAAGAGAATCAAGGCGTCGTATAAATACTGGCCGTATCTTTGTAAGGCGATCTTTGGATCATCCGCGAGCTTGAAATCGAGATCAAAACCTCGGGATTGAAGGGAGTTGAAGTAGAGAGAGTGTGAAGATTTGATGGCGAAATCGTCAAGCAAGACGAGGACTCGCCGATCCGTAGGGTTTTCCGTAGAGAAGGCATCGCTGAGAATGGCGACAGTGAGGAGTGACACTAAGACTAGTGATCGTGACATCTTCAACACGTGCTTCTGGCTTCCTAGGGTTCCGACGAGATCTTTATGTCAAAAAGAACCTAAGCTTTCGTGGGTGATTCGATTGGATTAAGAATCATTTTCGAAATCAAATCAAAATGTTTTTAGAAAAACTAAAAACTATTCGAAAATATTTTTTGAGTGTGAGTGAGTGACAATTATTATTTTACTTAAAATACTCCTCAAATTAGTTTTTAAAATTTAAAAGAAAAAGGATCAAAATTATCCCTATTAGTAAATGATAAATAATGTAAAGTTATCCTCCGTTATTGGTCCAAAAATAACTTTATTTCTATTGTTTAAAGTATTCTTCGATTTAACGGCAGCATATGTGGGCCATAAATTTATCACAGTGTTTTATTAGCCACGTGGCTCCTTATTTTAATCTATACATATGAGTATAATATACCTGTCACTTTTTGCTCATCCGCCCCATTTATTTTATAACCCCAGTTAAAAATACTTAATCGATGAATTTTTTTTTTTTAAAAAAAAAAAATCAAGACCCAAAGACACTCCTCTTGTACACATCTTCATTGAATCCTAATTCTAATTCTTGAAATCATCTGAGACACATTCTTTAAAGTCAAGTACATATGTATATATACTGTTATCCTTTTGATTATATCATCACAAGTCGAGAATAGGCCACATGTGAAGATAGTGATGATAGTGATAGCACCTAAAAAATGTCTTTCCCATCTCCACTGTCCCAAATAGCCGACCAACTTGATGGTGTTAATGGTGTTGTCGTCGTCGTCGTTGGAACTTTTTCTTCTTCTCCTTTATTTCTTTCTTGATTGTTACTTGCTCCTCATTCTCTGTTTCTCTAACTCTTTTCCTACCCAAGTTCGAAGTCGCTGTTTGTGGAATATCTTTATCTTCTAGGTTAAAGTTTGCAAATTCAAGGGAGAAATTCACTATAGATTTGTTGGTTCTAAGCTTAAACGCTGCAATGTCATATGCCTTAGCTGCCTCTATGGTAGTGTCAAAGGTTCCTAGCCAAATTCGAGTCCCTTTCGATTCGGATCATGAATCTCTGCAGGAAACTTGTCCCCGGGCCGTTGCCTAACTCCTCTCTAATGCTTCTTCTTGCTAGCAACTTTCACTTTCTGAACAACTTGTTGTTTCAGGGGTATCACAATGTTAAGAGAAGGCTTGCATTCTTTGAAGCTCCTCGTCACGACCCCAATTTTCCTCCGTAAAATATCGTGACGGCACCTAATCTTTAAAACTAGGTAAACCTAACAAACATGCAGAAATAACTGAAATAATAATTAAAGTCTCAAAATTCAACAACTAATATAAAGAAAATATATATATATATATATATATATATATATATATATATATATATATATATATATATATATATATATATACACACACACACAATAGCCCAAAAACCGGTGAAATACAAGTCACAACCTCTACGAAGTGATACTGAATATCTCTATACATTAGTGTTTAAATACGAATAAGAAAATAAAATAATCCAGGTGGAAGGGGACTCTGAGGCCTGCGGACGCTGGCAGGTGTACCTTGAAGTCTCCGCGTACGAGCTCAACTCACTGCCTGGACTGGTAGGAGGTACCTGGATCTGCACAAAAGATGTGCAGAAGCGTAGCATGAGTATACCACAACGGTACCCAGTAAGTGTCAAGTCTAACCTCGATAGAGTAGTGACGAGATCAGGTCAAGGCCTTACTGGATTTAAATAAAGAAAACTGTACGAGTATATAGCAGTGTAGAATGATAAACATGAAATTGAAACAACAATTACATGACAAGGTTAACTACATGTAACTAAAGCAAATAATTCAACACGGAGGAAAACAATGAATGATATGTTAAGGAAACAAAACAACCAAAGACAAGTGCAGCAATAGGGAAGTATCAACAATAGTCACTATCGAGGTACCGCTTCATAGTCTCAAATCACACGAATAAATCACAATATTTCCTTATATCACCACGGGAGCCTTGCATTTAATTTTAATTTTTCCAAAATAGCATCCCGCATTTTAGCCCACCTTATCACACTGCGTGGCTTCTAGTAGTTCTCCTACTAGCCACGCGTATCAAGTCCACCTTATCTCACCGCATGTGTTTAACCCCAAAACCTTATACTACCGCATGCATATCAATCATGGCTGTCCAACGGGACGGGACGACATTTAGTTGGGACGGTGGCGGAATGGGACAAAACGGGACGGGACAAATGGGACGAAACGGTAGGCCCATCCCGTCCCGCTAACAAACGAAATGGGACGGGACGGGACGGGTTCACGGGCCTTAAGTGCCGTTTTAAAAAAAAATTATTTAAGCATTGAGTTTGGCAACGGCTATTCTTTTGACAATTACTAAGTTTTTAAAGTTTGTAACAACTAATTTTTTGACTTATTTAATAAACTTAAAAATTAAACGAAAATTAGGACACTAAGTAAATAATTATAAAATATTAAAACAAAAAACTCTGTAATGAAATATTCTAGTAATTGTAAATTTATAATAGAGTTATAATTTATTTAATATAATTTCAAGCCATTAAGTAACCAAGTAAGAGTGTAAGACAATTCATAAAAAAAATTCAACGCTTAGAGCCTTTTATTTTATTAATAGAACTTTCAAATCTCACATACAAATATAATTCTTTTGAAGAGCACCTAATATACGCAGCTACCTTCTAGGAAGGGTTCTGTTTAAACTAAGCCTCTTAGTAGGCAATTACAAATTATCATACTAATATTTGTAAGCTCCTATATAACTTCGTTATAACTTATCTATAATTTCTCTCGGACATTGTTCTGAAATTGGCAATGTTGATTGATGTTCCATGAGTTCCATGCCGTCATCGCTCCCAGTGCTAAGTATCTCATTGTATTCTTCTTCTTCCCTAGTGGTTAATTTTTCAAAACCAAGATTTTTTCTTTCTGAATTAATCCAATCTCTGAATAATACGGAAATCTCTAGGCTGTCCTCCGCTAATGAATGTCTATGATCTCCGATTTGAAATCTTGCCGCGCTAAAAGCACTCTCCGATGCTACTGATGATGATTGAATAGCAAGGATATCTCGGGCCATTATTGAAAGTGTTGGAAAAGTCTTGCCACGCTCCCTCCATCATGCCAAAAGTTGTTCGTTGCATTCTTCGTCTTTAATACTTTCCAATCCTTGATTAAGATACGAATCAAGTTCATCATCAATAGAGGAATCAAAACCTGTTATATCATCCATATCTTCCCATAGAACTTCTACTCTAGTCTTAGAAGTAGAAGGAGCAGTTTCACCACCTGTTGTTTCCATAGATTTATATTTATCAAATATTTAGCTTGGCAGTGTTCGAGATATGGTTGTTCATTTTCTTGAATTGCTAAATTCTCATAAATTTTACAAACAAGTCCCTTTGTACCTCTTAATTTTAAAGATGAGCTAAGTATAGTAGCAATTAAATAAACTTGGGGAATATAAAAAAAAATACTTTTTAAATTTTGCAATCATTTCATTAATGGCTGGTGCATTAGTTGGATTAGTTTTATACTTACCAAATATAACAGAAATTCCACAAATATACCATAATATTTGTATAACAGTAGGATAATATATACCAGAAAATTATTTTGTAGCATAATAAAATTTTTCTAAAAGTTAGTAAGCAATTGGAGCCGTTGCCCAACGACTAGAATTAAAAAAAAAGGACGCGAGACAGGCGGGACGAGACGGGATGAGATGGGATAGGACGGGACAGGCGGGACAGGCTGGACGGGACAAAACGGGACGAAACGGGACGGGACAAACGGGACGAAATGGCCATCTCGTCCCATCTCGTGTCCCGTTTAATATGGGCCCATCCCGTTTAGAATTAAGTGGGACGGGACGGGACAGGATAAAACGCGGGACGGGACAGGACATCATGTCCCGTTAGACAGCCTTAGTATCAATATCACAACGTATCACAAATCGCGCTTCAAGTTCCCAATATCACAACTTTCCACATAAACCAACAATAATAGTATTTTCACAATAAAGAGCCCAACCACAATGTACACAAGAGTCTCAACAACAATAACCGGTAGTGAATAGCTCAACAAGAATAGCATTTCACAACTTAATATTTTGTCTCGATGTAAATCACGGCCTTTATAACTCAATACCAATTTCAACAACAAGATATTCTAAGAATAACAACTTCAAGTAAAGAGTTCACCAATTAAATAATAAATACAAAATAAAGGAAACAAGAACTTCAACTAAACATGTAGAGCAATTAGCAAGTAAGAGATAAGACAAGTAGACATGTGAAAATAGACTAGAAATAATTATTATAATATGTTAAGGTAACTCAATTAAGGCATGAAAGGAATCTACATAGCTAAAACCGGAAATTTTCATATTTAGCCCATGTACACACTCGTCACCTTGTGTACACCGCTTTCACATATCACAATTATCACAAACAACACCGATCCTAAGGGGTAACTCTCCCACACAAAGTTAGACAAGACACTTAGCTCAAATCATACTAACCCAATCCACTAGTAGGCCTTTCCCTCGATTATCCAACTCCTAACAACTTGCATCTAGCCAAAATAACTCCATACTATAAATATAAACTATAGAAACTAATTCAAACAATAAAATTACGATCTTTACGAAGAAATAAAAAATCAACTCAAAAATTCAACCCGGGACCGCGTGTCGGAACCCAATCAAAATTATAAAATTCGAACACCCATTCGATAACGAGTCCAACCATACAAGAATTTCTCAAATCCTACCTCAAATCGCCTTTCAAATCCCTAAATTTTAGCCTAAGAAGTTCCACAAACTTTTCCCAAATTTTTAACTCCAAAACACTAATTTAATGATGAAAACAATAATATATTCGTGTAATTTAACCAAAATCAAGTTAAAATTTTTTATCCCAATAATCTCCCGAAAATTCGCCTCACACCGAGCTCTCTAAGTCCAAAAGTGGATTATGAAACAAACCCTCGAAATTTCCCATTTCTGCATAGCGAAAGCACTTCTGCGAGCCTTTCATCGCATGTGCAGAAAAACCATCACAGGTACGGATTCCACTAAGCTCAGGGGATTTTGCTTCTGCAGATAAAATCTCGCATCTGCGAGTGCGCTCCTGCGGAAAACTCTCCGCTTCTGCGATGACCGACCAAGCTTGCCCCCTTCCGCATCTGCGATCACTTCTCCGCACCTGCTGATTCGCAGATACGGAAACCAGCTCGCACATGCAATCCCAGCTGGGTAAAGCCAGCTACGCTTCTGCGGTCTACTACTCGCTTTTGCGAGTTCGCACCTGCGGCCAATCCCTCTGCAGGTGCGATGACACCAGATGGTTGGAAACTTCAGCAATAGTACAAATCCAAAAATTGATCTGGATTCAATCCATTTCATACCCGGGGCCCCCGGAACCCCGTCCGAATATATCAACAAGTTCCAAAATACATAACGGACCTACTTGAGGCCAAAAATCACATCAAACAACATCGATTCTACGAATCACAACCCAAATTCAAGCCTATGAACTTCCAAATTCCGAAACTAATGCCGATTCATACCAAAACAACTCCGATTGACTTCAAATTTTGCACCCAATTCATAAAAATGAAATTATGGACCTATTCCAACTTTCGTAATCGGAATCCGACCCCGATATCAATAAAGTCAACTCCCGGTCAAACTTTTCAATCTTCCAATTTTCTAACTTTCGCCAATTCACGTCGAAACGGCCTACGAGCCTCCAAATCCACATTCGGACACGCTCCTAAGTCTAAAATCATCATACGGAGTTATTGGAACCATCAAAACTCCATTCCAGAGTCGTCTATATAAAAGTCAAACTACGGTCAATTCTTATAACTTAAACCTCCAACTTAGGAACTATGTGTCCCATTCCATTCTGAAACTCACCTGAAACCAAAACCAAATACCCCCGGCAAATCATATAACCATAATACAACATAGATGAGGAAATAAATAGGGGATCGAGGCCAAAATACTCAAAACGAACGGTCGGGTCGTTACACTCCTTTGCTTCGGGGAATTCGAACTGCTACGAGCAGCTAACACATTTAGTTTTGTTTTAAACTCTGCCTTTTGAATTGTTAAAGAAGCTTGAGATTTCAAGATTGGAACTTTGTCCTATGTCGACATAGTTGAGAGTTGGTTCAAAGGAGAAAGTGTGGTCCGGAGATTTAGAAGAGGAGGAGCTTTGAGAATAAAGGGTAGTTACGAGACAATAATGTTCCTTGAAAATATTATCATCAAGAAGATGCTACATAATAAAATTAAGTGTGCAATTTCTCTTGTGGTGAAGCCACTTTTGATCTTCTAACGAGGCGATGAAAGAGAGTTGGAGAATCTAATTCCAGCTATATATATTCAAATTCTTGAAAAATTCAATGTTGAAGAATATTGAGTTGAGTGGAAAAGAAAGTGTGAGATTACTGTTATAAAGGTCAGAAATTTGAGGCTCAGAGGTTTCATAGGAGCCTTCTGGGGTATAGAAAGGAAACATCTTGTGGCCTAATCCAACCGAGTTATAAAATAAACAGGACGGTATATTATACTTATATGTATGAACTAAAATCAAGAGCCACATGGCCCAATAAAATGCTGTCAACACATTAAAATTATGGCCCACATCTGCTGCCGCTAAATCAAGGGATATGTTTAGCAACAAAAATAACAGTAGAGGCAGTTTGGACTAATAGGTGAAGAATGAAAGGTAATTTTATTTTACCAAATAATAGGGGTAATTTTGACCCTTTCTTGAATTTCAAATTTGTCCATCTCAGTAAGTTAAAATAATGGACCAAATTTCAAAACTAACATTAATTTACAAATATTATTTCAAATCATTATATCTATATCTATATACTTTATTAAAAGTATAAAGCCTCTTAGTGAAATGTCATTCGTTTTGTTTTACCCTTTAAAATTAGACTTAACATTAGATAAAATCATAATTTAATTATTCTTTTAATATGTAAATTTTTGAAATTAACTAAATTTTAATTATTAAATTTTTTCGTATTTGAATTATATAGGACGTTCTAATATTTAAAACTTTAAAATAGATATTATTTGAGAGAAATAAGAGTATCACGTTTTCCGTTCCTTATATTTGTTGACTGTAGTTTCCATATGAAACATGTATAACATTCATTCTTCTTATAAGGAACTTATATAATTCTAAGGTGAAGTTTCTAGATATTGTTGCTATTAAAAGTGAGAGATTTGCATTTAATAAAATAGTTATTCTAATTATTGAATGTAGTTTTCAAGTATTACACAAAAATTTGATGAAGAGAAAATATTGTTAGAGTATGAAAGGAGTTCAAAAATTATCTTTATGTTCTATACTATTATAAAAGCATGAAAGCCCTATGCAAAAAAAATATTTTTTTAATGTTGAGAGTAAATAAATTAAGTCTTTGAATTAACTACTTAGCAAAAAAAATCAATTTCATTTGTTTCTAAAATCATCATATAAGTAAAATAGTACAGTTGAATTTATAACGTAGTTTATAGACACGTGAATTAATTCAATCCAAGAATATAAAATAACTAAGAGCAGAAATAAATTGATTAAATAAACTTGAAGAAAATACAAGCCTGACTGCGAGATGAGCTTCTCCGGGAGTAAGAATAAGAATAGTATATAGAACAAAAAGAAAGAAAGTTGTTAACAGAACAAGAGCAAATTTAGCCTTTTTGTGTACAAATGTTTTCGTGTTCAACAATGAACACAAATTCTTCTATTTATAGTTCAATTCAGGGAGACAAGATCCCCAAATCAAGCTATTATGAATAAAACCCTCTTGAAAGCTGCATAACGGTTGAGTATAAATGCAAAGATTCTTTATAATGGTTGCTCATTGAATGCTGTCTTTTTCAACCGATATCTTCCTTTCAGATCTTCGTCCCTGGTTCCAATGCCTTCAAAACTTACTCAGTACTGGTCACATGTTTGTAACCGGTGCCAACTACCTGCTGACTCATATCTTACTTGTCTTTACTTCTACGTGTCAACTCGTCGGGCATCCACCTGCCGTTCATCAATTTTACCCCATACAGATAGTTTTCCTATTTTTCAGTGACTAAAATTTATATTACCGGGAAGTAGATAAGACCTTTTTTCTTGGCGGCAAACTTCCTCAACGGTTTCTGACACTTGAAAGTGACGCACGTCTCCTTCCATTTAATGAGTTGAACACATGTTATCCCGTGATTCGGAAAATAATTTTGCTAGTTTTCTAGGTAATGATGACCATGAATTCTGCTGTCTATAAACTTCTCCACTTCTCATTATTTTTACCTTTCACTCTTTCAAACTCTTCTTCCTCGAATTTTCTTAAAGCTTTTTTACAAACCTCTCTTTCTCAGTAAAATCCTCATACTCAAGTTTTTCCATCATCATGTCTTCTACTACCTCTTTCCCTGGAAACGCAAGCATTTACATCGATGTGTCCCTTTTAAGAAGAACAAAACCAAGAAAGCCAATGCCGGTCCTCCTACTACCAACACAATCATCCCCTCTCAACTAAATTCTGAACGGATCTTCAAGTACAAAAGGAACCTATCAATCCTAAAAATGATAGAAATTGGCCCGTCAGCAAATGTCCTTCCATATGTCCTGCTAGTATCCCTGTTGTTAAAGAAGATTGTGATTGGAAAAATATTAAAGTTTTAGCCCCAAATAAAGTGGAAAGGGTCATCTTCAGCAAACTAGAGTTCATGTACATTTTTACGTACCCTTTTACTTTAAGTATCGCCGAAAAATTGATCCCATTATTTTAGAGTTTTGCCATAACTACCAAATTTGTTTGGCTCTGGTAGGTCCATTAATTTGGCAGACAATATTTTGCCTTAAGGTACTGTGTTCCCGGGCTAGTGAAACCCACACTCTTGCTCATATGATCAACCTCTACTCCGCAAAGATTTTTCGAGGAAGCATGATCAAACTTAGTAAATGAGGTCATCATGCCATCATCACCAGTGTTGATCATGATAATGATCATGGTTGGATGGAAAAGTTCGTTGTCATTGCTATCGGGGACATTCTTCCGGCGAAAATACCTCCTATCCATGAATCCTGGAACTTTACTTGTAAGTTTTTCAAATATTCTTTTCCTACTTTGTTAAAGAAAATTCCTCCTTTACTAACTTTTATTTCTCTTATTTCAGCTACCCGTTGGGTTCCACTATCGGTTCAGAACCTGACCCAATGGGTACAAAAGATTTTAGATACTTTCACACAGACTCTCGTAAGTGGAAAGAAATTTCACCCAAATTCAACTGGAAGGCCAAGAACAATGGTACGTAAACTTCTCTTTTTCCTTTTTAATCCCCAACATAACCTAGTACAAATTTGCTAACTCCCTTTCATAATACACAGGCCTTCCGAAGGGATCTTCTTTATGCCATGTTGTTGAGGTTTCTAATGACCCAATGGTTGCTCATCGACGGATTCGATCAGCCATTGATCGAAAGAGGGCTCATGATGCCGCTCTTGCTTTCGGTGAAGGCCCATCTTCTCTAAGTCCCCAGCCTAAAGAGAAAAAATAAAAAAGAAGACGTACCTCTAAGGCTGAGATTCAGGAGAAGCCTTCCACAGAAGAAACCCCGGTAGGACCGGTCAGATTGGTCCTTGATGAAGAAGAAATCGAGGATGATGAAGAAGCGGTTTCTCTTCAAAGATAAAGAAAAACTTCCCCTACTTAACCGGACACTCAACCACTGGTCATTCGAGGGATCTTTACAGAAATGGAAATGGTTGAAAATGCAGAGTCCCATTTTTGAGCTCCAATTGTTGCTTCCGGTCAGGGGAGTTCTACCTCTGATATTCCTCCTTCTCCTACTTCATCACCAGCTGCAGTATCATCAGCTCCTGCCTCACCACCGGACCCACCTGAACAAATGGAAGGTGTTCGTTCCCTTGGTCACCCGATCATGGGAACATTGAGAACACTTTCCTGGCACCTATCCAAAACCCCGATGGTAAATGCAGTGTCATTCTTTCGGTTTCGAATGAGTGCCACTTACTCTCCAAGCCGGTGGGAGTTGCCAACTACTTGAAGCCTTTGGATTCAAACAAAGACCGGTAAAAGATGGAGGCTCTTTCTGCGGAATGTCTGATCAATATCAGCATACACTTTGCTGCTCAGGTATCGTCTTACTCTTCTTCTTTTTTTCCCCTTGCTAAACATTATTCTTAAAAACTTTATTCTTTGACTTTTCATGCTAACCTCCTTGCCTCCGAAGGCTTGCAAAAGATGATCCAAGCCAAAGAAGTACTTGCTGCGGAATGAGATCGAATTGTTGTTGAACGAGATCAACTCGTTAAGCGTCTCCCGTCTTTAGAGGCAAAACATACTCAGATAGGCAAACTTGAAGCCCGGTTGGAGCAATCTGAGCAAGAAAAGATGGTTCACAGCCAAGAAGCCACTTAGTAGCATACAGAACTCAAGGAATTGAAGGTCAAGTAGGCTGCGTTACAGGATGCTGTAACTGCGACAGCCAAATGTGAGTATGCTTCCATGGAACAAATCAGTAACTTGGAAGCAAGCTTACATTCCAACACAAAGGAGGTTGCTGCTGCCGAGGAGAAAAGAGCTAGGATGGAGGAAAGGCTCAAAAAGGTCATGGAGCAGAACCGCGAACACGCGAGGACAAATACTGACATTTGTCGGACCTATGGCATCGTGATGGCTGAAAATGAACAGTTGTAATCCAAAATTAAAAGCTTCGAGCCAAAATCCAAGATCAAGAAAACTTTTTTCTCTCTGAGAAAACTTATGTGATTTATCACATGAGGAGAAAAACCTTGAAGGAGGCCAAAAAAGGCATTTCAAACATAGATGGCTGCATTGTTGAGGCTCTTGAATTGGAGATAACCTCCCTCGATAACATTCCTGCTTGGGCCACTACTTCAAGCTCCTCGAGCACATGTTCTGATTCCTCAGGAACTGAAGATAAAGCTAAAGAAGAAGATAAGGACAAGGATGAAGGTACTGAACTGGATGCAGAACATCCTTCATCTTCAAAAGATGCAGCAAAGACTTCTCTTCCTTCAGACTCCGCCGACAAAACCAATTAATGTAATTTTTTTTGTGTAACTATGCCGAAACTTCTATTGAGCTTGGAAATTTAAGAAATAAAAGACATCTCTTGCTTGCAAAAATGTTTTTTCCATTTGATAAAGTTCGGGAATTTCTTACATCCGATAACTTTTATTCCGGGCATTCATTCTTCCGATTTTTATCCTTTAACTATGAGGGTTTTATAAGAGAGGGACCTTATATTTACGGTGCTCTTGAAGAGGACGTCTCCCGTTCATTCCGGCACAAGCATTTGAAGGTCAGTTGCTGCAATTTGTGCAAAAATGGCCAAAAACCACCTTGAAACTCACCTGAGCCCCCCCGGGCCTCACCAAAACATCCCAACACGAACATGATCGTAAGCTAAAAACACCAAAATAACATCTAACTCGCTCGCTACCTCAAATCATCAAAATAACATCAAAATTCAAGAATCAATCATTAAAAATCATATTTTCAAGTTCACAACTCAATTTCCCTGTTTTTCACATAATTTGCCGAAACAACCTCGAGTCACCCGGAATCCCAACCAAACATGCGTAAAACCAACCAAAATCGGTAAAATACCGATCCGAGGTCGTTTACCATAAATGTTGACCGTGGTAAACTCTAGTTGTGTTTAAAGACAAAAATCACTTTTGTTTTTTAAATTTTCACATATGAACTTTATAGAAAATGACACAGACCACGCACACAATTGATAAATTATCAAATAAAGCTACGGGAGGTCTCAAAACAGATATAAGGGAGCTAGTACTCAAAATGACATGTTGGGTTATCACATTCTCCACTTATAAAAGAAACGTTCATCCTTGAACATACATATAAGTGTACTTGGTTTGGTAAAAAGATGTGGGTAGCTACTCCTCATATCGGACTAGGACTCCCACATAGCCTCCTCAATCAGCTGACCTCTCGAATGCACTTTGACAGAAGGAAAACTCTTAGATCTCAACTTTTGAACCTGTCGGTCTAGAGTAGCCACCGGCTCCTCCTCACAGGCCAAATTTTCATCAAATTGCACTGTGCTGAAGTCTAAAACATGTGACCTATCCTCATGGTACTTCCGAAGCATGGAAATGTGAAATACCGGAAACCTCCCAAACTCTATCCAAAATCTCTAACTGGCCGATAAACCTCGGGCTCAACTTACCCTTATTCCCAAACCGCATCACGCCTTTCATAGGCGACACTCAGAGAAGAATCTTCTCACCTTCCATGTAAGCCACATCTCAAACCTTCTGGTCCGTATAACTCTT
Source organism: Nicotiana tabacum (assembly GCF_000715075.1). NCBI lineage: Eukaryota > Viridiplantae > Streptophyta > Magnoliopsida > Solanales > Solanaceae > Nicotiana > Nicotiana tabacum. The sequence continues at coordinate 115,447,720 of NC_134083.1, forward strand.
TTGCCCGGACTGAGCTGTACGAAGCCGCTCCTGAATCATCTTTACCTTCTCCAAAGAATCACGAACCAAGTCCGTGCCCAACAATCTAGCCTCACAACAAACCAACCGGATATCAACATTGCCTCCCATATAAGGCCTCGTATAGAGCCATCTGAATGCTCGACTAATAGCTATTGTTGTAGGAGAACTCTACTAAAGGTAGGAACTGGTCCTACTGATCCAAGAAATCCATTGAGCATGCTCGCAACATGTCCTCCAAAATATGAATAGTATGATCAGACTATCCGTCCGTCTGAGGATGAAATGTAGTACTCAGCTCGACCTGCGTGCCCAACTCATGCTGCACGGCTCTCCAAAAGTGTGATGTGAACTATGTGCCCCGGTCTAAATTGATGGAAATGGGCGCACCGTACAAACGGATAATCTCCCGGATGTAAATCTGAGCTAACCGCTCTGAAGAATAGGATGTCATCATCGAAATGAAGTGTGCGGACTTAGTCAACCGGTCCATAATAACCCAAACAACATCATATTTCCTCAAGGTTTGTGTTAAGCCTACCACAAAATCCATAGTGATGCGCTCCTACTTCTACTTCGGTATCTCCAATATCTGAGTCGACCCACCCAGTTTCTGATATTCATACTTCACCTTTTGACAATACAAACACCGAGAGACATGACCAACAATAGTGCTGATTCAAGTCACGATACATTTTCGTGACACCTGGGTGAATGGAATACCGTGAATTGTGAGCCTCCTCAAGCATTAACTCTCTCAACCCATCAATATTCGAAACACAAATCCAGCCCTGAAGCCGCATAACACCATCATCTCCAATCGCAACCTCCTTGGCAGCACCCCATTGCACCGTGTCTTTTAACACCAACAAGCGAGGATCATCAAACTGGTGAGCCTTGATACGCTCCAACAATAATGACTGTGCCACAACACAAGCAAGAACCCAACTAGGCTCTGAAACATCCAACCTTATGAACCGATTGGCCAAAGCCTAAACATCCATAGCTAATAGCCTCTCCACTGCCGGTAAAAATGCCAAACTGCACATGGTCTCTGCCTTCATACTCAATGCATCGGCCACTACATTGGCCTTTCCCGAATGATATAATATGGTGATATCATAATATTTCAGTAACTCTAACCATCTCCGTTGCTGTAAATTAAGATCCTTCACCTTGAATAGAAGTTGGAGACTCTGATGGTCAGTATAGACCTCACATGGGATGTCGTAGAGATAGTGCCTCCAAATTTTGAGCACGTGAACAATGGCTGCCATATCCAAATCATGCATAGGGTAATTCTTCTCATGAACCTTCAACTAACGAGACGCATAGGCAATCACCCTACCATCCTGCATAAATACCGTGCCAAGTCTAATACGTGATGCATCATAATACACAGTGTAAGATTCTGAACCTGTGGGCAACACCAACACCGGGGCTGTAGTCAAGTAAGTCTTGAGCTTCTGAAATCTCGCCTCACGCTCGTCGGACCATCTGAAAAGAGCACCATTTTGGGTCAACTTGGCCAATGGGGCTGAGATAAATGAAGACCCCTCTACGAATCGTTAATAGTAACCCGCCAAATCCAAGAAGCTCTGAATCTCTGTATAGGTCTAGGCGAGTTCTGAACTGCCTCAATCTTCTTAGGATCCACCTTGATAACCTCAAAAGACACAACATGACCCAAAAAGGCAATCGAGTGTAACCAGAACTCACACTTCAAAAACTTTCCATATAATTGACGATCCTTCAAAGTCTGAAGTACAATCCATAGGTGCTACACATGCTCCTCTCGACTACGAGAGTAAACCAAAATAACATCAACGAAGACAATCATGAACGAATCCAAATACGGCTTGAACACTCGGTTCATTAAATCCGTGAAGGCAGTTGGAGCATTAGTCAAGCCAAATAACATCACCAAGAACTCGTAATGACCATATCGAGTCCTAAAAGCTGTCTTAGGGATATCCGATGCCCTAATCTTCACCTGACGGTAGACTAATCTTAAGTTAATCTTAGAAAACACCTTGGCACCCTGAAGCTAGTCAAATAAATCATCAATCCTAGGCAACAAATACTTGTTCTTGATGGTGACCTTGTTCAACTGCCGATAATCTTTGCACATCCTTATTGATCCGACCTTTCTCTTGGAAAACAACACCGATGCACTCTAAGGTGAAATACTCGGTATAATAAATCTCTTGTCAAGAAAATATTGCAACTGATCCTTTAATTCTTTCAACTTAGTTGGATCCATACGGTACAACAGAATAAAAATAGGCGGAGTGCCCGGAACCAAATCAATGGAAAATTTGATATCCCTGTCGGGTGGCATACCCGACAAATCTATAGGAAACACCTCAGGAAACTCACTCACAACTGGTAGCGAATCCATAAAAGGAACCTTTGCACTAGAATCATGGATATAAGCAAAATACGCCAAACACCCCTTCTGGACCATATGTCGAGACTTCAAATATGAAACCAACCTTGCTAGTGGAGTGGCTGTGAGTCCCTCTCCACTATAATCTAGGCAACCCTGACATAGCTAAAGTCACAGTATTGGCATGATAGTCCAAGATAGCTTGATACCAGGACAACCAATCCATACCAAGAATGACCTCAAGATCTACCATATTCAACAACAAAAGATCAACTACAATATGAAAGACATTAATAGTAACAACACATGACCTATACACCTGATCAACTACTATAGAGTCTCCAACCGGTGTCGACACAGAAATAGGGACATCAAGAGAATCACGTGGCATACTCAAATGCGAAGCAAAATATGAAGACACATAAGAATATGTAGAGCCCAGATAAAACAACACGGAAGCATCTCTATGACAGACTAAGATAATACCTATAATAACTGGATCAGATGACTCTACCTCAGGTCTAGCTAGAAATACATAACAACGGGGCCGAGCCCCACCAATTTAACCTCCACCTCTCGGACGTCCTCTCACTGGCTGGCCTCCACATCTAACTATCTGACCATAACCTTGGGCTACCTAACCCCCGCCTCTAGCTGATTGTGTGGGGTAGTGAAGCCATCAGTGCTGGAATCATGGCACGAGTGCCCTACTGTGGCGTGCTGCTCTACGACTTCAGGAAAAACTTCGTGGCGTGCCTTAGATCCCCACAAGTATAACAAGCACTCGACTGACATCAGTGCTGACCCTGGAACTGTACTTGTCGACTTGAATAACCACCTTAATAACTTTGTATCAGAGGTGCACTAACCAGAGCTAAAGGAACACAATATGTTAGTTGCTTGGGACGAGATCCATATGCATTGTCGCTGACTGGGTAGATCTAACTAGACCAACCTGATAGGATGGCCTCTACCAAAGAACCCTGCCTCCAAATGAGGCACCACTAAATCCTCCAAAATGACGCGGCCTCTTGTCAGAGGTCATCTCCCTAGCCTGACCTCTGATGTGCTCGATCCTCCTAGTAATCTCCACTACCCGAGTGAAAGAAATATCATCCTCGGTCTCTCTGGCCATCTATAGAATGATGCCATATATAAGGCCATCTATGAAACTACGCACCTTCTCCCTCTCAGTAGGGATTATGATAGCTGCATGGCGTGATAAATTCACAAATCTGGTCTCATACTGAGTAACATCTGCTACCCTGCTGAAGGCGCTCAAACTGACTACAGAACTCCTCTCCCTAGGTGAAGGGGATGGACTTCTCTAAGAACAACTACGAGAACTGAGCCCATGTAAGAAGAGGTAAACCTGTTGGCCTACCCTGTACATACAACTACCACCACCTTTTGAAAGAATCATGCATCTGAAACACTATGAAATCAACTCTGTTGGACTCCACTATACCTATGTTGTACAATATCTCGTGGAAACAGTCCAAGAAATCATGGGGTCCTCAAAAGGTATACCACTAAAGTGAGGGGGGAAACAACTGGGTGAACTTGTCCAACCTCTTCATCCCCTCAGCTGATATTGCGGGTCTCTGCTCGGACTGTGTAGCAACAACAGGCTGAACTCTCCCAACTGGTAGGTCTGCTGGGGTCTGATACTTATGAGCCATCTGCTCTAGAGTGTGATTAGCGGGAGTCTGGGATCCTCCCCCGGCCTGAGAAATGGCTGGTGCCACAAGAAACACACCAGCATGTGCCATACTCTCCATCAAGCCAACCATGCGGACTAAGGCGTCCTGAAGCACTGGGTTAGCAATGAACCCCTTTGGGACCTGAGCTGGTCCAACTGGCTCGGTCGAAATAGGGATCTCATCCTCCTACTATATTTGAGGCTCAACAACAGGTGTCGTTGCGCGTGCTCTAGACTGAGCTCTGCCTCTACCTCGGTCATGGCCCTTACCCCTGGTAGTGGCTACAGTCAGGGGCTCTGAATCCTGGTCAACTACGGATGTCGTACGTGTCCTCACCATTTGTGAGAGAATAAGAGAAGATTGATTTAAACTCAATGATAGAACAAAGTTGCACGATAGAGAAAGAAAGAAAGTGAAATTTCCTAAAGCCATATATCCTCTAGAAGATAAGTACATACGTCTCCATACCGATCATCAAGACTCTACTAAGCTTGCTCATGACTCATGAGACCTATGCAACCTACTTCTCTGATATCAACTTGTCACGAACGAAAGCCCAACCAATCGAGGTCGTGATGGCGCCTAACAATGCTTGCTAGGCAAGCCAACACACAAGAGATGAATAGGAAGAACCTCTATAAAAGACTGACAATAGATTAATAACAAAACGTAAAGGCAATTCTGATACAAACACAATAAGTCTAAAACCAACATCTAACGCGAATATCCCAATATGTGAAGTCACAAGTACATGAGCTTCGGGATTATACTAAATACAATATTTGGAAAGGAATTACAATACTGTCTGAAATAAAATGGAAACAGTATATAGGAACTAGGAAAGTTATTCTAAGGCCTACGAACGGAATGCAGCTCTACTTTGAATCACTGCCTGGTAGCTGCTATGTACCTCTTAGAACTCCATTGGTACCAATGTCAGGATCTGCACAAAAAGTGAAAAAGTATAGTATGAGTACAATCGATCCAATATACTCAATCAGTGTCGAGCCTAACCCCAACAATGTAGTGACAAGGCTAAGACAAGACACCTGCTATAAACCTATGCAGTTATATATCAATAGCAACAGAATAACAAGTAAAGAAACCAAAGTAAAAACGGGATAGGGATATATGAAAGGGGCAACAATCAGAAACGTAAAGTAAAGTATCACAGAGTAAACATGTTTCAAAAGTATTTAACAAAAACCACAAAGCCAAGTTCACATTCCAAATATCAAGTAAAAGTAGTGAATTCAATAAATTACATGGCATCACCCTTCGTACTTTTACTTTCTTCCTCACCATATAATATAAACGGAAGTGCACGGTGTTGCACCCTATTTTGCACAGGTCAAAACAAAATACAATTTGTGGTTCCTTTGAGGTTAATAAAAAAAGTGTGGCCACCTAATATTTAAAGGTATACTAGGATACCTATAAGTCCATAAAGATCAACATCTTAATGGTTCGCTAAACCAGTGAGAATTCGGGTAAGAGTTCTAGTTATTCTAAGGAAAATGTAGCATCCCTTAAAATCCATATTAAAGTAGTTCTTTAAACTTAGGCTAAATATGGGGAAAGAATTATTTATATCCTAGTCAAGTAGTTGTTAAGGTTGCTAAAGGGGTCTATATGAAAGCCTAATTACAGTGATAAAATGCTTTGTCTTACTAAAAATGCTTGATTTGAAAATAGGTTTATAGCTTTAGAAAAGAATGCCTAATTTTAAAACTAAGTTATAAGACTTATTCAAAATAATGACTTGTTTAAAAGAATGCATGTGTATACTAATGCTAGCCTTTATGACCCAAAACGTGTATACCTTGACTGTTTCAAAAGACTCATTTGGTCTAAGTTATTTGACTTCCCAAAATAATTTTTCATCCTTATAAAACTACAGATCAATTTTGAATCATGCAATCATCCCTTTTCTGAAATGTTTTGTGCCAAATTTTCCTAAGTGACTCAACTGAAGAATTTTCAAAAGTGTTTCGCTTAAACTTGATTTAATTCTACAAACGCTTCTAAAGAAAACTCGTCAGAAAAACATAAGTGAATGAAAAAGAACATTATTGATAAAGTTGACGATACATATTCAGGTTTTTGAGGTTATTAGCCTTATAAAGTAAAAAAGTTATCTTAATCATATTTACCTTTTACCCTACGAGATTCTGATTATCCTAAGATCATTTTCTAAACAACCACAACAAAGATAAGATCACATAACATCACTGTTAGTTTCATAATACAACATATATATAGAAACAGGCTAACAACAGTAGTGATATAAAGTAAAGGAAGGGAACTGGACTCTGTGGTGGGCTGGCAATTATTTAGGCCAAATTTAAATTCAATCAGTAGTAGGCTTCAACAGACATGGATGCGACGAGGAGAGGCGGCCTAATTTATTTGAATTTGGGCCAGAGTTTACAATAAACTCAGCAGGCCCAATATGCTCATGCAAAAGAGAGGGAACTTAATTAGTACTTGCAGATAGAAGGCAAAAGCAGAAACATAACAACGAACATAAGTATGATCTAAAATAAACAAAGAAAAGCCAAATTTTATTTGTGATACCTCTTTAGAGATTAACTAAAGCCAATAACCAATGGTTAGAGTGAACTACTTTTCACTTACAAGGTTGTCCTATGAACCCGTGGCACTTCAGAGTTCACAAGGGTCTCTAGGGCCCCAAGCAGTGCTTGTGCTAGGGTGGGTCCCTTGGTAGTGAAATTAGGTCCACAACAAAGACATTATCTATTGAACTTTATTTTTCCATAGAGGTTTGAATACAAAACATTGACTCAAAACTTCAACTAAACTTGCTGGCCAGGTAGACCTAAACAGTCAACATGAAACAAGCTTTTAAGAAGGCCTAATGTAAACATGATATTATTTTAAGAATTCAGTGAGGTGAAGGCACACGTAATTTTAGAATAACACCATATCAAAGAACATCATTTTATGAATGAAGAATAAATCTAAACATTATGACACAGATAACAGGATGCTAGATATGTTTTGTGTTTCAAATATTCTCATCATTTTAATCATGGCTAAAGGCACAATCATCATCACATATGGCTATGAGGTCTCAGAAATCCCTTAAATGGTTTCAATAGCTTAGAAGGAAACTTAGAATCCTTTCATATGTAACAACACATATAGCTTCACTGTCTCAAACAAACATAGTCAAATGAGAGTCACATAGGTAAATATTGTCAACAGTATACTCCTTTTGGCATACTTACTATGTTAAAGACGATTTCAAGTCTAGAATGTCATTCCAAATTACCTAAGGTACTTACCAGAGTTTTAGCCAATATAATCACTCAAACATGTACTCATTTATTGGGTTTCAACAGAGGCCTAGTGCCTTACTCAGGTTAGACAAAGACACAATACTAACACACATGGCTTTACACTTAGTGAGTCTAAGTCCTTAGAAACTCAAACTCTAAGGAAACTAAACCAGCTGCAGGACAATGACTTAGAGACAAACAAATACATAGTCAGGTGGATAGTTCATGATCACACTTCATTGAGTATCAAGCAGCCTAGGTTAAGTATTTTAGACTTAGAATTAACCTCACAAAGGTCATGCTAACAAAGAAAACAATAATAGCTATTAAACAGAATAGGGTGATTAAATTTTGATCTTAAGTAGGACCCTATAGGTATGGTATCTACAACAAGGCAACATTATGATAAAAAGGGTGGGATTTGCAGTAAAGACAACAAGGAACTCAAATCAACAATGGTTTAAACTAACAGTCCAAGCAGTACAAACTTCAGCAGCCTATTGTGAACTTAGACCACTAAGCCTTATAGGCATGACTTTCATAACAAAACAGTAGTATGATGATAAGAAGTATCATTTACATACCAACAAGCAAACAAATATCTTCAAAGCAACAAAGGTTTTAGCCAACAAAGTAAAATCATTGTTAAACCATGAACATGTAACATGCTAAGTAAATAAATCTCACAACATACTTCATATCATGTTCATTCTAACTAGGTGAGAAAAACAGGGCTGCCAATATAAGATTCAACACACTTTAGACAAATCAAGTAGAATAACTACACATGATAAGTTATGAAAAAATTAAATCATTGAAACGAATTGAATGAAGGCGCACTGACTTCCTTAGGGCAGCAAACCAAGGTCTTGACTTTAGCCGTTAGGAACTAGTGCCCACAGTCAGCTCAAGAATAGATTAGCTTGACTAGAATTGAAAGAGATGAAAGAATTAAAAAAAAGAGAGCAAATAGACATATATTTTAAAGCTTTATTGTAGTTGCATTTATTTATGTTGATTCATTGTTAGGTGAAGGCATTAAAGCAGATATTTATAGCCAAAGATTAGGGATTTTAGGGTTTGTGTTTTTGAACTCTCAAATTCAAAATTGATAGAAAATAAAGAACAATAATGAGCACCGATGAAAGAACTTATGACGATATCAAGGGAAAAGATAAAAAAAAATCAGAGGGAAAAGAGAGTGAAGATTTACCTTCTCAAAAGTGACGAAATAGACTAGCCGTTTGAAGCCGATGACCTCTGAACAAAGCCTTTACCCATAGGTCCCCACGTTTGATCTCTGGGTCGTCAAACGTCACGTTGAGGTCAAGATTCCTCCAAATATGAAGGGTACATGCGAGCTTTAATGGAGGATTTGAAAAATGAAGGTGCGATGATGATATCATATGTTTTTCATGTTTGAATCTAGGATTTTGGATTTTGATATTTTAAAAGAGATGATGGAAATAGAAATAATTTCAGCTGAATTCTCGGCTAACATGATGATGATGGTCTCACAATGGTCTTATAGTGATTTTGCACTCATTTGTGATATGTTTTAGGGAATTCAAAGGTTGGAGAGGATGAGAGAGAGATGAGAGAAAGGGGTAATGGGGTGGCTGGCAAATGAGTGGAGTGATTAGGGTTTAAGGGGTCTGGTATGTTTTAAGTGAGAGAAGAAAAGTGGACCGTTGGATGAGATGGATCAACGTCTCAGAAAATTTGTACTAAAGATAAAAGAAATTCAATCATGGGGAATAAAATAGGGGCCGTTGGATCATTTTGATCCAACGGTTGAGATTAAAACTGGCAAAATTAAAATTAAAAGGGAAAAGAATGATTAATCTGGACTGTTGATAAATGTGATCAACGGTCCATGTGAGGTGTGTTTGAGCTGCTGATGTAGCAAAACGGGATTGATGGAGGGGATATGGCATGAATTGCCAAGTAGAAAAGGGTGGTTGCATTGATTTTGGGCCTGGACGGGTCAAAGACACTTTTTGGGCCATTTTATTGGGCTTTTGTAAGAAAAGGTTGAAAATATATTGAACATATGGCCATTATAATTAGAATCCATCTATTGCAAGTATAATCCATTTAAATATTAATCCCTTTTCATAATTAAATTAATTAAACTTCTTTAATCCCAATAAGATATAATAAAGTATAATTGACGGATATAATATTAACAAATTTTTATAAGCTAATTTCATATTTTCAAAATGGTTAAAATATATAATATCTATATTAAAATCACAAAAAGCCGATTGATTAATTAATTAAAATAACATAGGTGATATAACTGTAAATCTTAAGATTAAATTACTATTGTATAATTATGGGCATATGATTAATATTAATAACCATCATTAGTTTTAGAAAAATAGGTAACTTGAATAATAATTTAAAAAAATATCTTACTATGTTATTCTTGATCAAGAAGCGTAATAAGTTCATTAGAAAAAAGGAGGGCCAAAATTGGTCGTCGACAGCTGCCTATCTTTGACCAAAGATGATAAAAGATTCTAAGGGCAAAGAAATTGACTCAATGACCGATTTTGCCCGGACTTTAGGCACATACTGCAAAGAAAGCATATGGGGTTGTGAAAACAATGAACTATGAAATTATGGCCGAATTATGGCTTTTGAATCACCTACATACCCTTGGCTCAACGAGGATCATGCCATATATAATTTTGGAATGATGATTTGAGGAGAGTTATGCTTGCAGGGATTGCCCCAGTATTGTGTTATGATGATACTGTAAAATGAAGAGATTTTGAGATTCAAAACGGCTTCTGAGTCGCAGCTTGATTAGAGATTTTGATAGTTCGGACTTTATTGGTCGAGTTGAGCTAGAGACTTATTCCTTGGCTTGCTTATGAGTTTGACGTCCCTCATCAGTGATATGACCTGGTTTGCTGCTTAGAGGTAGTTCCACATTGTAGCGTCTGACCTGCAAAGGGAAGATACACACATACCCATATATTGTGAAGGATATATAATGTAAATATGTGAAATGATAATGCTTGGCTACCAGCAAGCCTTAATTTGGGATCTCTGGGCGATGGGATATTTGAATTTGAAACCTCCGAGTCGTGGAGTATTATTTGGGATTCCGGGGATTAGGTTTTTTTTTGAAGCCTCCGAGCTGTGGAGTATTATTTGGGATTTCGGGGAATGAGTGTTTGAAATTTGACTTTGAGGTTTAGCTAGGTTGTGTACAATTCCAAAGTTATCAGAGCATTTGACTTTGAATTTTGACTTTGAATTTTGACTTTGAACTTTGACTTTGAATCTCTGAGTGATGGAGTATTTGGCTTTAAGCCTTCGCATGGAGGAATGTTTGAATTTGAATCTCCAAGTGGTGGAGTGTTTGACTTTGAACTTTGATTTTGATCTTTGAATTTGAATCCCCACGTGGCGAGAGGTTTGGAATTTTAAATTAATGAGAATGTAAAAGCGCATGTAAGTTGCATAATGAAAATGTCAAAACATTCAAAATAAAATAAGGATAGAAGAGAGCATGCCTAAGCGATACTCTTGACTGCAGAACCATTTTTCTAAGTTTGGCCCCTCTGGTTGGTGGGACTAGATTTGCGGCCGCTGATCGGCGAGACGTATGACATAATTTGAATGAACCATCCTTCGATTGGCGAAGCTGGCGACGAGGTTTGCAATAATCTATTTGAAATATCCGATTTGGCGGAGCGACGTGATAGCTTTACAACCAATGGTGTGTCCTGGTCGGACCTTGCGATTGTACAATGGGCTCCAATTGGCAAAGCGGGTGGTGCGATCTGTACACTGTGCTTCCATTGGCAGAGCTAACATATGACTGTACAAGGTGCTCTGATTGGCAGAGCACACAGTCCAATCTATACAAGATACTCTGATTGACAGAGCGAACGGTGTGATCTGTACAATAGACTCCGATTGGCAGAGCAAGTGGGCAACTCTAGTTATATTGGAGGTTTGGCTCCGGGATACCTGCAAAAGTTAAAAGTTATGAGATTGAAATGAATTAAATAATGAGGTAAAAGAGAGTCGAAAGCTCATGAGATTGTCGTGAATTTGGCAATGATTCCGATTCTAGATGACGTTATCTGGCCAATGTCAATCTTACGTTCAAAGAAAATTTCTTAGTGGGGAGGGGTGTTTATTTGTGTTGACCGTAAACTTGTCTTGCTCTAGATTCCTTCACGCTACTTCCGACTATGGTGAGTTATGCCATGAGGCTTGGTAGGTGGAAAAGTAGGACATGCATTTTTTAGAAAATAATTTAGAAAAATCATTTATATCTACGATAAACGTCGTTGTTCCGAACTATGAAATGTTTAGAAACCCCTAGACTTTCATGCGAATATCATATCTTGATGACTCTCATTCGCTGACAGTGCCTTTCTAGATGTGCCCCTGATGACAAATTCCTTTTGGGATGTAATCATTTCCTAATTTGGACAATACATTACAAAGGCTTTCCTAGGGTATTGACCGAACCGTTTCAGGTTGCTTACGTATCCAAAAGGAATCAGGCCTGAACCTAGTTCGAGGGTATGAATAAATAAAACATTGAAGTGACTGAGCCTGAATCAGGCCACCTACGTATTCAAACGGAATCAAGTCAAAACGTAGTTCAATTACAATAGGTGTAGAAATGAAGAAAAAAAAATGATATTTTAAAGTGATACGACGGAGTCTGACTCAGACTGCCTACAATCTAAACAGAATCAGGTCAAAACATATTACAATAAACGACTGAATCTGATGTGGATTGTCTACGTATTCCCATAAAAGAAAATCAATTCATGGCGTAGTTCCGAATACATGGAAATAATATTTAGATTTTCTATTACAAATAGGACCGGACCCTACGTGGGTTGCCTATGTATCCCACCGCGGGAAGTCAGGTCAAGCGTAGTTCTGTTACATAAAAACCTAACTTAGTGGTCTTCAAATGTAGTACTTCTTGATTGCATCTGAATTGATGGGCTTTGTGCTCACTCTGCCATCCATTTCTGTTAAGAATAATGCTCTACCTGACAGTACCCAATGGATCACATATGTACCTTGCCAATTTGGTGCAAACTTTCCTTTAACTTCCTCTTAATAGGGAAATATCTTCTTTAAGACCATCTTCCCCGGTGTGAATTGTCGAGGTTTCACTTTCTTGTTGAATATCTTGGACATCTTATTTTGATAAAGTTGACCATGATAAACTGCATCCATCATCTTCTGATTAATAAGAATTAGTTGTTCCTGCCTGATACGTATCCATTCTGCGTTGTCTAACTTGGCCTCCTGGATAATCCTTAAAGAAGGTATCTCTACCTTTGCGGGTATTACAACTTATGTACCATATAACAACATGTATGGTGTTGCCCCATTATACATCCTCATTGTAGTGCGATAACCAAGTAGTGCTAATGATAGTTTCTCATGCCATTTTCTGTGGTTGTCTACTATCTTTCTCAAGATCCTCTTGATATTTTTGTTGGCTGCTTCAACTACTCCATTCATCTGCGGTCTGTATGCTATGGAATTGCAATGAACAATTCTGAACTTCTCACAAATTTTCCTCATGAATTACTGTTGATATTGGCTGCATTGTTAGTTATAATTGACTTTGGGATCCCAAATCATCATACTATGTTGTTACGAACGAAATCTGCCACCACCTTCTTCGTAACGACTTTATATATAGAAACTTCAGCCCATTTGGTGAAATAATCAATAGTCACTAGGATAAAACGATGCCCGTTTGACGTGGTCGGTTCTATGGGTCCGTTCACATCCATGCCCCAAGCGGCGAATGACCAAGGAGAACCCATCATATTTAGCTCATTTGGTGGAATCCTAATAAAATCCCCGTGAATCTGGCATCGATGACATTTCTGCACATAGCGAATGCTATCCCTTTCCATGGTCATCCAAAAGTATCCTGCCCTCAGAACCTTCTTGGCTAAGGTGAATCCATTCCTATGAGGCCCGCACATCCCTGCATGTATTTCCTCCAACAATCTTGTCGCTTTAGCATCATCTACACACCTTAACAGGCCCAAGTCCGGGGTCCTCCTGTATAGAACTTTCCCGTTAAAGAAAAAGTGGCTTGCCAGTCTCCTTAGTGCTCGCTTCTGACCGGTAGTAGCATTTTCTGGGTATTCTCTTGTCTCAAGGAACCTTTGATATAATGATACCAAAGGTTGCCATATGGTTCATCATCTACATGAAAGTAGTATGCATGTTTGTCCCAGATCTCCACTTCAATAGGGTCAATGTAAATTCTTTTCCGGGTGTTAAATCATGGATGACAATGTTGCAAGAGTATCGGTGAATTCATTCTGGATTCTGGGAACATGCCTGAACTCGAACTTGGTGAATTTCTGACATAATCCTTCACACAATTCAAGCACAAAAGAATCTTGACATTCTTGGTAGTCCATTCTCCTTGGACTTGGTAGATGAGCATATCAGAATCTCTTATGACCAAAAGTTCTTTGATGTTCATATCGACCACTATCTTGATCCCAAGGATGCACGCTTCGTACTCCGCCATATTATTTGTACACGGGAAACTTATCTTGGTCGAAATTGGGTAATGTTGTCATGATTTAAAGACTAAGACTGCCCCGGTCCCTAATCCCTTGAAGTTTGCAACTCCATTGAAGAACATCCTCCACCTCGGGTAAAACTCCGAAATGTCTTCTCCTGCGAATAATACCTCTTCATCTGGGAAATATGTGGCAAGTGGCTCATTTTTATGTCTACCAGGTTTTCTGCAAGGTGATCAAATGGAGCTTGTCCCATAATGGATTTTTGCGTCACGTACACAATGTCAAATTCACTGATAAAATCTGCAACTTTGCTATCTTCTCATGTCACGACCCAAAATCCAACTAATCGTGATGGCACCTAATCCAACCCGTCAGGTAAGCCAATTAACAACTATCTAATTTAATGAGATTTATTATGAAAAGAAATCATAATACACTGCTTTTATACAAGAATTTTTCAAGGACTGGTAGTACAAATCATGAGCTTCTAAGATTTAGAATTTACAAAGCTGGTATGAAATAAAGTACATCATCTGTTTGAAATATATATAAACAGATTAAAATTTTAAAGCTACCAAGATCAAGAGGCACATATGACCGGAACACCGATACATCTTCAAATCCAGCTCCCGCCGTGCACAACAACATCAATATCCAACATCTGCACGCAAGGTACAAAAGTGTAGTATGAGTGCAACCGACCCCATGTACTCAATAAGTAACAAACCTATCCTTAGGTTGAAAGTAGTGATGAGCTGGAACAAAGATTAGAGTCCAACACCAATAGCCAACAACAGTTCATAATAACATAATAAAAGTGCTAAAGAAGTAACTCAGAGATATATTGCTCAGCTCGTTCACAGTTCCGGAAAATGGGCATGCTTTTCAAGTATATTAGTGAAAATCCAAATCTTTTACCGAAATCACCAAAATATGAGTATGTTTGTAAAACTGTGATTTTTCCCAAAACTTTCAACAGGTAAATGTTTCATTTTCAAATGGCATGAAGAAAATACATCTCTATGCCTACATGTCATTGTGTATGTGAAGTCATGAACGGCGCAATATCGGACAATATGAGGAAAATGCATCTCTATGCCTGTATGTCAAGTGTGCATGTCAAATGCAATGCAACTCAGCGATAAACCATATGCATACTCTCAGAGTATCAATTCACTCAGTCCTCCCAGTCACTCATTCCTCATAGTCACTCAGTCCTCCCAATCACTCGGCACTCGCTCACGACACTCGCACTTGACACTCGCACTCAGTAGGTACCTTCCCCCACTAGGGGTATACAGACTCCGGAGGGGCTCCTTCAGCCCAAGCGCTATAACAAGTAAATCATGGCACAAATCAATAAAACATGCTGCGACGTGAAGCCCGATCCCATCATAAATTCAATAATACCTGTTGTGGCGTGCAACTCGATCCCATCAATATCCTCACCATCAGGCCCTCGACCTCACTCAGTCATTAATCTCTCTAGTTTCTCGGGCTCACAATGTCATGAAAATCAGCCCAAAATGATGATATGATGCATAAATAAATAGTAATAGAGACTGAGATATGATATGCAAATGAATGCATATGACTGAGTATGTAATTGCAATGTAAGCAAATAACTCAACAGTAGAAATGACCTCAGTGGGTCCCAACAGGATAAGCATATAGCCTAAACATGGTTTCTAACATGGATCACAAATCAATTACTATAGCACGTAGAAATTTCATAGATACAAATAAGATTAGGTAACTACACAGTACCACAAAAATAATCGAGTCACAATTCACACGGTGCATGCCCACACGCCCGTCACTTAGCATGTGCGCCATCTCAATACCAATCATATATCACATATATTCAGGGGTTCATACCCTCAGCACCAAGTTTAGAAGTGTTACTTACCTCAAACAAGCCATATCCAATACCGAGCAAGCCAAGCGATGCTCCAAAAATTGCTATCCTGCGCGTACCGATCTCCGAACGGCTCGAAACTAGTCCAAAGAAACTCAATTACATCAAAGAATGCCAAAGGAAACAAACCCAATCGATAGGTCGAATCTTCAATCAAAAGTCCAAAAATCAACCCAAAAGTCCAACCCGGGCCCGTGCCTCAGAACTCGGCGAAACTTATAAAATCCGACAACTCATTCAATTAAGAGTCCAACAATACTAATTTCACTCAAATCCGACTCTGAATCGATGTTCAAAACTCAAAAATTCCCTTTATGAAATTTTAGACAAAATCCCCCAATTTCCTCTTTGAAATTCATCAACCAATTGCAAAACATGAAGATAAATTCTCGAAACATAATCAAAGCCGAGTGTAGAACACTTATCCCAATCCACGTGATGAAAATCGCTTCAAAACTCGCCTCAATCCGAGCCCCAAATCTCAGAATATGATAAAAGAACCAAAGCCTCGATTTAATACTGTTATACCCAGTTCTCATCGCATCTGCAACATCCCAGTCTCTTTTGCGGAGTCGCGTCTCCGACTAACTTTTCGCTTATGCGATAAACATTAACCACCCGACCCCTCGCTTTTGCGATCTCCTACCCGCTTCTGCATACATTGAACCGCGTCTGCGGTCGCGCAGATACGCTCATGCTCCCACACCTGCAACTCTCACTCCCAGCTATCCCTGTTCGCTTCTGCGAAGAAGACCCCACATCTGCGATGTCGCTTCTACGACCAATTGTCCACAGATGCGGCCACACCAGAACCAAGAGCCTTAGCCAAATGCAACATGCGACGAAACGGTCCGAACCTCGTCCGAAACTCACCCGAGCCCCTCGTGACCCCGTCCAAATATACCAACAAGTCTCATAACGTAACACGAACCTATTCGAGGCCTTAAATCACACATATCATTATTGAAATGATGAATCGCACCTCAAATCAAACTTAAATAAACTTTATACTTGAAATCTCTAAAACTCGCGCCAAAACATAACAAATCAACACAGAATGAACTCAAATTTTGCACACAGGTCCCAAATGACATAATGAAGCTATTCAAATTCCTGAAACCACAATCCGAGTCCGATACCATCGAAGTCAACTCCCGGTAAAACTTGTGAACTTTCCAAACCTTCAAATTTCCCACTTTTGCCAATTAGTGCCGAATCCTTCTAGAAAAATCCAAATGCAAATTCGGGCATACGCCTGAGTCCAAAATCACTATCCGGTCCTAACGGAACCATCAAAACTCCGTTCCAGGGTCAAATTCACAAGCGTCAAACTTGATCAACACTTCCAAGTTAAAGCTTTAACAATAAAATGTATTTTTCCAAATCAATTTCGAATAACCTGAAAACCAAAACCGACGATTCACATAAGTCATAATACATCATACAGAGCTACTCATGCCCTCAAACTGCCGAGCAAAGTGCAAATTCTCAAAACGACCGGTCGGGTCTTTACATCCTTCCCCACTTAAACATACGTTCGTCCTCGAACGTGCCAAGAGTCGTTCCAAAGCCATCAAATCACCGTGTAACCTTACCACACACATACCCGGGGGTGATCCCACATCACCCTTTTCTATGTAGGCATGACAATGCAACATAACTGAAGATCATTACTTCAACCTTAGCCCGTAAAACACGAATCCAATTTCCAACATCCGAAATTTCTTATAAGATCTGAATCTCGCATTTACACATTGTATAAGTCTGAACAAGCTGTATCAGCCATAACCATAACCCAAGATGTAATCACATGATATATCGCATAACTCGCGTACTTGTAGCAATAACTTCTGATCACAATTACTGCTTAAACAAACACGGTACCGATAATAAACCTCATATCAAACAGAACCTCATTCTAAAGCTTCGTACACTGCTGTTGATGAAAGAAACACGCAGAAACTCATAACCATTAAACAGATCAACAAGTCATAGAGCTCCCCCTCCTTCGACAAGAACTATAGCCAATTTCTAAACCGACGACCTCATTCTATAGTCCTTCCAAATATACTGCAATCAAATCCAATAGCACCTATTCTAGGTCCGACGACCTCATCTTTTCAAATACAAGCTACCCTACTGACATGCCATACCAATACAACCCAGAGCAACAAACCATGTAATCCGTGCAACAATACGCAACAATTCAAACATACGCGTAATTTGATATCAAGTACCCAAGGTGCATGACTGTAACCACGGAGAAGCAAATAACACAATATACCACAACCGGAATAGGCCATAACCAAGGCGCAATCAACCATTCCACATCCCAATAACCATTTCGATCGAATTCCGCTACAAGATCCAAACAAGACTGCACCATGTGTGCATATAACCAACAAATCACCGCCCCTCGTGTCATAGAAGAGTAACTCATAGAACATATCAAATACAACTAAGATCAATTCTAACCGAATGGCACATCCCTCAACTATAGCAGTACAAAGTCAACCAATCTGAACCAGTGTAGAATACACATCCTCATTAGGCCTACCAAATGGGCCTCCAGATCAATCCTAGCCATCCACAAATAGATACATTACCCTCCGAAAGTTCAGAATGACTGAACCATAACACATACTATCATCTGGCTAGCTTCGGCCATATCTTCACATTCTACAACCACGAAACAATCTTTTTCTGAGAATTCCTGGTCTCCAAGTTCATAGAACACATGAATCACCATATCCGATCCAAACTCCATCGCCCGAATGTCTAACACCTCTCTCATACACGATGATCCCATGAGAATTACTTCTAAAATTCTTCCGTGCCACATAGCAAAATCTGAATATCAACAGTCAATCAACCAGGCGAGTACATCAATACCAATAAAGCATCCGTAAGTCAACATACAGTGCGCCTTTTGAAATACGCACCCTTTTCAGTAACTACCAAGTAATTATGGCATCCATCTAAACATCGAAAACCGTCCATGTCGTCTAAGAATTTATGATCTTCCCTTTAGAGCTGACTGTGACCTTGTACATACCAACCTCAATCCCATACAACACACCACAGCTATCATGCCATTATATGAAAAGTACGAGAATCTCATAATCAAATCTGAGTCACAAGCAAACTACCTTCCCAGTTAGCCATGAACCTCCCATTTGATCTCATCCAGGAGAAAATCACAACACGCACATGCTCCTCACGCCAGTAGGAAATATATACCTCGAACCGTGGTAGAAACCATTGAGAACACTTAGAAATCCATTTGCACATAACCCATCAATCAGAACCGAATCCCTCTAACTCAACCAAGTCACACAGGTCGCCAAAACCCAAGAGCATTGCCACGAAACACCTATAGAGGCTCACCATATCATAAGTACCCAAAGAACCGATCATATCCATTACCGTGCTGATCCAAGCTATTACTAAGTTGTCCTATTTCTCTGAGTTCATTCCGATTAACCCTCAAATGGACACTTCCCTTGCCAGAACACCACGTTCCTTAACCAAAACTCACCCCACGAGATCCTAGCATAAAACCACACCGCCCTAAGGCCCATAAGCTGATGTATTCCCTCTTAAGCACCCCTAAAGTACCATAACCGAGACACCCACTATAAGAAGACCTTCTGTGAATCTAAAGCCGTTTCCATCACCTTCCTGATACTAAAATATAAAATTCATAATGATATAGAAATACCGCAAGTCCCGACACCATCCGATGCAAATCTCAGATTCTAGCCATATACAAGTCTGGAAAATTCTCAATTGCCACATATAAATCTTGAATCCATTAGAACCTTCTCGAGAGATATCCGCTCTGCTCAAATCTCAATTGCACCGCCCAAACAGGCCGAACGACATGTGCCCCATTAGCACAACAACATCTAAAGAAGAAACTCTATCTTAACGCAACCGAGCAAATTCATATGCCATGCACACTACGTCTGTCACGAATAACAACTCAACTCATTCCATGATTTCCATATACCCATAAAGTGTAATATAACCCGTATCAAGAAATTCCTTTACTCGAGTCATTCTCGATCTCAACCTCTGCAAGTCACAACTGATTCACAAGTATGCCTCAAACCAAAATCAGTGCAACACTTAACCACGCAATCAAATCGTCGATAGCAGACTCCCCCACTTGGCTCAAAGCCATAGAATAAAACACTCGATAACTCATAATACCCATACTCTATTACTGCCATAATCCCGCACTGAAGTTCAACTCAATCCTTCATAAGCTCATGTAACACAAACCATCTAATACCTCAAATCTCGCATTCAACCTAGTGATGGTCAGGTCAACGTTCTCAACCAACCCGAACTCAAATCGTGCAAATATAATCCACTGGTAGAAAAAAAGTCTCCACAAAATATTATAAGGATCACATCTCCGTAGATTACACTGTAGGAGATAACGCACATGCTTAGCCTCAAATTGACATCTTGCCATACCTTTTCACAGCCAGGATTACTACGCCATCACTTAATCTTCCTGAGTCTGAACTCACAACAAGACACTACTTCGTTCCACGATTAAACAACATGAAATATTTTCCAACACACTCATAACTCGAGACCATACGTCACATCAAGATAGTAATCTAGCACCCAATAGTCCTTTTTACATTTAGAGCAAACTATTATCGTCACAATCAAACCATCTGGACACATCCCGCAGTCAAAACATACTCATCATATAGCCATCTAGCCACTTATCGAGTCACAAATTCTACTCATAGGGACGCTACCAGACATATTAATCCAAAAGCACGTGCTTGCACAACCAGAATCCCCGTGCTCAAGCTACGGTCAAAACCCAGCCTCAAGTCCTTCAGCCTGGCCCATTATCAGCACACAAAAATCACATCTCGTACATTATCCATGGAATCACAAGCCGTCGATGCACAACTGATACTGAGCGCTCATATGCGCATACGAATGCGTGGAAGGAATTCAAAGAGTTATGCTTTAAGTTGAATCAATGCCACACGATAAGGAAAGAAAGATGAGAAGTTTATCCTAAATGCCCTATAGCCTCCCGAAGATAGGTATGGACGTCATCATACCGATCCGCAAGACTCTACTAGGCACTTTCTCATGACTTGTAGAACCTATGAACCTAGAGCTCTGATACCAACTTGTCATGACCCAAAATTCAGCTAATCGTGATGGCACCTAACCCAAGCCGTCAGGTAAGCCAATTAATAACTATCTAATTTAATGAGATTTATTAAGAAAAGAAATCATAATACACCGCTTTTATACAAGAATTTCCCAAGGACTGGTAGTACAAATCATGAGCTTCTAAGATTTAGAATTTACAAAGCTGGTATGAAATAAAGTACATCATCTGTTTGAAATATACATGAACAGATAAAAATTCTAAAGCTACCAAGATCAAGAGGCAACTTTGACCAAAATGCAGGTACATCTTCAAATCCAGCTCCCGCCGTGCACAACAACATCAACATCCAACATCTACACGCAATGTGCAAAAGTGTAGTATGAGTACAACCGACCCCATGTACTCAATAAGTAACAAACCTAACCTTAGGTTGAAAGTAGTGACGAGCTGGAACAAAGATCGGAGTCCAACTCCAATAGCCAACATGTCTATGCCTACATGTCAATGTGTATGTGAAGTCATGAATGCGCAATATCGGACAACATGAGGAAAATGCATCTCTATGCATGCATGTCAAGTGTGCATGTCGAATGCAATGCAACTCAGTGATAAACCATATGCATACTCTCAGAGTATCAATTCACTCAGTCCTCCCAGTCACTCAGTCCTCACAGTCACTCAGTCCTCCCAATCACTCGGCACTCGCTCACGGCACTCGCACTCAACACTCGCACTCAGTAGGTACCTGCGTTCACTGTGGGTGACAGACTTCGGAGGGGCTCCTTCATCGCAAGCGCTATAACAAGTCAGTCATGGCATAAATCAATAAAACATGCTTCATCATGCATCCCGATCCCATCAATATTCTCTCCATCAGGCCCTCGACCTCACTCAGTCATTAATCTCTCCAGTCTCTCGGGCTCACAATGTCATGAAAATCAGCCCACAACGATGATGTGATGTATCAATAAATAGTAACAGAGACTGAGATATGATATGAAAATGAATGCTATAACTGAGTATGTAATTACAATGTAAGCAAATAACTCAACAACAGAAATGACCTCAGTGGCTCCCAACAGGATAAGCATATAGCCTAGACATGGTTTCTAACATGGATCACAGCTCAATTACTATAGCACGTAGAGATTTCATAGATACAAATAAGATTAGGTAACTATATAGTACCACAGAAATAACCGAGTTATAATTCACACGGTGCACGCCCACATGCCCGTCACCTAACATGTGCGCCACCTCAATACCAAATAAATATCACGTATATTCAGGGGTTCATACCCTCAACACCAAGTATAGAAGTGTTACTTACTTCAAACAAGCCAAATCCAATACCGAGCAAGCCAAGCGATGCTCCAAAAATGCCATCCCGCGCATACCGATCTCCGAACGGCTCAAAACTAGCCAAAAGCAACTCAATTACATCAAATAATGCCAAAGGAAACAAACCCAATTGATAAAGGTCGAATCTTCAATCAAAAGCCCAAAAATCAACCCAAAAGTCCAACCCTGGTCTGCGCCTCAGAACACGGCAAAACTTATAAAATTCGATAACTCATTCAATTACGACTCCAACCATACTAATTTCACTTAAATCCGACTCCGAATCAATGTTCAAAACTCAAAAATTCGCTTTATGATATTTTAGACAAAATCCCCCAATTTCCTCTTTAAAATTCATCAACCAATTGCCAAAAATGAAGATAGATTCACGAAACATAATCAAAACCGAGTGTAGAATACTTACCCAATCCACGTGATGAAAATCACTTCAAAACTTGCCTCAATCCGAGCCCCAAATCTCAAAATTTGATAGAAGAACCAAAGCCTCGATTTAATACTGTTCTGCCTAGTCCTCGTCGCATCTGCGACATGCCAACCGCTTTTGCGGAGTCGCTTCTGCAACTAATTTTCACTTCTGCGATAACCACTAACCAGCCGACCCCTCGCTTCTGCGCATATTGAACCGCAATTGTGGTCACGTAGATGCACCCATGCACCCGCTCTTGCAACTCTCACGCCCAGCTGTCCTTGTTCACTTCTGCAAAGAATAACTCGTATCTGCGACGTCGCTTCTGCGACCACACCAGAAGCAGCAGCCTTAGCCAAATGCAAGATGCAACAAAATGGGTCGAAACTCACCCGAGCCCCTCGGGACCCCGTCCAAATATACCAACAAGTCTCATAACGTATCACGAACCTACTCAAGGCTTCAAATCACACATATCAACATCGAAATAATGAATCACACCTCAAATCAAACTTAAATGAACTTTGAACTTGAAATCTCCAAAATTCGTGCCAAAACATATCGAATCAACACGGAATGAACTCAAATTTTGCACACAAATCCTAAATGACATAACGAAGCTATTCAAATTCCCGAAACCACAATCCGAGTCCGATACCATCAAAGTCAACTCCCGGTGAAACTTGTGAACTTTCCAAACCTTCAAATTTCCCACTTTCGCCAATTAGTGCCGAATCCTTCTAGAAATATCCAAATGTAAATCCGGGCATTCGCCCGAGTCCAAATCACCATCCGGACCTGACGGAACCATTAAAACTGTGTTTCGGGGTCAAATTCACAAAAGTCAAACTTGGTCAATCTTCCAACTTAAAGCTTCAACAATGAAATTCATTCTTCCAAATCAATTCCGAATAACCTGAAAACCCAAAACCGATGATTCACACAAGTCATAATACATCATACGGAGCTACTCATGCCCTCAAACTGCTGAGTGAAGTGCAATTGCTCAAAACAACCGATCGGGTCGTTACATCATCCCCCACTTAAACATACGTTCGTCCTCGAACGTGCCAAGAGTCGTTCCAAAGTTATCAAATCGCTGTGTAACCTTACCACGCACATACGTGGGGGTGATCCCACATCACCCTATTCCATGTAGGCCTGACAACGCAACATAACTAAAGATCATTACTTCAACCTTAACCCGTAAACCACAGAATCCAATTTCCAACATCTGGAATTTCTTATAAGATCTGAATCTCGCATCTACACACTGTATAAGTCTGAATAAGCTGTATCAACAATAACCATAACCCAAGATGTAATCACATGATATACCGCATAACTCGCGTACTTATAGCAATAACTTCTGATCACAATTACTGCTAAAAAAACCCGGTACCGGTAATAAACCTCATATCAAAAGAACCTTATTCTAAACCTTCGTACACTTCTTTTGATGAAAGAAAGACGCAGAAACTCATAACCATTCAACAGATCAACAAGTCATAGAGTTCCCTCTCATTCGACAAGAAATATAGCCAATTTCTAAGCCGATCAGGGACATTGTCCTTCCAAATATACCGCAATCAAATCCGATAGCACCCATTCTAGGTTCGACGACCTCGTCTTTTCAAATACAAGCTACCCTACTGACATGCCACACCAATACTACCCAGAGCCACAAACTATGTAATCCGTGCACCAATACGCAACAATTCAAAGGTACTCAATCATGGAAAATAACTCAAATGAGAGAACCGCCCCGCAAGCTCAACACGTACCACTACAATGCAAATGCTAAGAACCCATCACACACCGTACAAGCAAAACACATGAATCTAACACAAAGGATCATATCCCGATATAACTCTGCTATAATGCCTGACCCCATCCAAACACTGGTCCGTATGAAATACCTCCAGCCAACATGCTCAAAATCAACAACCACGCGCAATTTGACATTAAGTACCCAAGGTGCATGACCATAACCACAGAGAAGCAAATAACACAATATACCACAACCGGAATAGGCCATAACCAAGGTGCAATCAACCATTCCACATCCCAATAACCATTTCGCTCGAATTCCACTACAAGACCCAAATAAAACTGCACCATGTGTGCGTATAACCAACAAATCACCGCCCCTCGTGTCATAGAAGAGTAACTCATAGAACATATCAGATACAACTAAGATCAATTCTAACCGAATGGCACATCCCTCAACTATAGCAGTACAAAGTTAACCAATCTGACCTAGTGTAGAATACAAATCCTCATTAGGCCTACCAAATGGGCCCCCAGATCAATCCTGGCCATCCACAAATAGATACATAACCCTCCGAAAGTTCAGAATGACTGAACCATAACACATACTATCATCTGGCTAGCTACGGCCACATCTTCACATTCTACAACCACGAAACAATCTTTTTCTGAGAATTCTTGGTCTCCAAGTTCATAGAACACATGAATCACCATATCCGATCCAAACTCCATCGCTCGAATGTCTAACACCTCTCTTATACACGATGATCCCACGAGAATTACTTCTAAAATTCTTCCGTGCCACATAGCAAAATCTAAATATCAGTAGTCAATCAACCAGGCGAGTACATCAATACCAATAAAGCATCCGTAAGTCAACACACAGTTCGCCTTCTGAAATATGCACCATTCTCAGGAATTACCAAGTAATTATAGCATCCATCTAAACATCAAAAACCGTCTATGTCGTCTAAGAATTTATGATCTTTCCTTCAGAGCTGACCGTGACCTTGTACATGCCAACCTCAATCAAACACAACACACCACAGCTATCATGCGATTATGTGAAAAGTACGAGAATCTCATAATCAACTTTGAGTCACAAGCAAACTACCTTCTCAGTTAGGCATGAACCTCCCATTTGATCTTATCTAGGAGAAAATCACAACACGCATATGCTCCTCACGGTAGTAGGAAATATACACCTCGAACCGTGGTAGAAACCATTTAGAACACTTTGAAATCCATTTGCACATAACCCATCAATCAGAACCGAATCCCTCTAACTCAACCAAGTCACACAGGTCGCCAAAACCCAAGAGCATTGCCACGAAACATCTGTAGAGGCTCACTATATCATAAGTACCCAAAGAACCGATCATATCCATTACCGTGCTGATCCAAGCTATTACCAAGTTGTCCTATTTCTCTGAGTTCATTCCGATTTACCCTCAAATGGACACTTCCCTTGCCAGAACACCACGTTCCTTAACCAAAACTCACCCCACGAGATCCTAGCATAAAACCACACCGCCCTAAGGCCCATAAGCCGCTGTATTCCCTCTTAAGAACCCCTAAAGTACCATAACTGAGACACCCACTATGACAAGACCTTCTATGAACCTAAAGCCGTTTCCATCACCTTCCTAATACTAAAATGTAAAATCCATAATGATATAGAAATACCGCAAATCCCGACACCATCCGATGCAAATCTCAGATTCTAGCCATATACAAGTGTGGAAAATTCTCAATTGCCACATATAAATCTTGAATCCATTAGAACCTTCTCGAGAGTTATCCACTCTGCTCAAATCTCAATTGCACCGCCCAAACAGGCCGAACGACCTGTGCCCCATTAGCACAACAACACCTAAAGAAGAAACTCTATCGTAACGCAACCGAGCAAATTCATACGCCATGCACACTACGTTCGTTACGAATAACAACTCAACTTATTCCATGATTTCCATATACCCATAAAGTGTAATCTAACCCGTATCCAGAAATTCCTTTACTCGAGTCATCCTCGATCTCATCCTCTGCAAGTCATAACTGATTCACAAGTATGCCTCAAACCAAAATCAGTGCAACACATAACCACGCAATCAAATCGTCGATAGCAGACTCCCCTACTTGGCTCAAAGCCATAGAATAAAACACTCGATAACTCATAATACCCATACTCTATTACTGCCATAATCCCGCACTGAAGTTCAACTCAATCCTTCATAAGCTCATGTAATACAAACCATCTAATACCTCAAATCATCTGCAAATCTCGTATTCAACCTCGTGATGGTCAGGTCAACGTTCTCAACCAACCCGAACTCAAATCGTGCAAATATAACCCACTGGTAGAAAAAACGTCTCCACAAAATATTATAAGGATCACACCTCCGTAGATTACTCCGCAGGAGATAACGCACATGCTTAGCCTCAAATTGACATCTTGCCATACCCTTTCACAGCCAGGATTACTATGCCATCACTTAATCTTCCTGAGTCTGAACTCACAACAAGATACTACTTCGTTCCACGATTAAACAACATGAAATAATTTCCATCACACTCATAACTCGAGACCATACGTCACATCAAGATAGTAATCTAGCACCCAATAGTCCTTTTTACATTTTAAGTAAACTATTATCGTCACAATCAAACCATCTGGACATATCCCGCAGTCAAAACATACTCATCATATAGCCATCTGGCCACTTATCGAGTCACAAATTCTACTCATAGGGACGCTACCAGATATATTAGTCTAAAAGCACGTGCTCGCACAACCATAATCCCCGTGCTGAAGCTACGGTCAAAACCTGGCCTCAAGTCCTCCAGCCTGGCCCATCATCAGCACACAAAAATCACATCTCGCACATCATCCATGAAATCACAAGCCGTCGATGCACAACTGATACTGAGCGCTCATATGCGCAAACGAATACGTGGAAGGAATTCAAAGAGTTATGCTTTAAGTTGAATCAATGCCACACGATAAGGAAACAAAGATGAGAAGTTTATCCTAAATGCCTTGTAGCCTCCCGAAGATAGGTATGGACGTCATCATACCGATCCGCAAGACTCTACTAGGCACTTGCTTATGACTTGTAGAACTTATGAACCTAGAGCTATGATACCAACTTGTCACGAGCTTGTCCCATAATGGATTTCTGCGTCACGTACACATTGTTAAATTCACTGATAAGGATCTGCAACTTTGCTATCTTCTCATGTCACGACTCAAAATCCAACTAGTTGTGATGACACCTAACCCAACCCGTCAGGTAAGCCAATTAACAACTATCCAATTTAATGAGATTTATTAAGAAAAGAAATGATAATACACTGCTTTTATACAAGAATTTCCCAAGGACTGGTAGTACAAATCATGAGCTTCTAAGATTTAGAATTTACAAAGCTGGTATGAAATAAAGTATATCATCTATTTGAAATATACACGAACTGATTAAAATTCTAAAGCTACCAAGATCAAGAGACAACTATGACTGGAACACAGGTACATCTTCAAATCCAGCTCCCGTCATGCATAGCAATATCAACATCCAACATCTGTACGCAAGGTGCAGAAGTGTAGTATGAGTACAACTAACCCCATGTACTCAATAAGTAACAAACCTAACCTTAGGTTGAAAGTAGTGACGAGCTGGAATAAAGGTCGGAGTCCAACACCAACAGGAAACAACAGTTCATAACAACATAATAAAAATGCTAAAAGAAGTAACGTAGAGATATATTACTCAGCACGTTCATAGTTCCGAAAAATAGGCATGCTTTTCAAGTATATCTGTGAAAATCCAAATCTCTTATCGAAATCACCAAACTATGAGTACGTTTGGAAAATTGTGATTTTTCCTAACTTTCAACAGGTAAATATTTTATTTTCAAATGGCATGAGGAAAATACATCTATATGCCTACATGTCAATGTGTATGTGAAGTCATGAATGATGCAATATCGGACAACATGAGAAAAATACATCTCTATGCCTGTATGTCAAGTGTGCATGTCGAATGCAATGCAACTTAGTGATAAACCATATGCATACTCTCAGAGTATCAATTCACTTAGTCCTCCCAGTCACTTAGTCCTCCCAATCACTCGGCACTCACTCACGACACTCGCACTCAGTAGGTACCTGTGCTTACTGGGGGTGTACAGACTCCGGAGGGGCTCCTTTAGCCCAAGCGCTATAACAAGTCAATCATGTCATAAATCAATAAAACATGTTGCGACATGCAACCTGATACCACCATAATAAATAATACATGTTGCGGCGTGCAACCCGATCCCATCAATATCCTCACCATCAGGCCCTCGACCTCACTCAGTCATTAATATCTCCAGTCTCTCGGGCTCACAATGTCATAAAAATCAGCCCAAAATGATGATTTGATGTATCAATAAATAGTAACAGAGACTGAGATATGATATGAAAATGAATGCTATAACTGAGTATGTAATTACAATGTAAGCAAATAACTCAACAGTAGAAATGACCTCAGTGGCACCCAACCGGATAAGCATATAGCCTAGACATGGTTTCTAACATGGATCACAGCTCAATTACAATAGCATGTAGAGATTTCATAGATACAAATAAGATTAGGTACCTTCACAGTACCACAGAAATAACTGAGTCACAATTCACATGGTGCACGCCCACACGCTCGTCACCTAGCATGTGCGCCACCTCAACACCAAACACATATCACGTATATTTTGGGGTTCATACCCTCAACACCATGTTTAGAAGTGTTACTTACCTCGAACAAGCCAAATCTATTACTAAGCAAGCCAAGCGATGCTCCAAAAATGCCATCCCGCGCGTACCGATCTCCGAACGGCTTAAGCAACTCAATTACATCAAAGAATTCCAAAGGAAACAAACCCAATTGATAAAGGTCGAATGTTCAATCAAAAGCCCAACAATCAACCCAAAAGTCCAACCCTGGCCCATGCCTCAGAACTTGGCGAAACTTATAAAATCTGACAACCCATTCAATTACGAGTCCAACCATACTAATTTCACTCAAATCTGACTCCGAATCGATGTTCAAAACTCAAAAATTTGCTTTATGAAATTTTAGACAAAATCCCCCAATTTCCTCTTTAAAATTCATCAACCAATTGCCAAAAATGAAGATAGATTCACTAAACATAATCAAAACCGAGTATAGAACACTTACCCGAATCCACGTGATGAAAATCGCTTCAAACCTCGCCTCAATCTGAGTCCCAAAACTCAAAATATGATAAAAGAACCAAAGCCTCGATTTAATACTGTTCTGCACAGTCCTCTTCACATCTGCAACATCCCAGCCGCTTTTGCGGAGTCGCTTCAGCAATAACTTTTCGCTTCTGCGATAACCACTAACAAGCCGACACATCGCTTCTGTGATCTCCTACCCGCTTCTACGATCGCGCTTCTATGCACATTGAACCGCGTCTGCGGTCGCGCAGATGCACCCATGAGCCCATGCACCCGCACTTGCGACTCTCACACCCATCTGTCCTTGTTCGCTTTTGCAAAGAATAACCCACATCTACGATGTTGCTTCTGCGACCAATTGTTCGCAGATGCGGCCACACCAGAACCAGCAGCCTTAGCCAAATGCAACATGTGATGAAATGGTCCGAACCTCGTCCGAATCTCGCCCGAGCCCCTCGGGACCCCCTCCAAATATACCTACAAGTCCCATTACGTAACACGGACCTAATCGAGTCCTCAAATCACACATAACAACATCAAAATGACGAATCGCACCTCAAATCAAACTTAAATGAACTTTGAACTTGAAATCTCCAAAACGCGCGCCAAAACATATCAAATCAACACGGAATGAACTCATATTTTTCTCACAAGTCCCAATTGACATAATGAATCTATTCAAATTCTTAGAACCACAATCTGAGTCCGATACCATCAAAGTCAACTCCCGGGAAAACTTATGAACTTTCCAAACCTTTAAATTTCTCACTTTCGCCAATTAAAGCCGAATCCTTCTAGAAATATCCAAATGCAAATTCGGGCATACGCCCGAGTCTAAAATCACCATCCGGACCTAACGTAACCATCGAAACTCCATTCTGGGGTCAAATTCACAAAAGTTAAACTTGGTCAACTCTTCCAACTTAAAGCTTCAACAATGAAATTCATTCTTCCAAATCGATTTCGAATAACCTGAAAACACAAAACCGATGATTCACATAATATATCATATGGATCTACTCATACCCTCAAGCTGCCGAGCGAAGTGCTAATGCTCAAAATGACGGGTCGGGTCATTACATCTCAATTGGCATTCACTTCTGGAAGATGTATTTGAGTGAGTTAAGTCTGGATATCAGATACATGGTGTATGCTGACAGGTAGTGCCTTAAATTCTGGGCGATCCAAGTTAAAACATGGCACGTTCATTCCAACAAGGTATATGTGGCTTCGTACGCCGTGAATTTCTTACTCAGGTAGTAAATGGCCTGCTCCTTCTTTTCGGTCTCATCATGCTGCCCCAACATGCATCAAAATGCACTATCCAAAATGGATAGATATAGTAATAATGGCTTTCCTAGTTTTGGAGGAACCAACACTGGTGGGCTAGACAGGTACTCCTTGATTCTATCAAAAGCTTTTTGGCATTTCTCCATCCGTTTTGTGGCAGCATCTTTCTTGAATAACTTGAAAATTGGTTCGCAGATTATTGTTGATTAGGCCATGAACTGACTGATGTAATTCAATCTCCCAAGGAAGCTCATTACGTCCTTCTTGCTTTTAGGAGGAGGCAAGTCTTGAATAACCTTGATCTTTGAGGGATTTAACTCTATTTCTTTCCTGCCGACGATGAAACCCAATAATTTTCCAGCAGAGACTCCGAATACCCACTTTGCAGGGTTTAACTTTAAATTGTACCTTCATAACCATTCAAAGAACTTCTCTAGGTCATGTAAATGATTCGTACTCTTTCGTGACTTGATGATGATATCATCCATATATACTTCAATTTTGTTGTGGATCATGTCATGATAATGGGTAGTCATAACTCTCATATAGGTGGCACCGGCATTCTTGAGGCCAAATGGCATGACCCTTTAACAATAGACTCCCACGGTATGGTGAATGCTGTCATCTCTAGATCTTCTTCGTGCATCAAGATTTGGTGATATCCGGCGAAACAATTCACGAATGATTGTAGATCATGTTTTGCATAGTTGCCAATAAGAATGTGGATATTTGGCAGAGAAAATGCATCCTTGGGAATGAATTTGTTGAGATCGCAATAATCCACACATATCCTAATCTTCACTTCCTTCTTAGGCACCAATACTATGTTGGCCAACCAGGTGGGGTAGTTCGTGACTCTTACCATATTCACCTCTAATTGCTTGGTGACTTCTTCTTTGATTCTCAAACTCAAACCAATCTTGAATTTTATGGGTTTCTATTGACTGGTGGATTGGCAAGATTGGTGGGCAGTCGGTGTGAGGCAATATTAGTACTCAACCCAGCATGTCATCATATGACCAAGCGAACACATCAATGTATTGCTGAAGTAGCTCCACCAATTCTCTCTTCTGTTCTGCATCTAGGTGGATGCTGATTAGCGTTTCCTTTAATTCTTCTTCATTCCCCAGATTGATCATCTCTGTCTCCTCGAGGTTGGGCTTCTTCTAACTTTCTAACTGTTTAATTTCTTGATGTAGATTCCCGAGCATCATACTTTAATCATATTCCTCGTAATCTGGCTCATTGCTAATGCTTTGTTCAAGGGTTTCGTTACATGTCATAATCGTGGAACAAAATTTTTTATTAATTTGATCACAAAACTCCCGACGAACCAGAGATGGATTGTCGGTCTAGTTATATGAAGTCTCTCGTGGTTTGACATCCTTAATGGTCAGTGTCTTAATGTCAACTCTACCGCAACATTCCTCACTCATTGCCACAAATAACCTTCTGATCCCATTGATGATTTCCTCTTCTTGCCTTGAGCTCTGACCCGGACTCAAAACATGTTCTAGCACAAAATCTTTCTTCCCAGGGTCACTGTTATAGATTCCTCTGATTGCAGGATGGTATCCTAAATTGGTAGTACCCTTCTACTGCTTTAGTTGAATTGGCTCAGTTATCCCATCTGATCTGGCCCCCAGCCCATATCATGGCTTGTACCCATATTTCATCATCTTCCTGTTCGCTATCCCTGACCTATATGGAGACTGTGTGTCATGGTGCCATTTATTCTTCTCTATTTTTATTGTTTGCATGATCTCGACCGCATTGAAGGTGACCCCGTCTACCTCTATGAAATGAACTGCGTGTTCTGAATAAGATGGATGACTCCATTCTCCATGTATCACTATTCCCTGACAATCCCATTCAAACTTCATGCATTGGTGTATAGTGGAAGGAACTTCTCCTGCCATGTGTATCCACGACCTCCCAAGTAGCAAATTGTAGGAGGATGAGATATCCATCACTTGGAATAACACCGAAAACTCAATGGGTCCGACTTGCAAAGCTAGATAGATTTCCCTAATGACGTCTTTCTGCGATCCGTCGAAAACCCTTACCCTCACATGACTTTCTTTCACCTATATTATATGGATGGCCAATTCCCACAAAGTGGAGAACGAGCAAATATTCACTCTAGATCCTCCGTCGACTAGCACCCGAGATATAACCTTATCTCCACACTTGACTGTGATGTGTAGAGATCTGTTGTGGTTTACTCCCTCTGTAGGAAGCTCATCCTTTCAAAAAGAGACCTTATTAGCCTCCACCATTTTCCCAATAGTTGCTGCAAGTGCCTCACTAGTGGTGTTTCATGGCACGCTTACTCCAGTCAATACCTTTGCTAAAGTGTCATGTGACTGTTAGAACTCATCAGCAAATCCATGATTGATATGTGCGCAAGGGTCTTTCTCATCACCTTAACCGACATCTTCCTCCAGAATTCCACGCCTCCGCATCAGTTATGTTCCTTCTCTGGTTCTACTCTCTATTTGGATTTCCCTAATTCATTTCTTTAGGAGTGTAGCATCTTCCCAACCGAGTCATCCCATGAGCTGCTGCAGTTTCTATCATTTTTCCTTTCCCCTTAGACTTATAGGCCCACATAACTGCCTTGTTCTCATGATTCCAAACCTCTATGATGCTTATGATTGTCTGTGGCTAATATGTCAGGACCATTATTGGCGGCTTCAATTGCATTGTGATTAATGGGGCCACCCAAGGAGCCGTTCTTGCGACTTTAGTGTTACCAATGGTAACGATCATCTCTTTTAAATCATAGTCTTCATCCAAGGTGATCATGTTTACCCCTTGATTTTTGTTATTTGGTAGTTGTTATGGTTTACATTTGGTGGGGCTGGGGTACATTGGATAGCTTCGCTCTTAATCAAGATTTCGATATCATGCCTCAAACCGTAGCAATATTTGCTGTCAAGTCCCGGAACATTTAAATCATAGGCACAATGCTTACTTGCATCAAAATACTTAGTAGGGTGGTCTGGGATTCTTCCCTTAACCGGGAATAGCAAACATGCTCGTCTCATCCTTTCAAATAGTCGGGCCAGAGGATCGGCAATTGGGGTAAAGTTTTTGGGGTTCCGTGCTTCGAGGTTAGGGCATGGTCTGTGAGAATAAGCAAGTCTGTTTTGATGAGTGGAGGTTTGAACATGGGCATATCGTCGTGGTGGGTTTGAATGTGTATTGGTTTGGGATTGATTGTAATATGGCTAGGTGTTATAGTGTGGCTGGGAATTATAGACTGGGGTATAAGTAGATTGGGTTGGAGTATGAGTGTTTGCGGGGTATTGGTTGGCTCGACGAGGTGGGCTTGGTTGATATTAAGGGATAATTGATATTACCTCTTCCTTCTTCTTCTTTACGCTGCCGATGGAGCCAGACTGTATAGCCTTGCTAGCAGCTTATAACACAGCCATAGACTCTCTTTTCCCAGGATGATACCTTCTTCTAAGAAATATCCCATCTTGACCAGCTCGGAAAACTTCGGCCCATCATTCCCATCATTTTCTCAAAGTAGATTACTTCCTGGACACAAATGAAGTATTTTGTTAGCTCATTGTCATCCAGGGGGGATATGCTATAGCTGCTTTTGACCTCCAATTATGGGTATACTCTTTAAGTGACTTAGAGGGTTTCTTTTGTGTGTTTACTAAAGTAAACCTCTCTGGTGTAATCTCAGTATTGACCCTGAAATGGTTCATGAAATCCTCAACCATATCTTGCCATTCTCTCCAATTCCTGGGGTCCTGTCTGGTATACCGGGTGAGTGCTTCCCCAGTCAAATTTCGTATGAATAACTTCATTCTCAACTTTTCTTTCCTTCCCACTCCTACTAGCTTATCACAATAGGCCCTCAAGTTGGCGGGGGAGGGGGGGAGGTGGCGCCCGTCTCGTCAAAGATATCAAATTTCGGAGGTTTGTATCCTGCCATAATATCGATGTCTGGATGTATGCACAAATCCTCATAATCTAGGCTCTCACTCCCTCGAGCGACCTGCAAGTTCTTCATTTGCTTTCTAAGACCCGTAGTTGTTCTGACAGTGACTCATCTTCTTTAGATCTTGCTTCCTTTTCCATCTCAACATACTGATCGATCTCGTAAGGCACCCTGACCGTGAGGGGCGAAGTGAAAGTTGGTTCTCCTGCAGTATATGTGGGTTGAACATACCGCTTATGGGTGGCAGTGCATATTGTGGATATATACTGCGTATGGGTATTTTTGAAGGTAGCATTATCACGAGGGGGAGTCTGGATCAAGTTGATTGTGGTTGGAGGATTTTGTGGAGCTTGGATGTAGTTAGGAACATAAGGCATATGTATGGGAGGGTTTGGTGGATTTGGAGGGGTAACTGGTGGTATAGCCTGAGTCATGGCAGAGATTGTGGTACAAGTTACGGTAGTTGTAGTAGCCAGATGTTCCAGTTCCCTGATCTGTTGTAATTCCTCTCTCAATGATTCCATCTCTTGCTCCATTCAGATGACATACTCATCATTTTGAGTTTTGTCTCCTTCTCTCATCAGTTGCTGCCAGAGCATTTTCGGCCGGGTTATGTATAGTGGTCATCTCTCCTTTGGACATCAGGTTATATAATGGATCGACTAGTTTAATTATCAACACAAACCAACCTCTGTTCGGGGGAATAAATAATAACATAAACAAGAAAGAAAGCAAAACAAAATAGAAGTTAGCTAGGGAAATGTACATATATAATCACACATAGCAGTTAATTCACGTATTGAACAAGCGCGTTCCTAAAGTATTGGGGGACCTCTCTTTGGCGGAGGTAGGCCTACGCCATAAGTGTTACCAAAATATCCAAATTATTTGACACGTCAGATGCAGAGAGAAATTGATTTTCATTGATAGCGAATTTGTTGGTTACAACATGGGCTACAAAGCTTTCACAAGGGATAGAGAACAATTGCTGGATGTTACAACATGGCCCCTCCGAGGTTTTACAAAGACTTCATGGGCTTATAGGATTTCCCATAGGGAATTTAAAATGGTGTTGATTGGAAATCAACCAACAACTCAGTAATCATCCACTCTTCCCCAGGCTCTCTTCCTCTGGGTCTTCCTTAGGATCCTTTTCAAAATCTTCCTTGACGTCTTCACGATGATACTTAGGCTCCTCCTTCGGATCCTCTTCCGGCTCATCTTCGGACTCGACTTTCACGTACTCACTAACTCATTGTCATCATCAGGTGGTGGTAGCATATGGTCAACTAATCCTGGGACCACCTGTTGGTGCATAGTGGATGTGACAAGGTAGTGGGCTAGAATCTCGTGATACACTTGCAAAGATACCCTTGAATCTTTCAATCCTGCTAACCCTTCTCAACTAGGACTGACCAACTGATCTTCTTTAGAAATCCACACAAAGTACTCTGGCATGCAACACGCAATCTATCCCACACTCATCGTGACCAAATCACTCCATTCACCTTGGAGTCGCCTCACTCTTGGAATTTGGATCTATCCATTGTAGTCATCCTCAAACAAAGCCATATGAGACCAAAAAGGTACATCTTGTAATAGACCAAACTATCTCAGAACTCTCAGCAGTGCATTTCCAAACTCATCAGCTCAATAAAATATTTCTTCGGCCCCCTCACGGTTGCTCTGTCACTTAGCCTAGAAAGCTTTCAGTTGACGAATCTCCAGTTAGGTGAGTCAAAATATCACGCCATTCTTATTGTCCATGGGGTGCTCCCCAATGCCTCATTCTCTCTTCATGGTTGCAGATCATATTGTTGGTGCTAACGAAGTAATCAATGGTCGTCTCTCTTTGAAATAAGTGCTCCGTAGCCCACACTTGCAGTAGTAGGTTGCAACCTTTAAAGAAGTCATACCCCCTTGAACATGCTGATAATGACCTTGACATCTCTGCCAACAACATTAGGACAAGAGTGACCCTTAGATTCCTCTAAAATGTGGCCAAGACCAAAGGTATCAAATTGACGCTGATCCGCCCTTTCTGCTGTGGAAACCAAAAGCCCCAAAAATGCCAAAGAGAAGGTCAAAGGGCAAAGGCTCTCCCACGTCTCCACATCGCACTGAAACTCCTCATGATGTAGACCATAACTCTCTAGATGCCTAAATCTATCAAACAGTTGGTCTAGACTTATCCACCTGTCTTCGACGTTCCTCAAATTCCTGCTACTCTTCAATCTTAATGCATAGAGAAACCTATGACCCGACATGATGACCAGCAGTATGGGCTTTCGTACTGCGAAAAATAACTCAGTAAAGCTCGTAATCTCCTCGAGCGTAGGTGTTATCTCATAGTCAAAAAACTTAAAGACTGCTTTGGCTGGATCCCAAAATTCAATCAACAATCTGGTAAGCACTCTATCATCTCAGACGTTCATCAACGCAGTCAACACTCTAAGACATGTCCTAATTTCGTCTCCGTGCACTCGCCAAATGTTCCTCCACCATTGCTTCAGCTTGTGGGTCTTTCCTATAACCATGCAGATATCCGGGATATTGTGATTGATTTCCATCTAAAAGGAGAGAAAAGGCTAGGTAAATGTTTTTCTCCGTATCTTTAGTGTCTTAATCTGAATTAATTTTTCATTCCACAGAAGGCATGTTGTTAGGTGCATGAACCATTGACATTAGGGAGGTTTTCCTACTTGTGAGTCAATGCCAAGGATCGACTCATCTAAGGTGTATGCATCATGGCCTATATTTACTAAGAGTTGAGTGACGAGCGCAAAACACACACTTAAATATGCTCGCTAGTCGAATACAGTATAATATAATATCGTATCCATATGGATTGGAGTTAAACAGTTTTTTCGTAGTTTCTAGCTTTATTTCTATTCAGGAGAATCAACAATTGAGATTTATATGATTAATAACTAAAATTAACTAAGAATCTAAAGCTATTGACTAATGACAATCGAAAAAAAGTAAGCAAGGAAGTTATTAATAGGAGAAAATAGGGGTTGATAGGATAGGTGCAAGATAATTATTCGGGATCTAACTCTAGATAATCTACTTCTAATGTTCGAGTGAGTCTCTCGAATTCACTCAATTATTAGTTCAAACGTTTAGTAGAAACTCCTCTCTCGATTAAGTCTCAACCTCATAAGATGAACCAATTTAAGCTCGGTGAAGATATGCACGAATGCATAGTGGATTGGTCTTTAGGAAAATCTCTTTCGATTATTCTCCTAACTAGGTTCAATCAATGATTTAACTAGCCTCTTTCGATTACTTAGAAGAATCTATGAACTCAACCAACAATATAATGCAAAGATATTACAAGTTATGCCTCTCTCGATTACATGAACTAGTGAATATAGATGCAACGATTAAATCATCCAAAAATGCTTCAATACATAAAACTAGAGTTATAATCCACAAACAATCATCAATACACCAAATCCATCAAACCCTAAAGGGAACTACTGTTACATCCCGTACTTTAATACTAGGATGAGTCGTAGTAATCCATATGAGCTTAAAGGGATTAAGACCATTCACGAGGTTATAAAGGATTTGTGATTATGTTATTGTAAGACCCCGTAAGTTTAACAACCTTGATACCGTTTATATACATTTGATATGGTATTTTGAGTGGAACATTTTTGTAAAAGAAGGTTTGAAAAATATGATTTTATTTAGCTATTAATATTACTACTTTCGAATATGCTTTAAATTATACACATAATATGAGAAAGTTTATGAGATTTTCTTTATTGTAAAGATAGAAATTATTTTCTCACAAGAAAAAAAGGCTATCTTCTACCATTTTAAGAATTAAGCGTACGAAAACTTGTACTCTTTATATGAGATTAGGAAAATTAGAAGTTGAGAAAATATATGTATTTTTACATGGATGTTTAAATGAAATAATAGTGTATGCATATGGTACCATGATTTATTAATATTTTAATATTTTAATAGTAGTACTTTAGGATGAGGATAAGACTATTTTTGAGGTTATAATTATTTATGCTATTTATAACAGGTAATAAGTAAGCGCCGTAAAGGTTAGAGGGTAAACCAATCAAAAAAAATGAGTTTCATTCAAGCTTGTCATTTTGTGATAAAATACGGTCCAAGCTATAATACCCTATATTTATGGACTAGTGTCATACAAGGTACCACATGACCATGATATTAAGGTGTATGAAGTATGTTAAAAGTGAGTAGTATTTTAAGCAATTTGAGATAATTCTTAATTATGTGGATAATTGAATAATTAATGATATTTAGGGGAAGATTAGCTAATTAATTAGTTTATTTGGATAAGGTTGATTAATCTCCTTAACGTGGCAACATGTGTGAAGTTAATCAAGCCTAAATGTAACTAATGATGTTATGTTATAAGGTGGCATTAAGAGAATTCTTCTTGTGGCTTAGTCATTATTCAAGTGGGGCCCACAAACCCACAAATATAAGAGGCCTTCTTACCTCATTAAGAGATGATTTTATGCTAGCCTCTCTTTATTTCACAAATGAAGATACTTACATCTTCTAAGTGATGGGTCTTCAGCAAGAATTTTCATACAAAAATATACTGTGTAATAGCAACGGTATTTGCAATTCTAGGAGACACGGTAAAATCTTTCTCAAGAATATCATACGGATTTTCCCTTCTCCAATCTTGCCATCACGTGTTTTGTCAAAGACGTGTGTTAGAGGGATTGTCAAGAGAATCGGCTCAGGTATGTTAAGGCTATCCCTCCTTTTCTTTTGGCATGATCCAAGTAACGATACGTAAACGTAATGCTATTCCATAAGTGGTTCTACTCTTAGCAGTTAAGGATGTCTATGTTATTCATTCATGTAAAGTTATATTCAAGTATGTCTAAGTAATTTCCTAGGTCTCTATTGAGGTATATGATAAAGATGTTAATATTTTTAATATAGTGATACATGCATCTTCATGCATTTACCACCGTGATACGACCGGTTAGGCAGTCATGCATATTCATTTACCACCATGCTACGGCCGGTTGGGTAGTCATGCATATTCATTTACCATCGTGCTATGACCGGTTGGGCAGTCATGCATATTCATTTACCACCGTGCTACGGTCGGTTGGATAGACATGCATATTCATTTACCACCGTGCTACGGCCGGTCAGACAGTTATGCATTTACCACCAAGCTACGACCGGTTGGGCAGTTACATATTTACCACCGAGCTATGGTTGGTCGGGCAGTCATGCATTTACCACCGAGCTACGACCGGTTGGGCAGTTACACATTTACCACCGAGCTACGGCCGGTCGGACAGTCATGCATTTATCACCGCGCTACGGCCGGTCGGGCAGTTACCACTGATCAGTTGGGCAGTCATGCATCATACGATATGGATAATAGTCTCAAAGAGAAGCATTATATATATAAGTATACTAAGTATGTATATACGGTGGCACTTCAGAGATTCAGGTTGATTCTTACATGTCTTTAATTACTGTTGACTTATTGTTATGTTTCAGTTCCACCTTACATACTCGGTACATTATTCGTACTGACGTCCTTTTATTGGGGACGCTGCATTCATGCCTGCAGGTATAGATAATCAGTTTGACGAGCCCTTATAGTAGACGAGGTTAGCATTTAGCGAAGGATCGGTAAGACTCCACCTCATTCGGAGTGCAACCGAGTCTATGATTCATCATGTCGAAGTTTTGCTATAGACTTATGGGTAGGCGGGTACCCTGTTCCATTTGATGTCAAATAATCTTAGAGGCTTTGTAGACAAAGGTTCATTTTATACAGTATGTTAGAGGCCTTGACGACCCATATGTATTCATGTTTTAAGAAAGATGGTTCATTGATATAGTGTTTTCCCACTTACAGTTGTACATTATGAGTGGTGGCCATGTGGGCCCATGATAGTTACAAAAGGAATGAGTTTAGTTAACTCGACCTATGTATGTTCTAGTTTTGGTCGAACAATCATGAGTTACAGAGTGGTTTGCTCAGGCCAGCACGGCACCGGGGGCCAGCCACGCCTCCCCAGGTTTGGGGCATGACAACTACTCCATAGATATGGAGAAATTCATCACAATTAAAGTTAAAGTATAGGAAAACATAAATTCGATCCAAACTCAGGCCTTGAGTGAGGAAGGAATGATGAAATCCTTGTGCTTTTGCTTCTCCAACTCCTCCTTAGCCTCCTTAGGTCTACAATATGTCAAAAGTCCTGAAAATAACGTTTTCCCATGCATTTATACCAAGTAGAGTCGGGCCCAAACAAAATCACCTTTTCCTAGCCGAAATAGGACATTCACTTTGTACAAATTGCACAGGTATGCCGCATGGGGCGACGCGCCATGCGGGGCATTAGTGGGGAAATCCAGAGAGTTGATTCTGATAGGCAGCCGAGTTTTGGGCAGCAGCGGTGCCCCACGCGGCGCCCCACTCGCCGTGACAGTGGACTTTTCTCAGAGTACGGAATTTTCCTTGCTTTTTGATATCCAGATGTGGTTCTTGAACCCCGAACGCAATCCCGGCTTAATCCCTTGGGCTTTTACTCAGACTTCAAAGCTCCAAATCACTCGAATTCATTCCATAACATCTACATAGCTCGGAATCACTCCTACAAGGTATAAACCACACAATAAGTACAAAACACTAGCGATTAAAGCTCAAACACAATAAAAGTGCAGTAAATTAGAGTGCAATAAGCGACTAAAACACGAGATTATAGCCTACCATCAACACCCCACACTTAAACCATTCCTCATCCTCGAGCAATCAAACTACACTTCATATAGACACGACCTTTTAAACAACTATAATAACTCATTACTCCAAGAAAATTTAAAACAGATTAAGTACAATACCGTAACATCCTAGCCTCAATATTTGACTCAAAAGCAGCACGCATTTTTTATAACCTGCTCACTTACTCTAACATAGAGGTCAATGACATTACCTTTCCTTCATGAATCAAGTTCCCTCACACAACAATAGAGAGTAGTTCCACACACAATAAAATTTAAGAACAATTAGGAACTCAAGATAGAAAGAATTCACTCACTCTCAGAAACAACATTCATATTCCACAAAAGACGTACCATAGGCTTGCCCGTAGTGTCCTACTCTACTAATTGAGCTCATTCAGTCAAGGATCAAGTATGACTTTAATTGGTTGTAATGTAGGTTGTGGGACGGGTATGATATATTTAGATCTAAAAGTGACTACACCTCCCTAAGCACTTCAATACATACAATTTACCTTTCAAAACCCCACACTTATGTCAAACCATAACTCCACCTTCACATCAATATATATTAACTCCCTACTTCTTCAAGGAATATTTTTCACAATAATATAACTATATTTTCCTTTTCTTTCAAGTGGCTCTTACTTTTTCAAAATAATACACCTTTCTCCTTATTTCATTAGTTCCACTCAAAAGCCAAACCAACCACCCCATACTTCAACTTTTACAAAGTTCATAACACTTTCAAGTGCTCACGAGAGGTACAAGGTTCCAATAGATGGTCAATTCAAACAAATGGGTAAGGCTTGTAATGTGGTTGCCAAAGAAACAGGATCACAGACTCAAGGGGGTTAACTAAGATACATAATAATTAGGTGGGTAAAAGCTTATAACTGGCTCAACAAAGAAATGCCTATATCCCTTCCAAAACTGAATAAAACTACTATTTCTCTTTGAAAACTCACGAGGCAAGTTCTAGACATCAAATTCAATGCACAGAATAACACAAAATGTCACACACACATGGCATATAACTCACTCAAGATTGGACTATCATGACACTCTAGTCAAAGTAGTTAAGCAAAGTTAAGATCATACAATTTAAGGTATGTATACAAGAGTCAAAAACTGAGCCTAAGAGTTACGACTAAAGCACTTACTATTCTCAAGGTATAATAAAGTTAAGAGATATTGCTTTCAATTCAATTCATAGCACAAGGTTTCCTACTCCTAAAAAAAATAAAAACTAACAACACCGTGTTCAAATAAAACCCTTGGAAAAGAACCGCGGCACAAAGAAAAATCAAGGGGGAATTATTACACTACCTAACAAAAGAAAATCTTTTTGTCTTTTTCTTTCAACTTTAATCCCTCAATAAATCCGTCGAATGATATCCGTCGTCGGGAAAAATAAAACATTTTCAATTTTTATGGTTTGTTTTCAATTTGTTTTCTATCTCTAACTACTAAAACAACAAAAACTAAAACTAATATACATACATACATACATACAACATATCCCCCACCCCACACTTTAAGTTATGGCATGTCCCCATGACACACAATTAAAAAGCATAAGGTAAAGGAAACTTCCCTGAACATCTAGTCGGGGTCTGAGTCAAAGTCGGGCTCCATTCCTCGCCTTCGAACTAATGCGTACATCCATGCATATAGCTTCTTCTTAGCCTTCTTGGGGTACACCCCACACTTATCTTTCTCGCTCACCGCATCCTTCTCTTTTGAGACCTTCACCTTCCATTCAACACTTGCAGCTGGCTTCTCCTTTTTCACCCCCATTTCTACATTCATCTCGAAAATTGTAGTCTCCTCATCCACTCTAAGCATGAGCTTTCTCTCGTGTATATCTAATATTGCTCTACCCGTGGCTAAGAATGGTATTCCTAGGATTAGGGGGACCTCCTTATTCTCCTCCATCTTCACTACTATAAAATCTATAGGAAATACGAACTTATCTACCCAAACTATGACGTCTTCCACTATCCTCTCGGGTATCAGAGTCGTTTGGGTGCCAGCTGCAAAGATATTGGCACTGACCTTATCTCTCCAATCTCCTTCTCCAGTTTCCTGTAAATAGATAGAGACATTAAATTAATTGGGGCACCAGAATCACATAAAGATTTATCAAAATAAATAGAGCCTAAAGAGCAAGGTATAGTAAAACTCCCTGGATCTCCACACTTTTGTGGGAGTTTATTTTTCTAATATAGCACAGCAATGCTCTGTGAGCTTCACCACTGAAGTCTCCTCAATTTTCCTCTTCTTTGTAAGGATCTCCTTCATGAATTTGGCATAAGCAGGAATTTGTGAGAGCACTTCGGTGAATAGCAAATTTACATTAACCTGTTTTAGCATATCCAGAAATCTCTCAAACTGCTTGTCCAACTTTTCTCTATATAGCTTTTGAGGAAAAGGTAAAGTAGGCATATGCTCGCTCTCATTAGATTAGTCCCTTCTCGAAGTTTCCTCCTTCTTCTTTTTGTCAGCTCCCATCTTGCCTTTCTTCTTCTTATCAATATCATTCTTCAGCTGCTCCCCATTTTCCTTTTCAAGTACCTCCTCTTTTTGGATCTGAGTGGTATCTTGCAACACTTTTCCACTTCTCAAGGTCACAACATTCATTGTTTCTTTGGGATTTCTCCCAGTATCATCTTGCAGAGTACCTGGGTCTCTCTCAGATAATATTGTTGCAATCTGTCCCACTTGTCTCTCCAAGTTTCAAAAACTAGTACCCAATTCTTGGATAGCTGCCCCATGAGCGTCTAGCCTCTCATCTGTCTTGACAATGAAGGCCTTCATTAGATCTTCTAGACTAGGCTGATTGGACTGTTGAGGCTAAAACTGATGCCTCTGTTGATTTTGGAAGACTGGAGCTCCTTGTCCCTAAGGTCTAGGGTTGTTTTGTTTCCAAGCGTTCGCAGTACCTCTAGGTGAACTCCTTGAGAAACCGGGGTGCCTCTGACCCATTGCATTATAATTTCCCACATCATTCACTTCCTCAGTTGAGGCTTGAT
The DNA here is from genome assembly GCF_000715075.1 of Nicotiana tabacum. NCBI lineage: Eukaryota > Viridiplantae > Streptophyta > Magnoliopsida > Solanales > Solanaceae > Nicotiana > Nicotiana tabacum. The sequence goes on from NC_134083.1 coordinate 115,492,581, forward strand.
ACTCGTGAGTAGGATGTCCTCTTCCACATATATCACAAGCTGCGTGAGTCTCATTTTATATCGAGGCTAAGGTCAGCTTCTTTATTTCCTTAGCCATAGCATCAAGCTGTACCTGCGCAGATGTAGTAGCATCAACTTGGTGAACACCAGTTGATCTTCTTCTTTCAGCACTCTCAGAGGGCCACTGATTTGCATCTTCAGATAACTCATCAAGAATTGTGACTATTTCTTTTGGAGTCTTCTTCATCAAAGGACCTCCAACTGCATTGCTCAATCTTCTACGTGAGGCCGATGTCAATCCATCCCAAAAGTCCTGGAGTTGCATCCAGAGTTCAATTTCGCTATGTTGACACTTTTTGACTATTTCCTTAATCCTCTCCCAAGCTTCAAACACAGTCTCAGTATCTTTCTGGCAGAAGTTATAAATTTCTCTTCTAATCTTTCCCGTCTTAGATAATGAGAAATATTTATCAAGAAATTTTCTGGTCATCTCATCCCATGTTCGAATTTATCCATAGGTAAGCTTCGAAGCCACTGCTTTGCATCATCTTTGAGTGTGAAGGGGAATGCTCTTAAGTAAACTGCATCTTGTGACACACCATTGTATTGAAAGGAGTTCATAATCACCTCGAAATCCATTAGATGATTGTTTGGATCTTCGTTCATCTTCCCTCTGAAGATACAACCATTTTGAAGGGTTTGGAGCAACCCTTGCTTCAACTCAAAGTTATTAGCTGCAATTGTAGGTGGTCAAACACTGGATAATCCTTGATTATAGACCGGTCTAGCATAATCGCCAAGTGGTCTCCCAGGCAAGGGTTGATGTTGATTAAGTCTGAGACCCCTCTCTTCTTCATAGATGTTCTGTGCATCTCTAATAGCTACTTCCTCAACATCCCGTGTAGCTTGTTCTCTTTGCTGGGCTGCTTCTCTCGCAACCAAATCTACATTATCTTCACTGTTTCCAGCCATAAGTTCTTTTGTTGAATACTGCCCAACCTTTTCTGATGTCACGGTGAGATTTCTTTCCTTCCTCAGCTGTCACCGTTGGTTTTCAATTTTTGGCTTGTATGGTAGCACTTCCTTTGCAGAAGTTCGAGTCATGCACCAATCTAAACTTATAACCTGTGCACAGTCAAATAACACCAAACATAAAGAGAAAAATCAAATAAAATAAAAGAAAAATTCCTGAATTAGCACTACAAACTATTTGAAACACTATTGATTGCCAATCCCCGGCAACGACGCCAAAATTTGAAGAGCGTAAAAGACACACTTAAATATGCTCACTAGTCGAATATAGTATAATATAATATTGTATCTACATGGATTGGAGTTAAACAATATTTTCATAGTTTCTAGCTTGATTTCTATCCAAGAGAATCAACAATCGAGATTTATATGATTAATAACTAAAATTAACTAAGAATCTAAAGTAGTTGACTAATGACAATAGAAAAAAAGGTAAGCAATAAGGTTATCAATGGGAGAAAATAGGGGTTGATAGGATAGGTGCTAGATAATTCTTCGGGATCTAACTCTAGATAATTCACTTCTAATGTTTGAGTGAGTGTGATGACCCGATAGGTCATCTAGAGTTTTAAACCTTAATTCTGTGTATCAAAGCTTCCAATATCTTCCTTAAGCCTTCCTCGATTTATGTGCGCAATCCAGGTGTTTTACCGTAAGGCTTTTATGTTGTGATAAAATATGGAATTTTGCCTTAAAATCCATTTGAGTTGACTTAGATCAACATATTGAGCAAACAGATCCGGATCCGTGTTTTGATAGTCCTGGTGGGTTCGTATTGTGATTTGGGACCTGGGCGTATGTCCGAAATCGAATTCGGATGTCCCTAGATTGAGTTATCGCTTTTTGTCGAAATTTTAAAGTTTAAAAGCTTAATGACTTTAAAGAATTGACCAATGTTTGACGTTATTGATATCGAGTCTGTATTTTAGTTCAGAAACCCGGTATAGGTCCATTACTATATTTATGACTTGTCTGTCAAATTTGGTGAGAAACAGAGTTGGTTTGACGTGATTCGTACGTTCGGTTGTTAAAATAGAAGTTTTAAAGTTTTCTTGAAAATTTCATTTGATTTGGTCTCCGATTCGTAGTTCTAGGTGTTATTTTTGCGATTTGATCGCTCGAGCAAGTTCGTATGATATTTTTGGACTTGTGTGCATATTTGGTTTGGAGCCCCGAGGGCTCGGGTGAGTTTCGGATCAGCTACGGAGTGAACATGGACTTAGAATCATAGCTGGTGCATGAGTGTTTTCTGGTGTTGTCTGCAGATCTCGCATTTGCGAAGAAGTCTTCTCATTTGCGAGCAGGGCTGGGGGGTGGACTTTCGCATTTGCGAGATAAAAGGTCGCATTTGCGATCCCCTCAGTTTTGCATTTGTGGACATATTGTTCGCATTTGTGAAGGCAGCAGGAATGCGAAGACTTCACAATTGTGATGGTTTACTCACATTTTTGGGGTTCGCAATTGCGAACCCCAGGTCGCAATTGCAACATCTGCGCCTGATCAAAATCTGAGTTAGACGGGATTTTCTCTCATTCTTCAAATTTTCAAACTTAGAAACCTTAGAGGCGATTTTCCCAAGAGTTCTTCTTCCCCAATTCATTGGTAAGTGATCCTAACCTACTTTCTTTCAATTTTTTCATTACATTTCATGAGATTTCAATTGAAAATCTAGGATTTTCATGGTGGAAATTGGGGGTTTGGGAAAAATTAGGGATTTTTGTAAAATTGGAATTTAGACCTCAAATTGAGGTCGGATTTTGAAACAAATTACATAACCGAGTTCGGGGGTGAATGGGTAATCGGGTTTTGGTCGAAATTTTGGGTTTGGAGCAAGCGGGCCCAAGAGTTGACTTTTGTTGATTGTTTTTCAATAATGACCTAAATTGAACATTTTTCATTCGTGGGTAGTTCCTAAGGCTTATTTTGAATCGTTTGGTTGTTAATTTGCTAGATTTGGTTGGTTCGGAGGCTTGTTTGAAAGGTAAAGCCATGGATGAGCTTTCAGTTGATCTTTGGGAGCGAGGTAAGTATCGTGGTTAACCTTGACTTGAGGGATTAGGACTTGTTTGCCTATTTGCTACTTGTTTAAATGTTGGATACAACGTATATGTAAGGTGTCGAGTACTTATGCGTTGTTATTGGGTTAAAGCATGCGGGTGAAACTTGTTTCTTGTAATTTATCTCTTTTCTTTATCCTTATATCCATGCTTAGACTAGTTAATTGATAAATTTATCGTTCTTTCCGTACTTATGAACTATATGTGATAATTGAGTATTGTTTCTGAACTTGAGATTAGTATTGTGGAACGATTGTTTACAGAAGACTTGATATTGCTTATTCCATCTCCCTATTATTATATGCTTACTGTTACATGGTAAGGGAGAGTGTTAAAGCACGAAGGGTGATGCCGTGCCGTATTTGAGAGTTAAAGCATGAAGGGTGATGCCGTGCCGTATCAATTGATTCATGATGAAATTGAGAGTAAAAGCACGAAGGGTAATGCCGTGTAGTTTTATTCATTATGTTTGTTTATTTTGTTGGTTGAAGGTTTATTGACTATTTCTTATTATCATTCCCTATTGTAGTTATCGTATCTTGTACACCTTTCGCATGTCCCCTCCCAATTGTACTTGTTAATTCTTTATCTACTGTTATTTTGTACGAATATTTCTGTCTGTACAAGTTTAATTACGTGGGTGTCCTGTCATAGCCTCGTCACTACCTCATCGAGGTTAAGCTCGACACTTATAGAGTATATTGGGTCGGTTGTACTCATACTACACTCTGCACTTCTTGTGCAGATTTTGGTACTGGTCCCAGCTGTCCATGAGGCGTAACGGCTCGGATTGGCATTTGGAGACTCGAGGTAGATCTGGTGGAGTCCGCAAATGTGATGACCCGATAGTCCATCTAGAGTTTTAAACCTTAAATCTATGTTTTGAAGCCTCCGATAGCCCCTTTAAGTATTCCTCAATTTGCGTGCACAGTCAGGTATTTTTCCGAAAGGCTTTTATGTTAAAAATTGATAAAAATATGAAATTTTGCCTTAAAAATCCATTTGAGTTGATTTCGGTCAATATTTTGAGCAAATGGACTCGGATCCGTGTTTTGACGGTCCCGGTGGGTCCGTATTATGATTCTGACTTGGGCGTATGCATGGAATCGAATTCAGAAGTCCCTAGCTTGAGTTATCACAATTTGTTGAAAATTTAAAGTTTAAAGGTTTAAAGAATTTATAAATTGGACTAATGTTTGACTTTGTTGATACCGGGTCCAGATTTTGGTTTTGGAAGTTGGAATAGGTCCATTATGATATTTATGACTTGTTAGCAAAATTTGGTGCAAAACAAAAGTGATTTGACGTGATTCGGTCGTCCGGTTGTTAAAATAGAAATTCAAAAGTTTTCTTGAAAATTTCATTTGATTTGATGCCCGATTCGTAGTTTTAGGAATTATTTTGGTGTTTTAATCACGCGAGCGAGTTCGTATCAGGTTTTTGGACTTGTGTGTATATTTGGTTTGGATCCTCGAGGGCTCGGGTGAGTTTCGGATAGCCTAAAGTCCTTTTGAACTTAGAAAGTTTGCTAGTTTTTCACTTCTGCTAGCTTCTGGTGTTCCCTTCTTCACATTCGCGAAGGCACTCCCGCGAACTCGAAGAGTGAATTGGGCCGGGTGGGATTTTCTTCATCGCAAATGTGGTAACTGGGTCGCGAACGCAGAGCAATGAGGGCCTCACCCTTCGCGAACACGACTAGATTCCTGCGAACGCGTAGGCTTGTGACCTGGGAAGGAGGGATCATTGTTTCTTCTACGCGAACGCGAGCATTGGCTTGTGAACGTGAAGGCCAGGGTGAGCAGCCTTCGCGAACGCATGGGAGGACTTGTGAACGCGAAGCCCATTTAGGCTGGTGCACTTCGCAAACGCGGCAGGCCCTTCGCGAACGCGAAAAAGGCATGACGCCCAGACCATAAAACAGACCAAAAACGGGATTCTTGCATTTGTTTCATAAACTCTCCATTAGAGCTCGGCCTAGAGGCGATTTATAAGGAAAAACTCAACACCAATTCATAGGTTTGTACACTTTAAATCATTTTCTTCCATTTTTAACATCACCCATTAATTTCTAGCCCTAATCTTTGTTCTTCCATGGTAGAAAACTAGGGATTTAGGAAGAATTGAGGGTTTTTGCAAATTAGGGATTTATGTCGCGCCCCAAAATCGGGGAGCGCGACCGGCGCTCAACTGAGTGAACCCGGCCGAGCAAGCCTATTAGCTTTTCTTCTAACCAAACACATCCATGAATAAAGATAATACATATTTTTGTTAATTAGACAATAAGGCAATCATGTCTACAATACCAATTCATTACCATTAGTTACTTCATTTAATAAGTCTCAAAATACACACACACACACACACACCTTTATGGTTCAAAGTGGAACAAGTTATGTAATCACAACACAACTTGTTTATCATTCCCAACACCCAGATACAACCCACACTAAGTCTACAGAGCCTCTAAAGATACCAAAGAGTACGATGATAGTGCCGGCAACAAGGCTCCGGTTATACCTCAAAACACGTTAACACATACAAAACAAAAGATGCATAACCCCGAAATTAGATGGGGCTCACCAAGTTAGCTGGGAAGAATAAACACCGCTGTCACTGGTCAATATCCTCCGTTGTGGAACCACCTGCATCCATTAAAGATGCAGCACCCCCGGCAAAAGGGCCGTTAGGACATGTTGAATAGTACTAGTATGAAAACCAAACACCAATTTAAGAACTCGAAAATACAATATGAATATGATGAATCAGGCGACAATAGAATAGCATAGATAGCTGGTTAAACCAAAGCAATATTATCAAGAGCTATCATTAACATTTATAGAATTTAAGATGAGATCCTCTGTAACCATTTTCACACAAAGCGGCCCCGCCACCTCACCCCAATGTATGCAGGTGAAGGTGTAAGCAGAGTACCAAAACTCTACTCAAGCGGCCCTGCCGCCTCACTCCAATGTATGCGGGTGGAGGTATAACCACAGTACCAAAAACCTACACAAAGCGGCCATGCCGCCTCACCCCAATATATGCGCGTGGAAATGCATAAACGATACAAATACCTACACAAAGCGGCCATGCCGCCTCACCCCAATATATATATTATGACTTGGAATTATAACATGTAGATACATAATCCATAGTTTGGAACACATCCCCAATTTATAATACGACATGATAAGAGCATTTGAAACACGAATTGAACATATATCTTTGTCACAAAACTTATTCGGAATACTCGATTTGTAATAAACATTTTCGAACTTACAAGGGTAATGGGGGTTCCAATTCTTAAAGAAGAGTTTAGCCAACATATCTCAATTGATCTTCCTTAAACTTTAAAATATTCCGTAAATCTTAGCAACTTTGATCTATTTTAGAAATGTAACAAATTGAACCAAAATTAGGAAGATGATCATGGTTCTAGCTCATTTGAGCATTTTATCAGACACTAGGTGTGCATTAAGGTTTCTAGGTCCTTTTATGGAGGATTCCGTCATCCCACAACCCATTCTTTACCATTTTTAGCTCGACAATATTCCTACACCCCTTGATAACACATGCATGCAAAATAACCAACTCCCACACCCAAGAATTATCTTACTAATTACCCATTTCTAGTTAACTTTCGAAATAAAGGGTTAGGGTGTAGAATCTTACCTCTAGGATGAAGATCTAGTGAGTTTTCCTTGTTAATCATCCAAGATTCAAGCAAGAATTGAAGAACAAATTGTTGAAGAACTCTCTCCCACTCTAGGTCACTCTCTAACCCTCAAAATATCAGATTTTTGCTCAAAGGATGGTACAAATCGTCTATTTAAAGAAGTATGGTCGGGTTATAAAAACCCAAAAATGAAACTCCGAAACAGGATATACGGTCGCATATGCAACCACAGAATGGATATGCGGTCCGCATATCGGCCGTACAATTTGGCCCCCAAAGCTGATGTCGTCTGCCTGGGTCTGCAGTGATTATGCGGCCCGCAGACCTATTTTGTGGTCGCATAATGCACTGCAGAACTGGTCTGCGGTCGCATAATGTACCACAGACTTCCTCCAAATCTTGCCCAGTATCTGCTTCACTCTGCGGCCATTATGCGGTCCGTAGAGTGATTCTGTGACCGTATAGTGGGCAGCAGAAATGCCCTCTCCCCAAACACGTAATTCTACTTCGGCACCACAAAACCATATATTCCTTTACGAAGTTCTATGGGGCCTTACATTCTCCCCCACTTAGGATCATTCGTCCTCGAATGAGGGTCAAAATATGTCATTAGCATTCAATGTGACTCAATTGTTAATTCACACACCAGTAGTTTCAAAATTTGGCTAACTCCCTAAATTTCCAAATATTTCGCCAGAGTCTCCCCTGTAACTGGGCCTATCCACCTGACAGAAAATCCCAAAAACCAATCCTAACAACATATACATAACCGATGATGCAATATAACATAAGAATAACACCAACCGTGGCCTCGTAAGCAATATATTACCAGAAAAAGGAACACCCTTAACATCAACTGTACAAATGATACATAATTCATAGAAAGTAACTCTTAGAATATTCATAGATCACAACTTTATTAATACATGGCTATTCAAACAAATAAGGATACCTTTTCTTCATTTCTTCCTCGGCCTCCCAAGTAGCCTCTTCAACCTATTGGTTTCGCCATAACACTTTCACGGAGGCAATTTCTTTATTTCTCAACTTTAGGACTTGCCGATCCATAATAGAAACTGGAATCTCTTCATTAGTCAATTTCTCATTAACCTCAATAGTCTCAACCGGAACAATGAGTGTCGGGTCTCCAACTACTTTCTTTAACATAGACACATGAAACACCGAGTGCGCTAATGATATCTCAGGTGGTAGCTCAAGCTTGTATGCCACATCACCGATCCTCTGAATGATTCTGTACGGTCTTACATACCTCAGACTCAATTTCCCTTTCTTACCAAATGGCATTATATATTTCATGGGGGAAACCTTCAAGAATACCCAATCATCTTATTTAAACTCTAAATCCCTTCGACAAACATCCGAATAGGACTTCTGACGACTCTGAGCAGCTTTCAACCGCTCCTTAATGATCTTAACTTTTTCCATAGCCTGATGTACGAGGTCTGGCCCTACAAACTATGCTTCCCCAATCTCGAACCACCCAATGGGAGGTCTACATATCCTTCCATATAAAGCCTCTAACGGTGTCATTTGAATGCTAGCATGATAACTATTATTGTAGGCAAATTCTATGAGTGGCAAATAATCATCCCAGCTACCTTTGAAGTCTAGAACACAAGCGCACAACATATCCTCAAGCATCTGAATAGTCCGCTCTGCCTGCCCGTCCGTCTGCGGGTGAAATGCTATACTGAGATTCACCTGAGTACCCAAACCTTGCTGAAATTTCTTCTAAAGATTAGCCGTGAACTGTGCCCCCCAATCAGAAATGATGGAAACTGGAGTGCCATGCAACCTGACTATTTCTTTAATATACAGCTGAGCATACTATTCCGCTGTATCGGTAGCCTTAACTGGCAAAACGTGTGCTGATTTCGTGAGTCGATCCACAATCACCTAAATCGAGTCAAACTTGCATGGAGTGCGTGGTAGTCCTACCACAAAGTCCATATTAATCATTTCCCACTTCCACATTGGAATTTCTATATTCCGTGCCAATCCACCAGACCGTTGGTGTTCGTCCTTTACTTGCTGACAATTCGGACATCTTGCCACAAAGTCTGCCATATTCCTCTTCATGTCATTCCACCAATAGACTTCCTTGAGATCATGATACATTTTTTTAGAGCCCGGGTGCATGGAATACCTAGAAGTGTAAGCCTCGGTCATGATTCTCTCCCGGAGACCATCTACATTTGGAACACATAGACGCCCTTGTTACCTTAGTGTACCATCACCCATGCCAAGAGAAAAGGCCATGGTATTATGTTTATAAATCCCCTCCTTCAATTGCACCAACAATGGATTGTTATATTGCTTCTCTTTGACTTCCACAACAAGCGATGATTCAGCCCTATTTTGCACAATTACCCCTCATTCACTAGAGTCCGCAAGACGAACTTCCAAACTAGTCAATCAGTGAACTTCCTTGGCCAATGGCCTTTGATATGCCTCCAAGTGATCTAAACTACCCATAGATTTTCGGCTAAGAGCATCCGCCACAACATTAGCCTTTCCTAGGTGATACAAGATATCGATGTCGTAATCTTTGAGTAACTCAAGCCATCTTCTCTGCCTCAGATTCAGCTCCTTCTGCTTGAAAATATATTGAAGGCTCTTATGGTCTGTGAATATATCCACATGGACCCCATATAAATAATGATGCCAAATCTTCAATGCAAATACCACCGCCGCAAGTTTTAAGTCATGCATTGGATAGTTCTTTTCATGATTCTTGAGTTGCCTAGAAGCATAAGCTATCACCTTGACATGTTGCATTAATACACACCCAAGCCCAATTCTTGAAACATCACAATATACCACAAATCTATCTGCACCCTCTGATAAGGTCAACACCGGTGCCGTAGTCAATTTTGCTTTCAATTCCTGGAAACTCCTTTCACAAGCATCTGACCATTGGAACTTAATTGCTTTCTGTGTCAATTTAGTCAACGGAGAGGCAAGAGTAGAAAACCCCTCCACAAAATGTCCTGTAATAACCCGCTAAGCCTAAGAAACTACGAATCTCTGTTAGGGTTGTAGGCCTCGGCCAATTCTTTACAGCTGCAATTTTCTGAGGATCAACCTCAATTCCTTCTCTAGAGACGACATGACCCAAGAATGTAATAGATTCAAGACAAAATTCACATTTCGAAAATTTTGCATACAACTGGTGTTGATACAGGGTCTGCAAAACTGCCCTGAGAAGATCGACATGTTCCTCCCGACTCTGCAAATAAACAAGAATATCGTCAATGGACACTATCACGAATGAGTCGAGGAAAGGTTTGAAGACCCGATTCATAAGATCCATGAAAGCTGCGGGGGCATTTGTTAGCCCGAAAGACATTACCAGAAATTCAAAGTGCCCATACCGGGTCCTGAAAGCTATTTTCGGAATATCCTGCTCCCTGATCTTCAATTGGTGATACCCGGATCATAAGTCAATTTTGGAGAAGTACTTAGCACCTTGCAATTGGTCAAACAAGTCATCTATCCTTGGCAGTGGGTACTTATTCTTGATCGTGACTTTGTTGAGCTGCCGATAGTTAATACACATTCTTAGTGACCCATCTTTCTTCCTTACAAAAAGGACCGGTGCGCCCCAAGGTGACACACTCGGCCGGATGAAACCTTTCTCTAACAAATCCCTCAATTGTTCCTTTAGCTCTTTCAATTCTGCCGGTGCTATTATATAGGGCGGAATAGATATAGGCTATATGTCTGGCATCACATCAATCCCAAAATCAATCTCCTTGTCTAGTGGAATCCCAGGGAGTTCATCCGGAAAGACTCCCGGAAATTCATTCACAATAGGCACAGACTCAAGCGTAGGTGCCTCAGCATCGGTGTCTGTAACACAGACCAAATGGTAAATACATCCCTTGTTGATTATCTTCGTGGCCTTAAGGTAAGAAATAAACCTACCCTTCGGCACTACATCATCACCCTTCCACTTAATAACTGGCTCATTTGGAAATTCGAACCTAACAGTCCTGGTTCGGCAATCAAGCTTGGCAAAACAAGAATAAAGTTAGTCCATCCCCATTAATACATCAAAATCGACCATCCCAAATTCAATGAGATCAGCCATGGTGTCCTGACCACGCAATGTGACAGCACAATCCCTATAAACCCGCACGGCCAAAATAGACTCACCAACCGGAGAACGACTCATGAAGCTGTTCCGGTTCTATCCTAAATTCCATAGCAACATAAGGAGTGACATAAGACAAAGTGGAACCTGGATCAATAAGAGCATACACATCATGCGATTGGACAATCAATATACCTGCGACAACATCTGGAGAAGCCTCTGAATTCCAACGCCTCCGCATAGAATAAAATCTACCGGGTCCTCCCGAATTCTATGCACCACCCCTAGCCGCACCACGCCCTTCTGGTGCTAGGGTGCCTCGAGCTGGAGGTGTTGTGGATGTAGTAGCTGCAGAATTAGCTGGCTGCGCCGCACCTCTGCCCATATTTTGGCTGGTCGAGCGGCAATCTCTCTGAATGTGACCCCTCACACCGCACCCATAGCATATAGGTAGGTCCATAAAGCATGACCCAAAGTGCATCCTCCTACACTTAGGGCATGGGAGCCTCCGCTGCTGAAACCTTCCGTCGGGCCGACCCTGCTGGTGGGGTCCCTTGTTGCCCTGACTGGGTACAGATGACTGTGCACTCATCAAAAACTGAGATAATGATTGAGATGGTCCTGATGATCCTCCCCTGAATGCCGACCTACCACCACCACCACCACCACCACCACCACTACCACCTCCAAAAGAACCATTAAAGTTGCCCACGGATTGGGCCTTGCTGCTACTCTGACACTCTATTCTATTCTTCAATTTGCGGGTCTCTGTGGCTTGAGAAAATGCCACCATCTTACCATAGGTCATATCAGAATTCAAGGCAGCTGTAGCGACCTCATTAATAACCAAGGGGCTAAGGCCCTGTACAAACCGGCGCGCTCTAGCCTCCATAGTGAGCAACATGTGAATAGCATACTTGGATAGGCGCGCAAACTCCACATGGTACTACCACACATTCATACTACCCTGCTTCAGGCTTTCAAACTCAGCGGCACGGGCTACCTTAGATTCGGCAAGAAAGAAATGATCCATAAAGGCATCTGTGAACTCACCCCACCTTACCGGAGGGCTCCCCTCCCCGCGGGATTCCTCCCACAACTCAAACCAAGAATAGGCCACAACTTTCAGGTGCTTATGAGGCCAACTCCACTCCCTCCATCTCTGTAGCATGCATAACCCGGAGAGTCTTGTGCATCTCATCGATAAAGTCCTAGGGGTCCTCCTCGGGATTAGTACCCGTAACACTGGAGGATCTAACTAAAGAAACTTGTTCACCCTGGAACTAGCAGATTCCCCTGGCTGACTGGAAGAAGTAGGCCCAACACTCGATCTCTGGGCCTGAGAAGCCACTATCTGTGCCAACATCTATATGGCTCCCCTAAGATCAACATCAAAAACACCAGAATCAGAAGCTGGAGTTGGAGCTGGAGGTGGAACTGGAATATCAGTTGGAGGGACCATTGCACCTTCAGTAGGTGTAGGGACATGTGCGGTCTGATCAGTTGTGGTAGAAGCAAGCAATGTAGTAACTGGGGGAATATCCTCACCCCTCGGGTGTTCACCCGCATCATCAAATATATGATCAACTGCAACTTCTGGGGTGACATTGGCTCTTTGGCCAGTTCTTGCCTTCTTCTTAGGTGCCATGTACTGAAAATTAGAGCAACACACGAGTTAAAGAAGTGCAATCTTACAATCAGCTTTATCGCACGATCGAGAATATGAAAGAAGGGTATTATTCCTGAATGCCCAAGCAACATCCTAATTATAGATGTGGTCGACAACACACCGATAAGAAGGACTCTACTAGACACGGCTCCGAGACATCCTAGGATACTTTAAAACCTTAGGCTCTGATACGAAGTTTGTCACAGCCCAAAATCGGGGAGCGCAACCGGCGCTCAACCGAGCTCAACCCGGCCGAGCAAGCATGTTAGGTTTCCTTCTACCCAAACACATCCATGAATAAAGATAATGCATATTTTCGTTAATTAGACAATAAGGTAATCATGTCTACAATACCAATTCATTACCATTAGTTACTTCGTTTAATAAGTCTCAAAACACACACACACACCCCTTCATGTTTCAAAGTGGAACAAGTGATTTAATCACAACACAACTTGTTTATCATTCCCGACACTCATATACAACCCACACTAAGTCTACATAGCCTCTAAAGATACCAAAGAGTACGATGATAGTGCCGGCAACAAGGCTCTGGCTATACCTCAAAACATGCTAACATATACAAAACAAAAGATACACAACCCCGGAATGAGACGGGGCTCACCAAGTCAGCTGGGAGGAATGAGCACCACTATCACTGGTCAATATCCTCCGTTGTGGAACCACCTGCATCTATTAAAGATGCAGCACCCCCGGCAAAAAGGGGCGTTAGTACATGTCGAATAGTACTAGTATGAAAACCAAATACCAATTTAAGAACTCGGAAATACAATATGAATAGATGAATCAGGGCGACAATAGAATAACATAGATAGTTTTAAACCAAAGCAAGCTTATCAAGAGCTGTCATTAACATTTATAGAATTTAAGATGCGATCCTCTGTAACCATTTTTACACCAAGAGGCTCCGCCGCCTCACCCCAATGTATGCAGGTGGAGGTGTAAGTAGAGTACCAAAACTCTACTCAAGCAGCCCTGCCGCCTCACTCCAATGTATGCGGGTGGAGGTACAACCACAGTAAGAAAAACCTACACAAAGCGGCCATGCCGCCTCACCCCAATATATATATATATATATATATATATATATATATATATATATATATATATATATATGCGGGTGGTGGTGCAACAACAATACCACAATCATACACAAAGCGACCATGCCGCCTCACCCCAATGTATGCGGGTGGAGGTGTAATCCCAATCACAATCTCTACACAGTTTAGCATAATAGTTTTCACATAAATCATGACTTGAAATTATAACATGTAGATACACAATCCATAGTTTGGAACACATCCCCAATTTATAATACGACATGATAAGAGCATTTGAAACACGAATTGAACATATATCTTTGTCACAAAACTTATTCGGAATACTCGATTTGTAATAAACATTTTCGAACTTACAAGGGTAATGGGGGTTCCAATTCTTAAAGAAGAGTTTAGCCAACATATCTCAATTGATCTTCCTTAAACTTTAAAATATTCCGTAAATCTTAGCAACTTTGATCTATTTTAGAAATGTAACAAATTGAACCAAAATTAGGAAGATGATCATGGTTCTAGCTCATTTGAGCATTTTATCAAACATTAGGTGTGCATTAAGGTTTCTAGGTTCTTTTATGGAGGATTTCGTCATCCCACAACCCATTCTTTACCATTTTTAACTCAACAATTTTCCTACACCCCTTGATAACACATGCATGCAAAATAACCAACTCCCACACCCAAGAATTATCTTACTAATTACCCATTTCTAGTTAATTTTCGAAATGAAGGGTTAGGGTGTAGAATCTTACCTCTAGGATGAAGACCTAGTGAGTTTTCCTTGTTAATTATCTAAGATTCGAGCAAGAATTGAAGAACAAATTGTTGAAGAACTGCCACGACCCAAACTGATGTGCCATTACGAGTGCCCGAGTCCTACCTGTCAAACACCCATGCGCATGCGTCTAAGATATAAACATGAATTAAGGGTAGGTCATGAATACCATCTGTCAATAAGCTACTGAATTACGTGAATAACATAAGTGAGGAAAATCTGTCCAAAAGACATATATACATATACATGCGGAATACGGTAGAGCGAGCCGGCAAGGCTACTATAGACAACTATATATCCAAGACTGGAAGCCGACGAGGCCACATACTATCCAACTAAACATGACTGTCTACAGACCTCTAATTGAATGTACAGCTGCACAAGGACGGGACTAGGCCCTGTCATACCCATATATGTATACAAACACATCATACCAAAACTCAAAGCAGCCCCAGATCAAATGGGGCACACCAACTCTCGTTGATTAAGGATCCTAAGAAGGGGGACCGTCAACCTGTCTACCTGCACCTGCGGGCATGAAACGCAGGCCCCGGGAAATAGGGGCATCAGTACGAATAATGTACGGAGTATGTAAGGCATGCAAATCAGTACATAAAGACAAATATGAGACATGGAGTAAAGAATTCCACCTGTGAGTCTAAATAACTTTGTGAATCCTGAAACATTTATAATGTCATGCACATGCGTATAAATGTCGTATCATGACTAGGTATAGGTGTACATAAAATCATCAAGCCTCTGAGGGCATCCCATCATATCATCTCGGCCACTGTGGGTAAAATCATCAACATATACCAGCTGATCAGGTGGTGGTGCGTATATAATGCCGTAACCTTTTCCCATATCCCATATACATATAAATATACGTATATAATGCCATCTGGTCATGGGTCAATGTACATGTATAAATGAATGAAATGCATAAGAAATACGTTAATAAGATTTCTCGGAATGTTATAAGATCAATATGCCTTTCGGATAAACTTTATCAACTATGCATTTTTCTGAGACCCATGAATAGAAAATATAATAATAATTCACATGGGGAATCAAGAACATAGGCACCCCTAGTACTTCTATGAATAATGTCATTTATGAAAGCTGTGCGTTTGCTCATTTCGTTTGTATCGTATAAATCATGCTAAAAAGAAAGAAGGGATAGCCTTAACATACCTGAACCTATTCTCTTGACAATCCCTCTAACACATGCCAATCGCAAAAAAGATACGTAACGGCAGATCGAAGTAGGGAAAAATCCGTATAATGTTCTTGAGAAAGATTATATCGGGCTCCCTTAGAATTGTAAATCCCATTGTTATTACATAGTATAACTTCGTATGAATTCTTTTGCTGAAGATCCGTTACTTGTAGATTAGATATAAGCACCTCTCTTTGTGAATTAGAGAGGTCTTATACCTTAGTGGGTGTGGGCCCCACTCATATGGTGACTTAGACACATAACCCTCTAAATGTGCCACCTTATTATATGAACTTAAGAGTCACATTTGCCTAAGGTCTTTGCTGCCACGTTGAGGTCCATTAGGCTTATCCAAAGATGCTAATTAATTACTTAATCTCCCACTAAAAATTAATAATTACCCAATTATCCACATAACTAAGAAGTTTCTAAAATTACTTAAAATACTACTCACTTTTAACATACCTTATACACCTTACTATCATGGTCATGTGGTATAAATACCAGGTATTATAGCTCGGACCGTATTTTATCCCAAATTGACAACCTTCAACGAAGCTCATTTTTTTGATTCGTTTACCCTTTAACTTTCACGGAACTTACTTACCACCTGTTATAAATAGCATAACAATTTATAACCTCAAAAGTAATCTCATTCTCGAGCCTACGTCGAATAACTTACGACAAAACTTTAACGTACGAAAATGCGAAATGTAACATCCTCCCCCCTTAGAAACATTCGTCCTCGAATGTTTAACTCCCTGGGATCTATATAAATTTTGGTAGAGTTGCCTTTGTAACAGTAGTACTACCAGCCCTTCCTGTAGAAAACTCAACAATTCAATGCCACATATTGCCATAATCATCAATAATGACAATGGCCTCAGACAACCAATGACAATAACTAACACAAGAATCCATACTCGTACCTTAAGGTTGTGATGTCTTACTCGGATCCTTCTTTGGAAGAGGAAATAAGTGAGGATACCTAGACTTCATGGAGTTCGCATATAATAATAGCTATCATTCCAGTATTCAGATGGCTCCATACGAAGCTCTTTATGGACAGAAGTGTAGGTCGCCTATAGGATGGTTCGATGTTGGGGAAACTAAGTTAGTAGGACCGGAGATGGTACAACAGGCAATCGATAAGATTAAGCTTATACATGAAAGGCTATTAACAGCTCAAAGCCGTCAGAAGTCTTATGCGGATAATCGACGACGAAACTTAGAGTTTCAGGTTGATGATTGGGTATTCCTAAAGGTATCACCGATGAAAGGCATTATAAGGTTCGGTAATAAAGGAAAACTTATCTCTCGGTACATTGGACCATATAAGATCATACGCAAGGTAGGCCAGATAGCATATGAGTTAGACTTGCCTTATGACTTGGAGTCTGTACATCTAGTCTTTCATGTGTCTATGCTCCGTAAATGTATCAGAGATCCTTCCAGAGTCGTGTCAGTTGACGATATTCAGGTCACAGAGCAACTATCATATGAGGAAACTCCCATTTCTATACTAGAGAGACAGGTTCGGAGATTGAGGACTAATGACGTAGCTTCGGTGAAAGTACTTTGGAGAAACAATAATATGGAAGAAATGACTTGAGAAGCCTAAGTGGAAGATGATCATCCTAGCTACCCTTGAAGTCTATCACACAAGCCCGTAACATATCCTCAAGTGTCTGAATAGTACGCTCAGCCTGTCCGTCTGTCTGGGGATGAAATGTTATACTAAGACTTACCTGAGTCCCCAATCCTTTTTGGAAGGACCTCTAGAAATTAGCTGTAAATTGAGCTCCTATATCCGAGATTATAGATATAGGGACACCATGAAGTCATACTATCTCCTTAATATAAAGCCTTGCATAATCCTCTGCGGAATATGTAGTCCTAACAGGCAGAAAATGGGCTGATTTTGTAAGTCTATCAGCAATCACCTATATAGTATCGAACTTACGCTGGGTACAAGGTAAACCTACGATGAAATCCATATTGATTACTTCCCACTTCCAAGTCGGAATCTCTATAGCCTGCAATAATCCTTCGGGATTTTGATGCTCAATCTTAACCTACTGTCAGTTAGGGAGCTGAGCAACAAACTCCGCTATATCCTTTTTCATTTTGTCCCACCAATATATTTCCCTGATATCATGATACATCTTTGTTGCTCCTGGATGGATAGAATAACGAGAATAGTGAGTTTCTCCCATAACCTGCTGACGCAGCCCTGCAATATTAGGGACACATAATCACCCTCGATATTTGAGGACCCAATCTCCTGTAATCTCAAATGGTGTCTTCTCCTTCTGAGGGGTTGTATCCCTGTAATGAGCTAACACAGGATCCTCGTACTGGCGTTCCTTCACTTCAGTTACTAAAGAGGATGTTTTCGTGTCCTGAATAGTAATTCCAGTATCACTTGAGTCCAATAATCGAACTCCAAGACTAGCTAGCTGATGAATGTCATGGGCTATCCCCCTCTTCTCTGGCTGTAAATATGATAGGCTACCCATAGATCTACGACTGAGGGCATCGACTACTACATTCGCCTTCCCTGGATGGTATACAATTTCAACGTCGTAGTCTTTCAGTAGCTCCAACCATCTCCTTTGACGTAAATTCAATTCCTTTTGCTTGAAGATATACTGAAGGATTTTATGATCTGTATATATATCAACATGAATTCCATACAAATAGTGCCTCCACATCTTTAGTGCATGAATCACCTTGGCTAACTCTAAATTGTGGGTCGGGTAATTCTTCTCGTGCTTTCTTAGTTGTCTAGAAGCGCAAGCTACAACCTTACCATGTTGCATCAATACACAACCCAATCCAACGCCCGAAGCATCACAATAGATAGTATAACCATCGGTTCCCTCTGGGAGTGTTAGAACCGGTGCTGAAGTTAATCTGTCCTTCAATGCTTGAAAACTCCACTCGCAAGCATCAGTCCATTGAAACTTAGCTCCCTTCTGAGTCAACTTTGTCAATGGTGCTGAAAGAGAAGAAATAATATGCCCAAGGAAATCTACAGAATTCAACCAGAATTCACATTTAGAGAGTTTGGCGTACAACTTCTCTTTTTGTAGAACTCTGAGTACCGTACGCAAATGATATGCATACTCTGCCTCTGAACGGGAGTAAACCAATATATCATCGATAAATACAATCACGAACATATCTAGAAAGGGTCTGAACACACAATTCATCTAGTCCATGAATACTGCTAGGGCATTGGTCAAACCAAATGACATAACACGAAACTCAAAATGCCCATATCTGGTCCTGAATGCTGTCTTCGGAATATCTTTCTCCCTAGTCTATCTTTGAGAAATACTTGGCACCTTGCAACTGATCAAATAAATCATCAATCCTTGGGAGTGGGTACTTATTCTTGATCGTCACCTTATTCAATTGTCTATAATCAATACACATCCGTAAGGAACCATCTTTCTTCCTCACAAATAACACAGGTGCTCCCCATAGTGATGTACTAGGTCTGGTAAAGCCTTTTTCAAGCAAGTCCCTTAGTTGTTCCTTCAACTCTCTCAGCTCTGCTGGTGCCATTCTATAGGGAGGGATAGATATTGGCTGAGTATCTGGTAATAGGTCAATAGTAAACTCAATTTCTCGCTCTGGCGGAAGACCCGGAAGCTCATCAGGAAAAACATCGGGAAACTCATTAACCAGAGGGATAGATTGAATGGTTGGTGACTCCACTTTCACATCCTGTACCCAAACTAAGTGATAAAAATAGCCCTTTCTGATCATCTTCCTTGCCTTGAGATAGGAAATAAATCTACCTCTCGGCGATGCTGTATTACCTTTCCATTATAAAACAGGCTCCCCTAGGAATTGGAATCGGACCATCTTTGATCTACAATCGACGTTGGCATAACAAGAAGCCAACCAATCTATACCCATCATAACATCAAATTCTACCACATCTAGCACAATTAGGCCTGCTACTGTAGATCGACTATGAACTACCACTATACAATCTCTATATACCCGCCTAGCTATCACTGGATCCCCAACAGGTGTGGACACCTCAAAAGGTTTAACCAACTCAGGTTTTATTCCAAACTTACTAGCAACAAACGGAGTAATATATGATAAGGTGGAACCGGGGTCAATTAATGCATATACATCATATGAGGAGACTGATAATATACCTATAATAACATCAGGTGATGACTCCTGATCCTGTCGACCTACTAATGCATAAATGCGGTTTTTAGGACCGCTCGAGCTAGATGCTCCACCTCTGCCTCTACCACGACTGATTGGTGCTTGTGAACCTTGCCTAGGGGGTGTACTGATGATGACGAACCAACTATAGATCTCGATGGCTGAACTATGCTTGTACCACCACTCGTCGGACAATCTCTCATAATGTGGCCTGCATAACCACAAGTATAACAAACACCCAACCCCAAAAGGTACTACCCGACAGGAACAACTATTCTGAAAAGCTTTCTAGCTATGGTAGAAAGGCAGTTTAACAGCAAGGTGAAGACTATAAGGCCAGACAATGCTTTTGATTTGGGAAGTGGAAACATTCAATTAGAAATTTTTCAGTCACAAGGTATTGTTCATCAAACCACTTGTGTGTACACACCACAACAAAATGGAGTTGTGGAGAGAAAGCATATGCATCTTTTAGAGACATCCAGAGCCTTGTTATACCGATCACACCTACCTATATCATACTGGGGTGACTGCCTTCTTATAACAACCTATTTGATCAACAAATTTCCTTCAAGTGTCTTAAAGCTTAAGGCTCCTTATGAAGTTCTTTTTACAAGCAAGCCAAATTACTCTAACCTTAGATAATTTGGGTGTTTGTGTTTTGCTTCTACTATCTCAAATCATAGAACTAAGTTTGAACTAAGGGCTACTCCTTGTGTGTTCTTAGGTTATCCTTATGGGAAAAAGGGTTACAAAGTGTTGAACCTCACGAATTTGAAGCCCTTCATTTCTAGAGATGTTGTATTTCATGAAGAATTCTTTCCATTTGCTTCTATTAAGTCTAATTATTCTTCTGCTATTTCTTTACCCATTGCTAAAGTTACTCTAAGTAACCAGACTCCTGAAAATTCACCTTTTGCTAGTAGACCTCACACTGAAGCTTCCCAAAGGCCTACTGAATCATCAATTGATTTCTATTCTTCTCCCATTTCTTCAATTCATCCTATCACACCTATTCCATCTATCTCTTCTTCTAGGTTCTCTCCAGATTCTCCAGTATTATCTAGTCATTCATATACATCTGCACCCGTTTTTCCTTCTTTAGATTCTGATCTTATGATGGATGTTCTTATTAGGAAGTCCACCAGACCACACACAACTCCATCTTATCTCAAGGATTATATCTGTAATAAACTCCAACTCACAGATGTTAGCAACTCTTGCTTTCTCATACCTGTTATACCTACTTGTATATCTTTCAGTTGACTAACTTCTACTAATCAACATATGCTAAACACATTGTCCAATATATAAGAACCTACCAACTATTTACAGGCAACACATCACCCAGGATGGTAATAAGCAATGGACAAAGAGATTGACGCACTTGAACTTAATAAGACTTGGGAAGTGGTTGAATTACCACCTGAGAGGAAGGCTTTACCATGCAAATGGGTGTATAGGGTTAAACAACATTCAAATGGTAGTGTAGAAAGACAAACGACAAGATTGGTCATTAGAGGATACATACAAAAAAAGGGGATAAACTTCAATGAAACTTTTTCACCTATGGTGAAGATGACCACAATCAGATGCATACTAGCTACTTCAGTAAAGATAGTATGGGGTCTATACCAGCTCGATATGAATAATGCTTTTCTACATGGAGATCTAAATGAAGAAGTGTACATGAAATTCCCACTTGGGGTTGTACCTCCTTCACCTACTCATGCTTGTAAGTTAAAGAAATCGATTTATGGGCTACGACAAACATCTCGACAGTGGTATGCTAAACTTACAACTGCTTTGAATTTTAAGGGATTCACTCACTCATTAAATGACTATTCCTTGTTCTTTAAAAAGTTAGATTCTTCCATTTCTATAGTGGCTGTCTATGTGGATGACATACTCTTGACAGGGAATGACAATGCAGAATTACATGCGTTGAAAGAATTTATCAATCAAGAATTTAAAATAAAAGATCTTGGGGACTTACATTTTTTTCTAGGAATGAAAGTTATCCGAGAAACAAATGGACTCATACTTTCTCAACGCAAATTTACTTTAGACCTTCTCCAAGAATTTGACTCCCTCCATTTGTCACCTGTTTCTTCTCTACTCGATTCATCTACTCGTTTGTCTACTCACACAGGGGAACGAATAAAGGATCCCACCTTGTATCGCCATCTCCTTGGAAAACATAACTACCTCACTTACACCCGACCAGATTTATCCTTCACTGTCTAGCACCTCAGCCAGTAAATGAAGGACCCACGAAAGCTAGACCTAGATGCAACATTCAGTGTGCTTCGCTATCTGCTCAAAGACACTGTGCTTGGGCTTTTTATGTCTTCTTCCTCCTCATTCAAGCTCCTAGCTTTTTGTGACTCCGATTGGGCCACCTGCCCGGACTCGAGGAAGTCGGTGAGTGGTTTTTAAATTTCCCTTAGTACCTCTCCGATTTCTTGGAAATCCAAGAAGCAAACTTCCATCTCACTCACTTCGGCCGAGGCAGTATACAGATCTATGCGTCGAGTGATTGCAGAGCTTACATGGTTGGTCTGACATTTTGAGGATTTGTCAATTCCCATTTCTCTTCCAGTCACTCTTCACTCTGACAGCCAAGCAGTGATTCATATAGCAAAAAACCCCGATTTTCTCGAACAGACGAAGCACGTTGAAATCGCCTGTCATTTTGTGTGCGAACAATACCTAGCTGGACTGATTTCGTTATCATTTGTTTGATCTTCTACCCAATTGGCAGATCTCTTCACAAAACCACTCACAAGACCTCTTCATCGTGATCGTTTGGGCAAGTTGGGTGTGCTTTCTACCCCTCTAACTTGAGGGGGGTATTGGAGCCGATGAAGCTGCGATGAAGATGAACATATCTGATTAACAGATCTGTATACTTAACATATGAGGCCAATCGGATTTGGGCCTGACTTTGGGTCCTCAATGCATTTTTGCATTGGGCCTACTTGCCCACGGCCTACTTCTGGGCCTGCCCTTTCCAGATATGTTATTCACATAGTGCATAACACATGTGAATATGTATTTTAATTATGGGAAGAAAAGAGAAGGTAACAGAAATACAAACAAGATAAATACAAGGAATGGCATTATTAAGCCGGCATCCTCATCCACAAAAGCATCATCCTTAATAATGATGGTATCTAAGGCAGCAATACCGTAATAGTCATCACCCAACTCCTTTGCCTTCTTGTTCGGACAGTTCCAATGATGGTTTTTGCTAGATTCACTCTCTACTAGACTAGAAGTTGTAGTAATATCTCCAATACTATTGGGCGAAATGGGAAGATGAGTTTTCTCATCACAAAGTGGCACAAGGCTGGGCGCTCACTGCCCTTGTTTGACGAAACTAACGTGCTCCTTCCTTTTGCAAGTGTGAGACTGAATTTTTTTTGGGGGGGGGGGGGGGGTTCATCTACATCCTTCATGGCTTTGGACTTGGAAAGGGTCTGAGCTGCTTGCAGAAGATCATTTGACTTCGTCTCGGACTTAGAAGAAGAAGGTAGCTTTATCTTCAGTCGACTCGGGACACCTTTGGATCGCACATGCACCTGATCTTGCCTTGTACTTTTCAAAACAATATGAGGGATTATTTTTGAAGGATCTAGTCAACTTATTGGCCACTAGTATGCATACTCATGAGTCATTAAGGCATATCATCTACTGGATGTAGTGGCACAATGAATTTCGAGGAGGTGCCAAGATGTGTGGATGAATCCCAAAGTTGCACTAGTGCTTGCAGCGTACCATCATAGGGTTGCTCCATAAGATCTCCAGGGATATCTTGGCAAAAACCAAACTTCCTACTAAACCTATGAGGGTTGTAGGATTACACGATAAAAGTAGCATCATGCCTAAGGGTGAGATAGCTAGAGCGAAGAGATATAAAAAATTCACAGAATGAGTCTGAAAGTTTGCCATTGTCCGTAAAGTGTAACTCTTTGCCTCGCAGCAATGCCAAATGGTAGAGTTGACGGGCATCATCACATTGGAACAACCTTCGAGCATCAGAAAGATTGAAACATTTGACCATCTTCTTGCCTGAAATTTTGCATAAGGGTAAACTTCTGTGTGTGTGATTAACACAGTGATAGGTCTCAAAATACTCTCCCATCCAGCCATACACATAGTGTATGGGTAACATTACATAGCTTGCAACCAGGTCTGGAAGTGGAGATCTCCCTCAAGACACGATATATGCTCGCGAGTACCGGGACGGCCAAAGAAAATTTTACACCATGAGCCATTAAGCTTGCAACTTTGAAAATACTAGCACGAACGCGGTCAACCTTCTTATTTGTAAGCACAAACTTGCAAAGCAAGCATACAAGGAAAGACACCAAGTTAGTCTTATTTATTAGAGACTACTCCACACCTAGCTCAATGAAGGGGCATTCTCCTCGTCTGTTCGCGGTAGGAAGGTTTTGTCTATATATCCGGAAGGATTATGATTCTTCCTTGGATTGGTGGTCCACACCTATGACGCCTTTTGCAGAGGCTCAACATACAGCTTCCTCTCCCTTTTTTTTAGTCGGATCTTCAGGAATTATGAAGTGATGAGCTTGGAGATGACATTATTGAGGGTTGCTTTGCAAGCATAGATGATCTTGGTATGACCTCAAAGAGCTCCCACAACTCGCCTAATGGTTCTAAGGATCATGTTATGGGTGGATCCTCTTCGGTGGAGTTAATTCCACCAAGAGAGCCATATTCTTCTTCTCCAGGTAATTGAAAGCTTATCCTACCAGCTGTGACGAGTGAAGCTGTGGCTGCTACAACTGAAGTTATGCACCCGAAGTCGTTCAGGCCTTCCTCATGGCCATTGCAGCTTTATTCTTCAAGCAAAGAGCCGCATGGGACTATTCTTCGTGCCAAACCAACTTTTGTTTCTGTGATGTGGCATGGATTGTGCGAGTAGATTAAAGAGTTCTTTGTTGATTCCACGGATAACTTTATGACGTTGGATGAAAGTATCATTTTGACTCTTACGGAAATACGAAGAGAGAATATCATTGATATTTTCACTTTGAAGGATCTTGTTGAGGCCTTCTTTAAGACTTATGCAGAGTATGATGCTTTAAGATTGTCCAACACGAGTAAAGAATTACACCAAGAGTCACTCTCTAATGCATAACAATGCCTCGATGATGCGAAGCTGGAATATAGGAAGGCAAATGAGTCCGCTGAAAAACTTTAAGTGGCTCTTGCGAATGTCGAGACACAATTAGCATCCTTGACCTCTAAAAAGAAGAAGATCGTCGTGCTCCTGGATAAACAACAAGAGAAGATGTCCGAAAGTCAAAAGAAAATCACCGTTATCGAAGGCGAGATTTATTCCATTTAGGCGAATTCCCCGTTGTCAGATGATGAGGCAGAGAAGTTGTCCCTCCTGAAAGATGCAGTTAAGACGAGTATCCAACAAATCCTTAGCTTCAAACCTTTTCCATAGTTTTAGATTATTAGTTTTTTCGATTAGGATTCTATGCCTCTTTTTTGTTTTCCTTTTTCATTTAGACGTATCTCATGTATTGATATTTCTTACTTAGAACAATTAAAGTATTATCTTTTTTACACTATCTCTCTTTGAGATTTGAATTTCTTGAGAATTATGTCCCATATGAATGATATAGTTGTATTGTGGTTCAATCTACATGAGCCAAACTTGGTGCAAAATGCCCTGGAGAAGTCTATTTCTAAAAAATGTACGATGCTCAGTTTCTTTGCTTGGTCAATTTTTTTTCTTTTGAGGTGTATTTGCTGCCTGGAGTTGCTCGCCTCTATACTTTTTGGTTACTTCTCCAAGATGCTACCAAGGAAGGTTTTTGAACGACCAAAGCTGCTTCTCTATTAGTGCTTCTCAGATTCCTTACTCTATTGAGAGAGATCATTGGTTATACTTTCTTCTTTGTGGTGTCGTAACAGATGAGCTCGTGCTTACCGGTTGTTGGAGTCAGGCCGAATGAAATTCTACTGCACTTTTAATGTCGCAATGCTTGAGTTCAACCAGCTAAGTTCGCAGCATAACGATAGGCTATTTCTCCGATAGTGTTCAAAGTCGCTGCACTGCTTTAATTATGCTTCTCAAAAAAAGTTTTGTTTTTGGGTTCAGTTTCCACTGCGTTGGAAAGCTGATTTTCTTTATTTTAGTTGTAGCCATCTATCCATGGAAGCTTCAGTCGAATGACTATTCCCAAATGTGAACCATGGACTCCATTCAGTGACAAATATATTTGGGTGACTCCTTACCGGATGCATGTTGTTTACCCGAAAATTGGATAGAGTTGAATTTGTATGTAGTTCTAAGGGTATGTAGTATAACTTGACACAAATCGTAAAGAGAAATAGAAATATCCAATCTTGACTATAAAGAATGAAAGATAAACACAGTTGAAAAGAGGAAAATGATTAAGCAAAATAAGATGAAGTAATAGAGCTCAAAGGGTTAATCTTTCAATATGAGAAATAGTACTTTTGTTACAATGTGTGAATGTCTTGATGCCCATACAAAAACAATAATCATCCCTTTTATAATGGATGGATCCTATAATAATAATAATAAAAAATACATAGTGGGGAACCCATGATGAATCAATTTTTCCCTAATTCCCACCAGGATTCTCTCCCCTACTGTGGCTGCAACGACTTTTGTCTATGAGCTCGATATTGATTCGAGCTCAGTATTGACTCGAGTTCTCGATCTTGACTCGGAGCTCGATTCTGACTCGGAGCCCGATATTGATTTGGGGTCGGGGTCGAGGTCGGTGTCGGTTGGTCTCTGACTCATAAGCTCGATAATTTTGCTTTGCCTCATAGTTCGATTTGGATTCGAGCCCGATAATGATATCGAGCTTGACGTTGATCGGTCCTAGAACTCGAAGCTTGATGACCTGACTTCGGACCTCAACCTGATATTACGAAGATGCTCTTCGACCAATGTATTACCATCTCTACCAGTTCGTACGAAGGACTAATTGGTTTTGGCCTTATACAAATAGTCCCCTCATTTCTCGGGAAGGATGTAACGAGAAACGATATGATTTTCCAACGGTACGATTAGATATATACTGACGTTCGCATCGAGTTCGATCATGACATAAGTGATAGTTGTCCCGTTGATTTAGTTTACCGAGACATTTAATGCATGTCAGTTAGCGGTCGGCCACTAGAACCACCGAACCGTTGCCGTGAGCCTATAAATACCTGCTCCTTCATTAAATCAAACTTTACTTTTGCTCTAATCAAACCTCTAAGTCTTCTCACTCTTTTCATCGCCGCCTGTAGAGCCATCTTCATTAGCATTGAAACCACCAGTTATCCATCTTTCTTTGCTCTTCTTTACTTATACAAATGGCGAAAACCTCAAAGATCATACCGCAGAAGGAGAAATCTTCTTGCTCCTCTTCCCAGCCGTCCGGCGGCAAGGCGCCAGTGGAGCCGCTTCCCCACGAGTATGTTCCCGGCCCGTGTACTATAAAGTCTAATTTCAAGGTAAAAAACCCTTCATTGATCCTGAGCCGATGTGAGTATGTGTCGATGTACATGTGCTCGATAAAAACGAGCCACCTCGAGGGCGTGAGGAGGGACTGCAACTGGGGTCCCGAGGTCGTGGTGCAAATTCCTGCTCCCGAAGAGAGCATCACCGCTTATGCGGAGGGGTTCTTAAGTGTTTACACTTACCCCTTCACATTGGGTCCCCTCGACCTAGTGATTATTGATATTTGTAAAAGATATCAGGTCACCCTCGGCCAAATCCACCCTTCTCTATGGCGCATAGTAATCATGCTGCGCTTCTTCTCTAGCAAGGCCGAGGGGCTAGAGTTTACTCTAAATCACCTCATGCGGTTGTACCGGCCTCGAATCTATCGAGGACTAATCAGGCTCCAACGTCGGGCAACGAAGGCCTTGATCTCGACCATCGACGAGGACAAGGATCAGGGTTGGATGGGCTATTTTATACGGGTGAGGACCCGTGACATTATCCAAGAAGAGAAGATGTCGTTCCCTGAGGAGTGGAACTTCGACGGTAAGTGATCTTTTAAACTTTATTCTTCGTACCTTCTTCGACTTCACCTGATATCCTCTTTCGATATGCAGCTGTTCCTTGGATGCCTCAAGTGGTACCTGACCTCGAAGATTAGGTTCAGAAGTTAGCCTCGACATCCACTTATGCCGAACGCGCATGGCGTGATTTGGCAAAAGGTAGATGGGAGGCCAAGAATCACGGTAAGGGCCTCCTTTTTCATGTTTTTGAAACACTTTTTATACTTCATTCGTCACTAATTTTCTTTCATGCAGGACTGACCAAGGATTCTATTTTGAGGCCTTTAAGTGGTGAGGAAGAAACCAAGTCCCCGGTTCTGAAGCTGGGGGAAGACAAGAAGAGGAAAACTGCCTCGCAGTCCGAGGACCCCAAGCCCAAACCTAGAAGGGTGAAGAGAAAAGCCATCGCTCTCACGATGGACTCGGTCCAAAGACTGAGAGACGAAGAAGAGGAAGAAGAGGAAAATGCCTCGGCACTGACGGTCTGACCTAGGAAAGCCGTCAAGGTCACCAAACCTTCTGAGCTGACGGCGGCTGCTAAAATCAAGCCTCGTGTCGGGTAGGCTTCCAAAATGAAATCGGGTGAGGGTCCCGAATTATCAGAGGTCGAGATCGTTTATCGGCCATCTACGGCTACACCTGACGGGGCCGGTTCTGAAAACCCTAAGGTTGATCAGAGCGTCCCGAGCGACTTGCTCAGGACCCTGACAGCAGGTCAATTCCCTTCTCTTCTGACCTTTTCTGAGGAGGCATTAAGGGAAGCTCGAGAATTGAAGACCCCTGATATAGGCGGAGGCTCTAGTGTAGGGGATCCCTTTTGGCCCAACGTCTCTTATCTCGGGTAATAATTTGTTTACTACAATTCTTTTCTTTACTCTCTTCTAAATCTGACTTGCATTTTCCTTTTTTTGTGTAGGCCCTTGCCAAGTTTCGAGCTAATCTCAGCCAGTGTGAAATTGAGCTCCAAAAGGTCTCGGAGGAGAGGAACGCTCTGAAGCTTCTTTGCGGCCAGAAAGACGAGACTATAAAGGACCTTCAAGCGGATTTGGCCAAGGTTCATGAGGAAGAGGCCAAGATAGATAAGTAGGTGAGCATCCTTTTGATAGAGTATAGACTAGACCCAACTGTGGAGGTTAAAACTTCGTTATCTCAGCTGCAACAAAAGGTTGAAAGGATCGGGTTGTTTTGGGGAGAAGTCGATCAGGTCAAGGTCGAGTGTGATCGGTGGAAGGCGACTATGGATCGCCTGGATGCAGAAAAAGAATCTAACCTGGCCAAACTATTATCGGCTGAGGTTCAACTTCGGGGCATCAAACAGAAAAGTTCAGCCTAAGCCAAGAGGATCGAGGAGCTCAAAACTAGGCTAGCTAAGGCCAAAGCGGATATCGAGAAGACAAAATTCATGGCGGACAAGTCCATTGCTATGTACTG
The DNA here is from genome assembly GCF_000715075.1 of Nicotiana tabacum. Taxonomy (NCBI): domain Eukaryota; kingdom Viridiplantae; phylum Streptophyta; class Magnoliopsida; order Solanales; family Solanaceae; genus Nicotiana; species Nicotiana tabacum. The sequence goes on from NC_134083.1 coordinate 115,521,903, forward strand.
GCCGATGCTGAGGCTGCTCAAATGCAGCTAAGGGAGGCTTCTGACCGAGAGCAATGGATCATAGACTCGGCAAAATGCCAATCCCGGAGGGAAACCCTCGAGGAATCCACACTCGAGGTTTTGACCTCTCCGAGGAGATAGCCCGAGCCAAGGTGCTTGAGGCTGAATACAGGAAGCTTGCCTCCTTCGATGATGAAGAAGATGATGAAGAAGGCAATCGAGGCGGATCTGATGAGGGGCCTGAAGGAGAAGTTGCTCCCAAAAAAGAGGTCAAAACCGGCCGTAGTTAGGAGTTAGTTTCCCTTTTTGTAAGGCCTTAATCGGTCTCTTGTACATAACCCTTTTTACCAATATATAATAGAAAAACTTCTTTTGAATGCCTTCTAAGTTTTATGTTCAAACGTGTTTTGTACTGTTGCCTTGTGAAAATTTTGTTGTTGCAGCCTCTGTAATCGAGCGAATACTAGTTCGAACTTAGAACAAAAACCCTTAGGTTTTTTAGACACACAAGGGTGAGTCCCCGAGTTCAATAATATGTTCGAGATTTTGGATAGCTTGATCGACGCCATGACTACACTATTTTTATAACTAAGTTCGAGTATGTTACGAACTTAGAATAGAATAAACCCTTAGGTGTATATCAAATAATGGGTAATTTTTGAATCTTGCAGTAACATACCCCTTAAGGTTTTATGGCGGATCCTTGAGCTAAGTTCAATCCATCGTTATTTGAACTCGGAATAGTGGAACCCTTAGGTCTGAGTTGAGTGAGAACAGAGTCTCGAACTCTAAACGTATTGGTCCTTAGGCTTAATAGTTGAGTGAATGTTTGCTCGAACTTTAAGTAAAGTAGCCATTAGGCTTAATAGTTGAGTGAGTGATTGCTCGAACTCGAACTCGAACTCGAACTCGAAGTATTGTAGCCCGTAGGCTTTATGGTCGAGTGAGTGATTGCTCGAACTCAAAGTAAGATAGCCCTTAGGCTTAATAGTCGAGTGGGTGATTGCTCGAACTCGAACTCAAAGTATTGAAGCCCGTAGGCTTTATGGTCGAGTGAGTGATTGCTCGAACTCGAAGTAAGATAGCCCTTAGGCTTAATAGTCGAGTGAGTGATTGCTCGAGCTCGAACTCGAACTCGAAGTATTGTAACCCGTAGGCTTTATGGTTGAGTGCGTGATTGCTCGAACTCGAAGTAAGATAGCCCTTAGGCTTAATAGTTGAGTGAGTGATTGCTCAAACTCAAACTCGAAGTATTGTAGCCTATAGGCTTTATGGTCGAGTGAGTGATTACTCGAACTCGAAGTAAGATAGCCCTTAGGCTTAATAGTCGAGTGAGTGATTTCTCGAACTCAAACTCGAAGAATTGTAGCCCGTAGGCTTTATGGTGTACGTTTTTCAAAACTCCTTCGATAGTGGTCGGCCCTTAAGCCTGTTTGAATCATGAAGTAGAACGAACTTTTCAAAATATGAGATATCGGTAAATAAGAAGTTTTTCTTTATAAGTCATTATACATGTGTTCGTATTTTGCGCCAGGGCTCGAGCAAAACTATGTGGGCATGGTTCGTTTTGACCATTTGGCCCTTACACGTTTCCCTATCGAGACCCTGTTTGACATGAATTTGATATGAAATAACTTTCGTGTACCGAACTCGATTTATTCGATGGTAAAGCCCCCTAGTATTCGAGGTTGATTGTAAAGAGGCGTCAGATATTGTTGAATTGTACCAAGTTAGCACAATCAATGGGTGCCTCATTAAAAACCTTGCTGAAAAACCCATTTGGGACAAAAATCGGTCTAAGGGAAAAAGAGTACAACGCGTGCTTTCAGACCTAAGGCTTCGTGTCGAATAATCCATCTCTGATCCTAGTCGTACCTCTGCAATGGTTAGTTTCGAAATATAAACGAGTCATGGGAGGGTCGTACCTTAGAAGTAGTACAGTTTTAGGTGCGACACGTTCCAATTTCTTTGTAGTTGTTCACCGTTTATGACACCGAGCCTGTAGGATCCTTTACCGACGATTTTGAATACCTGATACAGTCCTTCCCAGTTCTAACCCAATTGATGGATTTCGGGTGTTGATGGTGACTTTCCTTAGCACTAAGTCCCTGATTTTGAAATGGCGAAGATTGGTTCTTCGATTATAGTATCTTTCGATCCGCTATTTTTGGGCGGTCAATCGGACGAGAGCGGCCTCTTGTTTTTCATCCAATAATTCGAGGCTAGTATTCATAGCCTCGTGATTTGACTCTTCTTTTGTGTATCGAAGCCTGGCACTGGGTTCCCCGACTTCGACTGGGATTAAGGCTTCAGAGCCATACACTAAGGAGAATGGGGTTGCCCCCGTACTGGACTTCGATGTTGTTCGATATGCCCAAAGGACTTCAGGTAGAATTTCTCTCCATTTCCCCTTGGCGTTGTTCAACCTTTTCTTTAGGTTTTGAATGATAGTTTTGTTTGTCGATTCGTCCTGTCCTTTCCCACTAGGGTGATACGGTGTCGATAATATCCTTTTTATTTTGTGACCTTCGAGGAATTTCGTTACTTTGTTGCCGATAAATTATTTTCCATTGTCACACACTATTTCAGCGGGTATCCCAAATCGACATACGATGTGATCCCAGATGAAGTCTATAACTTTTTTCTCTCTCACTTTCTCGAAAGCCTGTGCTTCAACCCATTTAGAGAAATAGTCAGTCATAAATAAAATGAACTTAGCTTTACCTGGGGCCGTTGGCAGAGGGCCGACGATATCCATCCCCCACTTCATGAATGGCCATAGGGATAGGACTGAATGAAGTTCTTCTCCGGGCTGATGGATCATCGGTGCAAACCTTTGACATTTATCACATTTTCGAACAAACTCCTTAGTGTCCTTTTCCATGCTATCCCAATAGTATCTTGCCCTAATGATTTTGTGAATCAATGATTCGGCGCCGGAGTGGTTCCCACAAGTGCCTTCATGGATCTCTCATAAAACATAATCAGTGTCTCCTGGTCCTAAGCATACTACCAATGGTCCATCGAATGTCCTTCTGTATAATGTTCCATTTTCAGCCAATGTGAATCGAGCAGCTTTGGTTTGTAGGGCCCTCGATTCTTTAGGGTTCGATGGGAGTTTTCCGTTCTTCAAGTATTCAATATACTTATTCCTCCAATCCCAGGTTAAGCTTGTAGAATTTATCTCAGTATGATCCTCCTCGATTACGGATCCCGAGAGTTGAACGACAGTCCCCGAGTCGATCTCATCTACCTCGACCGATGACCCCAAATTTGCGAGTGTATCGGCCTCACTGTTTTATTCTCGAGGCACATGTTGTAAAGTCCATTCCTTGAAACGGTGCAAAGTTACCTGTAGTTTGTCCAAATACCTTTGCATTCTATCCTCTCAAACTTCGAAGGTTTTGTTTACTTGGTTCACCACTAGTAAAGAGTCATATTTGGCTTCAATGACTTTTGCTCCCAAGCTTTTAGCTAGCTCGAGACCTATAATCATGGCCTCGTACTCGGCCTCATTGTTAGTCAACCTAGAAGTTTTGATAGATTGCCTAATAGTGCCACCCATGGGGGGTTTCAAAACGATGCCAAGCCCGGACCCCTTCACATTCGAAGCACCATTTGTAAAGAGGGTCCAAACCCCCGATGATGTAACTGATTTTAACAAGAGTTCTTTTTCAACTTCGGGTACGAGGGTTGGCGTGAAATCAGCCACGAAGTCTGCTAAAATTTAAGACTTGATGGCCGTACGGGGTTGATATTTGATATCGTACCCACTAAGTTCGACGACCCATTTGGCCAATCGGCCCGATAGTTCGGGCTTGTACAAAATATTACGAAGTGGGTAAGTGGTTAACACGCGTATGGGGTGACATTGAAAGTATGGTCTTAACTTTCTAGAGGCGCTTATCAGTGCAAGTGCCAATTTCTCTAGGTGTGGATATCTAGTTTCTGCTTCTCCTAAGGTTCGACTTACATAATAAATAGGAAATTGCGTATCTTGCTCTTCTCGAACTAGGACGCCACTTACCGCGATTTTCGATACTGCCAAACATAAGTAAATTTTCTCATTTGCCTTCGGAGTGTGAAGCAGTGGTGGGCTCGAGAGGTATCGCTTCAATTCTTCTAATGCCTGTTGGCATTCCGGGGTCCATGCGAAATCGTTCTTCTTTTTGAGTAGAGAGAAAAATTTGTGGCTTCGATCCGACGACCTCGAAATGAATCAGCCTAAGGCATCTATCCATCCAGTTAGCTTCTGCATGGCTTTTACACTATCCACGACGGTGATGTCTTCGATGGCCTTGATTTTATCCGGGTTGATCTCGATCCCCCGATTCGATACCATGAAGCCAAGGAACTTGCCTGAACCAACCCCGAAAGCACATTTCTCGGGGTTGAGCTTCATGTTGTATTTCCTTAAAATCTCGAACGTCTCCTGCAAATGAGTCAAATGGTCCTCTGCGCGTAGGGACTTAACTAGCATGTCATCAATATAAACTTCTATTGACTTACCTATTTTTTCTTCGAATATTTTATTTACTAGGCATTGGTAAGTAGCTCCTGCATTCTTTAGCCCAAAGGGCATTACATTATAACAATATGTTCCATACTTGGTGATAAATGAAGTCTTTTCTCGATCCTACAGGTTCATTTGGATTTGATTGTACCCGGAATAGGCATCGAGAAAAGTAAAGATCTCGTGGCCGGCCGTGGCATCGATCATGCGATCGATGTTAGGCAGTGGAAAAGAATCTTTGGGGCACGCTTTGTTTAAATCCTTATAATCTACACACATTCTAAGTTTGTTCCCTTTTTTAGGGACTACAACTACATTGGCTAACAATTCAGGATATTTCACCTCCTGAATCGACCCTATTTTGAGAAGTTTAGTTATCTCGTCCTTTACAAATGCGTGCTTTACCTCGGACTGAGGTCTTCTTTTTTGCTTCACCGGTTTGAACCTAGGGTCCAGGCTTAGCCGATGCATTGTTATCGATGGTGGGATCCCTGTCATGTCTAAATGGGACCAAGCAAAACAATCTATGTTATTAATAAGAAATTGAATAAGTTTTTTCCTGAGTTCGGGAGTCAATGCCGTTCCCAGGTATACCTTTCTCTTGGGTAGATACTCGATCAATATAACCTGTTCCAGCTCTTCGACCGTTGATTTGGTGGCGTCAGAATCTTCGGGGATGATAAAAGTTCGAGGGGTCATAAAATCCTCCTCCTCTTCTTCTATCTCCTGCTTCACCTATTTGGTCGAGGCTGGCGGTTGTGATTGCTATTTGATTTATCATTTACCTTTGATGCTCGACCTTTTCGAGGTTGGTAGTGTCGATATCGGTGTCACTTCATCGACTGCAAATATTTCCTTCGCAGTATGTTGCTCCCCGTATACTGTTTTTACACCGTCCGACGTTAGGAATTTCATCACTTGGTGGAGAATCGAAGGTACTGCCCTCATATTGTGGATCCAAGGCCTTTCGAGTAGGGCATTGTATCTCATGTTGCCCTCGATTAAGTGGAACTTGGTATTTTGGATGATCCCAGCCACGTTTACCAGTAGAATAATCTCCCCTTTAGTTGTTTCACTGGCCATATTGAAGCCATTTAAGACCCGAGCTGCGACATGACTTGATTTTGCAGACCGAGCTGCGACACGACCCTCGATCGGATGATATTCGCAGAGCTACCTGGATCCACTAAAACACGCTTAACTTGAACTTTATTTAATAAGATAGAAATTACCAGAGCATCATTGTAGGGCTGAGAAATGCCTTTGGCTTCTTCGTTATTGAATGATAAAGTGCCTTCGGGCACATAATCTCGGGTTCATTTTTCTCTAGTGATTGGTATCTTTGTGCGTTTGAGTATGGGTCCCTGTGGAGTGTCGACCCCACCGACGATCATATGAATGATATGTTGGGGTTCCTCCTGTTCATTTTTTCTGTTGGCGTCTCTCTCTCTGAAATGATTCTTGGCTCAATCGCTGAGGAACTCTCAAAGGTGGCCCCCATTGAATAGACGGGCTACCTCCTCCCTTTATTGTCTGCAATCCTCGATCTTGTGGCCATGTGTGCCATGATATTTGCACATTGAATTTGGGTTTCTTTGGGAAGGATCGGTTTGCATGGGTCTGGGCCACCTAGTATCTTTGATCCTTCCAATTGCCAATACAATGCCTGATGCATCGATGCTAAAGTTATATTCCAATAACCGAGGTGCCTCTATAGGATCAGCATATTTGTCGAAACCACTTTTGCTCATAAGTCCCCGAGAATTCTGTCCTCGATCACTTCTTCGATTGTTCCAGGCGGAATTGTGTCCCGAACCATTGTTCCTTCGATTTGCGGTGTATGGTTGATATCGGTCTCTGTTCGACCTTGACTCTCTGTCGATGTCCCTCTGGTTTTTAATAGTTGACCTGTTTGGATGTACTGATCCGGAAGGAGGTCCTAATTGGTCGTCTTCGACCCTGAATTTTGACTGATATCGATTGTGCACATCTGCCCACGTTATAGTTGGATACTCGATCAAATTTTGTTTCAGTCAACGTGACGCTATCGAAATTCGCTCGTTAAACCCTTGGGTGAAAGCTTGAACGGCCTAATCGTCTGTGACCGGTGGCAATTCCATGCGTTCCATTTGAAATTGGGACACGAACTCCCTCAGCATTTCATTATCCCTTTATTTTACTTTGAAAAGGTCTGATTTCCTTGTTGCGACTTTTATGGCACCGGCGTGTGCCTTTACGAAAGAATTTGCTAACATGGCAAATGAGTCGATGGAATTCGGTGGCAGGTTGTGATACCAAATCATTGCTCCCTTCGAGAGGGTCTCTCCGATTTTATTCAACAACACAGATTCGATTTCATCATCTTCTAAATTGTTACCCTTGATGGCACATGTGTAAGAGGTGACGTGTTCGCTGGGTTCGGTCGTTCCATTATATTTGGGAATCTCGGGCATACAGAATTTTTTGGGGATTGGTTTTGGGGCTGCGCTCGAGGGAAAAGGCTTTTGCACGAATTTTTGGGAATCCAACCCTTTTATCATAGGTGGTGCCCCCGGGATCTAATCGACCCTGGAGTTATATGTTTCTACTTTTTTATTGTTTGCTTCGATCCGCTTTGTGAGCTCCTCGAGTATCTTAGCAATTTCGGGAGTAGTCCGTGATTCTTGCTCATTTGAACTTACTATGGCTAGCTCCATTTTGTGGGCAATTTCTTGAGGTGGACTGGGCTCCGGCTTGCTCGGTACCTGGGTTTGGCTCTGCAACTGAGCTATCGCTACCTGTTGGGCTTGCAACATTTCAAAAATCATACGCAAGTTGACTCCGTTTTCCTCGTTATGGGTGTCTCGAGCTGCAGATCGAGTACCACCATGAATGTTATTTCCAGGTTCAGAACATTGGTTTTCCTCAAGGGCCACATGCGAATTAACGTCTAGTGGTACTTCGACTCGAGCTTCAACGGCATCGACAAGCGGCCTTCCGGCCTTGGGCATCAAGTTGTTGTTTTCATCTTGAAGGCCAGCTTCATTGTCGATAGGTAAGGCCATTAATCGAGAGTTTATCATTGCTAATCCGAAATCAAAGACACTTTCAAAAGACAAGCGTAAAATGGTGTGTGTTGCAGATTTGTATCAAATAACCACTGTTATCCTTAGCCCTACGGTGGGCGCCAAACTGTTTACTCGAAAATCGGATAGAGTTGAATTTGTATGTAGTTCTAAGGGTATGTGGTATAACTTGACACAAATCGTAAAGAGAAATAAAAATCTCCAATCTTGACTATAAAGAATGAAAGATAAACACAATTGAAAATAGGAAAATGATTTAGCAAAATAAGATGATGTAATGGAGCTTAAAGGGTTAATCTTTCAATATGAGAAATAGTACTTTTTGTTACAATGTGTGAATGTCTTGATGCCCATACAGAAACAATAATCATCCCCTTTTATAATGGAGGGATCCTATAATAATAATAATAAAAAAAAATACATAGTAGGGAACCCATGATGAATCAGTTTTTCCCTAATTCCCGCCAGGATTCTCTCTCCTACTGCGGTTGCAACGATTTTTGTCTATGAGCTCGATATTGACTCGAGCACGGTATCGACTCGAGCTCTCGATCTTGACTCAGAGCTCTATTCCGACTCGGAGCCCGGTATTTATTCGGGGTCGGTGTCGGTCGGTCTCTGACTCATAAGCTCGATAATTTCGCTTCGCCTCATAGTTCGATTTGGATTCGAGCTCGATAATAATATCGAGCTTGATGTTGATCGGTCCTAGAACTCGAAACTTGATGACCTGACTTCGGACCTCAACCTGATATTATGAAGATGCTCTTCGACCAATGTATTACCATCTCGACTAGTTCGTACGAAGGACTAATCGGTTTTGGCCGTATACACATGTATTTTATGACTTCTAACTGGATTACTTGCTCGTATGTTTCTAGGAACTTCGCAGTGCGTCCGTTAGTATTGGAAGCCTATGCCAAGTTTAGAAAATAGTATACAGCAAAAGCTTCATGATATGATGCTGGAGATGCAGTGAAGATCACGTGCGGCAGAGTTGCTTTCTAATACAGCATGTGTCAGTCACTTCGTGCGCCTGCAGTTAAAAAAATCACATTTTAGTGTGAACAAGGCCAAATCAGAAGTCGCTTGATTGAGTAGAAACTAGACTTCAGTGGCAATGACATATCCGAATTTCATCTCGAAATTCCTTTCGCATTTATTCGAGTTAATTCTTGAAGTTGATCTCTAAGTCAGGTACATATGTTTTACAGCTTTGCGCTCTCTAGTGAAAAAATCCATATCTTAAGTTAGGAGCGCTCAAATGGTGAGACCCTTAATCCCCTAGAAACCAGGTATCAAGTGATGCAACATGTAAAAGTTTAAGATTGAATATCCTTTTGGGGAGACCAGAATTAATTTCCGAAGTTGACCTCTAGGCATGACTTGCTCATTTCGCAACTTTGGCCACTCTTGCAGAACTAGCCATAAACTGGTGTAGGCGAGTGCAACCCGAAAGCTATTTTATGCACCTGAAACCAGACTTATATCGCAGCCTCGCATCAAAATTCCTTCTGGATTGGTTGCCACAGTTTCTTGAATTTGTTCTAACTGCAGTAACTTTTCAGGTTTGCATACTTCCAGTGGAAGAAAATCATATCCCGAGCTAGGAGTGTCAGAATCATGATCCGTCTGTGCTTTTAAGAAGTAAACTCAGAGATCTACAATGCATTTGAATTTCATGACAGAACTCCTTTTGGACTGTCGACAGAAAATTCTCGAAGTCGACCTAACTGCAGTAAATTTTCATATTTGCGTACTTTCGGCGAGAAAAATTGTATCTTGAGCTAGGAGTGTCGGAATTGCAATCCATTTGCTCCGTTAGAAATAAACTCAGATACCTAAAATATATGTGAATTTCATGGCAGAACTTCTTTCGGGCTGTTAACAGAAAATTCTCGAAATTGGCCTAACTGCAATAAATTTGCAGATTCGCGTACTTTCGGCGAAATAAATCTTATCTCGAGCTAGGAGTGTCGAAATTGTAATTCGTTTACTCCGTTAGAAAGTAACTCAGAGACCTGAAATATATGTGAATTTCATGATAGAACTCCTTTCGGACTGTCAACAGAAAATTCTCGAAGTCGACCTAAGCGCAGTGAACCTTCAGATTCGCATGCATATAGAAATTTCTGAGGCATAACACCTTCTGGATCCGTCAAAGTTCCCCATCATGCATTGATCGACCCTCTAGAACTCAAACTACAACTTCCATAATTATGCCATATGATGGAGCCACAATTCACGTTGGATTCAATGACGCAAAACTTTTGTGGTAGCATCATCTTCGGAAGAAATGAGGCAATTCTTTGCGTCAATTGCTTTTATGACTTAGATGATGTGTGAATATTTTTATCCTCTTTTTTTTTGACATTGATGTATCGGACCTTTGTAATATTGAATAAATTAAATACCTTTCTCGGTTTGATGTAGGTTGCCTTATTTCTTTCTACAATGTACGCCTTTGATTTCAAGACACCAATGTGCTGATCTCAATTTTAATATTTGATATTCACATCATGTCATGCCCTTTTTTTAAACTCACGCGACTGAACTTAGAATAAGACTCTAAGCTGCCTACGTACCTCGGTGAAGAGGATCAAGCCATAACGTAGTTCAAAGCCAATATTTTTTTTACTCATGCGACTAAACTTAGAACAAGACTCTAAGCTGCCTACGTACCTCGGTGAAGAGGATCAAGTCATAACACAGTTCAAAAAGATAAGTTCTTTATTTCTTTTTGCCCTAGGCCGCCTCTCACGGGGTTTTCAACCTAGCGGACTTTTTTTTGTCCTAACTTTTGCCTAGGCCACCTCATTCGAGGTTTTCAACTTATCAAACTTTTTTGTGTGGGCCATACATAGTTTAGACTCATGCGGGCCAGGAGTTTAGCAACATGCAGTTTAGGCTCGTACGCCAAGGAGAGTATTTTCCTTAAAGATAATACTTCTTCAAGAATCTTCTATTGATGGGACCGATCCACAAACCATCCGCATCTACAAGCTTGTAAGCACCACCTGAATAGGCTTCTTGCACCATATATGGCCCATCCTGCTTTGTGGTGAAATTGCTTTTCAACTTATGAGAAATGATAATGGGCCTTCTTACTGCAAGGACTTGATCACCGACTTGGAAAGACCTTAGGCGAACCTTTTTATTTAAAGCACGAGAAAGATGAGCTTGATAGTATTCGAGACTTTGTTGAGCTTCTAACATTTTCTCGTCAAGGGCCTATAGTTCTTCAAGGCATAAACGAGTGTTTTCTTCTTCAGTAAGCCCTTCATGGATAGCGAGCCGCAAGGATGATATTTGACGCTCAAGAGGAAGAACTGTTTCGACTGCATAAACAAGAGAATAATGAGTAGCTTGTGTTGGCGTGCGATGATTCTTCCGATATGCCCACAAAGCTTCTTCCATTCTGTCATGCCAATCTTTTTAAGATTTGGAGACGACCTTCTTTAACAAGTTTAATAGTGTCTTGTTAAATGCTTCGGCTAGTCCATTTGCAGCAGCATAATACATTGACGAATTACGTTTCTTGAATCCAAAGAGGTCGTATATCTTGGTCATCAATTTGTTATCGAACGACTTGCTAATATCTGTTATGATATAACTAGGAATACCGAAATGATAGATGATGTTCACTCTAATGAAGTTTGCAACATTCTCCTTCTTTACTTCTTTGAGGGAGACAACCTCCGCCCATTTCGAGAAGTATTCAGTTATAGCTAAGATATATAAATGGCCACCAGAAGATTTCGATAGCGGTCCAACAACATCTAATCTTCAAGCATCAAATAGCCAAGATGCTACAGTTGGATGTAATACTTCAAGAGGCTAGTGTATAAAATTTTCATGAAGTTAGCATGCTTTCCATCTTCGAACATAGTCCAGGTAATATTTGATCATCATTGGCCAATAATACCCCATTCTTTTTATGTAAAAATGTAGCTTCGACCCAGATTGATATGATCCACAAACTCCAGAATGTGCCTTTTGCATAGCTTGAGTCATTTCATCTTCCCCTAAACAACGCAAGAGAACTCCCTCGAGTGATCTTCGATACAAAGTATCTTTGTAGTAAAGGAAGCGAGGGGCACTACGACAGATTTAAGTCTTTCTCCTTGGATCTTGTAGAAGTATCTCATAGCATAAGTAGTCGATCGTGTCTTATCGCCAATCAACCTTCTCAGCTTTAGAAACGGCTACAAGACACTCAAGCTTGCTTTCTTCCTCCTCATCCCCATCTGGTGGTACTATCTATTTTTGGCAGATAGTGATTTGCGGTTGGTCAGGCAAAGTCGATATTGAAGCTAGGGCAGCTAAAGCGTCAGCTTTCTTATTTTCCTTCCTTGGAACATGCTGAAGAGTGATATCACCAAGCCATCCAATCAACTTCTGTGCATAGTCATGATAGGGACACAATTCTAGATTTTTGACCTCATAGCTACCTAGAAATTGATTGATCACCAACTCGGAGTCTCCAAAATTATGTAATTGGAGTTGTTTCATATCAACAATCATTTTAAGCCCAAGTATGAGTGCTTGATATTCTAAAGCATTATTGGAGCAACATTACATTAAAGTAAAATAATATGGCAGGACCCCTTCTAGGGAAGTGGTGAACACTACACCCACACCAGCTCCTTCGCAATGTGCGGCGCCATCATAATACATCTTCCAAGGAGGTTGATCTTCGACGACCATTGCATCATTGTCGGGTAGCTCATCAGTTAGCTCCCAATCGTATGGTATTGGATAATCAGCTAAGAAGTGTGCCAATACTTGCCCTTTCACATCTTTCTGAGGCACGTACACGATCTCAGATTATTGAAATTGGAGGTACCACCTTGCTAGTCGGCCACTAAGGATAGGTTTTGACATCACAAACTTGATGGGATTTGCTTTGGAAATAAGACGGACAACATGAGCTTGAAAGTAGTGTTTCAACTTCTGAATTGAGAAGACTAGGGCCAAACATAGCTTCTCGATAGGTAAATACTACAACTTGTTTGGCGTCATCATTCTACTCAAGTAGTAAAGGGAATTTTCTTTCCTTTCACTATTCTCTTGGGCTAAGAGTGCTCTAACTGATCTTTCTTGTGCTGTTATATATAGTATTAATGGCTTCCCGGGCATGAAAGCTTCCAGAACTGGAGGCCTCATCAAGTAAGATTTGATGATGTCTAATGCGCTACTACAAGCATAGTCCCACTCAAAAGGGACACCCTTCTTCATGAGACGACTGGATGGTTGACACTTTCCAGCTAAATTTGAGATTAATCTCCTAAGATATGCCAACTTCCCGTGTAGACTTTTTAATTCATGGATATTTCTTGGCTCGGGCATTTTCAGGATTGCATCACTTTGGCTTGATCAATTTCTATCCCTCATGTCGAACAACAAAGCCAAAGAATTTTCCAGAAGTAACTTCAAATACACATTTCAAAGGATTCATTCCGAGTTGATACCTCCGTAGTAGATCAAACACCATTCTCAAGTCTTGCAGGTGGTTTTTTCTCTTTATTGATTTTACCACCAAGTCATCAACATAGCATTCAATGTTTTTGTGAAGCATGCTATCGAAGATATTTTGCATAGCTCTTTGGTAAGTGGCGCCAGCATTCTTCAAGCCAAAAGGCTTTACATTATAGCAATAAATACATTTAGGTGTAAGAAATGTAGTAAGCTTTTCATCTTTAGGTGACATGCGAATCTGATTGTAGCCAGATGAACCATCCATAAAAAACATCGCCCCGTATCCAATGGTGGCGTCGATCATAAGCTCTGGAACAGGCAGCGGAAATTCATCCTTAGGGCATTCATTATTGAGATCCCTAAAGTCGACACAAACTCGAATTTTTCTATTCTTTTTTCTCACATGGACAATACTTGCAATCCATGTGGGGTACTTAACTTCACGAATGAAGCCAGCTTCAATAAGCTTGTTAACTTCAATTTTGATTAAGGGAAGCAACTCTGGCCTAAAACGTCGTTGAGCTTGGTTGATAGGACGGGCAACTTTCTTGACCGCAAGATGATGGACTGCCACTTTGCGGTCTAATCCATACATCTCTTTGTAACACCAGGCAAAGACATCCTTATACTCCTTAAGTAGCTTAACGTAAGAAACTTCTTCATCAAATACGAGAAAAACACTTACATAAGTGGACCTTGGATCATCTTCAATGCCAAGGTTGACCTCTTTCAGTGCATCGACGGTCATTTTAATCTCTTTCTCAAGTTTGGGTGGGGCATCTTCAGCGTCTTCGTCTTCTTGAGGATCACGATCATTGAAAGATATGTGGTAAAACTAGGAAACATCCTTCAATTCTTCATCAATATTTTTTGGAGATGAAGTATAACACTCATTTTGTGCACTAACATGATATGAAGATCCAACACTCTTTTCATCTTCATCACGTTCTTTGGTGTAGACCACAACATGCGACTTTACTTTTAGTACCTCTCCGCATGAAACCACAAGGTTTGTTTGTTTCCTCATCCAGGAAGGAATCAAACTTTGACAAATATTGGCGAGTCTTTGAGATTTAGACATAGAAGATGCTTTCATGCTTTTATAGTTTCTGCGCAACTTGATTTTCTTCTTCAAAGACCCTAATCTCTCAAATACGGAAGTTCTTGTAGTTGATTTTCCTAGGCGATCGAAGACAGAAGGCCTTTCATTAGAAGCAACAGATTCGTATTCCGTAGTGATGTAGTTGTTACTTGCCCTTCTTATAGAGATGCGGACTGGCGAAGGTTATTTGTATCCTAAACCCAAGTGATCGCCTTGTAATAGGTTCTGAGGGAAGCATCCCTAATTTTGATAGTTCACTAGGATTTTATCCAGCTTTTACAAGTAGTTTATAAGCATTTGGATCGAAACCTTTGTCTGTACGCTTCTCTGGGAGTGCATCATTTTGTGGCAGACTACTGGCCACAAATTTTCCATGTAATTTTGATGATACCTTTACCATGTCAATCTGCCTGATAGGAAGGGTCATTCCTCCTAATGCATTTCCTTGCAACTTAGGAGACTGTTCTTCGACTTTCTTAACCTTGTAAACATAGCGAAGTGCATGTTCTACCCTTTTGCTTGAAGATGCAATATTCATTTGAGGTACCTTATTCGTGGAGCACTTGATCTTCCTTAATGACAACTTTCATAGTTCCTACTCCAGCTCTCTTGGTGATGGGCTCAACATTCTTGGTCATTGCAATGTCATCACTTTTGACCTTTGAGACGTTGCCAACTTTGACTTCACTCAGGACATAGTTATTTAATTAGAACTTTGCATCCGCAAAGTATGACTCAGCTTCAGTGAATGGCTTGCCATCGACATCTATCTTTTTTTCGACTCTGCCTTTATGATACATCAAACATTAATAGTAGGTGGATGGGACAACCTTGTTCTCATGTATCCACGGCCTACAAAGAAATATGTTGTATGAAGTTTATGAGTAAATTACATGCATCCATGCACTTGAATGCATATCTTTGATGATGATCTCTAATTTTATAGAACATATGGCCGGCCCCCTTGATTAAATCCTTGAATCATTAAGCAGCTTTTGAAAAGTTCTTCAGTTGAAATTCTAAGTTCTTTCATTGTGCAGATAGGAAGAACATTGACTCCAGATCCATAATCTATCAAGTTTCTGTTTATCCTCTACTCAAGCACATATCCCATCATGAATAAAGGATGATTGTGCATTATTTCACCAAGTAGAATATCGTCATCGGCAAAAGTAATTTTAGCCATGCAAGCATCTACGACTTCATGAGAGGACTTTGGAAGGTCTTCTTGAGGTGGCGGACATGATAAGGTTGCATTTCTTACTTCTTGCTCATCAGTGTTACAACACAAAGCTTTGACATTGTTATGAACCAACTTGGTGCGAAACCAGCTTGGTAAATATTCTTCCAACGTCACAGGTCGACGTGCCTTCTGGTGGTGGTGCTATTCATTCTCTCCTTCTTTGAGTGGTTAATTGGATCCTTTATTTTGGATTTCCTCACCATTTTTTCCCTAGTTAGTCATTTGGACGACTCTTTTTGTGAAATTGTTTTACGATGTTTATAGCGAGTCACGAGAGTCCAAACCTCATCATCAAGTTGATCTACTTGGTATTCATATCCATTTGCGGATCCTTCATCTACTAGGACCAAATCGCTTGGCATGGGATGAGATAGTAATTCACTTACATCGACAGGTTCAAAGTCCCCAAACTTGATCTTTCTTGGAAGAAAGACACTTGGTATGTCTTTCTCTTCATGTCCCTCAGCAACATTGT
The DNA here is from genome assembly GCF_000715075.1 of Nicotiana tabacum. Classification (NCBI taxonomy): domain Eukaryota; kingdom Viridiplantae; phylum Streptophyta; class Magnoliopsida; order Solanales; family Solanaceae; genus Nicotiana; species Nicotiana tabacum. The sequence goes on from NC_134083.1 coordinate 115,537,779, forward strand.
AGGTAATGCATAGATTGAGTGTGCCAAAAGTAATGCAAACTTGGTTTGTATTTGCTTTCTCATCTTCAAGTGTGATATTTCCTTCGCGGGCTAGCTCCATAACTTTATCCTTGAAGACAAAGCACTTCTCAATAGGGTGGCCGACAAATCGATGGTATTTGCAATAATTTTATTCATCGGTTCTCCCTTCTTCATGTGGTCGTTTTATCTCTGGCAACTCCAAAGGTTTTAGCGCAATGAGTTCATCAAAGATTGTGGGAACATCAGAATCAAGGAATGGGTACACTTTCTCTTGCATTTCCTTCAGGGTTTTATTTTTCGATTTCCCTTATCCTATAGAGAAGTCATCTTCACACTTTGCTTCTTGCTTACCTTAGTAGTGAAATTTAGATGAGAAGCATTGACATTCATGGATTCTTTGCTTTCAGCCTTGGGCAAAACCTTCCCCACATTCTTGATGTCTTGCTTGTCTCTGCCTTTGCAAGGTTCTTGGACAGGCGGCCCTTCACTCCCAACTGTAGCCATGCTTAACTCCATATCATGAGCACAAGTGGCTAGTTCTTCGAAAGTCTAAGGCTTTATGCCTTGCAAGATGCAACAAAGACCCCAATGCATACCTTGAATGCACATCTCAATCCTGGAGGCTTCACTAAGCCTATCTTTACAGTTGAGACTTGCATGCCTCCATCGATTAATGAAGTCAATAATTGGCTCTCCATTTTGTTGGCGTGTGTTTGTAAGTTCCACCATACTTATGGTATGTCTTGTGCTATAGAAGCAATTAAGAAACTTTTGCTCCAATTACTCCGAGCTGTCAATGGAACCAGACTCAAGGTCTGTGTACCAGTCAAAAGCATTCCCATTAAGGGAACGAATAAACTGTTTGACGAGGTAATCACCATATGTTCCAACATTGTTGCATGTTTCGACGAAGTGCGCCACATGTTGCTTCGAATTTCCTTTTCCGTCAAACTGCTGAAATTTTGGGGGTTGATAACAAGCAGGCATCTTCAAGCTATAAATCCTTGCGAAGTAGTGTTTTGCATGTGTGAGAGAGAATTTGGCAGCCAGCTCATACTTTTCCTTAAGAGTCCCCATGATGAACTTCTTCAGTTGATCAATTGGGATCATCCCTTCGGAAGAGACTAGGATTTTCTTAGTAGACACCACTTGTAGTGCGGGAAAATCTGTCACACCCTGACCTCGGGGAGCGTGACCGACGCTCAACTGAGATAACTTGGCCGAGCAAGCTTGCTAGATTTTCTTTTACCCAACTCACCCATAAATAAAGATAAGGTAAACTTCATTAATTAACACCAAGAGGGTTCATGAACAACACTAATTCCATCACCATTTGTTACTTCATTTATAAAGCCTCAAAATACATACACATTCATAGTTGAAGTGGAATATATAATACACATACGACATTACTATCTTGACCTTCCCAATACCAATACACAACCCACACTATGTCTACGGAACCTCTAATAGATACAAAGGAGTACAATGATAGTGCCGGCAACAAGGCTCCGGCTATACCTCAAAACATAATACACATACAACAAAAGATGCACGAACCCAAAATAAAGTGTGGATCACCAAGACAACCGGGAAGAGAGTGTACCGCTATCACTGGTCAATGCCCTCCACTGTGAAACCACCTTCATCCATTAAAGATGTAGCGCCCCCGAAAATAGGGACGTTAGTACATGTCGAATAGTACTAGTATGAAAATCAAACACCTATGCAAGGACTTGGAAATACAACATGAATATGATGAATCATGGTAACAATAAAAGGCTTAGTTAGCAGTTAAAGCCATAGTAAATTTATTAAGATCTTTCAATAACATTTATAAATTCTTAAGTCGGGGATCCTCTACAACTATCTTTACACAAAGCGGCCATACCGCCTCACCCCAATGTATGCGGGTGGAGGTACAATCACAATACCAGAAACTCTACACAATGCGGCCTTGCCGCCTCACCCCAATGTATGCGGGTGGAGGTGTATTTACAATATCACAAACTCTACACAAAGCGGCCCTGCCGCCTTACCCTAATATATGCGGGTGGAGATGTATTCAAAATATCATAACTCTATACAAAGAGGCCCTGCCGCCTCACCCCAGTGTAGGTGGTGGAGGTGTATTCACAATGCCACACTTCGGATTCCCAAAACGATAATAGTTGGTACAAAAGAGTTCCCTTTCAAATCAACCATTTTGCACCTTTGGCCTTATCAAGAGTAGGTTCATAAGGTTTTATCATATGAGAAATCTTCCCCAAAGGGGTATAATATAATTACGTCAAAAATAGAGAATCATTAACACACGAGGGTTCTGACACATTATGCCAATCGGAAATCAATTTTACTAGTTTGAATACCCCACATCAATAGCGTTCCATATTCAAACTTCACACGATGGAGTTTTGTAAGAACACGGGAATTCCAATATCAGAAAAAGAGTTTAGCCTTTATACCTTACTATGAGCTTTCCTTAATTCATTACATAGTTCTGAAAATCCTAGCAACTTCGATCTATTTAGAGACATAGCAAAATTTAACATAATTTAGGAAGATATTTATGGTTTCAGCTCATTTGCGCATTTTATCAAACAATAGGTATGCGAATTTGATTACAAGGTTCTTCCACAAGATTTCCTTCACTCCACAACTAATTCAATACCAAGAGTTTACTCATACTAGGTCAATTACCTCTCCACCATCCTCATAGCTACATGCATGCATAAGTAACAACTCTCAAACCCAAGAATCATACTCCCAATTATCCATCTTCTACTTAAACACGAAATTGAAGACTAGAGTTAGAACCTTACTTCTTGGATAAAAGTCTTGTGAGATTTCTTGTTGAATTTTAAAGTTTGGACAAGATGTTGATGAACAAAGCACTTGGGTCTTACTTTTCTCTCTACAAAACACTCCCCTCTTCTATCTAAAATAACAGGTTTTTTCCTTCAAAACGAGCCCCAAGGGCTTTTAATCAAAATAGGGTCGGGTAAAAAATAATTAGAAAAATAAAGCCCCGACACAGATCTGCGGTCGCATATGCGACCGCATAATGCTTCTGTGGTCCGCAAAATGTACCACATAATGGCCCTTCGGAACTGGGCACTTCCGCCTCACTCTGTGACCAGTCCGTGGTCCGCAGACCAATTCTGCGATCACATAATATGCCGCAGAACTCCCCTTAAGATTTTTTTATACTGGATCTGCGATGGGTTGTGCGGCCCACGAAATAATTATGCGGATGCATACTGGACCGCATAATGGTCAGAAATTTTGCCCAGATCTCTGCGGCAGATCTGTGGTCCGCAGATCAGTTTTGTGACCGCAGAATGGACCCCAGAGACACCCTGTACTTCCAAAAAATCTACCTCGGCATCACGAAACCCCGGGTTTTGGGTGAATTTTTTTTTCGAGGCCTTACAAAATCAATTCTTTCTTGTGCTTCTTAACGCATTCCAGGTGCATGACTTGAATCTCCTCTCATTAGGCCGTCCACATTATCTGTCAACTTGTCAATTCGAGATTCTTGACCCTGCATATATACATTTGGTTAAGCCTTTGATCTCTTTTGTCAAGTTTGTGAGTTGGTCCTCTGCGGGCGAAACATTGGTTATCATTGCATGCATCACTATATTAGACGATGGAGAATAACATGGATTCTCACGAACATGATATTTGGACATGTTACGCGAAGTGAATCCAGTACTCAAGATATCATCATCGATTGGCACGGGGGATTTCTTGGATTTAGACAAGCTAAGTTGGGCAAGAACCTTCTCGATCCTTTCGGCGATGTTATATCCTTCTGCGGTCGTGCTTGCGGAGGATCTCATGCCTTTTGGAGATGACGAAACGAAGACAATGAAAGATTCAGACTGCACTTAAGATGTTCGTTGTCCCAATAATTTGGCTTGGTTCCTTGCAATTGGTCCCACGCTTCCCTTAGTGACATCTAGGATGTTTTCCACAGCAGAAAAAAATTTGGATTCGGCGGCCTTTGTGGAAGAAAATTTTGAGTTGACCTTCTTAGGAGTTATCTTAGTGTTCTTGGATTTTGATTGTTGGAGAGAAGAGATGAGAGGCAAAGATAGTCCCACTGGGCATGCCAAAATTTGTAACAACTAAAATTTCGTTCCTGAAGATAATAATCAAGGCAAGAAATACAGTGACAAATAAAATTATTTGTATTTCAATAATTTACGCGAGTTACAATATTTGAACAATCTTAAGTTAAAAGATGTAATCCTCTGATTCTTCTACTCACGACCGTCAATTCGAGAGCTTCGCTTGTTATTGAATTGATGGACCACTTGTTGTTGGGATTTGACCACGGATATGGAGCTAGGCTTTGATCACAAATGTGGAGGATGGAAACTTGCGGCTCGTCCCTTGGAGACGACGACTTCTTGCTTTGCGGAAGACTTGCGAATCACCACTAGAGATGAGAGCTTCTCTATGTATTTTTCGTGTTGTTCTTTTGGCCTTATGGAGACTCCTATTTATAGTCGTAGGGGAGAAAACTTGTGATAAACACATATCTTTTTCCTCCAATTTGATTGGCCAACTTGAGTCATCAAACCTATCATTAAAGCTATGTGATAAGCTTGCATATAATTGGTTGAACCATGTCATTTGAATATTTTACGATATTTGATTGGTCCTTACATTTGACTTGGCATGCTACATCACTTATGCGTGTGGCATGATTTTAGTGGTCCTTAATTTGACTTGGCGTGCCATATCATTTGACACATGATATTTGAAGTCCAACAAGAATCGATATATGTATATGAGATTTAAATAATAAATTCAATTATACTAGCCCATAATTCTTATTTGGGCTATTAGGTCTTTGAATTCAAAATATGGTCCAAATTATTTAATGGACTTAAACTCAGTAAAATTCAATCGTCTATAATGTTCATGCATGATTCTGAACTAGTATAAACTTTAAGGTCCTGATCTGGTTATGACTAACTGCTTGCGTAGCCAGAGGAAATAGCCATTATCGCGAATTATGCAAGTGGATAAGGATGGGATTGAAGTCCGCCAATATGGTAAAAGATTATTGGGTGCTTAGCTTTGACTAAAAGTAGTGAGCTAATAAATAAGTTATACTAATTGGAATTTTTCATGTCCGGAAAGTTTTTAATTATATTTGTGAGAAGACAAACTAATATAGTAACTTGTTAAATATAAAATTACAAAAGTTTAGATATGGATTGCTTATATAATAAATGTGTATTAGTTAATCTACAATCTACATATATGTTTTCAAAAGGATAAATTATATATATCTTAGCTAATTTGAGGGTATTACATTGTGAATTGTATGTATCTGAACTTTTATTACATAATTTTTTGAACTTTGAACACACGTAAAATAAATAATTTAAAGTTGTAAACTTGTAATCATCGAGAACGATTAGTATAGTTTAATCGGCTGTAAGAGTTTCTTATTCTGTTTTCCATTATATCAATTTATGCTCATTGGGTACATAGTTACTTTTACGTATTTAATTTTTATTTAACAAGATATTGTAAAATTATTTTTAAAAAATATATTACTGTACAAAACTTAAATCAGTAAAAAATACTAGTTGACATCAGAAAAAAAGAGTGATAACAAATTATGGCAAGTTATAGAAAGTTGATCTAGTTCAAGGTATAAAGGTGGAAAAATGACCCCAGATTAAGTAAATAATTTATCCTAGCCAAAATTAGGGGGATCTTTCTCTATATATAAAGCTAACTCTAGGATGAAAGTACTCAACAAAAAACATAGAACTCACTCTCCCTTCTTATTCAGGTCATGGCTGACAAAAAACAAGGGAGAAATGCTGTTTGTGGGCAACTCCAGATAGCTTTTGATCCTCCCAAGAAACCAAAAAGAAACAAGTATGCCGTTGCTTGTTCTTTTCTAGCTTCCTTAGCATCCATCTTGCTTGGTTATGGTAAGAATTCTTTTTTCCCTTGGCCTTCTCATCTCTCTAAAAGTTTGTGATGTTTTCAATTGTTCTGCCTGTAAACAATTGCCTGTACATTTGTAGCCTGTACATTTTTTTCACTAGAGAAACACTGCCTGTGTTTTTAATTTTAAAAAAACGCGGAAAAAGGGTCACTCTTTAACGCTTTCTCGAATAACATCCATTCAACAGGTTTCTTTTTACACCATCTCAGGAATTATATATAGATTATAAGGTTTTCACTGACGTACCCCTAGTGTAACTTAATCGATTTGTCGGATTTAGGGGTGGCATTTACTATTGAACCAACCCCTCTGGTCTAATCAAGAGGTTATTGAATTTGAGAAACTAAAAGATTTAGTTCTTTTTCTTTGTCCATTCATCTAGAGATTTAAAAAGCCTTTAAAACTTTTTTTTCAAGCATGATTTTTTGTGGAAACGTTTTACTATGAACAAATCCAAACAGTGAGGAGGTACCTAGGCGTTGCTCTATTGACATTTCCCTTCTTTATCATGTCTATGCAGAGTCCTCTTTTTGACGAAATTAATCTGTATATAGGCTGACATACAAAAAATTTCTTTTACACTATTAGTATAATTTAATTGATTGTAATAATTATTTATCTATTTTTCATGTTATCAACCCACATTCACTATCGACAAGTATATTTCTTGATTTAAATAGCTTGACAACGTAAAGTAACTTCGCAATTATAAGGGTAAAAAAGTTATATTGTTCTTCAAATTTCATAAAGGAATTAAATTATATACATTACTAGCCCAGTTTTAACTCTTGTAACATGTTGATTACAATGAAATTCCTTTCATAAAATGTGATTTCACGGCCATTTAAATTGCGGATATGGTTTGACCATGCAGATATAGGAGTGATGAGTGGAGCCATCATCTACATCAAAAAAGACCTCAACATCAACGATGTACAAGTGGAGATTCTAGCAGGAATCCTCAATCTCTATTCCCTTATTGGATCCGCCGCCGCTGGCCGAACTTCCGATTGGATAGGCCGCCGGAACACTATGGTGGTGGCGGCAGTAATCTTCTTTGTAGGAGCACTCTTAATGGGTTTCGCTACTAACTATGCCTTCCTCATGTTTGGCCGATTCGTCGCTGGCATCGGTGTCGGTTACGCGCTCATGATTGCTCCGGTTTACACGGCTGAGGTGTCACCGGCGTCTTCTCGGGGTTTCCTCACTTCATTTCCTGAAGTGTTTATTAATGGAGGTACGTGCGTGGTAGTTAGCTAGTAATGTTTCTTTTTTTTGGTTTTTGAGTTCCACGTACGTTGACTTAGGCGTTTTCTCTTCACATGAAAAACAAATAATGACAACACATTAACATGATTTATTTAATCATCATTAGTGGTGTAATATTTTTCTAATAAATATGACCGTGTCAAATTTTATACTATCAATATAATATACTCTATTGTTTAAGTTACTTTATTAGACTTATCATAAAAAGTTACATTGCTTATTATTCTAAATCAATTTAACCTAATGATTAAATTAAAAGTGAGTGTGTCATCAAATGAGCCAACTTACTTTAATGGAGTACTTAGTAAAAGTAACTCTGCAATTTGAGAATCCAATCCTAATTCGTTCCCGCAAAGTTCTTTTATCCCCTGTATGGCCGTTACTGCATATTATATATCTTCCTTTTAAAGTTAACTTAATTATTATTGTAATCTACCCTCTTTTCCTAGTTGTATAAAATTCTTCGTAATGTCAATGGATAATTTTAACGGGAAAATGTTGGTCATATAATAACAATAATAATAATAATAATAATAATAATAATCTTACTATCTTAATTAGCGACTGTTTGACCTTTCTGGCATTTGATGTTTTTATAATTCTCTAAGATGGCGCACATAGTGAGATTTTATAGAATCCATATATGTGAACATTATAGTTCTACATTTCCCTTTCCGTTTCTATATAATCACTAGTCCTATTATTCTCAGAGTGGTTAACTCTTGTTGCTTAATTTTGTTGACAACAGGTATATTGCTGGGATATGTGTCCAACTTCGCCTTCTCCAAGCTCCCAGCACACTTGAGCTGGCGATTCATGTTAGGAATCGGAGCAGTTCCTTCTGTATTCTTGGCTATAAGTGTTCTAGCCATGCCCGAGTCACCGCGTTGGCTCGTCATGCAAGGTCGACTTTCCGAAGCAAGAACTGTTCTTAAGAAAACCTCCGAATCACCCGAAGAAGCAGATTTGAGACTTTCTGAAATCAAAGAAGCGGCTGGCATACCCGAATGCTGCAACGACGACGTTGTGGAAGTCCCAAAACGTCCCAAAGGTGACAGTGTATGGAGAGAACTATTCATTTCTCCTACACCAGCTATTAAACACATAGTACTTACTGGCCTTGGTATCCATTTTTTTCAACAAGCAAGTGGAATTGACTCTGTTGTTTTGTATAGTCCAACAATTTTTGAGAAGGCGGGTATTAAATCAGACACGGATAGGTTACTTGCCACAGTAGCAGTGGGAATAATAAAGACAATATTTGTTTTAGTAGCCACATTTTTACTAGACAGAGTTGGGCGTAGGCCGTTGCTTCTAACAAGTGTTGGTGGAATGGTCATGTCATTGATATTCCTCTCTATTGGACTTACAGTAATTGACCACTCAGATGGCACGGTATTTTGGGCCATAGCACTTTGTATCACAATGGTATTGGTTTATGTTGCACTTTTCTCAATTGGGGCTGGTCCAATCACATGGGTGTATAGTTCTGAGATTTTTCCATTAAGACTCAGGGCAACAGGGTGCAGTTTAGCTGTGGCACTGAACAGGGTGACAAGTGGGGTGGTATCAATGACATTCTTGTCGTTAGAAAAGGCGATAACGATCGGAGGGGCGTTCTTTTTTTATGCAGGACTTGCTGGATTGGCTTGGGTGTTTTTCTTTACGTTAATGCCAGAAACGCAGGGGAAAACATTAGAGGAAACTGAGGAATTGTTTGGAACTTTCTTCAAGTGGAGGTTAACATTGCGAGAACTCAAGGCAAAAGAAAAGAATAACAATGCCCAGATTCAGATGGCTACTGTGCCTGCTGTTGGTAGTTGAAAAAGACAATGGAAAATAGTTGGATATCCTTGGCATTGGTTTTACTACAGGAGATTTTCTGTCAACTTAAACTATTACAAGTTGGAGAACCATCCTTGTTTCGGTGTTTTAATATTGTTGTCCTTTCAGCTTTTACATAGTTCAAAATAGAATAGATTACGAGATATTTAAACTCGTAATATGGCCGTTTTAAATTGTAACCTTTTTAGCTGTTTGGCTGTTTTCATGGAAATTAAACTTTCTCTCCTCACCTCTCAAGATGTCGGCTTGGTTGGAAGTGAAAAATTAATAATATGGAATTTAGGAAGTATGGATGAAGGGGTAAAGAAAGAAACATGTTAGGAAAAAAAAAATACAATCTCTGTTTTAGTTTAGATGACACATTTTTCTTATTAGTGTGTTCCAAAAAGAATGATACATTTCTACAATTGAAAATAATTCAACTTTAAATTCTTCATTTTACCCATTTTACCCTTAATGAGAAGCTTTTATAACCATACAAATGACATGGTCCCACAAGCTTTTACCCCTTAACCTTTTAAGACCACAAGTTTTAAAAATTTATTTTTTTTCTTATACTCTATGCCGAATCAAACTACCTCATCTAATTTGAAACGGAGAGAGTATACTTGTCTCTCATGTAAGGATTTCCAAAGGGGTTTATAATATCTTGGGCCACTCAACCAATTACTTTAAGGGGACGTTTGGTATGATGCATACGAATAATGTTGAATAGAGTATATTAGTAATGCTGATATTAGTTATGCTTGCATTTAAGAATAATATAAATGAGCAAGAAAGTAAAATGTTATTGAGCTTTGAACTAAGTCTAGTGTATGCTTGTCAAAAAATTCGTGTCCTTACAATGATGGTAGAACTCACTATTTATAGCCGCACTTAGGGAACAAGGTCCTAGGATCAAGCCCCTCTTAAATGATAATTATGAGGGCCATTGAAGAATCTGTAACGGTAGGCAGTGAAGGCCATATTCTTTGTAACGGACCACGCACTTAATGCTATAGAATATTCTTCATTGAATACCACCGGGTAGCAGGTATTTATTTCGCCTTTATGAATGTCATTCTCTCCGGTAACAAACGAGATCGTTGCCTTCGGACCCGACTATCTTCTGTCTTCGGCTCCACGTGTCATTTTCTCATGCCGTTATTAAATATGAACATATTTTACCCAATACAAATAGTCCCCTTGCTTTCCGGTGGCATTAACTTTGTGTCACCGGGAAGTTGGTAAACATACTTTTTTTGGCGGAAAATTCTCTGACCCCTTCTAAGAAGTTTCTGACGATTGATTAGACACATGTCTCTCCGCATTTAATGTCCCGAAAACTCGTCATCCCATAATTTAGCATCATTTTTGCCGGTTATCAAGGTAATTATGGCCACGATTTTAGTCATTTATTCCTTTACTTATATGCATCAAACTTCTTCATTTACACTTCATAATTCTCCAAACTTTCTCAAACTCTCTTTACTCAACTGATACTTTGTCTTTAACCTTTCTTTAACCTTCTTCTTCAGAGAAACCTTTCCTTCCTTTCTGGTAAGAATGCATTCTTCTTCTAGAAGCCCTAGTTCTTCAAAAAATAAAGGTAAAGCTGATGATGATGCTCAAGCTACGGTGAGCACCATCATCCCAAGAAGTCTTGTCACAACTAAGTACTTCGAAGATAAGTATCCTTCCGCTAACCCTCGTACATGGGCCTTTGACATGTACCCTTCTTCCACCCGTCTTTCTAATATTCCTGTCATGAAGGAAGACTGTCATTGCCAAGATTTAGACATTATCCCTCTTGATCTGGCGGAGCAGATAACCATACCCAAGAAGGGTTTCACGTATTTTTATACGTATCCCTTCACTTTGGGGTCGTTCTCTTTGAGTGGGGAACTTGATTCTGTTATTGTGGAGTTTTGCATCCATTACCAGGTATGCCTATCACAAGTAAATCCTTCTGTATGGAGGACAATCTTTTGTCTTCGGCGTTTGTGCTAGGAGACGGGAGAGGAGATAACCCTAGCTCGATTAATGAACCTTTATTCCCCCAAGATGTTTCGCGGGAGAATGATAAATTTCAGCGAACGTGGCCATCATGCTCTATTGTCCAGCATGGATGATGAAAACGACCGTGGGTGGATGGAACAGATCGTTGTAGTTGCAACAGTGGACATCATTCCGGGCACAGCTTCATCCTTTCCGAAATTGTGGAACCATACTCGTAAGTTCATTGTTTGTTTCTTCTTCTAGCTAAAGATCATCCCATGTTGTTACTGACTCCTCCTCTTTCACTTGTTTCAGCAACTCGGTGTGTTCCACTGAGGGTCGAAGGCTTGGACCAGTGGGTCAAAATAATTTTGGATGTTACTACGTCCGAGACCCGTACGTGGAAAGAACTAGCCCTTAAATATGGGTGGAAGGCCAAAAATCATGGTAGGTTAAACTCATCTTGTTTTTCCTTTTCGTATAAGAAAGCTGATTAACCTCCTTCTCTTGTTGAATTTAGGTCTACCCTAAGGTTCAGTTGTTGTCCCCGAGGAGGACATTTTGGCTAATCCTGTTGACGCGGCGAGGCTACTGCAGGAGGCTTTTACCCAAACAGGTGTCTCCTTGCCTGCTTCTGGTGCAAGTGCTTCTTCTCGGAGTCCCCGGCCGGAGAACAAACAACCAAAAGGAGACGTAGGGTCGCGACCGGGGGAAACAATAAAAAGGCAAAGAATGCAGCGCCTAAGACATTCCCGGATGTCGTAGAAATAAGCATCGCGCCCGAGCCGATCCCAGAAGCTGTGGTGATCGACGATGATGGAGGAGCCAGTGATGAGGGGGCTTGTCTACATAAAGACGACGACTTTCATCAGCTCAACAGAATGCTCAATCCGTTGAGCTAGTTACACCAACTGAGGACGATGCCTCGGCACTCCGGGGGGAGTTCGATATGGTGGAAGATGCTAACTCACGCTTCCAAGCCCCAATTGTCGTGCCCGATATTATGAGGTTGAGTACCGGGTCCCTTCTGTCTTCGTTTGACGAGCAACCAACAACCAGCACTGCATTTACCGCAGCTTCTTCTCATCCTACAATGCCATCTTCTTCATATCCCTCTTCTCCAACTCTGCCTTCGCCACCAGCAACTGCTACATCATCTCCATCGGCCGCAGTTGCCCGAGAGGAGGATGTCCCTCTTCCCCAGTCCCTAGTTCATGGGAATTTGGGGCAAAATTATGTTGTCCCCTCCGAAGATACCCAAAGAACTCCATGAGTGTCACCCTTTCGGTCTCTATCGGATGCCATCTGTTATCCTGGCCGGTGGAGCTTGCTAACTATCTGAATCCTTTGGCTTCAAAAACAGATAGGGATAAGATACAAACTCTCTCATGAGAGTGTTTGTTGAAAAATGTCGTGCACAACACAGCTATAGCCTTTGTTTCCTCTGTCGTTTCTTTTATCTTTCTTATGGAATGGTTTTGAATTTGTATTTTTGTTTTGCAGGCCAACTTCCTTGCTTCTGAGGGCCTTCAAAGGCTGATTCGTGATAAGGAGGAACTTACCTCCGAGCAGGATCGACTTTTGGCCAAGCGAGACCAAACTGCTACTCGCCTCTCAGAACTGGAAGTACGAGCTGCTGAGGCCGTTGAGTTGGAGGCTCGGTTGCTGCAAAGCGAGTAAGAAATAGTCACTCTTAGCCAGGAGGTCGCCCTGTTAAGGGCACAATTTGAAGAAACTAAGGCCAAATGGGTTGAGGTCCATAATATCGTTCTTGCTGCATCCGATCACGAGGCTGCCACTGCAGAGAGATTAAATAATTTGTAGGCAGCCTTAAACTCCAAAAATGAAGAGGTTACTGCTGCCGAGGCGAACTATGCCCGGTTAGAGGAGAAGCAAAAGAGGACCATCGAACATAATAGAGTTTTCAGCTCCACTGTCCGCGAGCTTGATGTCAGCCTCCGGTCCACCAGATCCGCGTGGGATAACCTTTCTACTGAGGTCGACCAACTTAAAGAAGAACTCCAGCACCGAGCGTCTTCCCTCATTGTTGATAAAATGTATGCTATGTATAACATGAGGAGAAAAACCTTGGAGAGGCCAAAGCGGGTGTCATTGACTTTGATGCCAAAATCTCTAAGGCCTGTGAGCTGGAGTCAACTGCCAAAAGGGGTCTTTCGGTCCGTCCTGATGCTACTGACTCTTCTGGTCCTAGTTTTGAGTTCTCGAGAACTGAAGAAGAAGCGGAAGGTGATGATGCTGAAGGCCAAAATGATGATGGCCAAAATTTTGAGCCGGCGACGGATCCACCCACTTCTCCTAGGGGTGTAGATGCTCCTCTTCCTCCGGGTTTCGGAGATGCAGTAGCTTAGTTTATGCTTTCTTTTATTTTTCATACTTTTGTATTTGTGCTACTTGGCATGTTTATTATGAATAGAAACACTTTTCCGTTCAAGTATTGTTCAAGTTTTTCTTTTTGCATACTTTTCGTTTAGGTATTTGCGCAAGTTTTTCTCTTTGCATCCTTTTCGTTTAAGTATTCTTGTCAGTTTTCCCCGTCGAGATATGCGAGGCTTCGGGTATATTTTTCCCCGGTAGTATTTGGATTCCGGGCATAGGTTCTTCCGAAATCAACCCTTTAACATGAGGGTTTCATAAGAGAGGGTCCTCTTATGTTTACGGTGCTCTTGAAGAGGACGTCTCCTGTTCATTATGGCACTAGCATTTGAAGTACTTGTTTAATATTCAAATGATAAAATTAACTCATCATTTAGACAAGAAACAAGATAGAAATAAAAGGACTTTACTTTATTCCTTCCATTTTCAAAAGTACATAAGCATTCATTGTGCTAAAAAGAAATTGTCATTTCTTGTGGCTAACTTGTACAACTTGTTTCTATGGGGCTGGCTGCACAGTCCCCGATCCTGATGATATAATTATGTATCCGGGTTTCGTATTCCGGTCGATGTGACAGTCATTGTTGCCGTTCGATAGCAAACTTCACTTCCCCTTAAGAATTTATGTTATCGAGCCAAAGATTATCTAACAATCCCCCAATTGCTTGCACTTGTGAATGGTCGGGTAATATCTGTTTGACAACAAACTTTACTTCCCGGTAGGAACTTTGCTATCGAGCAAAAGATTATCTAATCGCTCCATAGTGGTTCTTTCCTTGTGTGCCTTTTCATTTAAAGGTCTTATTGTTGCTGCTGAAGCTTCCTTCATAGTATGCTTTCCGTTGCTGCCTCGTTAAAAAACTTTCCAGAAAAACCCAATTGGGACAAAAACTAGACGAAGGGAAAAAAAGTGCAGCACATACTTCCAGTACAGGCGAGGCTCATCGGTAATAGTATCTCTTGAGGTGTGCCACATTCCAGTTGCTTGGCAACTTTTCTCTATCTTGATTTTCTAACTCATATGACCCTTTTCCCCGTGACAGCTGAAACCTGGTAGGGGCCTTCCTATGTTGGACCTAGCTTCCCCGCATTGAGTTCCCGGGTGTTCTGAGTTACTTTCCTTAAAACTAAGTCTGCTACTTTGAAATAAAGGAGGTTGGCTCTTCTATTGTAATATCTCTCTATTCTCTGCTTTTGGGCTGCCATCCTTATATACGCCAAGTCCCTGCGTTCATCGAGCAGCTCCAATTTGACTGACATTGCTTCATTGTTTGCTTCTTCATTTTCCCAAAAATATCTCAGGGTAGGCTCTCCTACTTCCACCAGGATCAAAGCTTCCGCCCGGTACACAAGAGAGAAAGGAGTGTCCCCCATACTCGATTTGGCCATTGTTCGGTATGCCCATAGTACACCTGGCAGCTCTTCGGGCCATTTACCTTTAGCTTCTTCCAATTTCTTTTTGAGATTTTGTATAATCACCTTGTTTGTTGATTATGCTAGATCGTTTGCGCTCAGATGATAGGATGATTATGTGATCCTTTTGATTTTCAAGTCTTCAAGGAACTTTGTGACCTTTGCGTATATACATTGTGGCCCGTTTTCGCAGGCTATCTCTTTTGGTATCCCAAATCTGCAAATTATATCCTCCCACAAGAAATCTACCACTTCACGTTCATCGATCTTCTGATAAGGACTTGCTTCAACCCACTTAGAAAAATAATCAGTTAAAATCAAAAGAAATCTTACCTTACCGGGAGCCGGTGGCAGGGGTCCGATGATATCCATTTCCCACTTCATGAACGTCCATGGTGACAAAACTGAATGCAATGGCTCTGCCAGTTCATGTACCAACGATGCGCAGCGTTGACATTTTATCACATTTTGTAACATAAGCTTTGGCGTCTTGTTCCATCCGGGGCCATTAGTATCCTGCCCTAATTAATTTTAACACTAAGGAATCCGCGCTTGAGTGATTTCCGGATATCCCTTCGTGGACTTCTCGCATAACATAACTAGCTTCGGAGGCTCCCAACATCGGGCCTTGAAGAGATCTTATGTATAATTGACCCCATTTGAAGCTGTATCGAGCTGCTTTAGTGCGTAGTGCCCGAGATGCCTTAGGAACTTCAGGCAATTTTCCATGCTCAAGATAATCAATAATCTCGTTTCTCCAGTCCCAGACCAAATTGGTCGCGTTTACCTCGTAATAGCTATCCACGTCCAATACCGAATGCATAAGTTGTACTACCATGCCGGAGTCTAATCCCTTCATCTCTGTGGACGATCCGAGGTTGGCTAGTGCATCTGCTTCTGCATTCTCTTCCCTCGGGATATGCATAATTAACCATTCCCGAAACCAAGTAAGCAGAGCCTGGACTTTTATTACGCATTATTGCATGCGTTCCTCTTTTGATTCGAAGATCCTAAACTTGATTTACTACCAATTGGGAGTCGCATTTGATTTCTATGACCTCAGAGTCTAGTCCCTGGGCCAATTCGAGCCCTGTAATCAAAGCTTCATACTCCGCTTTATTGTTAGTTAGAGGAACAGTTTTTATGGCCTGCCTTAGGGTTTCTCCCGAGGGTGTGGTTAACACTATGCCGAACCCGGACCCTTTCACATTGAAAGCTCCGTCCGTGAACAAGGTCCAAACTCCTGATGTCGATTCTGACACCATTGATGCTTCTTTGGTAGCCAAAGGTAAAAGTTCCGGACTGAAATCGGCTACAAAGTCGGCCAATATATGTGACTTAATTGCAGTCATGGGTTTATATTCTATGTCAAATTTGCTCATTTCGACGGCCCACTTAGCCATCCTACCTGAGAGTTCTGATTTATGAAAAATATTTCGTAAGGGAAAAGTGGTCACCACAGCTATCGGGTGACATCTGAAATAAGACCTTAGCTTTCGAGCGGTAACTATGAGGGCTAAGGCCAATTTTTACAGATGTGGGTAGCAAGTTTCTGCCCCCGTTAAAATTTTACTTAGATAATAAATAAGAGACTACGTACCTTCATCCTCGCAGATTAAAACAACACTTACTGCTACCTCTGTGACCGCTAAGTAGATCAGTAGTTGTTCGCCTTCCTTCGGCTTTGACAGTAACGGAGGACTTGATAAATACCTTTTCAGATTCTTCAAAACCTGCTAATATTTCGGTGTCCATTCAAAGTTATTCTTCTTTTTGAGAAGTACAAAGAAATGATGGCATTTTTTCGAAGACCGGGAAATGAATCTGCTCAAAGAGGCTAGTCTCCCTGTTAGCCTTTGAACCTCTTTTATGCTTGATAGCTGGTTTGGGATGTCTTCGATGGCTTTAATTTTATCAGGGTTAACCTCGATCCCCCTTTGCGACACGAGAAAACCCATGAACTTACCAGAGCTGACCCCGAACGCACACTTCTCGGGGTTAAGCGTCATATTGTGCTTCCTTAAGATGTCAAAGGTATCTTGCAGGTGATTCATATGATCACCTGCGTTCAAAGACTTAACCAGCATATCATCTATGTAAACTTCCATAATTTTCCCTACTTGTTTCTCAAACATTTTGCTTACGAGCCGTTGATAACTGGCTCGGTGTTCTTTAGCCTGAAAGGCATCACATTGTAACAATATGTGCCAAAGTTTGTTATGAACGAAGTTTTTTTCCTGATCCTCCGGGTTCATCTTGATTTGGTTGTACCCAGAGTAAGCATAGAGGAAACTCATTAACTCATGTCCAGATGTCGCATAAATTATTTGATCAATGTTTGGTAATGGGAATGAGTCTTTTGGGTACGCCTTATTTAAATCCTTATTGTCTACGCACATGCGAAACTTATTATTCTTCTTTGGAACTACTACTATGTTGGCTAGCCAGTCAGGATACTTTACCTTTCAGATTGAACCGATATCAAGCAAACGAGTTACCTCTTCTTTGACAAATTTATTCCTGACCTCGGCAATGGAACATTTTTTCTGCCTTACCGGAGGGATGTTAGAGTCCAGGCTTAATTTGTGCACTGCCACTTCTGGTGGGATATGTGTCATATCCGCATGCGACCACGCAAAGCAATCGATATTAAGTTTTTGAAATTCAATAAATCCAGACCTGAGCTCGGGGTGTAGTCTTGTCCCCAAGTGAAACTTCCTCTCCAAGAATTTTCGAACAATGCGACTGGTTCAAGTTCTTCCGCCGTAGATTTTACTGCGTCCGTTTCTTCTGGTACTTGAAAATATCTTAGTACCTGATAGGATTCTGATGACTCTTCCCCTTGGTTGACTTCGCTCGGCTCGGGAGTAGGTGCCGGTTCCTGTAATTTCTATGTCGCATGCTCCTTCCCTTTGCTACTGGAAGCTGATATCACATTCATCTCCCTTATTGCCGGTTTTTTGCCTCTTATTTGTTTAATTCCCACGGGAGTTGGGAATTTCAACAACTGGTGATATGTTGATGGCACAACCTTTATTTAGTGCAACCACAGTCTCCCCAAGATAATATTATAGCCCATATTGCTGTCCACCACCTCGAAGAGGGTCGTCTTCATCACCCCCTCGGCATTCGTGGGAAGCAAGATCTCTCCTCGGGTTATCACACTTGCTAGGTTGAACCCAGCAAGGCGTTTTGTGGCCGGAATGATACTTCCGGTGAGCTTGTCTTGCTCTAATACTATCCATTGGATGATGTTGGCCGAACATCTTGGGTCCACCAGAACATGTTTAATTTTAAATTCTAAGACATTTAAAGAGATTACCAATGCGTCGTTGTGCGGCAGCAGTAGTCCATATACGTCTTCTTCCGTGAAAGTGATGTTGTCTTCAGCGACTTCCTGGAGTCTCTTGTTGTGGGTCACTGGCACCTTCATCATTTTTTCCACTGAAAATATCACACCATTAATATCGCCCCCCCCCCCAAAATCATGTTGATTGTCAAGCGTGGGGGATCTTCTCCTACTTTTGAAGGTTTCGCATTGTCACGATTACGCCCGTAGTTGTTTTTAGCTCGATCGCTTAAAAATTCTCAGAGATGACCATTTTTCAGTAATGTCGCCACCTCCTCGTGCAGATGCTGATAGCCCCATGTCCGGTGACCGTTGGTCCCATGATATTCACACCATAAATTAGGATCCCTTTGGCTGGGATCGGATCTCACTGGCTTCAAGAACCATGCCTCTTTGATGTTCCTCATAGCCAATACTAGCTCCACTACGCTGACGCTAAAGTTGTACTCGAAAAGCCTGGGTTAGGAGGAATCTCGAGAACCTGATGTTTCCTCATCCTATAACGACCTGTCATTCTGGATGCGATCAGTTCTCCTATCGGTGGTGAATCTATCCGAGCGGAAACCTCTGCCGCATCCTTTGGACCGTTCATAGTGCAGAACCCGTCCCCTTGAAGACCGTTGATCTAAGTCAAAAATCATCTCTTGACTTCTCTTTATTCTTCTCCTGGTCTCGACCCTTGGTTGATGTTGGGAAACCGAGCTGATCATCCTCAATTCTTATCTTTGATTCATACCGGTTGTGAATATCTTCCCATGTTGTTGCCTGGAACTCGAGCATACTTTCCTTCAACTTCCGGGAAGCATCGAACTCTTCGGATTCAGACCTTAGTGACTGCTTCAGCTGCCCATTCGTCTGGTGCGACGGTACCATCATTCTTTCTTTCCGGAATCTGGTCACGAACTCGCGCAGCAATTCTAACTCTCCTTGTGCAATCCTGAATATGTCGGCTTTTTAGGCATGTACCTTCCTGGCCCCGGCGTTATCCTTAATTAAAGAATTTGCAAGCATATCGATTGAATCTATAGAATGCTTGGGCAAGAGTGAATACCATGCCATGGCCCCCTTCGTGAGGGTCTCTCCGAATTTCTTCAATAAGACTGACTCGATCTCGTGCGGAGCCAAATCATTCCCCTTCACCATCATTGTATAGGTGGTGATATGCTCCTGAGGATCTGAAGTCCCATCATACTTCGGCAGATTCGGCATTTCGAATCATTTCGGGATCAACTTTGGTGCCACGCTTGGTTCGAACGACAATTGGGTGTACTTCTTCGAGTCCGACCCTTTCAGTACTGGTGGTACGCCCGAAATTTGATCCATTCGGGCATTTATTTTCCTCATAAACAACATGAGTTAGATTTTAAAGGGATCACTCTCGTTGTTGTGCATCGAAGCCGACCTTGCCCCTCGGGGTGTTGTTGTCGACCCTTCGCATTGTTTGATTTGCGGGAGCACGGGAGGATTTGGGCCTCGTCCATTCACATTGCTGGAAGCACCCGACAATGCGTGCTTCAGCTCCATCATGACATGATCCTGTCGTGTGAGATGGCCTATAATGGCCTCTTGTTGTTCTTTCAAGATCCTTACTGTTTCGACGAAGTGCTCGTATTCAGCATCATCAAGAGTCATCTCTCGAACATATCATGGATATCGTCTGTTGTGGACCGGCATGGCCTCATCCCCCTCGTTGCGGGTATTACTAATTGAATCCTCGTGCTGAGGCTGCTTTCCTTGGGCCTCAATGTTATGTGCAATGTTGACACTGTTATCTGCCATTTTCTATGATTTTTGCTAATAACAAAGAATCAAACAAGTTAGTAATAGATGCAAGGATCAATTCAGTTACACAATTGTCTATGCCCCACGATGGGCGCCAAACAGTTTACCCGTAAAATGGTACAGTTGAATTTATATGTGATTTATAGACAAGTGAATCGATTTGATCCTAAAATTTTAAATAAATTAGATAAAAATATAAGGTTTAGCGTTAAAATCGAGATAAGAAGATAGAGATCTTGAGCCAGGAACCGAGCTTCCGGAGGCGGTAAGAATAATATAAATGAACAAGAAAGTAAAATGTTATTGAGCTTTGAACAAAGACTAGTGTATGCTTATTAGAAAATTCATGTCCTTACAATGATGGTAGAGCTCACTATTTATAGCTGCACCTAGGGAACAAGGTCCTAGGATCAAGCCTCTTTTAAATGACAATTACGAGGGTTATTGAAGAATGTGTAACGGTAGGCAGTAAAGGTCATATTCTTTGTAACAGACCAAGCACTTAATGCTATAGAATATATTTCATTGAATGCCACTGGGTGGCAGGCATTTATTTCACCTTTATAAATATTATTCTCTCCGGTAACAAACGAGATCGGTGCCTTCGGACCCGACTATCTTCTGTTTTCGGCTTCACACGTCGCTTTCTCATATGATCATTAAATATAAACATATTTTACCCTATACAAGGAGAATTTATTAACTTTTATTTATGAATTCCAGGAGAATTAAAAAAATATAGAAAATAAAATAAAAGGAGAAGAATAGGAGAGACAAGAAGTTTATATGATAGTGTCGATTTCAGTGTGTCCGTTGATGAAAGAAGATATGAGAGAAATGTTTTGAGACGAGCATTTTATGAGGAAGCTGGAAAGCACTCTCCATCCATTGCATCAATGTAAATTTGAAAGCTTTTCATTTTGAACATACAAGGGGAATGGATTTACGAGTTTAACCTGACATAGGATGTGGTTATCTCAACGAAAAAAGGATGAGTACCTTCACTTGAAAAGTTACTGGATGGTTCTCAATACTGTTTCCGGAAATAGAACAAATGAAAGTAAATGAAAGCTCTCGCAGTGCTCTTTGTTATGACTTGATGCATGTAAGCTGCAAAGTAGAGAGAATGTAGAGGTGGTGAAGGCACATTCAAGTGATCCTGTTTAAATGTCCTTTCAGAGGAGGAGAAGGTTTCCCGTTTTGTGCTGGTGTATTTATGTATGCTTATGCGTTTATGTACCTATAGGGGTATAGGACAAAAAGATGTTGTTAAGGAATGATATCTGATTATGTAATCTATCCTCTTGGTGTGTGTGTATATATAATGGATTTTACTCTTCCTCTACGCATGGTAACAATGAAAAGTATGATTTCTTTCTTGTTGAACTTCCAATTGTCTGTTCGTCCCCTCAAATTTTATCCGTGTATGTCCTTGTGACGATCCGATAGGTCGTTTTGAGTTCTAGCCTTAATTTTCATGATCTGAGACCTCCCGTAGCTCCATTTGATGTTTCTTGGTTTGCGTGCGTGGTCCGTGTCGCTTTTCGAAAAGCTTTTATATGAAATTTTGAAGAAAATAAAAAAATTGACTAAAAATGAAGTTAGAGTTGATTACGGTCAATATTTTGGGTAAATGACCCTGAATCGGTATTTTTACAATTCTGGTAGGTCCGTATTGTAATTTTGGATTTGGGCAAATGCCCGAAATTGAATTCGGAGATCCCTAAGTTAATTTGACTTGTTTTGCCGAAAGTTAGCATTTTAAATGTTTGGAAATTTCCTAGGTTTGACCGTAGGTTGACTTTATAGTTATCGGGTTCAGATTTTAATTTTGGGACTTGGAATAGGTCCGTTTTGTTATTTTAAACTTGTCTACAAAATTTGGTGCAATTCGGAGTTTGTTTGATAGGATTCGGACGCTTGGTTGTGATTCTAGATGTTCTTGAGTTGTCTTTTGAATTTCATGAGTTGATGTCCGATTCGTGGTTCTATATATTATTTTGGTGTTTCGATCGTGCGAGCGAATTCACATGATATTTTTAGACTTGTGTGGATATTTGGTTTGGAGCCACGAGGGCTCGGGTGAGTTTCGGACGTGTTTCAGATTGGATTGAGCTGGTTATAGGTTGCTAGTGTGCTGGTGTTATAGTTGTCGCAATTGCGAGCACCAGCATCGCAATTGCGAAGAGAACAGGGGAGGTCCAGATATTGCAAATGCGACTCCCTCTTTGCATTTGCGAAGACAGTGTAGGATTGGGTTGGGTCGCATTTGCGACCATTGTGTCGCTTATGCGAAGAAGGCTGCCATCGTAATTGCGAAGCCCTTGTCGCAATTGCGATATCTCAGTGAGATGTCAGGGTTCGCTTTTGCGATTCCTATTCCGCAATTGCGAGGGTTCACAAATGCGAACCTAAGATTGCATTTGCGACATCTGCAACTGAACAAAAGGGCTGGAAGACGGGATTTTCGTCTTATTTTCATATCTTTGAACTCTAGACTCTTTAGGAGGAGATTTGGAGAGGGAATTTTCACATACAATTATTGGATAAGTGATTTTTATCTATTTTCAATTATAGTACATGATTATACATGAGATTTAACATCAAATTCATGAGAATCTAAGAGAAAGTTTTGGGATTTTTGTCTACGTTTTGGAAAATAAAAATTTGGGATTTGAGAGTCAAATTGGACTCAGATTTAAAAATAAAATACATATATGGACTCGTGGGGTTATGGGTAGTCAAGATCTACCCTTGTACTCGAGTTTTCATGGGGGGGGATTAACTTTTGTTGACTTTTTTCAAATTCATGGAATCATTTTCACTCGTAGGTAGTTTCTAAAGCTTATTTTGAATTTTTTTATCAATAATTGGTTAGATTTGGTTGGTTTTGAGGCTTGTTCAAAAGGAAAGGCCGTGGTTAGTTGATTGACTTGGTTACGGAGTGAGGTAAGTGTGGCATCTAACCTTGACTTGAGGGAATTAGGATTTGTTGGACTATTTGTTATGTCAATTATGCGCGAAAACGGCGTATATGCGAGGTGACGAGTGTATATGCGCCGTCATGAGATTTAGCATGCGGGGTTGGGCTATTTACTTCCATGACTTCATGTATTCCATGTTATCTCTTGTTATATGCTTTAATTCCTATATGTTCTTACTTGACATCTATGCTTTACTTGTTAATTATTATTTAATTGTTACTTGTTAATTGTTATTTAATTGTTACTTGTTTTAATTTATTCATTTCTCACCCAATGTATGCTTACCTGCTATATGTTCCTACTTACTTTAATTGTATATTCTCATTGTCACTGTTTTTACTTGTTTTTATTCTTCTTATTTTACTTGATGCACTCTATTATGCTATTTCCATTACGTGAGCCATTCTATTTCAGTTTAATGTTTTGCCAAGGTTTGAGGATTACGAAGTATTGGCTATTCTCCGTTTGTATTGGTAGTTCCATATTGTTCCGTACGTTTCATTTCTCTGTTGTGTGGATATTTCTTGAATAGTGGTGTTGAGTTGTTTATGTTGATAAATTGATATTGAGGGATCAGGTTGCACGCCACAATCGTACTGAAATGAATTGATATTGGGGGGTCGAGTTGCACACCGCAATGGAATAGGAAATGATATCAATTGACATTGGAAATGAGTTGTACGTTGTATAGGATATTGTATTGAAACTTGGAATCGGGTTGCAAGCCACAACGGATTTAATGTGTTTTAGTTATTTGTGGTTGTAGAGTTTGTTCTCGATATCATGATATGACATTTGCGATTATGTTATTTTGGGACCCTCTGGTAGTTGACCATCGGGTCCGTTTATATGAGTTTACTGCTTTGTTTATATTCTTGTTTTCTGTTGTTATTATTTCATACAGTTTATATATGAGTGACTTGCCATAGCCTCTCCACTACTTCGTCGAGGTTAGGCTCGGCACTTACAGAGTACATGTGGTCGGCTGTACTCATGCTATATTTCTACACTTTTTGTCCAGATATCATTGTTGGTCCCAACGGCGCGTAGCGCTTGAGGTAGAGCTGGTGGTATTCGTAGTCCCTAAAGTCCCCTTCTACCCTATCTTTACTGTTTTCCTTATTTCGAATAGGTGTAATTCATTCAGACTTTACCTGTAGAATTCTAGTGTGCTCATATATTCGTGGCTCCAAACTTCTGGAATATGTTTAGACTACGCTACGTTATATTTATCACATCTATTTCAGACTATTACAGTTTCGTATTATTAATGTTCTCTTTTAAGTTGTTAAAATTCGTTAAATAATTAGTTAATATTGGCTTGCCTAGCAAGTGGAATGTTACGTGTCATCACGATTCCGATATTGGAATTTCGGGTCGTGACAGTCCTATGTGTTCTTTCTTCCGATTACTACTATATTGATGATGATGATGATGATGATAGTGGAGGTTTAGCATTTGTCATAGTGGTGATTGTTTCTTTTTATTTTGTGGAGGTTCTTTTATATAAATCTTTCAAACTACTTACGAGTATATCCCTGGATTAAACAACTTAAACGGTGTTAGTATTGAAAAAGTCATTTTCAAGAAATACATCCCATAGGAAAGTCATTTTCTAGTTGTTACTGCTTCTTTTTTAATTTTTCTTGAGCCAAGAGTCTATCGAAAACAGTCTCTCTATCTCTACAAAATAGGGATAAGATCTACATGCATATACCCTTCCCAAACCCCATATTGCGGTAGATTATACTAAGTTTGTTGTTGTTGTAGAAAAGACAATTTCTAGTGTTTAGTTACAATGGTATATTTTCCAAAAATAACATTTTCCATCAAGAAGGGGAGAGTGACTTCTTTCACTTGCGGACAGAAGTCTTCCTTATAACTATATTAACTTTTATATTCACATGACTTTCTCTAACTGTTAAGAGCTCGATAGCTATATCAATGGAGCTCTGCGAGCTCCAACAATGAAGATATTTGTGAATGAATCAAAGAGAGAGATAATGGGAAAACAGAGTGTTTTGGAAGATTTGTCTTTTTGTGCGACTACATGTTGCCTACGCTCATATATATATATATATATATATATATATATATATATATATATATATATATACACTAATGCTACTAACCTATTTAATTACAAAATAACCACCTATAACTAACTACTAACCTACAACTAACTAACAGCCTGCACATGTGACGACCCGATTGGTCGTTTTGAGTTCTAGCTTCTTTTTCTATGTTCCGAGACCCCTCATATCATTATTGATGATTTATGACTTGCATGCATGGTCCGTGTCGTTTTTTGAAAAATTTATATGTGAAAATTTAAAGAAAATATGATTTTTAACCTTAAATGTGGCTAGAGTTAACCACAATCAACGTTTTGGTAAATGACCTCGGATCAGTATTTTGCCAATTCTGGTAGGTTCGTATGATGCTTTTAAACTTGTACGCATGTTTGGTTGAGGTCCCAGGTAACCCGAGGCCGTTTCGGCGCATTATGTGAAAAGTTGAAACTATGAGTTTTGAAGTTGAAAATCTTGAGTTTTAATGACTGATTCTTGATAATTGATATTATTTTGAAGATTTGAGTTAGTGAGCGTGTTTATATGATGTTATTACAATTGTGTAGATATCCGGATTGGAGTCTGAGGGGCTCGGGTGAGTTTCAGATGCTTTGCAAACTGATTTTTGGCTTAACAGAACTTCTGGTGCTGGGAACCTGCAGGTCTCACATTTGCGAAGACCTGTTCGCAAATACGATGCGATGTCAGGATCGCATTTGTGAAGGGAGACTCAGAGCAAGCAGCTTTGCTTTTGCAAATAGTCTGTCACTTTTGTAAGCAAGTGGTGGTCGCATTTGCGATGTATGTGTCGCAAATGCGACACTGAGCAGGGGCAAGGCAGCTTCACAAATACAAAACTTAATCTGCATTTATGATGAAGGGGACCTTCGCAAATGCGAAGGATATGTTGCATTTGCGATAACTATGAAGTTGAGGCACTGATCGCATTTGCAATCAGTGGTTCGCTTTTGCGATGATCACAATTGCTAACAAGAGTTTGCAATTGCGATACCTGCAACTGGGTAAAATGTGAGAATTTCGAGACTTAACTCATTTTACACCATTTTTGAATCCAAGACTCCATAGTGGCGATTTTTGGAGAGCAATTTCTTGCCAAATTTATAGGTTAGTAACATTAATTTGTTTTCAAATAATTTCAATTAATTTTTCATGAATTTCATCATCAAATCTATAAATTTCAAAGTAGAAGTTGGGTTTTAGGTAGAATTTAAGAATTTTATAAAATTAAGATTTAGACCTCGAATTGAGGTCAGATTTCTAAACAAATCACATATCCAGGCTGGGGGTGAAAGGGTAATCAGGATTTAATATTAATTCGGATTTTGACCACGTGGGCCCCGATTGACTTTTTGTTGACTTTTTCAATTTAGTTAAAGATTGAACCTTCTTCATTTGTTGATAGTTTTTAAAACTTGTTTTGACTTGTTTGAACAATATTTGATTAGATTCGGGTGGTTTGGAGGCTTTTTCCAAAGGGAAAGCCGTGTTAGATTGTTGACTTTATTTCGGAAAGAGGTAAATATCATGATTAACCTTAATTCGAGGGAATTAGGACTTATTGGTCTATTTGCTATGTGATTTATGTGTGGGGAACAACGTATATGCAAGGTGACGAGTGTATATGCGTTGTCATGAGTTCAAACATGTAGGGTGGACTACTTAATTGCATGTCTCTATTTATATCTTATCTTTATTTATTCCATATTTTTACTTGTTACTTGATTTACTTGCTACATGTCCTTATATGCTAAATACATGCCTTCACTTATTACATGTCTCTATTTGTTACATGCTTTCAATTATCCATGCGTTCATTTATTGTCCATTTTTACTTGTTATATTCTTTTACGTGCTATTAGATAGATGTTTTTACATGTCTCATATCTTTACTTACTTAATTGCCTTTACTTGCTTCCTTTTTTCCTCTACTATTTTATATTTATTATTATTATGTGGATCGGGTTGCACGCCGCAATAATATTATATATATATATATATATATATATATATATGTGTGTGTGTGTGTGTGTGGGGGGGGGGGGGAAGGGGGGAGGGAATCAGATTGAACGCCGCAATAATATTATTATTATATATATGGATCGGGTTGCACGCTGTAACGGAGCGATTGTATTGTAGTTATTCTTGGCTGTTGATTTCTAATACTTTGTTGTGTTGTAAGACTGAGAAGTGATGACATTCTTGGGCCCTCTGTCATTTATTTCTTCTTTCGGTTATCAAGTAGTTAGTTGTTTCTCTGTTACTCGCATAGGTTTATATTGGGTGTCTTGTCATAGCCTCGTTACGGAGTACATGGGATCGGTTGTACTCATACTATACTTCTGCACTTCTTATGCACATCCCGGCGTTGGTCCCAGTGGCGTACAATGGTGATCGCTCGGA
Organism: Nicotiana tabacum; assembly: GCF_000715075.1. Taxonomy (NCBI): domain Eukaryota; kingdom Viridiplantae; phylum Streptophyta; class Magnoliopsida; order Solanales; family Solanaceae; genus Nicotiana; species Nicotiana tabacum. Next base: position 115,565,289 of record NC_134083.1, read on the forward strand.
CCCTTCCTCCTAGGAGACTTGAGGTAGTGTTGTACGGCGTTTGCAGGCCCTAAAGTCCCCTTCTTACCTTTATTGGTGTATACCTTGATGAGACATTTTGTATTTTATTTCAGACTCTATTTGTAGTATTCTAGCAGCTCATGTACTTATGACACCAGTTTCTGGGATTAGTCTAGATAGTGATGTTTATGAATTCATTACACATTTCAGAGTATTTCAGTCCAAATTATATATTATTGTATTTTAAAATTGTTAAACTTCTTTATTATTTAGCTAATATTGGATTGCCTATCAAGTGAATGTTAGGCGCCATCACAGCTCCGGAGTTCGGATTTTGGGTCGTGAGAAGTTGGTATCATAGCACTAGGTTGCACAGGTCTCACGAGTCATGAACAAGATTAGTAGAGTCTTTAGGATCGCTATAGAGACATTTGTAGTTATATTCTAGAGGCTATAAGTCTTTAGGAAACTTCACATTATTTCTTACTCTATCATGCGACTTTGTTCTATTATGAGTTTTGAGTCTCTCTTCTCTTATTCTCTCACAGATGGTGTTGACGTGTATAATATCTGCAGCTGCTTCAGAGCCGGAGCTGGATCCCAAAATTGCAGCCACTACAAGGGGTAGGGGACGGGGCGAGAGAGAGCAAGAGCTCAGCCTAGAGCAGGCGCAGCGGCACCCGTTATCGAGCCTCAGATAGATCTGAATGATGAGATCCATGTTCCGACAGAGCCAGTAGGACCAGTTCAGGTCCCAAAAGAGTTCGTTGCTAACTCAGTGCTTCAGGACGCCTTAGTGTGCATGGTTGGGATCATGGAGAGTATGGCTCAAGCCGTTGTGTTTCCTGTGGCACCGGCCATTTCACAGGCCAGAGGAAGAGCCCAGACTCACGCTACTCAAACTCTAGAGAATATGGCCCACGAGTATCAAACCCTAGCAGTTCTACTAGTTGGGACGGTTCAGCCTATTGTTGCTACACAACCCAGGGAGAGACCCATGATGTTAGCTGATGAGCTGAAGAGGTTGGACAGGTTCACCAAGTTGTATCCCCCTCACTTTAGCAGTGCACATTCTGAGGACCCCCAGGACTTCTTGGATCGTTGCCATGCAATTTTGTGCAACATGGTGATAGTGGAGTCCAAGGGAGTTAATTTCACAGTATTTTAGATGCATGGTTCTGCCAAGAAGTGGTGGCAGGTGTATATGCAAGGTAGGCCAGTAGGATCACCTTATGTCATATATACTCGGATCTCGCAGTTGTCCTGAGAGAATTTTATTCCCTTCACTCAAAGAGATGAGTTCCGTAGTCAGTTCGAGCACCTCCAATATGGTAGCATGACCTTTACTTGGTATGAGACTAGATTTGTAAATTTATCACGCCATGCAACTATCCTGATCCCAGCTGAGAGGGAGAAGGTGCGGAGGTTCATAGATGGCCTTACATATGGCATCAGGCTACCGATGGCCAGAGAGACCGAAGATGAGATTTCTTTTACTCGGGTAGTGGAGATCGCAAGAAGGATCGAGCACATCAGAGGCTAGGCTAGGAAGGCGACCTATGATAAGAGGCACCATCATTTTGGAGGATTAAGTGGTGTCTCGTCTGAAGGAAGGGGTTCCTTTGGTAGAGGCTATCCTATCAGGCCGGTTCAGTCATCTCTATAGGTCACACATGGTACTTCAGGCAGTCATAGTGCTTATGGACCTCGAATCGAGAAGCTGGCATTCAGTGCACCTTCATGTCACAACTCGCATTTTGGAGTTGTGATTTCGGCCAAGAACTGGTGAGAAAAGGTCCTTCTGATGGTCTGACGTAGAGCAGTTTACTTGAGCAACTTGGGCTTTTTAATTTTAAGCATATATAAGGGGGGTATAGGTGATGAAAGCTCCGACCTGCCTGCCCCATACGTGCTGCCACCGAGCCGTATAGAACGAGCTGCCTTGGGGCAAACCTCAAGGGCCTACCTAGATGACTCAAAGGAGTGTCAAAGGCACCCATATGAGTTAGGAAAACTCTATGGGCGGTGCAATACCTTCGGGCCTGCGTTGGGCATCAAAGTGGTACTGGAGGCTCGATGTGTGGGACGGCCAGCCCCGCGGGCTGCGGAATGTTGGAACGAGACCTCTGTGCCGATTGGATACTTGACGCACCTGTCTTAGGGACATCATGTGTCGACTTGTGAGCATGGCTTTGGTTCAACCATGCAAGCAAGGGTTCGTTGGCCTAAAGGTGCAGGTGTGGGCGACACTGCACTACTTCGGAATGGAAGCGTGCTGCAAGAGGGCTATGTATGGGCATGGCACAAAAGACGCGCATGACAATGACCAAGGGCTAAAGGTTGCCTTACTCGGGCGAGGCACGAGCTAGTCGTGGATGCACTAGGTGAGTGTCAAGCTTGAGGATTGGGCTGTGCACGCGGGAGCGATGCTCAGTCTTGGGCTAAGGACAAGGCATGTCCTAAGCCAATCCCCCAGGGCGCGTATGGATTGTGATCCTAAGATGAAGCGCCACGACATGTCTAGGGCCAAGGGCCTAGGCATCTTACGGGTGACACAAGTTGGGGCGAGCCCCACCGACAGGCACAGGATCGTGCTTGGGAAATCCTGGGACAGGAAGAAGGCTGGCCCGCGGCGAGGGGAGTCCACGGGCGCCGCACAGGCGAGCAGGTGCCGCTACCCTATGTAAGGATTTGGTCCCGTGACACTTGGTATCAGAGCTGATTAAGGCCATATTATGCCATGGCACAACGTCAAGGCAAAGGGTGGATATGGCGAGTGCATTTTGGATGTCAGTGCCGAGATCACGTCAAAGCAGAGATTGATGTTCATATGCCACCAAAGATCGAGAACCCGATACTGATGATCGACGAAAGAAATGGGTGATTCCATTGTCTTTCAAAGTCTAGGTCGCTACTGAATGAGGTGATATGCCGATGAGTCGGATGGCTAAGAGAATGCCATGTTTGCCAGGTCGTGCAACCATGTTGCGAAAGAGTGGGAGCCTTGGACTATAAATTTGGGTCATGATCATAGCGGAGATCTTGCCAAGGATACATGCAACGCATCAAGTTGAGTGTTTTTCCTAAGGGAGAAGACCTTTGGGTTGCCTGAGGGCATTGCCAAGGTGAGGAAACGAATTCGAGGGTATAGCGAAGCTTCGAAATGGGGCGAGTTTCCAAGTTAGAAGGTGTCATCATTCTGGAAAGGGGTATGTCGAATGATCGGGGACCGAGAGTGTCCAGGTGCGAGGCACACCGAACCGGGAAGCCGTGATAGCAGGGCCAAGAGAGCGCCTGTCTATAGGGCGAGTATTGAACTACTACCGGGAGCATTGACTACTTGCTGAGGAAGTGACAACTGGAAAACAAAGAGCTTTGTTCGGAAAGGCGGCGATGCTATGACTTTGGGAATGTAGTACTCACCAAAGGTCGTCCCAAGTGCTGGCCGAATGCCAAGTGGGACGACAGTGCTAAGATGTATCCTCCACATTGAGTGTGGGAGGATCCCGCCTATGCAAGAGGCATATGGGCGAAGTTGTGGGTCTGGAAGCGAACACATCTTCAAGGTAGTGAAGGCAATTGAAGGCTATGGGAGCGAAATGCTACGTGAGCTATGCCAAAAGGGCGTCTTAATGCTACGGGAGCGAAAGGCTACGGGAGCCATGCCAAAGAGGGCATCTTAAGGCTACGGGAGCGAAAGGCTATGGGAGCGACGTCAAAAGAGCACATTGATGTGCTAACCTGTGAAGGAAAGCGTCAGACGGACATGAAGGCCGTGAGGGTCATGGTGTGATTTGACTAGTGTGGGTCAATCACAAATTTAGACACCAGAGGGTGCAAGTGCGGAGGCACTTTCCAAGTGAACACCGAATGGAGGTGAAGTGCAGAGGCATGCTTGGAAGATACTTGGGGGAGGAGTGCATGGGGCACAACTCCTTTTGAGAAAGGACTTCGAGAAAGTCCAACCCACAGGACAAAGGGAGCTTGAATGGGCATACCTGAGGGGGCAGACTCCGGGATGTCTTAAGCCATGATATGTCATCGGGGACGATGAAGTTATGAGTGTGGGAGGATGTCATAACTCGCATTTTGGAGTTGTGATTTTGGCCAAGAACTGGTGAGAAAAGGTCCTTCTGATGGTCTGACGTAGAGCAGTCTACTCGGGCAACTTGGGCTTTTTAATTTTAAGCATATATAAGGGGGGTATAGGTGATGAAAGCTCCGACCTGCCTCCCCCATACGTGCTGCCACCGAGCCGTATAGAACGAGCTGCCTTGGGGAAAACCTCAAGGGCCTGCCTAGATGACTCAAAGGAGTGTCGAAGGCACCCATACGAGTTAGGGAAACTCTATGGGCAGCGCAACGCCTTCGGGCCTGCATTAGGCATCAAAGTGGTGATGGAGGCTCGATGAGTGGGACGACCAGCCCCGCGGGCTGCCGAATATTGGAACGAGACCTCCGTGCCGATTGGATACTTGACGCACCTGTCTTAGGGGCATCATGTGTCGACTTGTGAGCATGGCTTTGGTTTAACCATGCAAGCAAGGGTCCGTTGGCCTAAACGTGCAGGTGTGGCGACACTGCACTACTTCGGAATGGAAGCGTGCTGCAAGAGGGCTATGTATGGGCATGGCACGAAAGACGCGCATGAAAATGGCCAAGGGCTAAAGGTTGCCTTACTCGGGCGAGGCACGAGCTAGTCGCGGATGCACTAGGCGAGTGTCAAGCTTGAGGATTGGGCTGTGCACGCGGGAGCGATGCTCAGTCTTGGGCTAAGGACAAGGCATGTCCTAAGCCAATCCCCCAGGGCGCGCATGGATTGTGATCCTAAGATGAAGCGCCACGACATGTCTAGGGCCAAGGGCCTAGGCATCTTACGGGTGACACAAGTTGAAGCAAGCCTGCGGGCGAGCCCCATCGACAGGCACAGGATCATGCTTGGGAAATCCTGGGACAGGAAGAAGGCTGGCCCGCGGCGAGGGGAGTCCGTGGGCGCCGCACGGGCGAGCAGGTGCTGCTACCCTATGTAAGGATTTGGGCCCGTGACACTTGGTATCAGAGCTGATTAAGGCCATATTATGCCATGGCACAACGTCAAGGCAAAGGGTGGATATGGCGAGTGCATTTTGGATGTCAGTGCCGAGATCACGTCAAAGCAGAGATTGATGTTCATATGCCACCAAAGATCGAGAACCCGATACTGATGATCGACGAAAGAAATGGGTGATTCCATTGTCTTTCAAAGTCTAGGTTGCTACTGAATGAGGTGATATGCCGATGAGTCGGATGGCTAAGAGAATGCCATATTTGCCAGGTCGTGCAACCATGTTGTGAAAGAGTGGGAGCCTTGGACTATAAATTTGGGGCATGATCATAGCGGAGATCTTGCCAAGGATGCGTGCAACGCATCAAGTTGAGTGTTTTTCCTATAGGAGAAGACCTTTGGGTTGCCTGAGGGCATTGCCAAGGTGAGGAAATGAATTCGAGGGTATAGCGAAGCTTCGAAATGGGGCGAGTTTCCAAGTTAGAAGGTGTCATCATTCTGGAAAGGGGTATGTCGAATGATCGGGGACCGAGAGTGTCCAGGTGCGAGGCACACCGAACCGAGAAGCCGTGCTAGCAGGGCCAAGAGAGCGCCTGTCTATAGGGCGAGTATTGAACTACTACCGGGAGCATTGACTACTTGCTGAGGAAGTGACAACTGGAAAACAAAGAGCTTTGTTCGGAAAGGCGGCGATGCTATGACTTTGGGAATGTAGTACTCACCAAAGGTCGTCCCAAGTGCTGGCCGAATGCCAAGTGGGACGACAGTGCTAAGATGTATCCTCCACATTGAGTGTGGGAGGATCCCGCCTATGCAAGAGGCATATGGGCGAAGTTGTGGGTCTGGAAGCGAACACATTTTCAAGGTAGTGAAGGCAATTGAAGGCTACGGGAGCGGAATGCTACGTGAGCTATGCCAAAAGGGCGTCTTAATGCTACAAGAGCGAAAGGCTACCGGAGCCATGCCAAAGAGGGCATCTTAAGGCTACGGGAGCGAAAGGCTATGGGAACGACGTCAAAAGAGCACATTGATGTGCTAACCTGTGAAGGAAAGCGTCAGACGGACATGAAGGCCGTGAGGGTCATGGTGTGATTTGACTAGTGTGGGTCAATCACAAAGTTAGACACCAGAGGGTGCAAGTGCGGAGGCACTTTCCAAGTGAACACCAAATGAAGGTGAAGTGCAGAGGCATGCTTGGAAGATACTTGGGGGAGGAGTGCATGGGGCACAACTCCTTTTGAGAAAGGACTTCAAGGAAGTCCAACCCACAGGACTAAGGGAGCTTGAATGGGCATACCTGAGGGGGCAGACTCCGGGATGTCTTAAGCCATGATGTGTCATCGGGGACGATGACATTATGAGTGTGGGAGGATGTCACAGCTCGCATTTTGGAGTTGTGATTTCGGCCAAGAACTGGTGAGAAAAGGTCCTTCTGATGGTCTGACGTAGAGCAGTCTACTCGGGCAACTTGGGCCTTTTAATTTTAAGCATATATAAGGGGGTATAGGTGATGAAAGCTCCGACCTGCCTCCCCCATACGTGCTGCCACCGAGCCGTATAGAACGAGCTGCCTTGGGGAAAACCTCAAGGGCCTGCCTAGATGACTCAAAGGAGTGTCGAAGGCACCCATACGAGTTAGGGAAACTCTATGGGCGGCGCAACGCATTCGGGCCTGCGTTGGGCATCAAAGTGGTGCTGGAGGCTCGATGTGTGGGATGGCCAGCCCCGCGGGCTGCCGAATATTGGAACGAGACCTCCGTGCCGATTGGATACTTGACGCAGCTATCTTAGGGGCATCATGTGTCGACTTGTGAGCATGGCTTTGGTTCAACCATGCAAGCAAGGGTCCGTTGGCCTAAAAGTGCAGGTGTGGGCGACACTGCACTACTTCGGAATGGAAGCGTGCTGCAAGAGGGCTATGTATGGGCATGGCACGAAAGACGCACATGAAAATGGCCAAGGGCTAAAGGTTGCCTTACTCAGGCGAGGCACGAGCTAGTCGCGGATGCACTAGGCGAGTGTCAAGCTTGAGGATTGGGCTGTGCACACGGGAGCGATGCTCAGTCTTGGGCTAAGGACAAGGCATGTCCTAAGCCAATCCCCCAGGGCGCGCATGGATTGTGATCCTAAGATGAAGCGCCACGACATGTCTAGGTTCAAGGGCCTAGGCATCATACGGGCGGCACAAGTTGGGGCGAGCCTGTGGGCGAGCCCCACCGACAGGCACAGGATCGTGCTTGGGAAGTCCTGGGACAGGAAGAAGGCTGGCCCGCAGAGAGGGAGTCCGCGGGCGCCACACGGGCGAGCAGGTGCCGCTACCCTATATAAGGATTTGGGCCCGTGACATTCAGCTCTCATTAGTGTGCCACCGATTCAGAGCTATTATAGTGGTTATTTGGGTCGTCAGGGTGAGTCTCAGATTCAATAGCCATGCCCGCCGAGAGGATGCTTTGAGTGTGGAGATGCAGGTCACATCAGAAAGTATTGTCCCCGATTTCAGAGCATTATTCCACAACAGGGTACTCGTGCCATAGTTCTAGCACAGATGGATCCACCACCCGCACAACCAGCTAGAGGTGGGGGTTAAGGAGCCCGAGGTGGGGGCCAGTCAGTTAGAGGTAGAGGTCAGTCACTGAGAGGTCGTCCCAAATGTGGAGGATAGATTGGTGGGGCTCAACCCTGTTGTTATGCACTTCCAGCTAGGCCTGAGGTGGAGTCGTCCAATGCAGTTATTATGTATTTTGTCTCTGCGGACCGAGGAGAAAAGGGGCTCGGCGGAAAGAGGAGTGTACCATGAGAGAAGCAAAGAGGTCAACCTCTTTCAAATATACAACATGGATTATGGCAATGTAGTTGGACTCTCATGTCGATCTGAATGAATCATCTTTTCCACGTTATTATCTCAGTCTTTCATAGAGTTACTTCTGTGTTGTTTGATCCGGGTTCTACATATCCTTATGTGTCTTCATATTTTGCTTCGCATTTGAGTATGCCTCGTGATTCTCTTGATGTTCCTATTTATGTGTCTACACCGGTTGGAGATTTCATAGTAGTATATCTGGTTTATCGGTCTTATATTGTTACTATTAATGGTTTTGATAATCTACTTGATCTTTTATCGCTGGATATGGTAGATTTTGAGGTCATTATTGGTATGGATTGTTTGACCTCGTACTACGCTATCTTGAATTATCATGCCCAGACTGTGTCTTTATCCATGTCGGTGTTGCCTAGATTAAAGTGGAGAGGCACTCGCGGTTCACTCCACTAGCAGGGTGATTTCATATTTGAAGGCTTAGCATTTGGTGGAGAAGGGGTGTTTGCCGTATTTGGCTTATATCCATGATTCTAGTGCGGAGGTTCCTTCTATGGATTCGCTGCCGGTTGTGGGTGAGCTTTCGGAGGTATTTCCTATAGATTTGTTAGGTATGCCACCTGACAGGGGTATTATCTTTTGCATTGATTTGGTTCCGGGCACTCAGCCTAGTTCTATTCTATCGTATTGGATGGCTCCACTAAGTTTAAAGAATTGAAGGATAAGTTGCAAGATTTGCTTGATGAGGGATTCATTAGATCGAGTATCTCACCTTGGGGTGCGTCAGTGTTGTTTGTTAAGAAAAAGGACGGATCGATTAGGATGTGCATAGATTATCGGCAGTTGAACAAGGTCATTATCAAGAACAAGTATCTGTTTTCAAGGAATGATGACTTATTTGACCAGCTTCAGGGTGCCAAGGTATTTTCCATGAATGATTTGAGGTCTAGCTACCATCAAGTGAAGATTAGGGCATCGGATGTCCCTAAGACAACTTTTAGGACTTGTTATGGTTATTAGGAGTTCTTAGTGATGTCATTTGGCTTGACTAATGCTCCAAAAACCTTCATGGACTTGATGAATCGAGTGTTCAAGCCTTATTTAGATTCCTTTATGATTGTCTTCAGTGATGATATTTTGGTTTACTCTCGCAATAGAGAGGAGCATGAGCAGCACCTACGGATTGTACTTCAGACTTTGAAGGATCGGCAGCTATATGCCAAGTTTTTGAAGTATGAGTTCTGGTTACACTCATTTGCCTTTTTAGGTCATATTGTGTCTTCCGAGGATATCACGGTAAATCCTAAGAAGAAAGAGGTAGTTTAGAACTAGCCTATACCTACTTCGGCTATACAAAATTCGGAGCTTCTTAGGTTTGACAGGTTACTATCACCGGTTTGTGGAGGGATTTTCATCTATATTGGCCCTATTTACCAAGTTGATCTAGAAGGGCTCTCTTTTCAGATAGTTCTATGAGTGTGGGGTAAGCTTTCAGAAGATCAAGATGCATTGACTACAAGCCCAGTGTTGGTGTTTCCTACAAGTTCGAGATCTTACACTGTGTATTGTGATGCATCGTGTATTGGGCTTGATGCAGTATTGATGCAGGACAGTAGGGTGATTGCCTACACATCTCGTCAGTTGAAGGTTCATGAGAATAATTATCATGTGATTGATTTGGAGTTGACATCCATTGTTCACGAGCTCAAGCTTTGGAGGCACTATCTATATGGTGTTCCATGTGAGGTCTATACCGATCATCAAAGTCTCCAACATCTATTCAACAAAAAGGACCTTAATTTGAGGCAGCGAAGCTGGTTTGAGTTAGTGAAAGACTATGATATCATAGGAAGGCGGAGAGCATGGGTAGTTTGGCATTTTGCCAGCAGTGGAGAAGCCACTAGCCATTGATGTTAAGGCTTTGGCCAAGTGGTTCGTAAGGTTGGATGTTTCGGAGCCTAGGGGGGTTCTCGCTTATGTTGTAGCACAATCATCATTGTTGGAGTGCATCAAGGCTTGCTAGTTTGATGATCCTCATTGATTGGTGTTGAAAGACATGGTGCAGCAGGGTGATGCCAAGGAGGTCGTGATTGGAGATGATGGTTTTATGCGGCTTCAGGGCCAGATTTGTGTTCCGAATATTGATGGGTTGAGAGAGTTGATCCTTAAGGAGGCTCATAGTTCATAGTATTCCAGGTGTCACGAAGATGTATCATAACTTGAAGCAGCACTATTGGTGGTGAAAGATAAAGAAAGATATTGTTGGACATATCTCTTAGTGTATGAATTGTCAACAGGTGAAGTATGAGCATCACAAATCGGGTGGGTTGAATCAGAAATTGGTAATACTGGAGTGAAACTAGGATCGTATTACTATGTACTTTGTGGTAGTCTTACCACAAACCTTGAGGAAATATGACACTGTTTGGGTTATTGTGGATTGGTTGACTAAGTCCGCACACTTCATTCCGGTGATGACATTCTATTCTTCAGAGCGGTTGGCTCAGATTAACATCCGGGAGATTATTCGCCTGCACAGTGTGCCCATTTCTATCATTTTAGATTATGGCACACAGTTTACATCACACTTTTAGAGAGCTGTGCAGCATGAGTTGGGCACGCATGTCGAGCTGAGTACCGCATTTCATCCTCAGATAGACAAACAGTCTGAGTATACTATTTAGATTTTGCAGGACATGTTGCGAGCATGCTCCATGGATTTCAGGGGTCAGTGGGACCAGTTTCTTCCTCTAGCAGAGTTCGCCTACAATAACAGCTATCAGTCGAGCATCCAGATGGCTACATATGAGGCCTTATAAGGAAGGCGATGTCATTATCCGGTTAGTTGGTTTAAGCCCGATAAGGCTAGATTGTTGGGCACATATTTGGTTCGTGATGCTTTGGAGAAGGTGAAAGTAATTCAGGAGTGGCTTCGTACAGCTCAGTCTAGGCAAAAGAGTTATGCGGACAGGAAGTTTTCGATATGTGGATTACATGGAAGGTGAGAAGGTTCTTATCCAAGTTTCACCTATGAAGGGCGTGATGCAATTTGGGAAGAAGGTCAAGTTGAGCCCGAGGTTTATTGGCCCGTTTGAGATCTTGGAGAGGGTTGGAGAGGTTGCTTATAGGCTTGCATTGCCTCCTAGCCTACTCGGGGTATATTTGGTATTTCATGTTTCTATGCTTGATGAGAATTTAGCACGGTGCAGCTTGGTATTTCATGTTTCAAGTTTCACCTTCTAGACTTTAGCACGGTGCAGCTTGATGAGAATTTGACCTATGAGGAAGAGCCAGTTGCTATTCTAGACTGCAGGTTCGAAAGTTGAGATCTAAGAGTCTTCCCTCTGTGAAAGTGCGTTGGAGAGATCAGCCGATTGAAGAGGCTACTTGGGAGTCCGAGTCCAATGTAAGAAGTAGATACCCTCACCTTTTTACTAGTCCATGTACATTTTTAGGCCCGTTCGAGGACGAACGTTTCTTTTCGAAGCGGAGAACGTGACGATCTGATATGTCATTTTGAGTACTAGCTTCCTTTTCTGTCCGAGACCTCTCATAGATTTATTTGATTATTTATGACTTGCGTGCATGGTCTATGTCAGTTTCCAAAAACTTTATGTGTAAAAATTGAAAGAAAATGTGATTTTTAACCTTAAATGTGGCTAGAGTTGACCACGGTCAAATATTTTGTAAAAGACCTCGAATCGGTATTTTGACGATACCGGTAGGTTCGTATGATATTTTGGACTTGTACTCATGTTTGTTTGGGGTCTCAGGTGACCCAAGGTCGTGTCGGCGCACCATGTGAAAAGTTGGAAAAATGAGTTTTGATGTTAAAAATCTTTAGTTTTAATGATCGATTCTTGATATTTTATGTTATTTTGATGGTTTGAGTTAGCGAGTCAGTTTGTATGATGTTATTACACTTGTGTAGATGTACGAATTGGAGCTCGAGGGGCTCTAGTGAGTTTTGGATCTTTGCCGATTGAGGTTTGGCTCAATAGAACTTCTGGTGCTGGGAACCTACAGGTCTCGCATTTGCGAAGACCTGTTTGCATCGCATTTGCGAAGGGGGATTAGGAGTAGGCAGCTTCGCTTTTGCGAAGAATCTGTCACTTTTGCGAGCAGGTGGCGGTCGCATTTTGTGATGTATCTGTCCCAATTACGACACTGAGCATGGGGAAAGGCAGCTTCGCAAATGCGAAGCTTGGTCCGCATTTGTGATGAAAGGGACCTTCGCAAATGCGAAGGATATGTCGCACTTGCGATAACTGTGAAGCTGAGGCACTGATCGCATGATTCACATTTGCGATACCCGCAGCTAGGTAAAAGGTGGGAATTTCGGGACTTAGCTCATTTTATACCATTTTGGAACATTAGACTCCATAGAGGCGATCTTTGGTGAGCAATTTCTTCCCAAATGCATAGGTTAGTAACTTTAACTTGTTTTCAATCAATTTCAATTACTTTTTCATGAATTTCATTATCAAATCTATGAATTTCAAGGTAGAAATTGGGGATTTTGACTAGAATTTAGAGATTTTTTAAAATTGAGATTTAGACCTCGAATTGAGGTCAAATTTCGAAACAAATCACATATCTGGGCTCAGTGGTGAATGGGTAATAAGGATTTGATCTTAATTTCAGATTTCGACCATATGGGCCCAGGTTGACTTTTTGTTGACCTTTTCAATTTAGTTTAATATTGAACTTTATTCATTCGTGGGTAGTTTCTAAAGCTTATTTTGACTTGTTTGAACAACAATTGACTAGATTCAGGTAGTTTGGAGGCTTGTTGCAAAAGAAAAGTCATGTTGTATTGTTGACTTTGTTCCGGAAAGAGGTAAGTGTCGTGGTTAATCTTGATTTGAGGGAATTAGGACTTGTTAGTCTATTTGCTACGTGATTTATGTGTGGGGGTGGTGTATATGCGTTGGCATGGGTTCAAGCACGTGGGGTGGACTACTTAATTGCATGTCTCTAATTATATCTTGTCTTCATTTATTCTATGTTTTTACTTGTTACGTGCTTTACTTGTTACATGTCCTTACTTGCTAAATACATGCCTTCACTTGTTACATGTCTCTATTATTACATGCTTCCGTCTATCCATGCCTTTATTTATTGTCCATATTTACTTGTTATATTCTTTATTATGCTATTAAATAGATGCCTTTACTTGCTTAATTGCCTTTGCTTGCTTCCTATTTCTCTCTACTATTTTATATTGAATTGTCTTAGAGGATTTATGCGTTTTAGTTCTCTTTTATGTTATGTTGTGAAATTCGCCGTAGTTGGTTGTTATTAAATATGTGGGTCGGGTTGCTTGGGTGTAAGAGTATTATATATATATATATATATATATATATATATATATATATATATATATATATATATATATATATATATATATAATACTCTTACACCCAAGATTGTTACTATTGATATTTGCACATGCGGCGTGACAAGGAGGGATATATATATATATATATATATATATATATATATATATATATATATATATATATATATATATATGGATCGGGTTGCACGCTGGAATAATATTATTATATATGTGGATCAGGTTGCACGCCGCAACTGTATTATTATTATATATATTGATCGGGTTGTGCGCCGCAAAAGGAGAGATTGTATTGTGGTTATTCTTGGATGTTGATTTCCGCTACCGTGTTGTGTTTTAAGACTAAGAAGTGATGATATTCTGGTGTCGTCTGTCATTTATTTCTTCTTTTGGTTATCACGTAGTTAGTTGTTTCTCTATTTCATTATTGCGTTTCTTCTTATACTCGCACATATTTATAGTGAGTGTCTTGTCATAGTCTCATTACTACTTCGTCGAGGTTAGGCTCGACACTTACGGAGTACATGGGGTCGGTTGTACTCATACTACACTTTGCACTTCTTGTGCAGATTTTGGAGTTGGTCCCAGTAGCGTACCATAGACGTGCTCGGATTCAGCTTCTCAGAGGAGACTTGAGGTATAACTGCACATCGTTCACAGTTCTGAAGTCCCCTTCTATCTTATCTCAGCTGTGTATTATCTATACTTTGTATTAGATAACTTGTATTTTATTTCAGACTCTATTTGTAGTATTCTAGAAACTCATGTACTTATGACACTAGTTTCTGGGATTAGTTTAGATAGCGATTTTTATGAATTTATTACACATTTCAGAGTATTTCAATCTAAATTCCTTATTATTGTATTTTTAAATTATTAAACTGTTTAATTATTTTGTTAATATTGGCTTTCCTAGCAAGCGAATGTTAGATACCATCATGGCCCCGAGGTTTGAATTTTGGTTGTGACAGTACAATAACTAACTCCTTGTACACGTCAGCTTCCCTTAATACTACCCTTCAAGCTATGTAGGGTGAATATATTGAACACTCTCAGCTTAGATAACTAAAAATCATGTTGAGTGCAACAAGTCCCTTTGTCAATATGTCTGCTAACTACATGCATGTATTCCCAATGTCCAGCTTCAACCATCCCTTCTTGTATCTTCTCTCGAATAAAGTGGCAATCTATCTATGTGTTTGATCCTTTAATGGCAGATATGATTTGCCACAATTTGAAATGTAACTTTACTGTCATAAAATAGCTTCATTGGCAGTTGTAACTTTAAGTTCAATACTTTAAAGAGTCTCACTAACCAGATCATCTCGGCAACTGTATTTGCCATACTCCTATATTCTGCTTCTGCGGAGCTTCTGGAAATGGTGTTCTATTTTTTTTATATTTTTGGAAAATCAAAGAGTCTCCTAGCTTCACCTCAAAGCCACTTACTGATTTCCATGTCCTTGGACAAGTCGCCCAATCTGCATCACAATATACTGTCAATTCTTGTGAAATTTTGGAGGACAGCAAAATCCTTAATCATGGTTTATTCTTTTGATATCTAACCACTCTCAAAGCTGCCTCCATATGAGATCTCTTAGGTTGATGCATGAATTGGCTCAAATTTTGTACTGCATATGCTATGTAAGGTCTAGTCATAGTTAAGTAGAGTAACTTCCCTACTAACTTCTAATAGCTTGAGAGATCTTCTATTGTGTCATCTGCACCAATTACTTTAGTACAACCCTTGTCAAATTCTACTTGGTTAGCCTGTGATTAACTTCCAAAGGTGTACTTGTAGGCTTGGAACCTGCTAATTCAAGTTTAGCTATCAAGTCTAGAGTGAACTTTCTTTGACCGACTGAAATGTCTTCCTTGTTCCTAGTATTTCAAGACCGGGGAAATATTTCATCTCCCCCAGGTCCTTGATCTTGAAATGATGATTCAACAAGGCCTTTGTCTCCTAAATAGAGCAGCATAGAAGCCTGTGATCAAGAGATCTTCCACATAGAATAGGATTATCACTGAATGTCCATCCATTGTCTTGGTGAATAAAGAGCAGTCATGATGTCTTTGGGAGAAACCTAATGCTAGGAGAGCCTCTGTTAGCTTAAGGTTCCACTGTCGGAAGGCGTGTTTTAATCCACAAAGAGACTTCTACAATTTACTGACTTTTAATTGCTCCCCTTGCTGACAAAAGCAGGTGGTTGCAGCATGTAGACATCTTCTATCAGATCACCCTGCATAAATGCATTAAAGACATATATTTGGTGTAGTTAACAGCCATGCATAGCTTCCATAGCAAGTACTGCTCTCATAGTTACTGTCTTCACAATAGGAGAAAAGGTTTTCTGATAATGCAGACCTTCGTGTTGTGTGTATCCTTTAGCAACAAGCCTTGTCTTATACCTCTCAACTTCCCCCTTAGCATTATACTTGACTTGAAACACCAATTTGTAACCTAATGCCCTCTTCCCAGTTGGCAAGTCAACTAACGTCCAGGTATTGTTGTCTTTGAGTGCTTGATATTTTTGATGCATAGCATCCAATCACCTCTCATCACGCATAGCTTCTGAATGAGTCTCAGGCTCTTCCACAACTGAATAATTGCAAATGGAGTTGAGATACGGTTCTGAATGAAAAGAGTAAGAGATGTAGTTGGCTATAGGGTATAGACAAGATGCAGCTGCAGGAGGATATGGATTGTTTTATAGAGGGCCATATATGTAATCATGCAACCAGCCAGGAGGTTTAGAGGTTCTACTAGATTTCCTGACCTCTGGTGAGGTATGAATAGATGGAGTTGGACCTTCTGGCCTGTATGGAATAGAAGTTGTAGGGATTGAAACAACTAGAACTAAAGTCTGCTCAATTTGGTCTTCAGCACCCTCAGAATCCAAATTGTTGTCAGAAGAACCACTAGCTGAAGTATCAGGTACCTCATGCAAGATGTCCTAGGTTCCATAGGCTCTGGTTGACTTGTGATTTCTTTCTCATAGGTTGAAGGTATCACCTAGGACTCTTTATGCCCTATAGTAGGCACATGGGATTTGAAAGGAAATACATCTTTTTAAAATTGAACATCCTTGCTAACAAAGAAATGTTTCTGTCACGATCCAACACCACCATCAGTCGTGCGAGTACCTAAACCACTTGCTATGCAAGCCAATCATAAAACAATAGCGGAATAATAACAATAATAATAATAATAATAATAATAATAACAACAACAACAATAACAACAATAATAACAATAATAACAATAATAACAACAATAACAACAATAATAACAACAATAATAATAAGAATAACAATAATAATAATAATAATAATAATAATAATAATAATAATAATAATAATAATAATAATAATAACAATAACAATAATAACAATAACAATAACAATAATAATAATAATAATAATAATAATAATAATAATAATAATAATAATAATAATAAGAATAATAATAATAATAATAATAATAATAATAATAATAATAATAATAATAATAATAATAATAATAATAATAATAATAATAATAACAATAATAATAACAATAATAATAATAATAATAATAATAATAATAATAATAATAATAATAATAATAATAATAATGAAGAAGAAGAAGAAGAAGAAGAAGAAGAAGAAGAAGAAGAAGAAGAAGAATAATAATAATAATAATAATAATAATAATAATAATAATAATAATAATAATAATAATAATAATAATAAGAAGAAGAAGAAGAAGAAGAAGAAGAAGAAGAAGAAAGTAAAGAGTCTAACAATCGAATAGCATGGATAAATACCAAACCAATACAACAATCCCCAAAAACTGGTAACATTAAGTCATAAACTTTAAGACATGAATACAAGTCTGCTAATACAAGATACGGTTTGAAGCAACAACAGTAGTGAAATATAGAAAGAGACGCTAGGGACTGTGGTGGTCAGTAATGCAGCTCTACCTCGTGTCTCAACCACAACAGTAAGCGAACTCAACCCTCAGCTAGGTCCCACACCTGATTCTACAATTAAGTGTAGAGTATAGTATGAGTACAATTGACCCCATATACTCAGTAAGTATCATGACTAACCTCGATGAGGTAGTGACTAACCTCGATGAGGTAGTGACGAAAAAAGTCAATGATATTCACTAATCAAACCTGTATAGTACATGAATATATATGTACACAACAATAGTACTAGAATCTAAGCATAGTAACCAAGCTAACAGTTTGGCATATAGAGAATATATGCAAGAATAGCAAATCAAGTTACACTGAATTGACATATAGAGAAGATATGTAACGTGAATCATTACATCAACTAAATCAACATATAGAGAAGATATTCATAAAAGGTATGTATACATTCCGAGACTACCATATAGAGAAGATATGCAATAAAAGCATGTATACATCCAAGGAGATTGCATATAAAGAAGATGCAAAAAGTCCCAAACACTGATCAGTTTCCATAATCCGCGTGTACGTCATCAAGGAGAAACATGAGAGGATGACCCTAGGGGGATGAATCCTTATCACACATTACACGGACAACTCATGTGCAAAATTGTATCATCCGCACAGACAACTCACGTGCTCCTAAACCAGTCCATATCACAAAAAACATATACAATAATACATGTATAGGAACAACAAATGTCAAATCTTATACTCATGGACTGAGGAAAATAGCATGCTAAGGTGTATGTATGTGTGAAGTGTACAACTACAACTCAGATTAAGCGGGTACACCATACAGTAACAAGTATCTTGCTCAAACAAGATATCAAAGCCTATACAAGGTCTCTAACAAGATTCAAGGAGTTCACGGAGTCATACAAATGATCAAGACAGTAATCATAAGAAGTACACAGTTCAAACAAGGTATACGAGAAGCCTAAAGTCCAATTTGTTCAAAATCATACATAGCACTCGCATATACGCTCGTCACCATGCATATACGCTGCTTTTTACATATTCCAATTAGCCAAATAAGTAACATCATATTCCCCTACACAAAATTATGCAGGATACTTACCTCAAACAAGTAAAACCCAATACTCCAAGAACGTCTTTTCCTTAGAAATCACCTCCAACCGGCTCAAATCTTGCCAAAAATAACTCAATAACGCCAAATAAAGCCATGAAAATCAATTTCAAATAATAAAGCTTCAATCTCTATTCAATTCTCAAAAAGTCATCCTGGGTCCACATGGTCAAAATCCGAGTCCATGGCTAGATCCCGACTACCCATAATTCCAAGAGTCCAAATATATGATTAGATTCCAAAACTAAGTCCAAATCGACCCCAAATCCCAAAAATTCATCCTTTTAAGTTGTATACAAAAACTTCAATTTTTCCTCCAAAATCTCATGATTAAATTATATAAATCGATTGGAATTCAAGGTATATAGTCAAATCTAAGTGAGAATTACTTACTCACAAAGTGGTGATGAAAATCTCCCCAAAAAGCGCCTCTATCCGAGCTCCAAAACTCCAAATAATAAAAAATGAGCTAACTCTTCGAAATAATAAGACTGCTAGCGGTTCCGCATCTGTGGGAAAAAAGGGCCGCATTTGCGACACCGCTACTACGGTACCAAGCTCACATCTTCGAGCCTCACTAAGACTGCCAACCATCCGTATTTGCGGCCCATGCGTCGCATATGTGACTCCGTGGGTGCAGCCAATCCCTATCATAGGTGCGCACATCTCCTAGGACTACCAATCCTCGCAGGCGCGGTGACCATCTCTGCAAGTACGCCTTCGCATATGCTGCCTCCATCTTCGTAGAAGCGCAACCCCCCCCCCCCAGAACACCTCAATTCTGTAGATGTGACAAACTTGTCGCAGATTTATGGGCGCAGGTGCGATGCACCAGAACCAGAATTGCCTAAACTATTCCCAAGGGTCCGAAACAATTTGAAACATACCAGATCCTCTCGGGGGCCCGTCCAACTATATCAACAAGTCCAAATACCTAATCCAAACTTATCCAAAGACCCAAATCATCACGAATAACATCAAATTTACGAATCGAAGACCAAAATCTATCTCTTAACTTCCAAACTTTCCAACTTCCACAAATGTATTCGAACCATGCCTAAATATTCTGAATTCCAACCAAACTTTGCACACAAGTTTCAATTAAACAAATAAACCTTAACTAAAGTTCTGGAACACCAATCAGAACCCGATAACACCAAAGTTAACTTCCGGTCAAACCTATAAAATCTCCAAATCTTTAAATTACCAACTTTCAACAAATGGATCCAAAACCTTCTAGGAATATCCAAATCCAAATCCGAGCATAAGACTAAGTCTAAAATCACCATACAAATCCATTGGAACTATCAAACCACCAATCCGAGACCATATACTCAAAAGTTAAACCTTGATCAACTTTTAACAACTTAAGCTTCTAAAATGAGATTAAGTGCCTCCAATTACTCTCAAACTTCACGAAGCCAAACTAACCAATCCTGCTAGTTACAAAACAACAAACACACATAGGGGAAGCATCAAATAGAAAAACAGGGTCCAAATACACAAAATAACAGGTCGGACGTTACAATTTGTGAGTAAGATTATATAAGGTGTACCCCTTTTGAGTGCTAGAATATCCCATGAGAACATATGCCCCTGTGCTAGGACTAAATTTATCAGACTTATTTCTGGTTATAGTAGCATAATATAAGCTCCATAAGACCTTTAGGTGTAGTAAACTAGGCTTCCTTCGATAGAAAATCTCAAATATTGATTGACTCTGCAAAGTAGTGGAAGGCACCGTATTGATCAACTAAGCAGCTGTGGACACAGAACCCCCAAAACCTCATAGGTATACAAGCCTGAAACCTGAGTGCCCTAGCCACTTCAAGAATCTGTCTATGCTATTTTAAAGCCCCATAAAATTTCAAAAAATTTAAAGACTTTATGGTTTGCTAATATTCATTTGGTCATCGTTTTGCGTGCTATGTCTAATCTCGAATGGGGAGATGTTATACAAGCATGGTGTCCAAATTCGATGATTCTTTTTGCTATGGCTTTGTAATTATGATATGGATCTAATTCTTTAATCAAAACATAATTTGGAACTCATTTGTTTAATGTGGTACCATTTATACTGGAATAAACAACGTCTAACATCAAAAACGAGTACAACACAACCCAAACCTATCTGAACCTCACCCGACCCCTCGGGACCCCGTTCGAACATATCAATAAGTCCAAACACATAATACGAATCTTTTCGAGACCTCAAATCCCACATAACAACTTCAAAATCATGAATCGCACCTCAAATCAAACTTAATGAACTTTCAACTTCTAAAACCCGTGTCGAACCATATCAAATCAACTCGGAATGACGTCAAACTTTGCACAAAAGTTTCAAGTGACATAAAGAACATATTCTAACTCCCAAAACCACAATCTGAAGCCGATAACATCGAAGTCAACTCTCGGTAAAACCTATGAACTTTCCCAACCTTCAAATTGCCAACTTTTGCCAGTCAACGCAAAAACTTTCTAGAAACATCCAAATGAAATTCCGAGCATATGCCCAAGTCCAAAATCACCATCCGGACCTAAGGTGCCATCAAAACTCCGATCTGAGGTCAAATACACGAAATTCAAACTTGGTCAACTCTACCAACTTAAAACTTCCTATTTATGAAACATTCTTCCAAGTCGATTCCGAACAGCTCGAAGATCAAAACCGACAATACACGCAAGTCATAATGCACCATATGAATCTATTCATGACCTCAAACCACCAAACGGAATGCAAATGCTCAAAACGACAGGTCAGGTCATTACATTCTCCCCCACTTAAACATACGTTCGTCCTCGAACGTGCCAAGGGTCGTTCCAAAGCCATCAAATTACCATATAATGTCCTCGTACACATACCCGTGGGTGATCCCATATTACCCCAACCATATAATCCAGACAACACAAGCTAGCTAAAGATCTTTACTTCAACCTTAGCCCATAAACATTAGAGTCAAATCTCCAACATCTTATAAGACCCGATTCTCGCATCTATACACTGTGCAAGTCTGAACAAGATGTATCAAGCCATAATTGTAACCCAAGATATAATCGCATGATATACTACATAACCCAGATTCTCAGAGCAATAATTTTCGACCACAATAGTTGCTCAATAACAAACCCAGTACCGGTATCAAACCTCATATCAAATAAAACCTTCTTATAAATCTTCGTACACTGCCAATGATGAAATAAACACGTAGAATCTCATAACCACTCATCATAACAGCAAGTCGTATAACTTGCTCGCCCGATAAGAACCATTTCAAAATTCTAAGTTGACTAGAGACGTTATTCTTTCAAACATACCTAAATCAAATTCGATAGCACTTATTCCAGGTCCAATAACCTCACCTCATCCAATACAAGTTGTTCAAGCGACATGCCACACCAATACCATCTATAGCCACATATCGTGCAATCCGTGCACCAAACAGGAAACAACTCAAATGTACCCAAAATGGAAAGAGAATCAAATGAGAGAATTGTTCTGCAAGCTCAACAGATACCACAGGCGCAATGCTGTGAACCCATCACATAAAGGAGAACCAAACCATACAAGATAAACACAAAGGATCATATCCCAACATAACTCTACAGCGATGCACGACCCAATCCAAACACCAGTCCACATGAAATACCTCGAACCATGATGTTCATAATCAACAACCATATGCATATCTACAACAAATACAATGTGCATGATCATAACCATGGAGAAATGAATAGCACAATATAACACAAATAGGAAAAACATAACCAAGGCACAATCAACCATTCAACACCCTAAGAACCATCTCACTCGAATTCTGCCACAAGGTCCAAACAAAACGCATCATGAGAGTAAATAGTCAACAGTCTCACAACCCATCGTAGCATAGCAGAGCAACACCCCAAACATATCAGGCACGAATAAGATCAACTCTAACTGATGACATAACATTCAACAATAGCTATGCTGAGTAAACAAATCTGATCCGATGGAGAATAAATATCCTCAATGGGCCTACCAGTGGCCTCCAATTCAATTTTGATCCTTTTGAAATAGATAGATAACCTCTGAAAGGTCCACAATAACTCATCCATAATACATACACTTAATCTTCAACCTCTTAACATGCCTTCACTGTCCGTAACCAAGGAACAACCAGCCTTTAAGAACCCTTATGGTCTTTAAATCCCTAGAATACACGAATCTCTAAGTTTGATCCCAACTTCACCACTCATAAGGCTAACACGTCCCTCATACACAATCATCTCACAAGAAATACTTCCATAATTCTTACGTGCTACACATCCAAAATCTAAACATCAACAGTCGATCAACCAGGCAATTACTATAATACCAGTCAAGCATCTGCAAGTCAAAACACAGTACGCCTTTCTAAAATACATGCTCTCCTCGAGTGATATCGAAATAGTGCCAGCATTCTTCGAAACATCTGAAGTCGTCCATGCTGTCTAAAACTCGTGACCTTCCCTTCAATATTGAACCACAAACTTGCACATGCAAATCTCAATCCCACACATCACACCGTATCCATCATGCCATCATAGGAAAACACAAAAACCCCATTATCAACCTCGAATCACAAATAGGATACACATTCCGTTAGCCAAAAACCTTCCACTTGACTCACATCCAAGAGAAAATCACAACACGCAGCATACCCCTCATACCTGACGAAAACATCTATCCGAAGTCATGGTCAAAATTATCGAGAACTCTTTTGGAACCTATTTGGACATCACCAAGCCATCAAAACTGAATCTATCTAACTCAACCAAATCACGCAGGTCTCCAAACACAAGAGTATTACCACAAAGCACCGATAAAGCCCCACCATATCTTAAGAAACAAAACAACTGATCATATCCATTACCATTATGATCCACCCTACCACCAAGTTATCCTATTTCTCCGAGTTCTTTTCGAATTGCCTTCAAGTTAACACTTCTCCTTGCCAGTACATCATGATCCTTACCCAAAGCTCACCACAAGGGAACCTAGCATGAAAGCACGTCATCTTAAAGCTCGTAAGCCATTGTATTCCCTCTTAAGCACCCAAAAGTATCGCAACCAAAATACCCACTCTAAAGAGACCTCCCGCGAATGTAAAGTTGTTTCCTCAACCTCTCTGATACTAAAATGTAGAATCCATAATGATACAGAAATACCGCGAGTCCTGACACCATCCATCGCAAATCGCATATCTTAACCTTTTACAAGTCCAAAAATTCCTCAAATACTGCATATGCATTTCGAACCCATTAGAACCTTCTTGAGAGTCATCAACCCTATTCTAATCCCGAATGCACCGCCCAAACGAGCCGAACGACATGTGCTCCATTAGCACACCAACACCCAAAGAAGTACTCTACATCTGTAAGCAACTGAGTGAATCCCTACTCCATGAACACTACCTCCACTATGAATAACAACCTGAATTATTACAAGATTTCTAGTATCCCCATAAAGTATAGCATATCATGCATCCAGCAATTCCCTTGCTCAAGTCATCCTCAAAGCCAACCTCTTCAGGTCGCAACCGATCATTAAATATGCCTCAGACCGAAACCAATATAACACATAACCATGCAATCTGATCGTCGATAGCCGACTCCCCCACTTGGATCAAATCCATAGAACACAACATCTGATAACCCACAATACCCTTACTCCATTACTGTCATAATCCCGCATTGTAATTCAACTAAATATACCATAAGCTCATGTAGCTCTAATCATAAAAATACCTCAAATCATTTTCTAAACTCACATTCATCCTCGTGACAGTCAAGCTAACTTCCTCATGCGATCCAAACTCAAAATGCAACACATATAACCGACTGGTAGAAAGAAACTCTCCATAAAATATCATAAGAATCACACATCTGTAGACTATCCCGCATGTAATAACCCACCTGCTTAGCCTCAAACTACATCTCTCTATGCCCTACCATTGTCACAACCACTATGCAATCGCTAAATCTTCCTGTGTCTAAACTCGCCAACAAGACATAAGAATCTACTTCATCCTACAAATGAACAACATGAAAGATCCCTTAACACTCTCATAACTCGAGATTGTACAACACATCAAGACAGAAATCAAGCACCCAATAGTCCTTTTCACATCCCAAGAAAACTCTTCTCATCACATCCAAGCCATCTGAACACATCCTGCAGTCACATAATATTTATTATATAGCAATCCAACCACTCACTGAGCCATAAATCCCACTCCTAGGGACACTACCGGACATATAAGTCCAAAAGCACATACTCACTCAACCGAATTCTCCAAGCCCAAGTTGCGGTCTGAACCTGGCCTCAAGTCCTCCAGACTAGCCCATCACCAAAACACAACAAATACATCTCGCACCTCATCTAGGGAGACACAAGCCACCGATGCACAGCTGATACTGGGCGCTCAACATAACACATGAGTGAGTGGAAGGAATTCAAAGAGATACGCTTCAAGCTGAATCAATGTCGCACGATAAGGAAAGAAATATGGAAATTTACTACATGCCCTGTAGCCTTTCGAAGATAGGGATGGATGTCATCATACCGATCCGCAAAACTCTACTAGACACTTGCTAATGACTCGTAGAACTTATGAACCTAGAGCTTTGATACTAACTTGTCACGACCCAAAATCCACTAGTCATGATGGCACCTAACCTAACCCGCTAGGTAAGCCAACTAACAGTTAACACAATTCAAATGGGAATAATAAGGGATAGATAAATGAAATAACTGAAACTCTATTCAATAACCCAAGGACTAGTAATATGATTCATGAGCCACTAAGACTTAGATTTACGAAATTGATATGAAATAAATACAACATCTATTTGGAATGTATACAAATAGAATTCAAATCTAAAGCTACCAATGGTAAGTGATAGCTATATCCGGAACACAG
The DNA here is from genome assembly GCF_000715075.1 of Nicotiana tabacum. NCBI lineage: Eukaryota > Viridiplantae > Streptophyta > Magnoliopsida > Solanales > Solanaceae > Nicotiana > Nicotiana tabacum. Next base: position 115,590,500 of record NC_134083.1, read on the forward strand.
GTACGTCTTCAGTGCCAGCTCCCAGCATCCACAGCATCTCAGCTCATAGATCTACACGCAAGGTACAAAAGTATAGTATAAGTACAACTGACCCTATATACTCAACAAGTATCATAACTAACCTCGACGAGGTAATAGAAGCAAGAATTATAAATGATTCTCGCTATCACCTGTATAGTTCATAATTGCAGCACGTACAGAATAGAAAATATAATCAAATCATGATATCATGGATAAAACCACATTGGAGCTCTCAGTTTTCTCAACGGATTCTACACAGTTAACAATCCATCATTTAAGGAAGATATGCAAATAAATCAGGTAACAACCAAGGAAATTGCAAGTAAAGATAAAATGCAATAACCAAATATCAATCCATTGTGGCGCGTGACCCAATCCAAATAGAATTCACATCACGGCTCTCAGGACCATATCAGAATCACAGTAACCAAACCAAACAAATAACCAGCCCTCCCAGAGCTCACATCAACCAGAAACCCGTCGATTTCTCACAATTCACGTGTACACCATCAAGAGAGAAACATGAGAGGGTGACCCTAGGAGGGATGGATCCATATCCACGTGCTGTACGGACAACTCACGTGCTAACAATATCAACCGCACAGACAACTCATGTGTTGCACGGATAATTCACATGCCAATAATATCACTATCTGGATCCGCACGGATAACTCACGTGTTGCACGAATAACTCATGTGCCAATAGTATCAACCGCACGGACAACTCACGTGCCGATAATCACAATTCGCCTGGAGTGGTCACATGCTCAATATTACAATCCGCTCAGCGTGGTCACAGGCATAACAACATAATTTGCCTAGCGTGGTCACAGGTGTAAAAATATAATCTGCTCGGCGTGGTCACAGGTATCTAGTCCAAATCATATCACACAGAAGCAAATATACAAGAATACATGTATATGATCATGAATATTACATTTCATGCTCCTGGACATGTATAAATAACATGTTAAGGTGTATGGATGTGCAAAGTGTAGTATCATAGCTCAAATCGATAATTTACAAAGAAATAACAATTATCAAGTTCATTCAGGGGATTAGCCTCTATGTAAACTCAAACATGGATCAAATAATTCATATCAGGGTTATAATTATGAGAAACATTACAGCATAAATCTTAACAATCAAGTTAAGGCATGTCATAGCCTAAGAACTACCCCGAGCATGGATAAATACCTATGTGCTTGCACATGGGCTCTAACCACACACATATGCACACCCATAGCACGTAGCTATCACAAATAACTCAGAAAACTTGTGCCTCAACCAAGTTTAGTTAAGATACTTACTTCAAGCAAGCCAAATCAAATGCCTGGCAAGCCAAACAATACTCCAGAAATACCATCCCGCATGAATCAACCTCTGAATGGCTCTAAACTATCCAAAAGCACCTCAAAAACATCAAATACATCAAATAATGCCCTAGGAAACAAACCCAAGCGATAAAGGTCAAATCTTTAATTAAAAACTCAAAGTCAACCAAAAGGCCAACTCGGGATCGCACCTTAGAACCCCGAAAAAACATACAAATTCCAACAACACATTCGAATACGAGTCTAACCATACTAATTTCATCCAATTTCGACTCTAAATCAATTCAAAACTCAATTATTCTCTTTAGAAAAGTTTTTTTTATAAAAACCCATAATTCTCCAATCAAAACATGGATTAATTCATAAATGAACTATTATAATCATGTTAAAATACAAAATGTCAAGTTAGATATTGACACCCCATGAAAAGACGAGAAGAACTCCATGAAAATCACATCAATCGGAGCTCTAGAACTCAAGATATACTCAAAATACCAAATTAACGCAGTCTGATTATTTTATACACAGGGATTTTCGCTGTCATTTCTGCTTTTGCTGACCACTTTTTGCACCTGCGGGGTCACAGATTTGGACCCTATTTCGCATCTACGAAGCACCAGCAACACCTAACTTCTCCGACACTAAAATGGGCATAACTCCCTCACATGATGTCCAAATTCGACGATTCTTTTTGCTATGGCTCCATAATTACGATACAGATCTAATGTTTTAACCAAAACATAATTTGGAGCTCATTTATTAATGTAGTACCATTTATTCTTGAATAAACAATGACAAAACATCAAAAACAAGTGCAACACAACCCAAACCTATCTGAAACTCATCTGAGCCCCTCAAGACCCCGCCAGAACATACCAACAAGTCCCAAAATATAATACGGACCTGCTAGAGGCCTCAAATCTCACATAACAATATCAAAACCACGAATTGCACCTCAAATCAAACTTAATGAAATTTTGAACTTTCAACTTTCAAAACTCGTGTTGAACCATATCAAATTAACTCGGAAAGACCTCAAATTTTACACACAAGTTCCAAATGACATAACAAAACTTTTCTAACTCCCGAAACCATAATCCAAACTCGATAACATCGAAGTCAACTCCCGGTCAAAACTATGAACTTTCCAAACCTTCAAATTGCCAACTTTTGCCAATTAGCGCCAAAACTTTCTAGAAACATCCAAATGCAAATTCGGGCATACGATAAAGTCCAAAATTACCATCCGGACCTAACGGTACCGTAAAAATTCCGATCCGAGGTCAAATACATAAAAGTCAAACTTTGTCAACTCTGCCAACCTAAAGCTTCATATTTAGGAATAATTATTCCAAATCAATTCCGAACAACTCGAAGACCAAAACCGATGATACATGCAAGTTATAATACACTATATGAATCTATTCATGACCTTGAATCACCGAACAAAAGTCAAATGCTCAAAATGACTGTCGGGTCGTTATAGTATGGGAGGGGGTGAAATTAAAAAAAAACACAAGGTAGAGGACATACTTGGGCGTCGCGAGACTAAACGCGAGGGGGGCGGCGCCTGGCCAGGAGACGTGAGCTTCAAGGTGAGGGGAAAAGGGTGTGGCGCGGGCAGTGTGGCGAGCTGGAGCTCATGTTCGGGCAAGCAATGCTAGGCTTTTAGAGAGGTCCCTACCTTGCTAGGAGGGGTCTGGAGCGCTCTTAAGTGATTTTTCATCCCATTTTTGAATCCTCTATGCGTTTTGACCTCCCTATTTCTCTCTCATACCTATTCTAACACCAAACATCAACCTGTTAGTACCCTAAAATCAAAAAAAAAATCAAATTAAACAAAGCTAATCTATGAATTGGGTTACCTCCCAAAAAGCGCCTTAGCTAACGTCGTGGCATAACATTTACAACATCAACATCGCCGCACGATGCAAAATGTTCCCGCAAGCATCCACCAAGTCTATCGAAGTTTTGTGACGACGAACGCTACCACCCCAATAGTATTTAACTCCTTGCTCTTTAACTACAAACATTCCACCGTGTATGGGATCCCTAAGTTCCAAATCGCCATGCTTTGTATCACATACTACCTCAAATAGACCACACCATCGAGGCTTGTGCTTTCCAGGGAAGAGCTTCAATCTCGACTTAAGCACGAGCATGGATTGACCCAGCTCAAAGTCACAATGTGCAAGGTGTTTGTGACGCAACTTCTTTGTCTTTCCATTGCACACTTTCATATTTATAAGCAACTAAAACTCTTCATGCTCAATTTTCTTTTCAATACTATCATTCACATCACTATCTGGCTCTATTAACTTTGGTTCCACCACTAAAATCATGCACAAGTCCTCGTAATGCTTGGAAAGGTTGAGCGCCTTGTACACACTAAATGTAACTTCTTCATCATGCACTCTCATATTTAGCTTGCCCCCCCCCCTCCCCCTCACATCAATAAGTACCCCTCCAGTGGGCAAGAATGGTTGCCCTAAAATAATTGGAACCTCCTTATCGGCCATGTAGTCAAGAATAATGAAATCCGCGGGAAAAATAAACTTCCCCACTCGTACCAGCACATTTTCAATAATTCTTTCAAACACTGCTAATGACCTATCTGCTAGCTATAGAGTAATAGTAGTAGGCCTAGGTGCTCCCAAGTCGAGCTGCTTGAACACTAGCAATGGCATCAAATTAATACTCGCCCCAAAATTGCACAAGACTTTACCAACCTCGTATTTTCCAATCGCCAGGGGAATTGTAAATCAACCGGAATCCTTCAAATTAGGCGGGAGCTTACTCTGTACTCTACCACTGCATTCCTCAGTATATGCAACTCTGTAACAACTCGATCGGTCATTTTGAGTACTAGCTCTCCTTTCTGGGTTTTGAAACTTTTCATAGCTCTATTTGATGATTTATGACTTGTGTGCATGGTCGATTTTAGTTTTCGAGTGGTCTGGAATTGATTTAGAGGAATGATTCTCATTTTAGAAGCTTTAAGTTGGGAGAGTTGACCAAGTTTGACTTGTGCGTATTTGACCTCGGATTGGAGTTTTGATGCTTTCTATTAGGTCGGGGTGGTGATTTTGGACTTGGGCGTATGCCCGGACTTGCATTTTGATATTTTAAGAAGGTTTTGGCTCTATTTGGCGAAAATCGACAATTTAAAGGTTTGGAAAGTTCATAGGTTTGAACGGGAGTTGACTTTGATGTTATAAGGTTCAGATTATTTTTCTGGGAGTTGTAATAGGTTCATTGTGTCATTTGTGACTAGTGTGTAAAATTTGGTCTCATTCCGAGTTGGTTTGATGGGAATCGGATACTTGGTTGCGATTTTTGGAAGTTCTTGAGTTTCATTGTGATTTTGATATGTTTTGGTGTATGAATCGTGGTTTTTCATGTTATTTTTATGATGCAAGCATGCGAGCAAGTTCATATGAGGATTATGTACTTGTTTGTATGATTGGACGGGGTTCTGAGAGCCTCAGGTGAGATTCGAAATGGTTTCGGATCATTTCGGATGGTTTATGTGTTGCTGGTTTCTGGTGCATCTATTGTGATTCGCGATTACGGGAGGAGATTCGCGATCGCGTATAGGGTTGTGGGGCAGCTGGCTGATCTGTTCGTTGCATTCGCGGAGTGGTCTCGCTTTCGTGTAAGGTAGTAAAGCTAGCTTTCGCGTTCGCACTTGGAAGTTCATGATCACGGAGTGTTGCTGGAGGTAGTGGCTCGTTGGCCTTCGCGTTCGCGGTATAAGCTTACATTCGCGCTTCTATGGTTTAGTGGTTATCATGATCGCGGGGCACAGACACGATTGCGTAGGGCTTTTTATTGGATAGTGCTAATTTGTACTTCGCGATCATGATGGATATTCCGTGATCGCGATAGGTATCACGGGGAAGATATTTTAAGTACTCCATTTTAAGGGTTTGAGTCATTTTATTACATTTTGAGATTGGAAGCTCGGATTTGGGCGATATTTGAAGAGATTTTCACCATTTGGGCTGAGGTAAATATTTTTGACTCGCATTTGATTATTATACATGAATTTATCTTTGATTTTGGCATTTGATTGAGGAGTCTAAAAGAGAAATTGGGGGTTTTGGCTAAACTTTTCTAAAGTGAATAATTGGATTTTGAACATCAATTTGGAGTCGGATTTGAGTGAAACTAATATGGTTGGGTCGTATTTGAATGGGCTGTCAGAATTTGTGAGTTTTTGGGTTTCGAGATGCGGGCTCGGGTTAACCTTTTGGTTGACTTTAGTATTTGATTAAAGATTCGACCTTTATCGTTTGGTTTGTTTTCTATTGCATTATTTAATGTTTTTGAGTTGATTTTGGTTAGATTTGAGTTGTTGGGATGTCGATTCATGTGGGATGGCATTTTAGAGTATTGTTATGGCTTTTTAAGGTAAGTGTCTTGTGTAACTTTGTTGAGGGAATTTTTTCTACTAAATAATAATGTTTGTTACATGTGGGGGTCATATATATACGAGGTGGCGTGTATGCATGTACTAGGATTTCCATGCTCAGGAGGGAGAAATTATATATTTCTTTGTGCCTTGTTGAACTTGGTGATTCCTTATCTTATGCTTCAATTAATTATATGACTAATACATTCAATTATATGTGTTAGAACATATGACATCTTGAAAGGATTTAATGTGCTGTTTTTCTGAGACCATTTACAGGCTTAATTAGACCGTAGCATCATGAACGTTTATTTATACATGTTATTGTTAAGCTACTTGAGCTTCTTTATTCGTAATAAGAGATGAGAATTGGGGCCCTAGGGCTATGTTTGGCATGATGAGTATCGTCGTGCAGTGTGAAATAAGATAGGTTGGTTGGTCGTTACCGTGTGAGAAGAATGGGAGTTGGATTTTTGTAATGATTACTCGTTCGTTAAACATTTACATGCCCTCAACTTTGGTTTCTATTATTGTTTGCTATTTTGTATGTTACTTCCATGTTTGTGTCCCTTATGTAATTGCCTTTGTGTTTCATATTTGGCCTAATACTGTTATATCATTGATTCGACCTTATTTGTTCCGGTTACTCTTACGCTTTTACTTGATTTACTTCTGCTACATGTTCTCCTCGAATTCATGCCTTTAGTTGCTATTAGCCCGTACATGTCACATGCCTCTATTTGTTACGTGATTTACTTATTAGATGTCTTGACTTGTTACATGTCTTCTCTTACTACCTGCATTCACATGTTATATGCCTTTACCTGCTATATATCTCTACATGTTACATGATTTCACTTCTTACACACCTCTACTTGATACCAATTTTTATTTGGCGTACCTCCTTCCTCGCTTCATGTTTTACACTTCTTTGCTTACCCGGTTTGGATAACTTTTAGATTGGTTGTGTGTTTATGCTTTGTGGGAGATTTGTCTTTATATGTGGGAGACTAGCTTTGGGGTGCGGTGTTGCTCATCTACTTTGTTTGAGTTTGTATTCCTAGTTGAACTTCGCATGTTAGTTTCCTTGGTGTTACGTTGTAAACTTCTCGTGCTTGGTCGTCGTAGAATAGCTTTGTATGAACTTATTTAAATTTTTGGGATTGGGTTACATGTCTCAACGGTATTGATATTATATATGGGATGGGGTTGCACACTGCAACAGTATTGATATTATACATATGGGATCGGGTTATACGCTGCAACGGTATTGAAAATTTATATATGTGGGTCGGGTTGCGCACCGCAATGGAAAAGTTGTACTATGGTTATTCTTGGTTGTTGGTTTCCCTAACCATATTGTGTTGTTAAACTGAGTTGTGATGATATTATGGGACCCTCTGTCAATCATATTCTTGCTTCATCCATTACGTGGTTATTCGTTTCTTTATCTCGTATTGCTCTTTCTACTTATCAACTGCACATGTAAAAATATAATAAGTGAGTATCTTGTAACTCAAAATCTCGTTACTACTTCACCGAGGTTAGTCAAGATACTTACCGAGTACATGAGGTCATTTGTACTCATACTACACTTCTGCATTTTGCATGCAGATCTTCGAGTTGCGTAGCTGTGGAAGACAAAGCGTTGCATTGAAGACGTACCTGCATTCCAGATTCAAGCTACCTCTTGATCATGGTAGTTTAGGATTTCAAATTCTATTTATGTAAATTTCAAACAGATATTGTATTTATCCTTCATATCAACTTTGTAAATCTAGATCAATGTGGCTCATGACTTGTACTACCAGTCCTTGGGAGGTTGTATAGAATTCAACTTTGTTCTATGTTTGGTTTACCTAACTCTAGGGTTAGGTGACAGCATGACTAGGTGGATTTTGATTCGTGACAAACCGTTTCAAACTCTATCAAACTTCTTTTATTGGCCATAATGTCTCTCAAGTACTTGGCATATTTAGGAACTTCTTGTAACACTTCAACCAAAGGTAGATTCACACGCACCTAGCTCACGATATCTAAAAACTTTTGTACTTGGAATCATCTTTCGATTTCTACAACCTTTGAGGAAAAGGCGGTGGTGGACTTACCTCTATCTCTTGTCTGTGTTCATCATCTATTTTTTTAGCTTCTACCTCCGGTTTAGGTACCAATCTTTCAAAACTTCTTTAGGTGTATACTTTTTAGGTGGCACATCCTCCAATGTTCTCCCATTTCTTAGATTAATTTTTTGCACTTGTTCGATGGGATTCTTCTTAGTATCATTTGGGAGAGCCCCTGCAGGTCGGATATTTTGCTGTGCATCCAACTGCCCAATCTGCCTGTCTAAATTTTGAAAATCAGTCCTCAGCTGGTTGTCAATTAACAACTTTTTCATCAAATCATTGGTGCTTTCTTCTACCTGTTGTGGTGGCTTTTGGGGCTGATTGTAATTTCCTTGGGGTCTGTATTGATTTTGAATAATCTGATTTCCACCCCATGAGAAGTTCGAGTGATTCCTCCAGTTGGGATTATAAGTGTTTCCATATTGTGCATTTTGGTTCGGGTAACTTCGTTATATCTGCTCTCGTGGCTGAAAATTCATCAAGCTCAATTGTACATGATGCTCTTTGTTTTATCATTCTTCGTGGTTCATCCTCACCTTGACAGTTATGATCGTTTGCGGTGATGTTTAGTAGGGTCTGAATCTCACTGTATGACTTTTGCATGCAACTACTTTCACAAGCTGAGTCTAGATTCAATTTGGAGGTCTCGTCCAACCCATCGACAAAATTATGAACCAACACTTCATCAATTTGACAGTGATGCGAACAATCTCTGAGTAGCTTTTTATATCCCTCCCAGACTTGACGTAGAGTCTCGCCATCTTTTTGTTGAAACCCCAAAAGTTGGCTTCTTAGTGACTTTGTTTTCTTTGTGGGAAAGAATTTGATTAGGAATTTTTGTGCTAGACCATCCCAAGTGCGGATTGAGTTTGTTGGCTCTTTGTTCAACCATTCATTTGCTTCCTCCAACAAAGAAAAGGGAATCAAGGTCAGTCTGACATAGTCCTTGGAGACGTTCGGATAGTTGTATGTATCCGTAATCTCCAAAATAATTTGTATGTGCCTTTGCGGATCTTCACTCGATAAACCCACAAATTGCCATGTGGATTGAATTAGCTGCACCATGTACTATTTCAGCTTAAAGTGACCAGTTATGCCAGGCTTCACGACAACCTGAGTCATGTTTGCGAGACTAGGACTTGCGGCCTCAATCCTGGTCTCTCGTCATTCTCTGCCATCTCGATTGGCTGTGATTGGACTACGATTCCCAACTATGCAGTTCTTGCTCTTGCTTCCGCCTCCCTCCTGCATAGTTGGGAATTATAATCCTAATCGCGAATCTATTCTCTGATGCCCAGATTCAAGAACTTACTCTACTCAATCTTATATGCAATCTATAATTCCCACTTTCGAGTTCAACTATAAATTCATAGATGGTATTCTACGGTTAGCTACGCAATAGAATAATTTAAGTGCAAGATTGAATAAACAAATTAATATGAACAGTTCAAAACCCGTTGGATGTCAATTGTAGATTTTTCACTCATCAGTGTAATTTAACTGATTATACTAGGTTAAGTAGCTATTTTCCAACAACTGACGCTCAACTAATTATAGACAATATGTCTTTAGCTAGCTTTTACACGCTGATTAGTGCATAACTATTAAACCCAAAATTTTTACAAGCAACTCATCTCTGCAATTCTTCGTTCAATTTAACTTAAGGATCACTTGCAGCTTCACGCTTCTACCCCACTCTAAAAAGAATTACACCTATGTGATATAGACATTTACATTTTCATAGATTACAAGAACAAAATATACAGTTTCTGTGAAACTCTGCAGCAACTCCCTCACTTTTCGATGCCCTGCTGCATATATTGTATCAAATCATATCCGGCCGTAGTCCACTTGTTGTACGCATCACTACATGCACGAATCATGTAATTGGCTGCTTCACGCTCACTCATCTCAGGGTGAAATCTCTTTCTAAGATTTCCTATGGGGTCACCCCTGCTAAAGCAAGGCAATCCGCTATCTAGCATCATCGAAACTGTATTTATTATCCCATCCATGTGGCGACGTGCAGCAAGGTAACCCTTGACACACAAGCTGGAAAACAATCAATCGAGCCTTAGCATAAGAAAAAAGTAATTCATACATAATAAGACAGAGCAATTAGCCCAACGAAGACCACTGACCTTACAAACTGGTACCACGTCTCACTTTTCATTGCTCCAGATGGGTCAATTAATTTGAGTCATCTCATGACTCAGCTTGAAGTGAGCACTTTCAAATCGCATATTTCCACCAGGAGAAATTTCCAGGATAAAACCAAAATCAATATGGACAAGCCGACCAGCACTGCAGAACAAATATAAAAAGGAATTCATCAGATGATGAGTCAACATTACCCGGCCAATATTGACAAGCTTGAAAAGATATCTATTTATCCCAGTCCCAGAATAATGTATTTACTTCCTTGGAGTTTCCAGACTTCTTTGGAGTGTCCAAAAGTATATGTCCATCTTCATGAACTCCACAAAAAATATGCACCGCCCCACGTGGAAACAGCATTTCGAAAAGGAATGCACAGCTATGAAGTGAAGTTACTTCTCATCGTTAGGTTCTTGGTATGTTAAAAGACTCAATTAATACCACCTTTCCTGTTAACTAACCAATTGAGTCCACCATGAGCTCGAACAATGAACTCACTAGCCATCTATATACAATAGAAGACTAGTTGAACTTGCCTTATGAACAATACTGTTTCCTTGAGTCTCTTAGTTGACATTGCTAAATGCAAATATCACACGGCAACAGCAAGTATATGGCCAATCTTTAGTAGTATATAATTTATAAGCAGAATAGTCATCTATTGGTGTGCATATTGCACATTATCATTCAGCATCATTGATGTGTGTCAGCCATCTTACCATAGACTAATCTAACACGACATACAAGGTCTTCAAATCAGATCTGAAAAAGGAGCCTACTTTATGACACATCATCAATCTAAGCTGGAAAGCATGGTGGTGAGGAAACATATAAAAACTTATTTTAAAAAATCACTTTCAGACGCTTCCAAACACATTTAACAGCAGCTATCCAATATTGTGCATATTTCTATCTCCCCTTAGCTTATGCACTTCAACTGTTTAAACAATTTGAAACATTTCCACCATGACATGACGATATTTTAGAAGCCTCTGCATCTTAAGTAACACAAAACCTGACTTACATAAAGTGTAATTTCACAACCATTGGCATTATGAAACTTAACAACAGAAGACAAAGGTCTTACCTGTCAATCAGAAGGTTCCCATTATGTCTATCCTTAGGCTGAAGCAACAAGCTGGCAACTGCATAACCTGCACTGCTTATGATGAAATTCTCACGAGCAGCTTCAAAGCCAGGAGAGCCGACAGGCCCATAGTCCTGTTGGAAAATTTCATATAGACCACCATCAGTCGTCTCACCCATCTGACTTCTGCTTCGTGTGTTGGGTACAACCTGCAAAGGGACAGATGTGAAACGATTTTGGAGGCAAAAAGAGCTATCATGACCACATAAAACTAAATGACCTCATAACCATCGGCTACATGAAATATCATCTTTCTTCTGTATTGTAAAGTAGAAGATACCACCATGGATCGCATTCTAGGTTTTTTCACGCGTACAAAGATTAACTCTTTAACTAATCTCCAATACAAAACAAAACCATGCATATAAACAACGAACTGTTTGCTGAAAATACTCTATATGCTATAAAGATAAACCAAAGGTATGAGGGAACAAGGAGAAGATAAAAGGAAAAAATTGGCATTTTTTACAGCAACACAGTTCAGTAACCAATATTTAGCCACCTATCCTGCAGGTGAGCATTACATCCCTCTGACAACAATTTGCATTCAGACCTTCAATTACCTATACGATTCAGCAGACAGTTTAACTTTCCTAATTTCTCTCTAAGGTGTCGACAGTGAGTGATAAAATTTATCAGTTGTTACCTCACTGAGACGCTCTTTAACTTCTTACATAAAATATGTGTGTGTGTGTAATTTGGCATATTTACCGGAGATGAGAGGCTGTTTCCGATAGACCCTCGGCTCAAGAAAAGGTGAAAAGAGAGAAAAAGGAAGAAGAAAGAAAGAATAGGGGTAAGGTCTGCGTACACACTACCCTCCCCAGACCACACTTGAGGGATTATATGGGGTATGTTGTTGTTTCTGGTCAGAGAACTGAAAAATAAAAATATAAGATTTAAAGTAATTTTAAAAAACAAAAGGGGGGATTTCTTGGATAAATCTGAATAAATTTTAGATGGAAATACTGGTTAGGCTCAGTATTTTTGGTGGATGACATGAGAAATGAAGATGTAACACATAAAAGTAATTAATATTTGATGAAATGGAGGAGTTAAATAGCAGCAAATGTTGGGAATTCAAGGGCCAACACATCCGAAAGATGAATGCCATAAAAATACAGATGTTAAGATAGATGTTTGCGCATATAATATTGGACAAATTAGAATGATCAAATTCAAAAGGGAGTGTCAGTAGCACATATAGAGTATAAACTAAGAGAATTTTGCTTTAGATGGTTTGCCCATGTCCTATGTAAACCTCCAGATGCATCGGTTACATGTGTGATATGACGATTGAAGATACTAAAAACTTAAAAAGGGACACGGCGACCAAAAATCAAGTGAAAAGTAAGATGAAAGGCCTACAATGTCTAGAATCAATGTGAACTTAGCTGAGAGCAGCACACGATGGAGGCGAATGATCCATAAATGCAATACCTACTAGTTGAGATTAAAGTTTAGTTATTGTTTATACTCTTACGCAGGTCCAGCATTTGACACGTGTTTTTTTAGTCTGATGACATTTGTATGGCAGAACAGGGATAAGAGCGAAATCTAGAGAACCCCTAATTTGCCTTAAATCATAAATGACAAACTTATTTAGTAGTAAAAGGAAATGGATCCAAATAGAGCAGAATGAATACATAGGATTCATAAAGCCAGCCCCAATTATTTCGCGAGTGAGGAGTGATTGACTGGCTTATCCATGAAAGAGACTGAAATGCCAGTATTTCAAATTTTCATTGAAGTGAGACGCCAATAGCTTCATACTCAAACACGACAGATCTAACACATCTAATTATCAGTAATGTTTTTTTGTTGTCTCATCATAAATACTCTCTACAAGCTACTTTTATAACTTGGAGAGACTAGATACAACATTAATTTTTCAACCACCTCTCCAACATGAGTAGAGGAATGCACAAAAGTTGTACCCTTCACTATGCAAATTAAAAGTTACATAAAATGGTAGCACAATTGGTCCTTTAGAGCCGGAAGGCTACAAAATTTCAGCATCCTACATATATTTTCATTTCTCAATCTTTCGTCAGAAGTTCTTTTAAAAAGAAATGTTGGAAGATAATTTTGAAAAGTGAATAAATGATCACAGGACAGCTTGTTGGCCCATAAAGTACAGTGGGACTGAAGGAAACATAGGCATCAAACAGAATGGAAGAGCTTGATTAATTGTCCTGTTCTCCTCTTTCAATCTATTCTTAGTTTTCCTACAGTCTCCAAGTTTGTCCCTATATTTTCTGCAAACTCTGTCATCAGGACATTCCATGATGAATCCCTCAAGGGACTATTTCACAATCTGATTCACCTAAAATAGCAAATCCTACAGAAACAAGGGCATATAGCTAACAGACTGATTTGGGTAAAACTTAATAGGTCAGTTACGGCTTGTTTTCATCTTCATGTCTTTTTTCTCCTCTATATTCATTTCCACTTTATTCTTTTTTCAGATAAATCAGCAGTTTCCAGACATTTCACATATGAAAATTTCATTATGAAAGCATACGCATCCATGAAATCATAGGCAGATGTCATGTAAAGATTCACCTCAATTATTCCTCTTTCTGGGCCAGTTGGGAGAACTCCATATGGAAATAAATAAAGATTAAGCCCAACAGCTTCAAAGATATCTTTTAAAAGTGAAATAACTTGTAAAGCAAGAACATCTTGTCGACAATCATCTCCAACCTATGCCAAAGAAAAACAAAATTTAGCCATATGTAAACTAGCATAAACAAGAATGAGCCGAAAACTAACAGTTCCATCTATCTAACAAGTTAAGTTTCTTTTTTGATAAGGTAAGAAATCAGTTCTACCTAACCACTTAAACTTCTAGACTAGATAGGATAACAAATTTCGCATCGCATTAGATGAGACATAAATCCTGCTCTTGAATTTTAAAGCCAATCATCATTGGAATTTTTTTATGTATCTGGTCCAACAAAAATAATCAACTGTAGACGTGAAGAAGCGTTTTGAAGACTTAAATAAATAACTAAAAGTGTCTAAAATAGGAGAGTTCAAAATTTTAGATGACGTGATGCACACATTTTAGAAAAACTATTACTCCCTCTGTTTCATTTAAAGTGAAGAGTTTGATTGGGCACAGAGTTTAAGAAAGAAAGAAAGAAAAACTTTTGGGACTTAAACATGCCATGACATTTATGTGACTATAAAATCATATCATTAAGGGTAAAATAGGAAGTATAAAGTTAAATTGTTTCTAAATAGAAAGGTGTCATTCTTTTTATAACAGACTAAAAGGAAAGAGTATCACATAATTAAATGGAATAGAGGGAGTAGTACTTAACAATGTTAGAAACGAAAAGCGCATAAAAGCAGAAAGGTCCCCGGGGCTTGAAGTGAAAAAGCGAGAATTAAGCATATTTCATGAATGAAGCGCACAATTTATGGAAAATAATAAATATCAAACTTGTATTAGTTCAGTACTACAATAATCAAATTGTGATTAAAGTAACATTCACAGTCATTTACAACAACGCAGATATTAATTCAACTCTTCAAAATTGAGAGCTAAAGAACCGACCACTTCTCGTTTGGATCACTTTGCTCATCGCATCGCTTCAGGGCTTTTAATAGCATTGCTTAACAAAAGAGACAGCAATATGATATGTGGCACAAATGTGCATATTTTATATGATTTATGACTCGTTTTAAAAACTTTTACATTGGTTTAGCTATTATAAACATTTGTATTGACCTAATTAGTGAACTTTGATGTTTAGGAGGCCATTGAAGTGAAAGGAAGTGAAATGGGTCGAATTTGGAGCAGAGATAAAGAGTTGGATAAAATTGTATATACATGCTGCAAGACATGCACCGCAGGCCTATAGCAGGTTTACAGTTAAAAGTGGGGTTAGAAATAACGAAGCTTCGGAGCGATCTTAGTGAGTTGTTTGAGTTGCTAGCTGGAGTTAGTTGAGAGAATAATTCTAGAAAATTACTGCTTTTTATCGAGAAATAATTGCAGTAACAAGAGAACTCACGATCAGCGGAGAATAATTCGGCGAAATTAGAGGAAACATGTTAGACACTCATCCTGATAATTCCAGAAATCACTATCCTAGCTTTTTACTCATCGAACACACCTTATCTCTTTAGTTGCTTATTTTTTTATTACTTTAGTGTTTGTCATTTAATTAGTTTAAAACAAAACCACAATTTTTATAACTCGAAAATTGTTTGAACTTGTTTTTTTTGTGATATTGATAATTATAGCTAAGCGTTAGTTCTCTGTGGGATTCGACTCAGGACTCTTTAGCCGGATATATTTGCAGTGACCGCTTATCCTTTTTAGAACTAGAGTTGGGCATTGATCACAATACTATTTCTGCAGGATCTGAATAAGCTTGGGAAAGCTTTTTAATTGCATAAAGTATTCAGGATCGTTGAGCCCATGTCAAGTTCATCTACTTACCGCTCAAAATCCATTACTTCTAGATTATATTCCTAAAACTGATGTATCAGTAAGATAAGAGAAGTAACTAACTTTCCAACTCCTCTATAATAAATCAAATGCCATTGTTCCTATATGAAATTGGTCTAAAAAGATTTTGTTAGTTTACAGCATGTATAGAGTGTAGTATTGTCTCACATTGGTAGAGGTGTAGTATGTCCTTGTATAGTATAGCTATAAATAAGGACATCTTGTATTGTATTGTTCATTCAACATCAATAACATATTTTCTCCCGTGCCTTCTCACATGGTATCAGAGCAATTGTGAGAGACTTATCGCTGTGCATAAATTCCACTGATTCCTGGAAAGAGAAATCAGTACTTTTTAAGGCTATTTTCTATCTGCTTCATTTCTGCCAGTGTTGTGCAAAATCCAACACTACCACAAGAGTCGTCATTGTCCGGCGACCAAACCCCAATGAAAAGCTCCGGCAGCAGCCTCCTCACGCGCCTCCACGCGCCACCAGAAGCTCACGCGCCTCCACGCGCCGGCGCGTACGACCACTTCCGGTCATTTTTTGAAAATCTTCCTTCAGAACAGTTGGGTCGCCTGGTAATTCCGATCCTACCCCTACTGTTTTCATTTCATTTCGACAACTTTGAGTTTTTTCCGGCAGCTACAGTACTATTCCGACAACTACAGTATTCTGTTTCTGTGTTTCCGTACTCTGTTTCAGTAGATTACAGTTGATTCTTTCTCTTATTTGGTAATAATTTGCAACAATGTCTTTGGGATTTGATGCTTTTGGGTATAGAAACATGAGTTCTGGAAGCTCTAGTGCTATTATTACCTCGGAACCTTTAATGGGAGGTTCAAACTACTTAGCTTGGGCTTCATCTGTCGAGTTGTGGTGTAGAGGTCAAGGTGTTCAAGATCATCTAATCAAGCAGTCTAGCAATGGAGATGAAAAGGCAATAGAACTTTGAGCAAAAATCGATGCTCAGTTATGTAGCATCTTGTGGCGATCTATTGATTCCAAGTTGATGCCCTTGTTTCGTCCATTCCAGACATGTTATTTGGTTTGGGCAAAGGCACGCACCTTATACACTAATGATATATCTCGCTTCTATGATGTGATATCGCGGATGACAAACTTAAAAAAGCAGGAATTGGATATGTCTACTTACTTGGGTCAAGTACAGGCAGTCATGGAAGAATTTGAGAAGTTGATGCAAGTTTCTGCTAGTGTGGAAAAACAACAAGAGCAGCGACAAAAGATGTTTCTCGTTCTTACCCTCGCTGGACTTCCTAATGATCTTGATTCAGTACGCGACCAGATTTTGGCTAGTCCAACTGTCCCGACAGTTGATGAATTATTCTCTCGATTACTCTGCATTGCTGCAGCACCAAGTCCACTAGTGATCTCATCACAGATACTTGATTCCTCTGTTCTTGCATCTCAGACAATGGATGTTCGGGCATCTCAAACTATGGAGCATAGACGGGGAGGAGGTCGTTTTGGAAGATCTAGACCCAAGTGTTCTTATTGTCACAAACTTGGACACACTCGTGAAATGTGATATTCCTTACATGGTCGTCCACCCAAAAATGCTTACATTGCTCAGACCGAGACTCCAGGTAACCAGGGATTTTCTTTATCTAAAGAAGAATATAATGAGCTCCTTCAGTATCGAGCAAGTAAGCAGACATCTCCACAAGTAGCCTCAGTTGCTCAGATTGATACTTCTGTTACTGGTAATTCTTTTACTTGTGTTTCCCAGTCTAGCACTCTTGGCCAATGGGTCATGGACTCAGGCACTTCTGATCACATCTCTGGTAATATATCACTTTTGTCAAATATTGTATATTCACAGTCTCTTCCCACTGTTACTTTAGCCAATGGATGTCAAACTAAGGCAAAAGGAGTTGGACAAGCTAATCTCTTGTCTTCTATCACCCTAGATTCCGTTCTTTATGTCCCTGGCTGTCCTTTTAGTCTTGCATTTGTTAGTCGTTTGACTCGTGCCCTCCATTGTGGTATATATTTTATTGACGATTCTTTTATTATGCAGGACCGCAGTACGGGACAGACAATTGTTACAGGACGTGAATCAGAAGGCCTTTACTACCTTAACTCACTCAGTCCTTCCACAACATGTCTAGTTACAGATCCTCCGGATCTAATCTACAGACGTTTAGGACATCCGAGTTTATCCAAACTTCAGAAGATGGTGCCTAATTTATCTAGTTTGTCTACATTAGATTGTGAGTTGTGTCAACTTGGGAAACATACCCGAGCTTCCTTTTCGCGTAGTGTTGAGAGTCATGCAGAGTCTGTCTTCTCCTTAGTTCATTCTGATATATGGGTTCTAGTAGAGTCAGTTCATCCTTGGGATTTCGTTATTTTTTTAGTTTCATTGATGATTATTCAAGATGTACTTGGCTTTTCTTAATGAAAGATCGTTCTGAGTTATTTTCTATATTCCAGAGTTTCTGTGCTTAAATCAAAAACCAATTTGGTGTTTCTATTCGCATTTTTCGCAGTGATAATGCCTTAGAATATTTATCTTCTCAATTTAAGCAGTTTATGACTTCTCAAGGAATTATTCATCAGACATCTTGTCCTTATACCCCTCAGCAAAATGGGGTTGCTGAGAGAAAGAATAGGCACCTTATTGAGACTGCTCGCACACTTCTAATTGAATCTCGTGTTCCGTTGCGTTTTTGGGGCGATGCAGTTCTCACAGCTTGTTATTTGATTAATCGGATGCCTTCATCTCCTATCAAGAATCAGATTCCGCAATCAGTATTGTTTCCCCAGTCACCCTTATACTCTCTTTCACCTCGTGTTTTTGGGAGCACGTGTTTTGTTCATAACTTAGCCCCTGGGAAAGATAAGTTAGCTAATCGTGCTCTCAAGTGTGTCTTCCTTGGTTATTCTCGTGTTCAGAAGGGATATCGTTGTTATTCTCCAGATCTTCGTAGGTACCTTATGTCAGCTGACGTCACATTTTTTTGAGTCTAAACCTTTCTTTACTTCTGCTGACCACCATGATATATCTGAGGCCTTACCTATACCGACCTTTGAGGAGTTTACTATAGCTCCTCCTCCGCCTTCGACCACAGAGGTTTCATCCATACCAACCGTTGAGGAGTCTAGTGTTGCTCCCCCTAGTTCCTCAGCCACAGGAACACCACTCTTGACTTATCATCGTCGTTTGCGTCCTCCATCAGGCCCAACTGGTTCTCGTCCTGCACCTGACCCTGCTCCTGCTGCGGACCCTGCTCCTAGTACACCGATTGCACTTCGAAAAGGTATACGGACCACAGTTAACCCTAATCCTCATTATGTCGGTTTGAGCTATCATCGTCTGTCATCTCCCCATTATACTTTTATATCTTCTTTGTCCTCGGTTTTCATCCCTAAGTCTATAGGTGAAGCGTTGTCTCATCCAGGATGGCGACAGACTATGAGTGACGAGATGTCTGTTTTACATACAAGTGGTACTTGGGAGCTTGTTCCTCTTCCCTCAGGTAAATCTACTGTTGGTTGTCGTTGGGTTTATGCAGTCAAAGTTGGTCCCGATGGACAGATTGATCGACTTAAGCCCCGTCTTGTTGCCAAAGAATATACTCAGATATTTGGGCTCGATTACAGTGATACCTTCTCTCCCGTGGCTAAAGTGGCTTCAGTCCGCCTTTTTCTATCCATGGTTGCGGTTCGTCATTGGCCCCTCCATCAGCTGGACATTAAAAATGCCTTTCTTCACGGTGATCTTGAGGATGAGGTTTATATGGAGCAATTACCTGGTTTTGTTGCTCAAGGGGAGTCTCGTGGCCTTGTATGTCGCTTGCGTCAGTCACTTTATGGTCTAAAGCAGTCTCCTCAAGCCTGGTTTGGTAAATTCAGCACGGTTATCCAGGAGTTTGGCATGACTCGTAGTGAAGCTGATCACGCCATGTTTTATCGTCACTCTACTTTAAGTCTCTGTATTTATCTGGTAGTCTATGTTAATGATATTGTTATTACTGGCAATGATCAGGATGGTATTACCAATCTGAAGCAGCATCTCTTCCAGCACTTTCAAACTAAGGATCTAGGCAGATTGAAGTACTTTCTAGGTATTGAGGTTGCCCAGTCTAGCTCAGGTATTGTTATTTCTCAAAGAAAATATGCTTTAGACATTCTTGAGGAGACGGGGATGATAGGTTGCAGACCTGTTGACACTCCGATGGATCCGAATTCTAAACTTATGCCAGGACAGGGGGAGCCGCTTAGCGATCCTGCAAGCTATAGGCGGCTGGTTGGAAAATTAAATTATCTCACAGTGACTAGACCCGACATTTCTTATCCTGTGAGTGTTGTAAGTCAGTTTATGAATTCTCCCTGTGATAGTCATTGGGATGCAGTTGTCCGCATTATTCGATATATAAAATTGGCTCCAGGCAAAAGGTTACTCTTTGAGGATCGAGGTCATGAGCAGATCATTGGATACTCAGATGCTGATTGGGCAGGATCACCTTCTGATAGACGTTCTACGTCTAGATATTGTGTTTTAGTAGGAGGAAATTTGGTGTCCTGGAAGAGCAAGAAACAGAATGTAGTTGCTCGGTCTAGTGCAGAAGCAGAATATCGAGCAATGGCTATGGCAACATGTGAGCTAGTCTGGACCAAACAATTGCTCAAGGAGTTAAAATTTGGTGAAATCAGTCGGATGGAACTTGTGTGCGATAATCAAGCTGCCCTTCATATTGCATCAAATCCGGTGTTCCATGAGAGAACTAAACACATTGAGATTGATTGTCACTTCGTCAGAGAAAAGATACTTCCAGGAGAGATTGCTACAAAGTTTGTGAGGTCGAATGATCAACTTGCAGATATTTTCACCAAGTGTCTCACTGGTCCTCGTATTGGTTATATATGTAACAAGCTCGGTACATATGATTTGTATGCACCGGCTTGAGGGAGAGTGTTAGTTTACAGCATGTATATAGTGTAGTATTGTCCCATATTGGTAGAGGTGTAGTATGTTCTTGTATAGTATAGCTATAAATAAGGACCTCTTGTATTGTATTGTTCATTCAACATCAATAACATATTTTCTCCCGTGCCTTCTCACAGATTTAATGTCCCAAAAATGGAAAATCTTACTCATTTTACCTTTTATTACCATTTATGCAAAAGTTCAATTGGACTTACCACAATACTTCTGAATTAACATAAAACTATTTCAAAATCAAACATCTGGGCAATGGTGATCGTAAATTATAAATACCACTATTCTAATTCTACTTTGCATTTAGTCCTTCAAAATTTATCCACTTTTCTCAAATAGAATTTTTTTCTCAAGCTACCGAACTCTTTTGAATTCATAACAGCAGAATAATTGAACCGACTATTATATGATTAGAAAGTAGAAACTTCACTTTAGATAGGTTTAAATAAATCAGGCGTTTGCCTTTAGCTTTATACACATGTCTAATAGAAAATTGATGCAATCCACAAAACCCTCTAATGGAATACAAATTTAAGAATGTTAAAAGTTTGTAAAATGCTTAAGTTGTGTCTGGGCTACAAATTAATTGGAGGAAGAATCTATTATTCCCGGCAAATGAAGTGTCAGAGATTCAAGTATTAGCAGCAACTCGAGGATGTGAAGTTGATCTCTTCTTACAAGTTACTTAGGGATGGATCTGGGGTCAAGAAATAAGCCACAAGATATCGGGGATGGAGTTCTTGAAAGGTGTGAAAAAAGATACGCTAGATAGAAGAGCCAACACTTATCCTTGGGAGCAGGGTGATTTTGGTAAACACTGTTCTTTACTCACTACCTACCTATATATGATGTCTTTATTTCCTTTGCCTGCAAAAATTGAAAAGAGATTGATTCTTTGAGGAGAAACTTCATTTGGGAAGGTAACAAGGCAAGAAATGTTTCCACTTAGTAAAATGGAGAACTCTCATTGTTTTTGTTAAAGAGGGAAACCCGCAGCCGCTACACTTGGTGCGCACTGGGTAAACCTCCCCCTGTGTAATAGCCTGCAAACCACACAGGGAGGTAAGCCGCACTAGGCAAGCCATGTGCGACAGGCTCAACCCAGAAGGCATTGAGGGGGATTCGATCCCAGGTCATCCGTATGGATGACCGCCCCCGTATGGATGACCGCCCTCCAAACCAACTGGGCAACCCCGAAGGGGGGTTAGGTATAAGAAATTTGAGAATGCACAATAAAAGTTTACTTATGAATGATACGCAGATTTAGTTTGGAAGAGCAAGCTTTGTGGAGAAAGGTTGAAAAACACGGACAAGAAGGTAAGTGGGTCTTAAAATGGCTTCCCCTTATGATGTTAGTGTATGGAAGTCCATCAGAAACTTTTGGCCTGCTTTTGCCAATTATGTCAATATAAAACTTGGTAATGGGATGAAAACTTCTTTTTGGAATGACAATTGAGCCCAACATGAACCATTAAAAGATTGATCTTTCTGTTTGAGCCAACAACCTGATGCATCTGTTGCTGAAGTTAGGGATAAATAGGGGTGGAATCTAAACTTTAGAAGGCTTTTGAATGCCTGGGAAGTGGATAGAGTAGCTGAACTTCTCAGAAGTTTGGGACAGTTTCCAGGATCTACAGCAGCTGAAGACAGTTGAATATGGCGGAGGCATTGCAAAGGTGTGTATAAAATAGCATATATAACACTCGATCACAGTGGGCAACAGAGATTCAAATGGCCTTGAAAGGAAATATGGAAAGTGAAGATACCTTATAAGGCGGCATGTTTTTCATGGAGTCTAGCCAAGGAAGCATGCTTGACCCAAGAAAAACTTATGTGAAAAGGGTTGCAGCTGTATTCTAAATGTTTTTTGAGTGAAAAAGATTCTAAGAGCATAAATCATCTCTTCCTAGCCTGTGAAGTTACTGACGAGATTTGGCAGCTTTTTTCAACATGAAAGGAATAAAGTGGGCTATGCCAAAGAATACATCAGAGCTGTTGGCATGCTGGATTAATACTGGAGGTACTGCTGGACATAAACAAAATGGTGGCAAATGATACCTGCTTGTGTATGGTGGACTGTGTGGAAGGAGAGAAATACAGATGCTTTGAAGGAACCCGCAACTCTGTACAGGAAGTCAAGATGAACTGCCTGTCTTTATTTTATTTTTGGTGTAAAAAAGATCTCCTAGATGATGCTGAATCTCTCAAAAAAAAGGGAGAATGCTTCTCTCTAGTTACTTCCACCTGTATGACTTTGACCCAGTGTTGTCAAAGGCGCGCTTAAGCCCTGAAGCAAGGCTCAAAACATGTTGAGCGCTTTGGGGAAGTTTCAGTGTCGCATCAAGGCTCTAAGGCGTACTACTCCTTGCCAATGTGTGTGATCCTGACAAGGCGACACTAAACAATTGATATTTCATTTTATCGTAATTTTTTTCAATTTATTCATGCTTATAATTATTGGTCTTGGAATGTATATACATATTTTTGCTTTTTCTCCAGTTGCGCCTTTTTTCATTAATGCCCACGCTTTATTTGCGCTTTGCGCTTAAAGCCCCAACAGAACTTAGAGTTTTTTTGCATTTTTCGCCTTTGATAACACTGTTTTGACCTAATTTACTATTTCCATGCTTACTTTTTCATCTTTCAGATTTGCAGTTTTATATCTGGATTCTGCTAGAGCAGATTTTGCTGATGCTGGCAGTATAGTACGCAGCACCTTAAAATTTTCTGGAAGAAGACATTTTATAGTTTGTCTGAGTAAGTCAGAATAGCTAGTAGAATTAAATTTTTGATTGCATTATAGGATCCTTCTTGATAAGACCGGCTTTTTGGAGTTTACAAGTATCATATATGCTTCAATTCATCTGATTGTGCTTCGATAGAATTCTCTGTGGAGTTCCTAATAATGCGCGGACGCATATAAATCTAGGAGTGCTCCTAGTGGTTACCTATTTCTCTTTCTTTTTCCCCTTCCTTCCTAAACTTACCGTTTTAAATTCTGGCTATTTCTTCCTGTAGCTTTGTGTCATAAAGACAACCACACATCCTTATCCTTTCCCAAAAAAAACTTTTTGAACCAATTATATTTCCAAATTCTCATTTAAAAAAACAGCACAAAATCAAGGCCCAAAAGACGCCTTTCAAATCTGTCAAAACTTGATATTTTCAATGATTTAATGAGAGTCTCACTTGATTTGAAATTCTCGTTAATTATATTCCAAGCCTGAAAATAGCCTCCGTTTCATCTTTCTAATCCTCCAATGCCTAGGCCATCACCCATCCTAATACCCATTTAACCTAACAATTTTCTACCCCTTTAACCCCAATTGATCTTTGACTCCTATTCTTACCTCAGCGTGGTATTTTTTTAATTTAAGTCAAGTTTCAAGCTGTCGCAGCAAGGACAGAGATGTAAAAATTTACAACTCAACATGTCATTGGCAAAGCTTCAACTTTTACCTCAGCATGGCATTGCAAATGAGATAAAGACAATATATATTTCACCCTCTGATATTATAAGCAATGACCAGTCCGAGTTCTATGCTACAACAGTAAAATGTCAAACTAAACCATTAAATTCAAAATAGAGTAATTACCTACTAATCGTTAATTATGAAAAAGACACTCATAAATTTTAATGATTTTCATTCACTTCTTTCAATACTTCTGAAGCAAGCCAGTCAACCATCCACGGGAATTAACTGAAAGAAGACTTAAGAGGAAGAAATGCCTTTAAATTTATACTCCCTCCGTTCCAGTTTATGTGAACCTATTTCCTTTTTGATCCGTTCCAAAAAGAATGATCTCTTTCTATATTTGGAAACAATTTAGCTTAAACTTACAATTCTAACCTTAATGAGAAGCTTTTATAACCACACAAATACTCTGGGCCCCTTTTTGACTGGTTTAGGACCACAAATTCCAAAAGTCTTCAGTTTTTCTTAAACTTTGTGCCCAGTCAAACAGGTTCACATAAATTGGAACGGAGGGAGTATATATTAGCTGCTAAGCATAACGGTGTGGTGGGGAAAAGTTGTGGCAGGAAGGCAAGACCATAGGCAGATTTTCTTTCATCTGAAATAAAATATCTAAGATCTAGATCAATAAAATACACTTATATCCCCTAATCATACCTTGAATATACAAGCTTGGGGTTTTATGTCATTTTGATCGCCATCTCGATCTGCAACGTTAAATGTGATCATAATAGGAACCTTGGCAGCTGATTGCAAGGGAATTCCACTATCAACCTGAATCCCTTTCACGATTTTATTAGGAGCTGTAGGTAGATAGAGATCATCTCCTTGCATCTCAATTTTCTCCAGCTCCCTAGTAAATGAAAATATGAGGTTTGTTCAAGATAGACAAATATCAGAAGGCACACAGCACCTATATATACAACATATTGTAGACAAATTGACAATATTAAATCTTGTTGCACATTTTACTTTACCTCCGAATGCCAGCTCGTCTCTCCTCCTTGGGGAGTGGATAGAGTGCGCCAGATATAGATGTAACCTTGTCAAAGAAATCAAACTCCCTTTGAAACACATCACGAGCCTTTTCATTGAACCCATCAATTATTCGTTGCCTCACAAGAGGAAGCAGGGCCAGAAATGCAGCATGCTGAAGATAAAATACAACGATATTGACAGTTATGAAATAGTGCAAATTAAAAATAAATCTATTAACCACTGAGTGAGAATGTGCAAGAACTTATGAGGTGGAACTACAAGAAAGACAAAATTCGTTGCCTTAAAAATTTTGGTCACCAGTCAACACAAAAGGTGAGAGAGATAGAGAGTGTGCAAAGTAAAAGGAAATGCATATGACATGCCTCTATGTGAGAGTTTCAGAGAGAAGTTGAATCATACAGAAAACAGATAAATGAATCTCCTTATCAGAAAAAGGATGGTTATAATATTGTCGCAAGGAGAAGTGCACCCCCCCCCCAACCCCCCAAAAAAAGTCAATTTGGAGGTATTACAAAGTCAATAGCTATACTCAAGGGAAATTACGTTTATTATCTGAAAATTAAAGTTTGCAGTTTCCAGAATCTTCCATAACATGGAGTTTATGCTGCATGCTCACAGAAAGAGGACCAGATAAGAGTGATTAGAAAAAGGTGCATTAGATGCTTTAAATGGAAGAGGTATCAGTTGAAAATTTTAATCTACCTTTGAAGAAGAATCTTTCCCTGACTCCGGCTCACAAGTCTCACCCTGCAAGCGTTATTCAGGTTAGTGGTTATCATAGAGAACAAGACCTATGTTCACCATAAAACAAGAGGGAACAGATTTAATTTTATCATACAAGGATAGCCATCTTAAAACAGAAACAAAGCAAAAGCTTCCCACCTGCAGATTCCATATTAGAATATGAGCGAATATGTCACTCCTTTGAGTAGCTCTCAGCAAGTATCCTTCTACTAATTTCTGCATGGGTAAACATCACATGATTAGGGTCAATCATGTCTATAATATGAAAGATGATTAAGCGTCTGTTTTCATTGATGAACACTACAGATGGGAAGTTGAGACACAAGGAAGGTATTATTGAGACTACTTCAAGATGAAAAGCCATTGTGATAGCTACTGTTTAATTCTAGTCATTTTTTCATACTACGAACAGAATCATTCATTTAATCGTTTATTATAACCATAAAATTGTTGTTCATTTAAGAATAATAATATCTGAAAACTGACAGGAATACTAAATCCAAGGTGTGAACTATGTAAAAACGTTGAACTAATGAATTAACTTCCAAGAATATATCGCTCTGACTTGCCGTCATGATTAAAAGAAAAGAACGAATTCACATCACAAAGTTAAGTAAAATGCACCTCGTCGTCATATCTCAGGGCCTGCACCAGCTGGGGCATGAAGAAGGTTACTCTTTGAGGAGGATAAGACTCCAACACCCTTAGAACATAAGCCATGACACGTGGATGACCCTTGTATGCTGGTGTGAGGAACTCCAGCGCCTGTGTAATTGAACAAGCAGCCCAGTGTGGCAATTGTTGTAGAAGTGTTGAATTTTCATCAATGGCTTTAGGTGTAACAAAGTATGGCAATGCTTCAGGTATGTGACGTATCTCCAATATATGCGACTGTAATAGAAACAAGATATTTATTTTCATCAGTCACAAAAAATAAAGAAAGGAAAAAATGGAAACAAAAATATAGGTCACCAAAATGAGTAGCAGTAACGGAATTTCAGTAACAGGATCAAGTGTTTGGTTAAAAGGACGACTAATAAGATTGTAAAACAGGCCAACTCAGAGAAATAGTGACAAGCCAGGAGCTGTAAACCAAGTTCTATTTCCTCTCATATAAGAAAATTCATAAAAAGAAAAAACAGATTCAACCTTAAGATGCTTTGGAAGACCATCAGCATCTCAAAAGAAACAGAATGATTTCTTCAGCTGATAAAATCATTATTTCTTACTTTATGCCTTCTCTTGGACTAGATTTATTCATACCAGAAAAGCTACATGGCCTAACACGATTGTCGTAGTGAGGAGAACAACTGCTCCGCAGCTCCAAACAATTCAAAATTTCAGGTTACAGTTGAGCAAAATGAGCATGCAATACAGAGAAATTAAGATAGCTAACAAGCAGCACATAAAACATAGCAGCTATGAAAAGAAACATATTTATTTAGGAGAAACATTCATCTGAGGTTTTTAGCTTATCAGACATGTAAAGCAGCCCTAGAAATTGTATGTCGCATTTTGATTTGTATCTGTCAAGAGATTTGACTTTGACAACTTAAAGTAATTAGACCGCTACAGTAAAAGAAAAAATCATGGCAATGAGCAAAAATTTAGTGAAAAGACCAAAAGGAAATATGCTGCCATAAAATTTCATGCTTGAATCAGCAAGGCAAATGGAGGCTAAGGCAAAGATGACCACAAGAACCATTCGACCAAATCTGAGGAAATGTTTGGTCAAGTCAACTACATTTCAAAACCATTCCAAAGCATTAAGAATGTATTTGGACTAGGCCATTGGAAGCTTTAGAAGCAAACACCTAAACTGGAATACTGGATCAATACTAAAATGACAAATGAGATCTGAAAAGATTGATGCAGAAAGCACAACAGGACATGGTTTTCAAGCATGTCCAAAATTATTGGATAGATTAAGTAAATTGAATGATAATCGGTTGGCTCTATACTATACAAGAAAAGAGATTTAGAATTACAGTAGTCTAGACTGTCAAAGTCATCATTTCTTTCATTCAGGAAATTAGTGTTGTTAAAATCATGGAGACTGTCTATTACTAGCTGGGTTGTTCCCAGTTTTTTGTAATAAGCAAATATATTTTATTAGAAGAAACAATCCCAAAAAAGGTGTCACCCTAAATAACACGTTTACACAAACCCAAAACATACGCAAAAGGAACTAGCTCTTAGTCCAATTTCTTTCCCAATCTTTATTTTGCATTAAACTCATTTCCCATCATAGTTGACACTGCCTTCCAACCATCATAAGTCACTCTTGTTTACTGCTTCCCCTCTTTCCTATCTGGTGGTTTTTCTTATCTTGGTTCACATCTTTGCTAACTCCTCCATTACATCATGAACAACATTACCTTTTTTAATAACATTTTAAGGAGAAAACAACCTTATGTTTTCATCTCAGATGCCATGATTTGCTTAAAGACTTAATATATCCTGCAACTCTGCCATCATGTTCAGATATTACCTAGTGGACCCTTATTAAAATTCCGTTAACTGATGGGTTGAACAGTTTCGTCAAGAGCCTTTAATGCATTCTTGGTTACCATTCTCCGATATCCAATTTTGACCCACTATCCCCTGTTGTCTTGTTTCAACTGCATCATCATATTCATTTCCCCACTCTTTTTCTAGATTAGAGTCCCCATCTGAGAGTATAATCCCCTTCTCCTACAGAATCCTCTCCAAAATCAAGAACCAGTAAAGCATTATGGGTTATCCTTTCTCTGAGATCCAATTACTCTCTATTCTCTGTTCTCTTGTTTCAACTCCATCACAATATTCATTTCCCCACTCTTTTTCTAGATTACAGTCCTCATCTTAGAGTATAATCCCATTATCCTACAGAATCCCTCTCCAAAATGATTGAGCTTAGTGTCAGCCAGATCACAGATCCCCAATAATGCATCATTTTCAGATGTTTCATATGAAGTGTTCCTTCCTAATTTTTTCCTCGTGATCCGAATAATTTTACTGAGGAAAGGTCTTTCCAAGCAAGGAAGACCAGAGGAAATAGAACTTGGAGCAGAGGAATTTTAAAGTCAAACATGTTTGTCGGAAATGCAAGGAAGCAGAACTTTATCCGATATTTCGGATCAACTTCAACTCTAGTCTTATCAAAGTGGACTTCATCAACTCCTTGTCTGTTAAATAGGAGCAACATCCCACATAATTTTTTTGTAATGTGGCACCTTCTCCGTGCTTATACGAATAAAACTTTACTTATCAGAAAAAGATGATACCAAGCCATATCTTACAAGCATATTGTACAGGAAGCATTCCTCCATCTTTTTGGCAAGAAAAATGTATTGAACATCTGATTGAGGTGGTGTTCCCATAGTAAAAGGCAACTTTTGTCCAATTAAAGCATCCTAACCTTTCTTTAAGGTGTAGAAAATTTCAGTCTACACTCAAAAGGAAAAGATGAAAATTAAAAAATCATAAGGGACATCTTTCTATTTCCTGGTCAGAAAATTTGTTACAGAGAACAGCCACCATATTATTGAAACTAGTTATGAAGCAAAAGTTACTCGAGAATGTTTGTCGTATGATTCACCAAGGCCCTTATTTTACGCGCTTTTGCATAAAAATTTCAACAAAATAGACAAATAATGCAATCTTCATCATCCTAAAGTCAACTTCATACGCAATTTCTGTTTCAAGTCATCTGTATTCTCTCTTAAAATATGTATCATTCAGGCACATTCATTCAGGGTTTAATAGAAAACCGAAGGATATGATGAGTGGGAATGAAAGACATACTTGCACCAACTGTGTTACTTCAGTCTTCAGATGATTATTTGTAGGAAACCTTGCAGCCAGACACAAAGCTATCTGAGGATCCACAGAAAAGGCAGTTCGAGCAAAATCGACCCATTTGTCGGAGCTGATTTTAAGACGTGAAGTGATTTCCCTGATGTTGGAAGAATTAATAACAATAGTGACAACCACATTAAAAGAAGTTAAAACAGGGAGAAAAACAATCAGTAATCGTTGTGCGTTACTTGGCAGTAGGTTGTGCCCAGACATCAAGTCTGTCAGCTTCATGCTGGCATAACATCAGAAGCAACTGTTTCCGCTTCTCCCTTCCAACAGCGTAGCTCTCCATTTGGCCCCAAACGGGATGGAATTGATCTCTCTGTGAGCATCATTAAGTTCAAAAAAGAGCACACGGACCATAAACAATTGTTTGCAATTAGAGAAAAGAAACTGTTCCCACGACAAAAAATAAAGATATTTTAGGCACAAAAAGTTTCACAAATGATGTAAGAACCAAAGTTTCCAGCGCCTCGATTATGATTATCTCACCACATCATTCAAAGAGTTTCCATTTTCCAGTGCCCGTCCTCTGGAATCAAGTTGGGGAGTATCTAATTGCTCATTCAAAAGATGATGGACAAACATAGAAACGGATTGTGCCTCACTCAGGGCAAGGTTCTTATTCATATCATACCACTCAGGTTGGTGAGCAAACCACCCCAATGAAGCCCTGCAATTGAACATCACCAAATGGTTGAATGCATCAGCAAATCAGCATACTCCTAAATAAGGCCTAGTCTAATGAAACATATTGAATCCATTGAGATAAACTTCCATAAACAAATAGACATATGTTTGTGAGCAACTTAATGTCTATTAGCAAGCTATTGGTCAGAAATGATGAGCAAGGAACTTCCACTACTCATTCCATGCCTGTATTCACAATGCAGGCAAACATACTAGTCCAATTAAATGTGTGAGAAAGCACGGGAGAAAATATATTATTGATATTAGATAATAAATACAATACAAGAGGTCCATATTTATAGCTATGCACTACAAGGAGATATTACTCCTCTTCCAATGTGGGACAAGACTACACTATACATACTAACACTCCCCCTCAAGCCGGTGCATACACATCATATGTACCGAGCTTGTTACACATGTAGCTAATACAAGAACCAGTAAGAGACTTAGTGAAAATATTTGCTAGTTGATCATTCGACTTTACAAACTTTGTAACAATATCTCCTGAAAGTATTTTTTCTCTGACAAAGTGACAGTCGATCTCAATGTGTTTAGTCCTCTCATGGAACACCGGATTTGACGCAATATGAAGAGCAGCTTGGTTATCACACACTAGTTCCATCTTGCTGATTTCTCCGAACTTTAACTCCTTGAGCAACTGCTTGACCCAAACTAACTCACACGTCGCCATAGCCATGGCCCGATATTCGGCTTCGGCGCTAGATCGAGCAACTACATTTTGTTTCTTACTCTTCCACGAGACCAAGTTACCTCCTACTAGAACACAATATCCAGACGTAGAACGTCTATCAAAAGGTGATCCTCCCCAATCAGCATCTTTGTACCCAACAATCTGCTCGTGGCCTCAATCCTCGAATAGTAATCCTTTGCCTGGAGCTGACTTTATATACCGAAGAATGCGAACAACTGCATCTCAGTGACTATCACAGGGAGAATCCATAAACTGACTTACAACACTCACCGGAAAAGAAATGCCAGGTCTAGTCACTGTGAGGAAATTCAATTTGCCAACCAACCTCCTATATCTCGTAGGGTCTCTAAGAGGCTCCCCATGTCCAGGCAGAAGCTTAGCATTCGGATCCATAGGAGAGTCAATAGGTCTGCAACCCATCATTCCAGTCTCCTCAAGAATGTCTAAGGCATACTTCCGCTGTGAAATAACAATACCTGAGCTAGACTGAGCGACCTCAATACCTAGAAAATACTTCAATCTGCCCAAATCCTTAGTCTGGAAGTGCTGAAAGAGATATTGCTTCAGATTAGTAATATCATCCTAATCATTGCCAGTAATAACAATATTATCAACATAAACCACTAGATAAATACACAGATTAGGAGCAGAATGCCGATAAAACACAGAGTGATCAGCCTCACTGCACACACAACCATTAAACTCCCCCTGAGCAACAAAATCAGATGGTTGCTCCATATAAACTTCTTCCTCAAGATCACCGTGGAGAAAAACATTCTTAATGTCTAACTGATAAAGAGGCCAATGACGTACAACAGTCATGGACAAAAAGAGACGAACAGATGCTACTTTAGCCACGGGAGAGAAAGTATCACTATAATCAAGCCCAAAAATCTGAGTATATCCTTTTGCAACAAGACGAGCCTTAAGCCGATCAACCTGGCCATCCGGGCCGACTTTGACTGCATAAACCCAACGACAACCAACAGTAAACTTACCTGCAGGAAGAGGAACAAGCTCCCAAGTGCCACTCGCATGTAAAGCAGACATCTCGTTAATCATAGCATGTCGCCATCCTGGATGAGATAGTGCCTCACCTGTAGACTTGGGGATAGAAACAGTGGACAAAGAAGATATAAAAACATAATGAGGTGACGACAGACGATGATAACTTAAACCGACATAGTGGGGATTCGGATTAAGTGTGGATCGTACACTTTTGCGGAGTGCAATTGGTTGACTAAGAAGAGACAAGTCCGCAGTAGGTGCAGAATCTGATGCGGGGCGTGAATCACCTGGGCCTGATGCTGGATGTGGACGACAATGATAAGTCAAGAGTGGTGGAGCTGCAGAAGGTTGAACTGGATTATGTGGAGGATCCGGAGCTATAGGTGGTGGAGCTACAACTGGAGCTCTAGGTGGTGGAGCTACAACTGGAGCTGTAGGTAGTGAAACTGGAGCTATAGGTGGTGGAGCTACAACTGGAGTTGTAGGTGGTGGAGCTAGAGTGATTGAATCTCCAAAAGATGAAACTGGTAGTACCTCAGAAATATTTAAGTGATGACCTAAACTTGTGAAGTATGATTGGGTTTCAAAGAAGGTAACATCAGCGGACATAAGGTACCGTTGGAGGTCAGGAGAGTAGCATCGATACCCCTTTTGTGTTCTCGAGAAACCCAGAAATACACACTTAAGAGCACGAGGAGCTAACTTATCTGTTCCTGGAGTAAGGTTATGGACAAAACAAGTGCTTCCAAAGATACGGGGTGGAAAAGAGAACAAAGGTAAGTGGGGAAACATGACAGAGAATGGAACTTGGTTCTGGATAGTTGAAGATGGCATACGGTTAATAAGATAGCAAGATGTAAGAATTGCATCCCCCAAAAACGCAACGGAGCATGAGATTGTATGGGTAGGGTACGAGCAGTTTCAATAAGATGTCTATTCTTTCTTTCAGCTACCTCATTTTGTTGAGATGTGTACGGACAAGATGTTTGATGAATAATCCCATGAGATTTCATAAACTGCTGAAATGGGGAAGACAAATACTCTCGGGCATTATCACTACGAAATGTGCGAATAGAAACCCCAAATTGATTTTGAATTTCAGCGTGGAAGGTCTGGAAAATAGAAAACAGCTCAGATCGATTTTTTATCAAAAATATCCAAGTGCACCTGGAATAATCATCAATGAAACTGACAAAGTAGCGGAATCCCAAGGTGGAACTGACCCGACTAGGACCCCAAACATCTGAATGGACTAAAGTAAAAGGTGACTCTGCTCGATTATCAAGACACCGAAGGAAATGGGAGCGAGTATGCTTACCGAGCTGACATGACTCACACTCTAGAGCTGACGAGTGAGATAAACCAGATACCATTTTCTGAAGTTTTGACAAACTGGGATGTCCCAACCGTTTATGTAATAAATCTGGTGAATCAGTAACAGAACAAGTTGTAGAAGGAAGATAAGATGTGAGTCCATGTGATTTAGCAAGGATAAGGTAATAAAGTCTGTTTGATTCACGCCCGATACCAATGATCCGCCCCGTACTGCGTTCCTGTATAAAAACATGGTCATCAAAAAATAAAACAGCGCATTTAAGTGATTTGGCTAAGCGACTAACAACTATGAGATTAAAAGGACTATTAGGAACATAAAGGACTGAATCTAAAGGTAAGGAAGGAAGTAGGCTTGCTTGACCTATTGCAGTTGCCATGGTTTGAGACCCATTGGCCATTGTGACTTTTGGAAGAGATTGAGAATACGAAATAGTAGTGAAAAGAGATTTGTTACCAGAAATATGATCTGATGCACCTGAATCAATGACCCAAGACTCAGAGGATGAAGATTGGGAGAAATAAGTCACGCTATTACCTGTTTGAACAACAGAAGCTATCTCAGAAGATGTCTGCTTACATGCTTTGTACTGAAGGAACTCAATATAATCTGCTAAAGAAACCATCCGACTATTCAAAGCATCGGTTCCTATGTCGCTACGAGATGTCGGCTTACATGCTTTGTACTGAAGGAACTCAATATAATATGCTAAAGAAACCATCTGACTATTCAAAGCATCGGTTCCCATGTCGCTACAATTTATAGTAGTAGGATTAACTTGAAATAGTAGAAATAAGTAACTCCGGTGAGAAAACTGAAGAAATAGCTTGAAAAACACTGTTTACAGCAGGAAAACAGAACACTGTTCTGTGCTGGAAACACTATTCACGCTGAAAAACACTGTAGCTCGCCGGAATCTACTGTAGCTGACGGAAAGACTCAAATTGATCAGAATGTAACACAACCAGTGAGGGTAGGATCGAAATTACCCGGCGATCCTACTGTTCACCTGGAACTTTTTCAAAATCTGGCCGGAACAGTGCTCAGGCGCCGGCGCGTGGGTCAGATCTCGCCGGAAAATTTTTTTCTTTTCCAGGCGCGTGAGGGCGCGTGGACGTGTGTTTTCCGGTGGGATTGACTGGGGTTTGGTCGTCGGAGCCTGAGGAGTCTTGTGGTGCTGTTGGTTTTTGCACAACACCGACAGAAAGTGATTTGCTTATGGACAGCCTTCTAAGTCGCCGGAAAATTGTACGGCGAAGAGGTCTTTGTTCCCGGAAGTCGCTGGAATGATGCACAGCGACGAATTTCTCACTAATGCTCTGATACCATGTGAGAAAGCACGGGAGAAAATATATTATTGATATTAGATAATAAATACAATACAAGAGGTACCTATTTATAGCTATACACTACAAGGAGATATTACTCCTCTTCCAATGTGGGACAAGACTACACTCTACATACTAACAAAATGCAAAGTTTTTACCTATATATTCTGTCTTCCAGAAGCTGAAGCCCAGCCCTGAGGTTTTGCAAATTACCCTGTGACTTGCACGAGCAAAACTTCAGCCCAAGTAGCATCAGGGTGAAAAATGTGCCAGTAGCAGCAGGGTGGGAAGAAAAGTTCCAAGGTAGTTTGGTGGTTCCTTGCAACAACCGCCCTAAAAGTAAAAGCTGTGAAACACTATCATGTCGAACAACCTGCAAAGACAAGTTTTTCAAAACCAAAAAAAAAAAGTAGGAAAAAAAAAACTACAACTTGAACATTTATGAAATACATTTAAGAGAATCAAAAGGCTGAAACAATGATTATTTTAGCAACATTATCAAGAGAACATAAAGGCAGCACTTTTCACAAGAAAGGTTTGTTGTTTGTTTATTTTTCAATGTATGGTTTAAGCCATGTTTCATAGGCAACTATTGACAGTCTGGAAAAAGAGTGTTGCAAGAAGTTAAAGAGCAAAAACTGAGAAGCCGTCAAGGAACAGAAAATATAATCATTTCAATTGTGATGAAGTTAGTAGAAAAAATTATAGTAGTAGTTTTACCACGGCATCACCACAGTCCAACTAATCCAAACACAGATTCAACAAGCCAAGTACTCATATATCATAGTACTATACAAAGAAACAGCATTAGTGCGAGAAATTGGTGAGGAAGGAAACCAACGAGGGGCTTCTCTTACAAGTGCTGGAAGATACTCGGTAAAAGTTATACCAGACCAAAATACAATGAAAGAAGAGAAACAACAGCTAAAGACACCAATATTGTGAAATAGGTATTGCTAATTTGCCATGGAAAATCACATCTATTTAACTCGAAACCCTAGTACTTGAGTATTATGATTGAAGCAAACATCATATTGACATATTCATCTAATTAAATTTCAAATAAGTGATAGGACAACCGTACTTTAACATCATCTCTAAAGTCTAACCTAACCATTTTTGGGTGGACAATAGATCAGTGTATGTTTGATTATCGCATTGGTTCATAGGGAGCAGCTAAGAGAGTGAAAGCATTAAAACATTGATAATCACCTCAAAACGATCAATGAAAAAACCAAGCCATAGTTTGTGGGCCAATATTTGATCAACGGGATCCTTTTCAGGTGGTGCTTCTGGCTCCCCGGCAACCAGATGAGGCCTTAATTTAGCAGCAGGTCCACTACACCTAACTTCAGATGCAAAAAGACCTCGCTTTGTGTCGACTGTCCACAACCATGCATCGACGAGCTCAGCAAGTACCAGAGAACACAGTTGAGGAGCAGCTGAAACCAACCATGTCCAAATAAATACACCAGTCTCCATGGCATCAGATGTCAATATATAAGCTGGGCACCAGCAAAGAAGACGTAAAATTTGTGAAAAGCTTTCTACATTTGATTTAGTATCTGAACCCTGTGGACAACAGCAAATACGGTAACATGTAAAGCGATAAAGAAAATTTAAGGGGAGAAAAAAGGAAGTTTCATCCCAGCCTAAGAATGCAAAGACTGGTAGGAATTAGAAACTTTTTGTACCAGATGAGAGAGAAGCAAAGCAGTTGCTTGAGAACAAGTTTCATGGAATGATGACTTATCCACTTCTTCCCCTTTTTCTGCAGTATTAACAAATTTCTGCAGCAGTCGGACAAACTTTGTAAGTAAAACCTCAGAAAAGGACTCAGTTTTTGGCTGCAAACTATCCACCATATCACCGGGACCCAATGCTGGCCGATCAAGGCTACCAATACTCTCATATAACCTTCTCATCCCTGCAATTTCTCCAGCATGATTACACTTCGCAGTTGCACTGATCATACCAGTACTGAGCACCTCTAAATTAAACGCCTCCGTCAATTTTAATTTTGCTCCAGATGCTGCAGCTGCTGCAGCCATAACAGCAGGAATATTTGCTGTTTTTGTTCCGGTCCAACAATCATTTTTACCAGTACCAATTTTTATCTCGGATAAGAGAGAAACAACTTCTGCTGTAGGCTGTGATTTTTGCCAAGTGTTTGCTTTACAAAGCTTTTCCTGAAGGAAGGAAAGAGAGACTAGCTAATAGTATGTGCAATAGAAAATGTAATA
Source organism: Nicotiana tabacum (assembly GCF_000715075.1). Taxonomy (NCBI): domain Eukaryota; kingdom Viridiplantae; phylum Streptophyta; class Magnoliopsida; order Solanales; family Solanaceae; genus Nicotiana; species Nicotiana tabacum. Next base: position 115,627,505 of record NC_134083.1, read on the forward strand.
GGATAGAAAAGAAGATAAAAATCCAGTAAAACATCTGCACAAACCACGCAAATTCAGATCTTTAGGCAAAAAGGTATCTGAGATTTTAAACTTCGTTACTAAATAAAGCTAAAATACCATCTGCACACAAAATATTTACTCCTACATAAAAAAGACAATGTGTTTACCAATGTTAAAGACTAGTGATGTTTTTCCAACAAAATAATTTTTTGTCTGCCTGTATTGTCGCGGAGAGATAGACCCAAATATTCATTTTGCACTCTAAGCAAAGTGCATCAATCCCTTAGCAAGAGCAAATGAACATAGGCAAACAAACATACTTGAAAAATGTAATACGGAGGAAAAAAGGTGACACAGCCTTGTCATGAAACTCGAAACTGATGGAATAACAAACCTGAAGAAGCCCCTGACTAGTACAAGGAGCCTGTGAAAGTGAAACAATTATCCATTCGCGAACAGTTCTTTGGTACAAAGAGCGAATAGTAGCAACACAAGCAGGATCATTGACTACAGATGAAGGTGGATCATTGTGCACAGAAAACAACAGTGAATCTAGACAAGAAGAATTCCACAAAATCTGCAAGCCAGTAAATTATTTAACCGTTAGTATCAACCAATGGCAAGAAGCAAAGTAAAACAAATTTGACACTCGATACAAGCAGCAGCGAAACGCCACCTGAGGAAAGCGATCTCTTAATTGATTCAGCAAATTGACTGAGATATCTCGTATATGCTCATCCCTTTGAGACAAATTTTTTACAAGGAAACTGGCATGTGTGGACAACGTAGATTCCCTATACTCTGCTTCAGGTCCAGTCTCAGACATCCTATCCTCCTGCAGCAAGTTACAAAAAAGAGAAGAAACTGAATGGGGGGATGCAAGAGAAGAGGATCAGCAATTTATGTTTGTTTAAAAACTATGATCTCCATTAGCTTTTTCACTAAGAAAAAGTAGCTAAAAAGGTATGCTATACAGTTCAAAGTTGATTTCTAATGTGACGAACTTTGTCCATAACAGTTTCAAAATGTTCGTCTTCAGCTAAAGAAATTTAAAATGCTCTAAGTCGAGTACAGATATACGCAATTGCCTCCAGATGCAAAAAGAATGCCCCTTATCCCTATTTTCTACGATAAATTCCCACGCAATCCCCCAAAGAGTCTAGATGGAAAGAGGCTACGCCGTTTGATGCATATGATGGTGGAATGCAATAACCAATAAGAAGCAAAATAATCAGCAGTTTTGGTCTGCACTCGTTCAGAAAGAGAAAACAACAATGAAAACAACGTACTATTTAGGCAATTGAGAATTTTGCAAACAAAACGAGGGGCTAAATTGTTTCGAAGGCATAAATTGGAAGCTAACAAATTCGTAAAGAGAGAAGGGAAGACAGTTATTAAAATATCCATATGGGAAACACACACAGCAAAGGCTATTTAACGTACAAGATACACATATAAATTGTAAGCAAAGCTGAATACAGAACATTATTGCACATAAGTTAAAAATACAAACAAGATGTATACAAAGATGAATGCTGAATTTAATAGATATAAGTTAAAATGTTTAAGTAAACAAACCTATCATACTCTGAAAATATACAGTTTAACTGTTCTTTTTTTTTTCACTGCATTTGGTATTCGACAATATTTTTCATTTAGTTCTATGAATTCTCGATGATTTGTGCATTCTGTTTCTTTCACTTAACTTGCATTTCTGGTATCCTTCAACCATCATATTATAGTACCCTTTATAAGAAAATTTAGATATACTGGTAATTTATAACCTTATAACTGCAAGTGATTAGTGTGTACAGCAAGACATAGCAGAAAGTTATAAGTACCAGCCACGCTACTGCTGTTTCAAAAGCCCTGTGAACAATTGCAGTCAAGCACTGAGAGACAGCCGGCGTGAGACCAGGACTCTTTAAGTATTCGAAGACACAGCTGAAGGCACTTCTAGAAGCTGTTGAACTAGGGCCCACACTGAGAATCCCACCATTACTACTAAACCGTATGATCTCCAAAAATGCTACAGCAAGTAGATAAGTTGACTTGACACCTGTAAAGGCCAAATAAAAATTATCTGTGAAGCCTAGAAACATCTCGATCATCATTTGTATCTAAGCAAAGAACATCTCAAAAACAATTAAAATTCATTAAGAACTTGATTTCCTTCTCAAAGCAAATCCTAACACGAAGAAATTCAACAAACCGGAAATTGTGCTCATCGCTGAAACTTCCATACGCCCTCCTAAAGCAGCAGAAAGAGCAGTTCTTTGGCTAACGGCGGCTTTCTCATTGCCACTACCACGCCGACTACCTGGGTTATGAAGAGCATTAAGTTCCAACTCATCTTCAAGCCACTTCACGGAGCTCACAACCTGGTAAACAGCACGTCTTAGACACCTTATATAAACTATTCGGTTAAACGAATTACATTATTAACATGAAACGAAAAACATTACAAGATTCAAGATGAAAAGAAATCGCACATTTATTGGCCTATTACTTTTGAAGTTATGGCTTGTGAGTAGGATAAACTATACTACCTTGAAGTAAATAACAAGAACAACATCCCATAATCTTTCTAGTCTCTTTGTCTCCACATATCACATCCCTCACAATGGTTTAAAAGCTAAAAGCGCACAAAAATGATATGATTAAAGCGAGAAGTGAAGCGAAGGCTTCCTTGAAGTGAGTTGTAAAGTTTACAAAAATATAAAAAAATCAAACATATATCAGTTTAGTACTATAATAATATCTCAATTAATATAACTAATTCTGGCATTCAGTATGCAATAATGTTGATAGTAATCCAGCTTCTCAAAGTTGAGATTCAATAAACCAACAATTTTTCGTTGGGATCACTTTGTGTGTCATTGTTTGAAGCACACACTTCTATGAAGTGCATGGCTTCACTCATCAGACGACAAGCCTTCATTTCACATCATTTCATCGCTTCAAGCGACGAAGCAATGGCTTCTAACAACATTGATCCCTCCCTTCTCAGAAAATTGAGATCAAGAAAAATATCAAACATGTGGATAATTATGTTATCTTTAGACATGTGATATCCTTATTTTCGGTTTGGAAGTAAAATGCACCAATACTGTAGTTCTTTCCACTCAGTCAAAAGGACCAAAACAAAAGAGACAGCCATATAAGAGACTTATGTAATGAGAACTCGAGGAACTTTATTTTTTTGATAACCAAGAAATCCCCGAGGCCCAGTGGCCCTTGATCCAAAATTCGATAGATAGTGGGGCCGCCACTCTACCTTTCTCGACTTAAATACCAGGCTTTTGTCTCTCGCAAGTTAAAAAACGTATTGTGCACCTAATCCACTAATCACGGGTTGCGATCTTACCACTAGACCAGAGCCCTGAGGGCAAGAAATTGAAGAACACAATCACAAGACATGCTCATATAAAAATCGTCTAATGAGAGGTTTTTCTAGAAACCTTAGCTACATTCATAGAATTAGATGTGCTAAAGTAAAGGATGTCACGAAATATATTAGGGTTAGAAAGGCTTGTGATAAACCCAAATAGTATCCCTATAAAGGTTTGGAAGTGCCTTTGGGATGTCGGAATACCATAACTAACCAAGTTACTCAATGTCATTATATTAAGAAGTGAAAAGACGCCAAACAAGTGGACAAGAGTACCTTGGTTCTGACTATAAAACAAATGAGATGTTCAAAGTTGTGTCAATCAACTAGATATAAATTGGGTCAATGATGAAACTTTAGGAAAGAACAACAGAGTGTAGCCTTGGAGACATTAGAACACTACAAATGTGATAAGCGACAAGTTTGGTTTTATGTCTAAGCAGACCTACAACCAAAGATATATTATTGAAGATTGATGAAAGTTTATAGAGAGACAAAGAAGGATCTCTATGTGCTATTCATTGACATAGATAAAAAATAGATATGATAAAGTGCTATGAAAAGTCTTTTGGTGGGTGTCTGAAAAAAAGGAACTCATACCAAGTACGTAATTACTGTAAAAGATATTTAAGAGCAAGTTGTCACATGTGTGAGAATAGTGAGAAAAGTTTCTCATGACCGTGGATTTACACCAAGGATCTGCCTTGAACTGATACTTGTTTTAGCCTAGTTATGCATGAATTAATCAATAGTATCTTGATAGCATACAGGATGATATTCATTGTGTACAATTTGCAGTTGATATTGTGTTAACTCACAAACTAGCTAGGGAATATTGTGGAGAACTACTCAGAGCAAGTAGTTTAGAATAAGTAAAAGTAAACATAATACATGAACAGCAAGTTTAGGCCAGTGTTATCAAAGGCGAAAAGCGCAAAAAAGCTCTAAGGTCTGGTGGGGCTTTAAGCGCAAAGAGCAATAAAGTGCGGGCTTTAATGAAGAAAGACGCAAATGGAGAAAAACTACAAATATCTATATATATATATATATATGTGTGTGTGTGTGTGTGTGTGTGTTATCCAAGGCTAATATCTATAAGCATGAATACCAAATACATGGACAAAGAAATTGAAGAAAATTTAAAATAAAGTGAAATATCAATTGTTTAGTGTCGCCTCTTCAGAATTACGCTCATTGGAAAGGAAAAATATGCCTTAGAGCCTTGATGAAAACACTTAAGCGCCCGCTAAGCGAGACGAAGTGCCCAACATGTTTTGAGCCTCGCTTCAGGGCTAAGCGCGCTTTTGAACTTTAGGCCCATAAGAAGAACAAAGATAAAATAAGATTGGACGGAATTGTTATGCATATATGCAGAAAATTCGGATATCTAGACTTAGTGCTCTAAAGGAATGGCATAATAGAGACCTAAAATAGGAATGGTCCAAATGGAGGATTGATATGCAATGTAAATTATGAAGATACCTAATAAATCAAAAGATAAAAGATAAGTTCTATAGAACAGTTGTGAAACGGGTAATGTATATGAAGTGAATATTATGTCTCAAATAAGTGTTGTAGAAATGCAAGTGTTAAGATCTCTACTTTTTCTGATGAAGTGTTAAGATCTCCACTTTACCCCAAGAAAATGCAAATGTTAAGATGAATATACAATCATATAAAATTAGACAAGGTTAAAAACAATCACATCAGATAGAGGATGCAAGTAGCACAAATAGAAGATAAATTGAGGAAAAGTCGTCTGAGATGGTTTGATCATATCCTAAGTAGACATCCAATATGCAGAAGCATGACAGTACAATAATTGAAGGTACTAAAAAGAGACAGTGCAAAGCGCAAAATCACGTTGAGAGGAAAAAAAAACAGCCCGGTGCACTAAGCTCCTGCTATGCGCGAGGTCTGGGGAAGGGTCGGACCACAAGGGTCTATTGTACGCAGCCTTACCCTGCATTTCTGCAAGAGGCTGTTACACGTTGAGAGAATTAGCCTCAAAAGAACTTTAATCTATCAGAATTAATGCTAACTTAGCTAACAACTAACAACTTTTAAGCAAGGATCCTGCAACATCAACTAGTTTGATTTAGACTTAGTTCTTATTGTTCTTTAAGTTACACTAGGTTTGGTAGAAATAAGTGTGAGATTTAGAGAATCCTAACTTAGAAAACCTTTAATTTGCCTAAACAGATAAATTATTTACGAATATTGGAATGAAATGGATGAAGGGGGGCCTTGGAGAAGGGGTGTCTTGGAGCAATGGTAAAGTGTTCGAGCCGTGGAAGCAACCACTAATGCTTGCATTAGGTTAGACTATCTACATCACACCCTTAGGGTGCGGCCCTTCCCCAGACCCTGCGTAACGCCGGATACCTTGTGCATTGGAATGAAATGGATCCGCAAAATGAACCTTTTTTTCTGTTCATGTTGTTGTGATGTAGGTTTTTCCAAAATGAACCTCATCTTAATCAAGGAAGATGAAGAAAAAGAGCAAAATTAGAGCTAAATGAGTAAGAGGAATTACTAGGAAAACCGCTAAACTACTAAGTTGGGATGAAAATATGTAGCACACATGACATAGGAATGCACCAACAGGTGCAACATCTTAAGCATTTTCTTAACATGTTTCTCGAGATTGACCTACAATAGTTGCAACAAGGCAGCAATTTCAACATAAGTAGTAAGCATTCTAGGAGAAGATGATAACAAAAATTTCTTAGACGCTGAACTTCTAAGTCAGAACCAAACTTACAAGTGGTGGGGTTCCTTGAGAAATGCGTTGGACAGCGGAGGACCAATCAGCACTCCACATGTATGGACCACTCACCGCTTGAAGTGCAATTGCTCCCATGCTACCAACACTGTTTAGAGTCGTTGATACTGACTTTGCCATGCCATTAAGGTTCTGTAATGGAGGAGCCAACCCAAAGAGAGCAATATAGAACCACAAGTTTCTAAACAACTTCAAGAGTGAAGGTTCAACATCTACAGTAGGATCAAAATCTGAACATATCTCAGCCACGGCAGGAAGGAGAGGCCCAAGAAAATCTGCTCCACTCCTGCAAAATACAGTCCCTGAGTTCATCCAGAAACACTCCAGTAAAGCACATTCTCAGCCAACATTACAAAAACCTACTTTCCACTTTTTGACTCTGCAGCCAAGCCCACATCTGAGCACAGGGATAGCAAACGTTGACGGTAGTCTGTACGCAACTTAGGAGTAGTCAAATCTCTGGCAATCAGAAGAAATCCTGCGGGAAGTGTCTAGAATGTGATTGAACATGTGAGCAATCGATCAATTAAAGATAATGATAATTAACTGCTATAATATGATAAAAACACCATGATCCCACCTCAACACGCTCTGTTGTGGCCTCTGGGGCTGTGGTCTTACTTTCAGCTGAGCCAACAGCAGCAAGTTTACTTAAGTAACTCCTTGTCATCAGAACAACAGCTTCACGGTAGGACTTCTCAAAACCTAAACTTGCCATACGAGCAACAGCATCAAGAAGCTGCAGCAGCTCAACAAAAACAGGTTGAGTAACTCAGAAAGTGATTCAATTAGCTCAGTTAACAGAGTAAAGGCTTTCAAAACTTGAGTAAATGTTGCAGAGATACTGCACTAGGTTTGTGATGAAAAGAGATTTTCATACTCGGAGTCTCAATAAGCCTGGTATTGATGCATCACGCTCCTCTAAACTTTCAATGAATTTAGGCAATATCATATCCACAATTTCAGGCCTCTTAACTGAAGAATTCAGATCAGCTAGTAACCTTATAACGTTCAACTGCAGGGAAGGAGCTGCCTGCTTCTCCTTCTCTACCTGGAAATGTAGGCAGTTGCAAATAATATTATCAAAACAGAGACTAATAAAGAAACACTAAGAGAATTAAGCAATATGTCCTCCATGAAAAAATGCAAATACATGTAAGCCTCTTAGGTGGGTGTTACCATATTCTACGAGATTCCCCACCTTGGTTTGTAGAAGTATTTCATGAATATAAAGCATTTATTGGAAAAGGAGAGGATATTTAGCAAATGTTTTTTTAGATTGTTAAGGGAATAAATACTATTTTGTCACAGGCCAACCAGAAAGATGCTTGTCTAATGGCACAACTATGAATTTGCTCATCAAACTGTGATTTCAAACCTCTACTTGCAGAAACTTAGATATTCCAAAGCTATAGCTCAGTTGGTTGGCTACCTGAACTTTCAGCTTGTTGGTGAAGGTTCAATTCCCCACCATGTAATCCTCTCCCCCCTTTCCCCTTCCCCTATCCCCTATGTAATTAAAAAGATTTTGAAAAAACAATAAATAAATAAAAAACAAAAAAAACTATACTTCAGCTATAGGTTGTGCAGCCTGTAAAGCTGGATAACAAGCAAACTTCAATGTAAATGGATGCATATAAGCTATAAAAGTATTAGATTTCAATGCTTTATCATCAGCAAATGTCAAGAAGAAGACCAAGAGATTTTCTCAGGTCAAAGGAAAACTAACTTCGATTGTTTTCTTTGATGAGTAAACTATTTTCAACTTCTTTTATTGGTAACATATCTTCTTCTTATTTTATTTTTTTTTGAGAGGGAATCATTAAACAATTCCTTATCAGTCTTGACTCCTTTCAATAGGAACAACAATTCAACTAGTACATAACAAGTATGGAACAAAGAAATATAATGGTACTAGGTTGACCTAAAGTCTTCCTATTTATATAGCAGGATCAAATAGAATTGAAGGAAAATGAATGTGATAAGACAGAATTTTTGATAAATTATATTTTTTTGATTGGTAACTATCTCAACTTTTTTGATACAAACTTTTCACAACATTTACAACGAACAACAACGAAACGAAATATTTCACATGATATACCAATTGACTCCTAAAGGAAAATCAAACATACAGGTCCCTAAGCAAGCATTCAAAAAGCTAAGCACAATTTCTAAGGGGTCCGTGACTCACAAGAAAAATCCTTCCCTTCTGTGAGCCTAGGAGAAACCAGAAACTCAACAGTGCAGATTAAACCACTAATCAAGACATTAAATGCCAAAAGTTTTGTCCTTGCAGCATGAAAGAGCACATTCAGTTTTTTATTATCAAAACTAGAGAAAGAGCAAATTTCTGAGGGAAATAAAGAGGATGTTTACACAACAATCAGTTGTAAAAATTACAGACATTTGAGGCACAAGTCAATCTTGTCCGTTCTTAGGCCTTAAAACAACCAAATCTAAGAAAAAACAAAAGCTCACAGACTAATCTTGAACTCACAACTTGATAACACAGTTTTACTTCAAGAAAAATAGATAAAAGCTTGAATAATGACCTAGCAATTGAAGCAGAACACAATGAAGCTAGACTCTAGAGTTGGGTCACAAGGAAGCTAGACTCTACTGGAGTAAATTAAGAGGGAGAAAGATAGATGAATTTAATTTACATTAACTGTAAGATCAAGTGAACTGCAGAAGTCGCCACACATTTTAACAGTTAACACACATTCAATGACACAGTCTCTGATCTATACAGTCAAAAGGGTCTTCACCACTCCAAGTTATCAACATGAAAAAGCTGATAGGAAACAATCAACCTGGAAATGCCAGTTTTTGTGGGAGAGGGAAGGAGTGGCATTAATCAGCAGTGTGCTAGATACTCTTCAAACATACTTAATGTCTCATTTCTATGACATCAAAGGTGGAAATGTTGCTCAACAGCATAGGAAGGACTTTTATGTGGGAAGGAAAAGCGAAAATCTTTTTTGGCAGAATACCTCGTGACCCCCCTAAACTTGACATGTTTTATTTAGTGCACACTGAGTATACACAGAGTATATACCAAGTAAAAGTTCAATGTCACAAAAATATCTTCCTTCAATTCCAGGCCACCAATTATGACTAAACATTTTTTTGTTTTTTCATCAATATAACCAAAAAGGTTGCTTGTATAGTTTAGGCTTAGCTAGGTAGATAAAATGGTAACAAAAAACCCATAATTTTGCAAGGAAAACACATTGAGGTAAATATGACATCACAAAATTAAACCTGAAAATGCTAAAAAGGAGCAATCTTGACACACACGTGTGAATTTTTACCTTGAAAATGCTAAAAAGCTAAGTTGCTCGGACTCTTCACTTTCAGTGCCGCACCCGTGTCGACACGACGTGGGTGTGGGTATGGGTGTGGGATCCGTGTCGGATCTGGTCAACCGATTTTGGGTACTTTGACCAAAATCAACGAAGAAATTTGGGATAGATATAATGATTTTTGAAAACAAATCAAAAGCTAGGGTGATATGGAAGAAAATGGAATACCTTCTATATATAAATTTCTATGTCAGTCCTTTTCCTTTTATCTCCTTCTAAAATTCTACTCTTGTTCAATATTTTCTCCTTCTCGGAATACCTTGTAAGTTTTCCACATAATGCCTCATAATTTAGACATATTTTTATAACTCTATTTTTAAATAATTGAATTATTTTTAGCCGAATCCCCGCACCCATATCCGTACCTGGATCCGTACCCCCGAATCTTTAAATTTAGATCATGAAGGATCTGACCTCTAGATCCGCACCCGTATCGGACACCCGCACCCGAGTCCGAGCAACTTAGCTAAAAAGGAGTAATCTTGACACACAAAAATGCTTACAGTTGTTGTTAGCTTGTTGTAAATGGAAAGATGTGAAATAGACATTTTGATAGAGTTTCTTTAGCTTTTTAAGGCTTAGCCTGCTTTATTCAAAGTTTGTGTATATTCCTGCACTCTCATATTGGTGGTTTTACTGCGACAAGATTCTTACTATACCTATCCAAAAAATAAAGAGGAAGAGGAAGAGCCAGATGGCATATTCTTCTTTTGTGGACTACTAATGTGCGTCAGGCACAAAACAAAATTAAAAAGAAGGGAGAAAGCCCAGATTTGCCCCTCTACTATGGTATATTATTTACATTTGTCCCCTGTTATACTTTTCGTCCAAATCAACCCCTACCGTTAACAAACTTGTTAGAATTGCCCCTAACCCTAACGGTCCTCCATTATGGCAGCCGACCCCTCAATTAAAGAGCCACGTAGATAGCCAAGTCAGCACCTATTTTTAAAATGCCTTTATAGTAAATAATTAAACTCACTTAAAATCCCTAAATTTAATAGCCCCACATCATAGCAGCTCCTTCTTCTCCGTAAAAGACCTCCACTGCTGAAAAAGTTGAGGTTCATCAAGAGGAATCGGCTGCACCTTCAAAGAAATCACTCGGTGCATTAAATTCTTCCATAAATTTCCCTTTCCCCCAACTTGCTCTCTTCTTTCTCCATAATTAGAGTAAATGAATCAATTATTCTTCTACCAGACCCTTTTGTCACATGTTATTTCTCCTGATTGCCTTCTCCACCTCTTCAGCAAGTTGAGAGGTAAAGCTATTTCCAATTAAATGTTAAATTATTTTAAGTTTCTTCTCCCCTAATTGGACAAGATGTGGGAGTTGAGGCTGAGATGGTTCGGGCACGTACAGAGGAGGAGTACGGATGCTCCTGTTAGGAGGTGAGAGAGGCTGGCCGTGACGGAGCTGAGAAGGGGTAGAGGAAGGCCGAAGAAGTATTGGGGAGAGGTGATTAGGCAGGATATGGCGCTACTTCAGCTCACTGAGGACATGATCCAGAATAGAAGGGTGTGGAGGTCGAAGATTAGGGTAGTTGGCTAGTAGGTAGTCGAGAGTTCCCCGTTCTTTTTTAGTAGTATTAGTAGCTCCTTTTTTTCGTTCGCTCTGTGTATTGTATGTTCCAGTTTGTTACTGTTTGATGCTATTTTCTGTTACTGGTTTCGTTGTTGTTGTTGTTGTTGTTATTGTCATTGTTGTTACTATAGTTGTCTTTCTCCCCTTTTCCTTATCATCCTTTGTCCCCCTATTCTTTATTTCTTCTTCCTCTTTCTTCTTCGTCTTCTTCCTTTCTCTCTTTTCACCTTTTCTTGAGCCGAGGGTCTATTGGAAACAGCCTCTCTACCTCGCCAGGTAGGGGTAAGGTCTGCGTACACACTACCCTCCCCAAATCCACTTGTGGGATTATACTGAGTATGTTGTTGTTGTTGTTCCTCCCTAATTATTTCTCCCCTATTTGTTGGAGTTTATTCGAGGATTGAGATTAGAAATTCTTGTTATGTTTTGCATATTTAACGAGTTGATTCAATTTGGTGGCATCTGATGCTAATTATTTCTTTTTAATTGATTTTTCAAATGAGTCTTGGATGGAAAATATGATGACCTTTCAGAGCAGTCATTCTATATGGTTGGTGGAATTGACGAGGCCATTGCCAAGGAATCTACAGCTTAGATTATGAACTCCATTGACTTTCTTTCATTCAACCGCTACTGGCTTCTGTTCATAAACTGTTGGACCTGGAAATGAAGCACCATCTTTTATGAATGCGTACTTTGTGGTTGCGAAAGAGCTTTAATGGAGAGGGTGAATATGGAGGTTACTCTGTGTGTAGTGTTCTCAGGTGGTGATTTTGAGAAAAATCGTTTGATAGAGGTGGTGCTTTTGGAATTTGTATTCCCGGCGATGATGGTGCGGTGAAGGGATGGGAATAGTTTAAGGAAAGGGGGTGGGGTTTGTTTGAAACTTTTCGTGGGACCCTTAAAAATTGCTGACATGGACAATTTAATTGAGGGGTCAGTCGCCATAGTGGAGGGTTGTTAGGGTTAGGGGCCATTATGACAAGTTTGTTAACGGTAGGGGTTGATCTGGACGAAAAGTATAACGGGGGACAAATGTAAATAATATACCATAGTAGAGGGGCAAATTCAAACCTTTTCCCTAAAAAGAATAAATAAAAAGTCATAGGACGTTATTGTACATAGTAATAGATGTGTTTATCCATATATGTCCAGTATAATAGTTTAATCAGGAAAAAATTACCGAAATGACTTATACTAGAACAAATGGTACGTAACAACGTTCTACCTTCCAGAATTGGCTCCATTTGCAATATGCGGAGCAAATGACTAGCAACTTTAACTTGCAAATAATTTTATCTAGCGACTCCAAACAACAGGCAATGTTTACTACCTCTTGATTCATCAACAAACATCCATTTACTTCCACTAGCTTATGATTAATGTGTGCGAGTTATTCAATGGCCAGTAAACTGCAAGGTAAAACTAACCTCTTCCTCATAACGATTCCTTTCACAAATAGGAAACCCCATAATAAAAGTGTCCACAGGAGATCGATCCTTGTTCCATCCAAACTGAATTATCTCGCAACTTGTCTTCAACACGCTTTCAAACAAGGCCCCCTGGTTGCTGCCCCAACTGTCTGCCTGTGGTGAAAAAACCCATAATCAAGAAGTTATGCTAGATTCTGCAATCACCATTGAACCATTAAGTGCGACTTAATGCAGCTGAATGTTGTACCTGAGCACATGTCGCCAGCACAAGAGGCTTAAACCGAATGAGCAGCACTCGAAGCATCTGACCATCACGAGCAACAGCAGCATGGGAAATTCCAGAAAGCAAGGAGCGAAATAGCTCTTCACATGCTCTCAACTTTCGCCACACCGAGAATAAACATGCCTCTGCAGCCTCTATCAATGAAGCAAGAGCTCCCTGCAACAATCTTTTTGATGATTTTCCATCCAAATCAAGGGATGCAAGAGTTTTAATCTGCAATCTGGCTGCTGCTTGATAAACAGCAAGTTTGGCATTGATCCTAACTTTCAGCAACTGCCCTTGTTCTGACCAGTCACGCTTCCTTATCTGCCAGTCAACCAAGTTAATTAGACCATCCTTTTCACTAACTTTTTCATCTTCTCTTCTAACGAGCAATAAACCACACATTTAACGAAATAAACTGCAATTACATCATGCTTTCTAGTAACATGCAATTTCTACTCTGAAGAGCAAAGGCACTGCGGATAATTAAACAGAATAAACTACATTTTAAACCAACCCTTTTTCCGCAACAATGCAGCTACTATCCTAAAGACCAAAAATTCACCACATATATTAAACTGAATAAACAGCAATATCTTGAAATGTTACCTTTAAAAATGCTACCATCGACTGAAATTGCAGCTTTACGATACCTCTAACATTATCCAATAGATTGGCCTCAATAGAGACTTTTTCCAGGACATTTCCTATCAATTTCAAAGCCATTTCTCTTTTCTCAAGGCTATCAAGTGGCTCCTCTTCGAATGAGGCAATAGCTCGTTGTTTCTCTGCGCTGCCATCTCCATCATTGTACCCACCACCACTACTTCCACCTAACAAATCTATATTGCTAACGCTCATAGGTGAACTATGAGAGGAAGAAGTTCCAAGAAGCTCTCGGGGAGAGCTAGGGACGAAATTATCAAACTGCTCGAGCAGACCCGAAACCAACTTATTAGCATCAGAAGGAACAATAGGAGGGAAATAATAACACATTGCTTTCAAAACTGCCTTCGATATCCCCAAATCTCCACTCCTGTTACCTAAAGCTGATGTCACAATATCCCCCGTGAATCTAGCTATGTCGGCAGAAAATTCCGGAGATAATTCACATGCTTTACAAATATATTCCAAAAAATCACGGAAAAATGAAACAATTGAGTCGTTTGTAAGGGATTGAGGCCAAAAGTGCGGGTTAAAAGAGGAAGGAATTGAACGATAGAAGGCGAGAACGAGGGATTTGGGCATTTCATCCGAATGGTTAGGACATTTGGAGAGGAATCGTGCAAGGGCGAGCATGCCATTGAGTTGAGACCTTGAAACCCTAGGAGAAGATCCAACGAGTAAGGCTTCTGCTGGAGGGCATCTGCCGCATATCCATGCTAATTTCTCTGCGAATTGAGCTGGGTTTTGTGCGATTAAATCACATAGCTCAATCAATGACTCCATTTTTAGAAATAATTATGTCAACAGAATGAACCAAAAAAATTAAAGAAATCACAACTAGATCAGGAAATAATAGGCAAAATTAAAACTGGAAAGGGCCCGATCGGCTGGATCAGGGACCTGGAGGAAAATGGAAATGTGACGGAGCCAAAAGAATTCACGAATGCGGTAATGGATATTATAGATTTAATAGGAAAATTGTAATAAGAATGTGTCAAAGAGGATAATGGAGGAGAAATGAGGTGCAATTCGTGAATTCCGATGCCGGCTCCTTGTTACGTCGCTGTTTTTTTTTTTTTTTCCTTTCTTTTTCAGGTTGGGGGAAGCACACTGCACATCGCGCGCCTCGCTCAGATTTTTTTGTTCTTACGTTCGTACTACTATGTCTTTTTCCCCAGATTTTGATGCAGGCGCGAATTATTCGGCAAAATTAACTGTACTCCGTGCGTCTCGTAATTTCATACTGAGTAGCAAGTATTATTTGATGAAAACAAAAGTACTAGTAAGTATTATTTAAGTAGGGAAAAAATTCAAATTTGCCCCTACACTATATATGAAATAGTTTAAATTTTTATTTTTTTTAAAGTTGGGTCAAATATTGCCATTATCAAAATGGGCTAAATTTATTTTGCTAACGGAAAGTTAATCGAAAAAGGGTCAAATATATCTTCTACTATGTGAAAAGGATTATTTATACCCCCTGTTATCCAACGGGTCCACCACATCCCCTAACGTTACAAAATAGGTGAAAAAATACCCTTTCACCTTCGGGGCATCCACCACGTCCAATACCATCCTACGTGGTCTGACATTTTACTGAGTGCCACGTGACAATACCACCTCACTGCCCCAACCCCCATTTTATTTCTTTCCCACTTTTTCCTCCACCGCCACTTCGCATTCACCCAAACACCACCGCTAACATCACCTAACCACCACAATCACTAACTCACTTCCAGAACTCCCTCCTCGCGGAAGTCGCCCCTCCTCTTTGTAATTGCACTAATCCTTAAACATGAATAATAAAAAAAATCCCAGAAAAATGGTTGCATATGCACTTTAGAGTAAGATTGTAAATGAATTAAATCAAATTCAATAAACAAAAAAGTGTGAGAAAATTGTCAACTGACAAGGCAAAATAGTATCCTAGAAGAATCCCATGAAAAACAATCTGGTGATGGCATCATTATGACATATGACAACAAATGTTGGGAAATAACTATAAAAAAAAATCTCGCATTAATTACCTCAACTTAATAGATGACGCATACTGGAAAAGCTATATGTGAAAAAGCCATATTTGAACACCTGATCTCCAGTAGAACCATAAAGCTATTCTTCATTGTTCCAAGATGCATGCACAGTATATTTGTCAAATAGTTGCTACTCGCTGAAACAATTACAAGTCCAACAAATCATATGCGATTCAAATAGAGTTAAAGGCTCCTTTCTCTAGTTTTATTAATTATTGTTACGTACTCTTTTGTAAGTCAAACACATCATCTATGATTTTTTCTACCTTTTTTTACTATGATTTGAAAAGTCACATAACTTCATCGTGGCTCATGTTTTCCAATATTTACTCACTATCTTGTAATTTCAACTTTAAAGTTAAAGGAAAGCAATTCTAAATGTCTAAGATCAGTAGGAATAGTAGGTAATTGTAAGTAATTTATCATGTATTTAAAGTTTTTTATTTCCTAATTAAGAACAAAGAAAACTCACTGAGAAAATATAGAGTAGAAGAAATTATTTCACAATTGCAGTAGGAAGAAAGTCGGAGCTTTTTCCCTATAGTCAATAGTTGTGCAGCTAATTTAATTTTATTGAGAATTTATTGTTATTCACTTTTAAGGATTTTGTCACGCCCCGAACTCGGGGAGCGCGACCGGCGCTCAACCGAGTGAACCCGATCAAGCAAGCATGTTAGATACTTTCTACCCAAACTCTCTTATAAATAAAGATAATACATGTTTTCGTTAATTAGACAATAAAGAGATCATGTGTACAATACCAATTCATTACCATTAGTTACTTCATTTTAAAGTCTCAAATTACACACATTTTCATGGTATGAAGCGAAACAAGTAATTCAAACACAATATAACTTGTTTGACTTCCCCCAATACTAATATACAACTCACACTATGTCTACGGAACCTCTAATAGATATGAAAGAGTACTATGATAGTGCCGGCAACAAGGCTCTGGCTATACCTCAAACACAATATACGAGGAATAAAAGATACATGACCCTGAAATGAAGTGGGGATCACCAAGTCAGTTGGGAAGAGGGTGTACCGCTATCACTGATCAATGTCTCATGCTGTGGAACCACCTGCATCCATTGAAGATGCAGCGCCCCCGGCAAAAGAGACGTTAGTACATATGGAATAACGATTAATAATACAAGCAAGAACAATCATAATATCAGTGGAAGCCTCAAACAACATCAAACCTCAAGTTAGGACCAAGACAGTGTTCAAATAAATTTCTATATTTTAAGTTGGGAAATCTTTAGTACCAATATGCCAACGTTCACAACACCAATACCACTGTACGTTTATCACGGAATCCGATCACGACTCGATCAGCTAGGCAGTCTCATCTAAGACATCAACCACCATCACGATTTCAATTACAATTTCCAGCACAATCACCACCATGTGTGCGGCATGGCGTCCGATCACGACCCGATCGGCTAGGCCGTCTCACCACAATAATGTGTAGATCGACGTCATCCTTTTCTACCAATCATCTTGTTTCATACTTCTTTCACATCTTTTTATTTCATTGGCACTAGTGGCCACAATTATAAAATTATTCTTGGCACGTCGGCCGTATTTAGTATTTCATGCTCACCTTTTTCACTTTCAAACATCATCATCACCATCAACAACAAGGCGTTTCAAATCAAGGTTTTTAGTACACATGTGAGGAATTAAGAGTCTTAAGCACATAGAAATTTTCACAAGATTTGGCATAATAGCCTTCGTTTGAACTTGACTTGAAATCAAAATATTTTTAATGCACAGCTCATACGTTTGAACACATTCTCAAATAATAACATAACATGATAAAAGCATTTGGGATACATATTGAACATATATCTTTCAACACAGGCTTATTCGGAATAACCAATTTTATAATGAACAACTCGGGACTTATATAAATTACATGAATACCGTGAGATTCAATTCTAAGAGAGGAGTTTAGCCAACATACCTTGATTTAAGCTTTTCTTAAATTACTACAATGTTCTGAAAATCCTAGCAATTCCAATCTATTTTGAAACATAACAAAATTGAACACAAATTAGGAAGATATTCATGGTTTTAGCTCACTTGAGTATTTTATCAAATACTAGGTGTGCAAATTTGGCTACAAGGTTCTTCTACAAGATTTTCTTTATTCCACAACCCAATCTTTACTTATTTGAGCTCAACAATCTTCCCACAAACCTTATTGGTACATGCATGTATACATAATACCCTCACACCCAAGAATTATACTCCCAATCACCCATCTTTTACCCAAACTCGAAATTAAAGAATTGGGGAAATGAATTTTTACCTCTTTGAAGCCTTAGCAAGATCTTTGTGAAATCTTCAAGCCTTTAGCAAGAATTGATGAACAAAATAGCTAGGTCTTCTCTTTCTCTCTTGAAGATACTCTCACCTCTCTCTAAAAATATCAAATGAAACCTTTAAAAATGACCCCCAAAGCCTTTTTATAAAAATGGGATCATGTTATAAAAATCAAAAAAAATGGAGCCCTGTCACAGATATGCAGTCACATATGCGATCGCATAATGCTTATGCAGTCCGCGAAATGGGCCGCATAATATCCCTCCGGAACTGGGCAGTGTTGCCTCACTCTGCGACCGGTCTACGCTCCGCAAACCTGTTCTGTGGTCACATAATGGACCGCAGAACCTTTTTCAAAAATTTATCATGCTGGTTCTGTGATGGGATTTGCGGCCCGCAAATCGATTATGCGGCCGCAGAATGAACTGCACAATGGTCCTAAAATTTATCTCAAGTTTCTGCTTCATTCTGCGACAGTTATGCGGCTCGCAGAGTGATTCTACGGTCGCAGAATGAACCGCAAAAATGCCCTACACTTCCGGAAAAAAAATTCAACTCCCCAAACCACTAATCAACCCAAAAAGTCCGAGCCGCACGTAACCTACCTCGGCATCACAAAATCTTAAATTTCTTTACGAGATTTTAGGGGGCCTTAAAGATTTATACAGATACAGAAAAAAGGGGACGAGTGATGGAGGATTGTGGTAGTGGGTTCAAAGTAGTGATAGTAATTGTGGTGGTTGGGTGTTGTTGGCGGTGGTTGTTGGATTAAGGAGAATGTAGTGGTAGATAAAAAATGGGGGATGGGTAAGATGGGGTTGGATCGTAAGGTGACATTTTCACGTAGCGTCTACCTAAGTAAAATGTCAGGCCACGTAGGATAGTATTGGACATGATAAAGGCCTTGATGGAGAAAGGATATTTTTGCACCTCTTTTATAACATTAGGGGTTGTAGTGGATGAATAGTATAACGGAGGGTATAAATGATCCTTTTTCACATAGTAGAAGAATATTTTTAACCCTTTCCCGATATCCAACGAATTAGCACCGCAAATTGTCATGTGTGCATGGATTTAAATTAAACTTACTCTTGATACCCTGCTGCCCCGTTTTACCACCCCAACCTCTAACTTTTAATCCCTCCCCCCCTTCAACCACCATCTCTTCGGCAAATAGCCTTCATCCATAACAATAAGTTTGTCATGGAGTTTATTTTCTTGGCTCTAAAATTGTAGTTCAACCAAGAGCGCCCATTTTGAAATGACGATATATCGAAAAGAACCTTAAGTTTAACTATTGCGGCTCAAAAGAGAGTCAAGAAAGTACGAAACATGAATTAATTCTTGCAAATGTGATACTAGGTCTTTAGAATCACCTTGTTTTTAGTTTCTGGTATATTGCCCAAGACTTGCAAATGCCATATACTTTCATTGCTTTAGATTCTTTTTTCAGTATATATTTTGTTGGGTGAAAAGTGCGAATATTGGTTTCTGGTTCACATATGCTTATATTTTGTGGTATGTATTTATTTTTTTCCACAATTTTCTTTCATTTGTAGCAAATGTCCTGCAAAAGTATTATAAATAGAAATTAGGGAGAATGGAAAGAGAACACAAATGAATACAAGTTGCAGATACAAATATAAGTATCAGATCTCGTTCCCATTTATAGTAAGTCAAGTTTAACTTCTTCATTGATAGCCATGAATGACACCAAAGAGACATTACAAATAACAATCGTCCAATTTCAAACCTTTCAATACCGATCAAACAAGATCCAAACACACTCTTTTTATTTCTTACTTTTTTATATGTAACAACCCGACCAGTTATTTTGACTTCAGTTCGGTGGTTTGAGGTCATGAGTATCTTCATATGGTGTATTATGATTTGCGTGTATCGTCAATTTTGATTTTTGAGTGGTTCAAAATTTATTTGGAAGAATGATTCTCATTTTAGAAGCTTTAAGTTGGAAGAGTTGGCCAAGTTTGACTTTTGTAATTGACCTAGGATCAGAGTATTGATGGTTCCATTAGGTCCGGATGGTGACTTGGGCGTATGTTCGGATTTGAATTTGGATGTTTCTAGAAGGTTTTTGCTTGAATTTATGAAAGTTGCCAATTTGAAGGTTTGAAAAGTTCATAGATTTGATCGGGAGTTGATTTTGATATTATCGGGTTCTGATTATTGTTTTGGGAGTTATAATAAGTTCATTATGTCATTTGAAACTTGTGTGCAAAATTTAAAGTAATTTCAAATTGTTTAGGCGTGTTCGGCATAAGTTTGAAATTTGGAAATATTTAAAATAGTTCATTAAGCTCTATTTGAGGTGCAATTCATGATTTTGATATTATTATGTGGGATTTGAGGTCTCGAGTAGGTCCGTATTATGTTTTGGGACTTATTGGTATGTTCGAACGGGGTCCCGAGGGGCTCAAGTGAGTTTCGGATTATTGTGGTCTTAATGGTAGTTTTGGTTATGGTTTTGCGCACCTGCGCAGGTGTGGTCGCAGGTGCGGATCCGTTTGTGCGGGAGAAGGCTCGCTTCTGCGAAGAAGAGGTTCCCGGGGGAGATTCACTTTTTGCGGAGATTTCAGCTGCAAATGCGATGTCGCATCTGCGGGTGGGTGTGCGCACCTGTGAAGCTTGGCCGGACTGAGGAATTTCTTGCGCTTGAGGAACCGCACCTGCGGAGTCGCAGATGCGATGGGTGGCCCGTAGAAGGATACTCGCAGATGCGAGATTTGTACCGCATAAGGAGTGTCGCAGATGCGACTGTTTGACCGCAAATGCGAAGATGCCTGGGTAGATCTTATTTATTTCGAGGGTTGAGTTATTTTATCATATTTTGAGATTTGGAGCTCGGGTTTGGGCGATTCTTGAGGCAATTTTCATGACTTGGATTGGGGTAAGTATTTTTTACTCGGATTTAATTATTTTACATGATTCCATCTTTGATTTTGGCATTTGATTGATGAATCTAAAAGAAAAATGGGGGGTTTTGTCTAAACTTTTCTAAAGTGAATAATTGGATTTTGAACATTGATTCAGAGTCGGATTTGAGTGAAACTAGTATGGTTGGACTTGTATTTGAATGGATTATCAGAATTTGTGAGTTTTGTCAAGTTCTGAGGTGCGGGGCTGGGTTAATATTTTGGTTGATTTTGAGTATTTGATTAAAACTTTAACCTGTATCGTTTGGGATTGTTTTCTATGGTATTATTGGATATTTTTGAGTTACTTTTGGCTATTTCGAGCCGTTCGGAGGTCGATTCGCGTGGGATGACATTTTTAGAGTATTGTTTTAGCTTGTTCGAGGTAAATAACACATCTAAACTTGGTTTGAGGGTAATTATCCCTGTGAACTATGATATTGGAGGTGTGTTAGGGTGACGCACACGCTAGGTGACGGGGCGTGTGTGCGTAGACCGAGGTATTCATGATCTGGATAGACTTTAAGCTACTATAAGACTTGGGTGCTTTCATGCCTCGTTATATCCGTAGTTTCTCTACTTGTATGATTATTTGAGATACGATTCATGTAAGAAATTATGTCTAGGCTATGTGCTTAATTGTTTGAGATATGATAGAGCTATTTTTGCTGTTTCGAGCTATTTGGATCGGGTTGCACGCCACAAAAGATTGATATTTGGATCAGGTTGCGCGCCGCAACGGATTGATATTTGGATTGGGTTGCACGATGCAATGGTTATATTGATTATTGATTAGCGTTTGGGCCAGGATCCACTCCTTTGGGGTCTGATATTATAGTGAGCGCAAGTACAATGATATATATGTGCTTTGGTGATGGCATTTGTGCCAGGTACCCGTACAATACTGAGTGTGGTTGTGTGTGTGATGGGGAGGGGTATTTGTGTTAGGCACCCGTACAGTGCTGAGTATTGTTGTATGTTTGATGGTGAGGGGCATATGTGCCAAGCACCGTGAGTGTGCTGAGAGTGAGTGTACTTGACGATTTAACTATAATGTTATTGATCTTCTTCCCAACTCGTCACCGCTTTCAGCCTAATGTTAGATTTATTATTTATTGAGTACATGGGTTTGTTTGTACTCATACTACACTTCTGTACCTTGCGTGTAGATCTTGGAGCTGATGTTACTGTGCATGGCGGGAGCTAGCTTTGAAGATGTACCTGCTTTCCGGATATAGCTATCACTTGTCCTTAGTAGTTTTAGATTCGTATTCTGTTTATGTATATTCCAAATAGATATTGTACTTATTTTCATACCAGTTTTTGTAAATCTAAGTCTTAACGGCTCATGACTTATACTACCAATCCTTGAGTTATGGTATATAAATTCAATTATTTCCCTTAATGAGTTCTCATTTATTTTCATTTGAACTGTGTAACTATTGCTTGGCTTACCTAACGGGTTGGGTTAGGTGCCATCACGACTAGTTGGATTTTGGTTCGTCACAAGGTGGTATCAGAGCTCTAGGTTCATAGGTTCTACGAGTCATGAGCAAGTGTCTAGTATAGTCTTGCGGATCGGTATGATGACGTCCATACTTATCTTCGAGAGGCTAGAGGGAATTTAGGATAATTTCTCATCTTTCTTTCCTTATCGTGAGATATTAATTCAGCTTGAATCGTAACTCTTTGAATTTTCTTCCACGCATTCTTATGTTATGTTGAACACTAGGGATTAGCTGTGCATCAAGGGCTGGTAATGTCATGAATGAGGCGTGAAATGTGTTCTATGTATTGTGGAGATAGGCCAGTCTTGAGGATTTAAGGCTAGGTTCAGACTGCAGCTTGGGCTCGGTAGTTTATGTTATTTGAGTATGTGCATTTGTACTCTTATGTCCGATAGTGTCCCTAGGAGTGAGATTGATGGTTCTGTGAGCGGTTGGGTAGATATATGATGAGTATTATATGACTGCGGAATGTGTTTAGATGGTTTGGATTTGATGGGAAGAATTCTGATTGGCATGCAAAAGGGCTATGAATGCTTAATTTCTGTCTTGATATGTTTTACGGCTTTGAGTTATGAGTATGTTAGGGATATTTCAGTTGTTCAATTGTGAAATAAAGTAGATTTTTATGTCTTGTTAATGAGTTCAGACTAGGGAGAATTTAGAGATTACATAGTGGTTGTGACTATGATAGGGTATAGAGAAATTCCAGTTTGAGGCTAAGTAGATGGGCTATCTCCTACGGGATGTTCTGAGGTTGTGTGATCCCTGTGATATTTCTATGAAGAGTTTCCTTTCTGCCAACGGGATGTGTATGTGCTACAATTTGAGTTCGGATTGCTTGAGGAAGTTTGCACGACTATCGCGAAGATGGATATGCACTTACCAGATGATTTGAGGTCTTTTATAATTAGAGCTACATGAGCGTATGAAGGATTTGGTTGAATTACAATGCGGGATTATGGTTGTTATAGAGTAAGGGTATTGTGGGTTATCAGATGTTATGTTCCACTGCTTCGAGCCAAGTAGGGGAGTCTGCTATCGACGAGCAGATTGCATGGTCATGTGTTATGTTAGTTTTGGTCTAAGGCATACTTGTGGATCGGTTATGACTTGAAGAGGTAGATGTCGAGGATGACTCGAGTAAGGAAATTGCTGGATGCATGATGTGTTGTACTTTATAAGCATATGGAAATCTTTGAATGATTCGGGTTTATTATTTGTAGTGGACGTAGTGTGCGAGGAGAAAGGATTCACTCTGTTGCTGAAAGGTGGGGGTTACTTCTTTAGATGATTGTGTGCTAATGAAGCGCAAGTCATTCAGCTCGTTTTGGCGGTACATTGGAGATTAGAGCAGGGTGGATGACCCTAGAGAAAGTTCTAATGAGTTCAACATTCATATGTGATATTTGAGATTTCCCGGATTTGTAAATGGCTAAGATCTTAGATATGCATTGTATGGTGTCGGGACTTGCAGTATTTCTGTAGAATTATGGATTCTACGTTTCAGTATTAGAGAAGTTAAGAAAACAACTGCAGACTCACAGAATGTCTCTTCAGAGTAGGAATTTTGGTTGCAGTACTATTGGGTGCTTAAGAGGGAATACAATGGCTTATGGGCTTTAGGATGACGTGGTTTCATGCTAGGATCTCTTGTGGTGAGATTTGGTTAAGGATTGTGGTGTACTGGCAAGGAGAAGTGTTAACTTGAAGGATAGTTGAGAGTAACTCAAAGAAATAGGTCAGCTTGGTAGTGGCTTGGATCAGCATAGTAATAAAAGTGATCATTCTTTCGATGTGGCAAGCTTTACCGGTGTTTTGTAGCAATACTCTTGGGTTTGGCGACCTGCGTGACTTAGTTGAGTTGGAGGGATTCAGTCCTGATGGCTTAGTTATGTGCTAATGGGTGTCGATGAGTTTTCGATGATTTCAACCACGACTTGGGATAGATGTTTTCTACAGACATGATGAGTTTGTTGCGTATTGTGAGTTTCTCCTGGATGGGGTCAAGTGGAAGGTTCCTGGTTGATGGGGTGTCTATCCTACTTGTGATTCAAAGATTGATAATAGGGTTATCGTGTTTTCATATGATGGCTTGATAGATGCGGTGCGACGTGTGAGATCGAGGTTTGTATGTACAAGGTTGCGGTTCAGATTTGAATGGAAGTTCATGAGTTCTAGACAATATGGACTGTTTGAGATATTTAAAAGAATGATGGCACTATCTGATATCACCTGAGAAGGGTGCACATTTTAGAAGGAGCATTGTGTTTTGACTTGCGGATGCTTGACTGGTCTTACCGTAATCACCTAGTTGATCGACTGTGCTGTTTAAATGCTTCTATGTGGAATGGAAGAATTATGGAAGTATTTCTTGTGAGATGATTGTATATGAGGGATGTGTCAGTCATTTGAGTGGTGGAGTTGGGATCGGACATAGAGATTCTTGTATTATAGGGATTTGAAGACTAGGAAGGTTCTTAGAGGCAGATTGTTCCTTTGTTGCAGACGGTAAAGATATGTTAAGAGTTTGATGGCTGATTGTATGTGTTATGGTTAGGTTACTGTGGACTTTTGGTAGGTATTTTACTTACTTGTGGATGATCGGAGTTGATTTGGAGGCCACTGGTAGGCTTAATGAGAATGTGTATTCTACATCGGGTCAGATTTATTTACTCAGCACAACTACTGTTAAGGGGTGTGTCATCGGTTAGAGTTGATCTTATTCGTGTTCTGAAATATGATAAGTGTGGATTTTAACCACTTATTAGTACCTTCTTTCTTTAGTTTTAGTCCAAAAATGCTGATTTTTAACTCCAAATCTAATGAAGATGGTTGAATTACATGTGTGCTGGAGAATGTGAGCTCAATTAAGAATTATAACTCAAAGAAGAGATGATCCATCTAAGATTAGAATAGTGCGGTCCGCATAATTTTATTGGCGGCCGCAAAAGCAAACGCAGACCGCAAAAGATGATATGCGGCTGCAAAAGAGGAGCTGAAGCTTCAGAGATTTTTGGTAGAAGTGTGGTCCGCAAACAAAAAAGTGCGGTCGCACTTGGTCCGCAAAGCAGGTTCGCACTGACAAGCCTAAAAGATCAGAGAATATGCAATCCAACAAAGTCTGGAGCCTCTTCAAAGTGCGGCCCACAACAAATTTAGTGTGGCCGCAGAAGCTGAAGTGCGACGACATAAGCTAATGTGTGGTCACAGAACTCCTCCAACAGAAAGCACTTGCAACAGTTCCCACCAAAGTGCGGACCGCAGATGTTAAAGTGCGGCCGCATAACCCTCCGAAGGGTATTTTTGTCAGGAATTTCGGAGCACTATAAATAGACGTGAAACACTTTTTTAGGGCATCTTTTTGTATTGTAACAACAGCTGGTAGTAGTTATTCTTAGCCATTTGGGAAAACTTTGAGCTACAATTTGAGCGGATCAATCACTTTTCCATTTTAATTTAGTTTTATGCCTTTAATTTCTTCTTCATTTCATTTTTCTATGTCCATTGCTATGAGTAGCTAGATTTTATCTAAGGTTGTGATCCAACCCTAGTATGTAAAACTTATGGGTGTTTAATATTAATGCTTGCTATTGATTGAGACAATTTTATATAGCGTTGTTTATGCTTTATAGTTTGAATTAATAGTTACAAACATTGATTCATGCCTATTTGACTTTGTTCTTACTTGAGAAAGAGAAATTTAGTCTAGGAAAACTTGGCCAACAAGAAATTGAACTAGTTAAAATATTGATTAGTTCAATTAAATGATTTAAACTAGAGATAGAGACAATCTAACTTGGACTCATATTCAATTGTTTTGATTGCTACCCATTTGGACTTGAGAGAGCCAATTTGGGATTAATCACTCTTTAACCAAGAGGTGTTGAGTGGGTACTTGTGTTTTGAGAGTCATAACAAACCCAAATCTACCAAACAAGCATATATTTATTCTACCCATTAGGTTTACACCTAGGTTAAGGTTACAACCCTAGGCTTTTCTCTATTTGATAAAACTTCAAAAATATTTCCATCATTACTTGTTCATTAGTTAGTTAAATTTCTTAGTAGTTTAATTTAGAAAAATTGTTACTCACTTTTGTTTGGAAGCTAAATCTAATGATTTCGAGTTTCTGTCTTATGTATTTACCTCAACACCCATTTTAAACTCTTTGTGGTTTCGATCCCGAGTCGCGTTGTGTTTATTATTGTAATAACGGTTTCATATTCCTTTAATTGGGGTGTGAATTGGACGTGATCAATTTTTAGCGCCGTTTCTGGGGATTTTACGGTGTTTGCTATATACTTGAGTTTATTTCTTGAAGTATCATCTTTTACTTTCGTGATTCTAATATGTTGAAGTGATTGTAGGTTCCAAATGGTGAACAACGAACTTGGAAACATACCATTGTGAGAGGTGGACGTCGAAGAGGAACAACTTGATGAAATGAATGCCACAAGTTCCACAACAAAACAGTCGAGGTCGTGGGCAACAAGACAATATGCCTATACCTACCTCACCTCCACCACCTCCACAACCACAAGCGGTGCAACATCGGATTTTGTCCAATGAAGGGTATGCAAATGCCATAGTCCCCCCTCGCAATAGGGCGGGAAACTTTCAAATTACCAATGTGATCCTCACTTTGCTCGAGCAACGAGGCTATTTCACCGGGGCACCAACTCAAAATGCTTACAAGCATTTGATAGGTTTTGTGGATACATGTTGGGGGAACAAACAAACAAATATTTCGGAAGATGCTTTGCGGTTAAGGAATTTTCTCTTCTCACTAAATGGTAAGGCTTTGGGTTGGTTGGAACGCTTGCCTAATAATTCTATTCATACATGGGATGAATTGGAGACGAAGTTTATTTCGAAGTTCTTCTCTCCTAGGCACATGGCAACTCTACGGGATGAAATATTGGCTTTCACATAAGAGCCCAATGAACCTTTTCATAAAATTTGGGAGTGGTATCGGACAATGGTGAAGGAGTGCCCGAACAATAATATGACCGATAATATGATTCAATAAACTTTCTACTGTGGTATTAATACCACGAATCAATAAGTGGTCAATCAATTGGCCGGAGGCAATTTCATGATAACACCTTATGTGGAAGCATGTAACATTTTTTATGAGATGGCAAAAACTTCTTTGACTTGGCAATCCCGAGCTAATGTGCCCCAAGGTGATCCCAACATGATCCATCTTCATAAAGGATTGCAAGACCATGGGCAAGCTATTGCCGAATTGACTACTACCATGAATCAACTCGCTAAGTCTCAACTTCATCAAACTCAAGCTCCTAAGCAAGTTCATGCTATGGAAGGAGTGAATGTCTTGGCCAACAATCAAGGGAATTGGCATAACAACAACAACAACCAAGGGAATTAGGAAGGCAACAATCAAGGAAATTGGGGAAATAATAATAATCATGCGAATCGAAGTTCGAATTTTCAAAGACCCACAATGTACCAACAACCAAGCAACCCACCTCCTTATCCTTCAACGGTTCAAGTTCTTCAAGTAATAAAATGGATCATATTGAGAACATGTTCAAGTAAATGATGGAAATAAAATGCGGATTCAGATGCCAAACTTGCCTCATATACCACATCGATCCGTAATCTTAAAGTTCAAATAGGGCAAATTTCTCAAGATCTTAATACTCGTCCTAAGGGTGCATTAACAAGTGATACGGTAGTGAACTTGAAGGGTGGTAAGAATACCGGGCATGCTATAGCGTTTATCACAAGAAGTGGAAGAGGCGAGAATGCACCCACCTCAAATGAAAAACAACTTGTGGATGATGACCAAGTGATCCAAGAGAAGGAAATCTCTCAAAGTGATGTTCAAGTACATGATGACGTTCGGATAGATATTGATGATAGTGTGGAGGAGACCCGAGATGAGGTGAACCCGTCTAGGGAATACATCATTGACATATCGACTCCGGTAGTGCAAATGGCTAAGGCACCCTTGCGAAAGCCTTCACCTCCTACCCTCAAAGGCTTGCTAAGCAAAATGGTGAGAATCAATTTAAGAAGTTCATTCAAATGATTAAAGGTCTCTCTATTAATGTTCCATTGGTGGAAGCTTTGGAACAAATGGCCGGTTATGCCAAGTTTATGAAAGATATTGTGAACAAGAAGAGGTCGATGAACTTAGAACATTCAAGGTCACTCATAAAGTGAGTGCAATTGTTCATTCCATAGATCCCAAGTTGGAGGATCCCGGTGCTTTCACATTTCTCTGTACTATTGGAAGTGCCGATATTTCTAATGCTCTTTGTGATTTTGGGGAGAGTATCAATTTGGTGCCCTATTAGGTGTTACGAACGTTCGGGATTGGGAATCCTATACCCATATCTATGAGGTTACAAATGGCTGATCGTATTATGAAGAGACCATTGGGAATGATTGAGGATGTCTTGGTCTGAGTTGATAAATTTACTCTTCCGGTGGACATAGTAATTCTAGGTTGTGAGGTTGATTATGAAGTGCCTGTCATTCTTGGGAGGCATTTCCTTGCTATGGGTAAAGCTCTTTGTGATGTTAAAGCCAGAGAACTCACTTTCCGGGTTGGTGATGAACAAGTGATATTTTGTGTGTGCAAGTCCATGTGTCAACCAACTAGCAATGAGGTGTGCTCTTTTGTGGACTTGGTGACCGATGTCATTTTTGATGATACTAGCGCTACAATCAATGCAGTGACATGTTGGAAGCCATTTTGCTCAACTTTGACAATGATGAGATGGATGGTTTCACGGAGTGTGTGAATCCATTGCAAGGGATGGGGTCTTACAACTATGCACCCCGAAAGTTGTCATTGGATCTTGAGAATAGGAAAACTCCTCCTACGAAGCCTTCAATTGAAGAGCCACCGACTTTGGAATTGAAGTCATTGCCACCTCACTTTTGGTATGAATTTCTTGGCCCTTGTTCTACTTTACCGATTATTCTTTCCTCTTGTTTGACTAACGTGCCGGTGGATTCTACATTGATGGTCTTGCAAAAGAGGAAGAAAGTTATTGGATAGACTTTGGCGGATATTTGGGGTATAGGCCCCGTATTTTGCATGCATAAGGTCAAATTGGAGGATAGTGATAAATCGTCCATTGAACATCAAAGAAGACTCAATGAAGCTATGCAAGAGATGGTCAAAAAGAAGATTATCAAATGGTTGGATGCCGGGGTTGTCTACCCCATTTACGATAGTTCATGGACATCTCCGGTCCAATGTGTCCCAAAGAAGGGGGTATCACGGTTGTTACCAATGATAAGAATGAGTTGATTCCTACAAGAACGGTCATCGGTTGGAGAGTTTATATGGATTATCTTAAGCTCATCAAAGTCACAAGGAAGGATCACTTCCCTCTCTCTTTCATGGATCAAATGCTTGATAGGTTGGCCGGTTATGCATTCTATTGCTTCCTTGACGGTTACTCAAGCTACAACCAAATTCTTATTGCACCGGAAGACCAAGAGAAAACCACCTTTACATGCCCATATGATACTTTTGCTTTCAAACAGTTGCCTTTTGGATTGTGCAATGCGCCGACGACTTTTCAACGGTGTATGATGGTTATCTTCACAGACATGGTGGAAGACTACCTTGAGGTCTTTATAGATGACTTTTCGGTAGTTGGGGATTCATTTGATGATTGCCTTGCTAATTTGGACAAGGTGTTGGCTATATGTGAGGAAACACATTTGATACTTAATTGGTGGAAATGTCATTTCATGGTTGAGGAAAGCATTGTCCTTTGCCATAACATTTCACATAATGGTATTGAAGTGGATAAGGAGAAGATTGAAGTTATTTCTAAGCTTCCACCCCCACCTCGATGATGGGTGTGAGGAGTTTCTTGGGCCATACAGGATTCTACCGACGATTTATCAAAGATTTTTCTAAAGTGGTGAACCCTTTGTGCAAACTCCTCGAGAAGGATGCCAAGTTCCATTTCAATGATTATTGTATGAGAGCTTTTGAATAATTGAAGCTCAAGTTGACAACTACTCTTATCATTATATCTCCAAATTGGAGTTTGTCGTTCGAGCTCATGTGTGATGCAAGTGATGTAGCAGTTGGGGCTGTTTTGGGGCAACGTATCACCAATGTTTTTTATCTGGTCTACTATGCTAGTAAGACCATGAATAATTCCCAAGTCAATTATACCGTTACGGATAAGGAGCTCCTTGCTATTGTGTTTACAATTGAGATGTTCCGCCCATACTTGATGGGTGCCAAAGTTATTGTCCACACGAATCATGCGGCGCTTCTCTATCATATGAGAAAAAGGAATCCAAGGCTCATTTGATGAGATGGGTGCTTTTGTTACAAGAGTTTGATATTGACATCCAAGACAAGAAGGGAAGTGAAAATCAACTGGCTGACCACTTGTCTCGTTTGGAGGAGGAGGGGAGGCCACATGATGGCCTTGAAATCAATAACTCTTTCCCTGATGAGTAACCCTTGGCACTTTCATTGAAAGAGCTACCATGGTTCGCGGATTTGGCAAATTTCCTTGCGAGTTGCATCATTTCGAATGGTTTCTCTTCAAACCAAAGAAAGAAGATCAAGAGGGATTGTCAAGACTACTATTGAAATGAACCATACCTTTTTCGGATTTGCACGGATGGGGTAATTAGAAGATGTGTGCCGGAGGAGGAAAAACGTGATATTCTTGGGGCTTATCATTCTTCACCTATGGTAGTCATCATGGTGGAGCAAGAACGACGGCTAAAGTCCTAAGTTGTGGTTTATATTGCCCTACTCTCTAAAATGATGAAAATGAGTTGGTGAAAAGATGTGATGAATGTCAAAAGGCCGATGGAATTTCAAAGAAACATGAGATGCCCCTTACAACCATCTTGGAGATTGATATCTTTGATGTTTGGGGTATTGAATTATTGGGTCCTTTCGTGAGTTCGTGTGGAAGCTCCTATATTTTGGTCGCGGTGGATTATGTTTCTAAATGGGTTGAAGTCATTGCGTTACCCAACAATGAGGCTAGAAGTGTGGTGGCTTTCTTGAAGCGGAAAATTTCACAAGGTTTAGGACTCTGCGGGAAATCATAAGTGATGGAGGGTCGCATTTTTGCAACAAACCTTTTGACACTTTACTTGGAAAGTATGGTGTCACTCACAAAGTGACAACTCCTTATCATCCTCAAGCAAGTGGTCAAGTGAAAGTTTCCAACCGTAAGATAAAGAGTCTTTTGTCCAAGACATTGAATGCAAATCAGACGGATTGGTCTAGGAAGCTTGATGATGCTCTATGGACATATAGAAGGGCTTTCAAAACACTTATTGGAATGTCTCCATGCCAGTTGGTGCTCGAAAAAGCTTGTCATCTTCCGGTGGAATTAGAGCACAAGGCAATGTGGACTTTGAAGAAATTGAATCTTGATTGGGATGTAGCCACTAACTTACGGGTTACACATTTGAATGAATTGGATGAATTTTGGTACCATGCATATGAGAGTTCATCCTTGTACAAAGAAGATGAAATACTTTCATGACAAGTATATTTGGAATAAGGAGTTCAAGGCCGGTAATCTAGTAGTGTTGTTCAACTCAAGGTTGAGAATGTTTCCCGGGAAGCTCAGTTACGACCTTAGATTCAACATGGCTCGGGAGTTGGTGACTGATACTCCATTTCAGTAGGTTGTGGAGATTACCAGGATATTAGAGCATATTCGGGGCGAGGAGAGGGAGGATAAGGAGGTCAAGAGGTCTCGACGTTCTAGAGGATTATATGGATTCTACTCTTCAGGTATGACCCATAATCGCGGAGGCTCGGGTAGTCGGCCAGTCCAGTCTGCACTTCATACTACTCGTGGTGCTCCATTTAGTCAGGGTACTTATATGGGGCAATTATCTTTTAGTGAACCATCTGCACAGGGTTCCTACAATAATTATTCCAGTTATCCGGCACAGACTCAGTAGGAACAACCATGCACGTAGAGGGGCTGTTATAAGTGTGGCGATACCAGGCACATTATGAGAGATTTTCCCAGACTCGGGAGAGGTGGATTTCATCAGAGCACTCAGGCTACGGGCTCCATTCCAGTTGCTACTTCACCTGCATAGCTAGCTAGGGGTAGAGGACAGACGGGTATTGGGCGTCCTAGAGGGGGAGGCCCGACCCATTGATATGCTTTCTATGGTAGGGCTGAGGCCGCTGCACCAGATAATGTCATTACATGTATGGTTTTGATTTGTTATAGAGGAGCATCATTATTATTTTGATTCGGTTCTGCTTATCAGAGTGAGTCCTCCTATCATGCTTCACATATGGGTGAGTTTCGTGATTCTTGTACTCTGCTTATGTGTTTACCCCTGTTAGGAGATTCTATAGTGGTAGACCATGTCTATCGTTTTGTTTTGTTCACCATTGAGAGCTATAAGACTAGATCGAACTTTCTGATACTCATTACGGTAAGTTTTGATGTGATTTCTGGATGGTTTGGTTACGATATGTGATTTAGGTACTCTACCGGTATGGGAAGTCCGTTATGTGTTGTTATTTTGTTTTGCAAAATTGAGTTAGTGGAAGTTTCCATTTGGTGTGAGGTGTATTCTACTTGTGATTCAGAACTGAGGGTGAGACCCTCGCATTTTCATGTGGTTTGATATGTTTGAACCGGGCTACGTGCCGCTATGGAGTTATATTATGATGAAACCCTTGTGATTAGTTCATATGTTTTAATTCTCCCTTGTGGAATTGATTCGTAGTATGGTACTGATAGGGAGTTGTGCTTGTCGGGCTTGTTTGATAGTTCTCTCATGTGTTTCTCTTTGCATATTCAGTCATATTCGCGTTGCGCTTATTGGGTTTTAGATTGCGAAGTGTGTGCCTAGGTGGAGTTAGGTGTGACTTATTGATTTGAGTGAATGGTTATGTGATCTTCATGTTTCTTGAATTGTTGCAGTGTTGTGAAGGTTTGGAACATGGTTCTAGCTGTTATGAGATTATTTACCGGTACTGGATTTAGTTATGGGCAGCTATCATGGTCAGAGTTGTCGTTATGGGCCTCTGTGTGATGTGTTACGTCGTGTGATTATACCTTATGGGTGTATGCATGAGCCGTTGAAGATGGTTGAGGTTGATATAGTGTGTTTATGTGGGAATCAGTTCTTTGGGAAAGGATCAGATGGTGAAAATGTTTGTTCTAATGTTTATCAGTATGGGTGGAAGGAATAATCTTCAGCTGAGAGGGTGTTGTCGGGCCTATGTGGATTGGGGTGACATGGAATCATCCGCGAGTATATGTATGGTGAGTTCATTAAGTGATTTGATGACTTTAGAACGGTTCTTGGCACGCTCGAGGACAAACGTTTGTTTAAGAGGGGGAGAATATAACGACCCAACCGATCGTTTTTGTGCAGAGCCAGGTATTAGAGATAACAGACTCGGGCAGAGTTATCTTATTGATCGCGAGAATTTAAGGTAGAGCTGCTTAGTCGTCGCAGTCCCTTGGAGTCCTTTCCCTTCATTATATTGTCACCTTGTCATTTAAACAATATTGTATTTCGATCTTTGAGATCTTTCCATGTATTCTGCTAGAGTTCGTAACTCTATATTACCTAGTCTTGGGAGGTTGTTATTATTATTGCCGCGTAGGCTTATTTCACTTTTTGTTTCGGTATTCATATTAAACTCTATTTCAAATTATCAAATATTAAAAATGGCTTAATCGTTGTTAGTAATCGGCTTACCTAGTCTTAGAGACTAGGTGTCATCACAACGCCTGCAATGAGATTTTGGGTCGTGATAGTGACTTTGTTGAGTTAGAGGGATTTGGTCATGGTGTCTTAGTTATGTGGTAATGGGTTTCGATAAGTTTTCGATGATTTCAAGCACGACTTGGGACATATATTTTCTACAGGCATGGGGAGTTTGTTGCGTGTTGTGAGTTTCTCCTGAATGGGGTCAAGTGGAAGGTTCGTGGTTGATGGGGTGTATATCCTACTTGTGATTCAGAGATTGATAAACCATGTTTTCATATGATGGCATGATAGATGTGGTGCGATGTGTGAGATCGAGGTTTGCATGTATAAGGCTGCGATTTAGATTCGAATGGAAGGTCATGAGTTCTAGAAAGCATGGACGGTTTTAGATATTTAGAAGAATGCTGAAACTATCTGGTATCACCTGAGAAGGGTGCGCATTTCAGAATGAGCATTGTGTTTTGACTTGCAGATGCTTGACTGGTCTTACTGTAATCACCTAGTTGATCGACTATGATGTTCACATTCTGCTATATAGCATAGAAGAATTATGGAAGTATTTCACCGTGAGATGATTGTGTATGAGGGATGTGTCGGTCATTTGAGTGATGGAGTTGGGATCGGACATGGAGATACTTGTATTATAGGGATTTGAAGACTAAGAGGG
The DNA here is from genome assembly GCF_000715075.1 of Nicotiana tabacum. NCBI lineage: Eukaryota > Viridiplantae > Streptophyta > Magnoliopsida > Solanales > Solanaceae > Nicotiana > Nicotiana tabacum. The sequence continues at coordinate 115,662,207 of NC_134083.1, forward strand.
TTCTCAGAGGAATATTGTTCCTTGGTTGTAAATGGTAAAGATATGTTAAGAGTTTGATGGCTGATTGTATGTGTTAATTGTTATGGTTAGGTTGCTGTGGACTTTTGAAAGGTATTTTACCTATTCATGCATGATCGAAGTTGATTTGGAGGCCACTAGTAGGCCTAATGAGAATGTGTATTCTACATCTGGTCGAATTAGTTTACTCAACACAACTATTATTGAGGGGTGTGTCATGAGTTAGAGTTGATCTTATTCGTATTCAGATATGTTCCATATGTTACTCTCCTATGCTACAATGGGTTGTGAGACTGTTGACTATTTACACACATGATGCGGTTGTGTTTGGGCCTTGTGTCAGAATTCGAGCGAGATGGCTCTTGGGATATTGAATGGTGGATTTCGCCTTGGTTATGGTCTTCCTATTTGTGGTAGATTGTGCTATCCGTTTCTCCATACTTATGATCATGCACTTCACATGTTTGTTGTTGATATGCATATGGTTGTTGATTGTGAGCATCATGGCTCGAGGTATCCATGTGGACATGTGTTTGGATTGGGTTACGCATCGCAGTAGAGTTATGTTGGGATATGATCCTTTGTGTTTATTTCGTGCATTTTGGTTCTCCTATGTGTGATGGGTTCATAGCATTACACCTTGTGGTGATATCTATTGAGCTTGCGGGACGGTTCTCTCAATTGATTCTTTTTTCATCATTGGGTACATTCAATTTGTTGCTTGTTTGGTGCACGAATTATACGGTATGTAGCTTGAGGTGGTGTTGGTGTGGCGTGTCGGTCGAGCAGCTTGTACTCAATGAGATGAGGTTATTGGACCTGGAATGAATGCTATCAGATTTGATTAAGGTTTGTTGAGAATAATAACGTCATTAGTCGGCTCAAAATTGGGTAATAGTTCTTATCGGGCGCGAGAACTCCTCGACTTGTTGATCTGATGTGTGATTGTGAATTTCTGCATGTTTATTCCATCATTGGCAGTGTACGAATATTTAGAACACGATTTTATTTAATATGAGGTCTGTTACCGGTACAAGGTTTGTTATTGAGCAGCTATTATGGTCGAATCTTATTGCAATGAGTATCTAAGTTATGCGGTATACCATGTGATTATATCTTGGGTTATGATTTTAGCTTGATATAGCTTGTTCAGACTTACACAGTGTATAGATACGAGATTCGGGACGTATGATGAATTTCAGATGTTGGGGATTGGGTTCTAAGATTTATGGACTAAGGTTGAAGAAAGGATCTTCAATTAGGTATGTTGTCGGGATGTGGATTGAGGACGTGGGATCTCCATGGGTATGTGTATGGTGAGGTTATGCTGTGATTTGATGGCTTTGCAACGACTCTTGGCACGCTCGAGGATGAACTATGTTTAAGTGGGGGAGAATGTAACGACCCGACCGGTCATTTTGACCATTTGCAATTAGTTCAGTAGTTTGGGGTTATGAGTAGTTTCATATGGTGTATTATGACTTGCATGTATCATCGATTTTGGTTTTCGAGTGGTTCGAGATTTATTTGGAAGAATGATTCTCATTTTAGAAGCTTTAAGTTGGACGAATTGACCAAGTTTGACTTTTATGTAATTGACCTCGGATCAGAGTTTTGATGGTTCTTTAAGGTCCAAATGGTGAATTTGGACTTGGGCATATGCCCAGATTTGCATTTGGATATTTCTAGACGGTTTTTGCTTGAATTGGAGAAAGTTGGCAATTCGAAGGTTTGGAAGTTTATAGATTTGACTGGGAGTTGTGTTCGATGTTATCAGGTTCATATTATTATTATGGGAGTTGGAATATGTTCATTATGTCATTTGAAACTTGTGTACAAAATTTGAAATGATTCCGAGTTATTTAGGCGTGTTCGACGTGAGTTTGGAATTTGGGAATTTGAAATAGTTCATTAAGCTTGATTTGAGGTGTGATTTATGGTTTTGATGTTATTATGTGAGATTTGAGGTCTCGGGTAGGTTCGTGTTATGTTCTAGGACTTATTGGTATGTTCGGACGGGGTCCCGAGGTGCTCGGGTGAGTTTCAGATGAGTTTCGGATTATTATGGTCTTCATGGAAGTTTTGGTTTTTGCACCTGCGCATGTGTGGTTGCAGGTGCGGATCCGCTTATGCGGGGTAAGGCTCGAATCTGCAAAGAGGAGGTGCCTAGGGGAGATCATTTTTGTGAAGATGTTTGCTGCAGATGCTAAGTCGCACTTGCAGGTGGGTGTGCGTACCTGGGAAGGTCGTAGGACTGAGGAATTTTGCTTTTGCGCTTGTGGAACCGCACCTGCAGAGCTGCAATGCGGCTGGTTTGTCGCTGATGCGATGGGTGTCATGTATAAGGATACTCGTAGATGCGAGATTTGTTCCGCTGAAACAGTGTCGTATATGCGACTGTTTGACCACAAATGCGGGGATGCCTAGGCAGATCTTATTTATTTCGAGGGTTGAGTTATTTTATCACATTTCTAGATTTGGAGCTCGGGTTTGTGCGATTCTTGAGGAGATTTTCACTACTTGGATCGGAGTAAGTATCTTTGACTCGGATTTGATTATTTTACATAATCCCATATTTGATTTTGGCAATTGATTGATGAATCAAAAAACAATTGGGGGATTTTGTCTAAACTTTTCTAAAGTAAATAATTGGATTTTGAACATTGGTTCGGAGTCGGATTTGAGTGAAACTAGTATGATTGGACTTGTATTTGAATGGTTTATCAGAATTTGTGAGTTTTGTCGGGTTCCGAGGTGCGGACCCAGGTTGACCTTTTGGTTGACTTTGAGTATTTGATTAAATATTCGACCTTTATTGTTTGGTTTTGTTTTTATGGCATCATTTGATGATTTTGAGTTATTTTTTGCTAATTTTGAGTCGTTCGGAGGTCGATTCACGCGGGATAGCGTTTTTAGAGTATTATTTTGGCTTGTTCGAAGTAAGTGACATATCTAAGCTTGGTTTGAGGACAATTATCCGTGTGAACTTTGATACTTGAGGTGTGTTGGGGGTGACGCACGTGCTAGGTGATGGGCGTGTGTGCATACACCGAGGTATTCATGAGATGGGTAGACCTTAGGCTACTATAAGACTTAAGTGCTTTAATGCCTTGTTATATCCGTATGTTTCTACTTGTATGGTTATTTGAGCTATGATTCATGTTAGAAATCATGTCTAGGCTATATGCTTAATTGTTTGAGACATGATAGAGCTATTTTTGTTGTTCAAGCTATTTTTCATGATTGTAGTCATATTCTCAATCATAATTCTTCACCTGCTGTTATATCTCAGTCTCTACACATTATTTGTATGTCATATCACATGCTGTTGTTGCCTTCTATGTGTTATACTGTTTAGGCTAAGTTCTATGAGATGTGAGCCATTGAGACTTGAGCGGTTGATGACTGATGTGGGCCATAGAGCCGTGTTGTGAGTGATATTTGGATCGGGTTGCACGCAACAACGAATTGATATTTGGATCGGGTTGCACACTACAACATATTGATATTTGGATCAGGTTGCACGTCGCAACTGTTACATTGATTATTGATTAGCGCTTGGGCCCGAATCCGCCCCTCCGAAGTCTGATATTACAGTGAGCGCATACACAATGATATATATGTGCTTTGGTGAGGGACATTTGTGCTAGACACCCGTACAATGCTGAGTGTGATTGTGTATGTGTGATGGTGAGGGGCATTTATGCCAGGCACGTATACAATGCTGAGTGTTGTTGTATGTGTGATTGTGATGGGCAAAAGTGCCAGGCACCGTGAGTGTGCTGACAGTGAGTGTACTTGATGATATCACCTTAATGTTATTGACTTGACATGTAGGCATAGAGATGTATTTTTCTCATGCTAAATAGTAAACATATGTTATTGACTTGACATGTATATCTAACAAGAAGGCATATAGATGTATTTTCCTCGTGCTAGATGGTAATTGAAATGTTTTACCTATTATTGTTAAGTTGGAAATCACAATTCTCTTGATAAACTCATGTTTTAGTGACCTCAGCAGTAAGATTGGACTTTGACTGTCATACTTGCAAAGCATGTCTAAATTTTCTGTAATTGTGTACGGGCTGAACATGATATCTTTGAGTTGTTTACTTTTACTGTCTTCATTATATTCTGAGTTGTTATTGATTATTGGTGTTAGACACTGACCTTCTTCCGAGCTCGTCACTGCTTTCAACATGCGGTTAGGTTTGTTACTTATTGAGTGCATGGGGTCAGGTTGTACTCATACTACATTTCTGCACCTTGCGTGCAGATCTTGGAGTTGATGTCGTTGTGCATGGCGGGAGCTGGATTTGAAGATGTACATGCTTTCCGGATATAGCTACGACTTGTCTTTGGTAGTTTTAGATTCGTATTCTATTTATGTATATTCCAAACATATATTTTATTTATTCTCATACCATCTTTGTAAATATAAGTCTTAGAGGCTCATGACTTGTACTACCAATCCTTGGGTTATAGTGTAGAAATTCAGTTATTTTCCTTAATGAGTTCTCATTTATTTTCATTAAAAAATGAGTTCTCATTTATTTTCATTAGAATTGTGTAACTATTGTTTGGCTTACATATCGGGTTGGATTAGGTGCTATCATGACTAGTTAAATCTTAGATTGTAACATTGTATCTTTTTATTTTCATGTTCGCAAAATGGCAACGGTGGGAACGGGAGGACGATGATGGGAAGAAAGTGGGACAATTGTTGGAGAAGATAGTGGTGGAAAGAGTTGGTTTTGGGGGGGGGGGGGGGGGGGAGGAAACAAGGACGATAGAGGGGGAACGAGGTTGGGGTAAAATATTAGGGTTGTAGGAGTAGGTTTGATGTTGAGCCGTTGACACAAAGCAATTTATAGTGCTAATTAGTTGCATTAATTTGTCATAGCAAATAAGGTAAATTTGGCTCATTTTAATAACGTGGAGGGTATATTTGACCCCAACTTCTAGCAGTTGGTAAATTTAAATCATCTTATATAGTTCAAAGACAAATTTGAACCCCGTTCAACTATATAATATTTATAATATTCTCTAAGTATATTATTGATATTTTTAGTTTATGTTACATTTAATGTTATTTTTAAATATGCAAATTTTATTATAATCAAGAAAAAAGATAGATGTTCATACAAATTTATTCGATGTGTATTTAGAATCTCATCATTTTTTTGTGCGGAGGAAGTATTATTCTTAGTACTTTGTTTATTGGTATGTATTTAATATAGGAAATGGGTCAAACAACCACTCAACTATGAGAGATAGAACAAGTTTGCACTCTGTTTGAATTTGGTTCCAACTAATGTTATTTTTCTTTAATGGACTAACTTAAAATTATACTCAACTATGTGAAATAGAACATATTTGCCATCCATTTGAATTTTGTCTTAGATATGCCCTTATCGTTGGTGGATTAGCTCAAACTTGAGCCGAAAAACTTACGTAATTCACCTTTTTTTCAATCGACCCTCTTATTTTTGGGTCATAAGGTTTATTTGACTTCTATTTTCTAAAATATCAAAAAGAAAAAGGAAAAGAAAAAGGAAAAGAAAAAAAAAAGAACATGTAGAAAACAAAATCTTCAGAAATACTTATCAAAAGCACAAAAAATATTTTCCGAAAACTTTCCTTTTTGCTCAAGACAAGAGTGGGTTGCTCTTGGGGTGACTCGAACTCGCACCCTTCACTTCCAACCAAGAGGTTGTGAGTTCAAGTCATCCCAAGAGCAAGGTGAGAGTTCTTGGAGGGAGGGAGCCGGGGGTCTATTGAAAACAACCTCTCTATCCCAGGGTACGGGTAAAGTCTGCGTACATACTACCCTCCACAGACCCCACTAGTATGATTATACTAAGTTGTTGTTGTTGTTGTTGTTGTTATTTCCTTTTTGCTCAACTAATGACTAATAAATTTTCCCTCTTTTAATTTCTATCTTTTTGAAGATTGATATTTTTAGTCTATGTAATTGCGGTTATATGCATAGTTTAGCTTAACTAAAATAAAACTAATATTTTATTAATTTTTTTTTAATCCTTTTTAGTATGGCAATAATCATAATTTCTTTTGCAAGAATAAAATATTTTGTTAAATGTACATAATAAATCTCTATAGTTTCTTCATTTATTTTTATTTTTCTCATTACTTTAAGAATCTTAATTTCGTATTGAGTCCTTGAAGATTATTTATTTTTTTCATGAAAAATATTTGATTTTCTAGAATTCGTGTTTTGTTTATTTATTGTTAAACTTCGAGGCGTAAGCCCTGAGATATGGGACGTAAGCCCTATGGATCTTTAGATTTTTTTAATTGAAAAATTAATAAAATAGCATAATAACCACAAAAATACATAAGTACATTAAATGTTCAAGAAAATAAAAAGGGATTAAAATAACTCATAATAAATAAAAAATTTAATATTTTTTTATAAATACAAATAATGCAATAGTGTTAAAGTTACTATGTGATAAAAATCAATTATAATGTCTTATCTTTCGAACGATTAGAAAAAAATAATTTCTAAAAAATGTTATCAAACTATACAGTTCATCTTTATAAAAGTTAATGATCAATAAAATTTATAAGTACTATCATTTTAAATATTACTTCTTATCAATAAATGTAAAATTACATACAAATAGCAAAATAATGAAAGTCCGATTGTCACGACCCAAATCCCAACCTGTCGTGATGGCGCCTATCACATTACTAGGCAAGCCGACAATCACATAATAACCACGCGTCTTAAATTAAAAATGTGATTTAATAAGTTCAACAGTGAAAAATCTCATAAATAACTGATAAGAACAACTGCGACTCAACTACAGCAATCCCAAAATTCTGGTGTCACCGAGTATATGAGCTACAAGTGTCAATACAGTCTAAATCTCTAATATAACTGTCTGAAAAACAATAGAACAATACTGAATAAACTGAAAGGAAGGAGCGTCGAGGTCTGCGAGCGTCATAGCAGCTACCTCAACAGTCTCCGAGCAGATACTGCACCAAATCTAGCAACCACCACGTCCAGATGTACCTGGATCTGCACACGAAATGCAGAGTATAGTATAAGTACAACCGACCCAATGTACTCAATAAGTAACATGACTAACCTTGGGCTGAAGCAGTGACGAGCTTAGAAAGATATAGCCCGAATCAAAATAATGACAACACAGATATAATAAGATAATGACTGTAATAACTCAGAGAACTTCCATATTCGGCTCGTACACAGTACAAAAATTTAGTCATGCATTCAAGTTCAAAAATTTAAGCTCAACATTGATAAAATATGCCAAGTACAGCTAACACGAGTAATGTTACATCTCTATGCCTACATGTCAAATATGCATGTCAAATTCAATGCATCACAGTGGTAATTCGAGCTACTCACACTCTCAAAGTACTCAATTTGTCTGTCTCAAACTCCCACTCATCATACGCAATCACTCAGCACTACGGTACCTGCGCTCACTACTGGTATGTCAGACTCAGGAGGGGAGGATCCTGCCCAAGTGCTAATATAAAACCAATATGGCCTGCTGCGACGTGCAACTCAATCCCATAATCTGCTGCGACGTGCAACCCGATCCATAATAATAATAATAGATATATATATATAAAGCCAATATGTCCTGTTGTGACGTGCAGCCCAATCCACAATTTCACTCACAACACAGACGACCCTCAGGTCCCAACTCAGTCATCAATCTCTCTAGTCTCACAGGCTCATATATCTCATGCCACTCAGCCCAAACAATGATAACATGATGTAACAGTGAATGATAACAGAGACTGAGATATGATATGCAAATAAATAAATATAATTGAGTGCAAAATGGAAACTTAAGCAAATAACTCAACATCAATAATAACCTCGGTGGGTCCCAACAGAATAAACACATAGCCTAAATATAATTTCTAGCATGAATCACAGCTCAATTACTCTAACATATAGAAATTACATGGATAAAGGCAAGATTAGGTAACTACACAGTATCACAGAATTAATCGAGTCATAATTACCACGGTGCACACCCACGCGTCCGTCACCTAGCATGTGCGTCACCTCAACACCAACCATATAACATGTATTCCAGGGATTCGTACTCTCAATACCAAGTTTAGAAGTGTTACTTACCTTAAAGTGTGCAACTCAATGCTCTAACAAACCCTTGTCTCGCGAATCGGCCTCCGAACGACTCGAATCTAGTCACAAACAACTCAATAAAATCAATACAAACTATAGGAATCGTCCCATACGATAAATCTAAGTTCTTTAACCAAATTCAAAAAGTCAACCCAAAACGTCAACCTCGGGCCTACGTCTCGTAACCCGACAAAATTTATAAAATCCGAACACTCATTCAATAACGAGTCCAACCACACCAAAATCATCCAATTCCGACCGCAAATAGACCCTCAAACCCTCAAATTTTACTCTCAAATCCCTAGTTCAAAATCCCCCCTATTTCACCTTAAAAACACATAATCTAGGTGTATAAATCAATGGGTATTCAATATAAATGAATAAAAATGATCAAAAGTTGCTTACCTCTTGAAATCTAGTGAATCCCTCTAAAACATCACCACTATCCGAGCTTGCAAAGTCCAAAAATGAAGAAAAGACTCCAACCGTCGATTATATCTTCTGTCCAAGCATTTCGCACCTGCGGTTCACTTAACCGCTTCTGCGGTTTCCCTAAAGGCCCCCTACTTTGCATCTGCGTACAAGACTCCGCTTTTTCAAAAATTCCTGCCCCTCGCATAATCCGCTTTTGTGACCATCCTCCCGCATCTGCGAGTTCGCAGGTGTGGAAACAACCTTGCACTTGCGACCACTGCCCAGCCTTGCCCCATTCCGAATATGCGTCCTCATGGTCGCTTCTGCTGCTCCGCATCTACGGCCAGTTCCAAGCCGATATCAATAAAGTCAGCTCTCAGTCAAACTTCTCAACTTTCCAAACCTTTAATTTTCCAACTTTCGCCAATTTAATCTGAAGTGACCTACTGTGATCTCTTTCGGATCCATGCGGTATGGTGAAATAGAGATAGACTGTGTACATGGAGCCAGATCAATACAGAAATTGATATCACGATTTAGTGGCATGCCTGGGAGAGCAAAAGGAAACACATCGGAGAACTCCCGCACCACGGGCACTAAATCAATCGTCGGAGTCTCTACAGTAGTATCCTGAACATAATCTAGCTAAGACAAATAACCCTTCTCGACCATGTGGCGAGCCTAAAGGAAAGAGATAACCCGACTAGATGCACTGATAGATGTACCCTTCCACTCCAGTCTAGGCAACTTTGGTATCTCCAAGGTAAGATTCTTGGCATAGCAATCAAGGACCGCATGATTTGGAGACAACCAGTCCATGCCCAGGATGACCTCAAAGTAAACAGTTTGAGGAGTTGCTAGCAAAGGGGTTTGTCAAACCGAGTGTGTCACCTTGGGGGTGCACCGATGTTGTTCGTGAAGAAGAAGGACGGGACTATGCGGATGTGCATTAATTACTGCCAGTTGAACAAAGTTACCATTAAGAACAAGTACCCGTTAATGAGTATTGATGATTTTTTTGACTAGTTGCAGGGTGCCACGGCATTCTCTAAGATCGACTTGAGATCTGAGTATCATCAGCTGAAGATTCGTGCTTCAGATTTTCTGAAGACGGCCTTCCGGACTAGATATGGTCACTATGAGTTTTTGGTGATGCCCTTCTGCTTAACTATTCCCCCGATGGCATTTATGGATTTGATGAACCGAGTGTTCAGGCCGTATCTTTATTCTCTTGTCATTGTCTTCATTGACGACATATTAATCTACTCACACAGTATGGGGGAGCACGAGCAACATCTGAGAGTTGTGCTTCAGACCTTGCGGGAACATAAGCTATATTCTAAGTTCTCCAAGTGTGAGTTTTGGTTTGATTCTGTTGCATTCTTAGGGCATGTTGTATCAGGCGAGGGTATTAAGGTAGATCCCAAGAAGATCGAGGCATTCCAGAGTTGGCCTCGTCCTACCACAGCGATCGAGATCAGGAGTTCCCTGGGGTTATCAGATTATTATCGCCGGTTTGTAGAGGGCTTCTCATCTATTGCAATACCTTTGACTAGATTGACCCAGAAGGGTGCTCTGTTCCGATGGTTCGATGATTGCGAGGTGAGCTTTCAGAATCTCAAGATAGCTTTGACCGCATCACCAATGTTAATGTTTCCTTCCAGTTCGGGGATGTATACTTTGTATTGCGATGCTTCACGTGTTGGCCTAGGTTGTGTATTTATGCAGGAGATGTGAGTTATTGCATATGCTTCACGTCAGTAGAAGCCCCACGAGAAGAATTACCTCGTACATGATTTGGAGTTTGCAGTGATAGTTCATGTCCTGTGAGGTTTACACCAATCATCGCAGCTTACAACATTTGTTCAAACAGAGGGATCTTAATTTGAGGCAGCGCAGGTGGCTTGAGTTACTAAAAGACTATGATATTACCGTCCTTTATCATCCGGGGAAGGCGAATGTGGTTGCGGATGCCTTGAGCAGAAAGGCTGAGAGTATGGGAAGTTTGGCATTCATTCAGCAGAGGAAAGGCCATTGGCTTTGGACATTCAGTCTTTAGCTAACAAACTTGTGAGGTTGGATATTTCAGAGCCCAGTCGGATTCTTGCATGCGTCGTGGTTCAGTCTTCATTACTCGAGCAGATCAAGGCTTGTCAATACGATGATCTGCACTTGTTGGTTCTTAGAGAGACGATACTACACGGTGGTGCCAAGGAGGTTACTATCGGTGAGGATGGTGTTCTGCGGCTCCAGGGTCGCCTATGTGTTCCTAATGTTGATGGCTTGAGGGAGAAGATTCTAGAGGAGGCGCACAGTTCTCTGTATTCTATTCATCTAGGGGCTACAAAGATGTATCGTGACCTGAGGCAGCATTATTGGTGGTGGCAGATGAAGAAGGACATAGTTAAGTATGTGGCGAGATGTCCAAACTGCCAGCAGGTCATGTATGAGCACCAGAGGCCAGGTGGCCTCATTTAGCAGATGGTTATACCAGAATGGAAGTGGGAGCACATCACTATGGACTTCGTTGTTAGATTGCTGCGGACGTTGAGGAAGTTTGATGCCGTTTGGGTCATTGTTGATAGGTTGACCAAGTCGGCACATTTTATTCTGGTGGTGACTACTTACTCTTCAGAGTGGTTGGCCCAGATTTACATTCAGGAGGCTGTCTGATTGCATAGTGTGCATGTTTTCATCATATCAAATAGAGTCCCTCAGTTTACTTTGCATTTCTAGAGGGCAGTACAGAGTGAGTTGGGTACCCGGGTAGAGCTCAGCACAACCTTTCATTTGCAGACCGTCGGGCACTCGGAGCGGACAATTCAGATTCTGGAGGATATTCTTAGAGCATGTGTCATTGACTTCAGGGGTCAGTGGGATAGATTCTTTCCCTTGGCCGAGTTTGCTTACAACAACAATTATCAGTCCAGCATCGAGATGGCTCCATTTGAGACTTTATATGGTCGGCGATGTCGTTCACCCATCGGATGGTTTGAGCCCAGCGAGGCTACATTATATGGTACTGATTTGGTGAGGGATGCCTTGGAGAAGGTAAAGTTGATTTAGGAGCGACTCCGCATAGCACAGTCTAGACAGAAGAGTTATGCGGATCAGAAGGCGTGTGATCTATCATTTATGGTGAGCGAGAAGGTTCTCTTGAAAGTTTCACCGATGAAGGGGATCATGAGGTTCGGCAAGAAGGGCAAGCTGAATCTAAGGTTTATTGGCCCATCTGAGGTGTTGCGGTGAGTGGGGAGGTTGCTTATGAGCCTACTTTGCCTCCCAGTCTATCGGGAGTTCATCCGATCTTCCATGTGTCTATGCTCCAGAGGCATTATGCCGACAGGTTGCACATTCTAGATTACAACAAAGTTCAGCTAGATGAGAGTTTGGGTTATGAAGAGGAGCCAGTTGCCATTATTGACAGGCAGGTTTGCCAGTTAAGGTCCAAGACGATTGTTGTGGCAAAGGTCTAGTGGAGGGGTCAACCAGTTGAGGAAGTGACTTGGGAGACCGAGGAGGACATGCAGATAAGATATCCACACTTATTCAACACTCCAGGTATGATTCTAGACCCGTTCGAGGATGAACATTTGTTTAAGAGGTGGAAAATATAACGACCCAGCCAGTCATTTTGCTTTTTAGATCCCCGTTCCCCTAATCAAGACTCCCTGTATATGCTTCTACTGTTTTATGACTTGCGGGGATAGTTAGTTCGGGTTTGGAAGGCTTCGGGTAGAAATTGGAACACTTAGTTCCTTAACAGTAGCCTATAATGGTTAAGCTTGACTTGAGTCAAAGTTTTGAGTAAATGACCTTGGAACTGGGATTTGACGGACCCAATAGGTTCCTATTATGATTTTGGACTTGGGAGTGTGTTCGGATCGGGTTTTGAATGAACCGGGAGCGTTTTTGCGCTTAATATTGAAAGTTGGCGCATTGAAGGTTCTCCAAGTTCTTTAAGTTTGGTTTGGAGCATAATTTGGTGTTATCGAGGTCTGTTTGGGATTCCGAGTATAGGAGTAGTTCCGTATGTTGATTTATGACTTGCACGCAAAATTTCATGTCATTCCGAGTTGATTTGATAGGAATCAGACGCGCGAAAGTATTTTTAGAAGTTTTTGAGTTTCATGATTTAATTCATGCATTTTGGCATCCGATTCATGATTTTAGATGTTATTTCGGTGTTTTGATCGTGCGATCAAGTTCGTATGATGTTTTTAGACTTGTGTGAATGTTTGGTGTGGAGCCCCGAGGGCTCGAGTGAGTTTCAGACATGTTCAGAGGGGGTGGAAGGAATTTAGTTTTTCTTGTTTTCTGGGCTGGTGTTGCAGGTCTCGCAAATGCGAAGTATTGTTCGCATTTGCGACGAACCATTCACATTTGCGAAGTTGGGAAATCATTGAGGATTTCGCATTTGCGATAATTCTGCCGCTTTTGCGAACAACTCTCTTCACATTTGCGAAGTTTTTGGTCGCATTTGCAACCATGGCAGAGATGGACACCCTTCACATTTGCGAACAAGATATCGCAAATGCGACATCTGCGACTGGTGCAAGAGCTTTTTATTACGTGACTTAGCTTTATTTCCCTCATTTCCCACTTGGTGTTAGGCAAATTTGAGAGCATTTTGTGGAGGGATTTCATCAACATCAAGAGGTAAGTGATCCTTATCAATTCTTTAGCTAAATACGTGAATCATATGTAGATTTAACATGGAAAAATGATGATATTAATGAGATTTTGAGAAGAACCTAGGGTTTTGGTAAAAATGGGATTTGACCACAAAAATGGTTATAGAATTAAGTAAAAATTATATATTTGAGTTCGTGAGGCTATGGGTAATATTTATCTTCTAAATTTTTCGGAATCCGGGCACGTGGGCCCGGGGGTGAATTTTAGGAATCTTCAATTTGGGTTGAAAAATTACTCTAATAGCTAAATTATGAACTTTTGAGTATATATTGATTGAATTATATAACATTTGACTAGTTTCGGATTGTTCGGAAATGACTTATGGCTTTTATAGCGGATTAGTGGACCGAAAGTGAGCTTGGGAACGAAGTAAGTCTCTTGTCTAACCTTGTAAGAGGGAACTCATACCCTTAGGTGTATCTTTGTTGTGTATTACTTGTGTGGGGAGCTACGTACGCACGAGGTGACGCGAGTCCGTGCGTAGCTATATTCCATGATATGTGTCACGCCCCAAACCTGGGGAGGCGTGGCTGGCACCCGGTGCCGAGCTGGCCCGAGCGAACCACTCTGTAATTCATGATCATTCGACCAAAACTAGAACATACATAGGTCAAGTTGGCTGAGCTCATTCCTTTTGTTACTATCATGGGCAAACATGGCCACAACTCATAATGTACAACTGTAAGTGGGCGAACATTGTATCAATAAACTATCATTCTTAAAACATGAATACAAATGGGCCGTCAAGGCCTCTGAAATACTGTACAAAATGAACCTCTGTCTACAAAGCTTCTAAGATTATTAGACATCAAACAGAACAGGGTACCGGCCTACCCATAAGTTTGTAGTAAAACTCTAACACGATGACTTATAGACTCGACTGCACTCCAAATGAGGTGGAGTCTTACCGATCCTTTGCTGAATGCTAACCTCATCTACTATGATGGCTCGTCAAACTGATTATCTATACCTGCAGGCATGAATGCAGCGTCCCCAACAAAAGAACGTCAGTACAAATAATGTACCGAGTATGTAAGACATATAAATAAGTATATAAAAGACATGAAAGAAACATGGAGTACATGACTCAACCTGCAAGTGGATAACTCTGTAAATCATGAAATACTTAGTGTCATGCATATGCATATGGATGTCATGTCGTGCATAGGTACATGTGTTCTTAACATCATCAAGCCTCTAAGGGCATCCCATTATATCATCTCGGCCACTGTGGGCAAAATCATCAACGTATATCAGCTGATCAGGTGGTGGTGCATATATAACGCCGTAACCTTTTTCCAGATCCCATATCCATATAATATACATATATACACGTATATAACGCCATATGGTCATGGGTCAATGTACATGTATAAATGCATGAAATGCATAAGAAATACGTTAATAAGATTTTCTCGGAATGCCATAAAAATCAATATACCTTTCGGCTAAACTTTATCAAATACGTATTTTTTTGAGACCCATGAACAGAAGATATAATAATAATTCACATGGAAAATCAAAAATATAGACACCCCTAGTATTTCTATGAATAGAGTTATTTATAAAAATTGCGTATTTTGCTCGTTTCATTTGTATTATTTGGATTATGCCAAAAAGAAAGAAGGGGTAGCCTTAACATACCTGAGCCGTTTCTCTTGAGAAAGATTAAACCGTACTCCCTAAAATTTGCAAAAATCTCACGCTATATTGACAAGGTGGAGTGCTTTAAGCTATGAAAAACTCCAGCTAGTGGTTGAAAGTCTCAAGGTGAAAGTGGCTTAGTGAAACATACACTGCCAGTGCTGGTATGCTCCATAGTTGCTTTGGTTATAGATCATAAATTATACAGAAGTCTTCCAGGTATAGTGAACAGAGCAAAGGTAAAGAATCCTAATACATTTTCTAGGTGAATATATTGTCATGATTGAGAATTTAGTGAACAACAGAACAATTTAGAATAGGATCAAAAAGTGAGTTTTCGAATATGAAACCATTCAGCTCCAATTCCTGTATCCCCTCTATGTCAAATACTTCATAATGAGTTTATGCATCACCTAATGTGCAAGAGTATCAAATAATTAATTTACTACGAACCAGATCTAGAGTTGTCCATAAACTTGAGATTATTTCTTGAATCAAAGAAAAAAGAAGTAGCTTTCTTTATTCTACAAGTGAACCAAGACTTTAGTGAAGATGAGAAAAAGAAGAATACACATTAGCTAGGCAAATAATGGACTCTTCTTTATTAAATGAAATAACTTACATTCTTAAAGACTTTGCCAAATATCACATCTCTAAGCTTGCCATATAACATAATGACTTTAAGAGTCACTATTCCCATAAGGTAAGGCTGCCACGTTAATCTTTATCCCAAAGATTTTAATTTCCTAGTTAATCTTACTACCAAAATCATTAAGTAACCCTAATTATTCACGTAATTAAGAATTATCTCAACTTACTTAAAATACTACTCACTTTTAACACACTTTATATAACTTACTATCATGGTCATGTGGTACCATATAAAATAAATACATACACTATTATTTAAAATATCTATGTAAAAATACATATATTTTCTCAACTTCTAATTTTTCTAATCTCATATAAAGAGTACAAATTTTTGTACGCTTAATTCTTAAAATAGTAAAAAGATAACCTTCTTTTCTTATGAGAAAATAATTTCTATCTTTACAACAAAGAATATCTCATAAACTTTCTCATATTATATATGTGTAAAATTTAAAGCATATTCGAAAGTAGTAATATTAATAACTATATAAAATCATAATTTTCAAACTTTTTATAAAAATATTCCACTCCAAATATCATATCAAATGTATATGACGGTATCAAGGTTGTTAAATTTACAGGGTCTTACAATAACATAGTCACAATCTTCAAAAATAAGAAGTTTAACTAACATGTATGCATTTAGTACGTGTAACATCAAATTGGAACTAAGGTTATTAATTTTAGCATCCAATATAAAATAATGACAATCTTAATCGAACCACTCAAAGTGGTCATCATTAAAATATACTCTCAACAGACCATAGAAGGATAACATCAATTGCAAATTGATTTTCGATTCCCGATTTATCTACCATTATAGAAAACTAATTTGCAGCATTCAGTTTCAGATTTAAATGCATTAGAAATTTTATTTTAAAATATAAAAGTTTGGCAGAAACATGTAAACTTTTTCCTCCTAAACAGATATCCTAATATTAAAGTACAGGGTGTAACAATATGTCCAGGTAGTCTTAGATCCACATCATGCTTTTAATTGTACTATTGTGTTTATCATATGTGTTAACTATCTTGAATAGAGCTCAGACTAGGGATTTAAAGTTGAATTTTCGACTTAGCTTTCTTATTTTGGAAAATTGAGGAATACTTAATAACTATGAAAAATCTATGTCCTCTCGTGTTGCAATTACTTCCGCGAGCGAGGTAAACTTCTCTACTCTAATGGGATCGGGCCGTTAACCTCGGCAGTATGGTAACACCACTCTTATGGGATCGGGTCGTTTGCCTCGGCAGTATGGTAACACCACTCTTATGGGATCGGGCCGTTCGCCTCGACAGTATGATGGTAACACTATTCTTATGGGATCGGGTCGTTTGCCTCAGCAGTACTGAATACCATTATTCTTATTGCTACACCCCATATTTTTGTACGTAAAAGTACGCCATAAATATATTGATGAAAGCTCGGAAATGAGATGTTACATTCCGTATTTTCATACGTTAAAGTTTCATCGTAAGTTAATCAACGTAAGTTCGGGAATGAGATTTATTTTGGGATTATAAGTATTATGCTATTTCAAATAAGTGATAAGTAAATTCGTGAAGGTGAGAGGGTAAGCGAATCGAAGGAAATGAGTTTTCGTCGAAGTTTGACATTTTGAGAAAAACATACGACCCGAGCTAAAATATCCGATATTTATAGACTAGTGCCATACAAGGTACCACGTGACCATGATAGTAAGGTGTATAAGGTGTGTTAAAAGTGAGTAATATTTTAAGTAATTTGAGATAATTCTTAATTATTGAGTAATGGGAGATTACTTAGTTAATTAAGAAATTATTGGGTAATTAAGTAAAGAATTGGATAAGATTTGGCAGTAAGCCACCCCATGAATTGTGACTCTTAAGTCATTACATTATGTGTCAAGATTAGTGATGTGGGATTTGGCATTCTTAAACAAACGTGAGTCACATATCCGTTCTTAACATATCCACTCTTAAGAAAGAGTAACTTATTCATTCTTAACATATTCATTCTTAACATATCCATTCTTAACATATACGTTCTTAAGAAAGAGTCACATATCCTTTCTTAAGAACGTGCGAGTCATATATCAGACCGTAAGATTTGACAATTATAAGGAAGTACGGTACAATCTTTCTCAAGAATATCATACGGATTGTCCCATATTTTGATCTCACCGTTACGTGTTTCGTCGCAATTAACGTGTGTTAGAGGAATTATCAAGAGAATTGACTCACGTATGTTAAGGCTATCCCTTCTTTCTTTTTGGCATGATCTATACGACACGAACGAAATGAGCAAATGCACAACTTTTATAAATAACTCTATTCATAGAAATACTAGAGGTGCCTATATTCTTGATTCCCCATGTGAATTATTATTATATCTTCTGTTCACGGGTCTCAGAAAAATACGTATTTGATAAAGTTTATCCGACATGCATATTATATTTATGACATTCCGAGAAATCTTATTACCGCATTTCTTATGCATTTCATGCATTTATACATGTACATTGACCCATGACCAGATGGCGTTATATATGCGTATATATATGTATATGGAATATAGGAAAAGGTTACGACGTTATATATGCACCACCACCTGATCAGCTGGTATACGTTGATATTTGCCCACAGTGGCCGAGATGATATGATGGGATGCCCTAAGAGGCTTGATGATGCTATGAACGCCCATGCATTGTAAGCCATTTATATGCATATGCATTACATTATAATATTAAATGATTCACATAGCTATTCAGATATACATGTTGAGTCTTTTACTCCATGTTTCTCTCATGTCTATTATTTACTAATTTTCATTCCTTACATACTCGGTACATTATATGTACTGACGTCCCTTTTGCCTGGGGACGCTGCATTTCATGGCCGCAGGTCCCGATAGACAGATCGAGAGTCTCCAAGTAGGCTATCAGCTCAGCGAAAGATGTTGGTGCGCTCCATTTGCTCTGGAGTTGCTTGTTTGGTTAGTATGATTTAGACGTGTATTGTTTGGTATGACGGGGCCCTGTTTCGACCTTTATGATAAGTATATACTCTTAGAGGCTTGTAGACAAATGTCATGTATACAGATACTTGTATGGCCTTGTCGGCCTATGTTTTAAATATATAATGGATCACATTGGCCTTATAGGCCCGTATGTCAAAGATATGAGTTTCTATATCAGGTTGGGTCATTCTATGTCGGGTATTTCCTCATGTTTACTCTGTTTATCTCATGACGCCCCTTCTGACCCACTTACCTATGATGATATATTAAGAAAGATACCTTATGTTGGTACTCGGTTGAGTAAGGTACCGGATGCCCGTCGCGGCCCATCGGTTTGGGTCGTGACAAAAGTGGTATCAGAGTAGTTCTGTCCTAGGGAGTCTACAAGTCATGTATCTTAGAGTCTTATTTATGGGTGTGTCGTGCGCCACACTTATAAGCAGGAGGCTACATGACATTTAGGACTGCCACTCTTTCTTCTTACTCTAGATCGTGTGGTAGAGCTCAGTTGTAAGAACTTAATTTCCTAAACCCTATCTTATTCATAATATGGCGATGCCTATATCTAGAAAGATGGTTGGTAAGAGATTTAATGTTGCTATGGAAGAGTTGAGTCAGAGGAACTCAATTTTTGCATCATGCTTATGATGGATAAATATGAGGTATTCAACAGATCATGTGTGTACTAAGATGTGTAAACTTCTTGATAAGGATCCCTAAGGCAAGAATGTCTATCCACTCTTACGGTAAAAAGGAATAAGAGAATCGGAAGGTAGATACAAGTTTCAGCAAGTAAAAGAAGCAATGTGAAAAGGGTATGAAGATTATCAATATTTACAATTCAGGCAGAGGAATATAAGCCTTTTGAGTTACCTTCAACAATAACAGAGGTATGTACAATTGGCCACACCCATCTCATTTATGCCCTATGGGGGCTAACAGAAGTAGTATAAGAGAAGGCAGGATATCAGGATCTAGCTGGGGTTAGGGTAACCCAAAATGGTGGATGGATTGTTAGCGTTAGCTGACATTTCCGAAGGATATTGCAAATGTGCTAATAGATATCCTTGTAAGACGCCCAGATGGTGCACTCTAAAATAGTACAACTAGATATGAGTACTACAAAGATAGGCACTGGAAGACTGGAAGGGATGAATATTATCTTAGTGTCACTCCTGTCCCTAGTAGAGAAGGAATGTTAGGCAACCCGAAGAGCCAGTAGATGGAGCAAGGGGAGATAAAAGCAAAAGAATGTCTTGTTCGAGTTTTCAGAATAAAGTGATAGACATAAATGTTTGCGGGAAATAAGAAGAGAGTTAATGAAGCATTATGAGTAAGATATGATACATGGATGACAACGGTAGATCAAAATAATGACAGTATTACAGAGTCTATAGTCAAGTGAAGGAAAAGACAAGAGGTGACAAGCCTTGAGACAAAAAAAGAGTATAGGCCATAAAGTCAAATCCTCTTTTCGAGAAATAAGTTCGTGACTCTAACGCGACTACCAAAAGGGAAAGTTAGACCCCATAGTAATAAGAAATCAGCATGGATTGATGAATAAGATAATCTAAACATGAACTAGGGACTGAGTAATAGTCGGCATCATGAGAATTTCAGAGATTGCATCCCGGCGATAATAGAATGGACGACAGAAGAATACCCTTTAAAGGTCATTTAGGAAGACGCTTTCCTAAAGCAAGCAAGGTGAGCAAAGTTAAGCTTAAGGGACTGTACATGCCAGTTACACTAAGTTTCACCCTTGCGAGTAAGAAATTTCGTTATCCTTGGTACAGAAGGATTACTGCAAGGCGAGTGAGGATCATCGATGATGTGGAAAGATGCCAAAGATGAAGAGGTAAAACATCTATACGTAGATCTCCGTAGCTCCAATTATTAGTACTCCCCTAAAGGAGGGAATATGGAGTGATGTGGCATGAAGTCAGAATTAAATGGTTCTAGTAACTATGGATTAATAAAGGAAGAATGTGATAAGAATGAGAAAGGGATAAGATTGTACTTATTCAAATCCTATAGATATGCTACGATTCCAGAACACTATGCAAATAGGACGTCAAGGAAAGGAAGTAAGGATTCCTACCCGAGGTGTTATTGATAAATAAGGAGTCAGTGTGAGAGTTAAGTTAAGACAAAGGAAATAACGTGAGAGTTAAGTTAAGACAAAGGAAATAACCCAACAAAGATTACGCGGAATATTGACATGAGAATGGGCCAACAAGTAGTTAGTAGTTGATTCAGGAAGAGCTTAGTTATGGCTAGACAAGAGGATACAGACAAATTAGCAGGTCGTGCAAGATAAAAATAGTAAAACCCAATATAGTGGATTCAGCCCCGCAGTTATGACATTGTAATACTTGAGAAATATTCAGATAGGAGTTGGGGTAGTTAAAGGTACCGTATGAGTGTTATGGGAATAAAAGAGAGTGCCACTAAGAAGGCAGTCAAAATATCGATTCAGAAGCAACCCTAAAAGCACAAGGGCATGGAGGTAAGTAACTACAGATAATTATAGGCGAGGAAGAACATCAAAAATTTTATTGGATATGCGATGTAATAAGCCCGCAGATTTACAAGAGTCGAGGGTCTTCCCTAAGTACAACAACGAAAGACTAGCTGAGGAAATATGGAAAAAAGCTTCAACCTAAGCACAGTGACCTAAAGAGAAAATGGTCTTGTAACAACAGTCTCACAACAACATTGTATGCACCCCATAAGAAAGTGGCACCTATCGTGGCCAATATGTGTGGGCACTAAGATAAACCAAGTATTCATGCAACAAGTGGCAGAACGACTAGGAAAAGTAATTGCATGCATTTAAAGAAAGTTGAGAATGAATGAAAGGAATTATTCGATCAATGATTCAGAGATAATTACATTATGAATGCACCTAAGATTTTGGGGTATTATGCAACATATATGTTGACAATCATACAAGCCGTAGAAGACTCTGGTATAAGTTAAAAGAAAGAATTGAGCCCAGGTCATAGACAAAGGATTGAATTGTTAGGAGATTGTATGGATATTCCATAGCGTCCATGAAGGGATAAAGTAATAACTAATACTATGACCCGCAGATTGGAAGAAAGCTTAAGCTTACATAAAGGTTGATAAGAGGAAAGAGGAAACTAAAGAGTTACATCAACTAAGTAAATTAGGAGTCTCATTATTGGGTCCAGAAAGTTATAGACATCATGATTGATAACATTGCAGAATCACTCTTAATATCAGAGGTACAAGAGAGATAGTACAATAGCCATATTCTATAACAGCTCTACGATAAAGCCAGTTAGAAGGGCACCAGCCTTATAAGACGTCAGTATGAAGCTCCCACCGGATTGTATATGCACCAAAAGTGCACGTGTTATAATAGAGCTTCAAGTTGCGGATGTGAATTATACCTATGTGGAAGGGAGGCCATGAAAAAAATAGAAGATATGATGCGAGATTTTAAGGTAAAGGTGAACAACGTACGAGATACTCAAATGCAGAAGGTTGTGAATAGTCCATACTTCGGATAGAAGGATAGAAGCGTTAGGATTCAGTATCCAGGAATGATAGCGGCGTCGTCAGTGACAAAGTATCCAGGAATGATAGCGTCATCGTCAGTGACAAAAGTGGTATAAAGATGACGTTTGGGCCTTCGATTGAGTAATGATTTGATTTCATGGACGGCTCGGGATTAGAATACCCCCACCCATAAGATGAATCACGTTAGGACACCATGAAATACGGTTATGGAAGTACAGTATCGCCCCCAGGTGGGTCAAGAAAATCACTTCAAATAATCCTCAATGCAACGTGAGCCCTATTGATTACATAAGAGGTTTCAAGTTATCAGTGGTAGAGTGTAGATCAATATTGAGGTATCAAAAATGGATGTATAAGGGTTACAAAATATGAGATGCGAGTAGGCCGTCATTCTTAAGATGGACAGTAATGGGGAAGCATTAAAAGACTTAGATTTATACATATATGATAAGCAGCGAAAGAATAACCTGGAGTTTGGTAGCAGACCTCAGTAACGATAAATCGAAGTAAGAGTTATGGTATAGTATGACCTATCTAGATGTGGTAAAGTCATACGAATGGATAATCGGGTCTATGAAATAAGATATAACAAAATTTGTAAGTTTAACAAAGTATCGAGCGAAGAACTTCATGGCACTTTATAGATGCCCAAAGGCACATCTTATTAAGTTTTGTATATGTTCACAAAATGAGGCCTAGGGATTGGCTAAAATCTGGAGGAAAAAGGAGAGAAGAGTCGCATAGGCACACTTACAAAGTCAAAGTCATACATGCTGCATGATAAAAGATAGCAACAGTTACAAGATTGGAATGATTCTGACCACGAGTCGTGGTGTGAGAAAGAGGCCTAAAGGGGGAATGCCATGGCCTTTGGATTTATTCAAATAATAGTTTCCTAAATAGCAAGAAGAGTATTAAATTATTCGCAAGAGCTATGGGTTATGAGAATGATAAGTGCATCAGTCAACATTCGAGGACGAATGTTCCAAAGGGGGAATGATGTTACACCCCATGTTTTCGTACGTAAAAGTATGTCATAAATAAATTAATGAAAGCTCGGAAATGAGATGTTACATTCCGTATTTTCATACATTAAAGTTTCGACGTAAGTTCGGGAATGAGATTTATTTTGGGATTATAAGTATTATACTATTTCAAACAAGTGATAAGTAAATTTATAAAGGTGAGAGAGTAAGTGAATCGAAGGAAATGAGTTTTCGTCAAAGTTTGACATTTTGAGAAAAAAATATGGCTCGAGCTAAAATACCCAGTATTTATAGACTAGTGCCATACAAGGTACACATGACCATGATAGTAAGGTGTATAAGGTGTGTTAAAAGTGAGTAGTATTTTAAGTAATTTGAGATAATTCTTAATTATTTGGTAATGGGAGATTGCCTAGTTAATTAAGGAATTATTGTTTAATTAATTAAAGAGTTGGTTAATATTAACCCTTCCCCACGTGGCAGTAAGCCACCCCATGAATTGTGACTCTTAAGTCATTATATTATGTGGCAAGATTAGTGTTGTGGGATTTGGCATTCTTAAACAAACGTGAGTCACATATTCGTTCTTAACATATCCACTCTTAAGAAAGAGTAACATATTCATTCTTAACATATTCATTCTTAACATATCCACTCTTAACATATCCGTTCTTAAGAAAGAGTCACATATCCTTTCTTAAGAACGTGAGAATCATAAATCAGACCGTAAGATTTGGCAATTATAAGGAAGTACGGTGCAATCTTTATCAAGAATATCATACGGATTGTCCCATATTTCGATCTCGCCGTTACGTGTTTCGTCGCAATTATCGTGTGTTAGAGGAATTGTCAAGAGAATCGATTCATATATGTTAAGGCTATCCCTTCTTTCTTTTTGGCATGATCTATACGACACGAACGAAATGAGCATATGCACAACTTCTATAAATGACTCTATTCATAGAAATACTAGGGTTGTCTATATTCTTGATTTCCCATGTGAATTATTATTATATCTTCTATTCATGGGTCTCAGAAAAATACGCATTTGATAAAGTTTATCTGACAGGCATATTATTTTTATGACATTCCGAGAAATCTTATTAACGTATTTCTTATGCATTTCATGCATTTATCCATGTACATTGACCCATGACCAGATGGCCTTATATACGCGTACATATATGTATATGGGATATGGGAAAAGGTTACGTCGTTATATACGCACCACCACCTGATCAGCTGGTATATGTTGATATTTGCCCACAGTGGCCGAGATGATATGATAGGATGCCTTAAGAGGCTTGATTATGCTATGAACGCATATACCCATGCATGATAAGACATTTATATGCATATGCATTACATTATAATATTAAATGACTCACAGAGCTATTCAGATATACATGTTGAGTCTTTTACTCTATGTTTCTCTCATGTCTATTGTTTACTGATTTTCATTCCTTACATACTCGGTACATTATTTGTACTGACATCCCTTTTGCCTGGGGATGCTGCATTTCATGGCCGCAGGTCCTGATAGACAGATCGAGAGACCTCCAAGTAGGCTATCAGCTCAACGGAAGATGTTGGTGCGCTCCATTTGCTCTGGAGTTGCTTGTTTGGTCAGTATGATTTAGACGTGTATTGTTTGGTATGGCGGGGCCCTGTCCCGACCTTTATGATAAGTATGTACTCTTAGAGGCTTGTAGACAAATTTTATGTATACAGATACTTGTATGGCCTTGTTGGTCTATGTTTTAAATATATAATGGATCACATTGGCCTTATAGGTCTGTATGTCAAAGATATGAGTTTCTATATCAGGTTGGGTCATTTTATGTCGGGTATTCCCTCATGTTTACTCTGTTTATCTCATGACGCCCCTTCTGGCCCACTTACCTATGATGATGTAATAAGAAAGATACTTTACATTGGTATTCGGTTGAGTAAGGTACCGGGTGCCCGTCGCGGCCCATTGGTTTGGGTCCTGACACTTATGGGATCGGGCTGTTCACCTCGGCAACTTTGTGCTTAATAATTGAAACGGGTTCCAGTTTGGATATAATTGAGTTAGAGTCTTCACGGCCAGTTATGAGATGTGTTACAGACTCCTATTGTATTTATTGTAGTTATTTTTATTTGTCTCGTTGATATCTGTTGTATGTTCACCATGTGTGCTTTATGCACTTTCATTATTATTATTGACCTCTAGTAAGTGTCAAGTCGAACCTTCATCACTACTTCTTCGAGGTTAGACTAGATACCTACTAGGTATGTGTTGTTCTTCGTACTCACGCTACACTTCTACACTGATGTGCAGGTACTGAGGCAGGTACCACCAGTGGTCACGCGAGCGCGTAGCCCATCATCTACGGAGACTTAGGGGTGAGCTGCTTGCCTTGCTACGATCCGCAACACCGGAGTCTCCTTCCATCTTATTTACTATTCCTATCTATTACTTTCGGAAAATTATTTTAGTAGTTTTGTATATTCTCTAGATTGCTCATACACTTGTGACGCCGGATTTTGGGGATTTGTAGCACTTATGTACTAATGTACTCGTCATTTCTATCACCGCAAACTATGTACTTATGATGTAGATATTTTGTTTAAAAAGTCTTATCACAGTTGGATGAAATTTAGTGTAATTAAAAATAAGTTGAAAAGGGATAAATAAGTTGTAGTTACACTTTCAGGCTTGCCTAACGACGACATTAGGTGCAATCATGACCTATTACGGATTTGGGTCGTGACAATCATTTCCATCCAAAGCTTCGCGAATGCGAAGAACAATTACCCCTGCCAACAGATTACCCTCCGCGATCGCGAAGAAGGAAACAAGAACTGAGAATCAGTAGTTCCAAAACATGGAGAAATGGTCCGAAACACACCCGAGGCCCCCGGAACCCGTCCAATCACACAAACTAATTCAAAACATAACATGGACTTACTCGGGGCCTCAAACCACACAAAAAACTAGCAAAGTCATGAATCGTACCCCAATTCAAGTTTAATGAACTAATAAACTTTAAACATCCAAAACTCATGCCGAACCATATCAAATCAAGTCCGAATGACCTCAAATTTTGCATGCAAGTCCAAAATGATACAACAAACCTATTCCAACTCCTAGAACCAAAATCCAAACCCGATATCAACAAAGTCAGCTCTCGGTTAAACATATCAACCTTTCAAACCTTCAACTTTCAAACTTTCGCCAAAAAGCTTCAAATCAACCTACGGACCTCCAAATCCAAATTCGGACATATGCCTAAGTACCAAATCACCATACGAAGCTATTTGAACCATCAAAAGTCAATTCTGGAGTCGTCTACACAAAAGTCAAACTCTAGTCAACTAATTCAACTTAAGCTTCCAACCTTGGGACTAAGTGTCTCAATTCACTCCGAAACTTCCCCGAAACTAAACCAACCACCCCGGCAAGTCACGAAACCCCAAATACATATAATTAAAGCATCAAATAGGGGAAACATGGCTAAATACTCAAAACAGCTGA
This sequence comes from Nicotiana tabacum, assembly GCF_000715075.1. Taxonomy (NCBI): domain Eukaryota; kingdom Viridiplantae; phylum Streptophyta; class Magnoliopsida; order Solanales; family Solanaceae; genus Nicotiana; species Nicotiana tabacum. The sequence goes on from NC_134083.1 coordinate 115,688,840, forward strand.
CTGGGTCATTATATTCTCCCCGTCTTAAATAAATGTTTGTCTCGAACAGGTCTAGAATCATACCTAGAGTCTCAAATAGGTGTGGTTATCTGCTCCACATATCCTGCTCGGTCTCCCAAGTAGCCTCCTCCACTTGCTGACTTCTCCAATGAACCTTCACCGAAGCTATATTCTTCGACCTCAACTTTCGAACATGTCGGTCCAAAATGGCCACATGCTCCACATTATAAGTCGGATTCCCATCTAGCTGTACCGTGCTGAAATCCAAACATGTGATGGATCACCATAATACTTTCGGAGCATCGAAATATAAAACACTAGTTGAGCTCCTGATAGACTAGGTGGCAAGGCAAGTTTGTAGGCCACCTCTCTAACCCTTTCAAGCACCTCAAAAGGGCAAATATACTGAGGGATCAACTTGACCTTCTTTCCGAACCTCATCACACCCTTCATGGGCGGAAATCTAGGAAGAGTCTTCTCACCCACGATATATGCAACATCACGAACCTTCCTGCCAGCATAACTCTTCTTCCTGGACTGTGATGCATGAAGACTCTCCTGGATTAACTTTGCCTTCTCCAAAGCATCACAGACCAAATCAGTGCCCAACAACCTAGCCCCCCCAGGATCAAACCAACCAACCGGAGAACGATATCTCCTCCCATATAAGGCCTCATAAGGATCTATTTGGATACTCGACTGGAGGCTGTTGTTGTAGGCAAACTCTGCTAATGGAATAAACTGATTTTACGAACCTCCGAAGTCGATAACACATGCACGTAACATGTACTCCAAGATCTGAATAGTACGCTCGAACTGACCGTTTGTCTGGGGATGAGATGTACTCAACTTTTGCTGCACTGCTCTCCAAAACTGCAATATGAACTGAGTGCCCCGATCTGAGATAATAGACATGGGCGCACCATCAAGTTGAACAATCTCACGAATGTAAATCTAAGCCTGCTGCTCTGAAGAGTAGGTAGTCACAACTGGAATGAAATGTGCAGACTTGGTCAGTCTATCCACAATAACCCATACTGCAACAAATTTCTTCAAGGTTTGTGGAAGTCCAATTACGAAATCCGTGATAATACGCTCCTGCTTCCATTATGGATTATCAAGTCTCTGAAGAAAACCATAGGGTCTTTGATTCTCATATTTCACCTGCTGACAGTTCAAACACCGAGCAACATACTCAATAATATCTTTCTTCATCCTCCGCCACCAATAGTGTTGTCTCAAATCTTGATACATCTTCGTGGCACCCGGATGGATTAAATACCGCGAACTATAGGCCTCCTCAAGAATCAACTCACGCAACCCGTCCACATTTGGAACACAGATCCGACCATGCATCCTCAATACCCCATCATCTCTAATATTAACCTCTTTAGCATCACCGTGTTGCACTGTGTCCTTCATGACAAGCAAATGGGGATCGTTATACTGACGCGCCTTAATGCACTCAAACAAAGAAGACCGTGATACAACACAAGCAAGGACTCTACTGGGCTCCGATATATCCAACCTCACGAACCGATTGGCCAAAGCTTGAACATCCAATACTAAAGGCCTCTCCATAACTGAAAGATAAGCAGGACTCCCCATACTCTCGACCTTCCTAATCAAGGCATCAGCCACTATATTGGCTTTTCCCAGGTGATAAAGAATGGCAATATCATAGTCCTTTAGTAGTTCTAAACACCTCCGTTGTCTCAAGTTCAGATCCTTTTGCTTGAATAAGTGTTGTAGGCTTCTATGATCTGTGAACACCTCACAAGACACGCCGTAGAGATAGTGCCTCCAAATCTTCAATGCATGAACAATGACTGTCAACTCCAAATCATGTACATGGTAGTTCTTCTCATGGGGCTTTAATTGACGCAAAGCATAAGAAATAACTCTACCCTCCTACATCAATACACAACCAATGCCAATCCGAGAGGCATCACAATAGACCGTATAAGAACTCAATCCTGAAAGTAAAACCAGAACTGGAGCTGTAGTTAAGGCAGTCTTAAGCTTCATAAAGATTTCCTCAAACTCATCATACCACCTGAATAGGGCACTCTTCTGGGTCAATCTAGTCAAAAGTGCAGCAATGGTCGAGAAACCCTCCACAAAACGGCTATAATACCCGGCCAAACCAAGGAAACTTCAGATCTTAGGAGTAGAACATGATCTGGCCCAACTCTGAACTGCCTCAATCTTCTTCGATCTACCTTAATCCTCTCACTGGACACCACGTGCCCCAAAAATGCCACCGAATCAAGCCAAAACTCACACTTGGAGAATTTAGCATATAACTTCTTCTCCCCCAAAGTTTGGAGCACGATCCTCAAGTGCTTCTCATGGTCCTCTTGGCTGCGTGAATACACCAACATATCATTAGTAATCACAATGACGAAAGAATCAAGATACGACTGAAACACACTGTTCATCAAGTGCATAAATGTTGGTGGGGCATTGGTCAGCCCAAAGGACATCACCAGAAACTCATAGTGACCATAGTGCCTCCTGAAAGTCGTCTTCAAAATATCTGAATCCCGAATCTTTAACTAATGATACCGCGACCTCAAATCGATCTTCGAGAATACTCTGGCACCTTGAAGCTGATCTAATAAGTCATCAATGCGCGGTAGTGGGTACTTTTTCTTAATTGTAACTTTATTCAGTTGCATGTAGTCAATACACATCCTTATAGTAACATCCTTCTTCTGCACAAAGAGAACCAGCACACCCCACGGCAACACAGTAGGCCTGATGAAGCCCTTATCAAGTAGTTCCTGCAAGTGTTCCTTCAACTCCTTCAACTGTATAGGTGCCATGCGATACAGTCAAATAATGATGGGCTAAGTGCCCGGTACCAGGTCAATACCAAAATCAATGTCCCTATCGGGTGACATGACTGACAAATCTGCTGGAAAATATCTCGGAAGTCTCTCACTAGCGGAGCTAACCCAACAGTAGGAGTATCATCACTAACATCCCTCACGAAGTCCAAGTACGCCAGACATCTCTTCTCAACCATCCATTGATCCTTCAAGTATGAAATTGCCCTACTCGAAACAGAGTCTAGGGGACCTCTCCACTCAACCCTAGGCAACCCGGGCATCTCTAGCATCATAGTCTTAGTGTGACAATCAATCCATGCCCAAAATCACGTCAAAATTAACCATGCTAAGCAGTAAAAGATCAACTCTCAAATCATAACCCAGAAAAGCATAGAACCTAGCTGGAGCGCCACCTATCTAGCCTACACCTGACTGGCCTCCACCTCTAGGACGGCCCCTACCCACCTGCCCTCCACCTCTCGGCGGCCGGACGGCTGGTGCGGCAGCTGGTGCTGGAATTATAGGCTACTAACTCTGCTGCATTGCCTTGCCCCGAAGCCTGGGGCAGAGCCTCCGCATATGACTAAGATCGCCGCACTCAAAACAACCTCTCAGTACAGTGGACTGTTGACCTGAAGTCTGACCCTGATGGCCTGAATACCCACTGGAGGAACCTTGCATAGCTGGTAGGCAGTAGGAACTCTCTGGCATAACGCTGAAATATGGTCACACCGAAGCACCCCGAGGAGGCGGCGATGCTGGATAGGTGGGCCTGCTAGACTGATCCCTCACAAACTGACCTCTGCCGCTAGTCGGGGCACCTCTGAACTCTACAGAATATCGAAACCACTTATCCCTCATAATCTGCTCTCGGCTACATTGACGTACTCCCTCGATCCTCCGAGCTATCTCCACAACTATCTCGTAAGAAGTCCTCATCTCAACCTCTCGAGCCATAGTGGCCTGGATACCTGAATGCAAACCCGCAACAAACCTCCGCACTCTCTCTACATCAGTAGGAAGTATCATAAGTACATGGCGAGACAACTCAGATAATCTTTCCTCATAGTCGGTCACTAACATCTAATCCTGCCGGAGCTGCTCGAACTGAAATCATAACTCTTCCCTCCGAGAGGGTGGAATATACCTATCTAGAAAGATAGAGGTGAACCGGCCCCAAGTAAGGGTGGCAAGTGGGCCGGGCCCGGTCCTAAGTGGGCTTCGCGGGCCCGGTCCTAAACGGTCCCGGGCTTCGCGGGCTTATTGCTGGAACCGGCTCGGGACCGGGACCACGAACTAACGGTCCCAGGTTAAGTGGGCCGGTTCCGGGCCTAAACGGGCCCAACAGAAAATTTGTATTTTTTTTATTTATTATAGAAGTTAGAGAAAAAAAATAGTAATAAAGATATATAAGCTATATTCGATTTATATACATAGTATACATCTTAAAATATACTATATATACATGTTAAGATATATAAGCTCTCTCTCTCTCTCTATATATATATATATATATAGTAAGATGTATATATAGTATATCTTAAGATGTATACTATCGAATATGACTTATAAACTATGTATATATATTATAGTATATATATAGTATATTATAGTATATATATACATCTTAAGATATATATATATATATATATATATATATATATATACACACACACACACACACACACACACACACACTATACTATATATACATAGTATATTCGATATACTCGATATACATATATATATAAGCTTATATATATATACTATATATACTATACTATATATACATCTTAATATATAGTAAGATGTATATATATTATAGTATAGTATAGTATATACTATATATACATCTTAAGATATACTATATATACATGTATATCTACTATATATATCTAGTATATCTAGTATACTATGTATATATAGTATATCTTAAGATGTATATATAGTATAGTATATATAGTATATCTTAAGATGTATATATAGTATATCGAATATAGTTTATATATCTTAAGTTGTATATATAGTATATATATACTATACTATACTATACTATAGTATATTGTACTATACTATGTTATACTATATGTATAGCTTAAGATATATAAAAAGACAAAAATATTGTAAAGAGATGTTTCTGCCCGTTTAGAAGGTTGTCTAGAAAAAGTAGGGGCACTAATAGGAGGGTCAGACGGGGGATCATCTAGATTATTATTAGTTGGGTTAACTTCAGGAGCAGGACTAGTGGGTGTATCATCATCCGGTTGCGTTTCATCAAAATCTATTTCTTCATCATCATTTTCATCAATAGTTGGATTACCATAAAGAGCATTCATATATTCATGGTTTAATTGTTCACCGGGTGCAATATTATGGCAAAATTGACTCTCGGTAAATTATAATAAACTATTATCGCTATCAAGAATAGGAGGTGTAGGACGGGTAACATGTTTGGGTCGGGGAGCCGGGGGAAGTGGAGGAGGAACATATTGGTCACTAGATTCACCACTCTTCGATTTTCCCTTATTTTTACTAAACATATTTTTTAAGGAATAAGCCATCTTAATTAATCAAGCAAAGTAAATAAAACAAACAAAATTATAATATTAAAACTTAAGAGTTGGAACGAGTTTACCGAATTGACGAACAACTTGTTGGAAATTGATTATCGTTGAAGACTTCAATTCACCAACTTCACAATTATTTCACAAATTGTAACAATAAAGTAAGTAATAGTAGCAATTATAGAAGTAAATTAGAGAGAGATTGTGATAGATTGATGATTTTGTAAGAAAAAATGAAATAATGATGGGGTATTTATAGTTGAAAATAGGGAAAAAGTGTAATTATAAAAAGTTTGGGATTAAAACAAAGTTGGGGGGTTAAATGGCTATTTCATAAATAACCAACGGCTATTTTTGACAGCCCAACGGCTATTTTTTTATTTAAAAATAGCCGTTGGGCCCGCTAGGCCCTCTAAGGGACCGGGCCGGTCCCGGGCCTGACGGGCCCAAATCATAGGACCGGCCCACGAGACAGGACCAAGCCCGCTAAAACCGGACCAAACGGTCCTGGCCCGTTTAGCCGTTTGGCCCGCGGTCCCGGGCTGGTCCCGGCCCTGGACCGGCCCACTTGCCAGCCTTAGCCCCAAGTCATGGGAGGAGAATGTGTCGATCTGCCGAGGAGATACGGCTGCCACCACCTACAGGCCCTGCCCTCCTGCTGGAAAGTAGTAAAATCCACCCCATGGGACTCCAATATCCTCATATTGTGCGGTCTGTCCCTGCACCGATCAATAAAGTCCTGGGGGTCCTCATGTCGCTAACCCCCAAAGACAGGAGTATGCAGCCTAGTCCATCTGTGCAATAGCTTCTGCGGATCGCCGACCGCAGCTGGTCTGGGCTCAGGTATAGCTGTTGTAACTGGCTGAGCTCCACCCACGGGTAATGTGCCCGGGGTCTGATATACGGCAGTTGCATGCCCTGGAGCTTGAGTGGTAGGGGTATGTGCTCCCCCTCCCGCCTGAGATGTGGCTGGGTCCGTTGGAAATAAACCAGCCTGAGTCATAGAATCCATGAACCGCAACATACGGCCCATAACCTCCTGGAAACATGGTGCGGACATGAAATTCGCTGGGGCTGGCTTTGCTACAGGAACCTCTTCCTGCTCCTCAATAATAGAATCCTTTACTGGATCCGCTGGTGGCATAGCGGGAGTAACTCTAGGACGCCCTCGTCCTTTACCGTGGGCTGGAGCCCTCCCTCGACCTCTAGCAATAGGGGAGCCGCTCCTCCATGGTCTGGAACATCCGCTGCGCACGTTCTTACCATCTGTGAGAGAATAAGAGAAAGATACTTAGTACTACATCAACTGCACGATAGGAGATGAAGAAAGAGTAGTTTTCTAACACCCTATAGGCCCTCGAAGATAGGTACGAATGTCTCCCTACCGATCCGCAAGACTCTATTAGGCCTGCTCCTAACTTGTGAGACCTACGTGAACCTAGAGTTCTGATACCATGTTGTCATGACCCAATTCCTACTATGGGTCGTGATGGCGCCCAACGTTAGCGCTAGGCAAGCCAACAGTGAATTAAACCATGTTATTTCTCTTTTAACAAGTTTTCAAGTAATTAAATTCTATTTAAGAAGAAATTAAGGAGTGGAAAATTCAATAAATGAAACGAAGACAACTGAGTGGAAATCATAGTGATATAAGTACTCCAAAACCATAAAGTCTACTAGTGTGTGTGCCATGACCTGGTGTCACAAGTGTATGAGTAACTAGTAGAATATGCAAAACTCTAACTATTGTTCGAAATAAAGGAGACATAATATAAAATACAAAAGAGATACTCTAGGGGCTGCAGAACGGCTCAGGAATAAGCTCACCATTAGGCCTCGGGATATCTAGGATGCGCACCGGTAGGAACGCCAGATGAACCTGCCTCAAATCCTGCACGATTAGTGTAGAAGTGTAGCATGAGTATATAAACAACATGTACCCAGTAAGTATCTAATCTAACCTCGAAGAATTAGTGACGAGGGATCGACATCGACACTTACTATGGGCTAACAATAATAATACAAAAATTCTAAATAGGCATGAGTTATGTAAATAATAATAACAACTCAATAACAAGCAGGAATGAATAATTCTTTCACATTTAGTAATTTCCAAGTTAATTTCCTGTCATTAATAATCAAAACTTCACAAGTCATAAAATAATATCAAGTATAATTTGGCTCTTAGTATTATTAAGCACAATTTATGCCGAGGTCGTACGACCTGATCCAGAATAACGTGTACATTGTTGAGGGTCGTGCGGGACGAACCATAGATGCATCTATTCTACTGCCGAGACGTTCGGCCTACTCCACAAGAAGAGAGGATACTTTATGAACATTCAATTTAAAAGTTATTACGAGGCTAATACACAAAGAACCACAATTTCTATTAACGGTCATGTAACCCGCCGAAACCCAAGTAAGTGAAATTCGGTCTTTTACAATCCCTTTATCAAGTTCCAATATAATTTAGGCAATTTAATTAATAAGTAGAGTGCGAACATGACAAGTATTTCATGATTTGGGTCCTAAACTATCCGGACATAAGCATAATTAGTAGCTACGCACGGACTCTCGTCACCTCGTGCGTACGTAGCCCCCACAATTAGAAGAAAATATTAATTTAAATCACCTATGGGGTAAATTTCCTCTTACAAGGTTAGGCAAGAGACTTACCTTATCTCAAAGCTCGCTTTCCGGCCTCAAATTTACTCTAAAGCCTCAACTCGGTGCCGAACAATCCGAAACTATTCAAAGGTTGTATAAATTAATAAATATGTATTCAAAAGTTCATATTCTAACTATTTGAGTGATTACCCAATCCCAATTGAAGGATTCCTACAATTCACCCCCGGTCCCACATGCCCGAATTTTGGAAATTTTTGAAAAAAGTTGTTACTCATAGCCTCACGAACTCAAATATATAATTTTCACTCAATTCCCTAACCATTTTCGTGGTTAAATCCCATTTTTTTATCAAAACCTAGATTTTTCATCTAAACCCATGATTATCACAATTTTACATGTTAAAATCTAGGGAAAATATATAGACGGCCCCTTAACTTGGTTCCAGTTTCCATTTTGACACCTTAACTTAGCGATTTTCTTATTGAATACTTTAACTCTATTTTGGTTTATACCATTTAAACATAATGCATGACCGGCCAAAGTAGCGTTATGTCCACACATGGTAAGCGCGTGAATATTATTAATATTTGCTTAGGTGGATATTCCAACGGTAAAAAAAACCCCACTTGTTAGACCCACTTCAAAACACCCGATTTTCCCATTATTTCTCTCAAAAAAGCCCTAATTCCTATTTCGTATTCTTCCCCTTTCAAAGTCGTCATTTTTCCCTTCAACTGAAGCTTAGGTGCCCAAGCTTGAATCTTTATCTGATTTCTTCCTCATCTTTCTCGTTTATCAGCTTCATGTCACAAAAATCAACAACTTCACGCAATGGAATGGATATTTTTCACTGTGGATTAAATGCGCCACTGACTATATCATGGTCACCTGCAAACCCAGGTTGTCAATTTTATGGTTGTAAATTGGTAAGTCGATCGTATTGCTTAGACCCTTGAATTTCTTAAAAAAGAAATATGTTTTTAATTTTTTGGCCATATTTCTTTTTTAATATTGTAGGGTCGAGGTGGATGCAAATACTTCAGATGTCATGATGATGAAATGCCCGACCAAGCTAAGAGGGTTATACGAGGTCTATTGAAGAGAGTCGAAAGAACTGAGAAAACAGTTGCGCGGTTGAAGTGGTTATTTGTTATGGTGGTGGTTCTGTTTCTATGGATATGGCTTTGCTGATGCTGGTGGTTTGAAGAACAATGTAGTATTTTTATGATATGCTGGTGATAATGGTGTTGTAGTTGCTACTATTAGTTAAAGAACAATGTAGTATGTTGGAAGTGGGTACTAGGAATTTGGCTTTTGATTAATGTACTTGTTATGAATGAAATGGCAATGACCAATATTTGATGCAAATTGAAGTTCAGTTGCACTTCCATATTGTGTTAGGAATGAAATGCAAATTCATATTCATGAATTGAAAACATAACTGCCCAAACATATTCATGAATTGAAAACATAACTGCCCAAACATTCAATTGCATAATATGATGAACTAGCATTACATCGAAGCTAAAACACAGAGCATTATTTTGGTCTACAAATTACAAAAATAGAGCATTGTTTTCCCAAACAAATTACTTCCCAAACTAGTAAACTGTAATAGAGCATAATGTATCAAATAGAGCATAATTGCCCAAACAAAAAACTGGCAGTGACATCTTAGATAACATAAACAAAAGCTGGTCTGCTTCACAATGTAGATGCAGCTGAACTTATTTGACTTGAAGGGCCTTTTTGCCTTGCTGAACTCATATGCTGAAGCTGTGACCTTGTCACACTGCATTTCTTCCTTTAAACTTCAATCTGAGGGGCTTAAATCCAATGTCTATGTTAGTTGCAGATGTATCCTTGAATGTCCCAGCTGATATGACTCTCTCAGATGATATACCAGGCTGTAAAATACAATGAATTAGTAAAAAGTAGAATAATTCCAGCCCTCAAAACTGCATTATAATAAACTATACACCCTTACATTCAGGATAGTAGTTCCAGTTATAGTGTCAGTGAAAATCCCAATTCCTGAGATGATCTTGGTGGAGGTAGTGGCATATTTTGACTTTGTTGAGTAGCACTTCTTGGAACATGCTGAAAGAAGTAAAAGAAAAGAATATCAGAATTACAAAAAAAGAATGTAAAAGACAGAATTACAAATATGAGAACTTACCATATTCCTGCATCCAAATTTGTTGTGGCCTGTTTGTTGGCAGTTTGAACAAGTCATCTTTACATCTTTCTTTGATAGTTTACCATGCTTTTTCCTTGGTTCATCCTTGACTTTTCTCCTACATCTCTTTGGTCTACCTGGCATAAGTTTAGGTTTCAGAGGCTCTATATATGGATTTGTTGAATCTGGCCACATCTTCATATTGGGAATTGGCTGAATGAAATGCTGGTAAGCAAGCTTTAAGGAAAGTTTTCTTCCTATACCAGTGGGCAACATAATCATCTGGGTCCATAATTTACCAGTGGGCACAGACTTGTGCCTAGGACCTACTATCCAAGAATTGAATATTTCACACATGCTATTCTCAATGACATCACACTTTGAATCTTCTCTAAAGTATGCCCTACACCAATACTCTTTATCATACTTCAACAAGTCTTCACATATCTTATAACCAAGCTTATTCATTGCTTCAAGTTCTTCCTTGAATTTCACTTCATAAGATGCTTTGGCACATCTCCAGAATTATTTTCTCCTTTCTTCACCTCTCCAGGTTTTGGACCAGTTAGACCAAATGTGTCTAGCACACATTTTGTGTTCTGCCATTGGTAGTAATTCTCTTATAGTTGGTACTAGTCCCTACAAAAAATAGTAATAACTGTTTTGTAATTTTACCTTTTGCATATCTGACATAACAGTTAAGCCAACACCATCTCCTAACTGTAAATCTGTAATCAAATATGTGATGAACCAACTCCAAGAGTGTTTTGTCTCTTGATCAACTACAACCCATGCAATAGAAAATATTTGATTGTTCCCATTTCTACCAACTGCAACAAGTAACTCACCCTTGCAGATTCCCTTTAGAAAACAACCATCAAATCCTATGATTTTTCTGCACCCTTCTAACCATCATCTTTTCAAAGCATCTAAACATAGATAGAAATAGCAAACAGATTCTTGCCAGGAAGAGTCTCACTATCTGTTATGATCCAGCATGAACTCCCAGGATTTGTTTGCTTAATAATATCAGCATAATCAGTAAGTTTGTTAAATTCCATCCTCCAGTCACCCATGTATTGACTTATCACCCTACACTTAGCCCTGTAACAAACAGTCCTTCCAACATACAAACCTAACTTATCCCTGACCAAATTCTGAATCTCCCACAACTTAATATTTGGCTGGGAAATAATCCTATATTTATACTTATTGACAATGTACTTAGAAGTACATAATTTGTTCTTATTTTTGGTGTTGCACTTGTGAGCTGGATGGTACTTCTTCATAGTAAAGTCACATGAATCCTCATAATTGATTGCATACAATTCCCAGTTACACTTGGCTCCTTTACACTTAACTCTAACCCTATCCTTTTCATTAGGCCTAATTTTTAGTTGCACTTTATTCTCCACAGCATATGAGGCTACTGCTTTTCTAAACTCTACAACATTTTCAAATACCATACCAAGCTCAAAAATAGCAAGGTAACAGTCAGGGTCAAACCTTACCTTTTTACTTCTCCTTCTAGGAGGTAAATCAATACCTCTTTCAGCTAAAATATCTAAGTCATCTGTGCTATCATCACTTCCAATATCAGAACTAGTATAGTAGTCTTCATCCCCTCCTAATTTTTCAGCAAACCTGTCCTCCTTAGATGGCCTACCAATATCCTCAAAGACTTTATCTATTCCAGCTTCTCCCAGAATAATCTCTTCAGTTGGAGTAGGTTTTTTTCTTTGTTTATTCTATTTTTTCTTGTTTCTTCTTTCATGCCTTAATGAAGTGAGCTCTTCATTCACATCACTATCATCTTCATCAGGAATATTATCTAATTCAGACTCACTACTTGACAGATCTGATGCCAAACCAACATCTATGTTTGTTGTTTCTTCAGCCACAAATGTGTTATCTGCAGCACTTTCTTGAACATTTATATCCTCTGGAATAGTAGATGTTGCCCCAGCCTCTTTATTTAATGTATTTTCACTTGGTTCAACAACTTTTGGCCAACATAAAAGGCCGCATGGGACAGTCTCATCAACCAACAAAGGCTCATTAACTACATGCTTAATAAATAAATCTAAATGATCAAGATGATTAAGGTGACAAACTATATTATATAGCTGTTCATCATTTTCAATCAAGACAGAGTCATTAGATTTCAGATTAATTAGATAGAAACCCTCTACCTCAGAATACCTCATATCCTTTGTGTAGGACAGAAGCTCAAAAAGAGAAAAGTGGTCCTTGTCTATCATGTGACCATCCTCACCCCTCTTTCCTATATATCTCGGGTCAGGATCCTTGACAATATGTCCACCATGGTGAAAATTGACAAGAATATATTCGTCTGCAGATATGTCTAGATTTACCACTGTATTGAAACACTAAAAAGCGAAACAGAGGATGTCAGTAGATTTCCGGACCCAAATTTATAAAAGAACCCTAATTTTCACAAACTCCAATCAAACTAAATTACAACAACCAAAAACAACTATGTTTTCAGTAAATAAAAGCTTACCACAAAGGAAAACTTCAATTGAAATAGCGTAAACCGCAAAACTCCAGTCACGACCAAGTCCAATCACGACTAGCTCCAGTTACGACCAACTCCACTCACCACCACGGTCGAAAGAAGCAAACGATTACCCGTATTAGTAATATAACCGACCAAGATATTGACGGACAGTTGAATCTAACTCAAAACCAATAAAGATTCCACCGAGAATCGGTCTCAATATAGTTCATTAGGGTGGAAGATCGATTAACCGAGGCGAGGTAAAATGTGGGTAAGGTAAAAAAGATTTTTTTTATCCGACCTGAATAAATAAACACATGTCAGACTATTCTTAGTATGTTATTCCACGTGGGAAGCATTTAAAAATATACGCTTAAGTTTTTACATCCCGATCAGCGCTGTGTTTAAATGGTATAGACCAAAATAGAGTTAAAGTATTCAATAGGAAACGCGCTAAGTTAAGGTGTCAAAATAGAAACTGGAGCCAAGTTTAAGGGGCCGTACACCTATTTGGCCTAAAATCTACACATAATCTATGTTTTGAACTCATATTGTATAGAAATTATATACCTCAACGTGCTACGTAAAAACCCCCTTCCAAGAGCTCTAAAATCGCCCAAGAGTTGAAAGAAAATGAGCCAAAATAGCCTAACATTAAATGGACCATTCTGCCTTCAGCGATTTTCGCTTCTGTGGAGGGGCAGCCGCTTCTGCGGAAAAATCATCACAGATGCAGCCCTTCCCCAGTTGATCTACTTCCGCATCTGCAGACCACTGCCCCGCTTCTGCGACGCGAGTGTCACACCTGCGTCTTTGGCCACTTCTACGGTTACTTCCATCGCACCTGCGCGTTCGCAGGTGCGTGCCATGTCCCACATCTGCGGTTTCTGGGCTGCCCATGCTGGGCTGCTTCTACGGCTGCTGGCTCGCTTCTACGAGTTCGCACCTGCGGCTGGCCCTCCGCAGGTGCGATTGCATCAGAAGCTGGGTGCTTCGGCTATTTACCCAAGGCTAAACAACCTCCGCGCATCGTCCGAATGGCATCCGGGGTTCCCGAGGCCCCGTCCAAATATACCAACAAGTTTGAAATAATAAAACGGACTTGCTCGCACCCTCGGAATGCGGAAAACAATATTAAAACTAAGAATCGCAACCTAAAACCAATAGAATCAACTTATGAACCTCAAATTTTTCCAACTTACTCCGAACGCGCCGAAACATACTTAAACTACTCAGAATGACTTCAAATTGTGCGCGCAAGTCTTAAATCACCATACGGAACTATTCCCAGGCTTGGAATCCCAAACGGACCTCGATAGCCTCAAAATGTACTCCAAATCAAATTTAAAAAACTTTAAAACCTTTAAGGTACCAACTTCCAATATTAAGTGTCGTAACGCTCCCGGATCATCCAAACCCGATCCGAACATACACCCAAGTCCAAAATTATCATACGAACCTATTAGAACCGTCAAATTCCGGTTCCGAGGTCGTTTATTTAAAATATTGACCAAAGTCAAACTTAGTCCTTTTTAGCCAACCTTAAGGAACCAAGTATTCCTATTTCAACCCGAACCCTTCCAAATCCCGAACTGACCATCCTCGCAAGTCATAAAACAGTAAAATCACATACAAAGAGTCTTATTTAGGGGAATGGGGATCTAGAAAGTAAAACGACTGGTCGGATCGTTACCGATATAAGACGCCATTTTAGCATTCCATTTCCTAGTACCATGACCAAATTAAACTTCTGCCTCCATTATCTCTTCCAAATTTATGTTCCAATATCTTCTTGTCAGTTCTCCCCCACACCCTCTCCCCTTTGTTTGTTATTTTTTTTCAAAAAAAAAAAGAAGAGACGAGGAACCCAGAATTGAAATAAATAATTGTTCTGATGGAATCTTTTCTTCTATCGTAGATTGGGCGTAGATATACGACCTAAACCATTATTCTTTTTATTACCAAAGCAAATAACCATACCAAATGCAGATAGCGAAAGAGATGAATCCATTGTTAGGAATCATTAAATCCTCTAAATGATTATTTGAGTATATCGTGGAAAGTTTTTGAAAGACAAGAACCAAATAATTTTATGTGGTGGAACAAAATATCTCTCATCTCCCCCTTGAATAGATTCCTTTTTTTTTTTTTGTTTCCAAAGGAATTTTGTTATGTTGTTTTGAAAGGTGCACTAATCCCTTGAATCCGGTACCAACGGGTATTCCCTCCCCCCCCCCCCCCAAACAACGTTCTCTTTCAGGCCTTTCAACCAATCGATTATGACCCCGGAGAACCGCTTGCTAAAACTCGAGCAGTTTCTTGAGAACTCGCTTCAGATATGAAACTTTGAATATTGAGAAATGCTCTTGTTATTCCCAATAGGACGACTCGCTAACTGATCGCTTCTTCCAAAGTGCGCCCCATTAGTTCTGCTCGCAACAATCCAATAAGTTCTTCGGGTGATAAATATTAGACATTCCATCTTCTGAAACCTACACTTTTGATCTTATTTGACGTACAATAATTTCTATGAACCTATTATGCACCCGTGGGAGTGATAAACATGTTGGATTTTATTAACCAAAGAGAATCGACTTTGCACTATAGTTAGCTCAGCACCAAGTACGAATAAACTTTTGCCTAGTTCTTAGAAGGAGACCCGTGAAAAAAGTTACTATTCAGGTTTTGATATTTAACTCGAATTGGTCAAGTGATAAATTAATATAAAAATAGAGAACTAAGTTAGTTAAGATAGATTATTGATAATATAAATACAGAGTGAGTAGGTTTTTCTAACTCAGAGGAAAATACGTTAAAAGATATAGTTAATATTATCAGAAATAACAATAGAGGAAAACTATACATATATTTTAGAACCTCATCTTGTTTGCTATATAGAATCATATTCTGGGCAAATATATGTTAAGAGCATTAGTGTTAACACTACAAGAAAAAAACATATTTTCAACAAATAATTCTGTCAAAAAGCGATCGACTATTTAGAATTTTCTTCTTATAGAACGAAATCGCGAAAGAAAAATAAAGAAAACAATAAAGTTATCCTATCAGGTTCATGAGTATAGTTCAAATTACCATGCCTAAAAGGTTCTTTACTCATTCATAATATAGTTTACAAATAAAAAGAAGCAGACAAACATACTAAGAGCCCGTTTGGACATAAGAAATTTTTTTTTTTTTTTAAATTTTGTTTTTGAAAATAATATTTGGTTATCAAAATCTTACAATTTTTCCAATCTCACTTGAAAATGGGAAGGTTGCTAGTATTTAGTTGCAAAATATGTTGAAAAAAAGACATCCAAATATGTTGCAAAAATTATAACCAAACACAACTTCATATTCAATTCAAATTTTAGTGAAATTTCAAATTTGACTTTTGTTTTTGGAATTCATGTCCAAACGCCTGCTAAAACCCCCAAGAAAAACAAAAACAAAAAATAAAAAGGACAGTTTTGTCATTTTTTTTGGTAAATTGTGTTATTTTTTAAAATTAGTAAGAAAGTAGATCTCTTTAAAGACATACATGTCCTCTTCCTATGACGCCTTTACCGAGTCCATCGCATTTTCCACCCCTAATGTGTATCTTTTTTGTGATTTGCACCCTGTTCTATTTTTTTTTATTTTTTTATTTTTTTTATTTACAATTTCAACCTTAACCTCTTTATTCCCTTACAAAATAATAAAATCACCATTTATATAAATTTTTTATGAGGGCAAAATAGAAAATACAAATAAAATATACTTGAGGGCAAGGGAGAAACCTATACTTGGACTATTGAAGGAATTATAATATACTTGATGAAGAAACTGAACCAAAAGAGGGAAGACCTGCTCAAATACTAAGGTAATATTGTTATTGTAACTTCTCTGAAGCACAAAATATTTAACATGATCCTGACAATATTTTACTATAACAGGAAATTTATGCCCTCGAATCCGAAAACTAGTAGAAAAAGTGAAGGAAGACTAGGCTACATCAATTCCTACTTGGGCTGAAAATTTTTTATTTCAAGTAAAGACCATGTATGGTGAACAATTTAGTGTTGACTTGAGTGGAAGAACCTGTTAATGCAGGGGATGGGACCTTACAGGAATCCCATGCTCACATGCAATGAGCTGCATATTCCATATAAGAGAGAATCCAGAAAATTTCATACATGATTGTTATAAGAAAACTACTCAAATGAAGATTTATGAGCCAGTCATTGCTCAAATGGATGGACCTGATATGTGGGAACCTACTGATCTACTTGATGTTAACCCTCCTAACTATGAGCCGAAGAAAAGAGCCCGATGAAATTGAAGCCTCCAAGAGAAAAGCAGTTGAGATGAAAAAACAGAGAAGAGAGAAAAAGAAAAAACAATATGCAACAAGTGAAATGCATGATGTTACCAAATTGAGTAAGACAGGGGAGTTAGGGAGGTGTAGCAAGTGCTTGCAAACTGGTCACAACAAAATAACTTGCTAGAAGAGTAGTGATTCCCCGAATTCAACAACTCTACCTCAAGCTACTCAAACAACTCAAGATTGTTGCCAAAATGCTACAAGTCAATCCCACCCAAGTAAGCAAATCAATTTTGAGTCCACTTATTGGACTGGACATATAAATGAACCTTCCAAACTCAATGTAAGTATGGAACCTTAAATGTAGGAGATTTAGTACTTTGAGAGACAGTTAATATATTTGTGTTCTTTATTTTTTTCACAGCTAAGAAGGCCAATGGAGGATGATTCATCTCATAGGCATGCGCGAGCTCAAGTTGGCGGCATTGTGTTAAATGCTGAGAAGTATATGTGGAATGAAAAAAATTGTATTAGCTTACAAACCCTTCAAAATACAAGTGCTACAGAGAAGTCCAAGTAAAAGAGCTTTGATGTGGAAGAAAATAGAAGCAATTAGCATATGAAATTGTCAGCAAGAACAAATATTAATTTCATCACTTCTTTTGCTATTCAATGGATATTTCCCTATCATTTATTCCTAAGAGATTCTCAATGTCAAGTTTGTCATTTATCTTTACAATTTAATTTTAGTATTTCTACTCTTCGAAGCCTTTTATTTGTATTTCCTATTTTGCCCTCATGAAAAATTTATATAAATGGTGGTTTTATTGTTTTGCAAGGGAATAAAGAGGTTAGGGTTGAAATCGTAAAAATAAATAGGAAAGAGTGCAAATCACAAAAAAGGATACACATCACGGGTGCAAAATGCGATGGACTCCGCCTTTACCCATGTGGCAAGCGTCGATGAAAAATTATCTTATTTTTTAATGGATAAGACTAATTTTATATACGATCACTGAACTTTACCCACTATATTAACAAAATCTAAAAGTTAGGTTTTGTATTATTAAAATCACATAAATTTGTGTTACTTTTTAAAAAATACAACTAACTGAAAAGTTAAGTTTTCCGCATTGAAAAATGACATGTCATATCCAAGTTCTGAATTTTGTTGTTAAAGATCTTTTTTGAAGTTTCCTACAAGTAAATGAGAGTAGATTTTGCGAGAAGAAGTCTTCGAAATCGTAATAGTAATTTCGGCATGCTGAATGACGTCCAAAGTAATACCTCACATCCTTGACAAAGCATAGGTGAAAAAGTTGACTTCCTTGTGTTTTTGAGGGGTGTTGGAGAGTAAGAGACAACATATCTAAAGGTAAAAGAGGTAGTCATCAATTGGCATACTTTCTGGCTAGTTCTTCGATTAAAGGCCCTTCTCGACCAAAAAATCTTCATTTCCCAAAGAAACGTTTTAAAGAGATTCTTCTCTAGCCGAAAAGAAACTTTTCCAAAAGATATTTTTGTTTCACTATTTGCTTGGCTTTATAAAGGAGGAGAAGAAACAAAACGAGAAAATGAATGTGAAAGACAGCAAAGAATACTAATGATTGTATGCATAGGCGGATTCAGGATTCGATGGTTATATGTGTAATTATTTTAATGCAAACCGATTATTAGTGAAGAAGATTGAATTAGAGTGTACATTCAGACGATTCGATCCATTTTGGATTACTTTGGTTCGGTTCGGTTCGATCCATTTGGAAATTATCAATCCAGTTTAAAAGATTTTTTATGCATAAATGAATATGTGATACACTCTTTCCATCTACATGTAGCTAATTAATATTATATTATGTCTTTGATGCATCACTGTAAAAAATTTTATAATTAATAAAATAACATTAGATGGATAAAAACAGAAAATTATTAAATTATATTCAAATAAAATATGAAGATCCAGAAAAAACAAAGAAAAATATACAATATAAATAAATAAGAATAGTGAATAACAAAGATGAAGAAAATAAGAGAAATTAATAAAAGGAGCATAAAGAGAAGAAAGGAAAAGGAAAAAGGCATAAGAGAAACAACAAGAACATCCCGAGAGTCTAGATCTCGGGCGTTGCAGGTTGTTTTTCATCACTTCAACCATGACACCTTTAATCATTTTGTAACATGGGATGCCACTTATTGGTTATGTAGGAGTTTTTGTGAAAAATACTAGTATATATATAAAATTTTCTCTAAGCGATTGGGTGGCATACCACTCCCAATTCCATACGTAGATCCGCCTGTGATTGTAGGCGAGCTTTTCCCGGCCATGTTTATAAGGATACTAGTAAATTTGCTCGTGTTTCGTACGATCGTAAAAGTCGACATTGTAGATTCAATTCCTTTTTTTATTAGAAAGATAACGCTTATAAACCAATATTTGCAAATTTAAATAGAGGGAGGAGAAGAAATGGAAAAGTACTCAACTTTATTGGAAAATAACTTTCATAATTTTATGTTTAGGAGCAATAAAATATATATAGACGGATATATTACCTTCCTGTGATAAACGTTTACCATTTTCAATAAAACAAAACTCTACTCTTTCCAATTCTGTCATGTGAATATAAATTACAATAATATAATGCTAACTTTCATCTTGGAATGGTCCAAAGTAGACCACTAAAGTTAATATATTCAAAAATCTGCCAAATTCACGAAGGGAATAACACATATTTAATCGTTCTTAAAAGTGAAGACAAAGAAAAGACCTCAATTTCAAGAAACTATACTTGTTGAAGGTCATTATGTTTTGCTGCTACTCTACTCTTGAAAGACATTTTTTAATTCAATGGATTTCACAAATTAGAGAATCCAACAGGCCAAGAAAGTTATGCCGGTCATTATTTTTACATCAAGCATACTTTGAACGTAAATGCTATGAACATACTTTGAGGAAGATGCAATTACAATAATAAGCTATAGCCCATAGCTATTAGCTTATTTACCTGTACAGGAAAAAGGAGTGTTGCTCTCTCTCTCTCTCTCTCAATTAGTACACTTTGCAGGGTAGGGAAACAAAAAGGAGTAATACTTTTGTATACGGTCGAAATAGATTTCGGCCTTCCTACGTTCGATCGAGTTCAAGTGGTAAGAAGTAGGAGTGGAATTTTGGGAGTGAGCTCCGAAGACAGTACTAACGAGCCTTGAGTCCGAAGGCTGCTCGAGGAGTCGGCTCGATAACCTTATCGAGCCCGTGACCGAATCGATCCGCAAGGCATTGCTTCGAGGTCGGAATTGCGCGACGCCCATCCCGAAGGTCAAACTCGAGCCAAGACCGAAGGGCTCGACCCAGTAACGAGTTCGAGCCAGTATCGAACTCACAGACAAGAGCCGTTGCAACCGCACCAAGAGAGAGAATCTTGGCAGGAATCGAGGAAGAGACAAATCATCATGGGTCCTTCACTATATGCTTTATTTTATTATTTTTTGTAATGACCCTCTACTATAAAAGGGGGAATCCTTGTAAGCTATGGACATACTGAATACACTGGAAAAAAAGAGACCTCCTTGTGCTTGTTTTACTTCATTTTATTCGTTCTTTTTGATTCATTATTTTCACTGTCATAGTCAAGAATATTCGTATTACTATCTCTCTATACGATTTGTATCAAAGGGTATCACGTATCCTTAGAACCATACATAAATTTAACGTTATTCGATTTTTCGGGTAAACAGTTTGGCACCCACCGTGGGGCTAAGGATAACAGTGATTGTTTGACATAAATCTGCAGTACACACCAGGTTACAACTTCAAATCAACAATGGCTTTACCTATCGACCACGAAGCCGGCCTTCAAGATGAATCCAACAACTTGGCACTCGGGGGCGGAAGGTCACTTGACGATGGCACTGAGGCTCGAATCGAAGTACCCGAAATTCGAGCCGAAGTACTATTGGATGTCAATTCATGAATAGCTCTGGAGGCGAATCAGCGTTCCGAACCGGAAAAAATCATTCAGGGCGGTACTCGATCCGTAGCCCGAGATACCCATAACGCGGGGGAAATCGGAGCCAGCTTACGTATGATCTTCGAGATGCTACAAGCCCAACAAATAGCAATAGCCCAGTTACAGAGCCAAACTCATATACAAAGCAGGCCGAATCCCAATCCGCTTCGAGAAATCACCCCCAGAACGGAGCCCGCCATAGTGAAATCAAATGAGTAGGAATCGGGGACCACTCCCGAAATTACTAAATTGCTCTAAGAACTCACAAAACGAGTCGAAGTCAACGACAAGAGAGTGGAAACATACAATGCCAGGGTCGATCAAATCCTGGGAGATCCACCAATGATAAAAGGGCTAGATTCAAAAAAATTCATACAAAAGCCTTTTCCCTCGAGTGCGGCCCCAAAACCAATCACCAAAACAATTCCGTATGCCCGAAATTCCCAAATACAACGGTACGACCGATCCTAACGAACACGTTACCTCTTACACATGTGCCATCAAAGGTAACGATTTGGAGGATGATGAGATCGAATCCGTGTTGTTGAAAAAGTTCGGGGAGACCCTCTCGAAGGGAGCGATGATCTGGTACCACAATTTACCGCCGAATTCCATCGATTCTTTTGCCATGTTAGTAGATTCGTTCGTAAAGGCACATGCTGGTGCCATAAAGGTTGCAACAAGGAAATCAGACCTCTTCAAAGTAAAGCAAAGGGGTAATGAAATGTTGAGGGAATTTGTATCCCGATTTTAAATAGAACGCATGGAATTGCCACCGGTCACAGACGATTGGGCCATACAAGCTTTCACCCAAGGGTTGAACGAGCTGAGTTCGACAGCGTCACATCGGCTAAAGCAAAATTTGATCGAGTATCCAACAATAACTTGGGTAGATATACACAACCGATATCAATCAAAAATTAGGGTCGAAGATGACCAGTTGGGAGCTCCGTATGGACCCGTGCATCAGAACAAGACAACTACTAAAAACCAAAGGGAGATCGACAGAGAACAAAGGTCGAACAGAGACCAATATCAACCGTACGTCGCAGATCGGATGAATAACAATCCAACATACAATATAGTTCAGAACAATCGAAGGATTGATCGAGGGCAAAATTCTCGGGGACTTATGAGCAAGAGCGGCTTTGATAAATATGCCGATCCTATAGAAGCACCTCGGTTATCAAAGTATAAGTTCAGCATTGGTGCATCCGCCATCATGTCAGCTATCAGACGCATTAAAGACACCAAGTGGCCTCGACCCATGCAGACCGATCATGCCCAAAGGAATCCCAATCAAATGTGCGAATATCATGGCACCCATGGTCACAGAACGGAAGATTGCAGGCAACTAAGAGAGGAAGTAGCCCGCTTATTTAATAAAGGGCACCTTCGGGAATTTCTGAGTGATAGGTCAAAGAACCATTTTAAAAACAGGGATTTTGGCAAGCAAAACGAGCAAGAAGAACAGCAGTGCATCATTCACATGATCATCGGCGGCATCGATACCCCTCAGAGACCAATGCTTAAACGCACTAAAACATCGATTGTGAGGGAAAAGCGATCTCGGACTCAAGATTACGCACCCACGAGGACTTTGTCCTTCGATGATAAAGATGCAGAAGGAATCATCCAACCCTATAACGATGCACTAGTAATATCAGTACTCATGAATAAAACTAAAATTAAGCGTGTGTTAATCGATCCAGGTAGCTCGGCCAACATCATCAGATTGAAGGTCGTAGAATAGCTCGGCCTATAGGACCAGATCGTACCCGCAACTCTAGTTCTAAACAGATTCAATATGGCAAGTGAAACCACCAAAGGCAAGATAATCTTACCAATAAACGTGGCCGGAACCATCTAGAAAATGAATTTTCACGTGATCGAAGGCGACATGAGGTACAACTCCCTTTTTGGAAGGCCATGGATCCACAATATGAGAGCTGTACCTTCGACCCTACACCAGGTCCTCAAATTCCCGACATCGAGAGGTGTCAAAATAGTGTACGGAGAACAACCGGCCGCAAAAGAAATGTTCGCCGTCGAGGAAGCGAAATCAATATCCTCGCCTTCGCCGATAAAGGGATCGGGCTCAGAAGGAGAACGGGATACCAAATAGCAATCACAGATGTCGGCCTCGACCCAGCCAGATAACCAGAAGATCGAAGAAGATGATGGTCAAAGGGTCCCTCGATCTTTCATGATTCCCGATGACTCCGACGCAACCAAATCAACAATTGAAGCACTAGAGCAAATCACACTAATCGAGCACTGGCCCGAGCGAAAGGTATACTTGGGAACGGGGTTGAGCCCCAAACTCAGGAAGAAACTTGTTCAGTTTCTTATCGATAACATTGATTGTTTTACCTGGTCCCACTTAGATATAACAGGGATCCCACCGGACATAACGACACATCGGCTATGCTTGGACCCTAGGTTCTGACCGGTGAAGCAAAAGAGAAGATCGCAGTCCGAGGGAAAGTACGCATTCATAAAGGACGAGGTAACCAAACTTCTCAAAATAGGGTCCATTCGGGAGGTGAAATATCCCGAATGGTTAGCCAACGTAGTGTAGTGCCTAAAAAAGGGAAAAAAACTTAGAATGTGTGTAGATTATAAGGATTTAAACAAAGCATGCCCCAAAGATTCCTTTCCGCTGCCCAACATCGATCGCATGATCGATGCCACGGCCGGCCACGAGATCCTCACTTTTCTCGATGCCTATTCCAGGTATAATCAAATCCAGATGAACCCGGAGGATCAGGAAAAGACCTCATTTGTCACCAAATATGGAACATATTGTTATAATGTGATGCCCTTCGGGCTAAAAAATGCAGGGACTACTTACCAACGCCTGGTAAATAAAATATTCGAAGAACAAATAGGTAAATCAATGGAAGTTTATATTGACGACATGCTAGTTAAGTCCCTGCGCGCAGAGGACCATTTGACCCATTTGCAGGAAACGTTCGAGATTTTGAGAAAATACAACATGAAGCTCAACCCCGAAAAATGTGCTTTCGGGATCGGTTCGGACAAGTTCCTCGGCTTCATGGTGTCAAACTGGGGAATCGAGATTAACCCCGATAAAATCAAGGCCATCGAAGTCATCACCATCGTGGACAGTGTGAAAGCTGTTCAAAGACTAACGGGACGGATTGCAGCCTTAGGCCGATTCATTTCGAGATCGTCAGATCGAAGTCACAAATTTTTCTCTCTACTCAAAAAGAAAAACGATTTCGCTTGGACCCCGGAATACCAACAAGCATTGGAGGAACTAAAACGATATCTATCGAGCCCACCACTACTTCACACTCCAAAAATGGAAAGCGAACCCCGGAATACCAACAAGCATTGGAGGAACTAAAACGATATCTATCGATCCCACCACTACTTCACACTCCAAAAATGGACGAAAAACTTTGTTTGTACTTGGCAATATCGGAAATCGCCGTAAGTGGTGTCCTAGTTCGAGAAGAGCAAGGTATGCAATTTCCCGTTTATTATATAAGTCGGACCTTAGGAGAAGCAGAAACTAGATATTCGCACCTAGAAAAATTGGCACTTGCACTGATAAGCGACTCTAGAAAGTTAAGACCGTACTTTCAATGTCACCCCATATGCGTATTAACCACTTACCCACTTCGTAATATTTTGCACAAGCCCGAACTATCAGGACGGTTGGCCAAATGGGCCGTCGAACTCAGTGGGTACAATATCAAATATCAACCCCGTACGACCATCAAGTCTCAAATTTTAGCAGACTTCGTGGCCGATTTCACGCCAACCCTCGTACCTGAAGTCGAAAAAGAACTCCTGTTGAAATCGGGTACATCATCGGGAGTATGGATCCTTTTTACGGATGGGGCTTCAAACGTGAAGGGGTCCGGGTTGGGCATAGTTTTGAAACCACCCACGGGTAACACTATTAGGCAATCTATTAAAACTAACAGGTTAACTAACAACGAGGCCGAGTATGAAGCCATGATTGTAGGTCTCGAGCTAGCTAAAAACTTGGGAGCAGAAGTCATTGAAGCCAGAGGTGATTCTTTGCTGGTGGTAAGTAAAGTGAACAAAACCTTCGAAGTTCGAGAAGGTAGAATGCAAAGGTATTTAG
Organism: Nicotiana tabacum; assembly: GCF_000715075.1. Taxonomy (NCBI): domain Eukaryota; kingdom Viridiplantae; phylum Streptophyta; class Magnoliopsida; order Solanales; family Solanaceae; genus Nicotiana; species Nicotiana tabacum. The sequence continues at coordinate 115,713,996 of NC_134083.1, forward strand.
ACAAACTACTTGTCACTTTGCACCATTTCAAACAATGGACTTTACGGTATGTTCCACGAGAACAAAACAATGAAGCCGATGCACTTGCGAATTTGGGATCGTCGGTCGAGGAAGATGACTTGAGCTCGGGGACTGTCGTCCAACTCTCGAGATCGGTAATCGAAGGAGGTCACACCGAGATAAATTCTACAAGGTTATCCTGGGACTGGAGAAATAAGTATATTGAATACTTAAAGAGCAGAAAGCTCCAATCGGACCCAAAATACTCTAGGACCCTACGGACTAAACTGCTCGATTCACGTTGGCTTCAGATGGAACGCTATATCGAAGGACATTCGATGGACCGCTGGCAGTATGCTTGGGTACGGGAGGTACCGATTACATCCTACGGGAAGTGCACGAGGGCACTTGTGGGAATCACTCTGGTGCCGATACATTAGTTCGAAAAATAATCAGAGAAGGGTATTATTGGACCGATATGGGCAAAGACGCGAAGGAATTTGTTCGTAAATGTGACAAATGTCAAAGGTTTGCGCTAATGATCCATCAACCCGAAGAGCAACTTCACTCAGTCCTATCCCCATGGACGTTCATGAAATGGGAATGGATATCGTCGGCCCTCTGCCATCGACCCCAGGTAAAGCCAAATTTATTTTATTTATGACTGACTATTTTTCTAAATGGGTTGAAACGCCTATTCGAGAAAATAAGAGAGAAAAAAGTTATAGACTTTATTTGGGATCATATCGTATGCCGATTCGGGATACCCGCCGAAATAGTATGTGACAATGGGAAATAATTCGTTGGCAGCAAAGTAACAAAATTCCTCGAAGATCACAAAATAAGAAGGATACTATCAACACCATACCACCCCAGTGGGAACGGACAGGCCGAATCAACGAACAAAACTATCATTCAAAACCTAAAGAAGAGGTTGAACGATGCTAAAGGAAAATGGAGAGAAATCCTACCCGAAGTCCTTTGGGCATATCGGACGACGTCAAAATCCAGTACGGGGGCGACCCTATTCTCCTTAGTATATGGGTCCGAAGCATTGATACCAGTCAAAGTCGGTGAACCCAGTACCAGATTTCGATTCACGATGGAAGAATCAAATAACGAGGCTATGAATACCAGCCTCGAATTATCGGACGAAAGACGAGAAGCTGCTCTCGTCCGATTGGCCGCCCAAAAGCAGCGAATCGAAAGATATTATAATCGAAGAACCAAGCTCCGCCATTTCAAGCCCGGGGACTTAGTGTTAAGAAAAGTCACCATCAATACCCGAAATCCGAACGAAGGAAGACTAGAACCAAATTGGGAAGGACCATATTAGGTTCTAAAGAACATCGGAAAGGGATCGTACAGGCTCAGCATTATAAACTGCAAACAGCTATCAAGCAGTTGGAATTTGTCACATCTAAAGCGATACTACTGCTAAGGTACGACCCTTCCATATTCATTTATATTTCAAAACTGACCCCTGCAGAAGTCCGAACAAGAGCTAAGATGGAATCATCGCTTGAAAGCATGCGTTGCACTCTTTTTCCCTCAGACCGGTTTTATCCCAAATGGGTTTTTCGGCAAGGTTTTTAAAGAGGCAACCAATGATCGAGCTGCACTTACAACAAGTATCCGAGGCCTCCGTACAATCGACCTCAAATACTGGAGGGGCATTAGACCTCAAATATATCAAGTTCTAATACAAGAAAGTTATTTCGCAAGAACGGGGTTCCAGTAGGAAAAGTTGTAAGAGCCAAAATGGTCAAAACGAACCATGCACACGTAGTTGGCCCGAACCCAGACACGATATCTTATATCCAAGAAAAATTCCTCTATTTGGAGATTTATTATGCAATCAGAATTAAGATAAACTCGACCATTACGCCTACGGGCTACATTACTTCGAGTTCGAATCATTCACTCGATGACTAAAGCCTACATGCTACTTTCATTTCGAGTTCGAGCAAGCACTCACTCGACCATTACGCCCACGGGCTACATTACTTCGAGTTCGAATCATTCACTCTATTTGGAGATTTATTATGCAATCAGAATTAAGATAAAATCGACCATTATGCCCACGGGCTACATTACTTCGAGTTCGAATCATTCACTCGACGACTAAAGCCTACGGGCTACTTTCATTTCGAGTTCGAGCAAGCACTCACTCGACCATTATGCCCACGGGCTACATTACTTCGAGTTCGAATCATTCACTCAACGACTAAAGCCTACGGGCTACTTTCATTTCGCGTTCGAGCAAGCACTCACTCGACCATAACGCCCACGGGCTACATTACTTCGAGATCCAATCATTCACTCGACAACTAAGCCTACGGGCTACTTTCATTTCGAGTTCGAGCAAGCACTCACTCGACCATTACGCCCACGAGTTACATTACTTCAAGTTCGAGTCATTCACTCGACGACTAAGCCTACGGGCTACTTTTATTTCGAGTTCGAGCAAGCACTCACTCGACCATTATGCCCACGGGCTACATTACTTCGAGTTTGAATCATTCACTCGACGACTAAGCCTACGGGCTACTTTCATTTCGAGTTCGAGCAAGCACTCACTCGACCATTATGCCCACGGGCTACATTACTTCGAGTTCGAATCATTCACTCAATGACTAAAGCCTACGGGCTACTTTCATTTCGAGTTCGAGCAAGCACTCACTCGACCATTACGCCCACGGGCTACATTACTTCGAGATCCAATCATTCACTCGACAACTAAGCCTACGAGCTACTTTCATTTCGAGTTCGAGCAAGCACTCACTCGACCATTACGCCCACGAGTTACATTACTTCGAGTTCGAGTAATTCACTCGACGACTAAGCCTACGGGCTACTTTTATTTCGAGTTCGAGCAAGCACTCACTCGATCATTACGCCCACGAGCTACATTACTTCGAGTTCGAATAATTCACTCGACGACTAAGCCTACATGCTACTTTCATTTCGAGTTCGAGCAAGCACTCACTCGACCATTACGCCCACAGGCTACATTACTTCGAGTTCGAATCATTCACTCAACAACTAAAGCCTACGGGCTACTTTCATTTCGAGTTCGAGCAAGCACTCACTCGACAATTACGCCCACAGGCTATATTACTTCGAGTTCGAATCATTCACTCGACGACTAAGCCTACGGGCTACTTTTATTTCGAGTTCGAGCAAGCACTCACTCGACCATTACGCCCACGAGCTACATTACTTCGAGTTCGAATCATTCACTCACCGACTAAAGCCTACGGGCTACTTTTATTTCGAGTTCGAGCAAGCACTCACTCAACCATTACGCCCACGAGCTACATTACTTCGAGTTCGAATCATTCACTCGACGACTAAGCCTACGAGCTACTTTTATTTCGAGTTCGAGCAAGCACTCACTCGACCATTATGCCCACGGGCTACATTACTTCGAGTTCGAATCATTCACTCGACCACTAAGCCTACAGGCTACTTTTATTTCGAGTTCGAGCAAGCACTCACTCGACCATTACGCCCACATGCTACATTACTTCGAGTTCAAATCATTCACTCGACGACTAAAGCCTACAGGCTACTTTCATTTCGAGTTCGAGCAAGCACTCACTCGACCATTACGCCCACGGGCTACATTACTTCGAGTTCAAATCATTCACTCGACGACTAAGACTACATGCTACTTTTATTTCGAGTTCGAGCAAGCACTCACTCGACCATTACGCCCACGGGCTACATTACTTCGAGTTCGAATCATTCACTCGATGACTAAGCCTACGAGCTACTTTCATTTCGAGTTCGAGCAAGCATTCACTCGACCATTACGCCCACATGCTACATTACTTCGAGTTCGAATCATTCACCCAATGACTAAAGCCTACGGGCTACTTTTATTTCGAGTTCGAGCAAGCACTAACTCGACCATTACGTCCACAGGCTATATTACTTCGAGTTCGAATCATTCACTCGACGACTAAGCCTACGGGCTACTTTTATTTCGAGTTCGAGCAAGCACTCACTCGACCATTACGCCCACTGGCTACATCACTTCGAGTTCGAATCATTCACTCGACGACTAAGCCTACGGGCTACTTTTATTTCGAGTTCGAACAAGCACTCACTCGGCCATTACGCCCACGAGCTACATTACTTCGAGTTTGAATCATTCACTCGACGACTAAGCCTACGAGCTACTTTTATTTCGAGTTTGAGCAAGCACTCACTCGACCATTACGCCCACATGCTACATTACTTCGAGTTCGAATCATTCACTCGACGACTAAAGCCTACGGGCTACTTTCATTTCGAGTTCGAGCAAGCACTCACTTGACCATTACGCCCACGGGCTACATTACTTCGAGTTCGAATCATTCACTCGACGACTAAGCCTACTGGCTACTTTTATTTCGAGTTCGAGCAAGCACTCACTCGACCATTACGCCCACGGGCTACATTACTTCGAGTTCGAATCATTCACTCGACGGCTAAAGCCTATGGGCTACTTTCATTTCGAGTTCAAGCATGCGCTCACTCGACTATTATGCCTACAGGTTATATTTCTTCGAGTTCGAATGATTGACTCAACTAGTAAACCTAAGGGCTACGTCACTTCGAGTCTGAAGAAACAATCAATCATAGAGACTACGAAGTCCAAATTAGATTAAATTGTTAAGATCCTTGTGAAAACATTTGTAAGGCACGTATAAAGTCTTCACAAGTCGGCCAAGTTGTCTATATACAAAAAGTTTTACATGATTGATTACAAACGTAAAAAATTAAGAACTAAGCTTCCTGACCATCCTTAGGGGCGTTTGCTTCTCTGTCAGGCTCTTTCCCGTCCTCGGATCCGCTCTTGCTACCGTCATCATCATCGTCATCGCCATCAGAAGCCAAGGCTTCAGCTTCAACTTCGAGCTCTTTGGCTTTTTTTATTTCTTCAGTAAGGTCGAAACCTCGAGCGTGTATATCCTCGAGGGTCTCCCTCTGAGACCTATATTTAGTAAGTTCGGCAATCCAATATGCCCAATTCTCGGTAGTATCCGCTGCCTCTCATGCCTCCATCTGAGCAGCCTCGGCATCAGCCCGATACATGACAATGTAGGGCTGCTTATCGGGCGGATTGGGTGGTTGTTTGCTCTTAACGGTTTGGCTTATCGGTTATCGACTTTTAAATGTATTAATCCGCTAGCGACCCGATAAAATATCAGGCGGATTAGTATCGGTTTAGCTCTTATCGGGTGGTTATCGGGCGGTTTATCAGATTGTTTGCTGACTGCTGTGACTCAAAATAAAATTTCTATGCTCAGCAGACTACATTCCGGTCTATAGAATATGGCACCTAAGAAGAGAGCTAAATAGAAGAAATATAGAGCTACATTCCAGCTTATTTTCCAGTAGAATCATCTCTGGGGATGAGCCTATTAACAACTTATAACTATCAGAAGAAATAGAAGAGAACACTGGGTATAACACATGACATCAAAATTATCTAATAGTAACTAACTGGAATAGTAAATTATAACTAAATGTCTAATAGTAAATTAGTAATAGATAGAGTACTAGAAGTGGAAGAAGGATTTTTTATTATTTAGTGGGAGAATAAGCTAAGCTAATAGCTGGAAGAAGTGGAAGAAGTGAAAGAAGTGGAAGGGTTTTTGATATTTAATATATATATTCTTAACGGCTTAACGGATTATCCGTTAAGAAAATTGAATAATCCGCCCCCAAACCGATAAGCCGTTAATAAAAAAATTTCAATCCGTTCCCCGTCCGTTAAACCGTTAAACCGATACCAATAAGCCATTAAGCTTCGGTTTCAGTTCAGCCTCGGCATCAGCCCGATACACGACATTGGACTTATCCGCCAAGATTTTCGACGACTCAACCTCCGCCTTGGCCTCAGCAAGCCGAGCTTCAAGCTCCTCGATCCTCTTAGCTTGAGCCGAACCCTTTTGCTTGACGTTTCAAAGCTGAACATCGGCCAATAATAAGTTGGTCAAAATGGTCTCTTTTTTCGCAGCCAGGCGGTCGATTGTCTCCTTCCACCGATTACATTCAGCTCTGATTTGATCAACTTCTTCCCGAAGTAACCCGATCGAACCGTCGAAAATCATATCGATTCTCACCGCATCCTTCATGAGAAACGAGGGGACTATCTGTATACGGTCGAAATAGATTTCGGCCTTCCTACGTTCGATCGAGTTCAAGTGGTAAGAAGTCGGAGTGGAATTTTGGGAGTGAGCTCCGAAGACAGTACTAACGAGTCTCGAGTCCGAAGGCTGCTCGAGGAGTCGACTCGATAACCTTATCGAGCCCGTGACCGAATCGATCCGCAAGGCATTTCTTCGAGGTCGGAATTGCACGACGCCCATCCCGAAGGTCGAACTCGAGCCAAGACCGAAGGGCTCGACCCAGTAACGAGTTCGAGCTAGTATCGAACTCACAGACAAGAGCCGTTGCAACCGCACCAAGAGAGAGAATCTTGGCGGGAATCGAGGAAGAGCAAATCATCATGGATCCTCCACTATATGCTTTATTTTATTATTTTTTGTAATGACCCTCTACTATAAAAGGGAGAATCCTTGTAAGCTATGGACACACTGAATACACTGGAAAAAAAGAGACATCCTTGTGCTTGTTTTACTTCATTTTATTCTTTCTTTCTGATTCATTATTTTCACTTTCATAGTCAAGAATATTCGTATTGCTATCTCTTTATACGATTTGTATCAAAGGGTATCACGTATCCTTAGAACCATACATAAATTTAACGTTATCCGATTTTTCGGGTAAACAACTTTGAAAGTAAAACAAAGCAACTTGATAGAGCCAAATAAATAATCAATAACAGAACCTTATAAATCCTAATCTAGAGACAAGAATACTCGAAAGCAATGGCAATATCATTTCTGAATTTCTTAAAGGCCTTATCAATAATCTCAAGAGGCAAAGCATTTTTTTAGCTCCTCTACCACATTCCTTAACCTCTAGTTCCATCTTTACAGATACATCATAAAACAAAAGAAAAATCACAGGATTTTATTACAAAAGCAGTAAACCACCCATACACAAAAACTTATTAATGAAATTTAGATATTCCATGGGCAACCATTGTTGCGAAAAATGAAACTACGTACTGACTCATTCCATTTAGGCTTAGCTTTCAACGATATCACAATGCGATGCTTCTGAACAGAAGCTGAGAGCGATCCAATTATAGAGAAATACGCAATAGAGACACTGCTAAGTTAGAAAATGTGAGTCAGAACTCCATTCATCTGCCAACTAGAAAGAATAAAAACTAAATGGAATCATATGCAGCTCCCTGTCAACATTCTACATTGAAGAAAAAAAGAAACTAAATAGATATATTTTGTAGCAGGATGTTAGCATTTATACCGATAATTGGATAGACTTAAAAAGAGGACAAATAAGCACATGATCTATATGAGTCTAAAATTTTATATACAAACAACATATCAACCGCTAGAAAGGAATTATTTTATCAAATTTTCTACAGTTTCAATAAAGTTTCAAGCTTTTCAATCAACACCGTCAAAATTAAGCAGCGCAAAGATGAAAACACTCCAGAAAGCTTATTTCTTATGCGTATCCTAAATAATTAATATGATAAAATAGTTACTTGACCAAAGTGGCAGAGATTGCACCTCGTGTGGCTATCAAGGCAATTACACCTGTGCAGTTATGGGAGCGATACAATACGGAGTGGTGACCTTTATATATACAATCCAAAAAAAAGAAATTTGATAAATTCAGGAGAAGTCAAACCTACAGAATTATATCCACTTTTATGGAATTACACAAATGAAAAAGTTGACAAACCTAAATAGAAGGAGTAGGGGTAGAGCCACCATCAATACCACCAGTCTACCTTGTTGCTTTCGTCGTTAAACTTTAGCACAAATCAATACCGTATCTTTACATCACAAAAATCAAATAAAATAAGATTGGCAAAGAATCACTAAATTGATATGTGTTTGTCAACTTTCTATCTCAGAATTTATATTGATCGAATATAATTAAGTGCTAAGCGAATATGTAAAGAAACATATCATATATTCACTGAGTTGATGAACATTGGGCTTGAGTGAATTTTAGCAATAACATACTATTAAACACTAAGATAGTTACTACTGCTTTAGAAACTGTACAAAAGTTTTAAGTTTATGATAGTCATCTCGGTGGTACAAATTCAGATAATAGGCACAATATTTAAATAAAAGTAGATGTTGATACACAAAGTTAACTTAGATGAAAAAGGGTAGAAGGAACATATTATTAACTAATAATATGTCGATCTTTTACTGAAAAAATACTTCTCTTCTTATTTTGTGATCGAATTAGTAAGAAAATAAAGTGCGTGAACAGTCTGTGTCTTATTTCAGACATTTTAATGTGAAAAACTGAAGAAAATATGAAGTTTAGCCTTAAAAATAATTTGAGTTGACTACGGTCAATATTTTATGTAAACGGATCCGGATCGGTATTTTGACGATCCCGGTGGGTGCGTATGGTGATTTTGGACTTGGGCATATGTCCAGAATTAAATTCGGAAGTCTATAGCTTGTTGTGACGTGATTTGTTGAAAACTAGTAATTTGAAAGTTTAAACAATTCTGAAGTTTGATCGTAGGTTGACTTTATAGCTATCGAGTTCGGATTTCGGTTCCGGAACTTGGTATAGGTTCATTTTACTATTTAAGACATGTCTACAAAATTTGGTGCAAAACATAGTTGATTTGATATTATTCGGAAGCTCGGTTGTGAATTTGAAAGTCCTTGAGTTTCTTTAAAAATTTCATGCATTTTGATGTCTGATTCATAGTTCTAGGTGTTATTTTGGTATTTTGATCGCGCGATCAAGTTTGTATGATACTATTACACTTATGTGCATGTTTAGTTTGAAGCCCGAGGGGCTCGGGTGAGTTTCAGATAGGCTACGGATCGATTTTGGACTTAGATGATCTGCTGGTTTTGCTGATATTTGCTGATTTTGTGCTTCGCGATCGTGAAGGTACTCCCGCAATCACGAATGGGAAACTGGGACAAGGGTGAAACTCCTTCATCGCGAACGCGATGGCTTGGTAGCGAACGTGAAGCACTGGGGGTTTACCCTTTGCGAACACGTAGGGTTATAGGATTCCCGGGGTAGTTGGTCAGTTGCTCTACCGGAACACGAGCCCACGCTCGCGAACGCGAAGGTCCGGGGGGACAGGCCATCGCGAATGCGTAGAGTTTCTTGCGAACCACTTGGGTCGCTGCTCTTCGCGATCGCGTCAGGCTCTTCGCGAACGCGAAGAAGGCCTGACGCCTAGTGATTTAAACAACCCAAAGTCGGGATTCAACCCATTTTTCGCCATTTTCAAGTATGAGCTCCGCCTAGAGGTGATTTTGAAGAGGTTTTTCATCTCAACTTTATAGGTTAGTAGATTTTAACTTATTTCCTTCTATTTTCATAAACACCCATAGATTTTAACCTTTAATCTATGCTTTTTCATGGTAGAAATTCGGGATTTAGGTAGAAATTGAGGATTTTGAGAAATTAAGATTTAGACCTCAAATTGAGGTCGGACTTCGAAACTAATCACATAACCGAGCTCAGCGGTGAATGGGTAATCAGGATTTGGTCTGAATCTCGGATTTTAACCAAGTGGGCTTGGGATTAACTTTTGTTGACTTTTTCCAAAAATATTAAAGATTGAATCTTTTTCACTCGTGGGTAGTTTCTAAAGCTTATTTTGAATTATTTGAACTATAATTTAGTTAGATTTGTTTGGTTTGGAGGCTAATTCTAAGGAAAAGCAACGGTTGAGCATTGATTTGGCTGTGGAGTGAGGTAAGTGTCGTGGTTAACTTTGACTAAAGGGATTATGACTTGTTAGTCTATTTGCTACGTGTTTTATGTATAGGAACATACACATATGTGAGGTGACGAGTACTTATACATTGTTATTGGGTTAAAGCATGCGGGGAAACTTGTTTCATTTATATTTTATTGCTTTGTTAATTATGATATCCATGCTTAGGTTAGATTATTACTTCTTTAACTATTCGTTTTGTGATTATTTCTTATTTCATAGTTGTTGAATATTTTTGTTAGTTAAAGTTTGGTATCATGGCACCATATTTGACGTTAAATTTATCCTCCGCATTATTTATTACTCGAATTCATATTATCATTACTATATGGTGAGGAAGAGAGTAAAAGCACGAAGGGTGGTGTCGTGCCATTGTATTAACAGTATCATTATTACATGGTGAGGAAGAGAGTAAAAGCATGAAGGGTGATGCCGTACCATTATATTCATATTATTGCATGGTGAGTACGAGAGTAAGAGCACGAAGGGTGATGCCGTACCATTTTCATATCATTGATGTTTGACTGATTTTACCGGTATTGATGTTTTACTTGGTTATTTCGTGATTTCATACCTGTCGTAGTTGTTATATTTTCCCCTTTTCGCATGTCCCCTCCCAATTTGTACATTATCATCCTCTGTTATTGTTGCTGCTTTATATACACTTGTATAAGTTTATTTACGTAGGTGTCTTGTCATTGCCTCATCACTACCTCATCGAGGTTAGGTTCGGCACTAACAGAGTACATTGGGTCGGTTGTACTTATACTACACTTCTGCATATTCTTGTGCACATTCTTGTATTGGTCCTAGTGGCGCTCAATAGCTTTCTGCTCGGATTCAGCCACAGTCAAAGACTTGAGGTATAGTTGCTCGTCGTCCGTAGCCCTGAAGTCCCCTTCCCCTTTATCTTTATTGTTTTATTGAGTTTCAAAACAGTTGTATTCTGTTCAGACCTTATTTGTAGCACTCTAGATGCTCATGTACTCGTTACTCCAGGTTCTATTTCCCGTCAGCTTGCCTAGCAAGTGGATGTTAGGCGCCATCATGACCCTGAGGTTGGGATTCTGGGTCGTGACAAGTTGGTATCAGAGCACTAAGTTTCCTATGAAACATGAGTCATGAGCAATCTTAGTAGAGTTTGGAGGATCAGTACGGAGACGTCTGTACTTATCTTCCATAAGCTATGGAGTTTTAGGAAAAAAATCACTTCTTTCTCTCCCTATCGTGCGATTTTGTTCTATAATTGATGTTTGAATCATTTCATTCTTGTTCTCTCGCAGATGGTGGGAACATGCACAACATCTACAGTCGGGTAGGAGCTGGAGCCCCCTGTTACAACTACTACTAGGGGTAGAGGCCGAGGAAGAAGCAGGGCTCAGCCTAGAGCTCGAGCAGCGGCACCCACAGTAGAGCCTCAGATTGATCAGGAGGAGGAGATCCCAGCTCAGACATACCAGTTGGACCAACTCAGGTCCAGGAGGGATTCATAGCCACTCCAGTACTTCAGGACGCTCTAGTATACTTGGTGGGCCTTATGGAGAGTGTGGCCCAGACCGGTGCATTTCTGGTGGCACCAGCCGTCTCTCAGGCTGGGGGAGGAGTACAGACTCCCGCTACTCACACTCCGGAGCAGATGGCTCCCCTATATTAGACTCCATCAACCCAGCCAGTTGGGTTAGTTTAACCAGTTATTGCGGCATTAACCGAGGAGAGGTCCGCGATGCCTACTGAGGGATTGGTAAGATTGGACAAGTTCACACAGATCTTCCCTATTCACTTAGTGGTGCACCCTATGAGGACCCACATGATTACTTGGACCGTTGCCACGAGGTGTTGCGCAACATGGGTATTGTTGAGACCAATGGGGTCGAGTTTGTAGTGTTCCAGATAACCGAATCTGCCAAGAGATGGTGGAGAGATTATGTATTGACCAAACCAGCTGGTTCAGCTTCACTAACCTGGGATCAGTTTTGACAGCTATTTCTAGAGAAGTTCATTCCTTTCACTCTGAAAGAGGAGTATCACATGCAGTTTGAGTGCCTTCAGCAGGGTAGCATGACTGTTACCTAGTATGAGACTCGAATTATGGACCTAGCTCGCCATACAGTTATTTTACTCCCTACTGAGAGGGAGAGAGTGAGGAGATTCATTAACGGGCTCACTTTTAACATCAGGCTACAGATGGCCAAGGAGACCGAAGATGATATTTCTTTCCAGAGGGCCGTAGAGATTGCTAGACGGATCGAGATGGTTCGTGGTCAGGAGAGAGGGACGGTGTCTAATAGAGACCTCGTCATTTTGGTGGTTTTAGTGATGCCTCATTTGGAGGCAGGGGTGCCTTTGGTAGAGGCCATTCTCCCATGTCATTTCAGTCAGTGCTTCAAGCATCCCACGATGCTTCGAGTAGTCGTCGTCCTTATGTATCTCATTCTGAGTAGCTAGCCTACAGTGAACCATCAACACCTATCAGTGTACCTCTAATCTAGAGTTATCAGAGTGGTTATTTAGGTCGATAGGGAAAATTCCATGGCCAGCAGTCACAACAACCGAGGGCCTGTTATACTTGTGGAGGTCCGAGGCACCTTTCTAGATTTTTCCCCAGGTCACAGGGCGATATGTCTCAGCAGAGTTCTTGTGCCATGGTTCTGGCACCGATTTCTTCACCACTGGCTCAGCCAACTAAGGGCAGGGGTCAGGCTTCCAGAGGTGGAGATTAGGCCATTAGAGGTGGAGGTCAGGCTGTTAGAGGTAGAGGTCAGCCAGCTAGAGGTCGTCCGAGAGGCGGAGGTCAGAGTGGTAGGGCCCAACCCCGTTTTTATGCATTCCCAGCTAGAACTGAGGCCGAGTCATTTGACGCCATTATCACAGGTATTGTTCCAGTTTTCCATAGAGATGCTTCAGTTCTATTTGATCTGGGCTCTACTTATTCCTACGTGTCATCCTATTTTTCTTCATATCTAGTTGTGCCTCGTGATTCCTTGAGTGCTCATGTATATGTGTCCATGCCTATGGGAGATTCTATTGTTGTAGAGCGTGTTTATCGCTCGTGTGTGATTACTATTGGGAGTCTTGAGACTAGTGTAGATCTCCTACTTCTTGATGTGGTAAACTTTGATGTTATTTTGGGCATGGATTGCCTGTCATCTTATCATGCTATATTGGACTGTCACGCCAAGATGGCGACCTTAGCCATGCTGGGGTTGCCTAATTAGAGTGGAGAGGGACTCCTAGCCATTCTACCAGCATGGTTATTTTTTATGTCAAGGCTCGGCGTATGGTCGAGAAGGGATGTCTAGCTTATTTGGCTTATATTTGTGATTCTAGTGCGGAGGTTCCTTCCATGGATTTAGTACTAGTTGTGCGTGAGTTTTCAGAGGTGTTTCGTGCAGATCTGTTGGGGATGCCACCCGACAAATATATTGACTTCTGTATTGACTTGGTTCCGGGCACTCATCCCATTTTTATTCCACCATACCGTATAGCCCTGCCTAAATTGAAGGAACTAAAAGAGCAGTTGTAGGATTTCCTTGATAAGGGATTCATTAAACCTAGTGTCTCGCCCTGGGTACACCAGTGTTGTTCGTGAAAAATAATGATGGTCCGATGAGGATATGTATAGACTATTGCCAGTTGAACAAAGTTACTATCAAAATCAAGTACCCGTTGCCGAGGATTGATGATTTATTTGATCAGCTTCAGGGTGCCAAAGTATTTTCGAAGATTGATTTGAGATCTGACTACCATCAGTTGAAGATTAGGGCATCAAATGTCTCTAAGACAGCTTTTCAGACTCGGTAAGGACATTATGAATTCCTAGTGATGCCATTTGGGTTGACAAATGCCCCAACAACATTTATGGATTTGATAAACCAGGTATTTAAGCCCTATTTGGATTCTTTTGTGATTGTATTCATTGACGATATCTTGATCTACTCTCGCAGTCGAGAGGAGCATGAGCAACATCTTCGAGTTGTACTTCAGACTCTGAGAGATAGTCAGTTATATGGCAAGTTTTCGAAGTGTGAGTTTTGGTTGGATTCGGTTGCCTTTTTGGGACATGTTGTATCGGTTGAGGGTATTAAAGTGGATCCTAAGAAGATTGAGGCACTTCAGAACTAGCCTAGACGTACTTCAGCTACAGAGATTCGGAGTTTTCTGGGTTTGGCGGGTTATTATCGCTGGTTCGTGGATGGGTTTTCATCCATAGTAGCCCTGTTGACTAGATTGACCTAGAAGGGTGCCCCATTCAGGTGGTCCTATGAGTGTGAGTTGAGATTTCAAAAGCTCAAGACTGCTTTGACTACAACCTAGTGTTGGTGTTGCCCACAAGTTCAGGATCCTATACAGTGTATTGTGATGCATCTCGTATTGGGCTCAGTGCAATATTGATGCAATATTGTAGGGTGATTGCATACGCGTCGTGACATTTAAAGGTTCATGAGAAGAATTACCCTGTTCATGACTTAGAGCTGGCAACCATTGTTCATGCATTGAAGATTTGGAGGCATTACCTCTATGGCGTGTCGTGCGAGGTATTCACGGATCATCGAAGTCTACAGTATTTGTTCAAGTAGAAGGATCTCAATTTGAGGCAGCGGAGGTGGTTGGAGCTATTGAAAGACTATGATATCACCATTTTGTATCATCGTTGGAAGGGCAATGTTGTAAGGCCCCGTAAAATTTTACCTAAAACCCGGAGTTTCGTGGTGCCAAAGTAGACTTATGCGTTGATAATTGTAGAGGGTCAGACCTTTTGGGTTGAACAATGCGTTGGGGAGTTGAATAAAAATTTTGGAAATATAGGGCGTTTTCTGCGGTCCATTCTGTGGTCGCACAACTGATCTACGGACCCCGTATCTACCGCAGACCGAGGCAGAAATTTGGGCAAACTTTTTGGACCATTATACAGTCCATCATGCGGCCGCATAATCATTTTGTGGGCTGCATAACCCCTCGCCTATCCAATACAAAACAATTTTGGAGGAACATTCTGCGGCACATTATGTGATCGCAGAATAGGTCTGCGGACCGCAGACCAGTTGTAGAGTGAGGCAGGGATGCCCAGTTCCGGAGGACCATTATGCGGCCCATTTTTTGGAACGCAGAAGCATTATGCGGTCGCATATGCGACCGCAGACCTGCATCAGGGCTTCATTTTTTCTAATTTTTGAACCCGATCCTATTCTTATAAAACAGCCTTGGGGATCATTTTTAAAGGGAAAAACATATATGTTTAGAGAGAGGGAGTGCCACAGAGTGAGAGGGGAAGTTCCTAAGCTCATCATCCATCAATTCTTGCTCAAAGTTGAAGAATTTGCAAGAAGAATTCACTAGGTCTTCGTCCTAGAGGTAAGGTTCTACTCCATAGCCCTCAATTTCGTGATTTTAATTGAAATTAGGTAATAAGCCAAGCAATTCTTGGGTATGAGAGTTTTTTATTTTACATGTATGTACCATCAAGGGTAGTGGGAAGATTGTTGAGCTCTTTTGGGTGAACTTTGGGTAGTGGGGTGAAAGAATCCACCATAGGAGGACCTTTAAACCTTAATGCTCACCTAGTGTTTGATAAAATGCTCAAATGAGCTGGAACTATGAACTCCTTCCTAATTTGTGTTCAATTTTTCTACATCTCTAAATAGATCAAAGTGGCTAATATTTTCGGAACATTGTAGTAATTTAAAAAGCTCGAGGGAAGGTATGTTGACTAAACTTCTCTCTTAGAATAGAATTCCCACGATGTTCTTGTAAGTCCCGAGTTGTCCATTATGAATTGACTTTTATGAATATGTTTAGTGTCGAAAGATGTATTTATATGAATATGTTCAAAATATGTTTCAGAATATTCTTATCATGTTATGTTATTCTTCGGGAGCGTGTTCAAAGTATGAGTATGTATTAAAATGTTGTGACTTCAAGTCAAGCCCAATTGAAAGTGATCATATCAAATTGTGTAAGAAATCACATGTGCCTAATACCCTACATTGCTCAAATGTGTGCTTAGTGTCTTGATGGGATTCCCTCAAAGGCTTGATGATGTTATGAACGCATATACCCATGCATGGTATGACATTTATACGCATATATATGACATTATAATATTAGATGATTCACAGAGCTATTCAGATATACATGTTGAGTCTTTTACTCCATGTTTCTCTCATGTCTATTATTTACTGGTTTGCATTCCTTACATACTCTGTACATTATTTGTACTGACGTCCCTTTTTGCCTGGGGATGCTACATTTCATGCCCGTAGGTCCTGATAGACAGGTTATGAGTCCTCTAAGTAGGTTATCAGCTCAGAGGAAGGTGTTGGTGCGCTCTATTTTCTCCGGAGTTGCTTATTTGGTTAGTACGATTTGGTCATGTATTGATTGGTATGGCGGGGCTCTGTCCCGACCTTTATGACAATTATGTATTCACAGAGGGTTGTAGACATATGTCATGTGTATGAAAGATTGTATGGCCTTATCGGCCTATGTTCAGTGTACGAGTGATCATTTTGGTCTTATAGTCCGTATGTCTTATGTATAAGTTGGTATTACATGTTTTATTCTAGTTATCTCACGGAAGATTTCCCGTCTCATTTTCCTATGATAGTATGATACGAAAAGATACGTTATGTTGGTACTCGGTTGAGTAAGGTATCGGGTGCCCGTCGCAACTTCTTATGTATTTCATTCATTTATACACGTACATTGACCCATGACCAGATGGCGTTATATATACGCATATTATATATGTATGGGATATGGGAAAAGGTTACGTCGTTATATACACACCACCACCTGATCAGTTGGTATACGTTGATGATTTTGCCCACAGAGGCCGAGATTATAAGATGGGATGCCCTCAGAGGCTTGATGATATTATGTACACCTATACCTATGCATGATACAACATTTATACGCACGTGCATGACATTACAAATGTTTTAGAATTCATAAAGTTATTTAGACTTACAGGTGAAATTCTTTACTCCATGTTTCATCTATGTCTTTATGTACTGATTTTCATGCCTTACATACGCAGTACATTATTCGTACTGACATCCCTTTTGCCTGGGGACGCTATGTTTCATGCCCGCAGGTGTAGGTAGACAAGCTGACGGTCCCCCTTTTTAGGATCTTTGATCAGCGAGAGTTGGTGTGCTCCACTTGATCCGGATCTGTTACTAGTTTTAGTACGATGCTTTTGGTATGAAGATATGGGTACGATGGGGCCCAGTCCCATCCTTTATACAGTTGTACACTCTATTAGAGGTATGTTGACAGTAATTTATAGTTGGAAAGTATGTGGCCTTGTCGGCTTCTAGTTTTGGATATATAGTTCTCTATAGCAGCCTTGTCGGCTCGCCCTACCGTTTTCCGCATGTATATGTATGTATACATATATGTATATACATATATACATTACGTATGTTGTTCACGTAATTCAGTAGTTTATTGACAAATGTTATTCCTGACCTACCCTTAATTCATGTTTATTGTTACACCCCATGTTTTAGTACGTGAAAGTACGCTATAAGTAAATTGATGAAAGCTCGGAAATGAGATGTTACATCCCACATTTTCGTACGTTAAAGTTTCATCGTAAGTTAATCGATGTAAGCTCCGGAATGAGATTATTTTGAGATTATAAGTGTTATGCTATTTCAAACAAGTGATAAGTAAATCTGTGAAGGTGAGAGGGTAAGCGAATCGAAGAAAATGAGTTCCGTCGAAGTTTGACAATTTGAGGATAAAATACGGTCCAAGCTATAATATCCCGTATTTATGGACTAGTGCCATACAAGGTACCACATGACCATGATAGTAAGGTGTATAAAGTGTGTTAAAAGTGAGTAGTATTTTAAGTAATTTGAGATAATTCTTAATTATGTGGATAATGGGTTAACTATGGATTTTTGAGAGATTAACAATGTAATTGGATAAGTTGGGTGGAAACATTACGTGGCAGCCCAAGAAGTCTTGATCAAAGCCCAAATAATGAGTCTTAACTCATGTAACAAGGTGGCAAAATTAGAGGAATTTTGGTGGCCAAGTCATCTCCTAAGTGGGCCCCACACCCACTAGGATAAAAGACCTATCTAACTCAAAGAGAGGTGCTTATATCTAATCTTCAAATAATGGATCTTCTTCAGCAAATTCATACGAGACATCTTATAGCTACGTGAGAATTTGCGATTCTAAGGGAGTACGGTGCAATCTTTCTCAAGAACATCATACGGATTTTTCCCTGCTCCGATCTTGCCGTCCGTGTTTTGTCGCGATTGTCGGGTGATGAAAGGATTGTCAAGAGAATCGGCTCAGGTAGTATGTTAAGGCTATCCCTTATTTCTTTTTGGCATGATTCATACGATACAAACGAAACGAGCAAACGCACAACTTTCATAAATGACTCTATTCATAGAAGTACTAAGGGTGTCTATGTTCTTGATTCCCCATGTGACTTATTATTATATCTTCTGTTCATGGGTCTCACAAAAATATGTAAGTTGATAAAGTTTATTTCATGATATTAATCAAAGGCATATTGATCTTGTGACATTCTGAGAAATCTTATTAACGTACTTCTTATGCATTTCAGTCATTTATACATGTATATTGACCCATGACTAGATGGCATTATATATACGTATATTATATGTATATGGGATATGGAAAAAGGTTGTAGCGTTATATATGCAAGCAACACCACCTGATCAGCTGGTATACGTTGATGAATTGCCCACAATGGCCGAGATGACATGATGGGATGCCCTCAGAGGCTTGATGATGTTATGAACGCATATACCTATGAATGGTATGACATTTATACACATATGTATGACATTATAAGTATGAAATGATTCACAGAGCTATTCAGACTTACATGTTGAGTCTTTTACTCCATGTTTCTCCATGTCTTTCATTTACTGATTTCCATTCCTTACATACTCGGTACATTATTTGTACTGACGTCCCTTTTGCCTGGGGATGTTGCGTTTCATGCCCGCAGGTCCCGATAGATAGGTTGAGAGTCCTCCAAGTAGGCTATCAGCTCAGCGGAAGGTGTTGGTGCGCTCCATTTGCTCCGGAGTTGCTTATTTGGTCAGTATGATTTGGACATGTATTGATTAGTATGGCGGGGCCCTGTCCCGACCTTTATGGTGTTTATCTACTCTTAGAGGCTTGTAGACTGTTACACCCCATATTTTCGTACGTGAAAGTATGCCATAAGTAAATTGATGGAAGATCGAAAATGAGATGTTTCATCCCGCATTTTCATATGTTAAAGTTTCGTCGTAAGCTAATCAACGTAAGCTCGGGAATGAGATTATTTTTGAAATTATAAGTATTATGGTATTTTAAACAAGTTCGTGAAGGTCAGAGGGTAAGCAAATCGAAGAAAATGAGTTCCGTTGAAGGTTTTCATTTTGAGATAAAATACGGTCCAAGCTATAATACCCCGTATTTATGGACTAATGCCATACAAGGTATCACATGACCACGATAGTAGGGTACATAAAGTGTATTAAAATGGAGTAGTATTTTAAGTAATTTGAGATAATTCTTAATTATGTGGGTAATTGGTTAATTATTAGATTAGTGGGAAATTACCAAGTTAATTAAGAAATTGGTAATTAATTAAGACATTTTGGATAAACTCTTGAACCCCAACGTGGAAGCAATATGTAGTCAATCAAATGACTCTTAAATTATGTTTCAAGGTGGCACAAGCCGTATCTAAATAACGAGCAACGTGTGATGACACATATGAATAAGTGGAACAAGGGTGAAATAACACTGAAGCATCTTTGTGACACATTAAAACAATACTTGTGATCACGGCATCAGAAGCAACTGCCTCTAGCCTAGTGGGAAATGCATAGAAATGGGCCTGACCACTTCCTGAATGACCTCCCCATTAGGATGACCTCGTGTTGACTGTGCCCTACCCCAGCTGGTTGTGTAGGTGGTGAAGTTGCGGGTGCTGAAATTATAGGCTGAGAGCTCTGTTGTGGAACTCTGCTAAGTGGTCGGGGGCAATCTCTCTTGAGATGACTCAAGTCACCGCACTCAAAACAACCTCTCATCTGACGGAGCTACTGACCCTAATCATCTGAATAACTGTATGTGGAACCCTATGCAGATGAAGCACGGTAAGAACTCTGTGCTGGCAACACACTGAATGATGACTGAGCTGGGCATGCACTGTATGAACATTGGCTAACTAAAGAACCATGAGGAACATGGCAAGCTGTCTGAATGAGTCTGGAAGGACGACCTCTGCTGTAATGGGACTGGCCTCCAGATGAGGCACTGCTGAAACCACCTAAACCACGAGGCCTCTTGGACTCTTGCTCCTCACGCTCCAAACGTCTAGCAATCTCAACCACCTGGTCAAACCTAGCATCTGTCGCAACCTCTCGAGCCATACTATAAAGCAAACCATAGTTGAGGCCGTCAATGAATCTCCTGATCCTCTCCCTCTCGGTGGGAACCAACCATATAGCCCGACGTTCCAAATCTGCAAATCTAATCTTGTACTGGGTCACAGTCATATCCTCCTGGCGTAGCTGCTCAAACTCCCTACACAACTCTTTTTTGCGAGTCTGTGGGATAAACTTCTCTAAGAAGAGAACTGAGAACTCATGCCATGTAAGTGGTGTTGTGTTAGCTGGCCTGCTCAACTCATAAGCGTTCCACCATTTGTAGGCTGCCCCTGTCAGTTGAAAAGTAGTAAATGCAACTCTACTAGTGTCCAAAATACCCGTGTGCGAAGAATCCGCTGACACCGGTCTAGAAAATCATGAGTATCCTCTGATCCCCTCGCTAAACTCTATAGGCTTAATCCTCCCAAACTGCTCCAACCTCTTCTGCTCCTCATCACTCATAAGTGGACCAACCTCGACCCGAGCAACAACAACCGACTGAACTGGTAGCACCCCCGGTGTTTGATGACCTTGAGCTAGCTGCTCCGGAGTACGGGCGGCAGGAGTTTAGGAACCTCCCCCAGCCTGAGAGGTAGTTGGTGCAACTGGGATCAAAACCTCCTGAGCCAAGCTCGTACACATTATCAAAATATGAGCTAAGGCCTCCTGAAGGCCAGGAGTAACAATAGGCACTGCCGGTGTCTGAGCTAGTCCCACCGACAGAACAATATCCGAAACCAACTCCTCAGCTGGAGCAACTGGTGGCTCCACATATTCTACCCTAGCTGCAGTAGAAGCCCCACTTTGACCTCTACCGTGGCCCCGACCTTTCGCGGCCCTAACTGATGGTACTGGTGGCCGTCCGCAGATCCAATCGTACGTGTCCTCACTATCTGTGAGAGAATAGAAGAGTCAAACTTCGGAAATAGCAAATCCGCATGACAAGAATGCAGGAAAGTGAAGTTTTTCCTAACACTTCGGTAGCCTCTCAAAGATAAGTACAAACGTCTCTGTACCGATATTCAAGACTCTTCTAAACTAGCTCATTACTTGTAGAACCTATTAAACTAGGGCTCTGATACAAACTTTTTACGACCCAAAAATCCCAACCAGCCGTGATGGCACCTAACACAGTTGCTAGGCAAGCTGGATATAGCCATGATGAACCAAGATAGCAGAAATAACATAATAAACATGAGTCTAAAACCTTAACATAGCACAATACAAATACCAATACATTTAAGTCCTCTAGAACTGGTAAATACAGAGTGATGAGCTCTAAGATGAAAAGAAAATATAAGTTTGAAAGCTAAATAGCAACACTGTATGAAATAAGGACAATAGTACATTATGGAAAAAGATGCTAGGATTGCGGTCGAGCAAAAAACTCTACCTCGTCTCTCGATGATCAACTCAGCTAGCAAACTCCGCTATCGGTGACTGGGCCTGACACCTGGATCTGCACATTAAGTGTAGAGTGTAGCATAAGTACAACCGACCCCATGTACTGAACAAGTATCATAACTAACCTCGGCGACATAAAAGAAGCAAGAGTTATAAATGATACTTGCTATAACATGTACAGTTCATAAATTTAACTAGTACAAAACATAAATATGATCAAATCATGAAATCACTAATAAAACAACATTGGTGCCCACAATCACTCAAGTACTCTGCTCAGTCATTAATCCAGCATATAAAGATGATATACAAGTAAATCAGGTAAATAATCATAGAAATTACATGTAAAGATGAAATGCAATAACCAAACAACACTTGCCAGATTTTTCTTAGAATTTCCAATACAGTACCAAACCACTGATAAGTTTTTCTCACTCCGCATGTACACCCTCAAGAGAGAAACATGAGAGGCTGACCATAAGGGGATGGATCCATATCCACACGATACACGGATAACTTATGTGCTGTATAGACAATTCACGTGCAAATAATATCAACCGCACAGACAACTCACATGCCAATAATACTAATATCTGGATCTACACGGACAACTCACGCACTGCATGGACAACTCACGTGCCAATAATACCAACCGCACGGACAACTCACATGGCAATAATCACTATCCGCCTGGCGTGGTCACATACTAACAACACAATCTGCCCGGTGTAGTCACATGCACCTAGTCCAAATCATATTACACAGAAGCAAATATACAAGAATACATATATATGATCAATGGATATTATATTCCATGCTCCTGGACTAGTATAACTTACATGCTAAGGTGTATGCATGTGCAGAGTGTGCTATCATATCTCAAATCAACAATTTCATCACATAAATAGCAATTATAAATTCATTCAGGCAATTAGCATCTATGTAACCTCAAACATGGATCAAATAGTTCACAACAGAGTTAAAAATATGAGAAATATCACAACATAAAGCTTATCAAACAATTCAAGGCATATCATAGCCTAAACACTACCCAAAGCATGGATAAATGCCCTGGTGCTCGCACACCGGCTCAACCCCCACACATATGCGCACTCATAGCACGTAGCTATAACAAATAACTCAAGAAACTAGTGCCTCAACCAAGTTTAGGTAAGATACTTACCTCAAGTAAGCTAAATCACTCCTCTAACAAGCCCTTCTCGGATGAATCAACCTCTCAACGGCTCAAATCTAGCTAAAATAACTTAATATAATCAATAAAAGCCATAAGAATCGATTCCAATTGATAAAGCTAAGATCTCTAACCAAAATCAAAACGTCAACCCAAAAAGTCAAACCTGGGCCTGCACTTCAGAAACCAATCAAACTCACAAATTTCGATCACCCATTCGGTTGCGAGTCCAACCATACCAATTTTATTCAATTCCGACCTCAAATTGACCTTCAAATCCTCAATTTATACTTTAGAGAAGTTTTTACTAAAATTCCCAATATCTTCACTTTAATTCACCAATTAAATATTATAAATAAGAATGGAATCATGGAGTATAAATAAATCCGAGTAAAAAAATACTTACCCCAATCTAAATCGTGAAAATCCCCTCTAAAATCACCCAAATTCGAGCTCTACAACTCAAAATACGTTAAAATAAACAAAAATCCTCGAAAATAGAGTACTTATGGTCTGCCTAGGCATAACTTTCGCGATCACGGAAAAGCCTTCGCGATCGCGAAGAACACAATTCTCCAACTTCAAAAAACTCCTTCATGAGCGCGACGCCTTAGTCGCAAACGCGGTGACCAACGACCCCAAGCCTACGCGAACACGTAGCCTCTCCCGCAAACACGAAGGCCTGATGCCCCAGCTGAACTCCCCCTTCTACGCGAACGCGACAACACTTCCGCGATCGTGAAGATCACTGCCATCTAAATCTTCATAAAAGCGGTGAGTACTTCACGAATGCAAAGAACAATTACCCCTTGCAACAGATTACCCTCTACGAACGCAACCTCTTCTTCGCGATCGTGAAGAAGGAAACCAGAACTGAGAATCAACAGTTTCAAAACATGGAAAAATGGTCTGAAACCCATCCGAAACACACCCGAGGCCCCCGGGACCCCGTCCAATCATACCAACTAATGATAAAACATAATACGGACTTACTTGTGGCCTCAAACCACACAAAACAATACCAAAACCACGAATCGCCCCCCAATTCAAACCTAATGAACTTTAAACTTCCAAAACTCATGCTGAACCATATAAAATCAACTCCGAATGACCTCAAATTTTGTATGCAAGTCTCAAATGACGTAACAGACCTATTCCAACTCCCGGAACCAAAATCTGAACCTGATATCAACAGAGTCAACTCTCAGTCAAACCTATCAACCTTTCAAACTTTCAACTTTCCAACGTTCGCCGAAAAGCTTCAAATCAATCTACGAACCTCCAAAACCAAATCCGGACATATGCTTCAGCACGAAATTACCATACGAAGCTATTGGAACCATCAAAACTCCATTTTGGAGTCGTCTACACAAAAGTCAAACTCCAGTCAACTCTTTCAACTTAAGCTTTCAACATTGAGACTAAGTGTCCCAATTCACTCTGAAACTTCCCCCAAACTAAACCAACCGCCCTGACAAGTCACAAAACCCCAAATACACATAAGTAAAGGATCAAATAGGAAAAACAGGGCTAAATACTCAAAACAACCGGTTGGGTCGTTATAGTCAAAAACTAAATCACAAGCTTCTGATAAACAACGAGCAGTTCTAGTACGATTTGTAATATGAATACCCTTATGTTTGGCAGAGATATTGTCACAACCCAATTCCTACTATGGCCTGTGATGGCACCCAACGTTACCGCTAGGCAAGCCAACAGTGAATTAAACCATGTTATTTCTCTTTTAACAAGTTTACAAGTAATTAAATTCTATTTAATAAGAAATTAAGGAGTGGAAAATTCAATAAATGAAACGAAGACAACTGAGTGGCAATCATAGTGATATAAGTGCTCCAAAACCATAAGGTCTACTAGTGTGTGTGCCAAGACTCGGTGTCACAAGTGTATGAGTAACTAGTAGAATATACAAAACTCTAACTACTGTCCGAAATAAAGTAGACAGAATATAAAATACAAAACAGAGACTCTAGGGGCTGCAGAACGGCTTAGGAAGCAACTCGCCACTAGGACTCGGGATATCTGGGATGCGCGCAAGTAGGACCCCAGATACACCTGCCTCAGATACTACACTATTAGTGCAGAAGTGTAGCGTGAGTACATAAACAATATGTACCCAAGAAGTATCTAGTCTAACCTCGAAGAAGTAGTGACGAGGGGTCGACATCAACACTTACTATGGGCTAACAATAATAATACAGAAATTCTAAATAGGCATGAATTATGTAAATAATAATAACAACTCAATAACAAGCAGGAATTAATAATTCTTTCACATTTAGTAATTTCCAAGTCAATTTCCTGTAATTAATAATCAAAACCTCACAAGCCATAAAATAATATCAAGTATAATTAGGCTCTGAGTATTATTAAGCACGATTTATGCCGAGGTCGTGCGACCCGGTCTAGAATAACGTGTACACTGCCGAGGGTCATGCGGCATGAACCATGGCATCTATTTTACTGCCGAGGCGTTCAGCCCGCTCTACAAGAAGAGAGGATACTTTATGAACATCCAATTTAAAAGATATTACGAGGCTAATACACAAAGAACCACAATTTCTATTAGCGGTCAGGTAACCCGCCAAAACTCAAGTAAGTGAAATTTGGTCTTTTACAATATCTTTATTAAGTTCCAATATAATTTAGGCAATTTAATTAACAAGCAAAGTGCGAACATGACAAGTATTTCATGATTTGGGTCCTACACTACCCGGACATAAGCATAATTAGTAGCTACGCACGGACTCTCGTCACCTCGTGCGTACGTAGCCCCCATAATTAGAAGAAATATTAATTTAAATCACCTATGGGGTAAATTCCCTCTTACAAGGTTAGGCAAGAGACTTACCTTATCTCAAAGCTCGCTTTCCAGCCTCAAAATTACTCTAAAGCCTCAACTCGGTGCCGAACAATCCGAAGCTATTCAAAGGTTGTATAAATTAATCAATACGTGTTCAAAAGTTCATATTTTAATTATTAGAGTGATTACCCAACCACAATTAAAGGATTCCTAAAATTCACCCCCGGTCCCACGTGCTAGGATTTCGAAAATCTTCAAAGAAAGTTGTTACCCATAGCCTCACGAACTCAAATATATAATTTTCACTCAATTCCATAACCATTTTCGTGGTTAAATCTCATTTTTTATTCAAAACCTAAGTTTTTCATCTAAACCCATAATTTTCATAATTTTGCATGTTAAAATCTACCCATAATCTATGTTTTGAACTCATATTGTATAGAAATTACTTACCTCAAAGTGCTAGGTAAACACCCCTTTCCAAGAGCTCCAAAATCGCCCAAGAGATGAAAGAAAATGAGCCAAAATAGCCTAAGTCCCGCATTAAATGGACCATTTTGCCTTCAGTGATTTTTTTTTCTGCGGAGGGGCAGCCGCTTCTGCGGATCTGCATCTGCGAAAAACTCACCGCAGATGCGGCCCTTCACTAGTTGGTCTACTTCCGCATCTACGGACTACTAGCCCGCTTCTGCGAGACCGCTTTTGCGACACGAGTGTCGCACTTGCATCTTTGGCTGCTTCTAAGGTTTCTTCCATCGCACCTGCGCATTCACAGGTGCATGCCATGTCCCGCATCTGTGGTTTTTGGACTGCCCATGCTGGGCTGCTATTGCGGCTGCTAGCTCGCTTCTGCGAGCTCGCACCTGCGGCTGGCCCTCCGCCGGTGCGATTGCATCAGATGTTGGGTGCTTCAGCTATTCACCCAAGGCTAAACGACCTCCGCGCATCGTCCGCTTGGCATCCGGGGCCCCCGAGGTCCTGTCCAAATATACCAACAAGTTTGAAATAATAAAACGGACTCGCTCGCACCCTCGGAATGCGGAAAACAATATTAAAACTAAGAATCGCAACCTAAAACCAATAGAAATCAACTTATGAACCTCAAATTCTTCCAACTTACTCCGAACGCGCCGAAACAAAATTAAACTACTCGGAATGACTTCAAATTTTGCATGCAAGTCTTAAATCACCATACAGAACTATTCTCAAGCTTGGAATCCCAAACGGACCTCGATAACCTCAAAACCTACTCCAAACCAAATTTAAAGAACTTAAAAACCTTCAAGGTGCCAACTTCCAATATTAAGCGCTGAAACGCTCCCGTGTCATCCAAAACCCGATCCGAACATACGCCCAAGTCCAAAATCATCATACAAAGTTATTGGAATTGTCAAATCCCAGTTTCGAGGTCGGTTACTCAAAATGTTGACCAAAGTCAAACTTAGCCCTTTTTAGCCAACCTTAAGGAACTAAGTGTTCCGATTTCATCCCGAACCCTTCCAAATCCCGAACTAACCATCCCCACAAGTCATAAAACAGTAAACAGACATACGGGGAGTCATATTTAGTGGAACAAAGATCTAGAAAGCTAAATGATCGGTCGGGTCGTTACATTCTCCATCGCTTAAACAAACGTTCGTCCTCGAACGGGTCTAGAATCATACTTGGAGTGGTGAATAAGTGTGCATATCTTCTCCGCATGTACTCCTCGGCCTCCCAAGTCGCCTCCTCGATTGGTTGGCCCCTCCACTGAACCTTTACCTCCAAAATCTTTTTGGACCTCAACTGGCGAACCTGCCTATCAACAATGGCAACTGGCTCCTCTTTATAATCCAGGCTCTCATCTAGCTGGACCGTGATGTAGTCTAAGACATATGACCTGTCGGCATGATACCTCCGGAGCATAGATACGTTAAAAATCGGATAAACTCCCGATAGACTGGGGGGCAATGCAAGCTCATAAGCAACCTCCCCAACTCGTCTCAACACCTCAAATGGACCTATAAACCTTGGAATCAACTTGCCCTTCTTCCTGAACCTCATGATTCCCTTATGATCCACGTAACTCTTCTATCTGGACTGTGCTGTGCGAAGCCAATCCTGAATCAACTTTACCTTTTCCAAGGCATCCTTCACTAAATCATTACCGTATAACTTAGCCTCGTCGGGCACAAACCATCCATTGGGCGAATGACATCGTCGACCATACAAATCCTCAAATGGAGCCATCTCGATGCTGGACTGATAACTGTTGTTGTAAGCAAACTCGGCCAAAGGAAAGAATCGATCCCACTACCTTCTAAAGTCAATCACACATGCTCAGAGCATATCCTCCAAGATCTGAACTATTCGCTCTGACTGCCCGTCGGTCTGTGAGTGAAAGGCTGTGCTAAGATCTACATGGGTCCCTAACTCACTCTGTACTGCTCTCCAGAAATGCGAAGTAAACTGAGGGCCTCTATTTGATATGATGGAAACAGGCACACCATGCAACCGAACAATCTTCTGAATGTAAATCTGAGCCAACCTCTCTGAAGAATATGTGGTAACAACCGGAATGAAGTGTGCCGACTTGGTCAACCTATCGACAATGACCCAAACTGCATCAAACTTCCGCAAGGTCCACAGCAACCCAACTACGAAGTCCATAGTAATTCTCTCCCATTTCCACTCAGGTATAGTCATCTGCTGGAGTAGGCCACCTGGTCTCTGATGCTCATAGTTAACCTGCTGGAAGTTTGGCACCTCGCTAAATACTCAACTATGTCCATCTTCATTTGTCGCCAACAATAATGCTACCTCAGTTGTGATACATCTTCGTAGCACCTGGATGAATAGAATACCGAGAACTGTGTGCCTCCTCTAGGATCTTCTCCCTCAAGCCATCAGCATTAGGAATACATAGGCAACCCTAGAGTCGCATAACACCATCCTCACCGAGAGTAACCTCCTTGGCACCACCCTGTAGTACCGTCTCTCTGAGAACCAACAAGTGCGGATCATCAAACTAGCGAGCCTTGATCTGCTCGAATAGTGAAGACTGAGTGACAACACATGCAAAAACTCGACTGGGCTCTGAAATATCCAACCTCACAAGTTTGTTAGCCAAGGACTGAATACCCAACGCTAGTGGCCTCTCCTCTGCTGAAATGAATGCCAAACTACCCATACTCTCCCCCTTTCTGCTCAAGGCATCCGCAACTACATTCGCCTTTTCTGGATGATAAAGGATGGTAATATCATAATCCTTTAGTAACTCAAGCCACCTGCGTTGCCTCAAATTCAGATCCCTCTGCTTGAACAAATGCTGCAAGCTGCTATGATCGGTGTAAACCTCATAGGACACCCCATAAAGATAATGCCTCCAGATCTTAAGTGCATGAACAATCGCAACCAACTCTAAATCGTGTATAGGGTAATTCTTCTCGTGGGGCTTCAGCTGATGCGAAGTATATGCAATAACTTACCCCCCCTTCATCAATACACAACCCAAACCAATGCGTGTAGTGTCGCAATACATAGTATACATCGCTGAACCGGAAGGCAATACCAACACTGGTGCTGAAGTCAATGCAGTCTTGAGCTTCTGAAAGCTCGCCTCACAATCATCGAAAAATCGGAACGAAGAACCCTTCTGGGTCAATCTAGTCAAAGGTTCTGCAATAGATGAGAAGCCCTCCACAAACCGACGATAATAACCCGCTAACCCCAGGAAGCTCCTGATCTCAGACGCTGTGGTAGGACAAGGCCAACTCTGAACTGCCTCAATCTTCTTGGGGTCTACCATGGCAGAGGTAGTGAAAAGAAACAGAGCTCAAACACAAGGCATGCAACTGAAGTTCTACCCTCCGGTGGTGAAGGATGAAGTGAAAATGGCCAAGTTAAACCCAAAGGAGTTAGAACAACAATGCCAGCAATGGAAAACGGCTTTGATTGGATATGTTTTAGGGGAAATCCATCGTTCAAGGAGATGCTCAAATTCGTCTATGGCGTATGGAATCTAGTTACGACACCAACGGTACTTCTACATGAAGACGGGTATTTCATTTTCAGATTTGAATCTGTGGAGGATATATATTTAATTGTGCAAAATGGCCCTTATACCTACAATAGCAGACCTATGGTATTAAAGGATTGGGATCCGAACTTTCAGATTCAGAATGAATCTATGAGGATAGTTCCTGTATGGGTCAATTTACCTGGGCTGCCTGTTTAGTGTTGGGCTGAGGAAAACCTAGGTAGGATTGCTAGTCTATTAAGCAAACCTATTTGCACTGATAAACTTACAGCAGAATGTGAAAGAATTTCATATGCTAGAATACTTGTTGAAATGGACATCACACAGCCATTACCAGATGAAATTCTCATAGAAACGCCAGATGGGAGGAGCTGGATGCAGAGAGTAGATTTTGAATGGAAACCAAAGTTTTGTTTGGATTGAAATAAATTTGGTCATGGTACTGGTGAGTTTCAACAAGCAACACAGCAGGACGAGGAACCAAAACAACACAAAAGAAGAAGAAAGAAGAGATCAAAAATGGAATGAAAACCTAAAGCAAAAGATGCAGGAAACAATAGTAATACGAGTTTGCCTCAAGAGGATCCTATACAGAAGGAGATAGTAGTAGAGATACAGGTGACAAATAGAGGCAAACAGGCAGTGGTTACTCAAGGATCAGCTGGCAAAACAAAGCATAAGGAGATCAATTATGATGAACTAACTAGAAGAAATGCATTTGCTCCCCTGACAATACTGGAAAGGCCATCAAATGACAGTCAGCAGGGACAATCCTTTAGTAATGAAGAAGTTCAAAGGGAAAATGAGTGTAATCCTATTAATCATAATCCTCAATAATTGTTGTATCCTGGAATATAAGAGGACTGAATAAGTCCTATAAGCAACGAGAATTCAAAAAGTTCTTGTTGACGAATAAGGTAGATATGATAGCTTGTCTAGAGACTAGAGTTAAACAACAAAGATCAAAAGCAATTCAGAGGAAGATGGGTGTTGATTGGTAGTTCAAAGATAACTATGCTTATGCACCTAATGGTAGAATCTGGATAGGTTGGAAAGTAGCAAATGTTCAAGTAACAGTACTGGATGGCTCAGATCAGCTGATGTAGCATAGAACCTTGATACCTTGATATTGTTCGAGTCTCTTATTGATTTCCTACTTAAAATTTACCTTTCCCCTAACTTGATACCTTGATATTGTTCGAGTCTCTTATTGATTTCATGTTTTATTCTCTGTTTACTGTTGCTCGTTCTATTGAGAGGGTGTTTAGTTTTACATACTAGTACTATTCCATATGTACTAACGTCCCTTTTGCCGGGGGCGCTGCATCTTTAATGGATGCAGGTGGTTCCATAGCAGGTGGTATTGATCAGTGATAGCAGCACACCCTCTCCTCAGCTGACTTGGTGAGCCCCACCTCATTTCGGGGTCCTGTATCTTTTATCCTTTGTCATAGCACTCTTTTGTTCCTGTTAGAGGCTCCGTAGACATAGTGTGGGTTGTATCTATTTTTGGGGAGGTTAAACTAAAAATGCTGTAATCGTATCATCTGTTCCACTTTAACTATGATTGTACAAGGTACTATTTTAGAGACTTGTTAATGACGTAACTAATGGAAATGAACTAGTATTTTCACATGACCTTTTACTGTCTAATTAATGAAATGTATTCTTCTCTTTTTTCATGGGTGAGTTGGGTAGACGACACTGTGCAGTCTTGCTCGACCAGGGGTAACTCTATTGTATGCCGGTCGCACTCCCCGAGGTCGGGCCGTGACAAATGTGGTGGCCGATGCCTTAAGTAGAAATGCTATGAGTATGGGTAGCCTTGCATATATTCCAGTTGGTGAGAGACCGCTAGCATCAGATGTTCAGGCCTTGGCCAATCAGTTTGTGAGGTTAGATGTTTCAGAGCCTAGTCGGGTTCTACCTTGCACGGTCTCTCGATATTCTTTGTATGAGCGCATCAGAGAAAGTCAAATTGACGACCGCCATTTGCTTGTCCTGAAGGACACGGTGCGGCACGGTGGTTCCAAGCAGGTTACTATTGGAGATGATGGGTTGTTGCGGTTGCAGGGTCGGGTTTGTGTGCCCAATGTGGATGGGATTCGTGAGTTGATTCTTGAGAAGGCCCATAGTTCACGGTATTCCATTCATCCGGGTGCCACCAAGATGTATCAGGATTTGAGGCAGCATTATTTATGGAGAAGAATGAGGAAGGATATAGTTGCATACGTGGCTCGGTGTTTGAATTGCCAGCAGTTAAAGTATGAGCATCAGAGGCCTGGTAGTTTGCTTCAGAGACATGAGATTTTGGAGTGGAAGTGGGAGCATATTACCATGGATTTCGTTGTTGGGCTCCCACGGACTTCGAAGAAAGTTGACACAGTATGGGTCATTGTGGACAGGTTGACCAAGTCAGCACATTTCATTCTAGTCGCAATTACCTATTCTTTAAAGCGTTTGGCTGAGATCTATATCCGCGAGATCATTCATCTTCATGATGTGCCGCTGTCAATTATTTCTGATTAGGGTATGCAGTTCACATCGCACTTCTGGAGGGTGTCACGACCCAAAATCCAACTAGTCGTGATGGCACCTAACCCAACCCGCTAGGTAAGTTAATTTAACAATAATCCAATTTACAATGAGATTTACTAACAATATAATGATGAACTAATTGAACTTTTATACAACAACCCAAGGACTGGTAGTACAAATCATGAGCTTCTAATATTTAGAGTTTACAAAGCTGGTATAAAATGAATAAATCATCTATTCGAAATATACATAAATAGATTTATAAATCTAAAGCTACCAAGAACAAGAGGCAGCTATAACCGGAACGCAGGTATGGTACATCTTCAATGCCAGCTTCAGCCATACACAACAACATCAACTCCAAAATCTGCTCGCAAGGTGCAGAAGTATAGTATGAGTACAACCGAGCCCATATACTCAATAAGCAACAAACCTAACCTTAGGTTGAAAGTAGTGACGAGCCTGGACAACGGTCAGAGTCCAACACCTATAGCCAAGAATAACTCGTAACAATAGAATGAAAGCAGTACAAGTAATAACTCAAAGATATGATGCTCAACTCGTTCACAATTACGGAAAATAGGCATGCTTTTCAGGTATAACAGTAAAACCTAAATCTTTCACCGAAATCACCAAAATAAGAGTATATCAGAAAACTGTGATTTTTCCCAAAAACTTTTAACAACAGATAAGATGTTTCATTATCAGATAGCATGAGGAAAGTACACCTCTATGCCTATGTGTCAATGTGCATATGAAGCTATGAATGCCACAATACCATTTAGTATGAGGAAATGCATCTCTATGCCTACATGCCAAGTATGCATGTCAAATGTAATAATGCATCACAGTGATGAACTCATGTACTCATACTCTCAGAGTACTCAATCTCACTATCTCACACTCAGTACACTCTATCACTCGGTACACTCAATCATTCGGAACTCGGTACCTGTGCTCACTATTGGTATGTTAGATTCTGGAAGGGTGGGTCCTGTCCAAGCGCTAATATAAGCAAACATGGCGTGCAACCCGATCCTATCATGAATCAATTCAACCTGCTACGGCGTGCAACCCGATCCCATCATGAATCAATACAACCTGCTACGACATGCAACCCGATCCCACCATGAATCAATAAAATCTGCTGCGGCGTGCAACCCGATCCCATAAATATCACTCACATTCCGGCCCTCAGGCCCCGACTCAGTCATCAATCTCTCAAGTCTCTCGGGCTCACAAATCTCATGCCAATCACCCCAAACAATGATAACATCTATGACAACAAATGATAACAGAGACTGAGATAGGATTTGCAAATGAATGAATATGACTGAGTATGTAATTGCAATTTAAGCAAGTAAGTCAACAACAGAGATGACCTCAATGGGTCCAAACAGTATAAACATATAGCCTAAATATGATTTCTAACATGATTCACAGCTCATACAATCAAACAAGTATGGAGAACATAGAAAGTCCAACCATACTAGTTTCACTCAAATCCGACTCAGAATCGATGTTCAAAACTCACAAATTCACTTTATGAAATCTTAGACAAAAAACCCCAGTTTCTCTTTGGAAAACATCAATCAAATGCCCAAAACGAAGATGGAATCATGGAATAAAATCAATACCGAGTTGAAAACACTTACCCTATTCAATGTGGTGAAAATCGCCTAAACAGTTGCATTAATCCGAGCTCCATAGCTCAAAATATGCTAAAATGTCTGAAATCTCCGAAAATAGAGTACTTATAATCACTAGACGAATTTATGAATTGCGATCGCGGAAAATCCATCGCGACACGATTGCGAAGAAGATAAATTACACTGCTCTGAAATACTCTATGCGTTCGCGAGCCTCATGCGAACGTGATGCCCAGAGATGCGAACGTAGATTGACCCAGGCGAACACGGAAGAGAAATCACCAGCTCCCAGCTCCCCGTCTCAACACTACGCGATCGCGGTTCATCCTTCGCGAACGCAATGCTCCAGTTCCCTTTACTACGCGAACACGGTCTATACCTCACGAACACGAAGCAGAAAATCCCAGCTCTAGACTTTACCTTACTCGATCGCGTCTTCATCTTCGCGACCGTGAAGAACAATTTAGGCACTAGACACCAGCAATGAAAATATGAAGAAAAATAGTCCAACATCAATCTGAAACACGCCCGAGTTCCTCGGGGCCTTGTCCGAACATACCAGCAAGCCCCATAGCATAACACGGACCTATTCATGGCCTCAAATCACACATAACAACATCAAAACCATGAATCACACCTCAAATCGAGCTTAATGAACTTTTGCACTTTCAACTTCCAAAACTCGTGTCGAACCATATCAAACCAACTCGAAATGAACTCCAATTTTTCATACAAGTCCCAAATGATATAACGAAGCTATTCCAATTCTCGGAACCACAATTCGAACCCGATATCATCAAAGTAAACTTCCGGTCAAACTTATGTACATTCCAAACCTTCAAATTACAACTTTCGCCAAATAGTGTCGAAACCTTCTAGAAATATCCAAATGCAAATCTGGGCATACACACAAGTCCAAAATCACCATCCGAACCTAATAGAACCATCAAAACTCTGATTCGAGGTCAAATACTCAAAAGTCAAACTTGATCAACTCATCCAACTTAAAGCTTCAAACATGAAATTCATTCTTCTAAACTAATTCTGAATCACCCAAAAACTAAAACCGACGATACACACAAGTCATAATACATCATATAAAGATACTCATGCCCTCAAACCATGAGCGAAGTGCAAAAATGGCCGGTCGGGTCGTTACATTCTCCCCCACTTAAACATACATTCGTCCTCGAACGTACCTAGAGTCATTCTAAGGCTATCAAATCGCCGTGTAACCTTACCATGAACATACCCGGGGGTGATCCTATGTCACCCCAATCCATGTAAGCCCGACAACACAACATAACTGAAGATCATTACTTCAACCTTAGTCTGTAAAGCTTAGAACCCAATTTCCAATATCAGGAATTCCTTACAAGACCAGAATCTCACATCTACACACTATATAAGTCTGAACAAGCTGTATCAAGCCATAACCATAACCCAAAATGTAATCACATGATATACCACATAACTCGCATACCCACAACAGTAACTTGTGACCACAATAGCTTCCCAAAAAACAAGCCCTACACCGGGCATATAAACTAAAACCTTGTTCCAACCCTTCGTACACTGCCAATGGTGAATGAAACATGTAGAAACCCGTAACCACTCATCAGATCAACAAGTCATGGAGCTCTCTCTTGTCCGACAAAATCAAAGTTAAATTCTAAGTCGACTTCCGATATTATTCTTCCAACCATACCATAAACAAATCCGATAGCACCTAGTCTAGGTCCAATGACCTCATCTCATAAAACACAATCATTCTATTGACATGCCACATCAATGAAACCTAAAGCCACAAACCATGCAATCTGTGTACCAATAAGCAACAATTCAAGTGTACTCACACATGGAAAATGACTCAAATCAGAGAACCGTCCCGCAAGCTCAACAAGTACCACCATAACGCAATGTTATGAACCCATCACACATAATAGAACCAAGACAGACGAATCTATCACAAAGGATCATATCCCAACATAACCCAGTTGCAATGCGTGACCTTATACAAACACTGGTCCATATGAAATACCTCAAGCCACAATGCTCAAAATCAATAACCACATGCAATTCGACATCAAGTACACGAAATGCATGACCATAACCACGGAGAAGTGAATAACACAATATACTACAGCTTGAAAAGACCATAACGAAGGCGCAATCAACCATTCAATACCCCAATAACCGTCTAGCTCAAATTCCGCTACAAGGCCCAAACAGAACCACATTATGTGTGCATATTACAAACAAATCACAACCCTCTCGTAGTATAGAAGAGTAACACATAGAACATGTCAGAGCACAAACAAGGTCATCTCTAATCGAATAATACACCTCTCAATACTAACAGTTCTGAATCAATAAATCCGACCTGGTGTGGAATACACATCCTACCCGGGCCTACCAATGAGCCCCCAAATCAACTCCGGTCATCCCCAAATGGATAAATAGACCTCCAAATCCATAGAATACACGAATCACCATAATTGATCCCAACTCCACCACCCGAAAGTCTAACACATCTCTCATACACGATCATCCCATGATGAATACTTCTATAATTCGTCTGTACCACATAGCAAAATTTGAACATCAGCAGTCGATCAACCAGGCGAGTACTGCAATACCAATGAATCATCTGTAAGTCAAAACACTATGCGCCTTCTGAAACGCGCACCCTTCTCAAGCAATACCAAGTAGTAATAGCATTAATCTAATCGTCTTAATACACTTTGAAATCCATTTGCACATAACCAAGCTATCAGAACTGAATCCCTCTAACTCAACCAAGCCACGCAGGTAACGAAATCCAAGAGTATTGCCACAAAACACCCGTAAAGCCTCACCTCATCATAAGAACCAAAAAAATCGAGCATACCATTACCATACCGACCCAACCTACTACCAAGTTGTCCTATTTCCTCCAAGTTTCTTCTAAATTGCCTTCAAGTTAACACTTCTCCTCACCATAATACCACGATCCTCAACCAAAGCTTACTACACGAAATCCTAGCATGAAACTGCGTCGCCCTAAAGCCCATAAGCTACTGTATTCCCATTTAAACACTCAAAATATCGCCTCCGAGATACCCATTATGAATAGACCTTATGTGAATCTAAAATTGTTTCCTTTAACTTTTGACACTAAAATGTAGGATCCATAAGGATACAGAAGTACCGCAAGTCCCGGTAACACCCAATGCAAATCTCAGATCTTAGCCATATACAAATCCGAAAAATTATCAAATGCCACATCTAAATCTTGAACCCATTAGAACCTTCTTGAGGGTCCTCCACCCTATCCAATCTCAAATGCGCCGCCCGAACGAGACGAACAACTTATGCTCCATTAGCACACAAACACCCAAAGAAGTAATCTACACCTCTAAGCTACCGAGTGAATCCCTACTCCATGTACACTACATCCGTCATGAATAACAAACTCAAATCATCCTGTGATTTCCATCTACCCATAAAGTGTAATATATCCCGTAACCAGAAATGTCCTTTCTCGAGTCATCCAAGATCTCAACCTCTACAAGTGATAACTGATTCACAAGTATGCCTCAGACCGAAACCGATACAACACATAACCATGCAATCAAATCGTCGATGGTAGACTCCCCCACTTGTCTCAAAGCCACAGAACAAAACATCCGGTAACACACAATATCCATACTCTATTACAACCATAATCCAGCACTGAAATCCAACTAACTCCTTCATAATCTCATGCAACACAAATCATAAAATACCTCAAATTATCTGCGAAGATCGCATCCATCCTCGTGACAGTCAAGTCAACTTTTGCAACCATTCCATACTCAAATCGCAACACATATAACCCACTGGTAGAAAGAAACTCTCCACACAATCATCATAAGGATCACACATCTATAGATTACCCCGCAGGTGATAACCCACCTGCTTAGCCTCAAACTGACATCTCTCTATACCCTTTCACAACCACCATTACTATGCAATCACTTAATGTTCCTGAGTCTGAACTTATCCACAAGAGATGCGAATCTATGTCGTTCCACAAATAAACGACATGAAAGATCCTCAACACGATCATAACTCGAGACTGTACGACACACCAATACAAAAATCAAGCACCCAATAGTCCTTTTCACATCTCAAGCAAACTCTTCTCGTCATATTCAAACCATATGAACACATCCCGCAGTCATATCATACTCATTATATAGCCATCCAAAACCTCACCAAGCCATAAATTCCACTCATAGGGACACTACTAGACATATAAGTCCAAAAGCACATGCTCACACAATTGAAACTATCGAGCCAAAGCTACAGTCTAAACCTGGCCGCAAGTCCTCTAGACTGGCCCATCACCAAAACATAGAAAACGCATCTCACACATCATCCATGCACCGCTAATACCGAACGTTCAGATAACGTACGAGCGAGTAGAAGGAATTCAAAGGGATACGCTTCAAGCTAAGTCAATGCTGCACAATAAGGAAAGAAAGATTAGAAGTTTAATTTAAATGCTCTGTAGCCTCTCGAAGATAGGTATGGACGTCATCATACCGATCCGCATGACTCTACTAGATACTTGCTCATGACTCGTTGAATCTATGAACCTAGAGCTCTGATACCAACTTGTCATAACCCAAAATCTCACTAGTCGTGATGGCACCTAACCCAACCCACTAGTTGAGCCAATTTAATAATAATCCAAGTTCAAATGTGATTTATTGAGAATATAATGATGAAATAACTAAAATTTTATACAACAACCCAAGGACTAGTAGTAACAATCACGAGCTTTTAAGATTTAGAGTTTACAAAGCTGGTATAAAATAAATACATCATCAGTTCAAAATATACATAACCGATTTATAAATCTAAATCTACCAAGAACAAAAGACAGCTATAATCGGAACAGAGGTACATCTTCAATGCCAGCTTCTGCCATAAACAACTTCAACTCCAAAATCTGCACGTATGGTGAAGAAGTGTAGTATGAGTACAACCGACCACTTGTACTCAATAAGTAACAAACCTAACCTTAGGTTGAAATTAGTGACGAGCTTGGACAATGGTCAGAGTCCAACACCTATAGCCAGAACAACTCGTAAAAATATAATGAAAGCAGTACAAGTAATAACTCAAAGATATGATGCTCAACTCATTCACAATTACGGAAAATAGGCATGCTTTTCTGGTATAACAGTAAAACCCAAATCTTTCACCGAAATCACCAAAGTATGAGTATAACAGAAAACTATGATTTTCCCAAAAACTTTCAACAGCATATAAGATGTTTCATTATCTGATAGCATGGGGAAAATACATCTCTATGCCTACATATCAATGTGCATGTGAAGCCATGAATGTCACAATACAGTTTAGCATGAGGAAATGCATCTCTATGCCTACATGCCAAGTATGCATGTCAAATGTAATGCATCACAGTGATGAACTCATGTACTCACACTCTCAGAGTACTCAATCTCACTATCTCATACTCAATCACTTGGTACACTCAATCACTCGGTACACTTAATCACTCGGCACTCGGCACCTGCGCTCACTACTGGTATGTTAGTTTCCGGAGGGGCGCATCCTGTCCAAGCGCTAATACAAGCCAACATGGCCTGATGTGGCATGCAACCCGATCCCATCACGAATCAATAAAACATGTTGCGGCATGCAACAACCCTCCCATCATGAATCAATAAAACTTGTTGCGGCGTGCAACCCAATCCCATAAATATCACTCACAATCCAGACCTTAGGCCCCAACTCAGTCATCAATCTCTCCAGTCTCTCGGTCTTACAAATCTCATGCCAATTACCCCAAACATTGATAACATGATGTGACAACAAATGATAATAGAGACTGAGATATGATATGCAAATGAATGAATATGACTGAGTATGTAATTGCAATTTAATCAAGTAACTCAACAGCAGAGATGACCTTAGTGGGTCCAAAAAGAATAAGAATATAGCCTAAACATGATTTCTAACATGATTCACAGCTCATACAATCAAACAAGTAGGGACAACATGGATGTAACAAGATATAACAACAAAACAAGTTCGGTCATAGTTTAATAGTCGACTAAAATCATGATTTCCTCTGTGTACGCCCATACGCTCATCACCTAGCATGTGCATCACCTCAATACATCTTTTATAACATAGTTCCCAGGGTTAAATACCATCAAATTCAAGTTTAGATATGTTACTTTCCTCGAACAAGCCAAATCCAATACCGAGCAAGCCAAACAATACTCTAAAAATGACACCCCACGCGTACTGACCTCCGAACGCTTGCAATTGGCCAAAAGCAACTCAAGAACATCAAATAATGCCAAAGAAAATAAACCCAATCGATAAAGGTTGAATTTTTAATCAAAAGTTCAAAGTCAACGTCAAACCCGGGCCCGCACCTCGGAACCCGACAAACTCACAAAATCCGATAACCCATTCAATTACGAGTCCAACCATACTAGTTTCACTCAATTCAGACTCCGAATCGATGTTCAAAACCCAAAAATTTACTTTATGAAATTTTAGACAAAACCCCCCAATTTCTCTTTTGAAATCATCAATCAATTGCCAAAAACGAAGATGAAATCACGGAATAAAATCAATACCGAGTAGAAAATACTTACCCCATTATATGTGGTGAAAATTGCCTCAATCCAAGCCCCATAGCTCAAAATATCTGAAATCTCCGAAAATAGAGTACTTATAATCACTGGACGAATTTATGAATGGCGATCGCGAAGAAGAAAAATTACACTGCCCTGAAATAATCTATGTATTTGTGAGCCTTCTTATGAGAATGCGATGCCCACAGATGCCAACTCTCCACGAATGTGGACTGACCCACGCGAACGCGGACTGACCCACGCAAATGCAGACTGACCCACGCGAACGCGGAAGAGAAATCACCAGCTCCCAACTCCCTGTCTCAACACTACGCGATCACGGTTCATCCTTTGCGAACGCGATGCTCCAGTTCCTTTAGCTACGCGAACGCGGTCTATACCTCGCCAATGCGAAGCAGTAAATCCTAGCTCTAGACTTTACCTTACGCGATCGCGTCTTCATCATCGTGATCGCAAAGAACAATTTAGGCACCAGACACCAGCAGAAATCGAAAATGAAAATATGAAGAAAAATAGTCTGAAATCAACCTGAAACATGCCCAAGCCCCTCGAGACCCCATACAAACATACCAACAAGTCCCATAACATAACATGGACCTACTCGAGGCCTCAAATCATACATAATAACATCAAAACCACGAATCGTACCTCAAATCGAACTTAATGAACTTTTAAACTTTCAACTTCCAAAACTCATGCCGAACCAGATCAAAACAACTCGGAATGAACTCAAATTTTGCACACAAGTCCCAAATTATATAACAAAGCCTTTCCAATTCCTGGAACCACAATCTGAATCCGGTATCATCAAAGTCAACTCCCTATCAAACTTATGTACATTCCTAATCTTTAAATTTTCAACTTTTGCCAAATAGGGCCAAAACCTTCTAGAAATATCCAAATGCAAATCCGGGCATAAGTCACCCGAAAACTGAAACTGATGATACACACAAGTCATAATACATCATACGGAGCTACTCATGCCCTCAAACCACCAAGTGATGTGCAAATTCTCAAAATGACCGATTAGGTCATTTCAGAGGGCCGTACAGTGTGTGTTAGGAACACGAGTTGAGTTGACTACAACATTTTACCCCCAAACGGAAGGACAGTCCGAGCACACCATTCAGATTTTTGAGGATATGTTTAGTGCATGTGTTATGGATTTCAGGGGTTCTTTGAATAATTTCTTGCCGCTTGCGGAGTTTGCCTACAACAACATCTACCAATTGAGTATTCAGATGGCTCCCTATATGGCATTTGATAGGAGGCGGTGTTGTTCGCCAGTTGGTTGGTTTAAGCCGAGAGAGGCTCGATTGTTGGAAACCGATTTGGTTCAGGATGCCTTGGAAAAGGTCCAGATGATTCAGGATCGACTTCGCACAACTCAGTCTAGGCAAAAGAGTTATGTCGATCGTAGAGTTCGTGATGTAGTATTCATGGTTGTAGAGAGGATTTTTCTATGGGTTTCACCCATGGAGGGTGTGATGAGGTTCGGAAAGAAAGGCAAGTTGAGCCCTAGGTATATTGGATCCTTTGAGATTCTTGAGAGAGTTGGTGAGTTGGCCTACAAGCTTGCATTGCCACCTAGATTATTAGAAGTTTACCCAGTGTTCCATGTCTCCAAGCTCCAGAAGTACCACGGTGATCCGTACCACGTATTAGATTTCAGCTCAGCCCAATTGGATAAGGATTTGACTTACGAGGACTAGCCGGTGGCCATTCTAGCACGGAAGGTTCGTGAGTTGAGGTCTAAGAGTTGTCTTTCTATTAGAGAGCAGTGGAGAGGCTAGCTGATCGAGGCAGCTATATGGAAGTCCGAGTCCGATATGCAGAGTAGATACTTATACCTTTTCACTAGTCCAGGTACTTTTTTATGTTTGTTCGAGGATGAACGTTTGTTTTAGGGGTGGAGAATGTGATGACCCGATAGGTAATTTTGAGTTTTAGCCATTATTTCCATATTTCGAGACCTTGATTAGCTACGTTTAGCATTTCTCGATTTGCATGCACAGTCTGTGTCTTATTCCAAAAAATGTTTATGTGAAAAACTTAAGATTTTGAAGTGGTTTTTCATCCTTTAGTAGATTTTAACTTGTTTCCTTCCATTTTCATAAACACCCATTGATTTTAACCTTTAATCTATGCCTTTTCATGGTAAAAATTAAGGATTTAGGTAAAAATTGAGAATTTTGAGAAATTGAGTATTAGACCTCAAATTGAAGTCGGAATTCGAAACTAATCACATAATCAGGCTCGGGGGTGAATGGGTAATCGAATTTTGGTCCGAATCTCAGGTTTTGACCAAGTGGGCGCGGGGTTGACTTTTGTTGAATTTTTCCAAAAACAATAAAGATTGAATCTTTTTCACCTGTGGGTAGTTTCTAAAGCTTATTTTGAATTATTTGAACTATATTTGATTTGATTTATTTGGTTTGGAGGATAATTCTAGAGGAAAAGTCGCGGTTGAGCATTGATTTGGTTGCAGAGTGAGGTAAGTGTCTATATTAACCTTGACTTGAGGTATTAGGACTTGTTAGTCTATTTGCTACGTGTTTTATGTGTGGGAACAATGCATATGTGAGGTGACGAGTACTTATACGTTGTTATTGGGTTAAAGCATGCGGGTGGAACTTGTTTCTTTGTATTTTATTGCTTTGTTAATTATGATATCCATGCTTAGATTAGATTATTACTTCTTTTATTATTCGTTTCGTAATTATTGCTTATTTCATAGTTGTTGAATATTTTTGGAAGTTGACATTTGGTATCATGGTGCCATATTTGACGTGAAATTTCTCCTCCGCATTATTTATTACTCGAATTCATATTATCATTACTATATGGTGAGGAAGAGAGTAAAAGCATGAAGGGTGATGTCGTGCCATTGCATTTACATTAACATTATCACATGGTGAGGAAGAGAGTAAAAGCATGAAGGATGATGCCGTGCCATTT
The DNA here is from genome assembly GCF_000715075.1 of Nicotiana tabacum. Classification (NCBI taxonomy): domain Eukaryota; kingdom Viridiplantae; phylum Streptophyta; class Magnoliopsida; order Solanales; family Solanaceae; genus Nicotiana; species Nicotiana tabacum. The sequence goes on from NC_134083.1 coordinate 115,757,533, forward strand.
CATTTACATTATCATTATTACATGGTGAGGAAGAGAGTAAAAGAATGAAGGGTAATGATGTGCCATTTCATTCATATTATTACTACATGCTGAGGATGAGAGTGAAAATACAAAGGGTAATGCCGTGCCATTATATTCATATTATTACATGGTGAGGACGATAGTAAAAGCACGAAGGGTGATGCCGTGCCATTTTCATATCATTGGTTTGTCTGATTTTACCGGTATTGATGATTTACTTGGTTATTTCATGATTTCATACCTATCATAGTTGTTATATTTTCCCCTTTTCGCATGTCTCCTCCCAGTTTGTACGCTATCGAGAATGTGTTAGATGTTGCATATCAAAATGATATCTCCAGTGTTCACCAAATAGTGGACGATCAGTTAGAAAATAATTTGGAACATCCTGAACGCATATTGGAAGAAGTTGATATAAATGAAGTAAGAATTATAGAAAATGAGGACTAAGAATGAACTGATGAAATTGAAACAAGTGACAAGGAATTCTCGGACGAGGAACAATATGTCGACGAGGATTAAAATGTTGGTTTTTAAAGCACTCTCGTGTTATAACTAGTTTCTCATAAGTTTCAATCTAAATATGTATTATATTATGCAGATGGCAGGCAAGGGTCAAGATAAAAATGACCCTACTAGTTCTCGGGTCGAGAAAAGGCTAGGAAGGGAAAGAGGAGGGTAGAATCTGGGGATAATACTATTCCCTCATTTCTACCCTCTTCAGAGATGCCTATGTCTTATCCTCCACCACATGACTATATTGAGCTGCCATAGCATCACGAGGCCTATACCTTCATCCAGACACCATGTCTTCCATCACAAGGCCATAGGACTATACGTCCGACATACAGTCCATGTGCCTTACAGCCACGTGGATCGCAGCCATCTGCATCACAGCCACATGGATCACACCCCTACATATCATAGCCACATGGATCGCATCCATCCATATCACAGCCATATGGGTCACAACCATCTGTATCACAGCCACATGGATCGCATCCAACTATGTCGCAGTCATAGGGATCGCTGCCATCTTCATCATCGACCCCATCCATTTCAGGACTTCGCCTGCGAGACCGTAGCTCTGAAGCCCCATCTACATCGTCTACACATGCCTCTGATACACATGCTGAGGATGATGATCCAGAGGTAGTGCATTATGATTGCTATGGCAGAATCATCATAGTCCCTAAGGGTAACGAGTAAGAGTTATTTGTTATTTTTGCGTTTATTATTTTATACTCTTTTTACTAATATTTTCATGTGTTTTTATTCTTAAATTGCAGGTTCAAGCTGGGTAAGCAGACTATGAAGATAATCACCAATGCGATCAAAAAGCTTTATGCTGGCCCCTATGCGACTTGGAGTGATTTTCGATACTCGCTGAAGGAGCAAATTTTAAATCAGTTTAAGGTATAAATATTTTTTTAAGCAGTTTAATAATTGATATTTATGATGTTTCCATCTAATATTTAACTTTTGAGATGCAGAGTAAGTGTGTATGGGATGACCGCTATAGCGAGGAAGTGGCTGCAAATTTTCATCTTAAAGCCCACAAGAGATTGGCAGAACATTTCTCGGATGGTAGAAAGAAGAATAAGAGGCCTGACTAGTGTCTGCAGAATTTATGGGATGACTTGTTAAGCCAATGTGTCACGACCCAAAATCCAAGTAATCGTGATGGCACCTAACCCAACCCGCTAGGTAAGCCAATTAACAATAATCAATTTTAATGAAATCTGATGAGACAATAATGATGAAATAACTGAGCTTTTATACAAAATCCCAAGGATTGATAGTACAAATAATGAGCTTCTAAGATTTAGAATTTACAAAGCTAGTATGAAATAAAATACATCATCTGTTTGAAATATACATGAACAGATTTAAAGTTCTAACGCTACCAAGATCAAGAGGCAGTTATGCCCAGAACGCAGGTACATCTTCAAATCCATCTCCCAACGTACACAGTAATATCAGTATCCAACATCTACACGCAAGGTGCAGACGTGCGGTATGAGTACAACCGACCCCATGTACTCAATAAGTAACAAACCTAACCTTAGGTTGAAAGTAGTTTTGAACTGGAACAAAGGTCGGAGTACAACACCAATAGCCAACAACAGATCATAACAATATAATAAAAGTGATAAAAGAACTAACTCAGAGGTATAATGCTCATCCCGTTCACAGTTCCAGAAATTAGGCATGCTTTTCAAGTAAATTATTGAAAATCCAAATATTTTACCGAAATCACCAAAATATGAGTAAGTTTGTAAAACTGTATTTTTTTCAAACACTTTCAACAAATAAATGTTTCATTTTCAAATGGCATGAGGAGAATACATCTTTATGCCTACATGCCAATGTGTATGTGAGGTCATAAATGACGCAATACCGTATAGTGTTGCTCCCAAATGCACATGTAAGTATACGTGGCCGTATAAGATCCAGTTCAATATCTTGATCTATTCAATCTTATTTGCAATCTAAAATTCCTTCTCCCGAGTTCAATTCTAAATTTGTAGATAGTATTCAATTTGTGATCAAGCAATCAAATAATTAAGAGCAAGATTGAATAAATAAACTAATATGATAAAATAATAGGAGCAATTCAAGTTTCAAACGACAACATTCATGTAGCACCTCATAACTCTAGCACTAATAAACTAAAAAATTAAAGGAAGAGAAGATAAGAGAAGCAAAATCGAGAATCCTTGTTCCCGAGTGTTCCGCAGGTGTCTTTTTCTCTCAAAGTGGCGTCTCTACTCCCAAATTTATGCTCCCCCCTCCAAAATAGGTTTAGACTTTCTTTTATGCACGTTGGGGAGGTCTTGGGCCGAAATAACCTTGTCCCGAGTGAAGTAAGAGAGATTTCCCATCACCTTCTCCCAGGGTAGCGTGGAGCGCTATCCCTGGCACTGGAATTTTTGAGGTTCTGGAAACTGGGACACAGGTAGCGCCATGCGCTACCTGTGGTACTACACTGTTTCAACCACCTACTCAATTTTTCACACGCCTATTGGCTTTGATTCCATGCTCCTACTCCTACAAAACACAAAATAACAATACAAAAATAACACAATTAAAAAAAACAAACAAAAATAAATAAATAAAAACAGTAGAGTTGGGTTTCCTCCCAATAAGCGCCTTATTTATAATTGTGGCACGACTTGCCCCACTTCACCACTTTTCCTTCCACTTTGACAATATGAATTGCGCCCCCAATTTTTGCATCAATGTTTCTATCACGTTCCTGGAGCGGCGGTACTAATATAAAAGAACCAAGTAAACAATGTCACATCTTGCACTTCTTAGCCTTTAAGTGAGGGATGTCATTTTGTCTCCTTGGCATCGCAAATTTTAGAATATATGTACTTTGTTCCTCATCCATTGACTCCTCCATATGCTCGAATGGATCAATTCTCGTGTCACCAACCAAACATAATGTTGAAAAGTATTTAGAATGAGGTCCAATGCGCTCCAACTCTAGAATCGCTTCACTTTTAACATCCTCACTTTTACACACTTCGTCAACCTTTGCATCATTAACAAAATTTTGGTCGAATAGTTGGAATTCCTCTTTTTTCTCCGCAAGTTGGCCAGTATCTACAATAATTGGTTGTAGGGCATCATACGCATCAACCTTTTTATTCAATTGAGCCTGCAAGTCATGTATATCTGAGCCAAATTGGTCTATCTCTTGCCTGAGCTCAATTCTTTCTTCTATCAGCTGTTCGGCCATATTTGAAAAACCATTCCGTAGAACCCCATGAAATTTTATTAGCTGAGCTTGTTTCTCTAGCCAAGATTGGCCCACTATATCTGCTTCTTCAATTTTTACCTCTTGTGGGAACTCACTCTCTTCGTCGAGTTGAGGTTCTTCTTGAAAATTGGCCATTAATTCTTCCATTCTAGCCTGCAGTACTTTTATTCCTAAGGCAGTCTTTTTGTGAATTTCATCTTGTCGCCCGGCTACTTGCCTCACATGTCCATAATACGGGCAGCACGCTTCACATCCTATCAAACTCATAAACATTATTAGAAACATCATAATAAGGGCCCAGAAAAGGGTAAAAAGAATTAGGACAACCATCCCAATGGCCACCTTGACAACCACAAATATTACAAAAATTCCACCCATAAGATTGAGATTTACAATTTTTCTACAAGTGTGGTCCTCCACAATATAGACAAGGATTACCAAAATAAGAATAACCAATATTCGACCAATTCTCATTCCAAGATGCCATGTCAACAAAGATAATAAAATTTTAAACTAAGCTAAAATAAATAAAAAAACTTGAAAAAAATAAAAATCTAATCTAGTAAAATAGTTAATTTCTAAGTCCCCGGCAACGGCGCCAAAAACTTGTTGCTCCCAAACGCGCACGTAAGTATACATGGTCATACAAGTAATATAGGATTGCAAGTCCATATATAGTACCAACAGAGACTTGTGATTAACTATCAACTAAATTAAACCCAAACAATTAATCTATCCCAGCGCATCCTAAAGTATGAATATTTAACTAAAACTAATCTAGAGTAACAAACTAAGAGATTAAAGGAAACAAGTTGGAAAGCTTAGAGACGAATAAAATGAGAGAGAATATTCCAGAGCTATGGGTTAGCTAACAATCCCGTTGAGTTTTCTACTTAAATTGTCTAATTAATTTATCTGGTTTATTGGTTGACAAGGTTAATATAACTCGTAGCCTTCTCCCGAAGTACTACTCGCCTATTCAATCTAACCTAACGCCTATATTCCTATAGAATTGGGATTAACAATAACGCATTAATAATTCCCGTATAATAACCAAGCAAGGCGATTAGGTATATCCCTATCCTAACCGCAAATCCGTTCCCGATGCTCGAGTTCAAGATCTTGCTCTATTCAATCTTATTTGCAATCTAAACTTCCCTCTCCTGAGTTCAATCCTAGATTCGTAGATAGTATTCAATTGGTGATCAAGCAATCAAATTATTAAGCGCAAGATTAAATAAATAAACCAATATGATAAAATAATAAGAGCAATTCAAGTTTCAAACTACAACGTTCATCTAGCACCCCACAAATGTAGAACTAATAAACTATAAAATTAAAGGAAGAGAAGAGAAGAAAAACTGAGAATCCTTGTTCCCGAGTGTTCCGTGGTGTCTTTTTCTCTCAAAGTGGCGTCTCTACTCCCAAAATATTTTTCTTCCCCTCCAAAATAGGTTTAGACTCGCTTTTATACTCGTTGGGGAGATCTTGGACCGAAATAACCTTGTCCCGGGTGAAGTAGGAGAGATTTCCCATCACCAGCTCCTAGGGTAGCGTGGAGCGCTATCCCTGGCACTGGGATTTTTGAGGTTCTAGAAACTGGGCCATAGGTAGCGCCCCACGCTACATGTGGCGCTACACTATCCCAATTTTTTGTTTTTTCCCTTTTCGCTTCAAATCGTGCACTTTCGTCCCACATTGCTTCCATATGACTCCTACACATAAAAATACCACGAATTAGCACAAATTATTAGATTACACATCCGAATTTTACGAAACATGAGTAAAATGCGAGGCAATATGGATATAAATATACATACTTTAAGCTTAATATCATACAACATGAGAAAAATGCATCTCTATGCCTGTATGTCAAGTGTGCATGTCGAATTCAATGCAACTCAGTGATAAAACTATATGCATACTCTTAGAGTACTCAATCTCATTATCTCAAACTTTTCACTCATCACGTTCAATCACTCAACACACTCAGTCACTCAGCAGTGAACATGGCAGAGCCAGCCCAGGGCAGATCCAGCCCTCAACACCCTCAGTCGCTCAGCACTGTACATGGCAGATCCAGCCCTCAACACTCTCAGTCACTCAGCACTATACAGGGCAGATCCAGCCCAAATGAATCAATGGCAACTACGCTCACTGCGGGTGTGCATACTCCGTAGGGGCAGATCCAACCCAAGCGCTATAATAAGCCAATCATGGCATGAATCAATAAAGCCTATTGCGGCGTGCAGTCCGATCCCATCATGAATCAATAATACAGGGCAGATCCAACCTAAGAATAATAAATCATGCTGCGGCGTGCAGCTTGATCCCATCAATACTACTCACAATCCAGCCCTCAGGCCCCAACTCAGTCATCAATCTCTCCAGTTTTTCGGGCTCACAATGTCATGCAAATCAGCCCAAAATGATGATATGATGTATCAATAAATAGCAACATAGACCGAGATATGATATGCAAATGAACGAGTATGACTGAGTATGTAACTGTTATTTAAGCAAATAACTAACAACAGATATGACCTCAGTGGGTCCCGACAGAATAAGCATATAGCCTAAACATGGTTTCTAACATGGATCACAACTCAATTACTTTAGCACATAGATTTCATGTATAAAAAAAGATTAGGTAACTACACAGTACTACAGAATCAATCGAGTCAATGCCCACACGCCTATCACCTAACATGTGCGTCACCTCAACACCACACACATATCACGTATATTCAGGGGTTTATACCCTCAACACCAAGTTTAGAAGTGTTACTTACCTCGAACAAGCCAAATCCAATACCGAGCAAGCCAAACGATACTCCAAGAATGCCATCCCGCGCGTACCGACCTCTGAACGACTCCAAACTAGCCAAAAGCAACTCAAATATATCAAATAATGCATAAGGAAACAATTCCAAATGATAAAGGTTGAATCTTTAATCAAAAGCCCAAAGTCAACCAAAACATAAAACTCGGGCCCGCACCTCAGAAACTGATGAAATTCACAAAATCCGACAACCCATTCAATTACGATTCCAACCATACTAGTTTCACTCAAATCAGACTCCGAATCGATGTTCAAAACTCAAATATTCACTCTATGAAACTTTAGACAAAAATCCCCAATTTCCCTCTTGAAATCCTCAATCAAATGCCAAAAATGAAGATAGATTTAGAAAATATAATCAAAACCGAGTATAGAACACTTACCCCAATCCTTGTGATGAAATTTGCCTCCAATATCGCTCAAATCTGAGCTCCCCAATTCAAAATGTGAATAAAATAGCCAAGCCCTCGATTTATATACCTTCTGCCCAGGCAATTTCGAATTTGCAAAACAATAGCCGCTTCTGCAGCCATAGCACCTACCAAAACCAACTGCAGGTGCGATCACACCAGATCCTGCCACAAATCAGCCTTAACCAAAATTTTGAAAATGATCTAAATCATGTCTGAAACTCTCCCGAGCCTCTCGGGACCCCCTCTGAATATACCAACAAGTCCCATATCATAACACAGACTTACTCGAGGTCTCAAATCACACATAACAACATCAAAACGATGAATCGCACCTCGAATCAAACTCAATGAACTTTGAATCTTTCAACTTCCAAAACTTGTGCCGAAACATATCAAATCAACCCGGAATGAGCTCAAATTTTGTACACAAGTCCCAAATGACATAATGAAGTCATTCAAATTCCCGAAACCACAATCCGAATCCGATATCATCAAAGTCAACTCCTGGTCAAACTTATGAATTTTCCAAACCTTCAAATTTTCAACTTTCGCCAATTAGTGCCGAAACCTTCTAAAAATTTCTAAATACAAATCCGGACATACGCCTAAGTCCAAAATCACCATTCGGACCTAACGAAACCATCAAAACTCCGAAAAGAGGTCAAATATTAAAAAAAGATCAAACTTGGTCAACTCTTCCCACTTAAAGATTCAATCATGAAATTTATTCTTCCAAATAAATTTCGAATAACCTGAAAACTAAAACCGACGATTCACACAAGTCATAATACATCATACGATGTTGCTCAAGACTTCAAATAGTTGAACGGAAAGCAAATGCTCAAAAAGACCGGTTGGGTCGTTACACAATGCAGACCGAGCAATTCTTACAGAAGAGCAAACTAGGGAAGAAAGCTCGCTCATCTGAGAAGGGAGGCTCCTTGCACACTGGAGGTGCTATCAGCATCGGGGAAAATAATAAGAAGATTGGTAATTACTTAAATTATTACGTCTTTACTTTTCTAAGTATATCAATTCTATTTATTAACCAAATTAATTTATTTTCAGGAAAAGAAGTATGGGCGTCCAATGCACCATGATGAGCAGATAGGTGGGTCGAGGACCGGTTCAGAGACTACATATGTAAGCTTTCAATTTTCCTTAAGTGTTATACGTTACTTTTATAAGATTTTTTATATACTAATTTAATTTAAAATAACGTAGGGTCGCTACCAAAAACTTCATTCGTAGTCAGTCAGCTGGTGAATCGGGCGAGACAACCCAACCTTCGGGCGAGGATGCTGAAAGAATATGGTTGGAGGTTGTTGGCGGTCCAAAAAAGGGGAAGGTATACGGGCTTCCTGAGAAAAATTCCATCGCTACAGGTGTGGAGTGCAAGGAATATGGACTTCCTCACAGGGCGAGGCACTTAATAGGGAGATCCTCTCGGCTATATAGGAGACAGTGACAAAGCTTCGTTCGAGCTAGAAGCGGCCAAGGAAAGAGAAAGGCTTAGAGGTGCTCAATTCCTTGGTATGCAAGCTCGGATCAGAACTCTCCTTTGTACTGGAGCTTTTTCGTTGCCCCGGTCTCGTAAGTCATCGCTAGAGGCTGGACCTCCACGTGAGCGTTCCTCCCATCCTCCCAGTGATCGTTCTGCCAGTCCTCCACATGATCGTTCTTTCCGTCCTCCATAAGACCGTTCTTACCATCTTGTAGATGAACGTTTATCAGATAGTGCTAATGCTGTAAAAAAACACCCCTTGACCAATACTTTGATATACTTGAACTAGACTAATAGAACTTGTTTTGAATTAGAATGAACATTTTTGAACTTGTTGTAATTACTTAGTTTTTGATTGGTTTTGAATTGTGATGTTTAATTGAACTTGTTAGTTTTAAAGTATTAATTGGATGTTTGGTTGGATTTGTGGTGAATTAGGGGTTGTTTGTGGTGAATTGGGGTTATTTGATGTAAATTGAGGGTATTGGTATGCTGTTTTTATTTGGCAGGTAGTGTAGCTACCAAAACAAGTATTTTCTACCAAAATTATTCCCAGAAAACCGACCGGCCTTGGTCGGTAATTAAAAATAATAATTTAAATTATAAAATACCGACCAATGTTGGTCGGTTAATGCACATTGAATTCCCAGAAATTCAACATTACCGGTAAGTTAGCTGCCATGTCCAGATTACCGAGATTACCGACCAACGCGGCGGTATTATTAAATTTTAATTATTTATAAAAAAAATATTTTCTAATATCGACCAATGTTTGTCGGCATATAAAATATCATATGATTAATATATTTTTTACTACCGACCAAAGTTGGTCGGTAACCAAAATTATTAAATTTAGAACAATGACCAACATTTGTCGGTAAAATTAAATTATTAAAATAATATTCCAACCAATATTGGTCGGTAATTCAATTAAATTATCAGATGGCCGTGTAGAGCATACCGACCGACTTTGGTCGGTAAGCTCTACCGATCTTCAAAATACCGACCACACGTAAATGGTCGCGTTTTGGACGGTTATTGGTCATTACTGACCAATTTTGGTCTATTTTTTCGGACGGTTTCACGCGAATTTGTAGTAGTGACTTGGGTGTTTGAGGCGTAAGCCTAACAGAACTAGGCCTCATACGTGAATCTTGTGGCATTTTGATAGTGTCCCACCACGGGACGAGCCCAGCGAGTCTCAAGAAAGCCTTTTAAAATGTTGCTTCATAAGAGTAAAATAAATTAATGAGGGAAAGACAAGAATATGATGAGCAATTGGATGTAATATGGCTCTTTTAACTATCTTGATTTTATGTAATTTATTTGGCTAAACTTTTCTTACAAGAAATTTTTGAAGTTTTTGACTATTATCTTGCAAAAGGTGAAACTCCATCGTGATAATAAAAGATGTTTTAAATAAGTAGAATAATATATTGGAGATTTGTTAGTTTTACGAGGCAAATCTAAGTTCACTAACGATATAGGCATTATTTGAGACCAAATTCGAAAGAGATGGCAACTTTATTCTATTTCTCATATTTAAGGGAAGATCTGAGCTAGTTCACTAAGTAAGAGCGTATTTGGGATAAAATCCAAGTTGAGGATAAATTTGTTCTATATTTCATACTTTAAGATAAGTTTAGGATTGAAATTTTTACAAAGTGTGGCTACTAATTACAAAGACAAAAATTTCCCCACTACTCATTTCTTATTCGATTTGTACTTTTAGAATTATATTATTACATAAAATAGCTCACTCCCTCGAAAATCCTATTTCATTCTTCACGCTCACCTCTGATATCCCTTCTCCTTCTATCTTCTGCTGTCGGCTTCATCGCAACACACCAAAACTACTCTTGCTTTTCTACCACCAACGCCACAAACAAAATTATTTTCTCTTTCGAAATAGAACCTTATTCTCCTCTTGCATCATTTTTTATCATTTCACCTAGTAATCCACCTTATATGTGGGTTCATTTTCAAAGATTTGCCTTTTTCTATGCTTTTGTTAGTGTGATTCTTTATCCTACTATATTTAATTAGCTACCAAGATCTTGTTGTGGCGTTTGTTGTATAATATTTTTTAAATCCTATAAAACTTATCAAAACACACATTTGATTAATTTTTGTAGCTAATTTCTGAAGAAGTAATTTGACGATTTTCTTAAAGTTTTCTAATTGTGGATAAAGTTCATTGTTAAGATAGAGTATATATTGCCGTGGGTGGTAGAAAATTATGGTGGTGTTACGGCTGTTTCATAGTTTTGGAGAATGTAATGGAGGGGTGTATACTCTGTCACCATCCATTCTGTTGGTAAATTTGAAGGTGGCGATGATGACTATAGAGGCAGAAGTTGATAATAATTTCATTTTCTTTCTTCGGTAGGGGAGAAGAATGTATACTTAGTGTATACTGAGTATACATTGAGCTTACATCGATAAAGCACTACATGTTTAGTGTAACTCATGTATAATAAGTGTACACTTTGTGTGTAATCTGTGCATAATTAGTGTATTTTGCTGTAAACTCTACATATACTTAATATATTATGTATATACACTTTGTATGTACAAATTATTCATTTAGTATGTATCAATTACATTGTATGCTTAGGCAACCTAAAATGTGTATACTCAATATGTAAAATATACACCTAATATAAATAGTGTATACTCAATGCAGATGGTGGATAGCGGGACAATGATACTGTAAGTTTTAAGAGAAATCATAAGTTAAAAAACAAATATTACTTACTTTTTATTTTCTCATATCGATATTTTTTGTTTATTTTTCTCGTTGCAGGTTGTTAAATATTGTCAGAGAGTATTTCAAATATTAGATTGTATGTCGGATAGATAGTCAAATATTGTAGGTAGAAGGCATGATCTTAGGGATGTATTGTTGACTTATGTGTCTAGCTTTTGTGTATATATTCTCGATGTAATCTATCATTTTAAGTATGAAGTGAAATACACTTACATCATTCACATGGTAACAGAGCCTCTACGATCTCGGTAGAGACTTATACTTTTTCAGACTGCTTTTTCCTGCAGTCACTACTCCAGGTCAGATCTTGTTACCCTCTGACCCCCGACTCCATTAGTAGTCTCCTTTCGCAGCCAGATCTTGTTTCCACAAGAAAACACTTGAGGTCAGAAAGAATAGGCACTGTAATCACCTTTATCTGCCACCAAAATTTCATCCGTGTCTGCACTCAATTTTAACCTTGGATCCAGCGAGATACTTGGTAGCTTCAGTCTCAAAGCCACAGCGGCAAGTGTCACAATAACATTTACCCTTAACAAGGAAATGGGAAATGGCAGCTGCCAAAGAAGCAAAGAGTAAACAAAGAGTAACGAATGCAACCAATCTTGCCATTTTTGGAACACGTAAGAAATTTCTCTTGTTGTTGTTGTTGGGTCTTGTGTTTTGAGAGAGGAACAGAGTTTCTCATAAACTTTTCCTTGAAATTATTTCAAATTCCACTTTTATTGCCTTTCTTTTACACCTAGTGGGTTATTTTGTCCCACCTCTTTATTGCCTTTTCAAATAGTTCACTATTGATGTCTGTTTTTCCTCGACATCAAGCCATTATTTTGGCTTATTCTGGATTCTAGTGGAAGTTATTTGCAACAAATTATTTTTTACATATTTGACCTTTTCGGAATTACAATCTCAAAATATCGGAGCAAGATGGTTCTTCACAGACAAGTGTCATCAAATCATTCTTTTCTTCAATTTCGAATTCTCCCAGTATTACAACAGTTAGCTTACAAGGCAGTAATATTTACATATCATGGTCTTCCTTAGTTGAAATGTGGTTTATGGTTCAGGGATATGAAGAACATTTAATAAAAAATGCTAGTGATATTGTTGCTACTTAGAGGACTAAGTAGAATAGAATTGATGCACAATTGTGCAATCTTTTATGAAATTCTTTGGATCCTAAATTACTCAACCTATTTCAATCTTGTAAAACTTGCTATAATGTTTGGACTAAAGCTAAGATTTTGTATACGAATGATATACATTGTATATACAAAGTTGTATCAGATTTAGTCCAACTACAACAAAATAATCAATATATGGAGAGTTATATAGGACAAATAGATACCTTAAAAGATCAATTTGACTCTCTCATGACACTATCTGCAAGTGTCACCATGCAAGAGTAACAAGGGATAAGTTCTTTATGGTTTTGGCACTGAAAGGACTTCGATATGATCTTAGTCCTATAAGGGATCAAATCTTGGCAAGTTCTACAGTTCCTTCCTTAGTTGAAGTGTCTGCCCGATTATTGCGTGTTGGTTCAGAAACACTTGATACTACTAAACTTGAGACATCTGTGTTAACTGTGCAAAATGAAAACTCACAGGAACAAAATGTCTCACAAAGGGGGAAAGGTAAAAGCTCTAGACCCTACTGCAACTATTACAACAAGCCAGGCCATACTCGACAAACATGTTGGAAACTGCATGGTTGACCATCACGTATTGACAATCACAGTACAACCCACATGGTTCAGGCTCGTGGAGATACAGATAGTCAACATGCTGATTCTATTACTTTGTATGGAGTGGATTATAGTGATTACTTGCAGTATCAAACGGCCAAACAACAATCACTTTCACCTGGCACCTCACAAACTGATAATTCCTTTGCTTGTCTGACCAGGTCTTCACCCACTTGCTCCTGAATATTAGATTCTGGTACATCTGATCATATTTCTGGTAATCAAAATCTTTTCTCAAGCCTTGTTTATTCCTCAAACCTCCTTGTAGTTACCCTTGCTAATGGTTCATGAACTGTAGTGAAAGGAATAGGAGAAGTGCAACTTCTTACCTCTATTTCTTTAAACTCGGTCTTATTTGCTACTGAATGCCCATTCAATTTAATTTTCACTAGCAAATTAACCAAAAACCTCAATTACTTTGTCAAATTTATGGCTAACTCTGTTGCTGTACAGGACCAAGAGTACGAGAAAGACAATTGGAGCAGGATATGAGTTACAAGGACTATATTACATGTCCAAATCACAACCGCCAGTTGCCTTCACTTTCACTGCCTTAGTTGATCTTCTCCACAGTTGTTTAGGCAACCCGAGTCTTGCAAAGCTTCAAAAATTAATTCCTAGTCTTTCCACGTTGTCTCCTTTTGAATGTGAGTCTTGTCAACTTGGGAAACACACTCGCACTTCGTTTCCCAAAAGAGTCAATAATAGAGCCTCGTCTATGTTTGACATTGTTCAATCAGATATATGGGGTCCTAGTCGTGTTGCTTCAATTTTAGGATTTTAATATTTTGTTACCTTTATTGATGACTTTCCTCGCTGCACATGGGTATTGTTAATAAAAAATTATTTTGAATTATTCTCTATCTTTCAAAAATTTTGCACCGAGATAAATAATCATTTGGTATTTCAATAAAGGTATTGCGTAGTGACAATGCCAAGGAGTATTTATCATCTTCATTTTCCAAATTCATGTTATCTCAAGGGATTACTTATCAGACTTCTTGTGCATATACTCCTCAACAGAATGGCATCGCCGAACGTAAAAATCGGTATATTATTGAAACTGCTCGTACCTTACTTATATACCATCATGTTCCTCTTCGCTTTTGGGCAGATGCTGTTCTCACTGCTTGTTTTTCATTATCAATAGAATGCCCTCTACCATGTTGCAATATCAAAGTCCTCACTCAATTCTCTTTCCTGGTCAAAATCCCTATCATCTACCTTTGAGAGTGTTTGGATGTACCTGTTTTGTTCATGATCACAGTCCTGGTAATGAAAAACTCCAACCAAAATCTATTAAGTATGTCTTTCTTGGATGCTCTCGTTACCAGAAAGGTTAAAAGTGCTATCATCTGAAAGCACATAAATATTTTATCACTGCGGATGTAACCTTTTTCGAAACATCTCCCTATTTTCCACTAGACACTACAGACAAGAATTTGGTTCCTCAAGTTTTGCCAGTGTCTATATTTCCCGTGCCACAGGTTAGTCTTCCAGACACCCCTCAAGTTGTTCCACCTCCTCTTTAAGTATACTCTAGACGTATTCGCCCTATTGCTAATACCAATAATAGCACTACTCCTGATCCAGATACATTAGTAACTCCTGATGACTCATATATTTTTCATCCATCAACTACTCCAGTCATTCCTTCATCAGATGCAGCGACTCCACCAATTGCCATACGCAAAGGTATACGTACTACTTGACAACCAGAAAGATATAATTATTTAAGTTATCATCGGTTGTCCCCGTTATACTATACCTTTGTATCTACCCTATATAATGTACCTATACCAAAGACTATTAGTGAAGCATTGGAACATCCAGGATGGAGAAATGCTATGATCGAAGAAATGACTGCTCTAGAGACCAGTAACACTTGGGATTTGGTCCAGTTACCAGAGGGAAAATCTACTGTTGGATGTCGATGGATCTTTACAGTAAAAGTGGGATGAGATGGAAAACTTGATCGATTGAAGGCTCTCCTTGTTGCCAAAGGATACACCCAAATCTATGGACTTGACTACGGTGATACATTCTCTCCAGTTGCCAAGATTGCATCTGTTCGACTGCTTATCTCCTTAGCAGCAATGCATCAATGGTCACTTCATCAACTGGATATTCAAAATACTTTTTTGCATGGTGAGCTCGGTGAGGAGGTTTATATGGAGCAACCTCTTGGGTTTGTTTCTCAGGGGGAGTCAGACTTCGTATGTCGTCTAAATCATTCGCTATATGGACTCAAGCAATCTACGAGAGCATGGTTTGGTAGATTTAGCTCTGTTGTCCAACAGTTTGGGATGTCACGGAGTGAAGCAGATCACTCTATTTTCTATCGACATAATGGTCCAGATAAGAATATTTATTTAGTCGTTTATGTTGATGACATTGTCATAATTGAAAATGATCAAGAAGGAATATCTCAGCTAAAACAATATCTATTCAAATATTTTCAGACCAAAGACTTGGGGAAGTTAAAGTATTTTTTGGGAATCGAGGTAGCACAATCTAAGACAGGCATTGCCTATCGCACAGAGAAAATACTCTTTGGACATACTTGAAGAGACATGCATGTTAAACTCTAAACCTGTTGACACTCCTATGGATCCAAATATCAAACTCGTGCCTGGACAGGGGGAGCCATTGGAAGACCCTAGCAGATACCGAAGACTGGTCGGTAAACTAAATTATCTCGCTATCATACGACCGTATATTTCATTTGCACTAAGTGTGGTTAGTCAGTTTCTCCAAGCTTCGTGCAAAGATCATTGAGATGCAGTAATTCGTATTCTGAGATACATAAAAAGAGCTTCAGGACAAGGACTTATATATGAAGACAAAGGTCACAAAAACATTGTTGGATATTCCGATGCAGATTGAGAAGGTTCTCCGTCAGATAGACGTTCTACTTATGGGTACTGTGTCATAATTGGAGGGAATCTAATCTATTGGAAAAGTAAAAAGCAAGACGTTGCTGCATAGTGCAGAAGCAGAATATCGAGCTATGGCTCTTGCCACATATGAGCTTATTTGGTTGAAACAACTACTCCGAGAGTTAAAATGTGTCGAATTCAAACAGATTGAGCTTATATGTGACAATCAGGCTGCCCTTCATATTGCCTCTAATCCTATTTTTCATGAAAGAACGAAATATATAGAGGTGGATTGTCATTTTATTCGGCAGAAGATCGAGTCCGGATGCATTGCCACCAGCTTCGTCGGTTCAAATGACCAATTGGCAGATGTGCTTACTAAGTCCCTTAGAGGAGCTTGGATTGAACACATTTGTAGCAAGCTTGGAGCATATAACATGTATGCTCCATCTTGAGGGAGAGTGGTAGATATTGTCAGAGAGTTTCAAATATTAGATTGTATGTCAGATAGATAGTCAAATATTGTAGGAAGAAGGCGTGATCTTAGGGATACATTGTTGACTTATGTGTCTAGCTTTTGTGTATATATTCTCGATATAATCTATCATTTTAAGTATGAAGTAAAATACACTTACATCATTCATATAGTCATTAAACGAGTTAATATAAGACTCAATCTATACTTCCATGATACAACTTTAATTTCCACTTGCGCTAGTATTCCTTTTCACGTGAAAATTGAATAGCATCCCATGTACGCTCTTACATATATATATATATATATATATTGTACGTGTCAACTATTGGAAGAACGAATATTACACTTAATCTTGATCTATATGTAGATTACCACAATAAATCATAGTATATATTGTCACTGTAAATTCGGTGGGTATAAACTTGTTGATCAAGCCAGTCACCATCAATAGTCAATCCAGTTTCTGTGAAGAACAAAATTTACTTGAATAGCATTAACCTTCATCATTTATAAGTACTTGCACTGATTTATTGTTTAAAGTTGAAACAACTGTTTAAGAAAAGCGGTAAAAGTTTTGTTAGTCTTATAAAATTATAAGTAGTAATGATTGGGTGGAAAACAAGTACGTCAACATTTTAATAACGGCATTCACTTCTCCCTTTACAACATACTCTGGCAGAATATTTGTCATTTTATTAATTTTTTATTGAGTAGTAGTAATCCAGTTGCAATTATTATCATTTAACATTCTCCAGGTTAAAGCAATACACATATCTCAATTTAAGTTATACTAATATTATCTAAACCAATACATAGATCTAAATATAAGTTATACTAATATTATTTAAAGCAATACATAGATCTCAATATAAGTTATACTAATAATATTTACATGAAGAAAAGGTAAATAACATAATTACTAAGTAGCTTAAATCGAAAGGATATTATTTTTCCATTGTATGTGACACCAAACTACCCCTATCAAGAAAACAAAGAGTGCTTAAAGTTTCACAGAGTTGATTAAGTGTGTTTGTCAATATTGCTGTTTTGTTTGGTATATCAATATTTTATTTTTGGAGTTGTTATACTAGAGATACATTGTATAGGGTAAAATATGATATGATACGTTGCTGACTAAAAGGAGGACACGTGGAATCAAAGTTGGGACGGCTAAAGATCGAACGCAGCCACTCTGCTTGCCATCGGAAAGGATAACGTTCATAAAGGTGTATTAAATGCTCTGCGCCCGGTAGAATTTATAAGGAATATTTTGCAGTATTAAAAGCGACGGTCCGTTACAGAGAATTTGGCATTTATGTTCACCGTTACATCTTCATCAATAACCCTCATAATTGACATTAAAGGAGGGTACGATCCGAGGATCTTTTTCCCTAGACATAACTATAAATAGTGAGCTCAGTTACCATTATAAAGGGGATAAATTCTCTGGCTGAACTTACACTGTATTCTATACAAAGTTTAATACAATCTTATTTACTTGCCTTTTGATCTCATCATTGCTGTGCCCGGAAGCTTTGTTCCCGGAACTGTCTTCTCTATTGTTTCATCTATATTTCAAGGCTAAGTATAATACATTTCTTCAATTGTTATATTATTTCAGGATTAAATTAATTCACTTGTCTAGAAACTACGTATAAATTCAACTGTACCATTTTACGAATAAATAATTTGGCGCCCATTGTTGGGCCTAGACAGTCCTGCAATTAAATTGATCCTTACCTTTTTTAGTAACGTGTTTTGATTATTTTGTCTTAGAAAATAAAATCACAAAACATGGCAGATAACACAGGTAATGATGCACACAACCTTGAAATTCGAGGGGATCAACTTCATTTCGAGTACTCAATCAGTGACACCCGCAATGAGGGGAATGACGCCATGCCGGTGCATGACATAAGGTATCCTCAATGGTTTGGGAGACTACTCCCGATGATGCTGATGAGGAGCATGTAGTGGATGTTGTGAGGGTCCTGCAAGAGAAACATGCAATCATTCTGGGCCATCTCACGCGGCAGGATCAAGTTATGACAAAATTGAAGCAAGCACTATCAGGGGCCTCGAATAATGCAAACAGACAAGATCCAATTCCTCCCGTTGTTCCCACGGACCAAACAACGCAGAGAGTCGACAACAATACTCCCGGGGGTGAAGTTAGGTCTGACGGGGCTAAGGTAGCAGATCAGGTCTTAACAACAAGAACGATTCATTCAAAGATGAGCTTTTACGGTTCATGAGGGAAGTAAACGCCCGCATGGACCAAATCCCGGGTGCACCACCAGTATTGAAAGGCCCGAACTCGAAGAAGTATGTTCAATTACCGTACGAGACAAGTGCAACACCAGAACTAATCCCGAAGCATTTCTAAACTGAAGTTCCAAAGTATGATGAAACTTCAGACCCACAGGAACATATTACCACCTACACAACGGCGGTGAAAGGAAATGATCTAGCTCCTCATGAAATTGAATCCGTGTTACTAAAGAAATTTGGCGAAACTCTCACGAGGGGAGCCCTAACGTGGTATTCATTGCTGCTCGAACATTCCATAGATTCCTTTGAGATGCTCGCGTATTCTTTCATTAAAGCTCATGCCGGGTCCAGAAAGGTGAAAGCCCGTAAGGCCGAAATATTCAAAATCGCACAAGGAGAATCTAAATTAGTATGAGAGTTTGTTACCCGATTCCAGAAAGAAAGAATGTTGCTCCCGGCGGTCCCGGATGAATGGAAAGCTAAAGAATTCACCAAAGGATTGAATCCGAGAAGTTCAGACGCTTCCTGGAAGCTGAAGGAGATCCTGCTTGAGTTTCAAGCAACAACTCGGGTAACAACCTGGGCAGATGTTCACAACCGGTACGAGTCAAAGATAAGGATTAAAGATGACCAGGTCGGTTCTACATCATCGGCCAAAGGACAGGAGAAGAACAAAGAAAAATCAAAGGATGATTATGACGCGGATAGGCAGACTTCGAGAGGCCGGTTTTTTCCCTACGAGCATACCGAAGGCCGTGGCAGAAATTTCTGAGCAGCAAACAAGTTCTTCGCAGTCGAAATAATAGATCACTTCAAGTTAAAGAAACGTCGGGGTCTCGAGATCTTTCTTACCCAGGTTATCAGAATATAACTTCAACGTCAGCATAGTGGAAGTGGTGTCAGCCATGAGGAACATTAAGAAACACGATTCCTCAGACCTATGAGGTCCGATTCCAGCCAGAGGGATCCCAATTTATGGTGCGAATACCATGGGACGAACGGTCACCGGACAGGGGACTTCCGACATCTTCAATAGGAGGTGGCAACGCTATTGAATAATGGTCATCTCCGAGAGTTCTTGAGTGATCGAGCTAAGAACAATTACGGTCGCAACAGAGACAACCCGAAATCTTCGAAAGCAGGAGAAGTTACCCCACGCTAGACGATCAAAATCATCTTTTGAGGGAACGAGGTTAATAGGGTCACCTTTTCGGCGGCAAAGAAGACTAAAGCATCGATAACTCACAGCAAAAGACTCTGGGAGGACAATATCACTTTCATGGAGGAAGACGCAGATAGATTGCTGTTACCACACAATGACGCACTGGTAATCTCTTTAAATGTGTTAGATTTTAAAACTAAGCGTGTTCTAGTGGATCCAGGAAGTTCGGCTAATATCATACAATGGATAGTATTGGAATAATCTAAACATACCGAAAGCATTATTTCGTCAACAAAACTTCTCGCTGGGTTCAACCTTGCGAGCGTGACGACCTGGGGAGAGATCTTGCTACTCAAGAACACTGAAAGAGTAATGAAAACAACTCTCTTCGAAGTAGTGGATGCTGATTTGGGATACAACATCATCTTAGGAAGGCCATGATTACACGAGATGAAAGATGTACCTTTGACGTATCACTAATTGCTGAAGTTTCCAACGCCCAAAAGAATCAAGCAGATAAGAGGTGACCAACCAGCAGCGAGGGCGATGAATGCAATCTGAGTTTCCAGTAGCAAAGGGAAGGAGCGCACAACATAGAAATTATAGGAACCAGCGCCTACTCCCAAGTTAGAAGAGGTTATTCCAGGGACAGAGTCGTCAGAACAATATGAGGTGCCAAGATATTTCCAAGTTCTGGAAGAGACGGATGCAACGAAGTCCACAGAAGAGGAACTAGAGCAAGTGGCATTGTTCGAAGAATTCTTAGAAAGAAAATTTCACTTGGGGACAGGACTACACCCCGAGCTCAGGTATGGTTTTATTGAATTCCTTAAAATTAATGCTGATTGTTTTGCATGGTCGCACGAGGATATGACAGGTATCCCGATGGAAATAGCTGTGCACAAGCTGAGTTTGGATCCCAATGTACCATCGGTACGACAGAAGAAGCGCCCTACTATCGAGGCCAGGAATAAATTCGTCAAAGGAGAGGTAACCCGCTTGCTTAAAATCGGTTCGGTCAGGGAGGTAAGATATCCAAACTGGCTAGCCAATATAGTAGTAGTTTCTAAGAAGAACAATAAATTTATTATGTGTGTAGACTATAAAGATCTTAATAAGGCATACCCGGAAGATTCATTTCCACTGCCGAATATCAATCAAATAATTGATTCCACAGCCGGGCACGAGTTGATGAGTTTCCTTGATGCTTATTCCGGGTACAACCAAATTAAGATGAACCTAGAAAATCAGGAAAAGACTTCGTTTATAACAAATTTCGGTACATATTGTTATAATATTATGCCCTTCGGGTTGAAAAACGCTGGAGCCACTTATCAACGGCTCGTAAATAAGATGTTTGAAAAGCAAGTAGGAAAAATCATGGAAGTTTATATAGATGATATGCTCGTTAAGTCTTTGAATACAGGCGGCCACCTTAAGTATTTGCAAGAAACATTCGATATCTTGTGGAAGCATAACATGAAACTTAACCCCAAAAAGTGCACATTCGGGGTCAACTCTGGTAAGTTCCTGGGGTTTCTGGTCTCACAAAGGGGAATTAAGGTAAACCCTGACAAAATCAAGGCCATAGATGATATCCCAGATCAATTGTCAAATGTAAAGGAAGTCCAAAGACTCACATGAAGGTTAGCAGCTTTGAGCAGGTTCATTTTCCGGTCGTCGAAAAAGTGTCATCGCTTCTTTACATTGCTAAAAAAGAAGAACAATTTTGAATAGACGCCGGAGTGCCACCGGGACTTGAGGGACTTGAAGAAGTACTTATCAAGCCCTCCATTGCTCTCAAAGCCCTCCATTTATTTTTCTAAATGGGTGGAGGCAGATTCTTATCAGAAGATCAGAGAACGTGAAATGGTCGACTTCCTGTGGAAAAATATAATTTGCAAGTTCAGAATACCAAAAGAGATAGCATGCGATAATGGGGCACATTTTATCGGTGCAAAAGTTACAAAGTTCCTCGAAGATTTGAAAATAAAGAGAATCACATCTTCGCCTTATCATCCGAGCGCAAATTGTCAAGCGGAGTCAACAAACAAAGTGATCATTCAAAACCTCAAGAAAAGGTTGGAAGCGGCAAAAGGCAAATGGCCCGAATAGTTGCCCAGAGTTCTATGGGCCTACGAACAACGGCAAAATCAAGTACAGGAGAAACTCCTTTTTCCCTCGTATACGGTGCTGAAGCCCTAATCCCGGATGAAGTGGGCAAACCCACTTTGAGATATTCTCAGACAAATGAAGAATCAAACAACGAAGCAATGTTAATCAACCTGTAACTGCTTGAAGGATGCAGGGACTTGGCGTATGTAAGAATGGCAACTCAAAATCAGAGGATGGAGCGATATTACAATCAAAGAGCCAACCTTCATTTTTTCAAAGTTGGAGACTTGGTTCTAAGAAAAGTAACCCAAAATAAACGGGAGCTCAATGCGAGAAAGCTAGGTCCAACATGGGAAGGTCCCTACCGGATTATGGTTGTCACCGGGAAAGGTTCATACGAGTTGGAGAACCTGAATGGAGACAAGTTGCCCTGTAACTGGAATGTGGCACACCTTAAAAGATATTATTGCTAATGAACAACGCTCAAACGGAAAGTATGTGCTGCACCCTTTTCCCTTCATTCAGTTTTTGTCCCAATTAGGTTTTTCTGGCAAGGTTTTTAACGAGGCGGAAACAGAAAGCATACTACGAAGACAACAACAATAAGACCTTTGATAGCAAGGCGAATGAACAAGTTTCCACTCGGGGATGATTAGATAATCTTTGGTTCGATAGAAAATTCCCAATGGAAAGTTAAGTTCACTACCGAACATGGGTTACTCGATCGTTCACGAGCACAAACCACTAGAGGACTGTTAGATATTCTTTCGCTCGATAGCATGGATTCCTAAGGGGAAGTAAGGTATGCTACCAAGTGAAGGATTACCTAGCAATTCATTGGTGAAACCTTCGAAGATACAAGACTTCCAGTGTTCCAATTCGCACTCTCCGCATTCGAACACTGGGGGGGAGGGAATGATATGAGAATATGGCAACAATGACTGCCACGTCAGTCAGGAACAAAAATTCGAAAATGAAATAGTTCATCGGGATCGGGGACTGCACAGCCAGCCCAGCAGAAACAAGTTGTACAAAATAGCTACAAGTAATGGCAATTTCTTTTCTGCATAACAAGATGTTTATGTATTTTTTGAAATAAAAGGAATAAAATGAAATCCTTTTACTTTTATCTTTTTTCTTGTCTGAACGATGAACTAACTTTATCATTTGAAAGTTAAACAAGTACTTCAAATGTTAGTGCCGTAATGAACAGGAGACATCCTCTTCAAGAGCACCATAAACATAAGAGGGCCCTCTCTTATAAAAACCCTCACGTTAAAGGGTTCTGGAAGAATCAATGCCCGAAATCTAAAACGCCATCGAGGAAAAACATACCCGAAGCCGCATATGAAAAGGACGCAAAAAGCAAACTTGCGCAACGAAACCCTCACGTAAAAGGGATAATACTCGGAACCAAAATGCTTCGAAGAAAAAGCATCGGAGACTACACATAGTAAGGCGCGAGCAGAATAACATGTGTAGAATGCTCGAGCAAATGCAAAAGTTAAAGACTTGCATGAATATTCAAATAAAAGTGAGACTCAAACGATACTTGAGCAAAAAATATGTCTTTATTTATAAGGACGTGCTAAAATGACAAAAGTACAAAATGGGAAAAGAAAGGAAAAACTAAACTGCAGCGCCTCCGGAACTAGGAGGAAGAGAAGTATCCGCATCCCCGTAAAAAGTAGGTGGTTCCACCGATGGCTCAACATTTTCCCCAGTTTGGTCTTCGGCCTCATCGCCTTCCGATCCTTCTTCAGTTTCCTAAAACTCGGAATCGGAATCAGAAGAACCTAGAGCATCAGATTGCGCCGGGAGTCCATTCTTTATAGCCAACTCAAGCTCTCGGGCCTTAGCAATTTCGGCATCAACGTCAATGATACCAGTTTTGGCCTCTTCCAAGGTTTTTCTCCTCATGCTATACATGGAATAAGTTTTTTCAATAATGAGGGAAGCCGCTCGGTACTTAAGTTCTTCTTTGAGTTGAGTAACCTCGACGGAAAGGTTTTTCCGGGCGGATATAGTAGATTTGAGGCCGATGTCGAGCTAGCAGACAGTTGAACTAAAGAGCCTATTATGATCAATAGTTTTCCTGTACTTCTCTTCTAGCTGGGCATGTTTCGCCTCCACATCAGCAAGCTCTTCACTTTTAGAGTTCAAGGCTGCTTTCAAGTTAATCACTCTTTCAGCGGAGGCTGCCTCACTGTCAGTTGCAGCAAGAACGACGTCCTGGACTTCTACCTATTTGGCCTTGGCCTCATCAAATCTACCCTTAAGTGACCCAATTTCTTGGCTAAGGGTTACCACTTCTTGCTCGCGTTGCTGCAAACGAGCCTCCAAAATAACGGCCTCAGTAGCTCTGGTTTCCAGTTTCGAGAGGTGGAGAACAGTCTAGTCCCGTTCCACAAAAAGATGATCCCATTCAGAAGTAAGTTATTCCTTCTCACGAATCAACCTTTGAAGGCCCTCAGAAGCAAGAAAGTTGGCTTATAAAATAAGAAGAGGAAAAACTTAGAATACATTCGTCAAAAGTAAAAGAAATAACAGAGGAAGGAAGGAACGTACCGCCGCAGCGTTATGCATAGCATTGTTCAACAAACACTCTACCGAGAGTGTCTGAATCTTTTCCCAGTTTTTTTCTGAAGCCAAAGGCTTCAGGTAATTACCAAGCTCCACCGGCCGTGATAGCAGTTTGCACCCGGTAGAGGCCAAAAGAGTAATGATCCTCCTCCTTTGTGGATCTTCAGAAGGAGCAGCATAAGTTTGCCCCAAATTCCCATTAACCGGGGACTGTAGAAGAGGAACACCTTCTTCATGGTTAGGTACGACCAATGGGGGGTGGTGTAGCAACCGCTGGTGGAAGAGTGGACGAAGATGGGAATGATGTAGTAGTTGCTGGTGTTGGTGAAGTTGGAGATGAAGTTGATGGAGTTGAAGAGTGAGAAGCAGTTGCATCAAATGCAGTGCTGGTTGTTTGATGCTCGCTAACCAAAGTCGGCAAGGACTCGGTACTTAGCCTCGCAGCACCGATTACAACAATTGGGGCCCAGAAGCGGGAGTTGGCATATTCTAATAAATTAGATTCTCCCCAAAGTGCTGAGACGTCATCTTCAGTTGGTGCAACTATCTCAACAGGTTGAGCATCCTGTTGAGATGATGAGGATTGTCGCTTTCTATGTAAAGAAGCTCCCTCATCACTAGCTTCTTCTTCATCATCAATCATCACAGTGTCTACGACCGGCTTGGAAGGAGGACGAGTCATCATTGCTACCGGGGATGACTCAGGGGCATCAATCTTTGCCCTTTTATTCTTTTCCCCGGCCGCGGAGGAATGCCTTATCTTTGTTTGTTTATCCTCCTACCGGGGACTCCGTAAAGAAGTACTTGCACCCGAAACAGGCCCACAGATACCTATTTGAGTAAGTGCTTCCTGAAGCAGCCTCACTACATCAGCAAGATCAGCCAAAACATCCTCCTCGGGGATAACAATATAGCCTGCAGGAAGACCCAATTCCGTGAACAAGTTAGAAGGGTTCAACCAAGCTCTTCATATACAAAAATAGAAGCAAGGGAAATGAAAGTTATCATGATTTTTGGCCTTCCACCCATATTTAAGGGCCAGTTCTTTCCACGAACGAGTTTCGGGCGTTGTGACGTCCAAGATCTTCTGAACCGACCGGTTCAAACCTTCCACCACCGGTGGGATCCATCGAGTTGTTGAAACATGCAAAGGATGAAGATGCAGCCATAGAAGAATATCTAGTAAAAGAATACTATACAAAGAACTTACAAGTGCGGTTCCAAGCAACCGGAAAGGATGAAGTCGTTGTTAGAATGATGTCATTGGTGGTAACTGCAACGAACAGTTCCATCCACCCACGATCATTGTCATCATCCATTCTAGACAACAAAGCATGGTGGTCATGCTTGCAAAGGTTTATCATTCCCCCATGAAAGATTTTGGGGGAATAAAGGTCCATCATATGAGCTAGGGTTAGCTCCTCTCTGGTTTCTTGGCACAAATGTCGGAGGCAGGCGATCGTCCTCCACACTGAAGGACATAACTGTGCCAAACACACCTGGTAGCTAAGGCAAAATTCTGCAATCACAGAATTAATCTCTCCGCTTAAAGAAAACACACCCAAAGTAAAGGGATACGTGAAAAAGTATATAAAACCTTCCTTGGGAAGGGTCACTCGCTTCGATATATCAGGAGCAATAATTTCTAACTCATTGCAGCGGTAGTCTTTCTTCACAGTAGGAATATTGAAGGGACAAATGGAAGAAGGGTACCTACCAACAGCCCATGTACGAGGGTTAGCAGTAGGAAATTTCTCTTCAAAATCCTTCGAAGTACTAAGCCTTCTTGGGATGATGGAACCCGCTGTTGGAGGAACGAAATTCTCGATTTTGTTTTTGCTCTTTGTAGAACCAGCACGCTTAGAGGAAGAAGCCATTGCAAAAGAAGAAGGAAAAGATTTTGTGTTTGTAGAAAATTAGGAAAAAGATGGAAAACAAGGATGCATATCGGAAGCTCAAACAATTGTGAAACGCAAAGGAAAAGAAAGTCGCGTATAAGTAAAATTTTGGCGGCTAAACTCATGGCAATGATTACCTCAATAATCTGCAAAAGCTGTGCTGAATCATGGGATAACGCGTGTTCGGGGCATTAAATACGAGAGACGTGCGTCTAATCAACTGTCAAAGACCTTCAGAGGGAGTTATAGTAATTCCTGCCAAAAATGTATTTCTACCAACTTCCTAGTAACACAAAGTTATGTCACCGGAAAGCATAAGGACTATCTGTATAGGGTAAAATATGATATGATACATGGCTGACTAAAAGGAAGACACATGGAATCCAAGAAGGGACGACTGAGGATCGAACACAACCACTCTACTTGTTACCGGAAAGGATAACGTTCATAAAGGTATATTAAATGCTCTGCGCCCGATAGCATTTACTAAGGAATATTCTACACCATTAAGAGAGACGGTACGTTACAGAGAATTTGGCATTTATGTTCACTATTACATCTTCATCAATGACCCTCATAATTGACATTAAAGGAGGGCACGATCCTAGGACCTTTTTCCCTAGACATAGCTATAAATAGTGAGCTCAGTTACCATTGTAAAGGGGATGAATTCTCTGGCTAAATTTACATTGTATTCTATACAAAGCTTATTACAATATTATTTACTTGCTTTTGATCTCATCATTGCTGTGCCTGGAAGCTTTGTTCCCGGAACTGTCATCTCTACTGTTTCATCTATATTTCAAGGCTAAGTATTATTGTCAAGACCCAAAATCCTAACCTGTCATGATGGCGCCTATCGATGGTACTAGGAAAGACGATTCTCAAAAATACTTCCAATATTTCATAACAAATAAGTCAAAAGCTTTTACATGACAGAGTTTTCGTAAAAAAATAGGAGTTTAACTAAAAATACAATGCGGAAAAATAGCCCCAAGCATCGGGTTTCACCAAGTCATGAGCATCTAAACAACCAGTCTAAGAAACAATGTCTACAAGAGTCTGTGTCAAAGTACCAATACAGAAAAGAAAAGATAACAAGGAAGGAGAGACAAGGACTGCGAACGCCGGCAACTACCTCGTGAATCTCTGATACTCAACCACGCATGAGATCAACCTCCTCCGTGACCAAAAACACCTGGATCTGCACACGAAGTACATGGTGTAGCGTGAGTATAACCAACTAAGTAAGTAACAATAATAATTAAGGAACTGAAAGGTAGTGACGAGCTATACAAATACAGTTCATTTTAGTAATTTCAGCAATGAAAGTAGACATGTTTCAATTATGGCAATTTAAGTCAAGTCAGTTACACATTACCAAGTTCAGGTAAAACCGGATACAATAGTTTCCAGAAGTTTCAGAACAATGACATAAATCATCTAAGTGCAGCAACAAATGAAACAAGTGCAACCTCTCAAGGCAATAGTCCCTCAGGCTCTCTCAATAGCTCAACACTCGGCTCTCATCCCTCAATACTCACACTCAATAGGTACCTGCGCACTGAGAGTGTACAGACTCCGGAGGGGCTCCTACAGCCCAAGCGCTATAATCGGCATGGACAACTCACGTGCTGCATGGACAACTCACGTGCTATAATATCCATATGTGGATCCGCACGGACAACTCACATACTATAGTATCATATCAAGATCCGCATGGACAACTCACCTGCTATGGTATCAATACCTCACAAATAGGCCCTCGGCTTCACTCAGTCATCAACCTCTCTAGTCTCATGACCCTCAGTAATAAAGGGGAATCAACCCAAAACAAAATGATATAATGTATCAGCAGGGAATAACAGAGACTGAGGTATAATATGCAAGTAATACTATGAATGAGTACAAGTAACAATAAGCAGGAAGGTTCAACAGGTATCACGACCACTGGGGTCTTTACAGCACCAACACATAGCCTAAGCATGATTTCTAGCATGATTCACTATCAAATTTCTATAGCACAAAAAGGGCACATAGCTAACAACAAGATTATTCAACTTTCCAGTTTCACGGAATGGACCAAGTCCCAATTCCCACGGTGCATGCCCACACGCCCGTCACCTAGCATGTGCATCACCTCCAAAATACTCACATAATACAATAATCTGGGGTTTCATACCCTCAGGACCAGATTTAAAACTGTTACTTACCTCAAACCGCGCAAAACTCTACTCCAAAGTGGCTTTGCCTCTCGAATCGGTCTCCAAACGCCCCGAATCTAGCCTCAAGCAGTACAATACAATTAATATAGGCTAAAGGAATCAATTCCATAAGAAAAATACGAAACTATAAGCCAAAATTCGAAATTGGCTCAAACCGGCCCCCGGGCCCATGTCTTGAAATCCGACAAAAGTCACAAAACCTGAAAGCCCATTCACTCACGAGTCTAACCATACAAAATTTATCAAAATCCGACACCATTTCGTCATCCAAATCACAAACATTCACTCTCCAATTCTCTAGCCCTAAGCCCCCAAATTTCACCTCAAAAACTCACCAACTAGGTATAAAATCAGTAGGGAAACATCATTATTGAAGATAAATGGACACAAGGAGCTTACCTCAATAATCACTTCAAAATCCCTCTAAAACTCCTCCAAAATCCGAGCTCAAAGTGGTAAAAATGGTGAAAAATCTCGAAGTCCCGTATTTATATTCTCTGCCCAGGCCTTCCGTACCTACAACAACTTGGCCGCTTCTGCGGTTTCGCAGTTGCAGAAAGGGTACCACTTATTTGGAAACTAGAAACTTGCCGGTTTCCAAGCGAAACCTAATTCATGAATTGAATCAAATGGGGCCTTTTAATTTAACTAATTTGAACTTAATTAAACTAAAGAGTCACGCTCTTTAAACGCCCTAGCGTCTACCGATTTCGCCATATCCCCCTTTCTTTTTGAGATTAGGATCTCGTTGTGATGTCATTCCTTTTTCTTTTTCTTTCATTTATACTGGAACCATTGAATTCATTAGATACCGATTCCTATCTGACTTCTGAGTTCTTAGCCAAAATTGACGAAATAAAATGAAAAAGATTCTAATTTCACTAATTCATCTCTTTTTCTGGTATTCCGCAAAGGAGGTGGATAGGGTCAGCGAAAGAAGTGGCGAGGGCAGAAGAAAGAAAGATTGAGCAGCTGCTGAAGATGGAGCTGCAGAGGGTAGTTCCGGTAAGAGAGAGAAAGTTTGATTGATAAGGGCATTCTGTGAATGGAGGAATTGGCACAAATCTGATCTGAAGTAATGTGTTGCCAAGAATCGAAAGTCGTCGTTCGTTAGACAAGGCCCACGTGCTGTGCATCTCTGGTGTTCTGCTCGTGGGGAGAGGAATGCGGGAAAGTGGGGTCCTCTCACCTGTGCTCACTTCTTGAATCACGGAATATTCCTATTTTCCATTATACCAACCAAATCCATTCGAAAGGTTAGAAATCAACAAAAGAAAAAGTAAGTGAGCCTATTTGGTTCTAGTAGTTACTTTACTAGATTTTTCTTTTTTTTTTTCTTTCTATAGTGGAGATAGTCGCACGTAATGACAGATCACGGCCATATTATTAAAAGCTTGTGGTAAGAATGGGTTTCGTTCCCGGGGCTATCAACGTGAACGAGAGAAAAACAAAGCCCAAGAATCTATTAACATATTTACGAATCCCAATCCTGGAAATATAGCATCCCACTTTTCTTTACTACCCAGGACTTCGATACATTTAGAAATTAGGTAGGTATCCACCGTAAGCCTTTCCTCGTTTGAACCTCGCCCTTCACTTTTAAGGCTATGCCATCCTAAGTGCTGGATGACTACTATGGAAAAAGATGACGACTACTCCCAGTCTCTGGTCAATCCATGCTGATGCTAGAAGAGCTAGCCCCTTGACCGCTTCTGCGCCAACTGCATGTGTGGAATAGCCCTCGCACCTGCGCCATTCTCCGCATTTGCGCCCAACGTGCGCTCATGCGCTAACCGCTTCTGCGCGCGGATGGCCGCATCTGCAACCTCTGATCAAAGTATTCCTGGACGCTTATGCGGTCTCTTTTCTCGCTTCTGCGAGCTTGCATCTGCGGTCCCCAATCTGCTGATGCGATTACACCAGCAGCCCTCAAACTTCAGCAGTTCTTCAACTTTAAATCTTGAACCGTTAATCACCCGAAATCAACCCAAGGCTCCTGAGACTTCAACCAAACATACCAACACGTCTTAAAACATCATACAAACTTAGTCGTATCTTCAAATCACCTCCAACAACATCAAAAACATGAATTACACACGGATTCAAGCCAAATGAACTTCGAAATTTCCAAATTTTACAAACTACGCCGAAACCTATAAAATCACGTCCGATTGAACTAAAATTTTGCACACAAGTCACAAATGACCCCACGAACCTACTGCAACTTCCGAAAGCAGAATCCAACCCCGATATCAAAAAGTCAACCCCTCAGTCAAACTTCCCCAAAAATTCGACTTTCGCCATTTCAAACCTAATTCTACTCCCGACCTCCAAATCACAATTCAGACGCGCTCCTAAGTCCAGAATCACCCAACAGAACTAACAGAACCATCAAAATTCCAATCCGAGATCGTTTACACATAAGTCGACATCCGGTTGACTTCTCCAGCTTAAGATTTCAATTAAGAGACTAAGTGTCTCAATTCACTCTGAATTCACTCCGGACCCGAACCAACTAACCCAGTAAGTCATAAAACAACTGTGAAGCACAAAAATGAGCATAAAAGGGGAGCGGAGCTACAACTCTCTAAACGACCGGCCAGGTCGTTATAATTCATACCTTTTGCTTGCATAGGATGTTTATAGCAAACCAATGAATACAATACATATTATCACTTAACAATGGCTAAATAAAGTATATGTTTATACATTAATTTGTAAATAATATTTGGTTACTATAAATACCGAGTCATGAATTGTCATTTATTAAAGGTGAACCAATGTGAGAATCTTTGTAATGTCCAGCAATAGAAACAACATTTATTAATCTTATGAAATTGATGACGGTTAAAAAATACTAACACCACTAAAAGAACAACCAAGACCAAGATGCATCCTTTAGTAAACTTTATTATTAGCACAAAAGGAAAACATAAAGCTTTAATTTATTACTCTTAGGATTCTTGGAAGTAGGGAAAAGTTTTACTGAATCCAAAGCAGCAAATATTTAGATACTGTTGTATACGGTTGAAATAGATTTCGGCCTTCGTACTATCGATCGGGGTCAAAATGTAATGGATCGAAGAAAGTCTTTGTAATATCGATATGGGACCCGAAGAAGACACCAACAAGCTTCAATTTTTAGGGACCGATCAAGCATCGAGTTCGAAGTCGTCATCAAGCTCGGGTCCCAATCAAACTGTGTTGAAATGTTATGGAATCGAGCTTGAGGGGCAAAAGCCAGCCGATATCGAACCCAGACCCCGAGTCAGCACCGAGCTCAAGTCCGCATCAAGTTCTAAAACAATACCGACCGGTACCGAGTTCAATCAAGCTCGAACTCGTAGACAAGATCTGTTGCAACCGCACTAAGGGAAGGAATTCCGGCAGGAATTAGGGAAAAGCTGATCTATCATGGGTTTCTCACTATGTATTTTTAATTATATCTAAAGTAGGATCCTCCACTATAAAGAGCATGGCTACATATCTGTAAAAGGGGACACCGGGCATTGTATCAAAAAAACATCATATATTCTTATATTGAAGAGATATTCTTTTAAGCGTCATACATTGATTCACCTTGTTCAATCCTAAAAGTCATCTTCCTTCCAACCTCATTTATTTGTCGTTCTTTGTAATCTACAGTTGATACTACTGTTTATCCTTACAATTTGTATTAAGTTATAACATGTATCCTTAGAATTACGTACAAATTCAACTCTATCTATTTTTCGGGTAAACAGTTTGGCGCCCACCGTGGGGCTAAGGATAGCAGTGGTTGTTTGATACAAATCTACAAAAACACACCATTTTACGCTTGTTTCCGGAAGTATCTTTGGTTTCGGATTAGCAACGACTAACTATCGATTAAATGGCCTTACCTATCGACAACGAAGCTGGTCTCCAAGATGAAAACAACAACTTGATACCCAGTATCGAAAGACCGCTTGTCAACACCGTCAGAGCCCAAATTGAAGTGCCGATAGACATTAATTCGCATGTGGCCATTCAGGCGAACCTACATTGTGAACCTGAAAATAGCATTCATGGGGGCACTTGATCTGCAGCTCGAGACACCCATAACATCGAAAAAAATGGCGTCAGCATGCATATGATTTTCGAAATATTGCAAACTCAACAGGCAGCAATAGCTCAATTGTAGAGTCAGACCCAGATACCAAGTAGGCCGGAACCCAGTCAACCTCGAGAAAATGCCAATACAACGGAACCAGCACTAATAAGATCAAATGAGCAGGAGTCGAGGACCAATTCCGAAATTGCTAAGATGTTCGAAGAACTAACCAAACGAATAGAATCGGGAGAAAGGAGGATCGAAGCAAATGACAAAAAGGTAGAAACAT
This sequence comes from Nicotiana tabacum, assembly GCF_000715075.1. Lineage (NCBI taxonomy): Eukaryota > Viridiplantae > Streptophyta > Magnoliopsida > Solanales > Solanaceae > Nicotiana > Nicotiana tabacum. Next base: position 115,790,571 of record NC_134083.1, read on the forward strand.
ATAACTCCAGGGTTGATCAGATCACGGGGGCACCACCGATACTGAAGGGCTTAGATTCCAAAATATTCATACAGAAGCCTTTCCCCCCAAGCGCGGCTCCTAAGATGATCCCAAAGAAATTTCATATGCCTGAGATTCCTTAATATAACGTAACTACCGATCCAAACGAACATGTCACATCATACACATGTGCCATCAAAGGGAACAACCTTAAGGATGATGAGATCGAATCTGTATTACTGAAAACATTCGGTGAAACCCTATCAAAGGGAGCGATGATATGGTATCAAAATTACCATCTAATTCTATCGATTCCTTTGCTATGCATGCAGATTCATTCGTAAAAGCACACGCTGGGGCCATAAAAGTTGAGACCAGAAAGTCCGATCTATTCATGGTAAGACAAAAGGATAACGAGATGCTAAGGGAGTTCGTATCTCGTTTTCAAATAGAACGAATGGATCTACCACAGGTCACAGACGATTGGGCTGTTCAGACTTTCACTCAAGGTCTGAACGAACGAAGTTTAACAACTTCACAACGGTTGAAGCATAACCTGATCGAGTACCCAGCTATTACTTGGGCCGACGCGCATAATTGGTACCAATCAAAAATTAGAGTCGAAGACGATCAGTTAGGGTCAAGACCTGCTGCTTGAAGGGATATCAATCGAGAACAAGGTTCGATCAGAGATCGATACCGACCGTATAGTGGGAATCACATAATCAATGAATCGAGACATAACCCCGGACAAAGAAGCAAAAGAAGTGATCGAGGTCAAGGATCTCGGGGGCTGATGAACAGGAACGGGTTCGACAGGCCTACCGGATCTAAAGAATCACCAAGGTTATCAAAGTATAACTTCAGCATCGATGCATCCGCCCTCGTGTCGGCTATCGGACGTATCAAAGACACTAAATGGCCTCGACCCATGCAGGCTGATCATGCTAAGAGGAATCCCAATCAAATGTGCAAATATCATGGACTCATGGCCACAGAACAGAAGATTGCAGGCAACTAAGAGAGGAGGTAGCCTGGTTATTCAATAAAGGACACCCTCGAGAATTTTTAAGCGACAGGGCCAAGAACCATTTCAAAAATAGGGATTTCAGCAAACAAAATGAATAAGAAGAACCACAACATGTCATCCACATGATCATCGGAGGCATCGATACCCCTCAAGGGCTAGTGCTTAAACGCACTAAGACATCGATTGTCAGAGAAAAGAGGCCTCAAACTCAGGAATACACACCCATAGGAACTTTGGCCTTTAATGATGAAGATGCAGAAGGAATCATGCAACCTCACAATGATGCACTGGTAATATCCATACTTATGAATAAAACTAAAGTTAAGTGTGTGTTAATTGATCCAGGTAGCTCGGCCAACATTATCAGATCAAAGGTGGTACCACAGCTCGATCTACAGAACCAGGTCGTATCCGCAACCCTGGTTCTAAATGGGTTCAATATGGCATGTGAAACCACTAAAGGCGAGATAATTATGCCGATAAACATGGCTAGGACCATCCAGGAAATGAAGTTCCACGTAATCGAAGGTGACATGAGGTACAACTCCCTTTTTGGAAGGCCATGGATCCACAACATGAGAGTTGTACCTTCGAACCTACACCAGATTCTTAAATTCCCAACACCAAAGGGAGTCAAAACAGTGTACAGAGAACAACCGGCCGCAAGGGAAATGTTTGCCATCGAAGAAGAAATTCCAATATCCTCACCTTCGTCAACAAAGGAATCGGACTCAAAAGGGGAACGAGATGCCAAATAGCAATCACAGACGTCAGCTTCAACCCAACCGAAAAATCAGAAGATCGAGGTAGATGATGATCAAAGTATCCATCGATCTTTCATGGTTCCCGATGATTCTGATGCTACCCAATCAACTATTAAAGAATTGGAGCAAGTCATACTAATCGAGCATTTGCCCGAACGAAAGGTATACCTGGGGACGGGATTAACCCCCGAACTGAGGAAAAGGCTTATTCAATTTCTCATCGATAACATAGATTGTTTTGCTTGGTCCCATTTAGATATAACAGGAATCCCACCAGATATAACGACGCATCGGCTAAACCTGGACCCGAGGTTCAAACCGGTGAAGCAAAAGAGAAGACCCCAGTCCGAGGTAAAGAACGCATTCATAAAGGACGAGGTAACTAAACTTCTCAAAATAGGGTCCATTCGGGAGGTAAAATATCCCGAATGGTTAGCCAATGTAGTTGTAGTCCCTAAAAAGGGGAACAAACTTAGAATGTGCATAGATTATAAGGAATTGAATAAGGCATGTCCCAAAGATTCTTTTCCACTGCCCAACATCGATCGCATGATTGATGCCACGGCCGATCACGAGGTCCTTACTTTTTTCGATGCCTATTCCGGGTATAATCAAACCCAAATGAACCCGGAAGACCAGGAAAAAACTTCATTTGTAACCAAGTATGGAACATATTGTTATAATATAATGCCCTTCGGGCTAAAAAATGCAGGCGCTACTTATCAACGCTTAGTCAATAAAATGTTCGAAGAACAAATAGGTAAATCAATAGAAGTTTATATTGATGACATGCTAGTTAAGTCCATTCGCGCAGAGGACCATTTGGCTCATTTGCAGGAAGTATTCGAGATTTTGAGAAAGTACAACATGAAGCTCAACCCCGAGAAATGTGCTTTCGGGGTCGATTCGGGTAAATTTCTCGGCTTCATGATATCAAATCGGGGGATCGATATCAACCCCGATAAAAACAAAGACATCGAAGACATCGCCATCATAGACAGTGTAAAAGTTGTGCAGAGGCTAACGGGGCTGATTGCCGCCTTAGGCCGATTCATTTCAAGGTCATCGGATCGAAGCCACAAATTTTTCTCTCTACTCAAAAAGAAAAATGATTTCGCTTGGACCCCGGAATGCCAACAGGCATTAGAGGAATTGAAGCGATACCTATCGAGCCCACAACTGCTTCATACTCTAAAAACAGATGAAAACCTTTGCTTATACTTGCCAGTATCGGAAATCACTATAAGTGGCGTCCTAGTTCGAGAACAGCAAGGTACGCAATTTCACGTTTATTATGTAAGTCGAACCTTAGAAGAAGCAAAAACTAGATATCCACACTTAGAGAAATTAGCACCTGCGCTGATAAGCACCTCTAGAAAGTTAAGACCATACTTTCAATGTCACCCCATATGCGTATTAACCACGTACCCACTTCGTAATATTTTGCATAAACCCAAACTATTGTGACGTTTGGCCAAATGGGCCGTCGAACTCAGTCGGTACGATATCGAATATCAGCCCCGTACGGCCATCAAGTCTCAAATTTTAGCAGACTTCGTGGCCGATTTCACGCCTATCCTCGTACGCGAAGTTGAAAAAGAACTCTTGTCGAAATCGGGTACATTATCGGGGGTATGGATCCTTTTCACGGACAGGGCCTCAAACGTGAAGGGGTCCGGGCTAGGCATCGTTTTAAAGCTGCCTACGGGTAGTACTATTAGGCAATCTATCAAAACTATTAGATTCAATAACAACAAGGCCGAGTATGAGGCCATGATTGCAGGCCTCGAGTTAGCTAAAAGCTTGGGAGCGGAAGTTATCAAAGCCAAATGTGACTCTTTACTGGTGGTAAATCAAGTGAACAAAACATTCGAAGTTCGAGATTATAGAATGCAAAGGTATTTGGACAAACTACAGGTCACTTTGCACCATTTCAAAGAATGGACTTTACAGCATGTACCTCGAGGACAAAACAGTGAGGCCGATGCACTTGCAAATTAGGGATCCTCGGTTGACAAAGACGAAATCAACTCGGGTACTGTCATTCAACTCTCAAGATCAGTAATCGAAGAAGACCATGCCGAGATAAATTCTACAAGCTTAACCTGGGATTGGAGGAATAAGTATATTGAATACTTGAAGAATGGAAAGCTCACATCGGACCCTAAAAGCTCGAGGGCTTTGCGAACCAAAGTCATCTGATTCACATTAACTGCAGATGGAACGTTATACGGAAGAACATTCGATGGACCATTGGCAGTATATTTAGGTCCAGGATACAGCGACTACATCCTACGTGAGATTCACGAAGGTACCTGTGGAAATCACTCCAGTGCCAATTCATTAGTCCGAAAAGTAATCAGGACAGGGTATTATTGGATCGATATGGACAAACATGCAAAGGCGTTTGTTCGAAAATGTGACAAATGTCAAAGGTTTGCACTAATGATCCATCAGCCTGAAGAGCAACTTCACTCAGTCTTATCCCTATGGCCATTCATGAAATGGGGAATGGATATCGTCGGCCCTCTGCCATCGACGCCAGGTAAAGCTAAGTTCACTTTATTTATGACTGACTATCTCTCTAAATGGGTTGAAGCACATGCGTTCGAGAAAGTAAGAGAGAAAGAGGTTATAAATTTTATCTGGGATCATATCGTATGTCGATTCGGGATACGCGCTGAAATAGTGTGTGATAATGGGAAATAGTTCATCGAAAGCAAAGTGACGAAATTGCTCGAAGACCACAAAATAAAAAGGATATTATCTACACCGTATCACCCTAGCGGGAACGGACAGGCCGAGTCAACAAACAAAACTATCATTCAAAACCTAAAGAAAAGGTTGAACGATGCTAAGGGAAAATGGAGAGAAACCCTACCCGAAGTTCTTTGGGCATATCGAATAGCATCAAAATCTAGTACGGGGGCAACCCCGTTCTCCTTAGTATATGGCTCCGAAGCTTTTATTTGTCAAAGTCATGGAACCTAGCGCCAGGTTTTGATATACAACAGAAGAGTCAAATAACGAAGCTATAAATACCAGCCTCGAATTATCGGATGAAAAATGAGAGGCTTCTCTCGTTCGATTGGCCGCCCAAAAACAGCGAATCGAAAGATACTATAATCGAAGAACTAAGCTTCGCCATTTTAAACTCGGGGACTTAGTGCTATGAAAAGTCACCCTCAGCACCCGAAATCCAAACGAAGGAAAATTGGGTCCAAACTGGGAAGGACCGTATCAGGTTCTCGAAAACGTCGGAAAAGGATCCAACAAGCTTGGTATTATAAAAGGCAAACCACTATCAAATAATTGGAATGTGTCGCAACTAAAATGATACTACTGCTAAGGTACGACCCTCCCATATTCATTTATATTTCGAAACTAACCCTTGTAGGAGTCCGATCAGGAGCAAGGATGGATCCTTGAATACGAAGCCCTAGGTATGAAAGCATGCATTGCACTCTTTTTCCCTTAGACCGGTTTTATCCCAAATGGGGTTTTCGGCAAGGTTTTTAATAAGGCAACCATTGATCGTGCTAACTTAGAAACAATTCGACAATATCTGCGGCCTCTTTACAATCAACCCTGAATACTGTGGGGGGCATCATATATCAAGTTCGATGCAAGAAAGTTACTTCACAACAACAAGGTTCCGATAGGTAAAATTGTAAGAGCTAAATGGTCAAAGCGAACCATGCTCATATAGTTGGCCCGAGCCCTAACACAAAACACGAACACTTGTATAACGACTTATAAAGAAAATTTTCTTCTTCAACAATATCTTATATCCATGAAAAATTCCTCTATTTTGACATTTATTATGCAAACAGGCTTAAGGGCCGACCATTACCCCTTAAATCGGGGACTGCCAACCGAAAATCAAGAAGTTCGAGCAAGTACTCACTCGAATACTGAGCCTACGGGCTACTCTTATCTTGAGTTCGAGAAATCACTCACTCAATCATTAAGCCTACGGGCTACATTACTTCGAGTTCGAAATCACTCACTCGAATACTAAACCTACGGGCTACTCTTATCTTGAGTTCGAGAAATCACTCACTCATTCATTAAGCCTATGGGCTACATTACTTCGAGTTCAAAATCACTCACTCGAATACTAAGCCTACGGGCTACTCTTATCTTGAGTTCGAGAAATCACTCACTCAATCATTAAGCCCACGGGCTACATTATTTCAAGTTCGAAATCACTCACTCAAAAAATAAGCCTACGGGCTACTCTTATCTTGAGTTCGAGAAATCACTCACTCAATCATTAAGCCTACGGGCTACATTACTTCGAGTTCGAAATCACTCACTCGAATACTAAGCGTACGGGCTACTCTTATCTTGAGTTCGAGAAATCACTCACTCAATCATTAAGCCTACGGGCTACATTACTTCGAGTTTGAAATCACTCACTCGAATATTAAGCCTACGGGCTACTCTTATCTTGAGTTCGGGAAATCACTCACTCAATCATTAAGCCTACGGGTTATATTACTTCGAGTTCGAAATCACTCACTCAAAAAATAAGCCTACGGGCTACTCTTATTTTGAGTTCGAGAAATCACGAACTCAATCATTAAGCCCACGGGTTACATTACTTCGAGTTCGAAATCACTCATTCGAAAAATAAGCCTACGGGCTACTCTTATCTTGAGTTCGAGAAATCACTAACTCAATCATTAAGCCTACGGGTACATTACTTCGGGTTCGAAATCACTCACTCAAAAAACTATGGGCTACTCTTATTTTGAGTTCGAGAGCACTCACCATAAAGGCTACATAATCCAAATTCGATTAAAAATTGCCTAAAGCCTTATAAAAACATTCATAAGGCATGAATCTTCACAAGACAGAAAATAAAACAGAGGTAAGACATAAAAAGAAAAGATATTTGTATATATTTACAGGACTATTTACATGATAGTTCACAACATCCGAAATAGAAACTAAGGGAATAAGTTTCTTGGTTAGCCCCGGGGTCAATTCTTTCTCCCTCGGGTCCATCCCCGCTCTCGGATCCGCTCTTGCCCCCATCATCATCATCATCATCATCATCATCATCATCATCATCAGAAACTGAGGCTTTAACATCGGCTTCGATCTCTTTAGCCCTTCTTATTTCGTCAGTGAAGTCGAAACCTCGATCATGGATCTCCTCGAGTGTCTCCCTCCGAGATCGGCACTTAGCAAGCTCAGCAACCCAATGTGCTCGAGTGTCGGCGGTCTCGGCTACCTCTCTTGCTTGTACCTGAGCTGCTTCGGCATCAGCCCGATAAACGGCCACGAGTACATCCACATCGGCCTTTCCCTTTTTGGCGTCAGATTCGGCCTTAGCAAGTTCATAGGCCAACCGAGCCTCGAGCTCCCCTATTCTTCTTACTTGAGCAGAGCTGTTTTCCTTCATGCTTTGAAGTTGATTTCCGGCCGATGACAGTTGTGCTCGAGCGGCCTCTTTCTCTGCAGCAAAGCGATCCATACCTTTCTTCCACTTCAAGGATTCCGCTTGTATCACATTGACCTCCTCCCGGAGTTTCCCGATCATCTCAATTTTTCGCTGCAGCTGCGAGACTGAAAAATTAGCCATCATTATGGTATCAAGCCCATATGTTTGTAAAAGTATCATTACCTGCTCAGACAGATCTGTCTGATCTTGGCGAGCCTTAGCCAACTCGGCTCGGAGGTCTTTGATTTCCTCTCCCCTTTGCCCTATGAGGAGTTTAAGGGAGTTCCTCTCCTCCGTGACCTATTGAAGATCAGTCTCCAACCGATGCTGCTCAGCCTGAGACCGAGAACATGCTTCTCGATGCACCACCATGGCCTGCGAAGAAAGAAGAGAAGAAATTAGGAAAAAACATCAAAACATAAAAAATGGTAATGTCAACAGAAAGAGTTAAAAGCTTACCCAATTCAGGGCTAGCTAGACTTCATAGAGAAAGCCCGACACATCACTAGGGTCAGCAGCGTCCTCGACCCCCGTAAACAGATCACGGCAAGGGTCCTCCCCTTCATGATACGGGCTCATCTCGAGGGCCCCCAAAGCTTGGGCTTCCCGAATAGCCCCTTCGGAAAAGGCAGGGAGAGTGGGCGAATCTCCGATTACTATTGCCCCAGGCGACTCGCTCGGGGAGTTCTCCTCAGTTCGGAGAGCTTCAGGACCGCCTTTTTCCGATGTACCCACCATTTGCTGACTTTAGAAAGAAGCATCCTCGACCTCTAATGACTCGGGGACTTTGCCTGAACCTCCCTCCGATCTCTCCTCGGTCCGAGGCCGAGCTTTATGAATCATCATCGATTCAGCCACCTTCGGGACATCAGTGCTTTTCTTCGTTCGGGCTGCCAATGCGGACCCGTCCTTTTCTTTTTCGTCCTCATCCCTTAGACACAGAACCGATTCCACAATCAAAGGAATGGTATCCCTCGGCTTACGAGCCGTCCTCTTCTTCGGTTTTGGATCTTCGGGAATGGAGACCCTTTTCCTCTTATGTTCCTTCATCGACTTTGGAACAGAGGCCGAAGCCTCTTCCTCGATGGACGGAGGCCTCAAAACCGCATCCTTGCCCACACCTACATATGGGAAAATTTATTAAAGTATATGGGAAGCATCTCGTTCGAACTACCAAAAAATACGGGAAAGGGACTTACCATGATTTTTTGCTTCCCATCGGCCCTTCGATAAGTCACGCCATCAGCGCTCGGCGTATGTGGAGGTCAAAACCAGAGCCCGTACCCAGCTCTTGAGATCGGTAATCGCATCGGGCATCTAGGGGACTGCTGCATCACAAAGAGAGAGATATCGGTGAGAAAAGAAATGGAAAAGCAAAGTAATAAGAGATAACAACAGAATTACACTTACGCTTCATATTCCACTCTTCGGGAAAGGGCATCTTTTCGGTCGGAATCAGGTCCGAAGTCCTCACTCGAACGAACCTGTCAATCCAGCCTCGATCCCTATCCTCATCTATGCTTGAGAATAGGGCCTTGGTATCCCGACGCTGAAGTTTTATTAACCCTCCTTGAAAAAGGCGAGGATGGTACAATCAGATGAACTGATTGAGGGTGAAAGGCATCCCCTCGATTTTGTTCATGAAGTATCAGATCAGAATAACGATCCGCTAGAAAGAGGGATAGATCTGGACGAGGGTTATTAGGTATTTACGACAAAACTCTACGATAACGGGGTCGAGCGGGCCTAACGTGAAAGGGTATGTGTACACACTTAAAAACCCTTTCACGTAAGTAGTAATATCCTCTTCGGACGACGCTATTATCACTTCTTTGTTCCCCCAGTTACAATCTTTTTTTATCTGCTCGATATACCCCCGGGTCATCGAACAAATATATCTCGATACAGGTTCACATCGGCCGGGAACCGGAGAGCCTTTATCGAGTTTGAAATCGGAGGTGAGAACACATGCTGCCGGAACTCATTCCTCAGGCCGAGGATCCACCGGTGTTTTTTCAGCGGCTGATTGGGAAGAAGAAGCCTTTTCTTTTTAGGGGATGATTTTTGATGTCTTCACCATTTTTGGATTCAAAGAAGGTGACAAAAATTTGGTGGTCTTGAAGAAAAGTTGTACATAAAAGATTCACAGATCTGCAAAATAAACTCAGAAGAGTCGAAAAGGAATTTAGAAAATTTTTGAAGATTGAAGACATAAAAATGATAAATGGTAAAAGAAAGGACTATTTATAGATTGAAGCAATGTCAGTTCAATATCAGCGGTGGCCGACCACCGTCTAACACGCATTAAATACCTTGATAAGCTAAACCAACAGACATTTATAACGTATGTCACGGTCGGGCTCGATGCAAACGTCAGCGCATATCCAATCGAGCCATTGAGAAATCATATCGTTTCTCACCACATCTTTCTTGAGAAACGGTCGAAATAGATTTCGACCTTCATACTATCGATCGGGTTCGAAATATAATGGATCGAAAAAAGTCTTTGTAATATCGAGATGTGACCCGAAGAAGACACCAACGAGCTTCAATTTTTGGGGACCGATCAAGCATTGAGTTCGAAGTCGTCATCGAGCTCGGATCCCAATCAAACTGTGCTGAAATGTTATGGAATCGAGCTTAAGGGGAAACGCCAGCCGGTATCGAACCCAGACCCCGAGTCAGCACCGAGCTCAAGTCCGCATCAAGTTCTAAAACAATACTGACTGGTACCGAGTCTGATCAAGCTCGAACTCGCAGGCAAGAGCCGTTGCAACCGCACTAAGGGAAGGAATTCCGGCAGGAATTAGGGAAAAGTTGATCTATCATGGGTTTTTCACTATGTATTTTTAATTATATCTAAAGTAGGATCCTCCACTATAAAGAGCATGGCTACATTTCTGTAAAAGGGGACACCGGGCATTGTAACAAAAAAACATCATATATTTCTATATTGGAGAGATATTCTTTTAAGCTTCATACATTGATTCACCTTGTTCAATCCTAAAAGTCATCTTCTTTCCAACCTCGTTTATTTATCGTTCTTTATAATCTACAATTGATACTTCTATTTATCCTTACAATTTGTATTATGTTATATCACGTATCCTTAGAACTACGTACAAATTCAACTCTATTCATTTTTTGGGTAAACAACTGTAATCTAACTTAATTCCCGTAAATTTATATAATTGCTCAAACTTCAAACATAAAGAGAAATAATCAAAATCCTCCAAATAGTGTCTACATTGAAACAAGATTTAATTAGAGAACAACATTACCAAAAATCAGAACCAGGGTCTTGACCAAAATGAACAGCAACATAAAACTTGGTTACGCATACCAAAACATATGCTTTGCAACTAAAGCTAAAAGTAAATCCTAGAAATAGTAATATTAGCAGTAATTATAGTAATATTCTTACATAATCATATTCATAGCTTCTTAATACTCACTCCAAATGATAAAAAGAAATAGTAATTATTTCTTGTCACTTAGCGATCAAATGGGCCAGTAGAATCAAGCTGTCTGCAAAGAGTCAGGTACGTGAGATAAAGAACACGATCCTTAGCACCAGTCCTGTGATTCTTGTTATGCTTGCAGAAATACTTGAGCTGTTCAAGGGTACAACACCCAAGAAACTGACCCAAAAGCAAGAAAAGCCAATTAATCTCTTTCGTTTTGGGTGCGATAATTGGCTTCACATTGTTCTCTTGTTCACAAAACTTGATGGTTGGCAATACAGGATTCATCCAATTATCAGGCGCATGGTCATGCATGGCCACATTGTTTAGAGCAATAAAGGCCCCAACTTGGGCAAACTTTTCCCTTAAATCGAACTCCATTTCATATTTTTGTTCACACCTCTTGCATTGAACGTCTCCAGTAATAGTAAAAATCTACTTCGAGTTAAGGGTGTTGAGGCTGTGAATGATTGCTCTTTGATTTGTGGCCCAAGGGTAAGGTTGTGGGATGGTGTTGCTTTTTGCCGATTCACGAAGTTTTCGCCGATTGCACCGAATTGGACCGTGACGAGATGGGGGCGGGGGCAGGGCGAGTACAAAAGCTAGTTGTACGGAAGGGAGTGTTGGTGCAGGAACTGCAGGAGTAGCAGAAGAAAAAGACGACAGAGACAATGTGAGAAAGTGATTGTTGTTTTGTTGAGAGACATTTGTTGGGATCTGAAATTCTTGGCTATTGTTTTCATGGCTTTTGTTGTTGTTATTTTGTCCTTGCATAGGGTCGTGCCTCGACATTTTGTCTCTGTTCAAAGGGTTTAAGGAAACATTGAAACTTTGATGAATATATATGCAAAGAGATCGAAGAAAGAAGAAAGGGGAAGGGTTTGTTATGTGTAAAATGTAGGAGTGTGGGGAGTGGATAACTACAAATAAACAGAACGCGGTAGTCATTCCATTTGGCATAGACTTCTTTTTGAATTTCGGAAAAAAATGCCTTTTCAAATTCTATCAGAGAAGAATAAATTCATCGTGTTTTTATATATAACTAGAATTAGTACTCGCGCTGCACGATCAATAGGAACTACTATATCAGTATTCATATCTTATTTATAAAATTACTCTGATGACACGATAGGTCATTCTGAGTTCTAGCCCTTATTTCAATGTTTTGAGACCTCAGTTAGCTCCGTTTAGTATTCTTCCATTTACGTGTGCATTCCGTGTCTTTTTCCGGAATGCTTTTATGTGAAAAATTGAAGAAAACATGAATTATACTTTAAAAATGACTTGAGTTGACTACGGTCAATATTTTTGGGTAAATGATATCTGATCGGTATTTTGACAATTTCGGTGGGTCCGTATCCTGATTTTGGACTTGGGCGTATGTCCGAAATTAAATTCGCAAGTTCCTAACTTGATTTGACGTGATTGGTTGAAAACTAGTAATTTTAAGGTTTAAGAATTTCCTAGGTTTGACCGTAGGTTGACTTTATTGCTACCCAATTCAAATTTCAAATCCGGAACTTGGTATAGGTTCATTTTACTATTTAAAACTTGTCTGCAAATTTTGGTACAAAACAGAGTTTATTTTATAGGATTCAGACGCTCGGTTGTGAATTTTAAAGTTCTTGAGTTTTTTGAAAATTTCATGCATTTTGATGTCCGATTCGTAGTTCTAGGTGTTATTTTGGTGTTTTGATCGCGCGAGAGAGTTCGTATGATGTTATTACACTTATGTGCATATTTGGTTTGGAGCCCAAGGGGCTCGGGTGAGTTTCGGATAGGTTACATACCATTTGAACTTAGAAAGAATTGCTGGTTTTGGCTTCTATTGATATCTGGTGTCATGTGCTTCGCGATCGCGAAGCCTCTCTCGCGATTGCAAAGGGGAATCTAGGCTAAGGAAGAGTTTCTTCTTCACGAAAGCGAAGTAGATAGGGGTTTACCCTTTGCGTTGCATAGGGTTATGGGGTCCTGGGAGGGAGCCTATCAGTTACTCTTCGTGAACGCATTCACTGGATCGCGAAAGCGAAGGCAGGGGGGAGTAAGACTTCGCGAACGCGAAGAGTGGCTCGTGACTGCGGAGGCATTTGGCCGCTGCTGCTTCGCGATCGTGTTAGTGTAATGACCCGACCGATTATTTTAAGTATTATAGCCTTGTTCCCCCATTTATTGCTTATTCTATGTTCATTTGTGATTATGTGACTTATCGGGATGATTGGTTTGGTTCCGGGGATATTTCGTAATGAATTGGAACACTTAGTCCCAAGGTTCGAAGCTTAAGTTGAAAGAGTTGACCAGATATTGACTTATGAGTAACGAGTCCAGAATGGAGTTTTGATGGTTCCGATAGCTTCGTATGGTGATTTTGGACTTAGGAGTATGTCCGACTATTGATTTGGAGGTCCATAGGGTGTTTTGGTTTTAATTGACAAAAGTTGGAAAATTGAAGGTTTGGAAAGCTAAAAGTTTGACCGAGAGTTGATGTTCTTGATACCGGATTCAAATTTTGGTTCCGGGAGTTGGAATAAGACCGTTGTGTCATTTATGACTTGTGTGCAAAATTTGAGGTCAATCGGAGTTGGTTTGATGTGATTCGGCATTGGTTTTAGAAGTTGGAAGTTCAATAGTTCATTAGGCTTGAATTGGGGTGCGATTCATGATTTTGATGTTGTTCGATGTGATTTGAGGCTTCGACTAAGTTCGTATGATATTTTAGGATGTGTTGGTATGTTTGGATGGGGTCCCGGGAGCCTCGGGTGTGATTCATCATTTTTGGACTTATTGGACAGCTAAAATCGTTGTATCTGGTTTCCTTATACGCGTTCGCGAGACAAGTCTAGCGATTTCGAAGAGTACTTGGGTGCCTGGTGAAGTTTTTTCATGGCGTTTGTGAGGAGATGGATGCATTCGTGAAGGTCTAGTGGGTCTGTGTATTGCAATCGCGAGAGGGGACTCGCGTTCGCGTAGAAGGATGAGGCCGGTTGGGCAGCAGGCATGTAAGCCTTCGTGTTCGCGCGAGATAGGTCGCTTTCGCGGGAGACAGGTCGCGTTCGCGTAGGCATTGGACCAGTGGTCGTCGCATTCGCGAGGGAGGTCTCGCGTTCGCGTAAGAAGAATTGGCTGCTGAGGATTTTTGTGCTTCGCGAATGCGAGGCAACTTCCGCGTTCGCGAAGAAGGGCAACTGGGTAGACTATTAAATTTCAAAAATGAGGATTAGAGTATTATTACATATTTTGACTTGGGGAGCTCGGCTAAGGGCGATTTTTGTGAGGGATTTCACTACAAATCAAGAGGTAAGCTATTTTTGATCACTTTTGTCCGATAAATTGAATACCCATTGATTTCTACACCTATATTATGTGTTTTTAAGGTGAAATTTGGGGGATTTTGGAGAAGGGATTAGAGAGTAAGATTTGGGGGTTTGAGGTTCGATTTGTGGTCGGAATTAGATGATTTTGGTATAGTTGAACTCATTATTGAATGGGTGTTCGGATTTTGTAATTTTTTTCGGGTTTCGAGGCGTGCGCTCGAGGTTGACATTTTGAATTTGGTTAAAGAACTTAGCTTTTTTGTATGGAATCGATTCCTATAGCTTGTATTGATTATATTAAGTTATTTGTGACTACATTCGAGTTGTTCGGAGGCCGATTCACGAGGCAAGGGTTTGTTGGAGCATTGAGTTGTGCACTTTGAGGTAAGTAACACTTTTAAACTTGGTAATGAGGGTATGAATCCCTGGAATACGTGTTATATGGTTGGTGTTGGGGTAACGCACATGCTAGGTGACGGGCGTGTGGAGATGCACCGTGGTAATAAAGACTCGGTTGATTATGTAGTACTGTGTAGTTATCTAGCCGAGCTTTGATCCATATTAGAAATCATGTTTAGACTATGTGGTTATTCAGTTGGGACCCACTGAGGTCATTTCTGTTGTTGAGTTATTTGCTTAAGTTGCAATTATGTACCCAGTCATATTTTTTCATTTGCATATCATATCTCAGTCTCTGTTATCATTTACTGTTACATCATGTTATCATTGTTCGGGCTGAGTGGTATGAGATTTGTGAGCCCGCGAGACTAGAGAGATTGATGACTGAGTTGGGGCCTGAGAGCTGGATTGTGAGTGATATTATGGATCGGGCTGCATGCCACAGCAGGCCATATTGGATTTATATCTATTATTATTATTATGGATCGGGCTGCATGCCACAGCAAGCCTTATTGGCTTATTTATTATTATGAGACCATGATGCATGCTGCAATAGGCCATATTGGCTTTATATTAATGCTTGGACAGAATCCGCCCCTCCGAAGTCTAACATACTAGCAGTAAGCACGTGTACCATACAATGCTGAGTGATTGTGTGTGATAAGTGGGAGTTTGAGACAGATTGAGTACTCTGAGAGTGTGAGTACCTGGGAGCATCATTGTGATGCATTACATTTGACATGCATATTTCACTTGTAGACAAAGAGATGTAACATTCCTCATGCTAGTTGTACTTGGCATATCTTATCAGTGTTGGGCTTAAATTGTTGAACTTGAAAGCATGCCTATATTTTTGTATTGTGTACGAGCTGAATATGGAAGTTCTCTGAGTTATCACTGTCATTATCTTGTTATATCGGTGTTGTCATTATTTGATTCGGACTGTACCTTTCTGAGCTAGTCACTGCTTTCAGCCCAAGGTTAGTCATGTTACTTATTGAGTACATTGGGTCGGTTGTACTCATACTACACTCTGCACTTCGTGTGCAGATCCAGGTACTTCTGGGCACAGTGGTTGCTAGATTTGGAGCTTCATCTGTTTGGAGAATATTGAGGTAGCTGCTGTGACGCCCGTAGACCTTGACTCTCCTTTCTTTTATTTTATTTCAGTACTGTTTTTTTTTCTCAGACAGTTGTACTAGAGTTTTAGATTATGTTGACATTAGGAGCTCATTTACGCGGTGACACCAGGGTTTTTGGGATTTGTTGTTGTTAAGTTTTAGTTGTTTTTATCAGTTATATATGAGATTTTCCACTGTTGAACTTGTTAAAAATCATGGTTTTAATTCAAGCTCCCATCAGAAGATGTGACGAGGCAACCACGTGAAGGTTTGGGATACAAGAAACCGTCACCAGTGCGCATCTCCATAAAAAGGGCGAGCAACAATTATATCATTGTAGAAGACGAATCTGCCGCTTCTAACAGACCTTCTATCTTTGATCGACTTGGAAAATCAACTGTGAGAGCTTCTGTATTTGAGAGATTGGGTCCATTAAAAAGGGGAATAAGTTCCAGAGAAATTATCGAAATACAAAAATATCCGCTTTGCCCAAAATTCAGAAGATCTCTAAAGATTTTCAAAGTTTGGTTCCTTCTAGAATGAAGCGATAAACAAAAGTCATGGTTTCGTGTGATGAAGTACTAAAGGTGAAGCCATACATTGTGGTCTACACTAAAGAACGTGATAAAGACGAAGAAAGTGTGGGTTCTTCGTATTATGTTACTGTACAAGGGGAGCATGGTGTTTTATCTCTAATAGAGGATGACAAGAATGTGTAGTTATTATGTGATTGGCAGCTTGCCTAGTAATGTGATAGGCGTCATCACGACAGGTTGGGATTTGGGTTGTGACAAGTTGGTATCAGAACACTAGGTTACTTAAGTCTCACAAGTCATGAGCAGGTTTAGTAGAGTCTTGCGGATCGGTACAGATACGTCTGTACTTATCTTCGAGAGACTACCGAACCATTCTGGAAACTAAACTTCCATTTTTCTATTCTCTCATAGATGGTGAGGACGCGTGCAACTGGATCAAGCAGATGGCCACCAATATCACCAGCTAGGGCCGCGAGAGGCCGGGGTCGTGGTAGAGGCCGAGGCCGAGGCCGAGGTAGAGCTAGAGCAGCACCTGTGGAGCCACCAATTGCTCCAGCTCAGGAGCAGATACCATATGTGGTTGAGCTGGTGGGACCAGATCAGGCACCAGTTGTGCCCATTGTGATTCCAGGCCTTTAGGAGGCTTTGGCCCAGATATTGACTGTATGCTCTAGCCTTGCTCAGGCGGTTTTAGTTCTGGCCGCATCAGCCACTTCTCAGGTCTGGGGAAGTGCTCAAACTCCCGCCGCCCGTACCCAGAGCAGGTGGTTCAAGGACTTCAGACACCGGGGGTACTACCAGCCCGGCCGGTTGCAGCTACTCGAGCCCAGGTTGGTCCACCTATGAGCGACGAGGAGCGGAGGAGGCTAGAGATGTTTGGGAGGCTCGGGCCTTCAGAGTTCAGTAGGGCTGAGTCAGAGGATGCTCAATATTTCTTAGACAGGTGCCAGCGGATCCTTCGCACGACGGGTATTCTGGAGACTAGTGGAGTCTCACTTACTACTTTTCAGTTGTCGGGAGAAGACTTCAGATGGTGGGAGGCCTATGAGTTGAGAAGGCCAGCCGGTGTTGCACCACTTACGTGGCATGAGTTCAGAGTTCTTTTCTTAGAGATGTTTGTTCCATAAAACCCACAGGGAGGAGTTACGTAGGTTGTTTGAGCAGCTACGCCAAGAGGGTATGTCAGTGACCTAGTATGAGATGAGATTTTCAGAGTTGGCTCGTCACGCGATATGGTTGGTTCTCACATAGAGGGAGAGGATTAGGAGGTTCATTGATGGCCTCAACTATGGACTGCGTTTCGTCATGACTCGGGAGATTGCGTCAGGTGTGAGGTTTTACGAGATGGTTGATATTGCTAGACGCCTAGAGCAGGTTCATAGTTAGGAGCGTGAGGAGAGGGAGGCCAAGAGGCCTCATGGTTTGGGTGGTTTCAGTAGTGCCTCACATGGAGGACAGTCCCACCACAATAGGTGTCGCCCTTATAGGCTTCCTCTGATGGCTCGTACGGTTCATCATGGTGCATTAGCTTGCCATGGTTCATAAAGTGCTCGTCCGACTCAGTTATCTCTCGGTGCCCTCCCTGTTCAGATTTCATCCCGTGCTCTATCAGTTTAGGGTTCATTTGTGCAGGTCCTTCTAGTAGCTATTCTGGTTCTCGAGGTCCGATTCGGTCCCCGCTGCCATTGACGGATCAGAGTTGCTTCAAGTATGGAGAGTTTGGACATGTGAGGAAGTATTGTCCCCATCTTTTGGGAGGTTCAGTTCAGCAGAGGGGTAAGGCTCAGCCATCTCGGGGTGGGACTCAGGCAGCTTGAGGTTACCCTAGAAGTGGAGGCCGATCAGGTGGTGGTCAGGCTCGATGTTATGCCTTTCCCGCCAGGCCAGAGGTTGTTGCTTCAGAAGCAGTGATCACATGTATTGTTTCAGTGTGCCACATGAATGCTTCCATATTATTTGACCCTGGTTCCATTTATTCATATGTATCATCATATTTTGCTTGTTATTTGGATATGCCCTATGAGTCCTTAGTTATGCATGTTCATGTATCTACGCCGATGGGAATTCTATTGTTCTAGACCGTGTGTATCGGTCGTGTGTGATGACCATTGGAGGATTGGATATGAGAGTTGATCTTTTACTACTTAGTATGGTTGATTTTGATGTGATTCTTGGCATGGATTGGTTGTCCCCATGTCATGCGATTCTGGATTGTCATGCTAAAACTGTGACGTTTGCGATGCTAGGATTTCCTAGGAATGAGTAGAGAGGTTCTTTGGACTATGTTCCCAGTAGAGTGATTTCATATTTGAAGGCCCAACGGATGGTTGGGAAGGGATGCTTGGCATATTTGGCCTTTGTGAGGGATGTTGGTGCTGATACTCCTACCATTGATTCTATTCCGGTAGTGCGAGACTTACCGAGCGTGTTTCCTATAGACCTGCCGGGTATGCCACCCGACAGGTATGTTGATTTTGGCATTGACCTGGTGCCGGGCACTCAGCCCATTTCTATTCCTCCGTATCGTATGGCACCAGCAGAGTTGAAGGAATTGAAAGAGCATCTTTAGGATCTTCTTGATAAGGGGTTCATTAGGCCTAGTGTGTCGTCTAGGGGTGCACCAAATTGGGTCCATGCACCATTGAAATCTACTTAGTGATTTGTCATGCACGTGTTAATGTAATAAGATGTGTTTCTCCATGATGAGCATGAACATGAAGTATTCCAATGATCCGGGAACTTACGGCCTTAATGGTAATGTTAATCATGTCGCTTGAGTGTAAATATGGTCGTGTGCATGATGGTATAATATGTGAATCCTACGGACGGTCTATGAAACGCATAAGTGTATAATATAATATGTGAATCCTATAGACAGTCTATGAAACATATACGTCTATAATATGAATGAATCCCTATGGACGGTCTATGAAATGCATAGGTGTATAATATGAATGAATCCATATGGATGGTCTATGAAACGCATAGGTGTATAATATGAATGAAACCCTATGGACAGTCTATGAAATGCATAGGTGTATAATATAATATGTGAACACTATGGACGGTCTATGAAACACATAAGTGCACAGTAAGAGAGGTCTATGGACGGTCTGGTGAGACGCATAGGCAACACGAACAATAGGTGCCACTTCCATTGCCCATGTTTGTACATGTTGGTACTTTTACATTATATTTTGCATCCCACACATAATTCATAAGGTACACTTGATCCTAAAAGAAGTTCAGAATGATGTAAGTATAATAAGACTTTATATGTGATGATATGGGCCTTTTCGTAGTTTCTTGACGTAATTTATTTGCCTCTTATTTGAGTTACCGTATATAGGGGCACTGCATCTTTTAATGGATGCAGGTGTTTCCATAGCAGGTGGCATCGATCAGTGATAGCAGTACATCCTCCTCTCAGCTGACTTGGAGAGCCCTACTTCATATCGGGGTCATGTATCTTTTGTTTCTCATGTATTGTGTATTAAGGTATAACTGGGGCCTTATTGCCAAAACTATCCTAGTACTCTTTTGTACCCGTTAGAGGCTCCGTAGACATGGTGTTGGCTGTACGTTGGTATTGGGAAGGTCAAACTAAAGATGTTGTAATTGTATCACATATTCCACTTCCAAACTATGGATGTGTAATGTAATATTTTGGGGACTTATAAATGAAGTTGCTAATAGTAATGAATTGGTGTTGTATACATGATCTCCTTATTGTCTAATTAATGAAAATATATCTTCTCGTTATTCATGGGTGAGTTCGGGTAGAAGAAAATCTAGCAGGCTTGCTCGACAGGGCTATCCCGGTTGAGCACCGGTCGTGCTCCCCGTGGTCAGGGCATGACAGGGGTTCTTGGGATCAATTTCTACCACTTGCAGAGTTTGCCTACAACAATAGCTACCAATCGAGTATTCAGAAGGCTCCTTATAAGGCCTTATATAGGAGGCAGTGTCGATCTCTACTTAGGTGGTTTGAGTCGGGGAAGGCTAGGATGTTGGGTACTGATTTGGTTCAGGATGATTTGGAAAAGGTCAAGTTGATTCAGGATCGGCTTTGCATGGCATAGTCTTGCCAGAAGAGTTATGCCGATCGAAAAGTTCGTGATGTTGCTTATATGGTGGGAGAGAAGGTATTGCTCTGAGTATCGCCCATAAATGGTGTGATGAAGTTCGGGAAGATGGGCAAGTTGAGCCCTCGATATATTGGCCCTTTTGAGGTGCTTGAGAGGATTGGAGATACGGCCTACAAGCTTGCATTGCCACCTAGTCTATCGAGTGTTCACCCAATGTTTCATGTTTCCATGCCCCGGAAGTATTACGGTGATCCGTCTCATGTTTTGGACTTCATCACAGTTCAGTTAGATGGATATTTGACTTATGATGTGGAGCCGGTGGCCATTTTTGGATCGGTGAGTTTGAAAGTTGAGATCAAAGAATATAGCTTCAGTGAAAGTACAATGGAGAGGTCAGTCAGTCAAGGAGGCTACATGGCAGACCGAGCGGGAGATGCGGAGCAGATATCTACACCTATTTGAGACTCCAGGTATGATTCTAGACCCGTTCGAGGATGAAAGTTTGTTTAAGAGAGGGAGAATATAACGACTCGGTCGGTCATTTTGAGTATTGTAGCCTCGTTCCCCTATTTATTGCTTATTCTATGTTTATTTGTGGTTATGTGACTTGCCGGAGTAGTTGGTTTGGTTCCATGGATGTTTCGGAATGAAATATGATACTTAGTCCCAAGATTGGAAGCTTAAGTTGAAGGAGTTGAGCGGATGTTGACTTATGAGTAAACGACTCCAAAATGGAGTTTTGATGGTTCTGATAGCTTCGTATGGTGAGTTTGGATTTAGGAGTATGTCCATATATTGATTTGGAGGTCCGTAGGTCATTTTTGGCTTGAATTGGTGAAGGTGTGAAAGTTGAAGGTTTTGAAAGTTAAAAAGTTTGACCGAGAGTTGACTTTGTTGATATCAGGTTCAGATTTTGGCTTCGGGAGTTGGAATAGGTCTGTTGTGTTATTTATGACTTGTGTGCAAAATTTGAGGCCAATCGGAGTTGGTTTGTGTGATTCATCATTGGTTTTAGAAGTTAGACGTTCAATAGTTCATTAGGCTTGAATTGGGGTGCGATTTGTGATTTTGATATTCTTTGATGTGATTTGAGGCTTTTACTAAGTTCGTATGATGTTTTAGGATGTGTTGGTATGTTTGTATGGGGTCCCGGGAGCCTCGGGTGTGATTCGGATCATGTTCGGCTCATTTTTGAACTTGTTGAACTGCTGAAATGGCTGTATTTGGTTTTCTTATATAAGTTCGCGAGAGAGGTCTCGCAATTGCAAAGAGTACTTGGGTGACTGGTGAAGTTTGTTCATTGCATTCACGAGAAATTAGACGTGTTTGCTAAGGTCTGGTGGGACTGTGCATTGCGATTGCGAGAGGGGACTCGTGTTCATGTAGAATGATGAGGCCGATTGGGCACCAGGCATGTATGCCTTCGCGTTCGCGGGAGATGGGTCGCGTTCGCGTAGGCATTGGACTAATGGTCATCATGTTTGCGAGGGAGGTCTCGCGTTCGCGTAAGAGGAATTGGCAGCTGAGGATTTTTTTGTGCTTCGCGAACGCGAGGCAACTTCCGCCTTCGCGAAGAAGGGTAACTGGGAAGACTATTAAATTTCAAAAATGAGGGTTAGAGTATTATTTCATATTTTGGCTTGGGGAGGCTAGGGGCGATGTTTGTGAGGGATTTCACTACAAATTAAGAGGTAAGCTATTTTTGATATCTTTTGTCTGATAATATCGAATACCCATTGATTTCTACACCTAGATTATGTATTTTTAAGGTGAAATTTTGGGGATTTTGGACTAGAGATTGGAGAGTAAGATTTGGGGGTTTGAGGATTTATTTGTGGTAGGAATTGGATGATTTTGGAATGGTTGAACTCGTTATTAAATGGGTGTTCGGATTTACTAAATTTAATCCGGTTCCGAGGCGTGCGCCCAAGGTTCACTTTTTGGGTTGACGTTTTGAATTTAGTTAAAGAACTTAGCTTTATCGTATGGAATCGACTCCTATAGCTTGTATTGATTATATTAAGTTATTTGTGAGTAGATTCGAGTCGTTCACAGGCCGATTCTCGAGGCAAGGGTTTGTTGGAGCATTGAGTTGCGCACTTTGAGATAAGTAACACTTCTAAACTTTGTACTGATGGTATGAATCCCTGAAATACGTGTTATATGGTTGGTATTGGGGTGACGCACATGCTAGGTGACGGGCGTGTGGGCATGCACCGTGATAATTATGACTCGATTGATTCTGTGGTAGTGTGTAGTTATCTAGCCTTGTTTCTATCCTTGTAATTCCTACGTGTTAGAGTAATTGAGCTGTGATCCATGTTAGAAATCATGTTTATGCTATGTGCTTATTCTTTTGGGACCCACTGAGGTCATTTCTGCTTTTAAGTTATTTTCTTAAGTTTCAATTATGTACTCAGTCATATTTATTCATTTGCATATCATATCTCAGTCTCTATTATCATTTATTGTTACATCATGTTCTCATTGTTCGGGCTAAGTGGTATGAGATTTGTGAGCCTGTGAGACTAGAGAGATTGATGACTGAGTTGGGGCCTGAGAGCCGGTTGTGAATGATTGTAAGGCCCCGTAAAATTTTGCAAAGGAAAAATAAAGTTTCATAGTGCCGGACTAGGCTTACGTGTTTGAGGATTGGGTTGAACAATGCACGGGAAAGTAAAGGAAAATTTTTGGCAGAAAATGCATTTTTGCGGTCCATTATGCGACTACAGAATCACTCTGCGGGCCGCATAATGGCCGCAGAAGTGAGGTGGGAGAGGGTTAGTTTGGATGCAATTATGCAATGATTATGCGACCGCATAACTATTCTGCGGTTCATTATTATGCGACCGACATGCAGTCCGCATATTGATTATGCGATCGCAGACCTTGTTACGAAGCTCCATTTTTGGATTTTTAAAACCCGATCCTACTTCGTTAAATACACGCTTTGGGCCATTTTTGAGCTATAATCTGACATTTTAGAGTGAGAGAGAGTGGCCTAGAGTGAGAAGGTGTTCTTCAATAATTGTTCTTCAATTCTTGCTCAAGTTTTGGAAGATTAAGAAAGGAAACTCACTAGGTCTTCATCCTAGAGGTAAGATTCAACACCCTAACCCTCAATTTCGAATTTTGTCTAGAAATGGGTAATTAGCAAGAAACTTTTGGGCATGAGAGTTGTTTATTTTACATGCATGTGTTATCAAAAGGGTGTAGGAAGATTGTTGAGCTAAAAATGGTAAAGATTAGGTTGTGGGATGATGGAATCCTCCATAAAAAGGACCTAAAATCCTTTATGCACACCTAGTGTTTGATAAAATGCTCAAATAAGCTAGAACCATGAGCATCTTCCTAATTTTGGTTCAATTTGTTATATTTCTACAATAGATTGAAGTTGCTAAGAATTCCGGAATATTTTAGAGTTTAAAGAAGCTCCATTGAGGTATGTTGGCTAAACACTTCTCTTAGAATTGAATCCCACAATATTCATGAAAATTGTGTAAGTCCTGAGTGGTTCATTATAAAATTGACTATTCCGAGTAAGATTGGGTTGAAAGACATATGCTCACAAGTATCCCAAATGCTTTATCTATGTTATGTTATCAATTGAGGATGTGTTAAAATATGGGTTGTGCATTAAAAATATTCGACTTCAAGTCAAGTTCAAACGAAGGCTATTATGCCAAATTTTGTGTAGAATCTCTATGTGCCATAGATCCTTAAACTGCTCACACATGTACTACATGCCTTGATTTGAAATGTTATTGTTGTTGTTGATGACGTTGATGTTAGAAAGTGAAAATGTGAGCATGAAATACTAAATATGTCCAATGTGCCAAGAATGAGTATATAATTGTGGCCATCAGTGCCAATGAATTGTAAAGATGTGAAAGAAGTATGAAATGCGATGATTGATATAAAAAGGTTGATGTCTCGAATAAGACAGCCTAGCTGATCGGGTCGTGATCGGACATCATGCCGCACACATGGTGGTGATTGTGCTAGAAATTGTAATTGGAATGGTGATTGTGGTCGATGTCCCTAATGGATAGCCTAGCCGATCAGGTCATGATCGGACTCCGTGTTAAAGACGGTGGTATTGATATTGAGAGTAATTATGGTTGATGTCTCTAATGGGATAGCCTAGTCGATCAGTCGTGATCGGACTCTGTGCTGACAGTACGGTGGTACTGATATTGTGAATAATGGTATTGTGGACGATGGTATATAAATACTAAAAATCTCCCAATGTGAGATATGGAAATTAATTGAAACATTGTCTTGATCCTAAATTGAGGTTTGATGTTGATTAAGGATTCCATTAATATTATGATAATGGTATTTGTATTATTTGTCATTCTATTGAGAGGGTGTTTATTTATACATACTAGTGCTATTCGACAGTACTAATGTCCCTTTTTCCAAGGGCGCTGCATTTTTAAATGGATGTAGGTAGTTCCACAGCAGGAGATATTGATCAGTGATAGCAGTGCCCCTTCATCCCAGCTGACTTGGTAAGCCCTACTTCATCACGGGGTCATGTATCTTTTGTACTTTGTGTATTCTATTTAAGGTATAGTCGGGGGCTTGTTGCCGGCATTATCATTGTACTCTTCTTTATCTATAGAGGCTCCGTAGACATAGTGTGGGTTGTATAATGGTGCTGGAAAAGTCAAAATATGTTATGTTGTGGTTGTATTACTTGTCCATTTAAGACTTTAAAAATGATGAAACTATTGGTAATGAATTGGTATTGTAGACATGAACACAGTTTTGTCTAATTAATGAAAACATGTATTATATTCATTCGTGGATGAGTTTGGGTAGAAGGAAATCTAACAGGCTTGCTCGGTCGGGTTCACTCGGTTGAACTCGGTCGCGCTCCTCGATTTTGGGGCGTGACAGTGATATTATGGATCGGGATGCACGTCGCAGCAGGCCAACATATTGGCTTTATATCTATCTATCTATTATTATTATTATTATTATTATTATTATTATTATTATTATTATTATTATTATGGATTGGGCTACACGTCGCAGCAAGCCTTATTGGCTTATTTATTATTATGGGATCGAGATGCACGACGCAACAGGTTATATTAGCTTTATATTAGCTCTTGGGCAGGATCCGCCCCTCCGGAGTCTGACATACCAGCAGTGAGCGCAGGTATCGTACAATGCTGAGTGATTGTGTGTGATGAATAGGAGTTTGAGACAAACATATTGAGTACTCTGAGAGTGTAAGTATCACAGCGATGCATTACATTTGACATGCATATTTGACTTGTAGGCATAGAGATGTAACATTCCTCATGCTAGCTGTACTTGGCATATTTTATCAGTTTTGGGCTTAAATTTTTGAACTTGAAAGCATTCCTAAATTTATGTACTGTGCACGAGCTGAATATGGAAGTTCTCTGAGTTATCACTGTCATTATCTTGTTATATCTATGTTGTCATTGTTTGATTCGGACTGTATCTTTCTAATCTCGTCACTGCTTTCAGCCCAAGGTTAGTGTCATGACCCAATTTTCCTATAAGCCATGATGACGCCCAACATCGCCGCTAGGCAAGCCAACGGTAAACTAGCCATGTATCTATTCTTTTAACATTTTAGAAATAGTTGATTTTTTTAATTATTAAATAAGTAAGAGGTAAGAGATTTAATAAAATAAAGTGTAAACAGTTATAAGAAAAAGTGTGGTGAAATAAATACTCAAAATCATCAAGTGTCTACTAGCAAAATTCCAAGACCTGGTGTCACAAGTGTATGAGCCACTAGTAGAATATACAAAACACTAAACTACAGTCTCAAATAAAGTAGATAGAAAGTAAATACAAAAGAGAGACTTTGTGTGTTGCAGAACGGACTCGGAAGGCAGCTCACCGCTAAGTCTCGAAGTATCAGGAGTGCGCGCCAGGATGACAACCAGATGCACCTGCCTCAGATCCTGCACGGTTAGTGCAGAAGTGTAGCGTGAGTACATAAACAACATGTACCCAGTAAGTATCTAGTCTAGCCTCGAAGAAGTAGTGACGAGGGTCGACGTCAACACTTACTATGGACTAATAATAAACTACCAAAATTCTAACTATGCATGGGTTATGTAAATAATAATGAAACTCAACAACAAGCAGTGAATAAATAATTCTTTCACTGATAGTAAATCCCAAGTCAATTTCCGTCATTAAATAATTGTGACCTCTCAAGCCATAAAACAATGTCAAGTATAATTAGGCTTAGAGTATTATTACACACGATTTATGCCGAGGTCGTATGGCCCGATCCAAAATATATATACTGTGTGCACTGCCGAGGGTCGAACGGCACAAACCATAGATGCATATATTAACCTGCCGAGGCAAACGGTCTGCTCCCATGAGAGTAGAGGAATTTAACTCGCTCGCGGAAATACTTGCGACGTGAGTGAACATGGATTTATCAGAGTTATTATAAAATTCTTCAAACTGGAGACTTTAAATCTTAAAATCTTTAATCTTAGCTCTATTTAAGACAATTAATACGCATAATCAACATAACAGTGCAAACAAAGCATGATGTAAATCTAAGACTACTCGAACATCACATGGAATTTAGCTACGCACACACTCTCGTTACCTAGTGCGTACGTAGCTCCCCACACAAGTAATTCACAACAAATACACCTAAGGAGATGAGTTCCCTTTTACAAGGTTAGGTAAGAGACTTACCTCGTTCTCAAGCTCACTTCCGATCCACAAATATGCTTTAAATCCTCAACTCAACTCCAAACGACCCGAAAGTAGTCAAATGTTATATAAATTAATCAATACATGTTCAAAAGTTCACAATTTAACTATTAGAGTAATTACCCAACCTAAATTGGAACATTCCTAAAATTCACCTCCGAGCCCATGTGCCCAGATTCCGAAAATGTTCGAAGATAATTGTTACCCATAACCTCGTGAACTCAAATATATAATTTTTACCCAATTCTACAACCATTTTCGTGGTTAAATCCCATTTTTATCAAAACCTAAGTTTTTCATCTAAACCCATAATTTTCACAATTTTTCATGTTAAAATATACCCATAATCTATGTATTTTACTTACATTGGATAGAAATTACTTACCTTAAAGTTCTAGGAAAACATCCCTCTTCAAAGAGCTCTATATTCAACCAATAATTGAGAGAAATGAAGAAATGAGCCTAAATCTTGACTTAAATGCAACCCTTCTGCCCAGTGGTTTTTCCGCTTCTGTGGTTCATTGGCCACATTTGCGGCTCCGCATCTGCGGAAGGTTTATCGCAGATGCGGTTCTCCCTCAGCTGGCCTAAATCCGCAACTGTGGCAAATGGCTCACTTCTGCGAGCCCGCTCCTGCGTCGTCCGAGCCGCACCTGCGACCATGCCCGCTTCTGCGGACTGCTGACCGTTTCTGCGGTCGTGCATTTGCGTCCTCCATGTCCAGATCTGCGGACTCAAGCCACGCAGCCTAAATGCGAAACTGCGGCCAACGAGCCGCTTCTGCGATGCCGCACCTGCGGCCAACCCTTCGCAGGTGCGAACGCACCGGAAGTCTTGCTGCTTCAGCAGCTTCTCCAAGTCCAAACTTTATCCGCACATCGTTCGATTAACACCCGAGGCCCCCGAGGCCTCGCCTGAATACACCAACAAGTTTGTAAACATAAAACGGACTCACTCGCACCCTCGGAGCGTGGAAAACAATAGTAGAACTAAGAATTGCAATCCAAAACCAATAGAATTAACTTATGAACTTCAAATTCTTTCAACTTACTCCGAGCACGCCGAATCATACTTAAGCTACTCGGAATGACACCAAATTTTGCGTGCAAGTCTTATATCACCATACGGAACTATTTCGGGGCTCGAAATCCTAAACGGACCCCGATAACACCAAAACCTATTGCAAACCAAATTTAAAGAACTTTAAAACCTTTAATAAGCTAACTTTTAACTTTAGGCGCCGAAACGCTCCTAGGTCACCCAAAACTCGCTCCAAACACACGTTCAAGTCAAAAAGCATTATACGAACCTGTTGGGGCTGCCAAATCCCGGTTTCCAGGTCATTTACAAGGAATGTTGATCCAAGTCAAACTTAGCCCTTTAAAGCAAATACTAAGGAAATAAGTGCTCTGATTTCAACCCAAACCCTTCCAAATCCCGAACTAATTATCCCCGCAAGTCATAAAGAAGTATAAGCACATACGGGGAGTCTTATTTAGGGGAACGAGGATCTAGAAAGCAAAATGACTGGTTGGGTCATTACATTCCCTACCTATTAAACAAGCGTTCGTCCTCGAACGGGTCTAGAATCATATCTGGAGTCCCGAATAAGTGTGGATATCTTCTCTGCATGTCCTCCTCGACCTCCCAAGTCACCTCCTCGACTGGTTTGTCACAACCCAAACCTATTGGCCACGACGGGCATCCGATACCTTACATAACTGAGTACCAACATAGCATATCATTCTTATCGTACTTTCATTGGCAAAAGGGCCAAACGGTCCATCATAGGCTAACCAGAATGAACATGGGGGAGTCCTCCATATAGGACGACCCAACCTGATATAAAAACTTACACATGTGACATACGGGCCTATAAGGCCAACATGATCATTTATAAACTCAAAACATAGGCCGACAAGGCCATACAAGTATCCGTATACATGACATCTGTCTACAAGCCTCTAAGAATACATAAGTATCATAAAGGTCGGGACTGAGCCCCGCCATACCAATCAATACATGTCCTAATTATACTGACCAAATAAGCAACTTCGGAGCAAATAGAGCGCACCAACATCTTCCGCTGAGCTGATAGCCTACTTGGAGGACTCTCGACCTGCGGGCATGAAACGCAGCATCCCCGGGCAAAAGGGACGTTAGTACAAATAATGTACCGAGTATGTAAGGAATGAAAATCAGTAAACAATAGACATTAGAGAAACATGAAGTAAAAGGCTCAACATGTATATCTGAATATCCCTGTGAATCATTTAATATTATAATGTCATGCATATGCGTATAAATGCCATACCATGCATGGATACATGCGTTCATAACATCATCAAGCCTCTGAGGGCATCCCATCATATCATCTCGGCTAGTGTGGGCAAATCATCAACGTATACCAGCTGATCAGGTAGTGGTGCATATATAACGCCATAACCTTTTCTCATATTCTATATACATATATATACATACATATACGCGTATATAACGCCATCTAGTCATTGGTCAAAGTACATATATAAATAAATGAAATGCATATGAAATATGTCAATAAAATCCCTCGGAACATCATAGGACCATTATGCCTTTGATTAATGTCATAAAATAAATTTATCAACTTACGTATTTTCTGAGACCCATGAATAGATGATAGAATAATAAGACACATGGAGAATCAAGAATATAGACACCCCTACTATTTCTATGAATAGAGTCATTTCTGAAAGTTGCATATTTTGCTCATTTTATTTGTATCATTTGGATCATGCCAAAAGAAAGAAGGGATAGCCTTAACATACCTGAACCGATTCTCTTGACAATCTCTTTAACACCGTTGATTACGACAACGTGTAACGGCGGATCAAAGTTGGGAAATATCCGGATGATATTCTTGAGAAAGATTATACCGTACTCCTTTAATATTGCAAAATCCCACGTTAATTTGAATTGTTGAAGGCTTGGGCGTTGCTGATATGATATATTATATGCAGATGCATACTAGAGAAATGATTTAATGTTACTCTTGTGTAAGGAAAGCTTGCTGGACTCTTTCTTAAGAGATGTAGGAAATGATTTTGATTTTTGAGATATTATTCTTAACTTTATGTGGGCCCCTCATTGCAAGCTTAGTGTCACTTTAAGGTGTGACACCTTTTCACTTTCATTAATAGTCATTAGAGAACTTAGGAAGGCTTGCCACGTTGGGGGATTTAAGTCTTATCTTAAGTTTATTAATTAATTACCCACTAACTTTAATTAACTTGTTAATTTCTCCATTAATCAATAATCCACATAATTAGGAATTATCTCAAATTACTTAAAATACTACTCACTTTTAACACACTTTGCACACCTTTCTATTATGGTCATGTGTACCTTGTATGGCACTAGTCCATAAATACGGGGTATTGTAACTTGGACCGTATTTTTTCTCAAAATTTCAAACTTTGACGAAAATTCATTTTTTTTGATTTTCTTACCCTCTCACTTTCACGAATTTACTCATCACTTGTTTGAAATAGCATAATGCTTATAATCTCAAAATAATCTCATTCCCGAACTTACGTGATCAGCTTACGATGAAACTTTAACGTACGAAAATGCGAAATGTAATATCTCATTTCCGAGCCTATATCAATTTATTTATGGCGTGCTTCCTCGTACGAAAATATGGCATTATGGCAGTTGGCCCCTCCACTGAACTTTTACTGCAGAAATCTTCTTGGACCTCAACTGCCGAACCTGCCTGTCAACAATGGCAACTGGCTCCTCCTCATATCTCAAGCTCTCATCTAGCTGAATCGTGCTGAAGTTTAACACATGCGACCTATTGGCATGATACCTCCGGAGCATAGACACGTGGAAAATCGGATGAACTCCCGATAGACTGGGAGGCAAAGCAAGCTTATAAACAACCTCTCCAACTCGTCTCAACACCTCAAATGGACCTATAAACCTTGGGCTCAACTTGCCCTTCTTTCCAAACCTCATGACTCCCTTCATCGGCGAGACCTTCAAGAGAACCTTCTCGCCTACCATAAATGATAAATCGCGCGTCTTCTGATTCGCGAAACTCTTACGTCTGGAATGTGTTGTGCGAAGTCGCTCCTGATTCAACTTTATCTTTTCCAAGGCATCCTTCACTAAATCAGTACCATATAACTTAGCCTCGCCAGGCTCAAACCATCCGATGGGTGAACGACATCGCCGACCAGATAAAGCCTCAAATGGAGCCATCTCGATACTGGACTAATAACTGTTGTTGTAACAAAACTTGGCCAAAGGCAAGAATCGATCCCAATGCCCTCCGAAGTCAATCACACATGCTCTGAGCATATCCTCCAAGTTCTGAACCGTTCACTCTAACTGCCCGTCGATCTGCGGATAAAAGGTTGTGTTGAGCTCTCCCCGGGTCCCCAACTCACTCTGTACTACCCTCCATAAATGCGAAGTAAACTGAGGGACTCTATCTGATATAATAGAGACAGGCACACCGTGCAATCGAACAATCTCCTGAATGTAAATCTGGGCCAATCTCTCTGAAGAATACGTGGTCACTACCGGAATGAAATGTGCTGACTTGGTCAACCTGCCGATAATGACCCAAACTGTATCAAACTTCCGCAAGGTCCGCGGTAACCCAACTATGAAATCCATAGTAATGCGCTCCTATTTCCACTCAGGTATAACCATCTGCTGGAGTAAGACACCTGGCCTCTGATGCTCGTACTTAACCTGTTGGAAATTACGACACCTTGTTACATACTCAACTATGTCCTTCTTCATCCGCCGCCACCAATAATGCTGCCTCAGGTCACGATACATCTTCGTCGCACCTGGATGAATAGAATATCGAGAATTGTGTGCCTCCTCTAGAATCGTTTCTCTCAATCCATCATCATTAGGGACACATAGACGACCCTGGAGTCGCAAAACACCATCCTCGCTGATAGTAACCTCCTTGGCACCACCCTGTAGTATCGTCTCTCTGAGAACCAACAAGTACGGATCGTCATACTTGCGAGCCTTGATCTGTACGAATAGTGAAGACTGGGCGACGACGCATGCAAGAACTCGACTGAACTATGAAATATCCAATCTCACAAGTCTATTAGCTAAGGACTCAATGTCCAAAGCTAATGGCCCCTCCTCTGCTGAAATAAATGCCAAACTACCCATACTCTCCTCCTTTTTGCTCAAGGCATCCGCGACCACATTCGCCTTGCCCGGATGATAAAGGATAGTGATATCATAATCTTTTAGTAACTCAAGCCATCTGTGCTGCCTCAATTGAGATCCCTCTGCTTGAACAAATGCTGCAAGTTGCGATGGTCGGTGTAAACCTCACAGGACACCCCATAAAGATAATGCCTCCATATCTTGAGAGCATGAACAATCGCGGCCAACTCCAAATCATGAACAAGGTAATTCTTCATGGGGCTTCAGCTGAAGTGAAGCATATGCAATAATTCGCCCCTCCTGCATCAACACAAAACCCAAACCAACGCATGAAGCATCGCAATACACAGTATACATCCCTAAACCGGAAGGCAACACTAACACTGGTGTTGAAGTCAATGTGGTCTTGAGCTTCCGAAAGCTCGCCTTACAATCATCGGACCATCGGAATGGAACACCCTTCTGGGTCAATCTAGACAAAGGTGCTGCAATAGATGAGAAACCTTCCACAAACCAGCGATAATAGCCTACTAACCCCAAGAAGCTCCTGATCTCAGTCACCGTAGTAGGAAGAGGCCAACTCTGAAAAGCCTCGATCTTCTAGAGATCTACCTTAATACCCTCATCTGATACAACATGTCCCAAGAATTCCACAGAAGCTAACCAGAACTCACACTTAGAGAACTTAGCATATAGCTTCTGTTCCTGCAAGGTCTGAAGCACCACTCTCAAATGCTACTCGTGCTCCTTCATGCTACGTGAGTAGATCAAAATGTCATCAATGAAGACAATGTCAAACGAATCCATAAATGTCGGTGGGGCTTTAGTCGAACCAAAAGACATCACTAGAAACTCATAATGGCCATATCTAGTCCGGAAAGCCATCTTCGGAACATCCTAATCCCGAATCCTCAACTGATGGTACCCCGATCATAAGTCGATCTTAGAGAATACCCTATCACCCTGCAACTGATCAAATAAATCATCAATACGCGACAACGGGTACTTGTTCTTAATGGTAACTTTGTTCAACTGGCGGTAATCAATGCACATCCGCATAGTCCTATCTTTCTTCTTCACAAATAACACCGGTGCACCCCAAGGCGATACGCTTGGTCTGACGAACCCCTTTGCTAGCAACTCCTCAAGCTGTTCCTTTTACTCCTTCAACTCTTTTGGATCCATGCAGTACGGTGGAATAGAGATAGGTTGGGTGCCTGGAGCCAAATCAATACAGAAATCAATATCACGATCTGGTGGCATGCTTGGAAGATCAGAAGGAAACACGTCAGAGAACTCCCGGACCACGGGTGATAAATCAATCGCCGGAGTCTCTGTAGTAGTATCCCAAACATAAGCTAGATTTTCCAAACACTCCTTCTCGACCATGTGTCGAGCCTTCGGAAAAGAGATAAACCGACTAGATGCACTGACAGATGAACCCTTCCACTCCAATCTATGCAACTCTAGCATCGCCAAGGTAACATTCTTGGCATGGCAATCAAGGATGGAGTTATATGGAGACAACCAATCCATCCCCAGGATGACCTCAAAGTCGGTCATATCAAGCAACAGAAGATCCGCTCGGGTCACATAACCATAGAAAGTAACAATGCAAAACCAGTAGATCCGATCCACAACAACAGAATCGCCCACTAGAGTGGACACATAAACAGGAGTATCCAAAGACTCACGAGTAATACCCAGGAAATGAGCAAACATAGATGAAACATACAAATATGTAGACCCTGGATCAAATAGTACCGAAGCATCCCTACCGTAGACAGAAATAATACTTGTGATCACAGCATCTGAGGCCACTGCATCTGGTCTGGCCAGAAAAGCATAGAATCTAGCTTGAGCGCCACCTGACTGGCCTCCACTTGTCTGACCTCCACCTCTAGGATGACCCCTACCCACCTACCCTCCGCCTCTGGGCGGCCGAACGGCTGGTGCGATAGCTGATGCTGTAATCATAAGATGATGACCCTACTGTACTGTCTTGCCTCGAAGTCTGGGACAAAACCTCTTCATGTGTCCAGGATCCCCGCACTCATAACAATCCCTCAGAACGGTGGATTGCTAACCCAAACTCTGACCCTGATGGCATGAATACCCACTGGAGGAACCCTGAATAGCTGGTGGGCGGTAGGAACTCTCTGGCATCACGCTGAAATAAGCTCGCACCGGAGCACCCTGAGAAGGCAGCGGTGCTGGATAGGTGGGCCTGCTAGACTGACCCCTCACGAACTAACCCATACCCCCATCCGGGGCACCACTAAACTTTCTAAAATATGGAAACCGCTTATCCCTCGTCGCCTGCTCTCGGCTCCGCTGACGAACACCATCGATCCTCCAAGCTATCTCCATAACTAGCTCATACGAAGTCCCCTTCTCAACCTCTCGGGCCATAGTGGCTTGGATACAAGAGTGCAAACTGGCAATAAACCCCTACACTCTCTCTGCATCGGTAGGAAGTATCATAAGTGCATGATGAGACAACTCAAAAAATCTTGCCTCATAGTCGGTCACCCACATCTGGCCCTGCCGGAGCTGCCTCGAACTGAAATCGCTACTCTTCCCTCTGAGAGGGTGGAATATATCTGTCCAGGAAGAGGTGTGTAAATTGGTCCCAAGTCATGGGAGGAGAAGTTGTTGGTTTGCCGAGAAGATAGGACTGCCACCATCTACGGGCCGTGCCCTCCAAGTGAAAGGTGGTAAAGTCCACCCCGTGGGACTCCAATATCCTCATGTTGTGCAGTCTGTCCCTGCACCGATCAATAAAGTCCTGGGGGTCCTCATGGCGCTCATCTCCAAAGACAGGAGGATGTAACCTGGTCCATCTGTCCAATAGCTTCTGCGGATCGCCGACTGCAGCTGGTCTGGGCTCAGGTATAGCTGCTGCAACTGGCTGAGCTTTGCCCACGGGTAGTGCGCCCGGGGTTTGATACACGACAGTTG
Source organism: Nicotiana tabacum (assembly GCF_000715075.1). Classification (NCBI taxonomy): domain Eukaryota; kingdom Viridiplantae; phylum Streptophyta; class Magnoliopsida; order Solanales; family Solanaceae; genus Nicotiana; species Nicotiana tabacum. The sequence continues at coordinate 115,825,616 of NC_134083.1, forward strand.
CATGCCCTGGAGCCTGAGAGGTAGGGGTCTGTGCTCCCCCTCCCGTATGAGATATGAATGCGTCCGCTGGAAATAAACCATCATGAGTCATAGAATCCATGAACCGCAACATACGGCCCATGACCTCTTGGAATCCTGGCGGGCACATGAAATCCGCTAGGGCTGGCTCCGTTGTAGGCACCTCGCCTTACTCCTCAATAATAATATCCTCTATTGGATCCACTAGTGGAATAGCTGGGGACACTTTAGGACGTCCTCATCCTCTACCACGGGCTGGAGCCCTCCCTCTGCCTCTCCCTCGGCCTCTAGCAACTGGGGGAGAAGCTCCGCCATGATCGGGTACATCTGTCGCGTGCGTTCTCACCATCTGTGAGAGAATAAGAGGAAGATGCTTAGCACAACATCAACTGCACGATAGGAGATGAAGAAAGAGTAGTTTCCTAACACCATATAGCCTCTCGAAGATAAGTACGGACGTCTTTGCACTGATCCACAAGACTTTATTAGGCTTGCTCATAACTTGTGAGACCTACGTGAACCTAGTGCTCTGATACCATGTTGTCACGGCCCAATTTTCTATAGGCTGTGATGGCGCCCAACGTCGCCGCTAGGCAAGCCAACAGTGAACTAACCGTGTATCTACTCTTTTAACATTTTAGAAATAGTTGATTTTTTTAATTATTAAATAAGTAAGAGGTGAGAGATTTAATAAAATAAAGTGTAAACAATAATAAGAACAAGTGTGGTGAAATAAATACTCAAAATTGTCAAGTGTCTACTAGCAAAATTCCAAGACCTGGTGTTACAAGTGTCTGAGCCACTAGTAGAATATATAAAACACTAAACTACATTCTGAAATAAAGTAGATAGAAAGTAAATACAAAAGAGAGACTCTTGGTGCTGCAGAACGGACTCGGAAGGCAGCTCACCGCTAAGTCTCGAAGTATCAGGAGTGCGCACCGGGATAACTACCAGATGCACCTGCCTCAGATCCTGCACGATTAGTGCAGATGTGTAGTGTGAGTACATAAATAATATGTACCCAGTAAGTATCTAGTCTAACCTCAAAGAAGTAGTGACGAGAGGTCGACTTCGACACTTACTATGGGCTAACAATAAAATACCGAAATTCTAACTAAGGATGGATTATGTAAATAATAATGAAACTCAACAACAAGCAGTGAATAAATAATTCTTTCACTAATAGTAAATCCCAAGTTAATTTCTGTCATTAAATAATTGTGACCTCTCAAGACATAAAATAATATCAAGTATAATTAGGCTCCGAGTATTATTACGCACGATTAATGCCGAGGTTGTACGGCCCAATCCAAAATATATATACTGTATAAACTGCCTAGGGTCGAACGACACGAACCATAGATGCATCTATTAACCTGCTGAGGCTAACGGTCCGCTCCCATGAGAGTAGAGGAATTTATCTCGCTCGCGGAAATACTTGCGACGCGAGTTAACATGGATTTATTAGAGTTATTATAAAATCCTTCAATTTTTCCAAACATAAAAAATCCAAACTGGAGACTTTAAATCTTAAAATCCTTAATCTCAGCTCTATTTAAGACAATTAATATGCATAATCAACATAACAATGCAAACAAAGCATGATGTAAATCTAAGACTACCCAGACATCACATGGAATTTAGCTACGCACGGACTCTCGTCACCTAGTGTGTACGTAGCTCCCCACACAAGTAATTCACAACAAATACACTTAAGAGGATGAGTTCCCCCTTACAAGGTTAGGAAAGAGATTTACCTCGTTCTCAAGCTCACTTCCTATCCACAAATATGCTTTAAATCCTCAACTCGCCACCAAACGACCCGAAACTAGTAAAATATTATATAAATTAATCAATACATATTCAAAAGTTCATAATTTAACTATTAGAGTAATTACCCAACCTAAATTGGAACATTCCTAAAATTCACCTTCGGGCCCACGTGCCCAGATTCCAGAAATTTTTGAAGATAATTGTTACCCATAAACTTACTAACTCAAATATATAATTTTTACCCAATTCCATAACTATTTTCGTGGTTAAATCCCATTTTTATCAAAACCTAGGTTTTTCATCTAAACCCAAATTTTTCATAATTTTTCATATTACAATCTACCCATAATCTCAGTATTTAACTTACATTAGATAGAAATTACTTACCTCAAAGTGATAGGTGAAAATCCCTCTTCAAAGAGATATTTGACCAACAAGTGAGAGAAATGAAGAAATGAGATCTATCTTCAAAGATGTTTTTCGCCAGCGACCATGCCCGCTTCTGTGAACCGTTGACCGCTTCTGCGGTCGCGCATCTGCGCCCTCCATGTCTGCATCTGCGGAATCAGCCCACGCATCCCAAATGTTCACCTACGGCTAACGAGCCGCTTCTACGGTGCCGCACCTGTGGCTAATGAGCCGCTTCTGCGGTGCCGCACCTGCGGCCAACCTTTCGCAGATGCGAACGCACCAGAAGTCCTATTGCTTCAGCAGCTTCTCCAAGTCCAAATTTGGTCCGCACATCGTCCGATTAACACCCGAGGCCCCCAAGACCCCCGGGCCTCGCCCGAACACACCAACAAGTTTGTAAACATAAAACAGATTCGCTCGCATCCTCAAAATGCGGAAAACAATATTAAAACTAAGAATCGCAATCCAAAACCAATAGAATCAGCTTATGAACTTCAAATTCTTCCAACTTACTCCGAGCGTGCCGAATCATACTTAAACTACTTGGAATGACACCAAATTTTGCGTGCAAGTCTTAAATCACCATACAGAACTATTTTCGGGCTCAAAATCCCAAACGGACCCCGATAATACCAAAATCTACTCCAAACCAAATTTAAATAACTTTAAAACCTTCAATAAGCCAACTTTCAACTTTAGGCGCCGAAATGCTTCCGGGTCACCCAAAACTCGCTGCAAACACACGCCCAAGTAAAACATCATCATATGAACCTGTTGGGACCGCCAAATCCCGATTTTTAGGTCGTTTACTAGAAATATTTACCCCAAGTCAAACTTAGCCCTTTAAAGCCAATACTAAAGAATTAAGTGTTCCGATTTTAATCTAAACCCTTCCAAATCCCGAACTAACCATCCCCGCAAGTCATAAAATAGTAAAAGCACATACGAGGAGTCCTATTTAGGTGAACATGGATCTAGAAAGAAAAATGACCGGTCGGGTCGTTACAGTTAGTCCTGTTACTTATTGAGTACATTGGATCAGTTATACTCATACTACACTCTACACATCGTGTTCAGATCTAGGTACATCTGGATACAGTGATTGCTAGATCCGGTGTTAATACCTGCTTGGAAACTTTGATGTAGCTGTTGTGACTCTTGCAGACCTTGACTCTCCTTCCTTTCATTTTATTTCAGTATTGTTCTATTTTCTCAGACGGTTGTACTAGAGTTTTAGACTGTGTTGACATTAGCAACTCATGTACTCAGTGACACCAGGATTTTTGGGATTTGTTGTCATTGAGTTTACGTTGTTTTTATCAGTTATCTATGAGATTTTCCACTGCTGAACTTGTTAAAAATCATGTTTTTAATTCAAATGCGAAGTTATTATGTGATTGTCGGCTTGCCTAGTAATGTGATAGACTCCATCACGACTGGTTCGGATTTGGTTCGTGACAGTCATGTCCTTCGCAAACGCGAAGAAGACCTGACGCCAATGATTAAAACAATCCAAAAATCGGGATTCTTCCCATTTCTTAACAAATTTTCAAGTTTGAGCTCGGCTAGAGGCAATTTTGAAGAGGTTTTTCATCCCAACTTCATAGGTTGGTAAATTTTAACTTGTTTCCTTATATTTTCATAAACATCTATTGATTTTAACTTTTAATCTATACTTTTTCATGGTCGAAATTAAGGATTTAGGTAAAAATTAAGGATATTGAGAAATTGAGATTTAGACCTCAAATTAACGTCAAATTTTGAAACCAATCGCATAAACGGGCTCGAGGTTGAATGGGTAATTGGGTTTTTGTCCGAATCTCGGATTTTGACCAAGCGAGCTCGGGGTTGACTTTTGTTGACTTTTTCCAAAATCATTAAAGATTGAATCGTTTTCACTCGTGGGTAGTTTTTAAAGCTTATTTTGATTTATTTGAACTATATTTGGTTAGATGTGATTGGTTTGGAGGCTAATTCTAGAGGATAAAAATGTAGTTAAGCATTATTTGGTTGCGGAGTGAGGTAAGTGTTATGGTTAACCTTGACTTGAGGGATTAGGACTCATTGTCCTATTTGCTACGTGTTTTATATCTGGGGACAATGTATATGTGAGGTGGCGAGTACCTATGCATTGTTATTGGGTTAAAGCATGCGGGTGAAAATTATTTCTTTATATTATATTATTTCGTTAATTATGTTATCCATGCTTAGGTTAGATTATTACTTCTTTTAATTATTTATTTCGTAATTATTATTTATTTTAAAGATGTTGAATATTTTGGAAGTTGAAGTTTGATATTATGGCACCATATTTGAAGTAAAATTATTCCCCGCCTTGATTTTATTATCCGGATTTATATTGTTGCTTGTTGAGGAAGAGAGAAAAGCACGAAGGGTGTTGTCGTGCCTTATTTGTATTCATTATCATATATTGAGATATTTGAGAGTAAAAGCATGAAAGGTGATGCCATACCGGTGAGTAAAAGCATGAAGGGTGATGTCATGCCATTATATTCATGATGTTACATGGGAGGACGTGAGTAAAAGCACGAAGGGTGATGCCGTGCCATTTTCATATCATTGTTCTATTCGATTTTTCGATTTTGATGATTTACTTGGTTATATTGTTGCTTAATTCGGAAGATGTTATTTTCGTGATTTCGTAATTGCCGTTTTCATAATATTTTTTCCTTTGGCCTGTCCCCTTCTTGTTAATATCTTGTCGTTCTACTTGTTATTTTGCTGCTTTATATATATATTTGTACATGGTTTTTATGTAGGTGTCTTGTCATTGCCTTGTCACTACCTCGTTGTGGTTAGGCTCGAAACTTACGGAGTACATTGGGTCGGTTGTACTCATACTACACTTCTGCACTTCTTGTGCAGATACTGGTATCGGTCCCAGCGGTGCTTAGAGGTACGTCGGCTTGGATCACTTTCATACGGACACACGAGGTAGATCTATTGGCTTTCGCATACCATGAAGTCCCCTTCCATTTCCAACTTTGACTGTTTATCTCTTTTGAACAATTGTATTTATTTCAGATTATGTTCGTAGACTTCTAGTTGCTCATATACTCGTGACTCCGGATTTCTGGGAGTAGTTAGTATCACATGGTTTATATTCGTACTATGTTAGATTTGGCATTTATTTCTCGTTGAATATCATTATTTTGTTTCTAACTGTTAAAATTGATTAATTACTTATTTCACGTCGGCTTGCCTAGCAAGTGGATGTTAGGCGCCATCATGACCCTGAGGTTGGGATTCCGGGTCACATGTTAGTATTAGAGCACTAGGTTGCTTAGGTCTCATGAGTCATGAGCAAGCTTAGTAGAGTCTGGAGGATCGGTACGGAGACATCTATACTTTTCTTCTAGAGGCTATGGAGTTGTAGGAAAAATTTCACTTCTTTCTTTCCCTATCGTACGATTTTATTCTATCATTGATGTTTGAATTATTCCATTCTTGTTCTCTCGCAAATGTGAGAACACACATATCATCTATAGCCAGATAGGAGTCGGAGCCCCCTGTTGCAGCCACTACTAGGGGTAGAGGCTGAGGTCGAGCTAGGGGTCGAGGCTGAGGCAAAGCTCAGCCTAGATCTCGACCAGCAGCACCCACAGTGGAGCCTCAGATTGATCATGAGGAGGATATCCCATCTCAAACTGCACCAGTCAGACCCGCTCTGGTCCCGGAGGGATTTATAACTACTCTCGTGCTTCTGGATGCTCTAGTTCGTTTAGTGGGTATGATGGAGAGTGTGGCCCAGACCAGCGCATTTCCGGTGGAACCATCCGTCTCTCAGGCTGGGGGAGAAGCAAAGACTCCCACTACTCACACTCTGGAGCAGATGGCCCCCATTTATCAGACTCCAATAGTCCAGCCAGTTGGGGTAGTTTAGCATGTTGTTGCTGCACAGACCTGGGAGAGGTCCGCGATGTCTTCTGAGGGATTGATGAGATTGGATAAGTTCACAAAGCTCTTCCCTATTCAATTTAGTAGTGCACCTTCTGAGGACCCACAAGATTACTTGGATTGTTTCCACGAGATGTTGCACAACATGAGTATTGTTGAGACCAATGGGGTTGACTTTGTACTGTTCCAGATGACCAGTTCTACCAAGAGATGGTGGCAGGATTATGTACTGACCAGACCAGCTGGTTCACCTTCAAGACCTGGGATTACTTTTTGTAGCTATTTCTGGAGAAGTTTATTCGTTTCACTCTGAGAGATGAGTATTGAGGCAGTTTGAGCACCTTCAGCGGGGTAGCATGACTGTTACCCAATATGAGACCTGATTTGTGGACCTAGCTCGCCATGTAGTTATCTTACTCCCTAGTGAGAGGGAGAGAGTGAGGAGATTCATTGATGCGCTCACTTTTAATTAGGCTACAGATGGCCAAGGAGATTGGAGATGATATTTCTTTTCAGAGGGTCGTAGAGATTGCTAGACGGATCAAGATGGTTCGTGGTTAGGAGAGGGGGGCGGTATCTAATACGAGACATCATCATTCTGGTAGTTTCAGTGGTGCCTCACCTGGAGGCATGGGTTCATTTGGTAGGGGCTATCCTCCCAAGCCGTTTCAAGTCAGTGCTTCATGCATCCTATGGTGCTTCGGGTAGTCGTGGACCTTATGTGTCTCATCTTGAGCAGCTAGCCTATAGTGCACCATCAACTCCTATCAGTGCACCTCCGATTAAGAGTTATCAAGGTGGTTATCAAGATTGACAGGGCCAGTTCCAAGGTGAGCAATCACAACAGCCAAGGGCTTGTTATACTTGTGGAGATCCGAGGGACGTTGCTAGATTTTGCCCTAGGTCATAGGGCGGCATGCCACAACACGGTTTTCGTGCCATAGTTCTGGCACCGGTTGCTTCACCGCCCGCTCAGCCAGCTAGAGTTGGGGGTCAGGCTACCAGAGGTGGATGTCAGGCCATTAGAGATGGAGGTCAGTCCATTAGAGGTGGAGGCCATCCAGCTAGAGGCCATCCGAGAGGCAGAGGTTAGAGTGGTGGGGCCCAGCCCCATTTTTATGCATTTTCAGCTAGACCTTAGGTCGAGTCATCTGACGCTGCCATCATAGGTATTTTTCCAGTTTGGCATAGAGATGTTTTAGTTATATTTGATCCAGGCTCCACTTATTCCTACATGTTATCCTATTTTGCTTCATATCTGGTTATGCCTCGTGATTCTTTGAGTGCTCCTGTATATGTGTCCATGCCTGTGGGAGATTCTATTATTGTCGATTGTGTTTATCGTTTATGCGTGGTTTCTATCAAGAGCCTTAAGACTAGTGTAGATCTCATACTTCTTGATATGGTGGACTTTGATGTTATATTGGGCATGTATTGATTGTCACCTTATCACACTATATTGGACTGTCACGCCAAGACGATAAACTTAGTCATGCCGGGGTTGCCTCGATTAGATTGGAGAGGGACTCCTAGCTATTCTACCAACAGGGTTTTTTCTTATGTGAAGGCTCGACATATGGTCGAGAAGGGATGTTTAGCATATTTGGCCTATATTTGTGATTCTGGTGCGGAGGTTCCTTCAATGGATTCAGTACCAGTTGTGCGCGAGTTTCCTGAGGTATTTCCTGCACATTGTTTGGGGATGCCACCTGACATAGATATTGACTTTTGTATTGACTTGGCTCCGAAAACTAAGCCCATTTCTATTCCACCATACCGTATGGCCCCGCTTGAGTTGAAGGAACTGAAGGAGCAGTTGCAGGATTTGATAGATAAGGGATTTATTAGACCTAGTGTCTCGCCCTAGGGTACACCAATGTTGTTCGTGAAGAAGAAGGATCGTACGATGATGAAGTGTATTGATTATAAGCAGTTGAGCAAAGTCACCATCAAGAACAAGTATCCATTGTCGAGGATTGATGACTTATTTGATCAGCTTCAAGGTGCCAAAGTGTTTTTGAAGATTGATTTGAGAACTAGCTACCATCAGTTGAAGATTAGGGAATCGGATGTCCCTAAGATAGATTTCCAGACTCGGTATGGGCATTTTGAGTTCCTAGTGATGTCATTTGGCTTGACAAATGCCCCAGCAATATTTATGGATTTGATGTATCGGATATTTAAGCCCTATTTGGGTTCTTTTATGATCGTCTTCATTGATGATATTTTGATCTACTCCCGCAATCGAGAGGAGCATGAGCAGTATCTTCAGAGTGTACTTCAGACTCTGAGAGATAGTCAGTTTTATGCCATATTTTAAAAGTGTGAGTTTCGTTTGAATTCGGTTGCATTTTTGGGACATGTAATATCTGCCGAGGGCATTAAAGTGGATCCTAAGAAGATTGAGGCAGTTCAGAATTGACCTCGACCTACTTCAACTACAGAGATTCAGAGCTTCCTAGGTTTGGCGGGTTATTATCGTCGATTCGTGGAGTGGTTTTCATCCATCGTAGCCCCATTGACTAGAGTGTGAGTTGAGCTTTCAGAAGCTCAAGACTGCTTTGACTACAGACCTAGTGTTGGTGTTGCCCACAGGTTCAGGATCCTACATTGTGTATTGTGATGCATTACTTATAGGGCTTGGTGTAATATTGATGCAGGATGGCAGTTGGGGTAGTACAGCCTTTTGTTGCTGCATAGACCGGGGAGAGGTCCGCCATGTCTTCTGAGGTATTGATGAGATTGGATAAGTTCGCAAATCTCTTCCCTATTCACTTCAGTCATGCACTTTCTAAGGACCCCCACAGGATTACTTGAACCGTTGCCACGAGGTGTTGCGCAACATGGGCATTGTTCAGACCAATGGGGTTGACTTTGCAATGTTCCAGATGACCGGTTATGCCAAGAGATGGTGGCGGGATTATGTGCTGACCAGACTAGCTGGTTCACCTTCACTTACCTAGGATCCGTTTTCGTAGCTATTTCTGGAGAAGTTTATTCCTTTCACCTTGAGAGAGGAGTATCGCAGGTAGTTTGAGCACCTTCAGTAGGGTAGCATGACCATTACCCAGTATGAGACCCGATTTGTAGACCTAGCTCGCCATGCAGTTATCTTACTCCCTACTGAGAGGGAGAAAGTGAGGAGATATGGGCTTACTTTCAATATTAGGCTATAGATGGCCAAGGAGACCGGAGATGATATTTCTTTTCATAGGGCCGTAGAAATTGCTAGACGGATCAAGATGGTTCGTGGCCAGGAGAGGGGGGCGGTATATGATAAGAGGCCTTGTCATTTTTGTAGTTTTAGTGGTGCCTCGTCTGGAGGCAAGGATTCATTTGGTAGGGGCTATCCTCCCAGTCCATTTCACTCAGTGCTTCAGGCATCCCACAGTGCTTTGGGTAGTCGTGGTCCTTATGTGTCTCATCCTGAGCAGCTAGCCTATAGTGCACCATCAGCTCTTATTAGTGCACCTCTGATCCAGAGTTATCAAGGGTGGTTATCCAGGTCTTCAGGGATAGTTCCAGGGTCAGCAGTCACAGCAGCCGAGGGCTTGTTATACTTGTGGAGATCCGAGGCACGTTGCAAGATTTTGCCCTAGGTCACAGGGCGACATGCCAAACAGTGGTTATCATGCTATTATGCCAGCACTGGTTGCTCCACTGCCCATACAGCCAGCTAGAGGTGGGGGTCAGGCAGCTAGAGGTAGAGGTCAGGCCATTAGAGATGGAGGTCAGACCATTAGAGGTGGAGGCCAGCCAACTAGAGGTCGTCCGAGAGTCGGAGGTTATAATGGTGGGGCCCAACCCCGCTTTTATACATTTCCAGCTAGACTTGAGACGGAGTCATCTGACACTGTCATCACATGTATTTTCCAATTTTCCATAGAGATGCTTCAGTTCTATTTGTTCTGAGCTCCACTTATTCCTACGTGTTATCCTATTTTGCTTCATAGCTAGTTATGCCTCGTGATTCTTTGAGTGCTCCTTTATATGTGGCCATGCCTATGGGAGATTCTATTATTGTAGATCGTGTTTATCGCTCATGCGTGGTTTCTATCGGGAGCCTTGAGACTAGTGTAGATCTCATACTTCTTTATATGGTGGACTTTGATGTTATATTGGGCATGTATTGGCTGTCACCTTATCACGCTATATTGGACTGTCACGCCAAGACGGTGACCTTAGCCATGCTGGGGTTGCCTCGATTAGAGTGGAGAGGGACTCCTGGCCATTCTGCCAGCTAGGTTATTTCTTATGTGAAGGCTCGGCGTATGGTTGAGAAGGGATGTCTAGCATATTTGGCGTATATTCATGATTCTAGTGCGGAGGTTCCTTCCACGGATTCAGTAACGATTGTGCGCGAGTTTCCTGAGGTGTTTCCTGCAAATTTGTCGGGGATGCCACGTGACAGAGATATTGACTTTTGTACTGACTTGGCTCCGGGCACTAAGCCCATTTCTATTCCACCATACCGTATGGCCCCGCCTGAGTTGAAGGAACTGAAGGAGCAGTTGCAGGATTTTCTTGATAAGGGATTCATTAGACTTAGTGTCTCTCCCTGGGGTTCACCAGTGTTTTTCGTGAAGAAGAATGATGGTTTGATGAGGATGTGTATTGATTATCAGCAGTTGAACAAAGTCACCATAAAGAACAAGTATCTGTTGCCGAGGATTGATGACTTATTTGATCAGCTTCAGTGTGCCAAAATATTTTCGAAGATTGATTTGAGATTTGTCTACCATCAGTTGAAGATTAGGGCATCAGATTACCGTAAGAATGTTTTTCGGACTCGGTATGGGCATTATGAGTTCCTAGTGATGTCATTTGGCTTGACAAATGCCCCAACAATATTTATGGATTTGATGAATCGGGTATTTAAGCCCTATTTGGATTCTATTGTGATCGTCTTTATTGATGATATTTTGATCTACACTCGCACTCGATAGGAGCATGAACAACATCTTTAGATTGTACTTCAGACTCTGGAAGATAGTCAGTTTTATGCCATGTTTTCAAAGTATGAGTTTTAGTTGAATTCAGTTGCCTTTTTGCGACATGTAGTATCTGCCGAGGGCATTAAAGTGGATCCTACGAAGATTGAGGCAGTTCAGAATTGGCCTAGACTTACTTCAACTACAGAGATTTGGAGCTTCCTGGGTTTGGCGGGTTATTATCGCCGGTTCGTGGAAGGATTTTCATCCGTCGCAGCACCATTGACTAGATTGACCCAGAAGGATGCCCCATTCAGGTGGTCCGATGAGTGTGAGTTGAGCTTTCAGAAGCTCAAAACTGCTTTGACTACAGCCCCATTGTTGGTGTTGCCCACAGGTTCAGGATCCTACATTGTGTATTGTGATGCATCGCTTATTAGGCTTGGTGCAGTATTGATGCAAGATGGCAGGGTGATTGCATACGCATCTCGGCAGTTGAAGGTCCATAAGAGAATTACCATGTTCATGACTTTGAGTTGGCAACCATTGCTCATGCATTGAAGATTTGGAGGCATTGCCTCTATGGCGTGTCGTGGGAGGCATTCACAAATCATCAGAGTCTACAGTATTTGTTTAAGCAGAAGGATCTCAACTTGAGGCAGCGAAGTTGGTTAGAGTTGTTGAAAGACTATGATATTATCATTTTGTATCATCCCAGGAAGGCCAATGCGATGAACGATGCCTTGAGCAGAAAGGCTGTGAGTATGGGTTCGTGATGTTATAATCATGGTTGGGGAGAGGGTTTTGCTCCTGGTTTCGCCCATGAAGGGTGTGATGAAGTTCGGGAAAAAGGACAAGCTGAGCCCTAGGTATATCAGACCCTTTGAGATCCTTGAGATAGTTGGTGAGGTGGCCTACAAGCTTGCATTGCCACCTAGCACATTAGCAGTTCACCTTGTGTTCCATGTTTCCATGCTCCAGAAGTATCACTGTGATCCGTCCCATGTATTAGATTTCAGCTCAGTCCAATTGGACAAGGATTTGACTTACGAGGAGGAGCTGGTGGCCATTCTAGCACGGCATATCCGGAAGTTGAGGTCTAAAAGTTACCCTTCTGTTAGAGTGCAGTGGAGAGGTCAACCGATCGAGGCAGCTATGTGGGAGTCTGAGTCTGATATGCAGAGTAGATACCCACACTTTTTCACCAGTCCAAGTACCTTTCTATGTCCGTTCAAGGACGAACGTTCATTTTAGAAGTGAAGAATGTGATGACCCGATAGATCTTTTTGAGTTTTAGCCTTTATTTCCGCATTTCGAAACCCGATTAGCTCCGTTTAGTGTTTCTCGATTTTTGTTTTAGCCAATATTACTACTAGGCATGCTGCCTAGTAGTTGTTATATTAATAATAAAAGAAAAAACCACAACGGAAGAGTACAAGTAAGGGGGCAAAAGCTACAGTATTGTTGCCTCTATGTCTTGGCTATATAGTCATCCATCTGCGCCTCCATTGCCATTTGATTGCAGCCTCATTTTAGGCTGCCGGCATAGTCTCACGAGGGCAAATGATCTCATAGTCTTTTGGATAATTTCCAAAGGCGTAGGACATAAGCAAACATATACTGCACTAGACCTTACCTTACAATTCCTAATGAGGCATTAACAACCTCATCTACTAACAAGAATGTAAAAAATAAGAAGTAGAGCGAACTAAGTATTGTATGATCATAATAGAGTTTATAATACTCTATTATGATATTACATATGATTATGCTAATAAAATGGCAAACTAGAATGATGTAGATATAAGAGTCTTGCCCTTTCTTCTCTAATGTTGTGAAATCTTTAAACCTTTTGTTCATCGTCAATCCTCTTCAAAGTGTTTTCAAACTTAATCATTTCTTCTTGGATCGATTTGACTTGTTGGACCTTGTGGAGGTGGTAGGGGCAGCCACCTTTTGCTTTGCAACCCTCATCGGGAGTTGCCTAATTATAGCCTCTTGTGTCACCTTACCATCCCAACTATGTTGTCTCTCATGTGTCTTGTTCTTGCTTTTGTTGGAACCACTTCTCAAATGTCTAGGAGAAAGATCCCCTTCCCTAGCTACATTGGTAAATGATGCATGAAGTAATTATTCTTCTTCCCATTCTTTGTAGAAATCAAGCCCCATATCAATGCCAAAAGCGTCAGTATGATCCAATCGAGGAACTAAAACTCCTTGCTCATACCTCGGATTATCAAGCGCTGTCAATTTGTCTATATCATGAGAAACAAGAGCATGGAGGATATTGGTAGGTGTCAAATTGTATTTAGGAACTTCCGGTAGCACTAAAGTTGTGCATAGATGACGAACCTGCTGTGGTTAGTGGACGTTGCTGCCCAGATTTTGCGATCCCTTTGGTAGCTTCTATTGTTAAAGTAACACCCTCCAAACCTGTTGCATTAGTGTTCGCTTGTTGCTACCCAGAAGGAACAAAAAAAGCAGCGTTTGGACTCAAACCTTTCGTCTTTGGCAAGCTAGAAGAGATTGAAACCTGCTCATCTCCTTTGTGAACCACGACTGCCTCCTCTTTTAATTTAGTATTTGCTTGGTAATGATCATTCCCTGAATGTGTTGGCGATTCAGCAACTTGTGTATTATCATCATGAGTGCTATCAATAGCATCTTCCTCATATTCTTCTACCTGATCAGCCCAAGTCTTACTAGCACTTGTCACACCTTGTTGATCCTTTGAATCAATCACCTCATATGTGGATGCTTGAGAAATCGAACATATGACTTTGTCTACTTGTTGATTATTACCCGTAGATAATAGCAGCTGTCCGGAGTCATCTGCCTGCTCACCAAGTGACTCCATCGATTGAGAAGGTACCTCTTGAATTGAAGTATTCAAAGTAACCAATGGAGCCTTGATCTTTGGAGTAGTATGCCTCAACATAGCTGCCTGGGACTCTTTTATCATTTGAGCTAACTCTGGATCGGATATTTGCAGTGTTGCTGTGGATTCAATAGCTGCAATTGCCTTGATATCCCTAACTAGAACAATGTCTTTTGATGCAATTAATGGAGTACCAGAGTTTTTCACATTTTGCTGGTTTTTTGCACTGCCTGGAGAACTCTGCTGCAATTTGTTTTTTGAACTTGCACTTATCTGCTTATGTTGAGAAGTCCTCACACTATCTCCCTGCTCATTGTTTAATGGTTCAAACGTGTTTGAGTACCTGATTTTCTTCAGATCATTACCTCGTACAGCAGCAGAATTTGCTGTAACAATTTGACTTCTATCCATGACAAATTCATTCACCAACGCAGCAGTCACCTGCCCCTTCACTTCTCTTGATCGTTCAGTAGTAATCTTGAAGTTTTGCTGCTCTTTCATATTACCTAGAAAACTGGTTTGTTCAGTTTTGGATACTATATCACCACCTACCAGTTCCAACAAATTACCAGCCTCATTCTCACCATGTTCCTGTTCATTGACCAAGGCATTAAAATAATTAGAACACCTAATGTTTGCTGCTGCAACTTCCTGCTTTTTCTGATTTGTAGAAGCCCTTTTGCTAGGTGATACAACTGACCAAACCCTAGCCACATTCTTTTGTCCACCATTCCCAGTAGCTTCACGAGCAGCACGATCCGTTAGTGCATTCAAAGCTCCAGTGTGTTTCATGATCCAAGGAGCATCCTTCTCCATTGCAGTTGCAATTAGTGGATGTTTAGCATCACTACTCACTGCCTTAATACTTGTAAAAGCTGCATACTCTAACTCTATTACATCTACATGATCAACAAAAGTTCCAGCAGCTGAAGGAATCCTAGCTTGAACACGATCAAAACCAGGGCCCTTAGCAGCCTGGTTTTCCCCCTCCAAAACCTGAGAAACAATATGCACAGCTGCAGGTTTTGAACCTGCTGGTTTTTCTTCATCAATCATAACATTTGTTCTATTATGTACATTCACAAACTTGCACCCCAACTTTCTTCTCATGCACGTCTGTTACTTGCTGCATAAACCTAGGAGATTTCACAATGTGTTCAGTTTCATCTGATAATTTTTGCATTAGATTACCAGTAGTTCCAACCATCAAACGAGCTGCTTGAACACCATCGGTAGCCTGATCATCAACCAAATTTTGAGGTTGTGTGACATCCTCGATCACTGCCTTAACACCTGTAGCAATTGTACCATGCATACCATCCTTTACCTTCCCAACTTGTGTCGTAATATCCACTCGATCAGCAGCGAAACACCAACACCATCCATAGGTTGCACAAGCTTGTTAGAACGATCATCAACTGCCTTTAAAGCACCATCAGTAGCTGCATACATCCTTGCAAACACTGTGGAAGCAGATATATCCTTCAATCTCATATCATCACCAACCTCTCTTTTTTTCTCAAAAATTTGCCCAGCCTCATTTGGAATTGCAGCAGTAGTAGTAGCCAGAGCTTCAAACTATTAATCAATGCTCTTTGTATCAGCTTCAACACGCAATTGTCCAGCTCCTATTTTTCCATTAGTAGTACGATTACCAGTAGCATCCTGATTATCAACAAACTTTGGAACACCAGCTTCAGCACCTTTACGACCAAATGCAAAACCTGTAGTAGTTGTAGTCTGCTCATCACCAGCAGTCCCTATCAACGTAGGACTAGAATTGGTATTATCTTTTGCTGCATCGGCCACCAAGGAATGTGATGCCCTAATTGGTGCACCATCAACCATAAGCCCTGTAAACTTAACAAGTTTTAAGTTTTGTTATTTCTTTGCATTCAAATAGTCCCTTGCATCACCTTGTAATTGTTTAATAACTGGACCATCTTCCTCGACCAAACCATAAACTCCTTGAGTTGTTGCCACTATTTTTTCTTTTAGCACATGACATTCTCTTTCTTCATGGCCTTGGTGTTTAAAATGACAGCAATATGATGGCAAATTATCATATATAATTTGCTGGAAATCCTCCACGATCTTACTAGTTATGGAATCAACATGTCGAAGTCGCACATTTTCTGGAAGTTCATCCAGCAAATCCACGATCACTTTCACTCTTGTTATGCTTGGACGAGACCTTACCTGAGTTGCACGAGACCTTACCTGAGTTGCCTTATCAATTGCAATAGGTTTTCCCACTGCAGCTACAATAGACAGTAACGCTTGGCGTGCAAACAGTTCAGGTGACAATTTTGGCAGAGAAATCCAAACAGCTGCTTTCGAAGTTTCCTCATTTGGATTGAATCCGACACTCCAGGGGAAAACTCTGTATTGATGCTCTCTTCCATTGTATTGAAAGTAATTTACAGCTCTTTCCAAACAACACACATAATTTTCATATTGATCACAACGAATTAAGAGTTGTCATTGGGCCAATAAACCTAACAAACAATTACCTTTTATGCCAATGATTTTTGGCAGAATATTCCTTAGAACCTGTAAATTAAGTGCCAATTTAATGGTCACTGCTTGGTGTAGTCCTTCCTCCTTTGCAAATTCTTCACGTTCATCCATTGAAAACTGAATCGTAGGAATTCCATGAACAAGTTCAATGGGTTTCAAATTCGTTTTTGAAAGCGGGGCGGCAGATTGCTTGTAATTCAAAGTTGTTGCATATGAGATGATATTGTTAGAGTTTGGAATAGCTTCATTAGTGCTTGGAATTGGAAGATCTGACCCAGAATCAACCTGGGAAATGTCAGAGAAAGCAAGGCGATTTTTGCTACAGTAATCGCGTCGCTAATTTTAAGATCTGTAACAACTGGGTTGGTATTTTGGAATGAAACTTGTTGGGGTGTGTTCGCCTTATCAAGGCGCATCTTTTGGGTCAAGTCCGATGGTCTTCCACCGCCGGACGGCGGAGCAGCGGCCATAAGACCACCACTGCGTTATTGTAGCAGCGGGTCGCATCTAGAGAGCAATTTCAGTATTTTTGGGGTTTTGTTCTAAATAGCCGTGTTTTTCGATTTTGCGCGCAGTCCGTTATTTCTCTGAAAGATCTTTATGTTGAAAAATTAAAGAAAGAATGAATTTTTACCTTAGAAATGATTTGAGTTGACTACGGTCAACATTTTGTGTAAATGGATCCGGTCGGTATTTTGATGATCCCATTGATTCTGTATCGTGATTTTGGACTTGAACTTATGCCCGAAATTGAATTATAAAGTCCCTAACTTATTTTGGCTTGGTTTGTTAAAAACTATTAAATTGAAGGTTTAAAGATTTTTGAATTTTAACTGTAGGTTGACTTTATAGCTACCGGGTACGGATTTTCGTTTCGAAACTTGGTATATGTTCATTTTACTATTTAAGACTTATCTGCAAAATTTGGTGCAAAATGGAGTTAATTTGATATGATTCGGAGGCTCGGTTGTGAATTTGAAAGTTCTTGAGTATCTTTGAAAATTTCATGTATTTTGATGTCCGGTTCGTAATTCTAGGTGTTATTTTGGTGTTTTGATCACTCGAGCGAGTTCGTATGATGTTATTACACTTGTGTGAATATTTAGTTTGGAGCCCGAGGGGCTCGGGTGAGTTTTAGATATGCTACAGGTCATTTTGGACATAGAATTTCATGTTTCAGTCATTCTGCTAGTGTCTGATGCAGTGTACTTCGCCATCGCGAAGGGGAACTTGAGGCTGGAGTGGTTTTCTTCTACGCGAACGCGGAGAAGCGGTCGCGAATGCCAAGCATCAGAGGGATTACCCTTCGCGAAAGCGGCCGTTCACTCGCGAACGCGATGGATTAAGTGAGGATGAGAGTAAAAGCACTGAGGGTGATGTCGTTCCATTTTATTCATATTATTATTATTACATGGTGAGGATGAGAGTAAAAGCACGAAGGGTGATACTGTGTCATTTAATCTATATTATCATTATTACATGATAAGGAAGAGAGTAAAAGCACCAAGGGTGATATCGTGCCATTACATTCATATTATTATTACATGGTGAGGACGGGAGTAAAAGTACGAAGGTTGATGTAGTGCCATTATACTCATATTATTGCATGGTGAGGACGAGAGTAAAAGCACGAAGGGTGATGCCATGCCATTTTTATATCATTCCATGTTGTGATTCTTATTTCAAAGATTGTTGAATATTTTCAGAAGTTGAAATTTGATATCATTGAACCATATTTGAAGTTAAATCATTCTCTACCTTGTTTATTATTCGAATTCATATTATTATTATTACAAGGTGAGGATGAGGCTAAAAGCACGAAGGGTGATACCGTGTCATTTCATCTATATTATTATTATTACATGATGAGGACGAGAGTAAAAGCACGAAGGTTGATGTCGTGCCATTATACTAATATTATTGTATGGTAAGGACGAGAGTAAAAGCACGAAGGGTGATGCCATGCCATTTTTATAGCATTGATTGCCGTTATCACTCTCTATTATTATTGCTGCTTTATATACACTTGTACATATTTATTTATGTTGGTGTCTTTTCATAGCCTCGTCACTATCTCGTCGAGGTTAGGCTCGACACTTACAGAGTATATTGGATCGGTTGTACTCATACTACACTTCTTGTGTAGATATTGGTATTGGTCTTAGCGGCGCTCAGTAGCTTTATGGTCGGATTTAGTCGCAGTTGGAGACTTGAGATATAGTTGCACGGTGTCCGCAACCCTAAAGTCCCTTTCCCTTCTATCTTTACTATTTTATTGAGTTTCATAACAGTTGTACTTTGTTCAGACCTTATTTTTAGCACTCTAGATACTCATGTATTCGTGACTCCAGGTTCTAGGGTATGTTTAGATTTTGTTGTTCGGTGTTATATTACTCCACTTTAGACTGTTATAGTTATCATTGTTAGTATTTTTATTTTCAACTGTTAAAATCGATTAATTATCTGTGTCATGTCGACTTGCCTAGCAAGTGGATGTTAGGCGTCATCATGACCGCGAGGTTGGGATTTCGGGTCGTAACAGAGACTTGAGGTAGATCTGCTGGCGTTCGCAGACCTTGATGTCCCTTTCCATTTCCTACTTTTACTGTTTATCACTTTCGAACAGTTGTATTTATTTCAGACTATGTTTGTAGACTTCTAGTTGCCCGTGTACTCGTGACTCCGAATTTCTAGGAGTAGTTAGTATCACATGGTTTATATTCGTACTATGTTAGATTTGGTATTTATTTCTCGTTGAATATTATTATTTTGTTTTTAACTATTAAAAAGGATTAATTATTTATTTCACGTCGGCTTGCCTCGCAAGTGAATTTTAGGAGTCATCACAACCTCGAGGTTGGGATTCCGGATCGTGACAATTATATCAAGATTAATGCTTTAATATTTAAATTATATTTTTCACTGAGGCTGTTTATTTTCTTATAGTATTTCTAATACTCCTATATATGAAAAATAAATTAAAGAGTGTTAAAGTGATTCACTAACATCCTTTCAAGCTAAGAAAGTAGAAGAAAGCTTTGGAATCTAATTTTTATAGTCAATTTGTATCACAAATTATTTCTAATAATTTATCCATTCTCATCTATAGAAATATCCTTTGAAAAGATATTATATTAATAACTTCTCTTTTCAAATTATCATTCTTATCTTATTTTCTCTTTATACTAAAAATATAAAAATAAATATTTCTAATTAAATAATATACTAACTACACACAATTTAAAATAATTTTCAAATGAAATTCAAAAAATAAACACACTCAATTATAAAATTAACTAAATTTTATGTTATTACATTACCCATTAATATTGTCTAAAAATTACCATGTGAACTTTTAATAATTTATCATTTAACTAAATATCATTATTCATTACATAACTTCCCATCATCACTTTATTTCTATCTTCTCTTCGGAGATTTCAGATAATGTTAGTCTCTTCCCTAGAGAAAACTAATAGAAAAAACAAAGACGTACCATCAATATAAAAACCAAATGAATGATCCTGTAGTGAAAAAAGTAAAATAAATATTATTATTTATTCATCATTAAGTTATTTGAGTTGATTTGGTTTAAGATTAAAGTATGAAATAGAATATTTAAAAATAATTATAGATCAAGATAAGATCATCTTTCAAAAATTAACAAGTAACATAGGTTTATTTTCCAATTCAAAATTTTGTTAACTTTATCTTCCAATATTTTAAATTTATATAAATTAATCTCTAAATAGTTTTGGAGCTTTGTCCTAAAAAAGTGATACTTGCCTTTTTGTTTTTAAATTTATATAAATTAATCTCTAAATAGTTTTGGAGCTTTGTCCTAAAAAAGTGATACTTGCCTTTTTGTGGTTATGCTTCTTGGCTTAATGTGGTGCCTTTTCAAAATCTTTTGAAGCTTTGTCCTAAAAAAGTGACACTTGCCTTTTTGTGGTTATGCCACTCGGCTTAATATGGTAGATTTGTGTAACGATTTGACCGGTCATTTTGTGTAATTATACTTTGTTACCCTTTTTTTATGCTTCACACGTGTGTGTTTATGACTTTATAACTTGCGGGGTTGATTAGTTTCTTTCTAGGAAGCTTTCGGGTTGATATGGCCCTTTAGATTCTCGACTTAGAAGCCTAAATTAGAAATGTTGACCAAACTTTGACTTTTGTGAAAACGACTCCGGAACGGTAATTTGATGGCTCTGATAGATTCGTATCGTGATTTCAGACTTGAGCGTATGCCCGAAATTGATTTCGGAAGTCCGTATATTATTTTATGTTGTTTTGCCGAAATTTGGCAATCAAAATTTGACAGGTTTGACCGTAGGTTGACTTTTAGATATCAAGTTCGGAATTTGATTTTGGGACTTGGAATAGGTCTGCTATGGTATTTAGAACTTGTCTGCAAAATTTGATATCGTTTGAAGTTGGTTTGATAGGATTCGGACGTTTAGTTATAATTCTAGAGATTCTTGAACTTTACTTTGAAATTCTTGCATTTTAGTATTTGATTCATAGTTTTAAATGTTATTTTTATGTTTTGATCATGCGAGAGAGTTCGAATTATGTTTTTAGACTTATGTGGATGTTTGGTTTGGATCCCTAAGGGCTCGGATGAGTTTCAGACATGTTTCAGAATGGTTTGAGTTGAAATTGATCTACTAGTATTATTGGTGCCCAGTTATCGCAATTGCGAGCACAAACCTCGCAATAGCGAAGGTGACAGTGGGGGCACAGATGTCGCAATTGCGACTTCCCCTTCACATTTGCGAAATCAGTAGGATTTTGGCTAGGTTCGCATTCGAGAACACTTGTTCGCTTTTGTGAGGTCCCCAACTTCGCAAATGCAAAGCCTTTTGTCGCAAATGCGATGATGATTTAGGCCGTCAGGGTTCGCAAATGCGAGCCCTGGTCCACAATTGCAAGGGTTCGCAAATGCGAACCTTGTGTCGCAAATGCGACAACTGCAATTGGTACAAAGGGCGGGGAGACGGGTTTTCAACACATTCTCTTATTTTTAGAACCCTAGACTCGGTAGGAGGCAATTTGAAGAGGGGAATTTTATCTACAAAATTTGGGTAAGTGATTCTAATCTATTTCTAATCACATTCCATCAATATATCTTAGATTTTAACATCAAAATCATGTGAATCAAAGTAAAAATTTGTGAAACTTTGTCAAGTTTTTAAAAAATAAGAATTTGAGATTTGATAGTCGATTTGGACTTGGATTTTGAAACTAATCACATATATAAACTCGTTGTGTCATGGGTAGTTGGAATCTACCATTGGACCCGGGTTTTGACCGGGCGAGATCCGGGTTGACTTTTATTGATCTTTTGAGAAAAGTGTAAAGATCTTTGCTTTATCTATTGTAAGTGATTTCCCTTGCATTGTTTGATGATATTAAGTCGATTTTTGTTAGATTTGAGCCTTGTGGAGGCGAATTTTAGGGGAAAGCTATTTCCGAGAGTGAATTGGCCTAATTGAGATAAGTATCTTGTCTAACTTTGTGTGGGGGAACTACCCCTTAGGATTTGGGATTGATTGTGTCTTTTGTGCTATGTGAAAGCCGTGTACGCAAGGTGACGAGTGGGTACACGGATTGTACGTGGTATTTGACCAGTTTTGGCTACTTAGACTCTTTCCATACTTTAATTGAAATGTCATATCATGTTCTAAATTCTCATAGTCAATCTATTCTTACTTGGGTTATTCTATCCTTACATGTCTTAAATGACTAGTTTAATACTTGTTCTAAATTCTACTTGATAAATTGCTCTCATGCTATAGTTGAACTTGTTGTTTCTCTTATTGTTACATATTATGCCTTTCATTATTGATTATCATTATTTGAAGTTATTGTTGCAAGTTATCTCTTTCATTGCTATTATTCTTATCTAAAGCCATGTTATATCTTCCATTGTGAGTTATTTTTATTTAGTTCGTGATTACACATTATTTTTCTCATTGTCGAGTTATTGGTGTTGAAGTTGTGGAAGCCGTATCACTTCGAGGCGAAGTCGATAATTGTTGAGATATCTTTCTTGTTAATAATTTTGCATTCATTGTTATTGTTGATATTCTTTACATGTTGTGGTGGAGCCATGGGCTATTGTTGTGGAAATATTGATATTGTTAATTGTTGGCAAGTTGTGATATATGGGCACTTGTGGTGCGAGTTATTATTGTGATGTGATATTGACGTGCATGCAGCTGTATAAGGCTAGGAGTTAATGTGCATGTAGCGGCATAAGGTGAGACTTATGTGCATGTTTCTTGTAAGGAAATTACGTGAAGCCACGCTGCATCATAAAGTGGGCTAAAGTGCGTGTAGCTATTTTGGAAAAATATATTTTTAAAACTATTTAAATGTAAGGTTTACGCGGCGGTATAAGTAAAGATTGTGATTGAGATTGCAAATTGTGAATACGAGGCGGTACCTCGATTGTGATTCTTATTGTACACGAGGCGGTACCTCATTGTGATTCTTGTTGTTTATCTCATGTTGTAAAGAGTTTTGGTGGGCACACTTCTTGTTGTTTTGTTCTTCCTCGTTCTATCATTTATTGTCCTTATATGATCATTGTGGTTCTCTTGAAATTGATTTCTTTATGTTATTTTCATGCTTAAAATTCCGGTATTAGTTCATGTTATTCACTTGTTTCGTATCAGTTATTTCTCCGCCTTCCATTATTTATCCTTATTACATTTTCATACTATATATTTATATCCTAGTAGGTATCTTGATGTGACCTCGTCATTACTCTACTAGTGTTAGGCTTGATACTTACTGGGTACCGTTATGTACTCATACTACGCTTATGCACATCTTTTTGTGGAGATCCAGGTACGTCTGCCTGTGTCGTACGCTAGAGTTGATTTGAGCTGGAGACTTCAAGGTATACCTGCTCTACGTCCGCAGGCCTCGGAGTCACCTTCCCTTATTTTTACTTCATGATGTATTTTCATTTAGACAGTAATGTAGTAGACACTCTAGTATTACTCTGTAGAACTTATGACTCAGTTCCACCGCTTTTGGGGAGTGTATTGCTAAGATTCTATTTTAGGAGTTTATATCAGTTTATGAGACTTGTTTTAGTATTTTGTTGATTATTCCTGTCAAGTTATATTTAAATGTTAGGATTACCTAGTCGGTATATATATATATATATAAAACTATTTTTAGTTATATTTGGAAAAACACTTATCTTCCAATAGAGTATAAAATAAGGTGATAGAAAATGATAATATTGTTATTACTCGTTTCCTGTACATATTCTTTTTGTAGGAATTCGAGTTTTAAACAGAGTTATTGATCGGTTGATAAAACAATGTAAGGAAATTATGTTCCCATTATTTACTTAAGAAACATAATTATTGGTCATTAAAGAATACGAAGAGGAATCACCAGCTCCCAGCTGCTCCGTCTCAACACTACGCGACCGCGATTCTCCATTCGCGAACACAGTGCTCAAATTTCCATAACTAGCGAATGCGGTCAGTATCTCGTGAAAAGAACGGATAAAAAGAGAAGCTGAAGAAATAATTTTAAATTTGCAAAATATAAACTATCTTAATCTAAAGTAATACTTCCTACAAATACCAATGGTTTGTCCGGATGTCAAAAGATCTTGTAAAATTGGTTGAACGGACTAATCTAACTGAAATCTATTCTATCAACTAATAAAGTAATTCATGTGCTTAGCACGGGCCCAACAACAAAGCTTTTACGTGTAATATTCGTTCATAAAAGGAAAATATCATGACCCCAATTTTCCTTCGTATGATGTCGTGATGGCACCTAATCTCTACGACTAGGTAAGCCTAACAGATGATAATAACTTGGCAGAAATAATTATCAAAATACTAAAACAAAACTGAATAACTGATATAACCTTCCGAAAAGCAGAATCTCAACAAACACTTTTCCAAAACCGGTGGAACTGAGTCATAAGCTCTATAGAATAAAACTAGAATATCTAATACATGACTGTCTGAAAGAAAAGAAGTACAACAGTAGTAAAAAGCAAAGGAAGGTGACTCTGAGGCCTGTGGACGCCGAGCAGGCACACCTTGAAGTCTCTGTAAAGCAGTTACAAATGATCTCTAACGACCGGCACGAGCAAACGTACGTGGATCTGCACAAAAATATGCATAAGCGTAGTATGAGTACACCACAATGGTACCCAGTAAGTATCAAGCCTACCTCGGTAGAATAGTGATGAGGCCAGGTCAAGACACCCACTAGGATATAAATAAACAGTATGAAAATGTAATAAGGATAATTAATGGAAAGCGAAGAAATAACTGATACGAAATAAGATAATAACATGAACTAATACCGGATGTTTAACATGGGAATACATAAAAGAAGCAATTGAAGAGAACCAAAATGATCATATACGGACAACAATTGCTAGAACAAAGAAGAACAAAACCACAAGAACGTTTCCGTCAAAAGCTCTTTGCAACATGAGATAGGCAACAAAATAACACAATGAGGTAGCACCTCGTGTACAATAAGAATCACCACCGAGGTACCGCCTCGTATAAATTAAGAATCACAACCGAAGTACCGCCTCGTATTCACAATACACAATCTCAATCACAATCTTTCCTTATGCCGCCGTGTGAGCCTTACATTTGAAATATGTTTGAAAAATAGTTCTCTCGAAATAGCTACACGCACTTTAGCCCACCTTACGATGCTACGTGGCTTCACGTAGTTCCCCTACAAGAAACACACACATAAGTCCCACCTTATACCGCCGCATGCACGTCAATATCAAATTACAATAACAACTCGTACCACAAAATGCCCATATATCACAATTTGCCAACAATCCACAATATCAATAATTCTACAACAATAGCCCACGGCTCCATCACAATGGGTACAAAAATATCAACAACAATAATGAATGTAAAATACACAAAAAGGAAGATGTTTCAACAATAACAATTTTGCCTCAACGTGATAACGACCTTCACAACTTCAACACAAATAACTCAACAATGAGAGACAATGTATAACCACGATGTTAAATAAGAACAACTCACAATGAAAAAGATAACGTGTAGCAATGATTTCAAATAATGAAAATCAACAATGAAAGAGATAACATGAATAATAACTTTAAATAATGGTAATTAACAATGAAAGAGGTAACATGAACAATAACCTCAATTAATGATAATCAACAATGAAAGAGATAACATGTATAGTGACTTCCAATTATGATAATCAACAATGAAGAGATAGCATGTAACAATAAAAGAGGCAACAAGTTCAACTAAAGCATGAGAGCAATTTATATAGAACAAGTGTTAACGAGATCATTTAAGGCATGTAAGGATAGACTAACACAAGTAAGAATAGATTGACTATGAGAATTTAGAACATGATATGTCATTTCAATTAAAGCATGAAAATAGTTTAAGTATGCTAAACTGGTCAACTATCACGTATAACCCGTGTACCCCACTCGTCACCTTGTACACGAATTTCACTTAGCATAATTGAATCTGTCACGACCCGGAATTCCCACCCTCGGGATCGTGATGGAGCCTAACATTCTACTCGCTAGACAAGCCAATGTTAGCTATATCTATTAATCATTTTTAACAATTTTCAAATTAAATTATAATAATAAAATTGAATAGTCTGAAATAAGGTAATAAACTAATAAGTGACGAAATCCAAATACAAATCTCGGAACTGGTGTCACAAATACATGAGCGTCTAGAGTACTACAGATAATGGTCTGAAATAAACATAACTGTCTGAATCAAAATAAACAGCTAAATGATGTAGAAGAGGACTTCAGGGTTGCGGACACCGTACAACTATACCTCAAGTCTCCATTGAAAGCTAGATCCGAGAAAACTTCACTCAGCGCAGCTGGGACCAACTCCGGTATCTGCACAAGAAGTGGAGAGTATAGTATGAGTACAACCGACACCATGTACTTTGTAAGTGTCGAGCCTAATTTTGATGAAGTAGTGACAAGGCTAAGGCGGGTCACTTACAATAACCTGTAAGCAATAATAATAATAATAACAGAAAAGACAAGAATGGAAATGAAACAGTTGATTCATAACGACGAACTCAAAATTCAACTACCAGAACGCCTAGGATAACAAGTCATATAAACTCATCTCAAATACCAAGGTCATTCCAACAGTCATAAACAAATATAACTTTATACAATCCATTGCGGCGCACAACCCGATCCCACCATATCATCATCTGTCAATATCATAATCCGTCCTTATTCCGACATTTCAATCCATTACCTTTCAATTTTTCGTTGCAACGTGCAACCCGTTCCCCAAACAATTTCAATCAACAATAGAAAATCAACAACCAAAATTTACAAGAAGTTCTACATCAAGAGAGTAAATATACTAGACAATGAAGGATCACATAATACTCAAGGAATCTCAAATAACTCGAATGTCTCAACTCTCTACCAACTCATCGATAACTACCAATTAACAATTCATACACATGAATCTACATTATAGAAGGCAACAAATTTTACAATACTATAAGACAAACAAGACATAGGACAATTCACATATGCAAGAAAAGCAAATAGAGACAAATAGCAAATAAGCATGGAATTATAGAAGGGATGGACAATTTAATACATAGATAACTAAATGACAAGTAACAATTATGGCATGGAAGTCAAATAAGCATATAACAATTAAGGCATGTAACCAGATATACTAAGAAGTAACGAAAATATGGACAATACAATGACACATATACACTCGTCACCTCACATATACGCCGTTTCACATGCAATTCACATAACACGTAGTTCAAGGGTTACTAATTCCCTCAAATCAAGGTTAGACCCAATACCTACCTCACACTGCAACTCAAGCAATCAATCAACCACATCTTTGCCTTTTGAACAAGTCTCCAAACCAACAAAATCTAGCAAATTATTGACCAAATATTCAAAATAAACGTTAGAAACTACCCACAAATGAAAGATGTTTAATTTATATCATTTTGAAAAAAAGTCAATAAAAGTAACCCCTGGCCCGCTTGGTCAAAATCGAGATTCGGACTAAAACCCGATTACCCATTCACCCCCGATTCCAGTTATGTGATTTGTTTCTCAAATGCGAAGGTCCACATTTCGCAAATGCGAACAAATTCTCGCAAATACGAGGTTCACCTAGCCTAGCCCATGCTCCCAAATACGAACCATTATTCGCAAAAGCGAGGCTCGCAATTGCGAGATCTGAAATAGAGCACCAGAACTGGTATTGCACCAGCAGTCCTAGCATTAGCCAAACTTATCTGAAACACGTTCGAAACTCACCCAAGCCCCTCGGGCTCCAAACCAAATATGCACATAAGTATAAAAATATCATACGAACTTGCTCGGGCAATCAAATCACCAGAATAATATCTAAATCTATGAATCAATCCTCAAAACGAATGAACTTTCAAAATGAAACTGAAGAACACTAGAATCACATTTAAGCGTCCAAATTATGCCAAATCAATTCCGAATCGAACCAAATTTTGCAGACAAAATTCAAATAGCAATACAGAACTATTCCAAGTTTTAACATCAAAATCTGAACCCGTTAACTAAGAAGTCAACTTACGGTCAAACTTAGAAATTTTCAACTTTCAAAAATGCTAGTTTTCGGCAAAATGAGTCAAAACAAGTTAGGGACTTTCGAATTCAATTCTAGGCATACGCCCAAGTTTCATATCATGATATGGACCCACCGAGATCTTCAAAATACTGATCTGGGTCCGTTTATACAAAATATTGACCGTAGTCAACTTAAAACCATTTTAAAAGCAAAAATTCACATTTTCTTCAATATTTTCACATAAAGACTTTCCGGAATTAGACAAGAACTGTGTACGCAAATTGAGAAACGCTAAACAGAGCTAATCAAGGTCTCGGAACATGGAAATAGAGGCTAAATCTCAAGATGACATATCGGGTCATCACAGAATCAAACAATACCAATCCTAAGGGGTAGTTCCCCCACATAAAGTTAAGCAACACACTTACCTCAACTAGGCCAATTCACTAATCAAAAATAACTTTCCCCTTAAAATGCACTTCCACGCGGCTCAAATCTAACCAAAATCGACTAAATATTATCAAACAACGCTATAGAAATCAATTGCAATAGATAACGCTAAGATCTTTACATTTTTCCTAAAAAAGTCAATAAAAGTCAACTCGGGGCTCGCCCGTTCAAAACTCGGGTCCAATGGTAGATTCCGACTACCCATGACCCCACAAGTTTATATATGTGATTAGTTTCAAAATCTAAGTCCAAATCGACTCTCAAAACTCAAATATTTTTTTTTTTTGAAAACTTGATAAAGTTTCATAAATTTTCACTTTGATTCACATGATTTTGATGTTAAAATCTAAGATATGTTGATGGAATATGATTAAAAATAGATTTTAATAACTTATCCAAGGTTTGTAGATGAAAATTCCCTCTCCAAATCGCCTCATACCGAGTTTAGGGTTCAAAAATGAGAGAATGTGTTCAAAAATCCCGTCTCGCAGCCCTTTAACCAGCTGCAGATATCGTATTTGCGACACAGGGCTTGTATTTTCGAACCCTCGCAATTGCGGATCAGGGTTCGCATTTGCGAACCCTGACAGCCTCATGCAACCTCACAATTGCGAGAAAAGGCTTCGCAATTGCGATCTGGCCTTCATCGCAAAAGCGAACGTTTGTTCGCAATTGCGAAAAATGCTAAAATCATGCTGCCTTCGCAATTGTGAAGGGAAGTCGCAATTGCGACAACTGACCCCCTACTGTCACCTTCGCAATTGCGACATCAGAGCACCAGCACACCAGCAGTTCATTTTAAGTTCAAAACCATTCCGGTACATGTCTGGGACTCATCCGAGCCTTCTGGGCTCCAAACCAAACCTCCACACAAGTCTAAAAATATCATATGAACTTGCTCGTGCAATCAAAACACAAAAATAACATCTAAAAATATGGATTGAACACTAAAACGCATGAATGCCTAAGAAATTTTCAAGAACTTATAAAATTACAACTGAACGTCCGAATCGTATCAAATCAATACCAAATGACACCAAATTTTGCTGACAAGTTCTAAATACCATAATAGACTTATTCCAAGTCCCAAAATCAAATTCTGAGCTTGATAGCTAAAGGTCAACTTATGGTCAAACTTTTCAACTTAAAATTGCCAAGTTCCGGCAAATCAACACAAATCAACCTACGGACTTTCAAAATCAATTTTGGGCATACGCCCAAGTCCGAAATCACGATACAAAGCTATCGGAGCCATAAAAACACAGTTCTGGGGTCGTTTTTACAAAAGTCAAAGTTTGATTAACATTTTCTAATTTAAACTTCTAAGTCAAGAATCAAGGGTCCAAATCAACCCGAAAGCTTCCCGGAACGAAACTAACCCCGCAAGTAATAAAATCATAAACACACATGTGTGAAGCATCAAAAAGGGAAAATAAGGTGCAATTACACAAAATGACCAATCGGGTCGTTACAGAAAAAGATGAGATGGACGAAACTTGTAGGAGCCTCTTAGATGTGAAGTATAAATCCAAGAGTAGTGAAGCAACCGGCATTATTAGGAATTGGCAAGTAACTAAACGCCGTCATGGTTGATGTACCCATTGTTGAAGATTTTGTTATTTAAGATGAAATAGTCTTAAAATGAGGGTGAATGGGAAATGGAGGAAAAATAAAATTTTTGAGTAAAATTTTAAGTTCCCCCCTCTTGACAATGAGACATTGTCCCATATTGGAAGAGGAAAAGATTTTTGGTGGGTATATATATAATTGCTCTTCTTGTAGCTCTTAAAGAGTTAAGAAGAAAGCAAGCCTCACGCCGTCGTCTCGCTCGGCTCGGCTTCGGCTACGGCTACGGCTTCGGATTCGGATTCGGATTTGGATTTGGTCAAATGATCGATTGATTGATTAATTTTTTGGACCAAATTTATTTGTTAATAGTAAATATTAACGTAAGATTATCCGCATTTGTAACGGATATGTTCCAATCCGTGTACTGACCACTAGCTGTGACAACAAGCCACCTAATGCTCTTCCCACCATGGTCAAGTGCTTGCTCCACAAACAAGCTAATGCATGCTCCACCATGGAGGGTGGACGGTCGTTCTTCTTTCAACACTGGCTGCTATATATATGTGCAGCAGCTGTTGAACAAAATACACACACAATACACAAGACATAAAACTAAAAATGCTCAATAGATTTGGCTATACATTGCACTCCTTCCTCTCAGTATTTCCATACGATTTTTTGAGTTTCTACTCCTTCGTTCTGCATTGTTTTAACTTCAAACAAAGCAACTGTAAGTGTGATTTGCTACCGAACTTTGTGTTCGCTGAAACACTGGGGTTTGAAGTACCACTATACCAGTGTGTTATTCGTTCTATCCTGGGAGGAAATAATCCATAACCTTGGGTACTAGGAGGGGATTAAATTCCTTAAGGAAACACTATAAATTCAGTTGGCTCGAATTTATTACTGTTTCATTACGATAACTTATATTTTCCAGAATTATTATTTACAAATACAGCAATATTGGCGGGACTAACAATCTTAAGGAATTTAATATTTATTTCTGTATTTGTGTTATTCTTATTATTCTGCAAACTAAAACCTTTGTGGTTTTGTGTACTCCCATTTTGGAGAGTAAAGCCTTCGTGGCGTTTTGTTGGAAACGTGTATTAAACGTTTGTTTGTGTTATTTTTTTTTCCAGAAAAAATGACGACTGAAAGCGAAAACCAAGTTGTTCCAATGGTGACTGCTAACGCATCGACAAGCCGAACACCGGCATTGGCACCGGCAGAAAAACCTTGAAAATTTTCCGGGATTGATTTCAAGCGCTGGCAGCAGAAGATGTTCTTCTACTTAACTACGTTATGTCTACAGAAGTTCATCAAGGAAGATGTTCCTGATTTGCCAGATAAAACTCCAGAAAATGAACGCTTTATCGTGATTGAAGCGTGGAAGCATTCTGATTTTTTGTGCAAGAATTATATTCTTAGCGGACTGGATGATAATCTGTATAATGTATACAGTGGCATGGAGACGTCAAAAGAATTATGGAATGCGCTTGAAAAGAAATATAAAACTGAAGATGCCGGGATGAAAAAATTCGTTGCCGCAAAATTTTTGGACTACAAAATGGTAGATAGCAAGTCTGTTATTACCCAAGTCCAGAAATTGCAAATGATTATTCATGATCTACTTGCTGAAGGTCTTGTCATCAATGAAGCATTCCAGGTAGCAGCAATGATTGAGAAGTTGCCTCCGTTGTGGAAGGACTTCAAAAATTATTTGAAACACAAACGAAAGGAAATGTCCCTTTAAGATCTCATTGTTCGGTTGAGAATCGAAGAGGACAATAAAGCTGCTGAAAGGAGAGGCCGTGGAAATTCAACAATAATGGGAGCAAATATTGTTGAAGATAACAAAAAGAGGAAGAAGGCTTCTGGTCCGAAATACAACCCAAGCAAGAAGCGGTTCAGTGGAAACTGCTACAACTGTGGGAAAAACGGACACAAATCTACGGAGTGTCGTGCTCCGAAGAAAGACAAGAAAAGGGGTCAAGCAAACATGGTAGTAAATCATGATGATGTTGATAACTTGTGTGCCATGCTTTCTGAATGTAACTTGGTGGGAAATCCTAAACTGTGGTGGTTTGATTCAGGAGCCACTCGCCATGTTTGTGCAGTTAGAGAAGCTTTTGCTACTTATGCTCCTGCTGGACCCGGAGAGACAGTTTATATGGGAAATGCTTCAACAGCAAAAGTTGAAGGATATGGGAAGATATTTCTGAAAATGACTTCTGGCAAGGTCATGACTTTGAACAATGTCCTTCATGTTCTCGAAATAAGAAAGAATTTAGTCTCTACTGGACTTCTTGTTAAGAACGGTTTTAAGTGCGTTTTTGTGTCCGACAAGGTTGTCATAAGTAAGAATGAAATATTTGTAGGAAAAGGTTACCTCACCGAGGGCCTTTTCAATCTGAATGTAATGGTTGTGGAAAACAATAATAATATTTTAGCTTCTTCTTACTTACTTGAGTCAAATGATTTATGGCATGTACGTTTGGGTCATGTCAATTATAAAACCTTGCGGAAAATGATTAACTTGGAAGTACTGCCTAAGTTTGAATGCGAAAAATCAAAATGTCAAACATGTGTGGAATCTAAGTATGTTAAACTCAGTTGAAAGGAATTCAAATCCTTTAGACTTAATTCACACAGATATTTGTGACATGAAGTCAATACCATCTCGCGATGGAAAGAAGTATTTCATAACTTTTATTGACGATGGTACTCGATATTGCTAT
This sequence comes from Nicotiana tabacum, assembly GCF_000715075.1. Classification (NCBI taxonomy): domain Eukaryota; kingdom Viridiplantae; phylum Streptophyta; class Magnoliopsida; order Solanales; family Solanaceae; genus Nicotiana; species Nicotiana tabacum. The sequence continues at coordinate 115,858,467 of NC_134083.1, forward strand.
GTTTACTTACTGAATAGTAAAGATGAAGCAATAGACGCATTCAGGCAATACAAAAATGAAGTTGAAACGCAACTTAACAAGAAAGTAAAAATGATAAGAAGTGATAGGGGTGGTGAATATGAATCTCCTTTTGAAGAAATATGTTTAGAATATGGAATTATTCATCAAACAATAGCCCCTTACATGCCCCAATCTAATGGGATTGCGGAAAGAAAGAATCGCACATTAAAGGAGATGATGAACGCGTTGTTGATAAGTTCTGGTTTGCCACAGAACTTGTGGGGGGAAGCCATTCTTACGGCTAATCGAATATTAAATCGAGTGCCCCATAGCAAAACACAATCCATTCCATATGAAAAATGGAAAGGAAGGAAACCCAACTTGAATTATTTTAAAGTGTGGGGGTGTTTGGCAAAAGTGCAAGTTCCTAAACCCAAAAGGGTAAAGATAGGACCGAAAACCGTTGATTGTGTTTTCATAGGATATGCGACAAATAGTAAAGCATATCGATTTCTGGTTCATAAATCAGAAAATCCCGACATTCATAATAATACGGTTATAGAATCAGATAATACTGAGTTCTTTGAAAATATATATCCGTATAAAAAGGAATGTGAGTCGTTTGGTGAAGGATCTAAACGACCTCAGGAAGAAACAAAAGAAAGTATATGTAATCAGGAGGATCCAAGACGTAGTAAACGTCAAAGAACGTCTACTTCATTTGGACCAGATTTTGTGACTTTCTTATTGGAAAATGAGCCTCAAACATTTAAAGAAGCTATGACTTCTTCCGAATCATTGTTTTAGAAAGAGGCAGTCAATAGTGAAATAGAATCCATATTGAACAACCATACATGGGAATTGGTTGATCTTCCTCCTGAAAATAAACCTTTGGGTTCTAAATGGATTTTTAAGAGAAAAATCAAAGATGATGGCACTATTGATAAATTCAAGGCAAGACTCGTAGTCAAAGGGTATAGACAACGAGAAGGTCTAGACTACTTTGATACATACTCTCCAGTTACAAGAATTACGTTCATACGGATGTTAGTAGCATTAGCTGCAGTGTATGGTCTTGAAATTCATCAAATGGATGTTAAGACGGCCTTCTTAAATGGAGAGTTGGAGGAAGAAATTTACATGGAACAACCTGAAGGGTTTGTGATTCCAGGTAAAGAAAAGAAGGTATGTAGACTTGTTAAGTCTCTTTACGGACTAAAACAAGCACCCAAACAATGGCATGCGAAATTTGACCAAACAATGTTGTCAAATAGTTTTAAGATAAATGAATGTGATAAATGTGTGTACATTAAAAATGTTCCAAATCACATAGTCATTATTTGCCTATATGTGGATGATATGCTGATAATGAGTAATGACATTGCCAACATAAATGCTACTAAGCGTATACTCAATAGCAAGTTTGATATGAAAGACTTGGGAGTTGCTGATTTAATTCTGGGAATTAAGATCCATAAGACTCCTCAAGGTCTGGCATTGTCACAATCTCATTATATTAAGACAGTACTTGAAAAATTCAAGCACTTGGGCTTTAAAGTTGCAAAGACTCCAATTGACGTGAATCTTGTATTAGCAAAGAATAAAGGCCAAAGCATATCACAATTGGATTATGCTCGTGTGTTGGGATACTTAATGTATATCATGAATTATACACGACCAGATATAACTTGTGCTATAAGTAAACTGAGTCGATATACGAGCAATCCAGGCCAATCTCATTAGATGGCAATGAAACGAGTTTTAGGATATTTAGAACATACCCAGAACTTTGACTTGCACTACAGTAAATTCCCTGCGGTGATTGAGGGATACTGTGATGCAAATTGGATCACCGGTTCAATTGATTCTAAGTCCACGAGTGGATATGTATTCACTATTGGTGGAGGAGCGGTATCTTGGAAGTCGTCCAAACAAACATGTATTGCCCGCTCTACAATGGAGGCTGAATTCATAGCCTTAGATAAAGCCGGTGAAGAAGCTGAATGGCTCCAGAATTTCTTAGAAGACATTCCATTTTGGCCCAAACCGTTGGCACCAATATGTATACATTGTGATAGTCAAGCGGCAATTGGAAGGGCTGGGAGCGTTATGTATAACGGTAAATCTCGTCATATACGACGAAGACATAAAACCGTTAGGCAATTACTCTCTAGAGGAATTATCACGATTGACTATGTAAAGTCAAGTGATAATGTGTCGGATCCACTTACAAAAGGCCTAACTAGAGAGGTAGTTGAGAAATCATCAAGGGGAATGGGGCTATGGCCGAGAACAAGTCGTTGTGGCGGTAACTCTACCTAGAAGACTGGAGATCCCAAGATATAGGTTCAAGGAGATCAAACAAAGTCATTAATGACAGTTCAACATTGTCAAATAAAATTTTAGTCCGTTCTCGTGATGAGACAATGTTCAGTACCAAGGATAAAGCATTAAGGCTTTTTAATGATTTTTAAATTTGATACGGGGTATATCAAATAGTGTATCTACAGGATGACACGTTTAGGAATCACCTATGTAAGTGTGAAGTGTTAGCCGCTTCAAGGAGAACTTTGTAAGGCCAGTTCTCTACGCACTTATGAAATCAGGCGGTGTTCATGGCTGAAACGAACACAACAATGAGAACCAAAGACGGTTAAGGGTTGATTGTGTGACTTATGGTTGTTTAGGTATGCACCAAAGATCGACGGTTCAAAGATATCAAATCTACCGATTGACCGAGTATATCCGACATAAGTTTACTACGGAAAGTTCAAAGGGAAACCTACTTATCCAGATGCGATTAATCCTTGCTTGCAAATCACATAGTTTTTCCATGCATACTTCCGTGATATAGCCATTCCCCATTCATGTGGGGGATTGTTGAAGGTTTTGTTATTTAAGATGAAATAGTCTTAAAATGAGGGTGAATGGGAAATGGAGGGAAAATAAAATTTTTGAGTAAAATTTTAAGTTTTCCCCCCTCCCCCCTTGACAATGAGACATTGTCCCATATTGGAAGAGGAAAAGATTTTTGGTGGGTATATATATAATTGCTCTTCTTGTAGCTCTTAAAGAGTTAAGAAGAAAGCAAGCCTCGCGTCGTCGTCGTCGCTCGCTCGCTCGGCTCGGCTACGGCTACGGCTACGGCTACGGCTACGGCTTCGGCTTCGGCTTCGGATTCGGATTCGGATTTGGATTATTGTTAATAGTAAATATTAACGTAAGATTATCCGCATTTGTAACGGATATGTTCCAATCCGTGTACTGACCACCAGCTGCGACAACAAGCCGCCTAATGCTCTTCCCACCATGGCCAAATGCTTGCTCCACAAACAAGCTAATGCATGCTCCACCATGGAGGGTGGACGGTCGTTCTTCTTTCAACACTGGCTGCTATATATATGTGCAGCAACTGTTGAAGAAAGACACACACAATACACAAGACACAAAACTGAAAGCGCTCAACAGATTTGGCTATACATTGCACTCCTTCCTCTCAGCATTTCCATACGATTTTCTGAGTTTCTACTCCTTCGTTCTGTATTGTTTTAACTTTAAACAAAGCAACTGTAAGTGTGATTTGCTACCGAACTTTGTGTTCGCTGAAACACTGAGGTTTGAAGTACCACTACACCAGTGTGTTATTCGTTCTATCCTGGGAGAAAATAATCCATAACCTTGGGTACTAGGAGGAGATTAAATTCCTTAAGGAAACACTGTGAATTCAGTGGGCTCGAATTTATTACTGTTTCATTATGATAACTTATATTTTCCAAAATTATTATTTACAAATACAACAATATTGGCGGGACTAACACCCATAGCAAAATAATTCCTATTCTTGTCGACGCACGTCATTGTTAAAATAACTTCTAGCGAAACACAGATCAGAAATGTTCTCCACTAGGAACAATGAAAAAGTATTACAATGATTTAAAGTATAACATCAGTCTCCAACTTAATCAAAAAAGAAAAGTATCGTTGTTGTCTCCGTGGAGCTCCTGAAAGCAATCATCTTCCAACCAATCCATTACAATTATAGTTCGCAATGAACTTCCATAGGTTAAAAGGATAACAGGAAAAACTCTTTTGTAAATTGAGGAACTCTTCAATGTTCAATGGTAGTATGGCACAATGCCACTGCAGGGATTCTATCGCCAAATGCAAAGATATAGAAGTGTACTGGAACTGTTGAAACAAACACAATGGAAAAGAGTTCATATAACTTCATATAGATCAAGTAGAATGCAACGAACATGAAATATCTTCAAGCAAAAGCATCTAAACATATTTTAGGGATCTTAAACTAAGTATTTGCGATCTCGTTAACAAAGTGACGGAGACTCCTTGTCTATCTTCCTGAATGGAAAGAATGTTCTGAGCCAAAAACCTCCAGTGAAGACTGCATTTTAACAACACAGATTTTCTTATTTTCGAAAGAACGCAGAGAAAATTAAATATTAAAATTTTCAACTATTTGATCCAAAATTAATTGAGAAACACAAGTTGAAAGTTGAATTTTCACCATGGCTCTTGCAATTTATGTTGTATAACTTATCAAGAGGACTAGCTTGCGCCAATTTTCTAGATGCCAATAACTTATGAATTTTTTTATAATTTCATCTAAATGATAAAAATTACTGCAATTCCATGCAGTTTATATATCTTGTAAGTCAATTCATCCTTAATTTGGAATATAAAGCTTAAATCTCCTCACCCCAATAAAAAAGAGCCATTAGCAGCAAATTTAAAATTTAAATGTTAAATTCATGTCTGATCTTTTGCTAACTACACCTGCTTTATTCATTTACTCACAAAAATTTAAATAAAGACCCGTCTGTACCATGTCATTATTTTGATAACATAAAAACTTGTACATGTGCATTTGATAACAGGCAGACATGTGTCAAATCTTCACTTATTTATCAAATAACGCCTTCAATTATTTTTAAGATATCTGTCATCTTGTTTGATGTTGCCAGTGGTTAAAGCAAGTAGACCATTGAAATAAGCTTGACTCGTAGGATTTGCAGCGCAGTTAAAATGCAAAATTTTAAACCAACTCAACTCTTGAACTACAAGTAATATGAACCGTACCTTGAATGATTTCGACAACAGATGGACAAATCTGCACATCCTCTTGCAAAAAGAAATTATACATCATAGAAGCTTTACAAAACAAAGAGGGTTAAGCAAATCTAAATGGCCCATTGCATTATATCTATACAGATAATGGTGTTGCAGAGAGATAAAGAAATAAATTACCTGCTGTAGCGCATCAAGTTGGTATTATAGAGCCGGATTGGATCTGAATTGGGGGAACATCAAAACCTGTTAGATGAATTCTTTCTCTTAGTACATAGAACTAAATCAATATTGACAAAATTCCTACAAAAGACTGCGTAAATAAGGTTAAGATCTACATCTATATGGTTGAGAATGTTGATAAGAAATATTCTAGACACATGCATAGACTCCTTGAAATGGTAGCTGGTCTAATTTTTACTGAATGTTATCCAAAAAGGTATGGAAAACCTATCTCATCCATATAGTTTGAAAAGAAATAAGTATAAGAAACTATAAACTTTGCGACTGATATTACTCACTCTAATCCATCAGCAACCCTCACGCCTCATCTGGCTTTATACCATGAGTTAACTTTTTCTGGTGCAGAAATTGATTAAGTAAAATACACCTAAAGTAGAGGTCAAGTGAACTTTAACGCTACAAAAAACCACAGATAAAAAATAGATATAGTATAACGATGTGATCGGTCGTTTTGTGTAATTGCGCCCCGTTTCTCCTTTTATTGCTTCACACATGTGTGTTTATGCTTTTATGACTTGCGGGGTTGATTAGTTTCGTTCCGAAAAGCTTTCGGGTTGATTTGGACCCTTGATTCTTGACTTAGAAGTTTAAATTTGAAAAATGTTGATCAAATTTTGACTTTTGTGAAAACGACCTCGGAATTGTGTTTTTATGACTCCGATAGATTCATATCGTGATTTCGGACTTGGGCGTATGCCCGGAGTTGATTTTGGAAGTCCGTAGGTTGATTTGTGTTGATTTGCCGAAATTTGGCAATTTAAAGTTGAAGAGTTTTACCGTAGGTTGACTTTTAGCTATCAAGCTCGAAATTTGATTTTGGGACTTGGAATAGGTCCGTTATGGCATTTAGAACTTGTATGCAAAATTTGGTGTCGTTTGGAGTTGATTTGATAGGTTTCAGATGCTTAGTCGTAATTCTAGAAGTTCTTGAAAATCTCTTTGAAATTCATGCGTTTTAGGGCTCAATAAGTAGTTTTCGATGTTATTTTTGTGTTTTGATCGCGCGAGCGAGTTCGTATGATATTTTTAGACTTGTGTGAAGGTTTGGTTTGGAGCCCCGAGGGCTCGGATGAGTTTCGAACACATTCCGGAAGTGTTTTGGACTGAAAAATGACAGCTGGTGTCTGGTGCCCTCTGATGTCGCAATTGCGAACACCAGGGTCGCATTTGCGACCATAGCAGGAATCACAAGTATCGCAAATGCGATGCCTTGGTCGCATTTGCGCAGAACTTCTGGGCTGGGCTAGGTTCGCTTTTGCGACAAAAATGTCGCTTTTGTGAGGGCAACAGGGGTCGCAAATGCGATCCCATCTTTGCATTTGCGAGGTTTTCTTCACAATTGCGAGGGTTCGTAATTGCGAACCCATATCACAATTGCGATATCTATAACTGAACATAAGGACTAAAAGTCGGGATTTATCTCTCATTTTTGAACCCTAGACTCGGTCGGAGGCGATTTGGAGAGGGGATTTTCACCTACAAACTTTGGGTAAGTGATTCTAATCTATTTCTAATCATATTCCATCACATATCTTAGATTTTAACATCAAAATCATGTGAATCAAAGTAGAAATTTGTGAAACTTCGTCAAGTATTTGAAAAATAAGAAATTGAGTTTTGAGAGTCGATTTGGACTCGAATTTTGAAACTAATCACTTATATGAACTCGTGGGGTCATGAGTAGACGGAATCTGCCGTTGGACCCGGGTTTTGACCGGGGGGCTCCGGGTTGACTTTTATTGACTTTTTGGGAAAAGTGTAAAGATCTTAACTTCATTTACTGCAATTGAATTTCCTAGAAGTGTTTGATTATATTGAGTCGATTTTGGTTAGATTTGAGCGGTGTGAAGGTAGATTTAAAGGGAAAAGCTATTTCTGAGTGTTAAATTGACCTACTTGAGGTAAGTGTCTTGTCTAACTTCGTGTGGGGGAATTATCCCTCAGGATTTGTATTGTTGATTCAATTGTGCTAAGTGAAATTCGTGTACGCAAAGTGACGAGTGGATACACGGGTCGTACATAGTATTTGGCCGATTTAGGCTACTTAGGCTACTTCCATGCTTTAATTGAAATGCCATATCATGTTCTAAATTCTCATTATCAATTTATCCTTAATTGTGTTAGACTATCCTTACATGCCTTACTTGACTTGTTTAGTACTTGTTTTACATCCTACTTGCTAAATTGCTCCCATACTTTAGTTGAACTTGTTGCCTCCTTTATTTGTTACATGCTATCTTTTCATTGTTAATTATCATTGTTTGAAGTTATTGTTCGTATTATCTCTTTCCTCATTGGTTTTCATTACTTGAAGTAATTGTTGATGTTATTTCATTACTTTGTTGATTTCCATTATTTTAGACTCATTGTTGAATATTATATCTTTTATTATGAATTAGTCTTATCTAATTGTAACGATCCGACCAGTCGTTTTGAGTATTACAACCCCGCTTTTCCCATTTACTACTCTAATTGTACTTTACAGTTTTTGTATGAATTGCCGGGGTAATTAGTTCGGGTTCGATGAGATTTTGGAATGAATTGGAACAATTAGTTTCAAGATTTAAAGCTTAAGTTAAAATAGTGACCGGATGTCGGCTTATGTGTAAACGACCCCAGAATAGAGTTTTGATATTTCCAATAGCTCCGTATGGTAATTTTGGATTTAGGAGCGTATCCGGAAAAATTATTTGGAGTTCCGTAGTGGAATTAGGCTTGAAATGCCGAAAGTTGAATTTTTGGAAAGTTTGACCGGGGGGTTGACTTTTTGATATCGGGGTCGGAATCCAATTTTGGAAATTGGGATAGGTCCGTAATGTGAAATTTGACTTGTGTGCAAAATTTGAGGTCAATTGGACGTGATTGAATGTGTTTCGGCACAAGTTATAGAATTTGAAGTTTCAAAGTTTAATGATTTCGAATTGAGGTGTGATTCGTCGTTTTGATGTTGTTATATGTGTTTTGAGGCCTCGAGTAGGTCCGTGTTATGTTATGGGACTTGTTGGTATGTTCGGACGGGGTCCCGAGGGTTTCAGGTGAGTTTCGGATGGTTAACGGATCAAATTTGGACTTAAGGAAATGCTGGGGTGCTGCATACTGGTGTGATCGCACCTGCGAAGCTTTTGATCGCTGGTGCGAAGTCGCATGTGCGCGAAATCAATCGCAGAAGCGGCCAAGTGTGAGACTGTGCAGTGCTCGCAGGTGCGAGGTATTTGCCGCATCTGTGAGGCCGCAAATGAGGTGTTGGCGCAGATGCGGACTAGGGCTGGCGTGAGGCGAACGCAGGTGCGAAGGGGAATGCGCATCTGCGAGCCCGCAGATGCGAGAAAGGGCCGCAGATGCAAGGCTTTGGAAGGCTGGCTATTTCCGCAAGTGCGCATTTTTCCGCAAAAGGGGATGCGCAGGTGCGACCCAGGCACCGCAGGTGCAGAAATGCCTGGGCAGTGTTTAAAAACGAGGGTTCCGAGATTTTTCTCATTTTGGAGCTCGATTTGGGCGCTTTTGGAGAGGATTTTTTCCACACAACTTGGGATAAGTGTTCTTGACTCCATTGTGATTATATTTCATGAATTAATCTTCATTTTTGGTGTAAGATTATCGAATATTCAAGAGAAATAGAAGGAAATTTCTATAATGTCACAAAATAAATTTTTCGAGTTTGAATACCGATTCAGAGTCGCAATTGAGTGAAATTAGTATGGTCGAACTTCTAATTGGATGGGTTATCATATTTTGTGAGTTTCGTCGGATTTCGAGATGTGGGCCCCACAGATAATATTTGGGGCGTAATTTCGGATTTTGTAAAAATATTAGTATTTTGATATGAAATTAATTCATATAAATTTTGTGGGCTGAATCAAATTAATTGTGACTAGATTCAAGCCGTTCGGGAGTTGATACACGCATAATGGGATTTCTAGAGATTTGTTTAGCTTGCTCGACGTTAGATTCGGCTTGTTCGAGGTAAGTAACTCTTCTAATCTTGGAGCTGAGGGTATGAACCCTAAATATATGTATTATGTGAATTGTTGGGAGGTGACGCACATGCTAGGTGACGGGCCACTGTAGAAATTGTGACATAATTATTTCTGTGAAATTTTTTAATTAAATGATCTTGGCATTTTTCATGCGATTTTATGTGTTAAAACAATTGAGCTGAAAAGCATAATAAAAATCATGTTGAGGCTATGTGCCAATATTATTGGGACTCACAGAGGTCATATTGCTGTGAATTATTTGTTTAAATTGAAAGTTCATACTCAGTCATATTCATTTCATTGCATATTATATCTCAGTCTCTATATTTATTTATTGATACATCATATCATCATTTTTGGGCTATTCTCATGACATTGTGAGCCCATGAGAGAGAGACTGGAGAGATTGATGATTGAGGGAGGCCGAGGGCCTGATTTGTGAGGATATTATGGGATCGGGCTGTGCGCGGCAGTAAATGTTGGATCGCGGGCCATGATATTGGATCGGGCTGCACGCCGCAGCAGTACTTGGATCGGGCTGCGCGCCGCAGTAATATATGAATCGGGCTGCACGCCGCAACAGCATTCGGTCGGGCTGCACACCGCAGCAATATAGCGCTTGGGCTGTAGGAGCCCCTCTGAATTCTGTACACACCACCAGTGAGCGCATGTACCTACTGAGTGCGAGTGCCGAGTGCCGAGTGATGAGTGACTGGGAGGCATGAGTCATTGTGAGGTCTGCCCGAGGGGCTGTTCATGATTTTCCACTGAGTTGCATCGCATTGGCATGCACACATGACATGCAGGCATAGAGATGTATTTTCCTCATGCTGTACAACATCACATCATTCATGATTTCTCACACATTTTGACAGATGAACATAGTGATGCATTTGTTTTTACGCGGGTTATCTGGAGGGAAAATGAAACATCTCATTTATTATTGAAAGGACTTTTGGGAAAAATTATTGTTTTCAAACTTATTCATATTTTCGGCAACTTCGGTAAACGATTTGGGTTTTCACTGATGTACTTGAAAGGAAGAACTATTTTTGAAATCATGATTTAGCTGAGCATTTTATCTCTGAGTTACTTCTGGTATTATTTGCTTTATGTTGTTATGGACTGTTGTGGACTAGCAGTTTTGGGCCCGACCTTGGTAGAAGCTCGTCACTAATTTCAACCTAAGGCTAGGTTTGTTACTTACTCAGTACATAGGGTCGGTTATACTGATACTACACTTCTACACATTGCATGCAGATGTTGGCTGCTGTTGTTGCTGTGCTTGATGGTTGCCGGATATGAAGATGTACCTACGTTCCTGTTGTGGCTGCCTCTTGTTCATGGTAGCTTTAGATTTATAAAAGCTCTGTTTATGTACTATTCAAACAGACTATGTATTTATTTCATTTCCACTTTGAAAACTCTATTCTTAGAAGCTCATGATTTGTACTACCAGTTCTTGGAAAAATGTATTGGTTTTAGATATTTTCTTTTTATTAATTTCATTGGAATTTGATAGTTGGTAATTGGCTTACCTAACGGGTTGGGTTAGGTGCCATTATGACAAGTGGGATTTTGGGTCGTGACAGATTGATATCAGAGCTCTAGGTTCATAGGTTCTACAAGTCATGAGCAAGTGTCTAGTAGAGTCTTACGGATCAGTATGATGACATCCATACTTATCTTCGAGAGGCTACATGGCATTTAGGATAATTTTTCCATCTTTCTTTCTTTATCGTGCAGAATATATTCAGCTTAAAATATAACTCTTTGGATTCCTTTCACGTATTTGTATGCGCACATGAGCGCTCGATATCAGTTGTGCATCGCCGGCTTGTGATTCTATGAACGAGGTTCGAGATATATGTTATGTGTTTTGGTGATGGGCCAGTCGGGAGGACTTGAGGCCAGGTTTAGACCGCAGCTTAAGCTCGGTGGCTTTAGTTGTAACATGTACAATTAGACTCATATGTCCGGTAATGACCCTGTAGTGGAAATTGTGGCTCGATGAGCGGTGGAATAGCTTTGTGATGAGTATGATGTAACTATGGGATGTGTTAAGACGATTTGAATGTGGTGAGAAGTGTTTCCTTGAAATGTAAAGGAAGGCCATTGGGTACTTGATTTTCGATTTGATGTGACGTACAGTCTCGAGTGGGAATATTTTGAAGGATCTTTCACGATTGTTAAGTTTTGGGGTAAATTAAATTCTCATGTCTAGTTAATGAATTTGGACTCAGATTGACTAAGTGATTGCATAGTAATTGTGACTGCGAAAGGGTATATCAAGATACCAAGTTGAGGCTAAGCATGTGGGTTATCCTCTGTGGAGTAATCTACGTAGGTGTGTTCCTTGTAATGTGAGTGGAGGGTTTCTTTTCTGCCAGTAGGGCGTATGAGTGGAGATTTGAATTTGAATCTGGTTGAAAAAGTTAACCTGAGTGTTAAGATAATGAATGCGAGCCTAGCAGATGATTGAGGTATTTTTATGGTTGGCGTTGTATGAGCTTGAGATGAATTTTTGTTGTACTGACTGTGGCATTATGACAGCAATAGAGTATTGGTATTGTGAGTTATGTGATGTTCTAATCTATGGCTTTGAGCCAAGTAGGGGAGCCTGCTATTGATAACTCAATTTCATGATTATATGTAAAGGTTTAGTTTTGGGCTGAGGCATACTGGTGGGTTAGTTATGACTTGCAGAAGTTGAGATCGGGGATGACTCGAATAAAGAAATTTCCTGGTTATGGGTTATATTGCACGTATGAGTATATGAAAATCATGGGATGAGTAGGTTGTTATTAGTGAATGATGTAGTGCGCACGGAGTATGAATTTGATAGGTGGTGTTAAAGTAGAGTTACTTCTTTGAGTGTTGTTGTGCTAATGGGGCACGTGCATTTTGGCCCATTTGGGCAGTGCAATTTAGATTCGAGCAAAGTAGGTGACTCCCGAGAAAATTCTAGTGGGTTTGAGAATTATATATAGCAATTGATAATGTTTCCGGACTTGTGTATGGATAAAATCTGAGATTTACATTTGATGGTGCCTGAACTTACGGAAATTCTGTATGACTATGGATTCTACGTTTTAGTATAAGAAAGATAAGAAGAACAATTTCAGATTCACATAAGGTATTCTCAGAGTGAGTGTTACAGTTGTGGTATTTTTGAATGTGCTTAAAGAAGAATACAGTTGCTTATGAGCCGTAGGGCGTTGTTGTTCCATGCTAGGTTTATGGGGTGAGCTGTGGCTAAAGATCATGGTGTTTTAGTAAGGAGAAGTATCAATCTGAAGGCAAATTCAGAAGGGACTCGGAGAAAATAGGACAACTGGGTAGTAGACTGGACCAGTATGGTAATGGTAGGATCGGTCCTTTGGGTAATTACGATGTGGTAAGACTTTATAGATGTTTTGGTGGCAATATTCTTGGGTTTGGCGACCTGCGAGGCTTGGTCGAGTTAGAGGAATTTAGTTCTAAGGGCTTGATTATGTGCAAATGGATTCCAAAGTACTCTGGATGGTTTCAGCCGGATACTTTTCTACCGATGTGGGGAACGTGTTGTGTATTGTGTTTCCTCCTGGAAGAAGCAAGAGAAAGGGTTCTAACTAATAGGGTATGTAATTTGCTGGTGACCAGAGTTGATAATGAGATTCTTGTGCTTTTCACATGATGGCAAGATAGATGTTATGTGTCGTGCGGAAGTTAGATTTACATGTACAAGGTGGCAGTTCAGTCTTGAAGGAAGGTAACGAGGTTTGGGCTGAATGGTCATGAATTCTTGGACAACATGGACGGTTCCAAATAACTAGATGAATACTATTACTGCTTGGTGTTGTATGAAAAGGGGGCGGACTTCAGAAGGCGCATTGTATTTTGACTTACGAATGTGTAAATTAGTATTGCGGTACTCACATGGTTGATAGATTGCTGATATTCAAATTTTGCCAAGTGGCACAGAAGAACTTTTAAAGTATTTCTCGTGGGATGATCGTGTATGAGAGAGGTGTTAGGCATTTGGGCGGTGGAGATGGAATCAAACATGGTGATTCGCGTGTCCTACGGATTTGGAGATTGGGAGTCCTCAGGAGCAGATTGTTTCATGGTTGTAGACTGTGAAGTTGTGGCCGAAGCTAGCCAGATGATAGAATGTGTTATGATTCAGTCATTATGGATTTTCGGAGGGATTTGTATCTATTTGTGAGTAACCCGAGTTGGGGGTCCATTGGTAGGTCCAATTAAGATGTGTCTTCTACACCGAGCCGGAATGGTTGGCTCCATACTGTTATTGTTGAGGAATGTGTCATTTGGTTGATATTGAACTTATTTGTGTTCTGAAATGATCTGTGAGTTACTCCTTTATGCTACGAGGAGTTGTGATTCATTGGTTATGTGCACAGATGGTGCGGTTTTATTTGAGCTTTATAGCGGAATTTAAGCGTGATGAGTATTTGGGTATTGCATGATCGATTGCGTAATGGTTATATTCTTTCAGGTTTTGTGTGGCATTTTTGTCATTTGCCTCTCTGTGGTTATTGATTTTGAGCGGGGTGGCTCGAGGTATATATTATGGACCAGCGTTTGGATGGGGTCACGTATTGCAGCGGAGTTATGTTAATGTATGAACCTTGTGTTAGAATCGGGTGATGGTTCTACGGTGTATGATGAATTTTCAGCGTTTTGTTGTGGCGATACTTGTTAATATGGCACGTGATGTGGCTCTGAGTTATATTGGTGCGGCATGTCTGTGGAACAGTTGTGTTCACTAATATAAGGTCATTGGACCTACAATGGGTACTATCAAGTTTGATTTTGGTATATTCGGGAGTATAATATTGAAAGTCGGCTCAGAAAGTGATTTTGGTTCTGGTTGAGGCGAGAGAGCTCCGTGACTTATTGATCTGGTAAGTGGTCATGAAATTTTGCATGTTTCTTTTTTTATCAACAATGTACGAAGGTTTGGGATGCGGTTTGGTTCGATATCGGTTTAATACTAGTATTTGGTTGGTTTTGGAGTAGTCACTGTGGTCAGGAATGGTGCTATGAGCACGCGAGTGGTGTAATATGTTAGGTGGTTATGTCCGTGGTTATGGTTATGGTTATGGCTTGATATAGCTTGCTCAAACTCATACAATGTGTAAATGTAAGATTCGTGTCTTGAAAGAAATTCTAAAGGTTGAAAATTAAATTCCAAGATTTATGGGCTAAAGCTAAATCAATGATTTCAGTTGTATTGTGTTGTCAAGCTCATATGGAATAGGGTGACGTGGGTTCACCCCTGGGTACGTGTGTGGTAAGATAGAACAGTGATTTGATGGCTTGGAAACAACTCTTGGCACGTTCGAGGACGAACATATGTTTAAGTGGGGGAGAATATAACGACCTGGCCGGTCGTTTTGAGTATTACAACCTCGCTTTTCCCATTTACTGCTCAAATTGTACTTTACAGTTTTTGTGTGAATTGCCGGGGTAATTGGTTCGGGTCCGGTGAGATTTAGGAATGAATTGGAACACTTAGTTCCAAGGTTTAAAGCTTAAGTTAAAATAGTGACCGGATGTCAACTTATATATAAACGACCCCGGAATGGAGTTTTGATGATTCCAATAGCTCCGTATGGTGATTTTGGACTTAGGAGCATGTCCGAAAAAATTATTTGGAGTTCCGTAGTGGAATTAGGCTTGAAATGCCGAAAGTTGAATTTTTGGGAAGTTTGACCGGGGGGTTGACTTTTTGATATTGGGGTCGGAATCTGATTCTTGAAATTGGGATAGGTCCGTAATGTGAAATGTGACTTGTGTGCAAAATTTGAGGTCAATCTAACGTGATTGGATGTGTTTCGGCACAAGTTATAGAATTTGAAGTTTCAAAGTTCAATGATTTCGAATTGAGGTGTGATTCGTCGTTTCGATATTGTTATGTGTGTTTTGAGGCCTCGAGTAGGTCCGTGTTATGTTATGGGACTTGTTGGTATGTTCGGACGGGGTCCCGAGGGTCTCGAGTGAGTTTCGGATGGTTAACAGATCAAATTTGGACTTAAGGAAATGCTGGGGTGCTGCCTACTGGTATGATCGCACCTGCGAAGCTTTTGATCATAGGTGCAAAGCCGCATGTGCACGAAATCAGTCGCAGAAGCGGCCAAGTGTGGGACTGGTCAGTGCTCGCAGGTGCGAAGGTGTTGGCGCAGATGCAGACTGGGGCTGGCGTAAGGCGAACGCAGGTGCGAAGGGGAATGCGCATCTGCGAGCCCGCAGATGCGAGGCTTTGGAAGGCTGGCTGTTTCCGCAGGTGCGCATTTTGTCCGCAAAAGCAGATGCGCAGGTGCGAGCCCAGGCACCGCAGGTGCGGAAATGCCTGGGCAGTGTTTAAAAATGAGGGTTCCGAGATTTTTCTCATTTTGGATGGGCGATTTTGGAGAGGAGTTTTTCCACACAACTTGGGGTAAGTGTTCTTGACTCCCTTGTGATTATATTTAATGAATTAATCTTCATTTTTGGTGTAAGATTATCGAATCTTCAAGAGAAATGGAAGGAAATTTCTATAATGTCACAAAACAAATTTTTCGAGTTTGAATACTGATTCGGAGTCGGAATTGAGTGAAATTAATATGGTTGAACTTCTAATTGGATGAGTTGTCGTATTTTGTGAGTTTCGTCGGATTTCGAGATGTGGGCCCCACAGGAGATTTTTGGGGGGTAGTTTCAGATTTTGTGAAAATATTAGTATTTTGATATGGAATTAATTCCTATAAATTTTGTGGGCTGAATCAAATTAATTGTGACTAGATTCGAGCCGTTCGGGAGTTGATACACGCATAATGGGATTTCTGGAGCATTGTTTAGCTTGCTCGACATTGGATTCGGCTTGTTCGAGGTAAGTAACTCTTCTAATCTTGGAGCTGAGGGTATGAACCCTGAATATATGTATTATGTGAATTGTTGGGAGGTGACGCACATGCTAGGTGACGGGCGTATGGGCGTGCACTATAGAAATTGTGACATAGTTGTTTTTGTTGAATTTTGTAGTTAAATAATCTTGCCATTTTTCATGCAGTTTTATGTGTTAAAGAAATTGAGCTGAAAAGCATATTAAAAATCATGTTGAGGCTATGTGCCAGTATTATTGGGACCTACAGAGGTCATAGCTGTGAATTATTTATTTTAAATTGAAAATTATACTCAGTCATATTCATGTCATTACATATCATATCTTAGTCTCTGTTATTATTTATTGATACATCATATCATCATTTTTGGGCTATTCTCATGACATTGTGAGCCCATGAGAGAGAGACTGGAGAGATTGATGACTGAGGGAGGCCGAGAGCCTGATTTGTGAGGATATTTATGGGATCGGGCTGCGCAACGTAGAAAATGTTGGATCGGGTTGCACGCCGCAACAAGCCTTCGGACCACGATATTGGATCGGGCTGCACGCCGCCGCAGTAATATATGGATCGGGCTGCACGCCGCAACAGCATTGGATCGGGTTGCACGCCGCAGCAATATAGCGCTTGGGCTGTAGGAGCCCCTCCAGAGTCTGTACACACCCCCAGTGAGTGCAGGTACCTACTGAGTGCGAGTGCCGAGTGCCGAATGATGAGTGACTGGGAGGCATGGGTCATTGTGAGGTCTGCCCGAGGGGCTGTTCATGATTTTCCACTGAGTTGCATCGCATTGGCATGCACACATGACATGCAGACATAGAGATGTATTTTTCTGATGCTGTACAACATCACATCATTCATGATTTCTCACACATGTTGACAGATGGGCATAGTGATGCATTTGTTTTACACGGGTTATCTGAAAAGAAAATGAAACATATCATTTATTATTGAAAGGATTTTGGGAAAATTATTGCTTTCAAACTTATTCATATTTTTGGAAATTTCGGTAAACGATTTGGGTTTTTCACTGATGTACTTGAAAGGAAGAACTATTATTTTTGAAATCATGATTTGGCTGAGCATTTTATCTCTGAGTTGCTTCTGGTATTATTTGCTTTATGTTGTTATGGACTGTTGTGGACTAGTGGTTTTGGACCCGACCTTGGTAGAAGATCGTCACTACTTTCAACCTAAGGCTAGGTTTGTTACTTACTCAGTACATGGGGTCAGTTGTACTGACACTACACTTCTGCACATTGCGTGCAGATGTTGGCTGCTGTTGTTGATATGCTCGATGGTTGCCAGATATGAAGATGTACCTGCGTTCCTGCTGTGGCCGCCTCTTGTTCATGGTAGCCTTAGATTTATAAAAGCTCTGTTTATGTACTATTCAAACAGACTATGTATTTATTTCATTTCCGCTTTGTAAACTCTTAGAAATATATGATTGGTACTACCAGTTCTTGGGGGAAATGTATTGGTTTTAGATATTTTCTTTTAATTAATTTCATTGGAATTGGATAGTTGGTAATTGGCTTACCTAACGGGTTAGGTTAGGTGCCATCACGACTAGTGGGATTTTGGGTCATGACACTAATATCATGGTTATACATTATTTCTCTCATTGTTGAGTTATTTGGAGTTGAAGTTGTGAAAGTCGTTAATACGTTGGGGCGATGTTGGTTATTGTTGAAACATCTCTCTTATTAAGCATTTTTCATCCATTGTTGTTGTTGATATTCTTGTATATGTTGTGGTGGAGCTATGGGCTATTGTTGTGGAAATATTGATATTATTGTTGTTGGCAAGTTGTGAGATATGGTCACTTGTGGTGCGAATTGTTATTGTGATATGATATTGACGCGCATGCATTGGTATAAGGCTTGGGTTGATATGCATGCAGTGGTATAAGATGGGACTTATGTGCGTGTTGCTTGTAGGGGAACTACGTGAAGCCACACGGCGTCATAATGTGGGCTAAAGTGTGTGTAGCTATTTTGGAAAAACTGTTTTCAAAACCT
This sequence comes from Nicotiana tabacum, assembly GCF_000715075.1. Taxonomy (NCBI): domain Eukaryota; kingdom Viridiplantae; phylum Streptophyta; class Magnoliopsida; order Solanales; family Solanaceae; genus Nicotiana; species Nicotiana tabacum. The sequence goes on from NC_134083.1 coordinate 115,876,683, forward strand.
ATTTTCAAATGTAAGGCTCACGCGGCGGTATAAGGAAATATTGTCATTAAAATTGAGAAAAGTGAATACGAGGCGGTATCTCGGTTGTGATTCTTTATTATACGAGGCGATACCTCGTTGCGATTCTTGTTGTTATTTTATGTTGCAAAGTGTTTTGGTGGGAATATATCTTGCTGTTTTACACTTCATTGTTCTACAGTTATGGTCCGTACATGATCATTGTAGCTCTTTAGTTTCTTCTTTATGCTATTTCCGTCGTTGGTTTCTTGTACTAGTTCATGTTATTATCTTTGTTTCGTTTCAGTTGTTCTTCATTTTCCTTTACATATCTGTATCACATTTTCTTACTGTTTATTTACATCGTAGTAGATTTCTTGACATGGCCTCATCACTACTCTACTGAGTTTAAGCTTTTTACTTATTGGGTACCGTTGTGGTGTACTCATACTATGCTTCTGCACATCCTTTTGTGCAGATCCAGGTACGTCTGCTCGTGCCGGTCGTTAGAGGTTGTTGTAGCTGCTACTTGGGAGACTTCAAAGTATAACTGCTCCACGTTTGCAGGCCTCGGAGTCACCTTCCCTATTTTATTTCCCATTGCATTTCTTTAATACAATGATGTATTAGATATTCAGGATTTACTTTATAGAGCTTACGATTTAGCTCCACTGGTTTTGGGGTGTGTATTGTGAGATTCCGTTTTCAGAAGGGTTTTATCTATTATTCAGTTGTTTTTAGTAACTTGTTAATTTATATCTATTCAGTTATTATTATTTGTTAGGCTTACCTAGTCGTAGAAACTAGGTGCCATTACGACATCTTTCGGAGGGAAATTGGGGTCGTGACAAGTTGGTATCAGAGCTCTAGGTTTATAAGCATTACGAGACATAAGCAAGTTTAGTAGAGTCTTGCGGATCAGTACAGAGACGTCTGTACTTATCTTCGAGAGGCTACAGAACTATTAGGAAAACTTCACTTCTTTGATTCCTTGTCGGGCGAATTGGTTGATTTCGAAAACTAAATCTTTGACTTTCTATTCTCTCACAGATGGTGAGGACACGCACAGCTGGATCCGACGATCAAACACTTGCACCCCCTACTATAGCCACGAGAGGTTGGGACTAGTGTATAGGCCGAGGACGGGCACGTGGTGCAGTCGGAGCACCTGCCCGATCTGCGATAGAGGAGCCACCAGTAGCTCCAGTCATAGGACAGACACCCAAGGCGCCTATTGCCACCCCAACACTTCAGGAGACCCTCGCACAGTTCCTGAGCATGTTCGGTACCATAGCTAAGGCAGGGTTGATCCTACTTGCACCAGTCACATATCAGGTTGGGGGAGGAGCAGAGACTCCCGTGGCCCGTACCCCAGAGCAGTGGGTCTAAGTTGATCAGGTCCCAGAGGTTATACCGGTATAGCCCGTTACTCTGGTTAGCCCATGGTTAGGGCAGCAGCATTTGAGGAGGAGATGCTTAGGCTCGAGAGGATCAAGAAGTACCACCCTCCCACTTTCAGGGGTTTGGCTTCAGAGGATGCACATGGTTTTCTTGAAGAATATCATCGTATTCTCCTCACTATGAGCATTGTGGAGACGAGTGGGGTTGCTTTTACTACGTTCCAACTAAAGGGAGCGACATATCAGTAGTGGCGGGCATACGAGGTGGGTAGCCCAGCCGAGGCATCTTCACTTACATGGGATCGGTTTTCAAAGTTTTTTTGAGAGAGTTTATTCCTCAGACCCTTCGGGATGCTTGGCGCGCGGAGTTTGAGCGGCTGCGCTAGGGTACTATGTTAGTGTCAGAGTATTTTGTCTGATTCAGTAATTTTTCCAGGCATGCATCTACCTTGGTTGCTACAGTTAGAGAGCGAGTGTGTCGATTAATTGAGAGGCTCAACCATAGTATTATATTCAGCATGGCTAGAGAGTTGGAGTCAGATACTCCGTATCAACAGGTGGTTGAGATTCCACGGAGGTTGGAGGGTATGCAAGATCGTGATAGAGATTATAGGGAGGCCAAGAGGTCTTGTGGTACGAGAGGATTTAGTGGTGGTCATGCTGCAGCTACAACTCGTCATGGTAGAGGCTATGTCAGCCGTCCAGTTCATTTAGCACTTCCAGCTTCTAGTGGTGCTCCAGTTGTTTCGAGGTCTTAGGTTGCACACTTTGCTCAGCCACTTTCTACTGCACCTCCAGCACGGGGTGCCTTTAGCGGTCAGTCCAGCCGACCAAGCCCGAACCAGTCCCAGCCGCCACGCCCACCAAAAGCTTGCTTTGAGTGTGGCGATACACGCTGCATGGTCAGAGACTGCCCCAAACTTAGTAGGGGTGCACCTTCCCAGATTACTCAGGCTCTATGGATTCAGTCAGGTCCGTAGACTTCTCAGGCCATGATTGCTGCCCTAGTTACTGCTCCACCCACGCAACTAGCTAAGGGTGGGGGACAGGCAGGTAGAGGTCGCCCTAGAGGGGGAGGCCAAACTACATTTTATGCTCTTTCGAGTATGACATAGGCGGTTGCTTCAAACTCAATCATTACAGGTATGGTACCGATTTGCCATAGAGATGCACCGATCTTATTTGATCCGGGATCCACTTATTCATATGTGTCATCTTACTTTGCTCCATATTTGGATGTATCTCATGATTCTTTGAGTTCTCCTGTATATGTGCCACGCCTGTGGGAGATTCTATTATTGTGGACCGCGTGTATCGGTCGTGTTTAGTTGTTATTAGTTCTTTTGAGACCAGGGTTGATCTGTTGTTACTTAGTATGGTAGACTTTGATGTTATCTTGGGCATGGAATGGTTGTCTCCCTATCATGCTATTCTTGATTGTCACGCCAAGACTGTGACACTGGCTATGCCAGGTTTACCACGGTTAGAGTGGAAGGGTGCATTAGATTATGTTCCTAGCAGGATTATCTCATTTCTAAAGGCTAAGTGGATGGTTGAGAAGGGATGTGATGGTTATCTAGCCTTTCCAGACGTATTTCCAGCAGATCTTCCAGGCATGCCGCCCGACAAGGATATCGATTTTGGTATTGACTTGTTGCCGGGCACTCAGCCCATTTATATTCCACCATATCGTATGGCCCAGCAGAGCTTAAGGAGTCAAAGGAGCAGTTGCAAGAGTTGCTTGATAAGGGATTCATTCGGCCTAGTGTGTCGTCGTGGGGTACTCCGGTCTTGTTTGTGAAGAAAAAGGATGGTTCTACGTGCATGTGTATTGATTATCGTCAGTTGAACAAGGATACAACGAAGAACATATATTCATTGCCTCGCATTGATGACCTTTTTGATCAGCTACAGGGTGCTAGAGTGTTCTCCAAGATTGATTTGAGGTCAGGTTATCATCAGCTAAAGATTCGGGATCCGGATATTCCGAAGACTGCCTTTAGGACTCGGTATGGTCACTACAAGTTCCTTGTGATGTCATTTGGGCTGACCAACGCCCCAACAACATATATGCACCTGATAAATAGTGTATTCCAACCTTATCTTGATTCATTCGTCATTGTGTTTATTAACGATATCTTGGTGTACTCCCACAGTAGGGAAGATCATGAGCAACACTTGAGGATCGTGCTCCAGCCCTTGAGAGAGAATAAGTTATATGCAAAGTTCTCAAAGTATGAATTCTGGCTTGATTCAGTGGCGTTTTTGGGTCATGTGGTGTCGAGTGAGGGGATCAAGGTCGATTCGAAGAAGATTGAGGCAGTGCAGAGTTGGCCTAGACCGTCTTCAGCTACTGAGATTCGGAGTTTCCTTGGTTTGGCCGGGTATTATCGTCATTTCGTAGAGGGATTCTCTATGACCATATTGACCCAGAAGGGTGCTCCTTTCATATGGACCTAGGAGTGTGAGGTGCGCTTTTAAAAGCTCAAGGCTGCTTTGACTACAACCCCAGTGTTGGTGTTGCCTACGGGCTCGGGATCTTATACTGTGTATTGTGATGCGTCACGTGTTGGCCTTGGCGCGAGGTTGATGCAAGACGGTAGGGTGATTGCCTACGCGTCTCGACGCTGAAGACCCATGAGAAAAATTATCATGTTCACGACTTGGAGTTAGCAACCATTATTTATGCATTGAAGATCTTGGCATTCTTTGTACGGTGTTCCATATGAGGTCTTTACCAACCACCAGATTCTACAACATCTGTTCAAACAGAAAGATCTTAACTTGCAGCAGCGGAGATGGTTAGAGTTACTTAAGGACTATGATATCACCATTCTATATCATCCCGTGAAGGCCAATGTGGTAGCCGATTCCTTGAGTCGAAAGGCGGAGAGTTTGGGTAGTTTAGCATATCTACCGGTAGCGGAGATGCCATTAGCATTGGAGGTTCAGGACTTAGCCAACCAATTTGTTAGATTGGATGTTTCAGAGCCCAGTCGAGTTCTTGCCTGCGTGGTTTCTCGATCTTCTCTATATGATCGTATCAGAGAGCGTCAGTATGACGACCCTCATCTTCTTGTCCTCAAGGACACAATTCAGCACGACGATACCAAAGAGGTTACTATTGGGGATGACGGTGTGTTACAGATGCAGGGCCGGTTATGTGTGCCCAATGTGGATGGTTTGTGTGAGTTGATTCTTCAGGAGGCCCACAGTTTGCGGTACTCCATTCATCTGGGGTACCGCTAAGATGTATCAAGACTTGAGGCAACACTATTAGTGGAGGAGGATGAAGAAGGACATAGTGGAGTATGTAGCTCGGTGCCTAAATTGTCAGCAGGTGAAGTATGAGCATCATCGACCTGGTGGTTTGCTTCAGCGGCTTGAGATTCCTGAGTGAAAATGGGAGCCTGTCACCATGGACTTCGTTGTTGGGCTCCCACAGACTCAGAGGAAGTTTGATGCAGTATGGGTGATTGTGGACAGGTTGACCAAGTCTACTCATTTCAATCCAGTAGTGACTACCTATTCTTCAGAGCAGCTGACTCGGGTTTATATCTGCGAGATTATCCGACTTCATGGCATACCGATATCTATTATCTCTGACGGGGGTACGCAGTTCACCTCGTGTTTCTGGAAGGCTGTACAACGTGAGCTAGGCACATAGATTGAGTTGAGTACAACATTTTACCCTCAGACGGATAGACAGTCTAAGCGCATTATTCAGATATTGGAGGACATGCTTCGTGCATGTGTTATGGATTTCGAGGGCGCTTGGGATCAGTTCTTGCTACTTACGGAGTTTGCCTACAACAACAACTACCAGCCGAGTATCCAGATGGCTTTGTATAAGGTTTTATATGGGAGACGGTGCCATTCTCCAGTTGGGTTGTTTGAACCGGAAGAGGCTAAGTTATTGGGCACGGAGCTGGTTCGAGATGCTTTGGAGAAGGTCAAGATAATCCAGGATCGACTTCGTACAACCCAATCTAGACAAAAGAGCTATGCGGATTGGAGGGTTCGCGGTGTTTCATTCATGGTTGGAGAGCGAGTCTTGCTACGGGTTTCACTCATGAAGGGTGTGATGAGGTTCGGGAAGAAGGGCAAGTTAAGCCCTAGGTATATTAGATCTTTTGAGAGGATTGGAGAAGTGGCCTACAAGCTTGCCTTGCCACCTAGTTTATCTATGGTTCATCCGGTGTTTCATGTCTCTATGCTCCGGAAGTATTATGGTGATCCGTCTCATGTTCTAGACTTCAGCACAGTCCAGTTGGACAAAGATTTGACTTACATTGAGGAGCCTGTAACTATCTTGCACCGGTAGGTCCGGAAGTTCAGATCAAAGGATATTGCTTCAGTGAAGGTTCAATGGAGGGGTCATTCAGTCGAGGAGGCGACTTGGGAGACCGAGCACAACATGCAGAGTCGTTATCCTCATATGTTCACCACTTCAGGTACGTCCTTATGCAAGTTCGAAGATGAACAGTTGTTTTAAGAGGGGGAAAATGTAACGACCTGATCAGTCATTTTGTTTAATTGCGCCCCGTTTCCCCTTTATTGCTTTACACATGTGTGTTTACACTTTTATGACTTGCGAGGTTGATTAGTTTCATTCCTGGAAGCTTTCGGGTTGATTTGGACCCTTTATTCTTGACTAAGAAGTTTAAATTTGAAAAATGTTAACCAAACTTTGACTTTTATGAAAATGACCCAGGAACTGTGTTTTTATGACTCTGATAGCTTCATATTGTGATTTCGGACTTTGACGTATGCCCGTAATTGATTTTGGAAGTCGGTAGGTTGAAGAGTTTGATCGTAGGTTAACTTTTAGCTATCGAGCTTGGAATATGATTTTGGGACTAGGAATAGGTCCGTTATGGCATTTAGAACTTGTCTGCAAAATTTGGTATCGTTTGGAGTTGATTTGATAGGTTTCAGACGCTTAGTCGTAATTTTAGAAGTTCTTGAAAATCTCATTGAAATTCATGCGTTTTAGGGCTCAATTCGTAGTTTTAGATGTTATTTTTGTGTTTTGATCGCGCGACCGAGCGAGTTCGTATGATATTTTTAGACTTGTGTGAAGGTTTGATTTGGAGCCCCGAGGGCTCGGATGAGTTTCAGACACGTTACAAAATTGTTTTGGACGAAAAATGGTAGTTGGTGTCTGGTGCCCTCTGGGGTCGCAATTACGAACACCAGGGTCGCATTTGCGACAATAGCAGGAATCACAGGTATCGCAAATGCGATGCCTTAGTTGTATTTGCGAAGAACTTCTGGGCTGGGTTAGGTTCGATTTTGCTTAAAAAATGTCGCTTTTGCGAGGGCAGTAGGGCTCGCAAATACGATCCCATCTTCACATTTGTGAAGAGCTTCCCAAGCCTTCAGTGCCGCATTTGCGAGGCTTTCATCGCAATTGCGAACCCATATCACAATTGCGATATCTGCAGCTGAACATAAAGGCTGGAAGTCGGGATTTATCTCTCATTCTCTCATTTTTGAATCTTAGACTCGATAGGAGGTAATTTGGAGAGGGGATTTTCACCTACAAGCTTTGGATAAGTAATTTTAATCTATTTCTAATCATATTCCATCAACATATCTTGGATTTTAACATCAAAATCATGTGAATCAAAAGTAGAAATTTGTGAAACTTTGTCAAGTTTTTGAAAAATAAGAAATTGAGTTTTTGAGAGTCGATTTGGACTCGATTTTGAAACAAATTACATATATGAACTCGTGGAGTCATGGGTAGACGGAATCTACCATTGGACCCAGGTTTTGACCGGGCGACCCTCGGATTAACTTTTGCTGATTTTTTAGGAAAAGTATAAAGATATTAACTTTATCTACTGCAATTTAATTCCCTAGCATTGTTTGATGATATTTAGTCAATTTTGGTTAGATTTGAGCCATACAAAGGCGTATTTTAAGGGAAAAGCTATTTCCGAGTGTTGAATTGGCCTGGTTGAGGTAAGTGTCTTGCCTAACTTCGTGTGGGGGAACTAGCGCTTAGAATTTGTATTGTCGATTCAATTGTGCTAAGTGACATCCGTGTACGCAAGGTGACGAGTGGGTACACGGGTCGTACGTAGTATTTGGACGGTTTAGGCTACTTCCATGCTTTAATTGAAATGCCATATCATGTTCTAAATTCTCATAGTCAATTTATCCTTAATTGTGTTAGGTTATCCTTACATGCCTTACTTGACTTGTTTAGTACTTGTTCTACATCCTACTTGCTAAATTGCTTCCATACTTTAGTTGAACTTGTTGCCTCCTTTATTTGTTACATGCTATCTTTTCATTGTTAATTATTATTGTTTGAAGTTATTGTTCGTGTTATCTCTTTCCTTATTGGTTTTTGTTACTTGAAGTAATTGTTCATGTTATTCCTTTACTTTATTGATTTCCATTATTTGAGACTCATTGTTGAATATTATCTCTTTTATTGTGATTTAGTCTTATCTAATATCGTGGTTATACATTATTTCTCTCATTGTTGAGTTATTTGGAGTTGAAGTTGTGAAAGTCGTTAATACATTGAGGCTATGTTGGTTATTGTTAAAACATCTATCTTATTGAGCATATTTCATCCATTGTTGTTGTTGATATTCTTGTATACGTTGTGGTGGAGTCATGTGCTATTGTTGTGGAAACATTGATATTGTTGTTGTTGGCAAGTTGTGATATATGGGCAATTGTGGTGCGAATTGTTATTGTGATATGATATTAACACGCATGCGTCGGTATAAGGCTTGGGTTGATGTGCATGCGGTGGTAGAAGGGGAGACTTATGTACGTGTTGCTTATAGGGGAACTACGTGAAGCCATGTGGCGTCATTAGGTGGGCTAAAGTGCGTATAGCTATTTCGGAAAAACTGTTTTCAAAACCTATTTTCAAATGTAAGGCTCATGCGGCGGTATAAGGAAAGATTGTGATTGAAATTGAGAAAAGGGAATACAAGGCGGTACCTCGGTTGTGATTCTTGATTATACGAGGCGGTATCTCGGTTTTATTCATTATACACGATATGGTACCTCGTTGTGATTCTTTTGTTATTTTATGTTGCAAAGTGTTTTGGTGGGAATATATCTTGTTGTTTCACTCTTAATTGTTCTAGCAGTTATGGTCCGTACATGATCATTGTAGCTCTTTAGTTGCTTCTTTATGCTATTTCCGTTGTTGGTTTCCGGTACCAGTTCATGTTATTATCTTAGTTTTGTTTAAGTTGTTCTTCATTTTCCTTTACATATCCGTATAACATTTTCTTACTGTTTATTTATATCTTAGTAGGTGTCTTGATCTGGCCTCGATACTACTCTACTGAGGTTAGGCTTGATACTTACTAGGTACCGTTTTGGTGTACTCATACTACGTTTTTACTTATCGTTTTGTGTAGATCCAGGTACGGCTGATCGTGCCGGTCGTTACAAGTTGTTGTAGCTGCTGCTTGGGAGACTTCAAGGTATACTTGCTCCACGTCCGCAGGCCTCAGAGCCACCTTCCCTATTTTTTTCTTATTGCATTTCTTTCGGACATTGATGCATTAGATATTCAGGATTTACTCAATAGAGCTTACGATTCAGTTCCACCGGTTTTGGGGTGTGTATTGTGAGATTCCGTTTTCAGAAGGTTTTATCTATTATTCAGTTGTTTTCAGTAATTTGTTAATTTATATCTGTTTAGTTATTATTATTTGTTAGGCTTACCTAGTCGTAGAGACTAGGTGCCATCACGAGATCCTTCGGAGGAAAATTGGGATAGTGACATATAGAGTTCTCAACATAAATGCACACACTGACATGTCTTTTTTGATAGAAAAAGAAGCTCTAATGAATTTATCACATTCTAATAATATTGGAGTCGTTGATTTACAAAATAAATAAAGAATGAACGAAAACACTTAACAACCAAATGGTTTTATCTCAGAAGTGACAATATTTTTTTGGGCAGATTCAGAGCCACACTAAAAGGAAATTATGCAACATTACAGTACTTAATATATCCTAGATAGAAAACTTCCATCACTTTCAGTCTAGGACATGTATGAGAACACAATCTGTTCATAACATGAAACAACATAAGAAGTTTTATCCCTGCATTCCTTAAGAAAAAGATCATGTGATGCAGAAAAACTTTGTTGTGCCTTGATTAGAGATCCTAGATGTTTAATTACATTTCAGCTGAGTGTTCTGCGGTTTATACATTACAGGTATTCCCACAATTCAACACTATGAGAAGTTCTCTCTCTCCCTCTCTTTCTCTCTCTCTCCCCAAAAAGAAATGCAAATTACGATGAAGCCGAAACATGGAAGGAATCGACCTAATATGATAACATGTCAGATGCGACTCAGTTAGTCTGTTCTTTACTAAGTACTAATATTTCATATTGTTTATACCCAGTCTAAACTAACCATAAATGGGAACAAGATAGGAAGCAACTCCATACTTGCTTCTCCAGTATACCAAACCTTTGGAAGAAATTGGGCAAAAATCGATCACGGTAGACCGACCAATTTTGGTCGGTCAAAAAACCGGCCAAAAAATCGACCAAAGTTGGTCGGTTTTTCGAAATACTTTATTTTTTAATTTTTTTTTACGAAACCGACCAACTTTGGTCGGTTTTCTTTAGCGCAAAAATGCAGGAAACTATTTTTGAGTCTTGCGAAATTTATTTTTCAAGAAACCGACCAACTTTGGTCGATTTTGCATTTAAAATAAATTAAATTTAATATTAAAAAAACCGACCAAAATCGGTCGGTTAATTCGGCCGGTCATTTTAAAAAACCGACCAACTTTGGTCGGTTATTTTCGTGCGAAAATATAATTAAAGAGTATAAATAAAATAAAAGACAATCTTAAAATAAAATGTACCAATGGTCTAGTGGTAGAATAGTATCCTACCACAGTACAGATCTAGGTTCGATTCCCAAATGGTGCATTTTTGAATTACATAATTAAAATACCGATCAACTTTGGTCGGATTTTTTCGGCAATATTTTCTTTTTTGAATTTAACTGACCGACCAAAGTTGGTCGGTAATTATCGACCAACTTTGGTCGGTATGCCATTCCGACCTTCAAAATACCGTCCACACGTAAATGGTCGCGTTTTGGACGGTTATTGGCCATTACCGAATTACCGACCAACTTTGGTCGGTATGCCATTCCGACCTTCAAAATACCGTCCACACGTAAATGATCACGTTTTGGACGGTTATTGGCCATTACCGACCAACTTTGATCGATTTTTTTGAACGATTTTACCCGGATTTCTAGTAATGTTGTGCTTGTTGAAGTAAACACAAATGCTTATGCGTTGGATATAACTCGATCAGTAAATGCTATTTACTTGGCAGTAGTAAAACTTTGGAATTGATAGGCAGGCTTATATATGATATGCTGCTTTTCTTAATATCCGCATTCATTCATATAGTTCCTAAAGTAATGAACATTTCTTATATGCACTTAAAAGAAGATTGAAGAAAACAATTATTCAGTCGTCGTTATCAAAAAGAAGTTGTTTCTCTTTCTTATTCCTATACTATACTTATCTCTTTCACTTCAGTTAATTTAGTATCATGCTTTTGTTACTGCTTGCTGCTATTATTTCTTTTTCATCTTTTCTTGTGTCGAGGGTCAATTGGTATAACGGTTCAGCCGGTCATTTTGAGTACTTTAATCCCGTTTTTCCTATTTGATACTTTACATATGTATATTTGTGATTACGTAACTTGGCGGGGTGGTTGGTTTGGTTTCAGGAAATTTTGGAAGTGAATTGGGACACTTACTCCCAATGTTGGGTGCTTAAGTTGTAAGAGTTGATCGGAGTTTGACTTTTGTATAGACTACTCCGGAATGGAGTTTTGATGGTTTTAATAGCTTTGTATAATAATTTTGGACTTAGGCATATGTCCGAATTTAGATTTGGAGGTCCGTAGGTTGGTTTAGTTCTTTTTGGCGAAAATTAAAAAGTTGAAGGTTTGGAAGGTTGATAAGTTTGATCGAGAGTTGACTTTATTGACATCGAGTTCGGATTTTGATTTTGGGAGTTGAAATAGGTCCGTTGTGTCATTTGAGACTTGCATGTAAATATGAGGTCATTCCAAAATGTTTAGGCATGTTCAGCGTAAGTTTTGAATTTGAAAAGTTGGATTAGTTCCTTAGGCTTGAATTGAGGTGTGATTCGTAATTTTGATATTGTTTTGTGTGATTTGAGGCATCGAGTAAGTCCGTATTATATTTTGGGATTGGTTGGTGTGATTGGACGGGGTCCCGGAGGTCTCGAGTGTGTTTCAGATGGGTTTCGGACAATTTCTCTATTTTTTGGCATTAGTTGATTTCTGATGTCTGGTTTCCTTCTTCGCGATCGCGAGAAGGCAGCCGCGATCGTGTAAGGTGTTCTTGATGGAAATCAAGTTGTTCTTCGCGTTCGCGAAGTGCTGATCTCTTTTGTGAACCTTTGGGTGGCAGTGGTCATCGCGATCGCTCGAAGGTAGACGCGTTCGCGTAGAAGGGGAGTTCAGCTGGGGTGTCAGACTGTAAGCCGTCGCGATCGCGAGGTGTCACCTGCGTTCGTGTAAGGTCAGGAGTTTTGTGATTCACGTTCACGGCCAGTGTTCCACGTTCGCGTAGGCCTTTTTTTGGGGCAGTGTGCAGATCCAGGTGTCGGACCCAGTCACCAGTAATAGAGCATTTGCTTGTTGAGTTGTCCGAGAGACGAGGTAGAGCTGCATCCCAATCACAAACGTGGCAACTCTTTCTATTTGTATTGTTGTCTTTATTTTTGGGTAATATTGTTATTTAGCTTTGTAGACTTGTATTTTTATTTTAGAGCTCATGACTCTGTATTTATCAGTTCTGAGGGATTTATCATATTTTGATGTTATTATGCTATGTTGAGATATTAGACTTGTATCACTTTTGTCCTTTCAATATTTATATTTCGTTTCTATTATGCTTGGCTTACCTAGCGAGCGACTATCACGGCCGGTTGGTGGAGCTGGATCGTGACAATCAGAAACAATTAAGTGTGCTTCCATAGAAGAGTTTTAACAACTAACTAGTTTACATGTACAAGATCCTCCGAAAAAAATTGAAGAAAGAGGGAATACCATATATGTCTGGATCAAATATACAAATTCATATATGCTCTACTGAAAAGAAAATAAAGCAAATGACCAAATCGAGTTCTTGATTAAGGGGGAAAAACAGAATTGCATAGAAGCAAAAGTCACAATAATTTAAGAAACAAGAAAAAGTTAAAACGAAAAAGTTGAAAAACTTACTAGAAGAGCACTTAACAGTGAAGAAGAAAAAGAACTGTAAATTTTGAACTCTGGAAGTGCCGGAGACCAAAAATAGTACTCCCTCTTTGATAATAAAAAAGTACAACGCACACGTGTAAACAGGGAAAGAGCACCGAATCAATGCCCAATAAAATAGACCCAATGTGTTAGTACTGTCACACCTATCACACCTCATTTTTTGAGTGATTATGGAAAGAAATAAATGTTTTTCAATTAAAGTTACATTATTTGAAAAGATGTTAATTTTTATCAATTTAAAAAGTTTTCACTTGAAATTATTTATTCCGATGTTTCAAGTCACCAATTTATTTGAAATCTCAATTCAAAGAAGTTTGACTTCATTTATGATCCGCGAAACACAGAAGATCGGGTAAGAATTTTGTTAACCCGGGAGAAGGTATGAGGCACTCCCCAGTTTTGTGGTTTTAGCACGGTCGCTTTAACAAATTTTACGCTTGGCTTACTTAGTCAGAATTATTACATTCTAAAGTCTTTTATGCATTATTGCCCTTAAACTGCTTTTAATTACCTATTTTAAAGAATTATGGAACTTATCTTAGGCAAGTCACGCTGCCGTGCACTTGTTGTTTGTACGTGTCAAAAATTATGCCACGCGTACGTGCCCATGATTTACAACACATTTATTAGTATTTGAAGTTGAAGGATCAAGGCACGTAAACGCGCATTTGAATTTTGGATTAAGCATCATAGTCGTGCCACAAAAATCGTACCCACAACTATGATAATTAATTATTAGTTCGCGCTTAAAGCAAGTAGCGATATTTATGATTATTTTTCTAATTTTGAATTTTGACAAGATGGGTTGCTCTGATGGTAAGCACCCTCCACTTCCAACCAAGAGGTTGTGAGTTCGAGTCACCCCAAGAGCAAGGTGGGGAGTTCTTGGAGGGAAGGATGCCGAGTGTCTATTGGAAACAGCCTCTCTACCCCAGGGTAGGGGTAAGGTCTGCGTACACACTACCCTCCCCAGACCTCACTAGTGGGATTATACTGGGTTATTGTTGTTGTTGTTGTTTCTAAATTCGAAATTGTTGTAAAGTCAAGAGTTATGAAATTGTTATGGAATAAATGAAGTAAATTAGTTATAGATAGATTGGCTAGCTTATAGCCTTATTAACATTTGGGCTAGTTTTGTATTTAGAGAAAACGACTACCTTGGCTCTTAACGAATTGGCCGGCAGAAACAACTTCTTTTGGCCCATAGATATTTAAGACCATATTTTGATTGTTCAAATAAACTAAAGACCCAATAAGAGAAACATATGGATGAGAACAACTGAAACAAAAAGAAATTAAAATGCCAAATAACCAACTAAAAAGAACGAAACAAAATAAAAGGATGTCATGGCTAAATTTTAATATCATTTTGTAACGACCCGACCGGTCGTTTTGCTTTCTAGATCCTCGTTTCCCTAATTAAGACTCCCCATATGTGCCTTTACTGTTTTATGACTTGCGGGGATGGTTGACTTGGGTTTGGAAGGTTTTGGGTTGAAATCGACATACTTGGTTCCTTAATAGTGGCCTAAGATGGCCAAGTTTGACTTAAGTCAATATTTTTAGTAAATGACCTCGGAACCGGGATTTGACGGTTCCAATAGGTTTGTATGATAATTTTGGACTTGGGCTTGTGTTCGGATCGAGTTTTGGATGATCCAGGAGTGTTTCAGCGCTTAATGTTGATAGTTGGTGCATTGAAGGCTTTTAAGTTTTTTACATTTGGTTTGACGTAGACTTCGGTGATCGAGGTCCGTTTGGGATTCAGAGCCTGGCAATAGGCCCGTATGGTGATTTATGACTTGTACGCAAAATTTTGTGTCATTCCGAGTAGTCTAAGTATGATTCGGCGCGTTCGAAGCTAGTTGAGAAGTTTGAAGTTCATAAGTTGATCCAATTTAGTTTTGGGATGTGATTCTTAGTTTTGTTGTTATTTTACGTGTTCCGAGAGTTCGAGAAGGTTCGTATTATGTTTATGAACTTGTTGGTACATTTGGATTGAGTCCCGCCCGGAGCTAAGTCGAAAACACAAGAAAATTGTTGTTTTGGTTTCCTTCTTCGCGAACGCGGAGCAGTGGTCGCGTTCGCGATAAAGGAATGAGACTGGTGGCATTTTTTCCCTATGCGTTTGCGAGAAGGGGATCGCATTTGCGGGGATCTGGGCCACTGGCCTTCGCGTTCGCTTACAATGGGTCGTGATCACGTAGTGGAAAACCAGCTGGGGAGGGGTCAGGCTAGTACTCTTCGTATTCGCGAAGAGGAGCTCGCGTTCGTGAAGGGTAGGACCGGATAGCCTTCGCAATCGCGAGGCTCTTATCGCATTCTCGAAGAATGTTTTCTGGGCGAGGCAGAATTTTGCCTTCGCGATCGCATGGCCCTTTTTGCGATCGTGAAGCAGGAATGCCTGGGCGGAGACTTGTTTTAAAAACGGGACTTAGGCCATTTTCTCTCATTTTCATTTCCCTTGGCCGACTTTGGAGCTCTTGGAAGGTTTTTTTTTTCATCTAACATCATAAAGTAAGTAATCCTTACCCAATGTGAGTTTAATACATAGATTATGGGTATATTTAAACATGTAACTTATGGAAATTTTAGGATTTAGTTGAAAAACCTAGGTTTTGATAAAAATAGGATTAGACCACGAAAATGATTATGGAGTTGAGTAAAAATTATATATTTGTGTTCGTGAGGTTATGAGTAACTTTTATTTTATAAAATATTTCAGAATCCGGGCACGTGGCCCGAAGGTGAATTTTAGGATTCTTTCAATTTGGGTTGGGTAATTACTGTAATAGTTAAATTATAAAATTTTGAGCATATATTGATTAATTTACACAATATTTGGCTAGTTTCAGATTGCGTGGCACCGATTTAAGGCTTTAGTGTGAATTGTGGACCGGGAAGAGAACTTGAAAATGAGGTAAGTCTCTTGCCTAACCTTGTAAAAGAAAAGTTTCCCGTAGGTGCTATAACTGATTGTTTGCTAATAATTGTGGGTGCTACATGCGCCCGATGTTACGAGAGTTCATACGTAGCTAAAAATCATGCTTACGTTCGGGAGTTTTAGGACTCTAAAATGTATTATTTGTACTCAACTTATTAGTTTAATTACTTAAATTATATTTGATATTGTATAAAGGATTTGTATAGACCGAGCTTCAGTACTTTGAGTTTTTGCGGGTTACTTGACCGTTTGTGAAAATTATACCTTCGATGAGTATTATTCTTATGTAGTAGCCGTTAATCGGAGTTTGTAGAGTATTCTCTCTTCCTGTGGATGCATCTATGGTTCGCGACGGTCGACCCTCGGTAGTGTACACACTATTTTGGATCGGGCTATATGACCTCAACACAAATCGTGCATGATATTGCTCGAAGTCCGATTATACTTGATATTTCTTCCATGACTTGAGAATTTATAATTACTTGATGACTCTTATTTGTTGACTTGAGATTCTAACTGATATTTAGTTAAAGAACCCCTTATTTGTTCATTAATATGATATTACTGATGTATTCCATGCCTATTTATAATTTCTGCACTTTATTTATTGACCCTTAGTAAGTGTCGATGTCGACCCCTCGTCACTACTTCTTCGAGGTTAGTCTAGATAATTACTGGGTACATATTGTTTATGTACTCACGCTACACTTATACACCAATCGTGTATGGCGGCCATACAGGCGCGTACCCCTGCTACCCAGAGACTTAGCAGTGAGCTTCTCTCTATGCCCGTTCTGCAGCGCTCAGAGTCTCTTCTTGTTACATTTATTATTCTGTCTATCTTACTAAAGACAATAGAATAGGATGTTTTGCATATTCTACTAGTTTGCTCGTGCACTTGTGACACCGGATTTTGGGAGATTCTAATAAATATTTTATGGTTTTGATTATTAAATTCACTATTTCACTCATTCGTTATTTCATGCTTTACATTACTACACTTACCTATTAATAGCCCTCTTATTAAATAAAATCAATTACTTTAAAAATATCAAAATGAATAATTACATGGATAGTTCACCGTTGGCTTGCCTAGCGGCGACGTTGGGCGCCATCACAGCCTATAGTGGGAATTGGGTCGTGACTCATATAGTATCAATAAAAGATGCAGATTCAAATACGCCTAATAAACATTGTATTAACTCATATGGCCTAAAATATTAGCTTTAAAGTCCATGTTTTGAGAAACACTATAGAATTATAAGCACAATAATGGAAGATAATGAATTAAAATCATTGATAACACTCAAATCACAAAATCTCATTCAAATTAGCATGCGAACTAGACATAGAGACAAATAATCAAAAGCAACAAACATCCAACTAAAGAAACCAAACCAAAGCAAAGTTATTGTTGAATCATTATATTGTATAGGGTAAAATATCTTCATATTAAATGCTCGCATGATAAAGCGACACGTGGAGACGAAGACAGACTACAATCAGGCCTGAAGGCAACAATCTTGTTTGTTATCGGAGAGAATGGTTATAAGGCCCCATAAAAATATTTCCTAATGACTTAAGATTTTAAAGTGCGTCAGCGGTATTTGAGAATAACGTATTCGAGTATTAAAGAAGACCTATGGGATAGAGCCACATCATTTTGAAATGAAAATGTATGTTTAAGGTGTGTTGGAACGTACTAAGGAATTTTGTGAAAGGCAAGAATTTATGTGGAATAAGTTGGAAACATTGAGTGGAAAGGATATCTCAATTAGCACCAGACCCGAATTCAAACAAATTCCACTCCAAAAATATAAATACTTAGGTGGTGATATACCTATCAAATTAAATCTCTTTGAGTCTAGTTTCCAACGCATCAAACCGTTTGTCATTTGGATATGTATACAGAAAGTTATGGCCATTTTACCAGACCTATGCCATATGCGCGGCCGCGCATATAAAAGGGAGTTTCTGCCTCGTGTGCGCGGCCATATGTGCGGTCACTTACCCAGGTACGTGGACACATACGTAGGAGCCCAATAAATACCCCCAAGGCCGGATAGAGAGAGGGGCTAAGTCATTTCTTTGAGATAGGGCTTGCATATCAAGGGGAATCCGTCCAACACTTCCCTCCCATGAACCAAGGTAATATTTTTGGAGTAAGTTTGGGTTGATTACTACTCCTAAACACTTATATTAACTAGGATTAATCTTGAAGATCCATATATTTCCGTTTAAATCCCCAAATTGGTCAAGAACACTATAAGATGGGATTTTCAAGAGTCTCACTACAAGAGGTATGCCCACCATCTCTAACTAATTCATGGTGATTATTTATGTATGAGATATGTGTTAGGACTTATGGGATGGTGATTGGGAGCCACAAGTTCCTAACCTAGATTGTGTTGGTGTTGTAGAGATTGCAAAATGATTTAATTGATGAGATTGATGACTTGAGAGTGAATTCTTGGGCATGCATGTGATAATGGAAATTGTGAATGGCCTAGAGGCGACTGTGAAGTGAATCATTAGTGTAGAAGGTGGTTGTTAGGTGAAGAAATTCCGTTGAAGGAGGTTGTTGAAAGATATTCACATTATATGTTTGATAAAAAGTCTAAATAACTTAAAGTATAGAAATCTTGCTAATATTGGTGAAATTGTGTTGCATTGTTGTAGATTGCAGTTGTTTAGTGTGGTGGAATGTCGTAGTACTATTAAGGGGTGAATTTCAAGTAGGTTGGATAAACTACTCTCTTAGAATTGAATTACATTATGTTCCCGTAAGTTTCAAGCATGGTTTGCTCAAGTTCCTTATTCCCTTGTTCCGAGTTATTCTCAATAAATTCGATTGTCCCGAGTAAGCAAGTTTCGAGAATTAGGTATTCAAAATGTGTTCCGAATGTTCCTATCACATTATGTTATCCTTAGGGAATGTGTTCAAGAATGATATGTGTATTAAAATGTTATAGCTTGAGTCGTGTTTCAAATGAAAGTCCATTATGCTTAACTTGGAAAGAAACTCCATGTGTCTAAAACTTCAATTGCTTATATGTGTGCCTAAAGTTTTGATTTGAAATGCCTTGTTGTTGATAATCTATAACGATGCTTGAAAGTGAAAGAAATGGATTGGATATATAAAGTGTGGCCAACGTGCCAAGAATGAAAGTTATACTTGTGGTCAATGGTGCCAAGGAAATGAAATGATGTGAGAAAGGTTATGAAATAAGCCTTGTTTCAACTGTTCCAAACTCACTTCGAAAATAGATTTGCCTAAAAGTTTATGTACCCAAGTCATGCCCAAATATGGTTGTTGTAACTAATGCTATGATTTTTAAGTATTTCCAATGTGTTTTGAGCTCTTATATCTTCATGAGTTGAAATTGTGTATTGTCCTTTTTGGGAAAAAGTATTTCAAGAACAAATGATGTGTTACACGTTTATGATTTTAACTTGTGCTTCAATTGCCAATCATTTTACTCCATTTCTTGGAAAGAAATCCATTGTGTTTAAAGTCTTCATTCACTAATGAACTTGATGTTATGAATTCCGGAATATTTAATATGTTGATGTTTGTGATAATAATCCTTGTAAGTAAAGAAACGATAGTGTGGAATATGAGATACGGCCACCGTGCCATGAATGAAAAATCATAAGTATGGCCAAGAGAGCCAAGGAAATAATGATGTTGTGAATGGTTGAAAGTACTAATGAAGGTATTTATGCTCTGAAAGATAATGAGGTGAATATAGCATATGTTTGTACTTTTGTTTCCCTTGTGTGCAAAACAAAAATATTTTTGGGAGTATCATTAGCCAATCGAGGAAGGGTGGGTCGTATGGCCCACACCCAAAACTATACGTGCCGGTGTAGGAGTGGATTGTGATTATTCCCGTTATTTGGGATGAGATTGTTGATAGCCCTGCATTTAAAATCAACCCACACGGCATATGTGGGAAAGCGGCCTAGCCGATCGAGTGGAGATCGGACGCCATATTGCGCACATGGTGGTACTGCTCTTGGTAACACCTTTTTTTCGTATCACATGTCAAACCACATTGTTTGTGGGGAGATGGCCTAGCCATCGGGCGTGATCGAACTCCGTGTTAAAAACACGGTGGTATATCGGTGCTAATGATCTCACAACCAAAAATATATATTATTTTTATATTTTAAAAATTGTTATGTTTGAATTGGGCATTTGGATATTGTTGATGGTGATTTGCTGTTTCTATGGTTTTTCCTTTCTTATATTGGTATTCTATTTTGAAAGAGGACACTTAGCTTTACATACATGTACTATTCCATATGAACTAACGTCCCTTTTGCCAGGGGCACTGCATCTTCAATGGATGCAGGTGGTTCGTCAGCGGGCAGTTTTGATCCTCGTTAGCAGTTACTCTCTACTCAGTAGATTTTGGTGAGCCCTACTCTGTTCCAGGCTTCATGTCAGTTGATGTTGTACTTTATGTTTTGAAGTATAGTCGGGGCCTTGTCACCGGTACTTTCATTCTTCACTCCTGTTGTACTTAGAGGCTCCGTAAACAGGTTGTGAGTAGTGTTTGATGTTGGGAATTAAACTAGTAAGTGTTGGTATTTGGAAAACATATTTTTTATCATATCTATAAACTTATAATATTTTTGAAATCATAGATGGATATCGTTTGAATAATGGGAAAAGAATGTGGAACACTTTATTCTCCTCATGTATATATCTTGATATTCATTTTATATTGGTCATGGGTAAGATTGGATAGAAGGTATTAAGTAGGCTCCCCGAGGTCGGGGCGTGACAATGGTATTAAATGCCTGCCACCCGGTAGCATTTAATGGAGAATATTTTACAATATTAAGTACATGGTCCATTACAGAGAATATGACAATCACTGGCTACTGTTACACATTCTTCAATGGCCCTCATAATTGTCATTAAAGATGGGCTTGATCCTAGGACCTTGTTCCCTAGGTGCAACTATAAATAGTGAGCTCTACAACCATTGTAAAAGATATGAATTTTCTGACAAGCTAATACTATACTCTACTCAAAAGCTTAATTCTATTTTATCCTCTTGCTCATTAATAATGTTCTTACTGCCTCCAGAAGCTCTGCTCCCGGAACCAAGATTTTTACTATTTTATCTCGATTTCAAGGCTAAGTCTTACATTCTTGTCTAACTTATTTATCATTATAGGATCAAATCGATTCACTTGTCTATATACCACGCATAAATTTAACTGTAACGTTTTATGGGTAAACAGTTTAGCGCCCACCGTGGGGCTTAGACAGTTGTGTAATTGAGTTGATCCTTGGATCTATTTCTAACCTATTTAATTCTTTGTTCTTAGTAAAAATCATAGCAAATGGCAGATAATGATGTCAACATCGCACAAAATGTTGAGGCCCAGGGAAATCAGCTTCAGCACAAAGATTCAATCAGTGATACCCGCAACGAGGAGGATGCGACCACATCGGTTCATGGCGGGGAATATCCGCGACATGTTCGAGAAGCAACTCCTAATGATGCTGAAGACGAGCACGTCATTGAAACCGTAAGGATCCTGAGGGAGCAGCAAAAATCCATTATGGGTTATCTCTCATGATAGGATCAGGTCATGACAGAATTGAGGCAGGCGTTGTCAGGTGCTTCCAAAAACGTGAATGGACGAGGTCCAGTTCCTCCCGGTGTTCCCGCGAATCAAACAACACAGAGGGTCAACAACAATACCCCGAGGGGTGAAGTCGGCTTTGAAAAAGCTGGGGGGAACGATAGTGGACCCGCTAACAACAATGAGAATGATATCTTTAAAATCAAACTCATGCAGTTTATGAGGGAAATAAACGCCCGAGTGGATCGAATTCCAGGTGCACCACCAGTATTGAAAGGATCAGACTTAAAGAAATATACCCAGTTGCCGTTCAAACCAAGCGTGGCACTAGAGTTGATCCGAAGCGGTTTAAAATGCCAAACATGTCGAAATATGATGGGACTTCAGATCCTCAATAGCACATCACCACCTATATAATGACGATGAAGGGAAACGATCTAGCTCCGCATAAGATTGAGTCAGTCTTACTAAAGAAATTTGGGAAAACCCTCACAAAGGGGGCCCTGACATGGTATTCACTCTTTCCCGAGCATTCCATAGATTCCTTCGAGATGCTCGCGGATTATTTCATTAAGGCCCATGTTGGGGCCAGAAAGGTACAGGTCTGAAAGGCTAACATATTCAGGATTGCATAAGGAGAGTCCGAATTGCTGCGGGAGTTCGTGACTAGATTCTAGAAAGAAAGAAAGCCGGTCCCGGTCGAAGATAAGAAGTGAAGATGATCAGCTCGGTTTTCTGGCATCAACCAAAGGCCAGGACCGGGAATGGAATAAGGAGAAATCAAAGGATGATTTTGACACAAATTGATGGTCTTCAAATGGTCGGTTTTTGCCCTATGAACGGGCCGAAGGACGCGACAGAGGTTTCCGGTTGGCAGATAGATTCGCTACCGATAGGAGGGATGATCGTGCCCGGAATAATAGATCACTGCAGGATAAGGAGATATCGGGTTCCCGACATTCCTCCTACCCCAGGCTATTTGAATACAACTTCAACGTTAGCGTAGTGGAGCTGGTGTCGACTGTGAGGAACATTAAGTAAGCACGATTCTCGAAGCCAATGAGCTCCGATCCTAACCAAAGGGATCCTAATTTGTGGTGTGAATACCATGGGACCAACAGTCATCGTACATGGGACTGTCGGCATTTGCGTGAATATATGGCGACGTTGCTAAAAAATGGCCATCTCCGAAAATTCTTAAGTGATCGGGCTAAAAATAACTACGGCCGCAACCGTGATAACGTGGAACCTTCGAAGGTAGGAGAAAATCCTCCATGTTTTATGATCAACATGATTTTTGGGGGAAACGAGATTAATGGTGTGACTTTTTTGGCAGCAAAGAAGATGAAGGTGTCAGTAACCCACAGTAAGAGACTCCGGTAAGTCGATGTGGATGACATTATTTCACGGCAGAAAACACATATGGACTATTGCTGCCGTACAACGATGCCTTGGTAATCTTTAAATGCCTTAGATTTTAAAATTAAACGTGTCTTGGTGGACTAAGGAAGTCCAGCCAATATTATCTAGTGGAAAGTGTTGGAGCAAGCCAAGCTGACTGGAAGTATCATTCCGGCCACAAAACTCCTCGCCGGGTTCAATCTGTCAAGCGTAACAACCCAAGGAGAGATCTTGCTACCCACGAATATCAAGGGGGGTGATGAAGACGACCCTTTTTGAGGTAGTAGATGGCGATATGGGTTACAATATTATCCTGGGGAGTCCATGGTTGCACGAGATGAAAGTTGTACCGTCAACATATCATCAATTCCTGAAGTTCCCAACTCCCGAGGGAATTAAACAAATAAGAGGTGACCAACCAGCAGCAAGGGAGATGAATGCAATATCAGTTTACAGTTGCAAAGGGAAGGAGCTTGCAACATAGCAATTACAGGAACCGACGCCTGCTTTTGAGCCGAGTGAAGTTAATCAGGAGGAGGAGTCATCGAAATCCTATCAGGTACCAATATATTTCCATTTACCAGAAGAAACGAACGCAACAAAATCCACATCGGATGAACTTGAACAAGTGACATTGTTCGAAAAGTTCTTGGAGAGGAAGTTCCACTTGAGGACAGGACTAAACCCCGAGCTCAGGTCTGGATTTATCGAATTTCGTAAATTTAATGCTGATTGTTTTGCGTGGTCACATGCGGATATGACAGGTATCCCGCCAGAAGTGGCCATACACAAAACTAAGCTTGGATCCTAACATCCCCTCTGTAAGAGAGAAAAAACGTCTATTGCCGAGGTAAAAAACGAATTTGTCAAAGAAGAGGTAACTCATTTGCTTGATATCGGTTCAATCCGAGAGGTAAAGTATTCTGACTGGATAACTAACTTAGTAGTAGTTCCAAAGAAGAATAATAAATTTTATATGTGCGTAGACTATAAGGATTTAAATAAGGCGTGCCCAAAAGACTCGTTCCCATTGCCAAACATTGATCAAATGATTGATGCGACGATCGGGCACGAGTTAATAAGTTTTCTCGATGTGTATTACGGGAACAACCAAATTAAGATGAACCCGAAGAATCAGGAAAAAACTTCGTTCATAACGAAATTCGGAATATATTATTATAATGTGATGCCTTTCGGGCTAAAGAATGTCGGAGCCACTTATTAGCTGCTTGTAAAGAAAATGTTTGAAAAACTAATAGGGAAAACTATGGAGGTTTACATACATGATATGTTGGTTAAGTCTTTGAATGCAGGTGATCATCTTAAATACCCGTAACACGAAACTTAACCCCGAGAAGTGTGCATTCAGGGTCAGCTCCGGTAAGTTCCTGGGATTCAATGTGTCGCAAAGGGGGATCGAGGTTAACCCTGATAAAATTAAAGCCATCGAAGACATCCCGGACCAGCTATCAAGCGTAAAAGAGGTTCAAAGGCTAAAAGGAGACTGGCCGCTTTGAGCAGATTCATTTTCTGATCTTCAGAAAAATGCCATCATTTCTTTGCACTTGTCAAAAAGAAGAATAATTTCGAGTGGACTCCGGAATGTTAGCAGGCTTTAAAGGATTTGAAAAGGTATTTGTCAAGTCCTTCATTACTGTCAAAATCAGAGGAAGGCGAACAACTGCTGATCTACTTAGCAGTCTCGGAGGTAGCGGTAAGTGCCGTTTTAGTCTGTGAGGATGAAGGTACGCAATCTCTAATTTATTATGTTAGTAAAATTTTAACGGGAGAAGAAACTAGCTACCCACATCTGGAAAAATTGGCCTAAGCCCTCATAGTAGCCGCTCAAAAACTAAGGCCCTATTTCTAATATCATCTGATAGCTGTGGTGACCATCCCCTGTGAAATATTCTTCATAAACCTAAACTCTCAGGTAGGCTGGTCAAGAGGGCAGTCGAAATGAGTGAATTTGACATAGAATATAAACCTAGGACTGACATTAAGTCACATGTTTTGGCCAACTTTGTGGCCGATTTCAGTCCGGGACTGTTACCTTTGGCTACCAAAAAAGTAGTGATGGTGTCAAAATCGACATCAGGAGTTTGGACCTTGTTCACGGATGGAGCTTCCAATGTGAAGGGGTCCGATCTCAGCATAGTGCTAAACACCCTTGGGAGAAACCCTAAGGCAGGCCATAAGAACCGTTCCTCTGACTAACAATGAAGCAAAGTATGAAGCTTTGATTGCAGGACTCGAGCTGGCCCGGGGAGTAGACTCCGAGGTCATAGAAATCAAATGCGACTCCCAGTTGGTAGTAAATCAGGTCTACAGGATCTTCAAAGCTAAAGAGGAACGCATGCAACAATATGTACTAAAAGTCCAAGATCTGCTCGCTCGGTTCAAGGAATGGTCAATTACGCACATCCCGAGGGAAGAGAATGCGGAAGAAAATGCTCTAGCCAATCTTGGATCATCCACGAAAATGAAAGGATCGGACTCCAGTACGGTCGTAGAGCTTATGCATTCGGTATTGGACGCGTATAGCTATTACGAGGTAAACGCGACCAATTTGGTTTGGGACTTGAGAAATGAGACCATTGACTATCTCGAGCATGGAAAATTTCCTGAAGATCCCAAGGCATCTCGGGCGCTGCGCACTAAAGCAACTCGATACAACTTCAAGGGAGGACAATTGTATAGAAAATCTTTCCAAGGCCCGTTGGCCCGATATTTGGGAGCTTCCGAAGCTAACTATGTTATGCGAGAAGTCCATGAAGGGATCTGCGAAAATCACTCAGGCGCAAATTCCTTAGTGTTAAAATTAATTAGGGTAGGATACTACTGGCCCCGGATGGAACAAGACGTCAAGGCTTATGTTCAAAGATGTGATAAATGTCAACGCTACACACCGTTGGTACATCAACCGGCAAAGCCACTACACTCAGTTTTGTCACCATGGTCGTTCATGAAGTGGGGGGTGGATATAGTCGATCCGCTGCCATTGGCCCCCGGTAAGGTATGATTTCTTTTGATTTTAACTGACTATTTTTCTAAGTGGGTTGAAGGAGGTCCTTATAAGAAGATTGGCGAATGCGAAGTGGTAGATTTCTTATGTGAGAGTATAATTTGCAGATTTGGGATGCCAAAAGAGATAGCGTGTGACAACGGGCCACAATTTATAGGCGCAAAGGTCACAAAGTTCCTTCAAGACTCAAAAATTAAAAGAATCACATCATCACCCTATCATCCGAGGACAAACGGTCAAGTAGAATCAACAAACAAGGTGATAATAAAACATCTCAAAAAGAGATTGGAAGCAGCCAAAGGTAAATTGCCCGAAGAGCTGCCAGGAGTACTATCGGCGTATCGAACAACAACCAAGTCAAGCACGGGGAAACTCTTTTCCCTCTTGTGTACGGAGCAGAAGCCTTGATCCCGGTGGGAGTAGGGGAAACTACCTTGAGATATTTTCAGGCAGATGAACAAACAAACAATGAAGTAATATTGGACAAATTGGAGCTGCTCAATGAACACAGGGACTTGGCGCATATAAGGATGTCGGCCCAAAAGCAGAGAATGGAAAGATATTACAATCGAAGGTCCAACCTCCGTTATTTCAAAGTAGGAGACTTGGTTTTAAGGAAAATAACTCAGAAAACTCGGGAGCTCAATGCAGGGAAGCTAGGTCCAACATGGAAAGGCCCCTACTGGGTTTCAACTGTCACCGGAAAAGGATCATACGAGTTAGAAAAGCAAGACGGAGTAAAGTTGCCGAGAAACTGGAACGTGGCACACCTCAAGAGATACTATTGCTGATGAGCCTCGCCTATACTGAAAGTATGTGCTGCACTCTGTTTTCCTTTGTCCAATTTTTGTCTCAATTGGGTTTTTCTGGAAAAGGTTTTTAATAGGGCAGCAAGGGAAAGCATACTACGAAAGAAGCTTCGTCAGCAGAAATAAGACCTTTAAACAATAAGGCATGCAAGCAACGAGCCACTGCAGAGCGATTAGATAGTCTTTTGCTTGGTAGCAAAGTTCCTACCGGGAAGAAAAGTTTGATGTGGAAAAGATTACCCGGCCGTTCACAAGTGCAAGCCATTGGGGGACTGTTAGATAATCTTTGGCTCGACAACAAAAGTTCTGAAGGGGTAGTAAAATTTATTATCGAACTGAAGATTATCTAACCATTCACTAGTGGAATCCTCAAAAGGGCACAATTTCCATTGTTCAAATTCACATTCTTCGCATTCGAACACTAGGGAAATGATGGGGGGGGGTTAATGATATGAGAATACAACAACAATGACTGCCATATCAACCGGGAAATAAAGAACCCGTAAACAAAGTTGTATCATCGAGATCAGGGATTGTGCGGCCAGCCCCGTAGAAACAAGTTGTACAAATTAGCCACAAGTAATGGAAATTTCTTTTTAGCACACCAAATGCTTATTTACATTTGAAAATGGAAGGAATAAAGTAAAGTTCTTTTATTTTTATTTTGTTTCTTGTCTGAACGATGAATTAATTTTATCATTTGAAAGTTAAACAAGTACTTCAAATGTAGTGCCGTACTGAACATGAGACGTCCTCTTCAAGAGAACCGTAAACATAGGAGAGCCCTATCTTATGAAACTCTCACGTTAAAGAGTTGATTTCGGAAGACTTATGCCTGGAATCCAAATACTATCGGGGAAAAACGCACCCGAAGCCTCGCATATCTCGGCGTGGAAAACTTGCAAGAATGCTTAAACAAATTGAATGCAAACAGAAAAACTTGCATAATACTTGAACGAAAAAGTACTTCTATTTATAGCAAATGTGCCAAGAAGCATGAGTACAAAAGTATAGAAAAGAAAGCAAAAGCTAAGCTACTGCATCTCTAGAACCAGGAGGAAGAGAAATATCTGCATCCCAAGAGAAGTGGGTGGATCCGCCGCCAGCTCAATAGTTTGGCCTTCACCATCTTGGCCTTTAGCATCATCACCTCCCGGTTCTTCTTTAGTTCCTGAGAACTCGGAACTAGAACCAGAAGAGTCGGTAGCATCAGGCCGAACCGGAAGACCCCTTCGTGCAGTTGACTCTAGCTCATGGGTATTAGCAATTTCAACATCAAAATCAATAACTCCCGCTTTGGCCTCTTCCAAGGTTTTTCTCCCCATGCTATACATAGAATATCATTTTTCAACAATGAGGGAAGCTGATCGGCGCTGAAGTTCTTCTATAAGATGGTCAACCTTTGTTGAAAGGTTATCTAGCTCAGATTTAGTGGCCTGCAGGCTGACATTGAGGTCACGAACAGTGGAGCAAAAAACTTTATTGTGCTCTATGACCCTTCTATGACTCTCTTCTAAACATGCATACTTCTCCTTGGCAGGAGTAACTTTTTCAGCTTTGGAGTTTAAGGCTACCTCTAAATTACTCAATCTTTCAGTAGAGGCAGCCTCACGATCAGATGCAGCAAGAATGACATTATGGACTTCAACCCATTTGGCCCAAGCTTCTTCAAATTGTACCCTTAACTGGGTGGTCTCCTGGCTAACTGTCACTACCTCTTGCTCTCTTTGCTACAACCGAGCCTCCAATTCAGCAGCCTTAGTAGCTCATGTTTCTGGTTCCGGAAGGCAGGCAGTAATCTGATCCCGCTCGGCCAACAATTGATCCCGCTCAGAGGTGAGTTCCTCCTTATCAAGAATCAACTTTTGAAGGCCCTCCAAAATAAGAAAGTTAGCCTGCGAAACAGAAATGCAAACTCAAAACCTCGCCATAACAACGATAGAAGAAATAACAAAATAAACAAAGATTTTTCCGCCGCTACGTTGTGCATAGCATTGTTCAACAAGCACTCTCCCGGGAGAGATTATATTTTA
Source organism: Nicotiana tabacum (assembly GCF_000715075.1). Lineage (NCBI taxonomy): Eukaryota > Viridiplantae > Streptophyta > Magnoliopsida > Solanales > Solanaceae > Nicotiana > Nicotiana tabacum. The sequence goes on from NC_134083.1 coordinate 115,905,226, forward strand.
GTTCTATCTTTTTCTGAAGAGAGAGGCTTTGTATAATTAGTAAGTTCCACCGGCTGGGATAACATATGGCATCTGGTAGAAATTGAGAGAGAGACGCTCCTCATTTGGGGATCTTCGAAGGGGGCAGAATAGTTGTGCCCCAAGTTCCCATGAACTGGGGACTGGGGAAGAGGGACATCCTCCTCTCGGGAAACTGCGGCAGGTGGAGATGATGTAGCAGTTGATGGTGGAGAAGGCAGAGTTGGTTAAGAAGGAGATAAAGCTGATGGCACTGTAGGTTGCGAAGCAGCTATGACGGCAGCAGTGCTAGTTGTTGGATGCTCATCAACCGAGGATGGGAGAGACCCGATACCCAGCCTCACGGTACCAGGAACAACGACTAGGACTCCGAAGCAAGAATTGGCATCTTCCGCTACATTATACTCCCCTAGAGCGCCGAGATGTTGTCCTCAGTTGGTGTGACTAGCTCAACAGATTGAGCATTCTATTGAGCTGATAAAGGTCGTCGTCTTCTATGTAGAGAATCCCCCTCATCACTGGCTCCTCCATCATCATCGATCACCACAGTGTCTATGGCTGGCTCGGTCGCGGCGCTCATCACCATATCATCCGTGGACGACTCGAGCACGACAGCCTTCGTCTTTTTATTTTTTCCCTCGTCCGTGAAGGAACGTCACCTTTTTGGTTGCTTGTTCTCCGACCGGGACTCCAAGAAGAAGAACTTGCACTAGAAGCAGGCTCGAAGACACCTGTTCGGGCGAAAGCCTCATGCAGCAGCCTCGTCGCGTTAGATGGATCAGCCAAAATGTCCTCCTCGGGGATGACAACTGAGCCCTAGGGTAGACCCGAATTCAACAGGAGAGAAAGGTTAATTAGTTTTCTTATACGAAAGTTGAAAACAAGTATGAGTTGAGTAAAGAGAGTTTCAGAGAATTTGGAAAGTTACGAAGTATAAAAGGAGAAGGTTGATACGTATAAGCAAAGGAATAGGCAACTAAAATCGTGGCCATAATTACCTCAATAACTGGCAAAAGTGTTGCTGAATCGTGGGATGACGCGTGTTTGGGGCATTAAATATGGAGGGGCATGCGTCTAATCAACCGTTAGAAACTTTTCAGAGGGGGTCAGAGATTTTCCCGATAAGAAAGATATCTTTACAAACTTCCCGGTGACACAAGGTTATGCCACTGGAAAGTAGGGGACTATCTGTATAAGGTAAAAGATATTCATATTAAATGCTCGCATGATAAAGCGACACATGGAGCCGAAGACGGAAGACAATCAGGTCCGAAGGCGATAATCACATTTGTTATTGGAGAGAATGGTATTCATAAAGGCGAGATAAATGCCTGCCACCCGGTAGCCTTTAATGGAGAATATTTTACAATATTAAGTACATGGTGCGTTATAGAGAATATGAAATTCACTGCCTACCGTTATACATTTTTCAATGACCCTCATAATTGTCATTAAAATGGGGCTTGATCCTAGGACCTTGTTCCCTAGGTGCAACTATAAATAGTGAGCTCTACAACCATTGTAAAGGATATAAATTTTCTGATAAGCTAATATTATACCCTATTCAAAATCTTAGTACTATTTTATCCTCTTGCTCATTAATATTGTTCTTACTGTCTCCAGAAACTCTGCTCTGGAACCAGGATTTTTGCTGTTTTATCTCGATTTCAAGGTTAAGTCTTATATTCTTGTCTAACTTATTTATCATTATAAAATCAAATCGATTCACTTGTCTATAAACTACGTATAAATTCAACTGTACCATTTTACGGCTAAACATATATATAAAAGGAGATTCACCTTCAGTGATGAAATATTTCCATTGAGTACAGGAAATCAGGCGATGGTCCAAAAGTAAAATAGAGAACTCGACATGAAACGCAAACCTTGCTAAGAACCTCAACTAGCTCAAATTAAGGATCTCCCTACAAACGGAACTTCAAATCGGAATCGACGACTCGAATGGACTCAACTCGAACTCATTGGTGACCTACGTTGTTGTGCTATTTTCTCGGTGTTTGGAGGTGTGGTTAACTCTGGGATTTGGGGCTGTTTAGGGACTGCTTAACTAAGGTAAAAATGCTGGTTTCATGTTTGGCTTTTGGTTGTTGATGGGTGGTTTATGGTCGCGTTTTAATGGCGTTGTGTGGCTGATTTTGCAGCTGGTTTCAGCTACGATTTTGGGGTGTTTTTGGGGTGGTTTATGGGTTATTCTGCAGCTATTTTTGCTGCACTTTCGCTGAGGGATTTGAGCTGGTTTTAGGGAGTAATTTCAGCGGCATTTTTGCTGATTGTTTGGTGAGTTTTGGGGCTGTTTTTCAGCTGGGTTTGGGGTGTTTTTGGAGCTTATTTGCGGCTGAAACAGGGTGACGTTTTGGTGGTGAAAATGGGAGGTTTTAATGGCTGATTTACATGGCTTCAAGGAGAAGAAATTGGAGCAGATTTTGTGAGAAGAAGACGACCCTGATCTCTCCTCCACCTACCTTTATCTCTTTTTTTGGTTCTTTGTCTGTCCTCCCTATTTTTTTGTGCTCAGAATGTCTCCCCTTTTTGAGTGAAAGAAGTGAGTATATATGGTGTAGGGGTTAATTGGTGGCCAAAAAAAATAGGAAAGTGTGCACTATGTAGTGCTAAGTGTGTGATTGATCAAGGAGAACTAGAATTGCCCAAGCGTGTGTGAGGGACGAAGTGCAAGTGGGTTAGCATACTGGATTTTATGAAATTCTAATATGAGTGGAAGGAATCTTTTGATTAGAGAAAAGAGAATGGAGAGGTCAAATAGCATGAATTGGTTGGGAAGAATAGATAGGAAAAGAAATAGGGTGGCAATTCGTTGGCTTTCTTCCTTTACTTTTCTTTTGATTTTCTCTTAAATGATAATGATAAAATCTAATTACTCATTGTCTATTTATTAAAACCTCTATCATGATCCAAAATCCCAACCTATTGTGATGGCGCCTAACACACTTTCTAGACAAGCCGACAATCACATAACAACTAAACATTTGAATAAACATATATTAATTAACTCAATGGTGCAAAATCTCATAAATATCTGATACCATTAACTGAAATATTACTACAATCGCCCCCAAAATTAGTGTCAACGAGTACATGAGCACTACCGAGTACATAAATCAAAACTCTAGTATAAATGTCTGAGTAATAGAATAGTATTAAAGAAAATAAAAGGAAAGAGAGTCAAGGTCTACGGATGTTATAGCATCTACCTCAAGTCTTCGAGCCGGTACTAGCACAAATCTAGAAATCACCACATCCAGATGTACTTAGATCTGCACACGAAGTGTAGAGTGTAGTATGAGTACAATAAACCCCATGCACTCAATAAGTAACAGAACTAACCTTGGGTTGAAAATAGTGACGAGCTCAGAAGGATACAGTAAGAACCAATATAATGACAACACAGATATCATAATGACAATGACAATAAATAACACAGAGAAATTTCCATAATCAGCTCGTTCATGGTACATAAATTTAGACATGCTTTAAGTTCACAATTAAAGACCAACACTGATAAGAACATGTCAAGTATAGCTAGCATGAGGAATGGTATATCTCTATGCCTACATATCAAATATGCATGTCAAATATTTGATTTCACAGTGATACTCCTAGGTACTCTCACTCTCAGAGTACTCAATCTGTCTATCTCAAATACCCCCTCATATCACACACCATCATTCAACATTGTACGGGCGCCTAGCATCAATGCCCTTCACCAAAGTACATGTATATATCACCGTGCCTACGCTCACTGCTGGTAACTAAGACTTTGGAGGGGCGGATCCTGCCCAAGCGCTAATATAAGGCCTATAAGGCCTGCTGCGACATACCGCCTCATCCACAATAATAAATAAGCCAATAAGGCCTACTGCCGTGTGAAGCCCGATCCACAATAACACTCACAACCTGGCTCTTAAGCCCACCTCAGTCATCAATCTCTCACGTCTCAAGGGCTAAAAAATCTCGTACTACTCAGCCCAAACAATAATAACATGTGATGTAACAATGAATAATAACAGAGACTGATATATGATATGCAAATAAAAAATCATGACTGAGTACATAATTGCAGTTATGGCAGATAACTCAAAACAACAGAAATAACCTTAATAGGTCTCAACCGAATAAGCACATATCCTAAATATGATTTCTAACATGAATCACAACTCAATTAATCTAACAAGTAGGGATTACACAGATAAAACAAGACTTGATAGCAACTCAGTACAAAAAATCAACCCGGATCATGTTTACCACGATGCACGCTCAACGCCTATCACCTAGCATGTCCGCAACTCAATGTTCCAACAAACCTTTGCCACGTGAATCGACCTCCGAATGACTCGAATCTAGCCAAAGTAACTTAATTTCATCAATAATAGCTATAGGAAACAATTTCGAAATATAAATCTAAGGTCTTTAACCAAACTCAAAACTCAACCCAAAAAGTCAACCCCGGGCCCACGCCTCGGAACCCGATAAAATTCACAAATTTCGAACACCCATTCGATAAGAAGTCCAACCATAAATCCACCCTCAAATCCCCAAATTTCACTCTCCAATACATAGTCCCAAAATCTCCAAAGTTTTCCTCAAACACACATATCTAGGTATAAAAATCAATAGGTAAACAATATTTAGCAATAAAAGTGATGCATCTTTACTTACCTCTTCAATTGTAGCCAAAACCCTCTCAACAATCGCCCCTAGTCGAGTTCCACAAGTCCAAAAATGAGAATAATTCCAAACTCTTCGACATATAGGTATTGTCCAGTAAAACCGCACCTGCGGTCCATGTGGTCACATCTACGACACCGCTTCTGCTGTAAAAAGTCTGCTTCTGCAGAATTCACTTAAATCCTGACCAAGCGCACCTGTGGCCCCTCATGCTCACATGTGGGACCGCTTCTGCAGTCCTGCCTTCACTCCTGCGCGACCGCACCTACGAAGACACTCTGCTTCTGCGACTCCAACCTCTCCTGCCGCAGCAAACTTCTTTACACCTGCGAGCTCGCAGATTCAGAAAGTGCCTCGTATCTGCGACCTCTGCCAAGCTCAGCAAACCTCTGAACCTGCGACAAGCCTGTCACTTCTGTGACTTCGCACCTGCGGTCAAGACCTCGCAGGTGTGATCACAACAGAAGCCTTAAGCTTCAACATTTCCCAAGTCCAAATAAAATTCCGATTTCAATCCGAATCACACCCGAGGCCCTCGGGACCCCATCTAAACATACAAACAAGTTCCATAACCTAACATGGACTTGCTCTAGGTCTCAAATCACATCGAACAACGCCGAAAATAAGAATCGCACTATGAATCGAACTTAATGAAACTATTGAATTTCCAACTTCTAAAATTAATGGGGAATCATATCAAACCAACTTCAATTGACCTCAAATTTTGTACAAAAATTATAAATGACACAACAAACCTACTCCAACTCCCGAAACCAAAATTCGAACCCGATATCAACAAAGTTAACTCTCAGTCAAACCTCCCAACCTTCCAAACCTTCAACTTTCTATCTTTCGCCAAAAAGCCTCAAACCAACCTACAAACCTCCAAATTAATATCCGGACATACGCCTAAGTCCATAATCACCATACAAAGCTATTGGAACCATCAAAACTCCATTCCATAGTCGTCTATACAAAAGTCAAATTCCGGTCAACTCTAACAACTCAAGCTTCCAACCTTGGAACTAAGTGTCCCAATTCACTCTGAAACTTCCCTGAAACCAATCCAATCACCCCGGCAAGACACATAACTGCAAATGATCATAGAAGAAGCGATAAATAAGGGAATAAGGCCACAATACACAAAACGAACGGCTGGGTCATTACATTCTTCCCCTTTAAAACAAACGATCATCCTCGAATGGGTCTAGAATCATACCTGGAGTCTTAAACAGGTATGGATATCCACTCCGCATATCTCGATCGGTCTCCTAAGTAGCCTCCTAGACTGGATATCTACTCAACTTTCGAACCTGCCGATCTAAAATGGCCACCGACTCCACATCACAAGTCAAATCCCCATCTAGATGTATCGTGCAGAAGTCCAAAACATGAAATGACTTCTAGAGCATAGAAACATGAAACACTGGGTGAACTCACGATAGACTAGGTGGAAATGCAAGCTTTTAGGCAACATCTCCAATCCTCTAAAGCACCTCAATGGGACCAACATACCGAGAGATTAACTTGCCCTTCCTTCCGAACCTCATCCCACCCTTCATGGGCGAAACATTGAGTAACACCTTCTCAAACCACCATATAAGCAACATCACGAACCTTCTTATCGATATAACTCTTCTGTCTAGACTGTACCATGTGAAGCTGATCCTGAATCAACTTGTCTTTCTCCAAGGCATCTCGAATCAAATCAGTACCCAACAACCTAGCCTCTCCCGGCTCAAACTAGCCAATTGTAGAATGACATCGCCTCCCATATAACGCCTCATAAGGAGCCATCTAAATACTTGATTGGTAGATATTGTTGTAGGAAAACTTTGCAAGTGATATAAACTGATCCCAAGAACCCCCAAAATCCATAACACATACACATAACATATCCTCCAAGATCTGAATGGTGCACTCGGACTGTCCATCCGTCTGGGGGTGGAATGTTCTACTCAACTTAACTCGTGTGCCCAAATCTCATTGCACTACTCTCCAAAATTATGATGTCAACTGCGTGCCTCGATCATAAATAATGGACACCGGCATACCATGAAGACAAACAATCTCACGGATATAGATCTGAGCCAGCCACTCTAAAGAATAGGTAGTCACAACCAGGATGAAATGTGCAGACTTGGTCAGTCTATCCACAATAACCCATACTGCATTGAATTACTTCAAGGTCAGTGGGAGCCTAACAACGAAATCCATGATAATACACTCCTACTTCCACTTAGGAATCTCAAGTCTCTGAAGCAAACTGCCTGACCTCTGATGCTCGTACTTCACCTGCTGACAGTTCAAGCACCGAGCGACATACTCTACTATATCTTTCTTCATTCTGCTCTACCAATAGTATTTTCTCAAGTCCTGATACATCTTGGAAGCACCTGGATGAATGGAATACCGTAAACTGTGGGCCTCTTCAAGAATCAATTTACGCAACCCATCCATATTGGGCACACAAATCCGACCCTGCATCCGTAACACTCTATCATATACAATAGAAACCTCCTTAGCAATATCGTGTTGCACTGTGTCCTTAAGGACAAGCAAATAGGGGTCGTCATACTAACACTCTCTGATGCGCTCATACAAAGAAGACCGAGAAACCATGCAAGAAAGAACTCGGCTAGGCTCCAAAATATCTAACCTCACGAACTGATTGGCCAAAGCCTAAACGTTTGATGCTAGTGGTCTCTCACCAACTAGAATATATGCAAGGCTACCCATACTCACAGCCTTTCTTCTTAAGGTATCGGCCACCACATTAGCCTTCTCGGGATGATAGAAAATGGTGATATCATAGTCTTTTAATAGCTCCAAAACACCTCTGTTGCCTCAAGTGTAGGCCCTTTTTCTTAAACAAGTGTTGTAGACTCCGATGATATATGAATACCTCACGAGACACGCCGTAGAGATAGTGCATCCAAATATTCAATGCGTGAACAATTGCTTCAAACTCAATATCATGAACAAGGTAGTTCTTCTCATGGGGCTTCAACTGTCGCGAAGTATAAGCAAACACCATACCTTCCTGCATCAAGACACACCCAATACCAATCCGAGAAGCATCATAATAAACCATATAAGAACCCGATGCTGAAGTCAAAACTAGAACTGAAGCTATAGTTAAGGCAGTCTTAAGCTTCTGAAAGCTCTCCTCACACTCATCAGACCACCTAAATAGGTCACCCTTCTGGGTCAAGCCAAGAAAACTCCGCATCTCAGTAGTTGAAGATAGTTTGGGCCAACTCTGAACTGCCTCAATCTTCTTCACATCTACCTTGGTCGCCTCACTAGACACCACGTGCGCCAAGAACGCCACAGAATCAAGCCAAAACTCACACTTGGAGAATTTAGCATATAGCTTCTTCTCCATCAACGTCTGGAGTACAATCCTCAAATGCTGCTCATGATCCTCTTGGCTGCATGGGTACACCAGTATATCATCAATGAATACTATGACAAAAGAATCAAGATATGGCTGGAATAAACTGTTCATCAAATGCATAAATGTTGCTGGGGCATTGGTCAGCCAAAAAGACATCACAAGAAACTCGTAGTGACCTAGCTGGTCCTGAATGCTATCTTCAGAATATCAGAATCCCGAATCTTCAGCTGATGATACCCAGACCTCAAATCATTCTTCGAAAACACTCCAGCTCCCTGAAGCTATTCAAATAAGTCATCAGTACGCGGTAATGGTTGCTTGTTCTTAATTGTAACTTTGTTCAACTGCCTGTAATCAATGTACATCTGCATAGTACCATCCTTCTTCTTCACGAACAGATCTAGTGCACACCAAGGCGACACACTAGGCCTAATGAATCCCTTATCAAGTAGCTCTTGAAGTTGTTCTTTTAATTCCTTTAACTCTACTGATGCCATATGATACAGAGGAATAGAGATAGGCTGAGTGCCTGGCACCAGATCAATACCAAAATCGATGTCCCTACAGGCGGCATGGCCAGCCGGTGAAAGGCCCCGTAAAAGTTCACCTAAAACTCGAGGTTTCATGGTGCCGAGGTAAGCTAATGTATTTGAGGGTTGTAGAAAATCTTCGCGGCTCGCAAACTTGCGGCGGTACAGACCTTTTGGGTTGAATAGAGAGTTAGGGAGTTGAAGAAATACTTTTGCAGAACAGGGCATTTCAGGTAGTTTTTCTGCGGTGGTGGTGATAGGACATCATTCAGGGGAGGGTTATCAGGGCCATCCTAGTCCTTTGCTCAGTATTTGGTCAATGCACAACCAGCAGGGCCAAGTCAGCAGCAGTGGAGTCATTTTAGACATAGTCAGGGTAATGGGGGATCCTACCAAAAAGGTCGGCTTGGAGGGAGATTCCAACAATAGAAGAGGCCCCCATGCCCTAGGTGTAGGAAGATGCATTTTGGGGCTTGCTTCATGGACCATCCCATATGCTATATGTGCGGTATCAGGGGTCATATTCAGAGGGAGTGTCGTTCATCCTGCCAGAGTGTGGGCAGGGGTACGACACAACCAACCATTTCTGCAGCCACTACATTCACAGCACCTTCTCCGGCTCGAGGTACTCCAGTATCCGAATGGCGTGGTGCAGCTAGGGGTGGTGCACAAAGTTCAGGAGGGCCAACCGTTTCTATGCTATGAGGGGTCGCCAGAGTTTAGAGGTTTCTCCAGATGTTGTCATGAGTATATTGACTGTCCAATCTCATGATGTATATGCCCTTATTGATCCCGTTTCCACTTTGTCATATATCATTCCCTATGTCTATGTAATTTGGGATAAAACGGAATAACTTCATGAGCCATTCTCTGTATCTACTCCGATTGGTGAGTTTATTGTGTCCGCATAGGTTTATAGGGATTGTGTCACACGGTGCATGGTCGGGACACCATGGCCAATCTCATTGAATTAGGAATGGTCGATTTTGATGTAATAATGGGGATATAATGGATTTATTCATATTTTGCCAAGCTTGATTGCCGAACTAGGACCGTTAGGTTTGAATTCCCAAATGAGCCAGTTATTGAATGGAAGGGGGATGATGTAGTGTCGAAGGGTAGGTTTATTTCCTACCTTAAGGCCACGAAGATGATCAACAAGGGATGTATTTACCATTTGGTCCGGGTTACATACACCGATGCTGAGGTACCTACACTTGAGTCTGTGCCAGCGGTGAATGAATTTCCGGAGGTCTTTCCTGATGAGCTCCATGGGATCCCATCAGACATGGATATTTATTTTGGGATTAATGTGATGTCAGGCATGCAACCTATATCTATTCCACCCTACAGAATAGCACCGGTAGAATTAAAGGAACTAAAGGAGAAGTTGAAGGACTTGTTAGAGAAGGGTTTCATCCGGTCGAGTGTGTCGCCTTGGGGCCACCGGTTCTCTTTGTAAGGAAGAAAGATGTGTCACTGAGAATGTGTTTTGACGATCAACAGCTGAATAAGGTCATGATTAAGAATAAGTACCCACTGCCAAGGATAAATAACTTGTTTGACCAACTGCAGGGTGCTAAATACTTATCCAAAATTGATTTAAGATTTGGGTATCACCAATTGAAGATCAGAGAGCATGATATTCCTAAAACAGCTTTCAGGACCCGATATGGGCACTTCGAATTTTTGGTAATGCCCTTAGGGCTAACAAATGCCCCGACAACTTTCATGGATCTTATGAATCGAGTGTTCAAGCCTTTTGTTGACTTCTTTGTGATAGTGTTGATTGATGATATTCTTGTATATTCACGAAGTCGAGAGGACCATGATGATCATCTCACGGCAGTTCTGCAGACCCAATATCAGCACAAGTTGTATGCGAAGTTTTTGAAGTGTGAATTTTTGCTTGAATCTGTCACATTCTTTGGCCATGTCATTTCTAGAGAAGGAATTAAGGTTCATCTGCAGAAGATCGCAACTGTGAAGAATTGGCCGAGGCCTACAACTCCAATAGAGACTTGCAATTTCTTGGGCTTAGCTTGGTATTACAGGAAGTTTGTTGAGGTTCTCTACTCTTGCCTCTCCATTGACTAAATTGACGCAGAAGGTACTTAAGTTCCAATGGTCAGATGCTTGTGAAAAGAGCTTCCAAGTGTTGAAATCAAGAATGACTATGACACCCGTGTTGATCTTACCGGATGGTACAAATGGGTTTGTAGTATATTGTGATTCTTTGAGAATCGGACTAGAGTGTGTATTGATGCAGCATGGCAAGGTGATCGCTTATGCCTCTAGGTAACTCAAGAATTATGAGAAGAATTATCCAACACATGACTTATAACTTGCGGTGGTAGTGTTTGCATTAATGATTTGGCGTCATTATTTGTATGGGGTCCATGTGAATATATTCACGGACCATAAGAGCCTTCAATATATTTTCAAATAGAAGGAACTGAATCTGAGGCAGAGAAGATGGCTTGATCTACTCAAGGACTATGACATCGATTGATATTCTATACCATCAAGGGAAGGCTAATGTTGTGGAGGATGCTCTTAGCTAGAAATCTATGGGTAGTTTGGCTCACTTTGAGGCATATCAAAGGCCGTTGGCCAAAGAAGTTCATTGGTTGGCTAGTTTGGGGGTTCGTCTTGCGAACTATAGTGAAAGAGGGGTAGTTGTGAAAAATAGGGCTGAATCACTGCTTGTTGTGGAAGTCAAGGAGAAGAAATACGACGATTCATTGTTGGTATAGCTGAAGGACAGGATTCATAAACATAAGACCATGGCCTTTTATCTTGACATGGGTGATGGTACACTAAGGGTTATTATGTGTTCCAAATGTAGATGGTCGAGGCTCACACTTCTAGGTATTCCGTGGACCCAGGATCTAAAAAGATATACCATGATCTTAAGGAAGTCTACTGGTGGAATGATATGTAGAAGAATGTAGCGGACTTTGTGGCAAGATTTCCAAATTGTCAACAAGTAAAGGCCGAACATCAAAGCCCCGGTGGGTTGGCGCAGAACATAGAAATTCCGATGTAGAAATGAGAGATGATCAATATGGACTTTGTGGTAGGATACCTCGCACTCCTTGCAAGTTCAACTTGATTTGAATGATTGTGGATTGACTCACGAAATCAGCACATTTATTACCTGTTAGGGCTACCGACACAACAAAATAGTATGCATAGTTGTATGTCAAGGAAATAGTCAGGTTGCATGGCACTCCAATTTCTATCATCTCCGATCGAGGGGCACAATTCATAGTAAAATTTTGGAAGAAATTTCAGCAAGGGTTGGGTACCCAGGTAAATCTTAGTACAACTTTCCATCCATAGAATGACGGGCAAGTAGAGCAGACTATTCAGACGCTTGAGGATATGTTGAGCGCTTGTGTTCTTGACTTCAAGGGTAGCTGGTATGATCATTTTCCACTCATAGATTTTGCCTACAACAACAGTTATCATACTAGCATTCAGATGGTGCCGTTCGAGGCTATATATGGCAGGAGATGTAGATCTCCTATTGGGTGGTTCGATATTGGGGAAGCGGAGTTGGTAGGGCCAGACCTCGTGCATCGGGCTATGGATAAGGTTAAGATCATTAAGGAACGGTTAAAAACTGCCTAGAGTCGACAAAAGTCCTATTCAGATGTACGTCGTAGGGATTTGGAGTTCCAAGAGGATGATTGGGTATTCTTGAAGGTTTTCCCTATGAAGGGTGTAATGCGGTTTGGTAAGAAATAAAAATTGAGTCCGAGGTATGTCGTACCGTACAGAATCATTCTGAGGATTGGTCAGGTAGCTTACAAGCTAGAACTACCTCCAGAGATGTCCTTAGTACACATGGTGTTTCATGTATCCATGTTGAAGAAGGTGGTTAGAGATCCGTCACTTATTGTTCCGATTGAGACTATAGAGGTTAATGAGGAATTGACTTATGAAGCGATTCCAATTGCCATTCTTGATAGGCAAGTCCGAAAGCTGAGAAACAAAGAGATCACCTCCGTGAAAGTGTTACGGCGAAATCAACAGGTAGAAGAGGCCACATGGGAAGCCGTGGAAGAGATGAAGAAGAAGTATCCTCATTTGTTTGAATAGCTATGTAGTTGTGTCCATAATGTTAAAAGCTAAATTTCTACAAATGCAGTTTCCCTTGTACAACTTATGTTAAAGATACTCCTTTTTGGTAATATAATGTTTATGGCATTGTTGCCGGTGTTGTTTCCATGTTGTTTTATATCATTGTGTTATGGTTATGCTGTTAGGACTAGTTTTGGGATTCTCTAGCAGGTGGATAGGCCCAATTACAGGGGAGACTACGGCGAAAGTTTTGGAAATTTAGGGAGTTAGTCAAAATTTGGAACTGCTGGTGTGTGAAGTAAAAGTTGGGTCACCTTAGATGCTAATGTATTTGAGAGTTGTAGAAAATCTTCGTGGCGAGCTTGGGTACAGACATTTTAGGTTGAATAGAGTGTTGGGGAGTTGAAGAAAAATTGTTGCAGAATAGAGCGTTTCTGCGGTCCATTATGTGTCTGTAGAACCTATCTGCAGACCGCAGATCCTTTGCAAAGTGAAGCAGAGAAATGGGCCAATTTTGGAGGTTGTTTTGCTGTCGACTATGCGACTGCATAATCATTTTATGGGCCACACATCCGCCGTAGAATCTGCATGAAGATTTCCGGAGGGAGATTCTACAGTCCATTCTGCAGCCGCACAATAGATTTGTGGGCCGTAGACCTGGCCGCATACTGGACCAGACCAACCCAGCTTTTGGGACCGTTTCTGCGATCCATTTTCCAGGCCACAGACATGATATGCGGTGCAGTCTGCAACCACAATGTTGAGTTCGGAGGGTCCATTTTATGGTTTTAAAACTCAATTCTACTTTTATAAAACAACCTTAGGGGTCATTTTAGAAGGTTCAAACTGATATTTTAGAGAGAGAAAAGTGGTCTAGAGTGAGAAGAGGAATTCCTAAGCTATTTGTTCATCAATCTTTGCTCAAGTCTGGAAGTATTTACAAGGATAACTCACAAGGTCTTCACCCAAGAGGTAAGATTCTAGCCCTAGCCTTCAATTTCGAAATTTGGGTTGGGAATAGGTAATGGGGAAGAAGGTTTTGAGAATAAGAGTTGTTATTTATGCATGCATGTACTAATAAAGATAGCAGGAGGTTGTGTAGTATTTGTGGGTGGCCTATTGAAGTGGAGATTTATTGTGGGGTAAAGGAATCCACCATAGGAGGACCTTGAAACCTTAATGCATACCTAGTGCTTGATAAAATACTTAAATGAGCTGAACCCCCGAGAATCTTTCTAATCATAGTTAAATTTTGTCGTGTCTTTAATTAGATTGAAGTCTCTAGGAGTTTCGGAACCTTTTAGTAAATCAAAGAAACATCAAGCAAGGTATATTGGCTAAACTCCTCTTATAGAATCAATTTCCACGATGTCCTAGTAAGTTGCGATTATGATTGGCTCAACTTCTTATGTCTCATGTTCCGAGTCCTTCCTAATAGATTTGATTATTATAAAATAAGTGTTGTGTTAAAAGATGTATGTTCCCAAAATATGCTCCAAATGTTCCTATCATGTCATGATTCCCTCCGAAAATGTAATCTAGTATGATGAATGTACCAAAGGTGTTGTGATTTAAAAATCATGTTTCAATTGCATGCTAGTATGCCTAATTGTGGAAGAGAAACTCAACGTGCTTATGACTCTTGTTTGCTCATATATATACTTAAAGTCTTGATTTGAAATTCCCTAATTGATGATAATCCATTGCAACGCTTGAAAGTTATAGGGGTGAGTATGAGATATGAAATACAACCGACATGCCAAGAATTGATATTACCATTATGGCCACTAGTGCCAATGAAATGGAAAGATGTGTGAAAGATTATGAAATGAGTTGTAATTCCTTTAAATAATAAATGGTTTGGGAGTATAATTTAGTCACTGAGGAAGATTGAAGGTCAAAATAACCTAACCCCGAAACTACACGTGCCGGTGTAGGAGTGATTGAGGGGTAAATCCCCGTGTTGATGTGATGAGATTGTTTCCCCTTATATGGGATGAGATTGATGTGTTGAGATATTTCTCCCTATGTGGGACGAGATTATTGGTAGCGAGATCTGATGTGATGTCGACCCACACGGCATTGTGGTGAGATGACTTAGTCGGTCGGGCCGAGATCGGACGCCATACCGCATATATGGTGGTGTTGTGATTGGATGTCTCGTGGTGAGATGGCTTAGCCGATCGGGCTGAGGTCAAACTCCGTTCTAAAAGCACGGTGGTGTATTGGTATTAAAGATTTCCCAATTTAAAAATATTGAAACTTACTTGAAATTTATCTTTCTCATAACTTATCACCTTCATACTGTTTGAGGCTCTCATTGATTTCATGTTTCCTTCTCATTTCACCGTTGCTCGTTCTATTGAGAGGGTGTTTAATTTCACATACTAATACTATTCCATATGTACTAACGTCCCCTTTGCCGGGGGCGCTGCATCTTTAATGGATGCAGGTGGTTCCACTGCAGGAAATATTGATTAGTGATAGCAGTACACCCTCTCCTCAGCCGACTTGGTGAGCCCCACTTCATTTCGGGGTCTTGTATCTCCTGTCCTCTATGTATATTGTTTTGAGGTATAGCCGGAAATTTGTTGCTGGCACCATCATGCTACTCTTTTGTATTTATTAGAGGCTCCGTAGACATATCGTGGGTGATACCTTTGTTTTGGGAAGTCAAATTAGAAATGTTGTATTTGTATCATATGTTTCCACTTCTAAACTATGAAAGTGTAATGAAATATTTTAGGGAAATCTTGAATGAAGTTCTAACGGTAATGAAATTTAGATTGTTCAAGTAAACTTCTCATTGTCTAATTAATAAAATATATCCTCTCTTTTTTCACAGGTGAGTTTGGGTAGAAGGCATTGTATAGGCTTTCCCGATCGAGTTGTCTCGGTTGAGCACCGGTCGTACTCCCCGAGTTCGGGGCGTGACAGTAGGTCTGCAGGAAACACACCCGAAAAATCTCGCACTACCAGAACAGACTCAATTGTGGGAGTATTAGCACTAACATCCCTCACAAGGGCCAGATATACCAAACATCCCTTCTCAGCTATCCGTTGAGCCTTCAAGTATGAAATCACTCTACTAGGAACATAATCTAGGGACCCTCTCCACTCAATCCTAGGCAATCCCAGCATCTCTAATGTCACGGTCTTAGCGTGACAATCCAGAATAGCATGACATGGTGACAACCAATCCATGCCTAAAATCACGTCAAAATAAACCATTCTAAGTAGTAATAGATCAACTCTGATGGTAGGCTATAGTTATGTGTTTTAGTTTCTTATTTCACTCTAATTCACTGCACTTTATTTGCGTTTGAGCTTTAATTGATAGTGTTTTGCACTTATTATGTGTTTTATGCCTTGTAGGAGTGATTCCGAGCTATGTAGATGTTATGGAATGAATTCAATCCTTTTGGAGCTTTGAAGTCTGAGAAAAGCCCAAGGGAATAAGCCGGGATCGTGTTCGGGGGTCGAGGACCAAGTCTGGACGTAAAAAATCGAAGTTTGATCTGTACTCTGAGAAAACACCACTGCCGCGGCGCGTGGGGCGCCGTGGCTGCCTATTTCTTGCTGCCTGATAGATGTTGAGCTCTCTGGATTTCCCCACTAATTCCCTGCATGGCGCGTCGCCCCAGGCGGCGCGCCTGTGCAATTTTTATAGAATAAAAATCCTATTTCGGCTAGGAGAAGGTGGTTTCGTCTGGGCCCGACCCTACTTGGTATAAATACATAGAAAAATGTTATTTTCTGAACTCTTGACATACTTTAGACCTAAGGAAGCCAAGGAGGAGTGGGAGGAGCAAAAGCACAAGGATTTCATCATTCCTTCCTCACTCAAAACTTGAGTTTGTTTTGAATTTATGTTTTCCTATACTTTAATTTTATTTGTGATGAATTACTCCATATCTATGGAGTAGTTCTCTTTAGGGTTTGATGGATTTGGTGTATTAAGGATTGTTTGTGGATTATAACCCTAGTGTTATGTATTGAAGCACTTTTGGATGATTTAATTGTTGTATCTATATTCACTTGTTCATGTAATCAAAAGAGGTATAACTTGTGATATCTTTGCATTATATTGTTGGTTGAGTTCATTAATTCTTCTTAGTAATCAAAAGAGGCTTGTCGAATCATTTATTAAATCTAGTTAGGTGGATAATCGAGAGAGGTTCTCCTAAAGACCGATCCACTACGCATTCTTGCATATCTTCACGTGCTTAATTTGGTACATCTCGTGAGGTTGAGACTTAATCGAGAGAGAAGGTTTTGCTGAACGTGTGAACTAATAATTGAGTGAATTCGAGAGACTCACTTAAATATTAGAAGTGAATTATCTAGAGTTATATCCCAAACAATTATCTTGCACCTATCCTATCAAAACCCTATCTTCTCCCAATGATAACCTTCTTTGCTTATTCCTTGTTTCAATTGTCACTAGTCAATAGCTTTAGACTCTTAGTTAAATTTAGTTACAAATCATATAAATCTCAATTGTTGATCATCTTGGATAGAAACCAAGCTAGAAACTACGAGAACAATATTTAAATCCAATCCCCGTGGATATGATATTATACTATACTATATTTAATTAGCGAGCATAATTTAAGTGTGTGTTTCAAGCTCATCAAATTTTGGAGCAGTTGCCGGGGATTGGCAATCAATAGTGTTTGAAATAGTTTTAGTGCTAATTCAAGAATTTTTCTTTTTATTTTATTTTATTTTATTTTTCTCTTTTTACGTTTGGTGTTCATTGATTGTGCGCAGGCTACAGGCTTAGATTGGTGCATGACTCGAGCTTCTACAAAAGAAGTGCTACCATACGATCCAGAGATAGAAAAACAACTGCGATAGCTGAAGAAGGAAAGAGATCTCACCGAGACATTAGGAAAGGTTTGGCAATTTTCAACCAAAGAAACTATGGTTGGAAACGATGAAGATAATGTATATTTGGCTACAAGAGAGGCATCCCAACATTGGGAAAAAGCTTCATGGGATGCTGAGGAAGCAGCTATCAGAGATGCACATATTATCTATGAAGAAGAGAGAGGGGTCGGAGAATTGCTCAAAATCAACCCTTGGCTGCAGATCAGTTCAGAAATATATCTCCCATGCCTGGGAGAGACCACAGGGCGATTATGCTCGACCGATCTACAATCAAGAATTATCAAGTGTTAGACCACCTACAATTGCAGCTAACAATTTTGAATTGAAGCAAGGGTTGCTTCAAACTCTTCAGAATTGCTGTGTCTTTAGAGGGAAGATGAACGAAGATCCAAATACACATCTAATGGACTTCAAGGAGATTATGAACACCTTTCAATACAATGGTGTGTCACGAGATGCAGTGTACTTAAAGGCATTCCCCTTCACACTTAAAGATGATGCAAAGTAGTGGCTTCGAAGCTTACCCACGGGATCGATTAGAACATGGGAGGAGATGACCAGAAAATTTCTTGATAAATATTTCTCCTCAGCTAAAACGGGCAAGTTTAGAAGAGAAATCAATAACTTCTGCCAGAAAGAGACTGAAACTTTTTTTGAAGCATGGGAGAGGTCTAAGGAGATTTTTCGAAAGTGTCAACATAGTGGACTTAAAATCTGGATGCAACTCCACGACTTTTGGGATGGATTGACACTAGCCTCGCGTAGAACATTGAGCAATGTAGGAGGCCTTTTGATGAAGAAGACTCTAGAGGAGATAGTTACAATTCTTGATGAGTTATCTGAAGATGCTAATCAGTGGCCCTCCGAGAGTGCTGAAAGAAGAAGATCAACTGGTGTTCACCAAGTTGATGCTACTACATCTGTGCAGGTACAACTTAATGTTATGGCTAAAGAAATACGAAAGTTGACCTTATTCTCGATACAAAATGAGCCTCACACAAATTGTGATATTTGTGGAAGGGGACACCCTACTCATGAGTGACAGGCCTCAAATGAGGAAGTGAATGCTATGGGAAACTACAATTTTAATGCAATAGGTAAGATGCACCCCGGTTTTTCATGGAGTTCACCTAGGGGTACTGCGAATGCTTGGCAACAAAATAATTCTAGACCCCAGGGACAAGGAGCTCCATCATTCCAAAATCAGTAGAGGCAGCAATATCAGCCTCAACAACCCATTCAGCCTGGTCTAGAGGATTTAATGAAGGCCTTCATTATCAAGACGGATGAGAGGCTGGACGCCCATTGAGCAACTATCAAGGAATTGGGCACTGGTTTTCAAAATCTGGAAAGACAGTTTGGGCAGCTAGCCACTCTATTATTTGAGAGGATTCCAGGCACTCTCCCCGATGATACGGAAAGAAATCCCAAAGAAACAATGAATGCTGTAACTCTGAGAAGTGGGCAAGTGTTGAAAGATCTACCCCAATCCAAAAGGATGTGATACTTGAAAAAGAAAGTGGGGAGCAGTTGAAGAGTGATAAGGACGAAAAGAAGAAAGGCCCAATGAAAGGAACATGATGAGAGCAAGCATATGCCTGTGCTACCTTTCCCTCAAAAGCTATATAGAGAAAAGCTGGACAAACAGTTTGAGAGATTTCTGGATATGCTGAAATAGGTTCATGTAAACTTACCGTTCACAGAAGTGCTCTCACAAATGCCTTCTTATACTAAATTCTTGAAAGAGATCCTTACAAAGAAGAGGAAAATAGAGGAGACTTCAGTGGTCAAGCTTACAGAGCATTGCAGTGCTATATTGCAAAACAAACTCCCACAAAAGTGTGGAGATTTAGGGAGTTTTACTATACCTTGCTCTGTAGGAAATATTTATTTTGATAAATCATTATATGATTCTGGTGCCTCAATTAATCTAATGCCTCTATGTATTTATAGGAAATTGGTGAAGGAGATTGAAGAGATAATGTCTGCACCTATATCCTTGCAGCTAGCAGACCAAACGACTCTAATACCCGAGGGAATAGTGGAAGATGTGTTAGTTCGGGTGGATAAGTTCCTATTTCCTGTGGATTTTATAGTGGTGAATATGGAGGAAAATAAGGAGGTCCCCCTCACCCTATGAAGACCATTCTTAGCGACGGGTAGAGATATATTAGATATACATGAGAGGAAACTCATGCTTAGAGTGGGTGAGGAGACTGTGACTTTTGAGATGAATGTAGCAAATGTGGCACAAAAGGAAAAATCAGTTGCGAGTGTTGAGTGGAAAGTGAAGGGCTCGAAAGAGAAAGATGCGGTAAGTGAGAAAGATAAGTGTGGGGTGTACCCTAAAAAGGGTGAGAAGATGTTGTCTACATGGATGTGCGCATTAGTTCGGGCTCGAGGAATAAAGCCTGACTTCGACTCAGACCCCGACTAGAAATTCAGGGAAGTTTCCTCTACCTTATGCTTTTTAATTGTGTGTCATGGGGACGTGCCACAACTTAAAATATGGTGTGGGGGATATGTTGTATGTATGTATGTATAATAGTTTTCTTTTTGTGAGTGTAGTAGTTGGAAAAAAGTTTTGCAAAAATCATAAAATTTTAAAATTTTTGATTTTCCCGACGATGGATATCATCGACAGATTTCTTGAGGGACTAAAGTCGAAAGAAAAATACACAAAGATTTTCTTTTATAGGTAGTGTAATAATTCCTCCTTAGTTTTTCTTTGTGCCGCGGTTCTTTTTAAGGGTTTTGTTTGAACCAGGTGTAGTTTATTTTTGTTTTGTAGAGTAGTAGGAAACCTTCTGTTGTGATTTGAATTGAAGAAAATATCTCATAAATTTATTATGATTTGAGAATAGTAAGTGCTTTAGTTGTGACGCTTAGGCTCAGCTTTTGACTCTTGTATAAGTACCTTAAATTGTATGATCTTAACTTTGCTTAACTACTTTGACTAGAGTGTCATGATTGTCTGATCCTGAGTGAGTTATGTTCCATGTGTGCGTGAGGTTTCGTGTTATTCTGTGCATTGAATTTGATGTCTAGAACTTGCCCCGTGTGTTTGCAAAGCGAAATAGTAGTTTTATTCAGTCTTGGAAGTGATATATGCATTTCTTTGTTGAGCCAGATATATGCTATTACCTACCTAATTGTTATGTATCGTAGTTAACCCCTTTGAGCCTGTAATCCTCTTTCTTTGGCAACCACATTACAAGCCTTATCTATTTGTTTGAATTGACAATCTATTTGAACCTTATACCTCTCATGAACACTTGAATTTGTTATGAACGTTGTAAAAGTTGAAGTGTGGGGGTGGTTGGATTGGCTTTTGAGTGGAACTATTGAAATAAGGAGAAAGGTGCAATGTTTTAAAAACAATAAGAGCCACTTGAATTGAAAAAGAAGAAAGAAAAAAATAAGTGTATGATTGTGAAAAATATTCCTTGATAGTAGTAACTTGATGTAATGGTGCTTAAAGAAGTAGGGAGTTAATGTATATTGATGTGAATGTGGAGTTATAGTTTGACATAAGTGTGGGGTTTTAATGGTAAATTGTGTTTATTAAAAGTGATTAGGGAGCTGGAGTTACTCTTATATCTAAATGTATCCTATCCATCCCGCAACCTACATTATAACCAATTAAAGCCCTACTTGATCCTTGACTGAATGAGCTTAATTAGTAGAGTAGGGCAAGACTATGGTACGTATTTTGTGGCATATGAATGTTACTTTTGAGAGTGAGTGAATTCTTTTTATGGGAGTTCAATCCATAGACCCTCAAGGATGCGTGACGCAGAGAGTTCGAGCAGTTGCGCCAGGGGACTATGACCGTGTCTGAGTACTCTATGAGGTTTAGTGATTTATCCTTTCATATACCTACTTTGGTTTATACAGTTAGAGAGAGAGTCTGTAGATTTATCGAGGGCTCAGCTATGGTCTCAGATTTAGAATGGCACGGGAGCGGAGATGGATACTCCATTCTAGCAGGTTCTGGAGATTGCTAGGATGTTAAAGCATATTTGTGGTCAGGAGAGTGAGGATAGGGAGGCTAAGAGGCATCATTGTTTTGGAGGATATGGGGGCTCCTACTCTGGGGGCAAGATCCGTCATGACAGAGGTTTTATCAGTCGACCAGTACAATCTGCACTTAAGATTACTTGTGGTGCTCTAGCTAGTCAAGGACCTCAAGGTACTCATATGGTATAGCCATCTTTTAGTGAACCTTTCGCACGAGGTTCCTATATCGACTACTGTAGCCGACCGGGTTAGAATCGGTACCAGCAGCCACACCCACAAAGAGGTTGCTTTGAGTATGGCGATACTAGGCACATTATGAAGGATTGTCCGCAGACTTTGGAGGGGTGGACCTCCATAAGGTACACAGGCCATGGTTGCCGCTCCAATTGCTACTCCACATGCACAGCCAACTACGGGTGGAGGACATATGGGTAGAGGTCGTCCTAGAGGGGGAGGCCAGACCCGTTGTAATGCTTTTCCTGGTAAGACTGAGGTTGTGGCATCAGATGCTGTCATCACAGGTATATTTTCGGTCTGTCACAGAGATGCATCAGTTTTATTTGACCCTGGTTCAACTTATTCATATGTATCGTCCTATTTTGCTTCATATTTGGATATGTTTCATGATTCGTTGGGTAACCCTGTTTATGTATCTATGCTTGTTGGGGGTTCTATTGTGGTAGACCTTATCTATCGGTCGTGTTTGTTTACTAACGGGGGTTATGAGACCAGGGTTGACCTTATGCTACTCAACATGGTAGACTTTGATGTGATTTTGGACATGGATTATTGTTGCCCTATCACGCTATTCTATATTATTACGCCAAGACAGTGACATTGGCTATACCAGGGTTGCCGAGGTTAGAGTGCAGAGGTACGTTGGGCTATGTTCCTTGTTGGGGGTGTCCTTCCTAAAGACACAACGGATGGTGAAGAAGGGTTGCTTGGCATATTTAGCCTTTGTGAGGGATGTAAGTGTTGATACTCCTACCATTGAGTCAGTTCCGGTAGTGAGAGAGTTTCCAGATATGTTCCCAGCAGACCTATCGGGCATGCCACTCGATAGGGATATTGATTTTGGTATTGACTTGGTGCCAGACACTCAACCTATCAATATTACACTATATCACATGGCACCAGTAGAGTTGAAGGAGTTAAAGGAACAACTTCAGGAGTTTCTTGATAAGGGTGTCATCAGGCCGAGTATCTCGCCTTGGGGTGCTCCACTTCTATTTGTGAAGAATAAATATGGCTCTATGAGGATGTGTATTGACAACAGGCAGCGGAACAAGGTTACAACCAAGAATAAGAACCCACTACCACGTATTGATGATTTGTTTGATCAGCTTCAGGGTGCTAAGGTATTCTCGAAGATTGACTTGAGATCGGGGTACCATCAGTTGAAGATCCGGGCTTCAGACATTTTAAAAACGGCTTTCAGGACTCACTATGATCACTATCAGTTTCTGGTGATGTCTTTTAGGCTGATCAATGCCCCAAATAGCCTTTATTCACTTGATGAACATCGTGTTCCAGCCATATTTTTATTCCTTCATCATCATATTCATTAATGATATATTGGTGTATTCTTGCAGCCGGGAGGATCATGAGCAACACTTGAGGATCGCACTCCAGACATTGAGGGAGAAGAAGTTATATGCTAAATTCTCCAAGTGCGAGTTTTGGCTTGATTCAGTGGCATTCTTGGGCCACGTGGTGTCCAGTGAGGGTCTTAAGGTGGATTCGAAAAAGATTGAGGCAGTTCAGAATTGTCCTAGGCCGTCTTTTGCTACTGCGATCCGGAGATTCCTTGGACTGTATTATTACCATTTCATGGAGGGTTTTTCATCCATCGCAACTCCTTTGACTAGACTGACTCAGAAGAGTGCCCCATTCACGTGGTCTGGCAAGTGCGAGGAGAGCTTTCAAAAGCTCAAGACTACCTCGACTACAACTCTAGTTCTGGTTTTGCCTTTAATATTGTGTTCTTATACATTCTATTGTGATGCTTCACGGATTGGCATCGGGTATGTGTTGGTGCAGGAGGGTAGAGTGATTGCTTATGCTTTGCGTCAATTGAAGCCTCATGAGAAGAACTACCCAGTGCATAATTTGGAGTTGGCAGCCATTGTTCACGCACTGATGATTTGGAGGCATTATCTTTACGGCATGTCATGCGAGGTGTTCACGGATCACAGGAGTTTAGAACACCTATTCAATAAAAAGGATCTGAACTTGAGGCAACAGGTGTGGTTAGAGCTACTAATGGACTATGTTATCGCCATTCTTTATCATCTTGGGAAGGCCAATATGGTGGCCGATGCTTTGGGTAGGAAGGCTGAGAGAATGGGTAGTCTTGCTTTTATTCCAATTGGGGAGAGACCGTTAGCTTTGGATGTTCAGGTTTTGGCAACCAGGTTCGTGAGGTTGGATGTTTTGGAGCCTAGCCGAGTCCTTGCTTATGTAGTTTCACTGTCTTCTTTGTTTGAGGGTATCAAGGTACGTCAGTATGATGATCCCCATTTACTTGTCCTTAAGGACACGGTGCAGCACGGTGATACCAAGGAGGTTACTATTGGGGTTTTTGGGGGTATTGAGGCTTCAGAGCTGAATTTGTGTGCCTAATATAGATGAGTTACGGGAGCTGATTCTTGAGGAGGCCCATAGCTCATAATATTCCATTAATTCGGGTTCCATGAAGATGTACAATGATTTTAAGAAGCACTGTTGGTGGATAAAAATGAAGAAAGATATTGTGGAGTATGTGGCCCGACGTTTGAATTGTCAGCAGGTGAAGTACAAGCATCAGAGATCGCGTGGTTTGCTTTAGAGGCTTGATATTTTGGAGTGGAAGTGGTAGTGTATCACTATGGATTTTGTAGTTGGACTTCCACGGGCCTTGAGGAGATTTGACGCTTTGTGGGTTATTGTGGATAGACTGACCAAGTGTGCTACCTACTCTTCAGAGCAGCTGGATCGGATTTATATTCGGGAGAATGTTCACCTTCATGGTATGCTGATGTCTATTATTTCGGATTGAGGCACGCAGTTCACATTGTATTTTTGGAGAATTGTGCAGCATGAGCTGGTCACAAAGGTCGAGCTAAGTACGATATTTCTTTCACAAATAGACAGACAGTCCAAGCTCACTATTTATAAATTGGAGGACATGTTACGTGCCAGTATTTGATTTCGGGGGTTCTTAGGATCAGTTCTTACCACTTGCGGAGTTTGCCTACAACAACAACTATCAGTCGGGCATCCAGATGGCTCCTTATGAGGCCTTATATGGGAGGTGATGTCGTTCTCCGGTTGGTTGGTTTGAGACTGAGGAGGCTAGGTTGTTGGGCACTGATTTGGTCTGTGCTGCTTTGGAGAAGGTGCAGCTTATTTAGGAGCGACTTCGTACATCGCAGTCAAAGAAGAAGAGTTATGCTGATCGGAGGGCTCGTGATATGGCATTCATGGAAGGTGAGAGGGTTCTGCTCTGAGTTTTGCCCGTGAAGAGTGAAGTGTGATAAGGTTCGGGAAGATGGGCAAGTTGAGCCCTCGGTATATTGGCCCTTTTGAAATTCTTGAGAGAGTGAGTGAGGTGGCCTATAGACTTGCATTTCCACCCATCTTATCGGGAGTTCATCCGGTGTTCCATCTTTCCATACTCCGTAAGTATTATGGTGATCCTTCATATGTGTTATATTTTAGCTCAGTGCAATTGGACAAGGATTTGACCTATGTTGAGGAGCTGATGGCTATTTTGGACAAGCAGGTCCAGAAGTTGAGGTCAAAGAACATTGCATCGGTGAAGGTTCAGTGGAGAGTTCAACCGATCGAAGAGGAAAGTTGGGAGACTGATCATGATATGCAGAGCCACTATCCTTATCTTTTTGGCACATCAAGTATGCCTCTATACTTGTTCGAGGACGAACATTTGATTTAGAGGGAGAGAATGTAACGATCTGACTGGTCATTTTGAGTATTTTATCTTCGTTTCCCATATTTGATGCTTTACATATGTGTATTTATGCTTTTGAGACTTTCCGGGGTGATTGGTTTGGTTTCGGGAGAGTATTGGATTGATTTGGGACACTTAGTCCCTTGGTTGGAAGCTTGTGTTGTAAGAGTTGACTGAAGTTTGACTTATATGTAGACAACTACGAAATAGTGTTTTGATGATTCCAATAGCTTTGTATGGTGATTTTGAACTTAGGCGTATGTCACCCGGGCCATACCCGCTGAGCACCAACGTACATTTTATCTAACCTTTCTTATTATTTATAAAGACCGACGAGATCAACATAAATGGAAGACATGAATTATGAACAACCAATAATGACAGATAATGGCCTGAACGTACATAACATGGGCTGGCAAGGCTTTCATGAAGATATATATAAGGTACGAGCTGACAAGCTGCCATGAGAGACTACAACAAAAATCAACCGACAAGTCAATCCAAACTATACATGAGTCGACACCTGTCAATGATCCTCTAAAGGAACATAAGTGTTGCAACATTGCCAGAACAGGGCCCCGATGTGTAGCACCCCGGAAAAGTTTGAAGTACTTAAGCGCTATTAAGAAAGTTGATGTGTGCTAATTATATTATTTTGTGTGCAGACGAGGACTATTAATATGATGGATATCAATTGGATATGACAATAAGTGTACGAGTCATATTATAAATGATGTGGGGTCTAAGGAAAGCCCTAAATCTAAGTTAAGTTGGAAATTACATGATAGACTAAAGTTCCAAATGAGTACGCACAAGACCAAACTTTGGACGAGATCAACATAAATGGTAGACATGAATTATGAACAACCGATGATGATAGATAATGGCATGAACGTACATAATATGGGATGGCAAGGATTTCATGAAGATATATAAGGGATATGTGATTAACAACCTATCAAATAAAAGATCTTCTAGTCTCGTTTCTAACGCTTCAAACCGTTCATCATTTGGACACTCCTACAAGAAGTTATGGCCAAATTACCAAAGGCTGGCAGAATGTGATTCTGCGGTCAATTATGCGACCGCAAAATCATTATGTGGACCGCAAAAGTGGTATGCGGACCGCATAGTGGTAGTAGACCTGACCAGTGCAACCCAGTTCTGGGCATCAGTTTCGGGGTTCATTGTGCGGACCGCATACCCATTGTGCGGTCCATTTGTGCGACCGCAGACCTGAGTTCGGAGGGTCCATTTTTCTATTTTTATAACCCGACCCCATTTTGATAAATAGCATTTGGGGCTTATTTTGGGGCTATTATCTGATAATTTTAGAGAGAAGTGAGAGAGTTCTAGAGAGAGGAAGAAGCTCAAGTTCTTTGTTCATCAAGATCGTGTCCAAGCTTTGAAATCCAATAAGGAAATCTCACAAGTTCTTCATCTAAGAGGTAAGGTTCCATACCCTAGTTTTCAATTTTGAATTTGGGTAGAATATGGTTGATTAGGAGTACGATTCTTGGGTATGAGAGTATTATTTATACATACATGTACCAATAAGGTTTGTGGGAAGATGGTTGAGCTCAAATGGGTAAAGATTGGGTTGTGAAGTGAAGGAAATCTTGTAGAAGAACCTTGTAGTCAAATTTGCACACCAAGTGTTTGATGAAATGTTCAAATGAGCTAAAACCATGAATATCTTCCTAATTTTATTCAATTTTGTTATGTCTCAAAATAGATTGGGATTGCGGATTTTCGGACCATTGTAGTAATTTAAGAAAAGCTCAAAGCGAGATATGTTGGCTAAACTACTCTCTTAGAATTGAATTCCATGATGTTCCTATAAGTTTTAAGTATGGTTGTCTCAAGTTCCTTATTCTATGTTCCGAGTTGTTCCCAATAAATTCGATTGTCCCGATTAAGAAAAGTGTTGAGAATTATGTATTCAAAACGTGTTCCGAATCTTCCTATCACATTATGTTATCCTTTAGGAATGTGTTCAAGAATGATATATGTATTAAAATGCTATGTCTTTGAGTCATGTTTCAAATGAAGGTTATGATGCCAAATTGTGTGAGAAAATCTCAATATGCTTAAGACTCTTTATTGCTCATATGTGTACCTAAAGTCTCGATTGGAAATGTGTTATTGTTGATAGTCTATAAAGATGGTTAGAAGTGAAATAAGTGAATTGGGGATATAAAGTGTGGCTAACGTGCCAAGAGTGAAAGTTATACTTGTGTCCAATGGTGCCAATGAAATGAGATGATGTGAGAAAGATTATGAAATAAGCTTTGATTCAAATTTTCCGAAACTGACTTCGAAAATAGAATTGGCTAAAAGCTTATGAACTCAAGTGATGCACGTATGTGGCTATTTTGACTAATGCTATGCTTTGTAAGTAGTTTCGATGTGTTTTGCGTTCTTACATATTCGTAAATTGAAATTGTGTATTGCCTTTTTTGGGAAAAAGTATTTCAAGAATAAATGATGTGTTACTTGTTTATGATTTTAACTTGTGCTTCGATTGCCAATCATTTTACTCCATTTCTTGGAAAGAAATCCATTGTGTTTAAAGCCTTCATTACTAATGAACCTAAGTTGTGATTTTCGAAATATTCTATTTGTTGATATTTATGATGATGATATATGAGAGGAAAAAAATGAAAGTGTGGAATATGAAATACGGCCATTGTGCCAAGAATGAAGTATCATATGTATGGCCAAGAAAGCCAATGAAACAATAATGTTGAAAGTTGTTGAAAGTGCTAATGAGGCTATATACGGTATGAAAGGTTATGAGGTAAATCATTTGTATTGTTGTTTTCTTTGTAAGTAAATCAAATAATATTTTTGGGAGCATCGGTAGCCACCGAGGAAGGGTAGGTTGAAATAACCTAACCCCGAAACTACAGGTGCCGGTGTAGGAGTGGATTGTGATTATTCCCCTTATTTTGGATGAGATTGATGTGATAAAATTAATCCCCTTAATTGGGATGTGATGATTGATAGAAATGGATGATGCTTATCCACACGGAATTATGGTGAGATGGCCTAGCCTATCGGGTCATGATCGGACACCATGCCGCACACATGATGGTGATTGTGCTGGAAATTGTAATTAAAATTATGATTGTGGTTGATGTCTTGGATGAGACGGCCTAGCCGATCGGGTCGTGATTAGAATCCGTGGTAAAAGTACGGTGTTATTGGTATTGTGAACAGTGGTATTGTGAACAGTAGTATATCGGTGCTAAAGATCTCCCAACCAAAAATAATATTATCTTCGTATTTTTGAAATTATTATGTTTTAACTTGGAAATTGGATATCATTGATTGTTGATTGTTGTTTTCATGGTTTTCCCTTATATGTTGGCATTTTATTTTGAAAGAGGGTAGTTAGCTTTACATACTAGTACTATTCCATATGTACTAACGTCCCTTTTGCCGCCGGCGCTGCATCTTCAATGGATGCAGGTGGTTCATCAGCGGGGCAGCTTTGGTCCTCATTAGCAGTCACTCCCTATTCAGCAGGTTTTGGTGAGCCCTACTATATTCCGGGCTTTATGTCATCTGACGTTGTATTTTGTACTATGAGGTATAGCTGGGGCATTGCCGCTGACACTTCCATTCTTCACTTCTATTGTACTTAGAGGCTCCGTAGACAGGTTGTGGGTGGTATTCAATGTTGGGAATTGAACTAGAAATGTTGGTATTTGGCAAACATATTTTTCATTATATATATAAACTTGTAAAATTTTGGAAATTATGAATGAAACTGCTAATGGAAATCAAATGGGAGTTGTTAATGAAATCTTTTCAATGTTTGATTAATGGATTACATCTCCTCTTTATTCATGGATGAGTTTGGGTAGAAGGAAATCTAATAGGCTTGCTCGACCGGGTTCACTCGGTTGAGCACGAGTCGCGCTCTCCGAGTTCGGGGCATGACAAACTTGGTATCAGAGCTTAAGGTTTTAAAGTGTCCTAGGATGTCTCGGAGCCGTGTCTAGTAGAGTCCTTCTTATCGGTGTGTTATCGACCATATCTATAATGAGGAGGCTACATGGACATTTAGGAATTTCACACTTCTTTGATACTCCAAATCGTGCGATAGAGCTCAAGATAGGAAGCTAAATTCCTCGTCATGTCTCATTTTCCATATGAGTAACCCACAGGTTTGAGGCAACAAGGAGGGAATGAAAGAACCAATATCTAGGGGAAGTGTTTAATGTCAACACGCCACCGGATTATGTGGTGAGAGAACCTAAGAAATGAAAAGAGGATTATTGGCATCAATAAGCCGGAATGTTTGATATGAAAGAAGAGCCACTCGGGTTTAGCCACTCGAGTTTATGTTGGATGATTCTTGAAACATGTTATGATTGTAAAAAGAGGGGGTACAAGAAGAACAAATGCCCTTAGGTTGGATACACTCATCCCAGTCTGCCCGATACGCGGGAGGGAACATTTTGCGTCATGGTGTGAGTATGCTCATAAACGTGTTTGGGGTGGTAGATTTGGGCAATTCCAAAAGTCCATACAACGAGCTATTGCAGAGATTGTTACTCCCGCCATGAAGGCTTGGAGGAAGACTAAGGGAAATGCTTATGATGTATGCAAAAAGGGTAAATATCAGGTAAGTGGGGCGAGTCAGTTTAGCGGACCCAATCCTCATTGTGTGAAGTGTATGAGATGTCATTCGGGAGTATGTCACTATGGTACTAATGTATGTTTTGGATGTGGAGTAGAGGGGCATCAATTAAGGTACTGCCCTGTCAATCTAAAGTCATCAAGTAAGTCACTCCTTAGTACATCATTATGAACACCGCATTATTTTCCTTGTTGTATATGTACATCCATATTGAAGAGGCCTACATAAATATGGTCTTAACCAAAACGTTGAATCACAAAACGTTGCATACTTTCTGAACGAGACACAGTATTCGTGAAGCCACTCTATCACAAATCCTCTTATTGACAATATCTTGAGGAATTGAGTTCTATAATGATTTCCTTGGAATGAGTTATAACCATAGGTTAATACTTCCCACTGTTTCCCTATTCTCAACAAGGGACTATACCTGATGTATTTCTTACAGAACCTTTTGATTCGAATGGGTAACATCTTCTCACTTGTGCTTATGCATGCATAGTCATAAAGTTCACCTATGTGGTATCAAATCCAATGTAAGGCAGCCTAGTGCCGAGATCTTTCTTGGGCTAGTCTCTTTCTCCTGTGCACGCGACTCATATGGTTTAAACAGTCACTTTGCTCTTTTGTGAATATTATCATGTATCCTTTTCACTGTTTAGTAACATAAGAGCATATCTCAACACCTATCATATGTGTACCTGTCAATTGAAAGGGGTCACTTGTCTGCATAAATGTTTATGGGAAATTTGAGATTTTCACAAATTTGTGGCAGGAAGATCATTTTGTTAGCTCATCTCAGTATGACTTTCATGTCCAACTAGATCATGCCTCAGTGAGTAACTCACTTTGTTCCTAGTATTGTAGTTGCCCATGAAGTAGCCTTGTATTACAGTTTGATAGTTATTATGGCAAAAACATGTCTAGCTCATAACAAAGTGTTCATTCTCTCTAACCAATACATGATTTCATCCCAACATTAAGATGTCCTAGCTACATGGTTTCACTTGTGTGTGGTTGAAAGTTAAGCAGCCTTGCCACGACTTTTCCCTCCCCACCTAAGGTGGATGTTTAAAATTCTAACACATATCATGAGCATATTGATGTGAAAGACAAGTTTGTTGTATCTCTAGTCCTCTCATATAGGATCAACTATTGTGAAGGGTGAAGCTGTCAGAATGGTAATAATCTCACAAGTGTTCAACTTCTTTTTCATCCTCATGGGCTTGTGGCATACCTATTCCTTGTGTTAGTTAATGTTAAGAGCGTAATGCAATTACATGTGTTTTGAAACCCATATCACATTTAGGGTGCCAGAATATTCTCATTTCGAGTTAAACTGATTTTCCCTACATTATTAATGCCTACTAGGCAACTCTACACCTCATTTGTCGAATTGATGATGTCATCACAATGATTAACCATGTCAGTGCTATCGATAATAACCTTCATGTCTCTTGGGATATAACCTCCTGAAATGCCCTTCTCAGCAAATTGATGGATTCTTGAATAATTCCAGCCCAATCTCGAACCTCATTGTTCCTATTCTAGTAAACCTACATGAGTTAAAGATTCAAACATGTCAAAGAAGACGCATCATCCCGTGATCAAATATATTGGGTAGGAAGTTTTATGGACATATTCAAGCTAGCACATCTAAGAATAATTGTTGGAGGCAGCCAAAGGTTTAGTTTGGGTGTTCGACGTAGGGATTTAGAGTTGAAGAAAGTGAACGGGTTATTCTCAAGATTTTCTCTATGAATATAATGGGTGAATTGTTAAGGAAGTTAAAGTATGTGTAGTCACATTAGGCCTTACGAAATCTTGAAGAGAATAGGCCAAACTATGAGTATGATGTTTCCCTATTATTGTCCTCCATGTATTCGGTGTTTCATGTATCTATGTCTAAGAAGGTAGCTGGAAATCCTTTGTCTATCGTTCTGGTGGAAGCTAGCAAAGGTGAAGTTAATGGATAATAGTCTTATGAGGGGTATCTATTTGTCATCCTTGTTAGATAAGTTTGGGAGTTGAGATTGCCTCCGTTAGTGTGTTATGGCGAATTCTATGAGTCGAGAAGGTCACCTTGAAGGCCGAAAGTGTTGTGGAAAGAAAATCATTTCGCTTGGTTGTATAGAAAGTGCTTGTGATTTGAAAGGTACTTCATATGTGTTATGATTTAAATATGTGCAGCTCATGTCCAGATATCACTCTTGATAATATAATGCATGTAATGTTGAGATTAATGTTGTTGATATACATTGTGATGCTTTGTCGAGTTGTGGATGCGTTGATAGGGTGATTTTGGTGATTCTCTGACAGGTGGATAGACCCAGTTGTAGGGGAAACTCTGCCGAAACTTATAAGAATTTGTAAAGATAGCCAAATTTTAAGGGCCATAAGTAACTTGAGATTTTGGAAAGGAAGTATAAGACTCATGTAGTCATAAGTACCTATGTATAATGGTTGGAGGTAAAATGATGGTAACTCTATTATTAGAAGTGACTTGTAAAACATTCGAGGACGAATGTTCTTAAGTGGGGGAGAATGTAGCACCCCAAAAAATTTCAAAGTACTTAAGCGCTATTAAGAAAGTCGTTGTATGCTAATTATATTATTTTGTGTGCAGACGAGGACTATTAATATGATGGATATCAATTGGATATTATAATAAGTGTACGACGCATATTATAAGTGATGTGGGGTCTAAGGAGAGCCTTAATTCTAAGTCAAGTTGGAAATTACAAGATAGACTAAAGTTTCAAATGAGTACGAACAAGACCAAACTTTGGACGACCATATCTACATATATATAAGGAGTTATGTAAAGAACAACCTAACAATGAAAGATCTTCGAGTCTAGTTTATAGTGCTTCAAACCGTTCGTCATTTGGACACTCCTACAAGACGTTATGACCAAATTACCAAAGGCTGGCAGATTGTGATTCTGCGGTCAATTATGCGACCGCAGAATCATTATGCGAACAACAAAAGTGGTCTGCGGACCGCATAATGGTCGCAGACCTGACCAGTGCAACCCAGTTCTCGGCATTAGTTTTGCGGTCCATTGTGCAGACCGCATACCCATTGTGCGGTCCAGTGTGCGACCGCAGACCTGAGTTCGGAGGGTCTATTTTGCTATTTTTATAACCCGACCCCATTTTGATAAATAGCATTTGGGGCTTATTTTGGGGCTATTATCTGATGATTTTAGAGATAAGTGAGAGTGTTCTAGAGAGATGAAGAAGCTCAAGTGCTTTGTTCATCAAGATCTTGTCCAAGCTTTGAAATCCAACAAGGAAATCTCACAAGTTCTTCATCTAAGAGGTAAGGTTCCATACCCTAGTTTTCAATTTTGAATTTGGGTAGAAAATAGTTGATTATGAGTATGATTCTTGGGTATGAGAGCATTATTTATACATGCATGTACCAATAAGGTTTGTGGAAAGATTGTTGAATTCAAATAAGTAAAGATTGTGTTGTAGAATGTGAAGAAAATCTTGTAGTAATATTGTAGTAATTTAAGGAAAGCTCAAAGTGAGGTATGTTGGCTAAACTACTCTCTTAGAATTGAATTCCATGATGTTCCCGTAAGTTTCAAGTATGGTTGTCTCAAGTTCCTTATTCTATGTTCCGAGTTGTTCACAATAAATTTAATTGTCCAGATTAAGCAAACTGTCGAGAATTATGTATTCAAAACATTTTTTGAATGTTCCTATCACATTATGTTATCCTTTGGGAATGTGTTCTAGAATGATATGTGTATTAAAATACTATGTCTTTGAGTCGTATTTCAAATGAAGGTTTTGATGCCAAATTGTGTGAGAAAATCTCAATATGCTTAAGACTCTTAATTGCTCATATGTGTACCTAAAGTCTTGATTGGAAATGTCTTATTGTTGATAGTCTGTAAAGATGGTTGGAAGTGAAATAAGTGAATTGGGGATATAAAGTATGGCCAATGTGCCAAGAGTAAAAGTTATACTTGTGGCCAATGGTGCCAATGAAATGAGATGATGTGATAAAGATTATGAAATAAATTTTGATTCAACTGTTCCAAAACTGACTTCGAAAATAGAATTGCCTAAAAGCTTATGAACTCAAGTGATGCCTGTATGTGGCTGTTTTGACTAATGTTATGCTTTGTAAGTAGTTTCGATGTGTTTTACGTTCTTACATATTCGTGAATTGAAGTTGTGTATTGCCCTTTTTGGGGAAAGGTATTTCAAGAATAAATGATGTGTTACTTGTTTATGATTTTAACTTGTGCTTCGATTGCCAATCATTTTACTCCATTTCTTGGAAAGAAGCCCATTTTGTTTAAAGCCTTCATTACTAATGAACCTAAAGTTGTGATTTCCGGAATATTCTATTTGTTGATATTTATGATGATGATCCAGAGAGGAAATAAATGAAAGTGTGGAATATGAAATACGGCCATTGTGCCAAGAATGACGAATCATATGTATGGCCAAGAGAGCCAATGAAATAATGATGTTGAAAGTTGTTGAAAGTGCCAAGAGGCTATATATGGTATGAAAGGTTATGAGGTAAATGCATTTGTATTGTTGTTTTCTTTGTAAGCAAATCACATAATATATTTGGGAGTATCGATAGTCTCCGAGGAAGGGTAGGTTGAAATAACCTAACCCTGAAACTACACGTGCCGGTGAAGGAGTGGATTGTGAATATTTCCCTTATTTGGGATGAGATTGATGTGATAAAATTATTTCCCTTAATTGGGATGAGATGATTGATAGAAATGGATGATACCGATCCACATGGCATTATGGTGAGATGGCCTAGATGATCGAGTCGTGATCGGACACCATGCCACACACATGGTGGTGATTGTGTTGGAAATTGTAATTGAAATTGTAATTGTGGTTGATGTCTCGGATGAGATGGCCTAGCCGATTGGGTCGTGATCGAACTCCTTGCTAAAAGTACAGTGGTATTAGTATTGTGAATAGTGGTATTGTGAACAGTGGTATATCGGTGCTAAAGATCTCCTAACAAAAAATAATATTATCTTCGTATTTTGGAAATTATTATGTTTTAACTTGGAAATTGGATATCATTGATTGTTGATTGTTGTTTCCATGGGTTTCCCTTTTACGTTGGCATTCTATTTTGAAAGAGGGTAGTTATCTTTACATACTAGTACTATTCCATATATACTAATGTCCCGTTTGCCGGGGGCGCTGCATATTCAATGGATGCAGGTGGTTCATCAGTGGCGCAACTTTGGTCCTCATTAGCAGTCACTCCCTATTCAGCAGGTTTTGGTGAGCCCTACTCTATTCCGGGCTTTATGTCATCTGACGTTTTATTTTGTACTATGAGGTATAGCCGGGGCCTTATCGCTGACACTTCCATTCTTCACTTATGTTGTACTTAGAGGCTCCGTAGACAGGTTGTGGGTAGTATTCGATGTTGGGAATTGAACTAGAAATGTTGGTATTTGGCAAACATGTTTTACATTATATCTATAAACTTGTAATATTTTGGAAATTATGAATGAAGCTGCTAATGGAAATAAAATGGGAGTTGTTAATGAAATCTTTTCAATATTTGATTAATGGAGTACATCTCCTATTTATTCATGGATGAGTTTGGGCAGAAGGAAATCTAATAGGCTTGCTCGGCCGGGTTCACTCAGTTGAGCGCCGGTCGTGCTCCCCATGTTCGGGGCATGACACGACATACCCATAATGTCTATAACAAAAGTGCACACCTGTAAGGCCCCGTAAAATTTTGCAAAAGAAAAATAATATTTCATGGTGCCAGACTAGGCTTATGTGTATGAGGATTATAGAAATTCGAAAAGTAAAGGAAATTTTTTGGCGGAAAAAATGCATTTCTGCGGTCCATTATGCGACCGCAGAATCACTCTGCGGGCCGCATAATGGCCGCAGAAGTGAAGCAGGAGAGGGTTAGCCTGGAAGCAATTATGCGGTCGACTATGCGACACATAATTGTTCTGCGGCAAATTATGCGCGAAAGAACAATTATGCGGACCACATAGTGACCGCAGACACAGACAGATTTTTGGCCAGCTTGGATACCAATTATGCGACCATTATGCGGTCGCATATGCGACTGCAGAACCTGTTCCGGAGCTTCATTTTGGGGTTTTTAAAACCCGACCCTATTTCATTAAATACACTCTTTGGGCCATTTTTGAGCTATTCTCTGACATTTTAGAGTAAGAGAGAGTGCCCTAGAGTGAGAAGGTGTTCTCCAATAATTATTCTTCAATTCTTGATCAAGTTTTGAAAGATTAAGGAGGAAAACTCACTATGTCTTCATCCTAGAGGTAAGATTCTACACCCTAACCCTTAATTTTGAATTTTGTCTAAAAATGAATAATTAGCAAGATAATTTTTGGGCATGAGAGTTGTTTATTTTACATGCATGTGATATCAAGGGGTGTAGGAAGATTGTTGAACTAAGCATGGTAAAAATTGGGTTGTAGGATGATGGAATCCTCCATAAAAGGACCTTGAAACCTTATGCACACCTAGATAAAATGCTCAATTGAGCTAGAACCATGATCATCTTCCTAATTTTGGTTCAATTTGTTATATTTCTAAAATAGATTGAAGTTGCTAAGAATTCCGGAACATTTAGAGTGTAAGAAAGCTCAAGTGAGGTATGCTGGCTTAACCCTTCTTTAAGAATTAGAATTCCCATTATCCTTGTAAGTTCCAATATGTTGATTACAAATCTAGTTATCCGATAAGTTTTGTGATAAAGATATATGTTCAATTTGTGTTTCAAATGCTCTTATCATATTGCATTATAAATTGAGGATGTGTTCCAAACTATGAATTGTGTATCCACATGTTATAATTTCAAGTCGTGATTTATGTGAAAGTTATTTTGCCAAGTTGTGTGGAGATTGTGATTGTGATACACCTCCACCTGCATATATTGGGGTGTGGCGGCATGACCGCTTTATGTAGGGATTATGATATTGTGGTACTGCACCTCTACCTTCACACATCGAGGGTGAGGCGGCACGACCGCTTTGTGTATAGATTTGATATTGTTGTGGCACCAATATATATATATATATATATATATATATATATATATATATATATATATATATATATATATATATATATATATATATATATATATATATATATATATATATATATATATATATATATATATATATATATATATATATATATATATATATATATATATATATATATATATATATATATATATATATATATATATATATATATATATATATATATATATATATATATATATATATATATATATATTCAACCCGTATATATTGGGGTGAGGCGGCATAGCCACTTTGTGTAGGTATTGGTATTGTTGATGCATTTCCACCCGCATACATTGGGGTGAGGTGGCATATCCGCTTTGGGTTGGTATTGGTATCGTTGATGCATTTCCACCCGCATATATTGGGGTAAGGCGGCATAGCCGCTCTGTGTAAGTTCTTGGTACTGTGGTTATACATCCACCAGCATACATTGGGGTGAGGTGGCGGGGCCGCTTTAGTAGAGTTGTGGTACTATACTTACACCTCCACCTGCAAATATCCGGTGAGGCGGCGGGGCCGCTTTGTGTGAAAATGGTTATAGAAGATCTCATCTTAAATCCTATAAATGATATTGATAGCTCTTAATAAGCTTGCTCTGGTTTAAACGGTTAGCTTTATCATGCTATTGTCGCCCCAATTTATCATATTCATATTATATTTCTAAATTCTTAAATTGGTGTTTGGTTTTCATACTAGTACTATTCGACGGTAGTAACGTCCCTTTTGCCGGGGACGCTGCATCTTTAAATAGATGCAGGTAGTTCCACAGTAGGAGGTATTGATCAGTGATAGCAGTACACCTTCTTCCCAGCTGACTTGGTGAGCCCCACTTCATCCCGGGGTCATGTATCTTTTGTTCATTGAGTATTCTGTTTGAGGTATAACTGGGGCCTTGTTGCCGACATTATCATTGTACTCATCTTTATCTATAGAGGCTCCGTAGACATTATGTCGGTTGTGTATTGGTGTCGGGGAAGTCAAACTATGTTATATTGTGTTTGTATTACTTATTCCAATTGAGACTTTAAAAATGATGAAAACTATTGGTAATGAATTGGTATTGTAGATATGGTCATGTTTTTGTCTAATTAATGAAAATATGTATTATCTCCATTCGTGGATGAGTGGGTAGAAGAAAATATAACAGGCTTGCTCGGTCGGGTTCACTCGGTTGAGCGCCGGTCGCGCTCCTCGGGTTTGGGGCGTGACAAACTTGGTATTAGAGCCTAAGGTTTTAAAGTGTCCTAGGATCTCTTGGAGTCGTGTCTAGTAGAGTCCTTATAGCGGTGTGTTGTTGACCACATCTATAATTAGGATACTACATGGGCATTTAGGAATAATACCCTTCTTTCATGTTCTCGATCGTGCGATAAAGGTGATGGTAAGATTGTTCCTCCTTTAACTCGTGCTTTACTTTAAATTTCAGTACATGGCACCTAAGAAGAAGGCAAGAAATGGCCAAATAGACAATATCACCCCAGGAGTGGCAGTTGATCCTATAATTGTTGATGCGGGTGAGCACCCGAGAAGTGAGAATATTCCTCCAGTTACTACACTGCCTGACTCTACCACAACTGATCAGACCGCACATATCCCTACACCTATTGAAGGTGCAACAGTTCCTCCAACTGATATTCCAGTTCCACCTCCAGCTCCAACTTCCAATTCTGGTGTGTTTGATGTTGCTATTAGGGGAGCCATACAAATGTTGACACAGATAATGGCTTCTCAGGCCCAAAGATCGAGTGTTGGGCCTACTTCTTCCAGTCATCCAGGGGAACCTGCTAGTTCTAGGGTGAACAAGTTTCTTCAGTTAGATCCTCTAGTGTTTACGGGTACTGATCCCAAGGAGGACCCCCAGGACTTCATTGATGAGATGCACAAAACTCTCCGGGTTATGCATGCTACATAGACGGAGGGAGTAGAGTTGGCCTCCTACCGCCTGAAAGGGGTGGCCTATTCTTGGTTTGAGTTGTGGGAGGAATCCCGTGAGGAGGGAAGCCCTCGGGCGAGGTGGGGTGAGTTCACAGATGCCTTTATGGATCATTTCTTCCCTGCCGCAACTAAGACAGCCCGTAACGCTGAGTTTGAAAGCTTGAAGTAGGGTAGTATGAATGTGTAGGAGTACCATATGGAGTTTGCGCGCCTGTCCAAGTATCCTATTCACATGCTGCCCACTATGGAGGCTAAAGTGTGCCGGTTTGTACAGGGCCTTAGCCCCTTGGTTATAAATGAGGCCTCTACAGCTGCCCTAAATTCCGATATGAACTATGGTAAGATGGTGGCATTTGATCAAGCCACAGATACCCGCAAATTGAAGAATAGAATGGAGCGTCAGAGTAGCAGCAAGGCCCGGTCCGCGGGCAACTTTGGTGGTTCTTCCGGTGGTAGTGATGGTAGGTCAGCATTTAGGGGACAGTCATCAGGACCATCCCAATCATTCGCCTAGTCTTCGATGGGTGCACAGTCATCTGGACCCAGTCAGGGCAACAGGGGACCCCACTAGAAGGGTCAGCCCGAAAGAAAGTTTCAGCAGTGGAGGCTTCCATGCCCTAAGTGTGGGAGGATGCACTTTGGGTCCCGTTTCAGGGTCCTACCAGTATGCTATGGGTGTGGTGTGAGGGGTCACATTCAGAGAGATTGCCCTCATCCTACCGAATTATGGACAGAGGTGCGGCACAACCAGCTAATTCTGCAGCTACTATATCCACAACACCTGCAGCTCGAGGCACCCCAGCACCCGCAAGGCGTGGTGCAGCTAGGGGTGGTGCACATAATTCGGGAGGACCCAGCAGATTTTATGCTATGTGGAGACGTCGGGAATCAGAGGTTTCTCCAGATGTTGTCATAGGTATATTGTCTGTCCAATCCCATGATGTATATGCTCTTATTGATCCCGGTTCCACTTTGTCATATATCACTCCTTATGTTGCTATGGAATTTGGGATAGAACGAGAACAACTTCATGAGCCGTTCTGGGTATCTATTCTGGTTAGTGAGTCTATTTTGGCCGTGCGAGTTTATAGGAATTGTGTTGTCATGTTGCGTGGTCGGGATACCATGGCCGATCTTATTGAATTGAGAATGGTCAATTTTGATGTGATAATGGGGATGGATTGGCTTTATTCTTTTTTGCCAAGCTTGATTGCCGAACCGGGACTGTTAGGTTCGAATTTCCAAATGAGCCAGTTATTAAGTGGGAGGGTGATGATGTAGTTCTGAAGGGTAGGTTTATTTTCTACCTTAAGGCCACAAAAATGATCAACAAAGGATGTATTTACCATTTGGTCCGAGTTATGGACACCGATGCTGAGGCACCTACGCTTGAGTCCGTGCCCGTTGTGAATGCATTTCCGGGAGTCTTTCCGGATGAACTCCCTGGGATCCCACCAGATAGGGAGATTGATTTTGGGATTGATGTGATGCCAGACATGCATCCTACATCTATTCCACGTTACAGAATGGCACCGACAGAATTGAAGGAGCTAAATGAACAATTGAGAGATTTGTTAGAAAAGGGTTTCATCCGGCCAAGTGTGTCGCCTTGGGGCGTACCGGTCCTTTTTGTAAGAAAGAAAGATGGGTCACTGAGAATGTGTATTGACTATCGACAGCTTAATAAGGTTACAATCAAGAATAAGTACCCACTACTAAGGATAGATGACTTGTTTGATTAATTGCAAGGTTCCAGGTACTTCTCCAAGATTGATTTAAGATCCGGGTATCACCAATTGAAGATCAGCGAGCGGGATATTCCGAAAACAGCTTTTAGGACCCGGTATGGGCATTTTGAGTTTCTAGTGATGTCTTTTGGGCTAACAAATTCCCCAGCAGCCTTCATGGATCTTATGAATCGAGTTTTTAAGCCATTCCTCGACTCTTTTGTGATATGGTTTATTGACGATATTCTTGTATATTCACGAAGTCTAGAAGAACATGCCGATCATCTCAGGGTAGTTCTACAAACCCTATATCAGCACAAGTTATATGCAAAGTTTTCAAAGTGTGAAGTTTGGCTTGAATCAGTCATATTCTTGTGTCATGTTGTCTCTAGTGAGGGGATTGGGTTGATCCTCAGAAAATTTCAGCTGTGAAGAATTGGCCGAGGCCTACAACTCCAATAGAGATCCGCAGTTTCTTAGGCTTAGCTGGATATTATAAAAATGTTTGTGGAGGATGTTTCTACTCTTGCCTCTCTATTGACTAAATTGACGTAGAAGGCAATTAAGTTCCAATGGTCAGATGCTTGTGAAAAGAGTTTCCTAGAGTTGAAAGCAAGATTGACTACGACACTACTGTTGACTCTACCAGAGGGTATAGATGGATTTGTGGTATATTGTGATGCTTCAAGAATCGGGCTTGGGTGTGTATTGATGCAACATGGGAAGGTGATAGCTTATGCTTTTAGGCAACTAAAGAATCATGAAAAGAACTATCCAACACATGATTTAGAACTTGCGGCGGCGGTATTTGCATTGAAAATTTGGTGTCATTATTTATATTGGGTCCATGCGGATATATTCACGGACCATAAGACCCTTCAATATATTTTCAAGCAGAAGGAATTGAATCTGAGAGAGAGAAGATGGC
The DNA here is from genome assembly GCF_000715075.1 of Nicotiana tabacum. Lineage (NCBI taxonomy): Eukaryota > Viridiplantae > Streptophyta > Magnoliopsida > Solanales > Solanaceae > Nicotiana > Nicotiana tabacum. The sequence continues at coordinate 115,947,166 of NC_134083.1, forward strand.
TTGCGTTACTCAAGGACTATGACATTGATATTCTATATCATCCAGGAAAGGCCAATATTGTAGCAGATGCTCTTAGCCGGAAATCCATGGGTAGTTTGGCTCACTTGGAGGCATATCAGAGGCCATTGGCCAAAGAAGTTCACCGATTGGCTAGTTTGGGGGTTCATATGGCGGACTCTGGTGAAGGAGGGGTAATTGTGCAAAATAGGGCTGAATCATCGCTTGTTGTGGAAGTCAAAGAGAAGCAGTACAACGATCCATTGTTGGTGCAAATGAAAGAGAGGATTCAAAAACATAAGACTATGGCCTTTTCTCTTGGCATGGATGATGGTACACAAAGGTACCAAGGGCGACTATGTGTTCCAAATGTGGATGGTCTCCGTGAAAGAATTATGACTGAAGCTCACACGTCTAGGTATTCAGTGCACCCATGTTTTACAAAAATGTATCATGATCTTAAGGAAGTCTATTGGTGGAATGATATGAAGAGGAATGTGGCAGACTTTGTGGCAAGATGTCCGAATTGTCAGCAAGTGAAAGCCGAACACCAAAAGCCTGATGGATTGGCACAAAACATTGAAATTCCAATGTGGAAGTGCGAAATGATTAATATGGACTTTATGGTAGGATTACCTCGTACTCCTCTTAATTTTGACTCGATTTAGGTGATTGTGGATCGACTCACGAAATCAACACACTTCTTGTCGGTTAAGGCTGCCGATACAACGGAACAATATGCTCAGTTGTATATCAAAGAAATAGTCAGGTTGCATGGCACCCCAGTTTCCATCATTTCTGATCGGGGAGCACAATTCACTGCTAATTTTTGGATGAAATTTCAGCAAGATTTGGGTACTCAGATGAATCTTAGTACAGCCTTTCACCCACAGACTGACGGGCAGGCAGAGCGAACTATTCAGATGTTTGAGGATATGTTGTGCGCTTGTGTTCTAGACTTCAAAGGTAGCTGGGATGATAATTTACCACTCATAGAATTTGCATACAACAATAGCTATCATGCTAGCATTCAGATGGCACCGTTCGAGGCTTTATATGGTAGGAGATGTAGATCTCCCATTGGGTGGTTTGAAATTGGGGAAGCAGAGTTGATAGGGCCAGACCTCGTGCATCAGGCTATGGAAAAAGTTAACATCATTAAGGAGCGGTTAAAGACTGCTCAGAGTCGTCAGAAATCCTATTCGGATGTTCGTCGTAGGGATTTTGAGTTCAAAGAAGATGCTTGGGTATTCTTCAAAATTTCCCCCATGAAGGGTGTAATGCGATTTGGTAAGAAAGGGAAATTGAGTTCGAGGTATGTTGTACCGTACAAAATCATTCAAAGGATCAGTGAGGTGGCGTACAAGCTTGAACTACCACCTGAAATATCATTGGTGCACCCGGTGTTTCATGTGTCTATGTTGAAGAAAGCAGTTGGAGATTCGACACTCATTGTTCCGGTTGAGACTATTGAGATTAATGAGGAATTGACTTATGAAGAGATTCCAGTTTCTATTATTGATCGGCAAGTCCAAAAGTTGAGGAACAAGGAAATTGCATCCGTGAAAGTGCTATGGCAAAACCAACAGGTTGAAGAGGCTACATGGGAGGCAGAGGAAGAAATGAAGAAAAAATATCCTTATTTGTTTGAATGACCATGTATTTATAAAGTTGTGATCTAGGGAAATTATAATACTTACTTTCTATGAATTTTGTATCATTTGTACCATTGGCGTTAAGAGTGTTCCTTTCTAGAAATATATTGCTTGTGAGGCCACAGTTGGTATTATTTTGTATTATGTTACGTCGTTGGATTATGTATATGCTGTTAGGATGTGTTTCTGGGGCTCTCTGATAGGTGGATAGGCCCAGTTACAGGGGAAGCTCTGGCGAAATGTTTGGAAATTTAGGGAGTTAGTCAAATTTGGGGCTGCTGGTGTGTGGTATGAAAACTGAGTTGCATAAGATGCTAATAACAGATTTTAACCCTCATTAGAGGATGAATGATCTTAAGTGGGGGAGAATGTACAAAAGAAAAATAATGCTTCATGGTGTCATACTAGGCTTACGTGTTTGAAGATTATAGAAATTTAGAAAGTAAAGGAAATTGTTTGGCGAAATAAAATGCATTTCTGCGGTCCATTATGCGACCGCAGAATCACTCTGCGGGCCGCATAATGGCCGCAGAACTGAAGCAGGAGAGGGTCAGCCTTGAATCAATTATGCGGTCGACTGTGCGACTGTATAACTATTCTGCGGTGCATTATACGACCGCAGAATAGTTATGCAGACCGCATAGTGACCGCATACACATATAGATATTTGGCCAGCTTGGATACCAATTATGTGACCACTATGCGGTCGCATATGCGGCCGCATAACCTATTCCGGAGCTCCATTTTGCGGTTTATAAAACCCGACCCTATTTTGTTAAATACACTCTTTGGGCCATTTTTGAACTATTATGTGACATTTTAGAGTGAGAGAGAGTGACCTAGAGTGAGAAGGTGTTCTACAATAATTGTTCTTTAATACTTGCTCATGTTTTGGAAGATTAAGGAGGGAAACTCACTAGGTCTTCATCCTAGAGGTAAGATTCTACACCCTAACCCTTAATTTCGAATTGTTTCTAGAAATGGATAATTAGCAAGATAAGTTTTGGGCTTGAGAGTTGTTTATTTTACATGCATGTGATATCAAGGGGTGTAGGAAGATTGTTGAACTAAGCATGGTAAAATTTGGGTTATAGGATGATGGAATCCTCCATAAAAGGACCTTGAAACCTTATGCACACTTAGTGTTTGATAAAATGCTCAAATGAACTAGAGCCATGATCATCTTCCTAATTTTGGTTCAATTTGTTATATTTCTAAAATAGATTGAAGTTGCTAAGATTTCCGGAACATTTAAAGTGTAAGGAAGCTCAAGTGAGGTATGTTAGCTAAACCTTTCTTTAAGAATTGGTATTCCCACTATCCTTGTAAGTTCCAAGATGTTGATTACAAATCGATTATTCCAATAAGTTTTATGATAAAGATATATGTTCAATTCGTGTTTCAAATGCTCTTATCATATTGCGTTATAAATTGAGGATGTGTTCCAAACTATGGATTGTGTATCCACATGTTATAATTTCAAGTCGAGATTTATGTGAAAGTTATTTTGCCAAGTTGTGTAGAGATTGTGATTGTGATACACCTCCGCCCACATATATTGGGGTGAGGCGGCACGACCGCTTTGTGTAGGGATTATGGTATTGGGGGACTGAACCTCCACCCGCACACATTGGGGTGAGGTGGTACGACCGCTTTGTGTATAGTTTTGGTATTGTTGTGGCACCACCACCCACATATATATATTGGAGTGAGGCGGCACAACCGCTTTGTGTTGGTATTGGTATTGTTGATGCATTTCCACCCGCTTACATTGGGGTGAGGCAGCATAGCCGCTTTGTGTTGGTATTGGTATTGTTGATGCATTTCCACCCGCATACATTGGGGTGAGGTAGCATAGCCGTTTGTGTTGGTATTGGTATTATTTATGCATTTCCACCCGCATAAATTGGGGTGAGGCGGCATAGCCGCTTGTGTTGGTATTGGTATTGTTTATGCATTTCCACCCGTGTACATTGGGGTGAGGCGCGATAGCTGCTTTGTGTTGGTATTGGTAACGTTGATGCATTTCCACTCGTATACATTGGGGTGAGGCGGCATAGCCGCTCTGTGTAAGTTCTTGGTACTGTGATTATACATCCACCCGCATACATTAGGGTGAGGTGGCGGGGCCTCTTGAGTAGAGTTGTGGTATTGTACTTACACCTCCACCTGCATACATCGGGTAAGGCGGCGGGGCCGCTTTCTGTGAAGATGGTTACAGAGGATCTCATCTTAAATCTTATAAATGATATTGATAGCTCTTAATAAGCTTGCTCTGGTTTAAACGTTTACCTTTATCATGCTATTGTCTCCCCAATTTATCATATTCATATTGTATTTCTAAATTCTTAAATTGGTGTTTGGTTTTCATACTAGTACTATTTGACGGTACTAACGTCCCTTTTGCTGGGGACGCTACATCTTTAAATGGATGCAGGTGTTTCCACAGTAGGAGGTATTGATCAGTGATAGCAGTACACCTTCTTCCCAGCTGACTCGGTGAGCCCCACATCATCCCGGGGTTATGTATCTTTGTTCTTTGAGTATTCTGTTTGAGGTATAGCTGGGGCCTTGTTGCCGACATTATCATTTTACTCATCTTTATCTATAGAGGCTCCACAGACATTGTGTGGGTTGTGTATTGATGCCGGGGAAGTCAAACTATGTTATATTGTGGTTGTATTACTTGTTCCAATTGAGACTTTAAAATGATAAAAACTATTGGTAATGAATTGGTATTGTAGACATTGTCTAATTAATGAAAATATGTATTATCTCCATTCGAGGATGAGCTTGGGTAGAAGAAAATCTAACAGGCTTTCTCGGTCGGGTTCACTCGGTTGAGCGCCGGTCTCGCTCCTCGGTTTTGGGGCGTGTTAATACCAAGACCACGGCAAGTCCAGAGAAGGGATCTCGCCAATAACTGCTGAACTGGACAACCTACTGTGGTGGGGGAGCTGTGTCTACGTGTCTATCAAGACTTGCAGTACGACATGCAGCATCCACAAATAAAAGGGATGTCAGTACGAATAAAGTACTGAGCATGTAAGGCAGGAAACCATAAATAAAAACAGTAATGTAAGCAGGGATAAAAAATATCCAACCTGTAACATCTGAGTGTCGTGTGTATATGTATAAATACATAAACCCTTAAAACATTCACCTCTGTGGGCATCATCATCATCATATCGTACCCGACCATCATAAGGCTCGGTAGAATCGTACCCGGCCACGTGGAGCTCGGTAAAACCCAAATGATTAGTGGTTTCACAATAGGTATCGTACCCGACCGATTATAGCACGGCTCAGATTAAAATAGGTACATATATATAATGCATGATGGACTCATTGGAATCACATTCTAAACCTTTCGGAGTGACGTAAGGTGGGTAACCTCCGTACACGTTATTAGGACTAACTCTTCGTCATGGATCTTGTAAGAATAAAAAAGTACCAACAACATTGATAACATAATAATAAGAGAAGTAACACCAACATCAATCGTTCCATAAGAAGGGACACAATGTAAGTACTGCTAGCTTCTAAGAGTGGAGTGTCTTTGGAAGTTCGTTCATTACATTATGTACAATCAGAGTCGTGCAAAAGAAGGAAAGGGGTAGCCTCACATACCTTGTATATACTACCCAACCTCAAGCTATGTGAATGTCACGACTCCTTGGTCTACAATAAGAGAAATGATTATATTGTTATCATTTAAGCGTCATAACAATTATATATCGATCGCAACCTATTTTACGATGAAACAGATAACAGCTCCCCTATTTATATGCTAGCTTCTAAGAGTGGAGTGTCTTTTGAAGTTCGTTCATTACATTATGTACAATCGGAGTCATGCAAAATAAGTAAAGGGGTAGCCTCACATACCTTGTATATACTACCCAACCTCAAGCTATGCGAATGTCACGACTCCTTGGTCTACAATATGAGAAATGATACTATTGTTATCGTTTAAGCGTCGTAACTATTATATATCGATCGCAACCTATCTTACAATGAAACAGACACCACCTCCCCTATTTATATGACTTCCCAAAAGTTAAAACAATAATAATCATATTAAGCCTCCCAAAACAGTCCACCAATCAACAACATTACTAACAAGCCTTTCGATAGATATCTCATAAGTTCTAGCTTTAACGACTTAGCCACAACTTGGATAATCTTAAATACATGTAGAGTAAGAGGTTACTTAAATTTAAACATATAGAACTACTACAATTTGACCTTACTTCACCACGAAATATCCTTCCAATACTGCCACAAGAACAAGGAAGTGAAACTAGCAATCAATTCGGGGTTTTCGGCACTAGAATCACTTTGGAAGACTTGAAATTACCTAGGATTGATAGTAAAAACATGAGAGAGTATTTTACAGAACTTAACCCACTTAAGCTCCCACATGAGCTGGAACCACACAAAAATCAGCAACATCAAGAAGAACAAGAAACTTACTAGTACCACGGGATTCTTGATACTTGATTTGTGTTGTTTGCCCTTTGTTTGGGTCTTGGATCATAACAGAACCTTGAGAGAGAGTTTTTAGGTGTCTAGGGTGAAAAAGAATGTTAAAACGGTCTTAAGGCGTATCATATATATCAATATATCTCAACCGCCTATATGGATCCCATAGAGAGCTGCATGCTCAGTCTCGCAAAAACGCGAATATCTCTCTACTCCAACGTCGTATCGACAAATGGGTTAATGTGTTGGAATCTAGACTCATAGATCTTCAATTTGATGGATAGATCACCCTGTAAATAAAAATAAATTAGGAGAAAAGCTTAGTAACATTTGACCTAAAGTTTAAGTAAAATTATGAACGTAAGTTGCGACAACTTTTGTCGACATTGTTTCATAACTCATTTGACTTCAAGACTTATGATACAAATATTATATGATTCAAATACCTTAAAACACGACCTCCTGAGAATATTAAGAACCTCCAGTTTTACTCGAAAATACGGGTTACAACATCCTTAATTCGTTTAACTTCAAATACTTGTTACCACTCTTATACACCCTTGTATCAATTAAGACTAATAGGATTAACTTCTTATTGTGTCAAAGATAATATTTTCTCGGATTTACGTCGACTAACTTATGGTGTGATCTAACGTACACGAATATGGGTTGTAACACCCTCCCCCTTATGAACTTTCATCCTCGGATGTAAGGGTTTATGGGAAGTCTAACTCATCGTGGATTCCGACGGACATTTCCGGCCGAGTTTCCCCTATAAAATGGATACTAGCCAAACTTGCAAGCAGTTAAATCCAACCGATGTCCTCATAAGGCTATACAAAGCATTATGGATATGTACATTATTGTCACGACCCAAAATCCAACTAGTCGTGATGGCACCTAACTTCACTCGCTAAGTAAGCCAAATAACAATAATCTGATTTAATTAATATTTAATTGACTCTAATACACTCCCCAAGGACTGGCAGTACAAATCATGAGCTTCTAAGATTAGAATTTACAAAACTGGTGTGAAATAAAAATACGTCATATGTTTGAAATATACATGAACAAATTTAAAAATTCTAAAGCTACCTAGAACAAGATGTAGTAATGACTGGTATGCAGGTACAACTTCAGATCCAGCTCCCGTCATATACAGCTACATCAACATCAGAAATTTGCACGCAAGGTGCATAAGTGTAGTATGAGTACAATTGACCCCATGTGCTCAATAAGTAACAAACCTAACCTTAGGTTAAAACTAGTGACGACCTGGAACAAGGGTCAGAGTACACTCCAATAACCAACAACAGTTCATAACAGTATAATAAAGATAGTACAAGAAATACTCAACTCGTTCACAGTTACAGAAAATAGACATGCTTTTCAAGTATAACAGTAAATCTCAGATATTCCACCGAAAACCTCAAAATATGAGTAAGTTTGTAAAACCGTGATATTCTTTCCAAAAAGCTTTCAAAAATAAATAAGATGTTTTATTTTTCAGATCGCATGAGGGAAATTCATCTCTATGCCTACATGTCAATATACAGATGAAATCATGAATGCCAACAAAATCGGGTAGCAAAAGTAAATGCATCTCTATGCTTATATCTCAAGTACGCATGTCAAATGCAATGCATCTCAATGATGAACTCATGTACTCACATTCTAAGAATACTCAATAACTCAATATTGTATATGGCCAATCCAGCCCAGGGAAGATCCATCCTCAAATATATATCACTGATAGTCAGTTGCTCAGTACTGTATGAGGCCAATCCAGCCCAGGGAAGACCCATCCCTCAATATAGATAATTAGGGAAGATTTAACTAAGCGTGTTGCATAAATTTCAAGTAAGAGTTAAAACACATAGACACGCGACATTAGGCTAAACATGATGACTACACAATTCCACGGAATCAATTACATCACAGTTTCTACGGTGCACGCCCACACGCCCATCACCTAGCATGTGTGTCACCCCCAAACAAATCATATAACACGTATATTTCGGGGTTTATACCCTCAGCTCTAAAAATAAAATATCAACTGCGCTCACTGTGTGGGGTGGGACTCCGGAGGGGTTCCTTCAGCCCAAGCGCTACAATCCGCACGGATAACTCACGTGTTGCACGAATAACTCACAGGCTATAGTATCAATATCTGGATAATAAACAATAGGGGCGCTCCTGAGGTACAGCCTCGTAGTCCCAAAAGTAAATATGCAATAGGGGAGATCCCGAGGTAATGCCTTGTAGTCCCAAAAGTAAATATGCAACAGGGGAGCTCCCGAGGTACCGCCTCGTAGTCCCAAAAGTAAATATGCAACATGGGAGCTCCCAAGGTACTGCCTCATAGTCCCAGAAGTAAATATGTAATAGGGGAGCTCCCGAGTAACCGCCTGGTAGTCCCCAAAGTAAATATGCAACAGGGGAGCTCCCGAGGTACCGCCTCGTAGTCCCAAAAGTAAATATGCAACATGGAGCTCCTGATGTACCGCCTCATAGTCCCAAAAGTAAATACACCACTCATATCCTATGGAACGACGAATTTCTAGCAAGGCGTCCTACAAGTAAAGACTGAATACGAAATCAAGGAAACATGTAATTCAACTAAGCGTGTTGAACAAATTGCAAGTAAGAGTTAAAACATGTAGGCATGCGACATTAGGCTAAACATGATGACTACACAATTCCACAGAATCAATTACGTCATAGTTTCTACGGTACACACCCACACGCCCACACGCCCGTCACCTAGCATGTGCGTCACCCCCAAACAAATCATATAACACGTATATTTCGGGGTTTATACCCTCACCTCCAAAAATAAAATATCAACTACGCTCACTGTGTGGGGTGCGGACTCCGGAGAGGTTCCTTCAGCCCAAGCGCTACAATCTGCACGGATAACTCATGTGCTGCACGAATAACTCACAGGCTATAGTATCAATATCTGGATAATAAACAATAGGGGCACTCCTGAGGTACCGCCTCGTAGCCCCAAAAGTAAATATGCAACAGGGGAGATCCCGAGGTACCGCCTCGTAGTCCCAAAAGTAAATATGCAATAGGGGAGATCCCGAGGTAATGCCTTGTAGTCCCAAAAATAAATATGCAATAGGGGAGCTCCCGAGGTACCGCCTCGTAGTCCCAAAAGTAAATATGCAACATGGGAGCTCCCAAGGTACTGCCTCATAGTCCCAAAAGTAAATATGCAATAATGGAGCTCCCTAGTAACCGCCTGGTAGTCCCTAAAGTAAATATGCAACAGGGGAGCTCCCGAGGTACCGCCTCGTAGTCCCAAAAGTAAATATGCAACATAGAGCTCCTGATGTACCGCCTCATAGTCCCAAAAGTAAATACACCACTCATATCCTATGGAACGACGAATTTCTAGCAAGGCGTCCTACAATTAAAGACTGAATACGAAATCAAGGAAACATGTAATTTAACTAAGTGTGTTGCATAAATTGCAAGTAAGAGTTAAAACACGTAGACATGCGACATTAGGCTAAACATGATGACTACACAATTCCACAGAATCAATTACGTCACAGTTTCTACGGTGCACGCCTACACGCCTGTCACATAGCATGTGCATCACCCCCAAACAAATCATATAACACGTATATTTCAGGGTTTATACCCTCAGCTCCAAAAATAAAATATCAACTGCGCTTACTGTGTGGGGTGCGGACTCCGGAGGGGTACCTTCAGCCCAAGCGCTACAATCCGCACGGATAACTCATGTGCTGCACGAATAACTCACAGGCTATAGTATCAATATCTGGATAATAAACAATAGGGGCACTCCTGAGGTACCGCCTCGTAGTCCCAAAAGTAAATATACAATAGGGGAGATCCCGAGGTAATGCCTTGTAGTCCCAAAAGTAAATATGCAACAGGGGAGCTCCCGCGTTACCGCCTCATAGTCCCAAAAGTAAATATGCAACATGGGAGCTCCCAAGGTACTGCCTCATAGTCCCAAGATTAAATATGTAATAGGGGAGCTCCCGAGTAACCGCCTGGTAGTCCCCAAAGTAAATATGCAACAGGGGAGCTCCCGAGGTACCGCCTCATAGTCCCAAAAGTAATTATGTAACATGGAGCTCCTGATGTACCGCCTCATAGTCCCAAAAGTAAATACACCACTCATATCCTATGGAACGACGAATTTCTAGCAAGGCATCCTACAATTAAAGACTGAATACGAAATCAAGGAAACATGTAATTCAACTAAGCGTGTTGCACAAATTGCAAGTAAGAGTTAAAACACGTAGACATGCGACATTAGGCTAAATATGATGACTGCACAATTCCACAGAATCAATTACGTCACAGTTTTTACGGTGCACGCCCACACGCCCGTAACCTAGCATGTGCGTCACCCCCAAACAAATCATATAACACATATATTTCAGGGTTTATACCTTCAGCTCCAAGTTTAGAAATGTTACTTACCTCAAACTGTGCAATTCTTCATTCCAATAAGCCTTTGCCTCGTGAATTGGCCTCTGAACGCCTCGAATCTAATCACAATTAATTCGATATAGTCAACACTCATTATAGGAATCAATTCCATATGAAAATACTAAATTTTCCAATAAAAATTCAAAATTCAACTCCAAAAATCAATAGTGGGGCCCATGTCTAGGAATCTGATGAAACTAACAAAATCCGATAACCCATTCAATTACGAATACAACCATACTAGTTTCACTCAAATCCGACTCCGAATCGACATCCAAATCCCAAAAATTCGTTTTATAAAATTTCTACAAGTTTTCCCAAATTTCCATCTCAAAATACCAATCAAATGATGAAAACAATGATATATTCATGTATATTAACCAAATCTGAGTTAGAATAACTTACCCCGATGAATTTCTTGAAAATCCCACGAACAATCGCCACAAATCGAGCTCCCAAAGTCCAAATATGAAATAATACTCTAACCCTCATTTATAAAGTACAACAATCTGATCTCGCATTGTGCTGACCACACATGTTTTGTCCGGTCCGCATATTCCAAGTTCCGCGGGCGCAATCCAAATTGTGCGGTCGCACTTCAGCAGTGACTGCACTATCAAGCTTCGATAAATTGGCCATAACTTTCGGTACAAATGTCTGAATGAAGGATGGTTTACCTTTATGAAAACTAGACTCAAAAGGCTACAACTTTTATTTTTGGATCATCTCCAAATTCCTTATACAGTAAAGGATGTAAGCTTCCGAAGTTAGACCATCAAACCTGCAGATTCCCCTTTCTGCGGCCGCAAGAGGATTTCTGCGGTCCGCACATTTCCTCTGCGGTCCGCAGATGAGGCTTTACCTCAACACTCCAAAATGTTCCCCCGCACTCCAACTATTTCCAGAACATCATCAGAGTGCCAAAATGCCCAAACTCGTTCAAAACTCACCCCGAAACACACCCGAGCCACTCGGGACCCCATCCGAATATACCAACAAGTCCCATAACATAACACGGACCTACTCGAGGCCTCAAATCACATATAACAATATTGAAACGATGAATCGTACCACAATTCAAACTTGGAAATTTTTAAATCTTTCGATTTCCAACACTTGTGCCGAACCATATCAATTCAACTCGGAATGAACTCAAATTTTGCGTACAAGTCATAAATGACGTAACAAAGCTACTGATTTCAGAACCACAATCCGAACCCGGTATCATCAAAGTCAACTACCGATCAAACTTACTAACATTTCAAACCTTCAAGTTCCAACTTTCGCCAATTAGTGTCGAAACGTTCTACAAATATCCAAGTGAAATTTTGGGAATATGCCTGAGTCCAAAATCACCATCCAGACCTAACGGAACCATCAAAACTTCGTTCTAAGGTCAAATAATAAAAAAGTCAAACTTAGTCAACTCTTTCAACTTAAAGCTTCAAACATAAAATTCATTCTTCCGAACTAATTCTGAAACACCTAAAATCCCAAAACTGACGATTCACGCAAGTCATAATACACTATACGAAGCTACACAACACTTCAAATAGCTAAAATGAGCGTAAATGTTCAAAACAACCGGTCGGGTCGTTACAATGATCTGCATATCACCATTTTCTATTAAGGAAGAGTATTCACAAGCTATTGCTTACCTCATAGAGCCATTTCAGCTTCCATTGCGTCATGCATTCCCCCGGCATCCTCGTTATCTTCAATTTGTAATAGGTAAAGGTATTTAGACTTTATCTCCCTTTCTGCTTTCCATGTCATTTCTTCTGTATTCTTGTTCCTCCACAATACTTTGACGGAAGCTACATCCTTTGTTCTCAGCTTGTAGACTTGTCAATCTAATATAGCCACTTGCACTTTTTCATATGACAGATCCTCTGTAACTTGCACATCTTTGATAGGGACGACCCAAGAAGGGTCTCCTATACATTCACTCAACATAGATATATGGAATACCAGGTGGACAAATTCCAATTCGGATGGAAATTCTAACTCATAAGCAACATGTCCAATTCATCGAAGAATCTTGTGCGGCTTGATATACCGCGAACTCAGCTTAACCTTCTTCCCAAAATGCATAACACCCTTCATCGGTGAGATCCTTAGGAAAACTCAATCACCAACCTCAAACTCTAGATCACGACGTCGGACATCGGAATAAGACTTTTGCCTGCTTTGCGCCGTCCTCAGTCGTTCTTGTATCACTTTCACCTTATCAATGGCTTGGTGAATCAAATCGGGCCCATATAATTATGTTTCACCGACTTCAAACCATCAAACTAGTGATCTACATCTCCTCCCGTACAGTGTCTCGTACGGGGCCATTTTAATACTGGAATGATAGCTCTTATTATAGGCGAATTCTATGAGTGGCAGATGGTCATCCCAATTCCCCTTAAAATCTAGAACACATGGTCGTAGCATATCTTCGAGTGTCTGAATGGTACGTTCAGCCTGTTCGTCAGTCTGTGGATTGAATGTAGTGCTGAGATTCTTTTTGTGTACCTAAACCCTTCTGGAAAGACCTCCAAAAGTTAGCCATAAATTGAGCTCCTCTGTCTGATATAATAGATACCAACATACCATGAAGCCTAACAATATCCTTGATATACGACTTTGTATAATCTTCAACCGTGTAAGTTGTCTTAACTGGTAGAAAATGGGCAAATTTTGTAAGTCGATCAACTATCACCCAGATGGAGTCAAACTTATTATAAGAGTGAGGTAATACATTAATGAAATCCATATTGATCACCTCCCATTTACAGGTCAGAATCTCTATATTCTGAATCAATCCACCGAATTTTCTGATGCTCGATCTTTACTTGTTGACAATTAGGACACTGGGCTACAAATTCTGCAATAGACTTCTTCATGTTATTCCACCAATACAACTCCTTAACGTCATGATACATCTTTGTCGAGCTGGGATGGATGGAATATCGAGACTGATGAATCTCAATCATAATCTTCTCTTGCAAACCTGCAACATTAGGCACACATAATCAGCCTTGGTATCTCAGTGCCCCATCTCCTCCGATCTCAAAAGCTATAGTCTTATGCTATTGAATGCCCTCTCTCAATCATACTAAGGTAGGATCTTCATATTGTCGTGCTTTTACCTCGACTACCAAAGATGATTCTTCTGTATTCTATATAGTAAGACCTATGTCATCTAAGTCTAATAATCCTATTCTCATATTGGGAAACTGATGAAGCTCTTTAGTCAACCTTTGTCTACCTGTCTTAATGTGTACTAAGCTTCCCACTGACTTACGGTTGAGAGCATCTGCCACAACACTGGCTTTACCGGGATGGTACAATATGTTGACATCATAGTCTTTCAGTAATTCAAGCCACCTACGCTGCCTCAAATTCAACTCCTTCTGCTTGAAGATGTATTGTAAACTCTTGTGATTTGTGTAGATGTCAACATGGACACCATATAAGTAGTGCCACCATATCTTCAAAGCATATATTACTGAAGCCAATTCCAAATTATGAGTCGGGTAATTCTTTTCATGTTTCTTCAATTGTCTCGATGCATAAGCAATCACCTTCCCACGTTGCATCAATACACACCCCAAACCTATATATGAGGCATCACAATATAACACATAACCTTCTATTCCTTCTAGGAGAGTGAGCACTGGCGCAGATGTCAATCGATTCTTTAGCTTCTGAAAACTATGTTCACAAGTGTCAAACCACTGGAACTTGGTAGCTTTATGTGTTAACTTACTCAATGGTGCTGATATAGAGGAAAACCCTTCTACAAACTACCTATAATATCCTGCTAGCCCCAGGAAGCTGCGGACTTATGACGGTGTTGTAGGTCTCAGCTAATTCTTCACTCCATCGATCTTCTGAGTGTCGACACTAATACCCTCGTCAGATATCACATGGTCAAGGAATGCTACTGAGTTCAGCCATAATTCAAATTTGGAGAGATTAGCATATAACTTACGATCTTGAAGGGTCTATAATACTATCCGCAAGTTCCCCGTATGTTCCGCCTCAAAATGAGAATACACCAGAATGTCATCAATTAATACGATCATGAACACGTCACGATAGGGTCTGAATACACTATTCATGAGATCCATATTCAACTGTCTATAATCGATACACATCCTTAACGTCCTGTCTTTCTTCCGCACGAACAAGACTGGCGCACCCCAAGGTGAAGTGCTAGGCCTAATGAATCCCTTATCCAGCAACTCCTTCAATTGTGCCTTCAATTCTCGCAACTCTGCCGGGGCCATTCTGTAGGGTGGAATAGATATAGGATGCGTGTCTGGCATCACATCAATCCCAAAATCAATCTCCCTGTCTGGTGGGATCCCAGGGAGTTCATCCGGAAAAACTCCCTGAAATTCATTCACAACAGCCACAGACTCAAGCGTTGGTGCCTCATCATCGGTGTCCGTAACCCAGACCAAATGGTAAATACAGCCCTTGTTGATCATTTTTGTGGCCTTAAGGTAAGAAATAAACCTACCCTTCGGCATACCCACTTTGTGTTGGTATTGGTATCGTTGATGCATTTTCACCCGCATCCATTGGGGTGAGGCGGCAGGGCCGCTTGAGTAGAGTTGTGGTATTGTGCTTACACTTCCACCTTCATACATCGGGTGAGGCGGTGGGGCCATTTTGTGTGAAGATGGTTACAAAGGATCTCATCTTAAATCCTATAAATGTTATTGATAGCTCTTAATAAGCTTGCTCATGTTTAAACAGTTATCTATATTATTCTATTGCCGTCGTGATTCATCATATTCATATTATATTTCTAAATTCTTAAATTGGTTTTTGGTTTTCATACTAGTACTATTCAGCGGTACTAACGTCCCTTTTTGCCGGGGGCGCTGCATCTTTAAATGGATGCAGGTGGTTCCACAACAGGAGGTATTGATCAGTGATAGCAGCACACCTTTTTCTCAGCTGACTTGGTGAGCCCCACTTCATCCCGGGGCCATATATCTTTTGTTCTTTGTGTATTTTGTTTGAGGTATAGCCGGGCCTTGTTACCGGCATTATCATTGTACTCTTCATTTAGAGGCTCCGTATACATAGTGTGGGTTGTGTATTGGTGCTGGGAAAGACAAACTATGTTGTGTTGTGGTTGTATTACTTCTCCCATTTAAGACTTTAAAAATGATAAAAACTATTGGTAATGAATTGGTATTGTAGACATGATCACGTTTGTTTTGTCTAATTAAAGAAAATATGTATTATCTTCATCAGTGACAGAGTTTGGGTAGAAGGAAATCTAACAGGCTTGCTCGGTCGGTTTCACTCAGTTGAAAGTCGGTCGCGCTCCTCGGTTTTGGGGCGTGATAAACTTGGTATCAGAGCCTAAGGTTTTAAAGTGTCCTAGGATGTCTCGGAGCCGTGTCTAGTAGAGTCCTTATTATCGGGGTGTTGTCGACCACATCTATAATTAGGATGCTACATGGGCATTTAAGAATAATACCCTTGTTTCATGTTCTTGATCGTGCGATAAAGCTGGTTGTAAGATTGTTCCTCCTTTAACTCTTGCGTTGCTCTAATTTTCAGTACATGGCACCTAAGAAGAAGGCAAGAACTGGCCAAAGAGCCAATGTCACCCCAAGAGTTGAAGTTGATCCTATAATTGATGATGCGGGTGAGCACCCGAGGGGTGAGGATATTCCCCCACTTATTACGCTACCTGATCCTACCAAAACTGATCAGACCGCACCTGTCCCTACATCTACAGAAGGTGCAATGGTTCCTCCAGTTGATATACCAGTTCCACCTCCAGCTCCAGCTTTCGATTCTAGTGTCTCTGATGTTGATCTTAGGGGAGCCATACAAATGTTGACACAGATAATAGCTTCTCATGCCCAGAGATCGAGTGTTGGGCCTACTTCTTCCAGTCATCCAGGTGAATCTGCTAGTTCCAGGGTCAACAAGTTTCTTTATTTAGATCCTCCAGTATTTGCGGGTACCGATCCCGAGGATGACCCCCAGGACTTCATTGATGAGATGCATAAGACTCTTTGGGTTATGCATGCTACAAAAACAGAGGTAATGGAGTTGGCATCCTACCACCTAAAAGGGGTGGCCTATTCTTGGTTTGATTTTTGGGAGGAATCCCTTTGAGAGGGAAGCTTTCCGGCAAGGTGGGGCAAGTTCACAGATGCCTTTATGGATCATTTCTTTCCTGCCGAAACTAAGGCAGCCCGTGCCGCTGAGTTTGAAAGCCTGAAGCAGGGTAGTATGAATGTGTGGGAGAATCATATGGAGTTTGCGCGCCTATCCAAGTATGCTATTCACATATTGCCCACTATGAAGGCTAGAGTACGCCGGTTTGTACAGGGCCTTAGCCCCTTGGTTATTAATGAAGCCGCTACAGCTGCCTTGAATTACGATATGAACTATGGTAAGATGGTGGCATTTGCTCAAGCCACAGCGACCCGCAAATTGAAGAATAGAATGGAGCGTCAGAGTAGCAGCAAGGCCCGATCTGCGGGCAACATTGGTGGCTCTTCTGGTGGTGGTGGTGGTAGGTCGGCATTCATGGGAGGGTCATCAGGACCATCCCAATCATTCGCCCAGTCTTCGATGGGTGCACAGTCATCTGGACCCAGTTAGGGCAACAGGGGACCCCATCAGAAGGGTCGGCCCGACAGAAGGTTTCAGCAGTGGAGGCTTCCATGCCCTAAGTGTGGGAGGATGCACTTTGGGTCCTGCTTCATGGACATACCAGTATGCTATGGGTGTGGTGTGAGGGGTCACATTCAGTGGGATTTCCACTCGTCCTGCCAAAACATGGGCAGAGGTGTGGCACAGCCAGCTAATTCTGCAGCTACTACATCCACGACACCTCCAGCTCAAGGCACCCCAGCACCCGCAGGGCGTGGTGCAGCTAGGGATGGTGCACAGAATTTTGGAGGACCCAGCAGATTTTATGCTATGCGGAGATGTCGGGAATCAGAGGCTTCTCCAGATGTTGTCACAGGTATATTGTCTGTCCAATCGCCTGATGTATATGCTCTTATTGATCCAGGTTCCACTTTGTCATATATTACTCCTTATATTGCTATGGAATTTGGGATAGAACCAGAACAACTTCATGAGTCGTTCTCTGTATCTACTGCAGTTGGTAAGTTTATTTTGGCCATGCGAGTTTATAGAGATTGTGTTGTCACGTTGCATGGTCGGGATACCATGGCCGATCTTACTGAATTGAAAATTGTCGATTTTGATGTGATAATGGGGATGGAGTGGCTTTATTCTTGTTTTTCCAAGCTTGATTGCCGAACCAGAACTGTTAGGTTCAAATTTCCAAATGAGCCAGTTATTGAGTGGAAGGGTGATGATGTAGTGCCGAACGGTAGGTTTATTTCTTACCTAAAGGCCACGAAAATGATCAACAAAGGATGTATTTACCATTTGGTTCGGGTTATGGACACCGATGCTGAGTCACCTACGCTTGAGTCTGTGCCTGTTGTGAATGAATTTCCAGGTAGTCTTTCCGGATGAACTCCCTGGGATTCCACCAGACAGGGAGATTGATTTTGGGATTGATGTGATGTCAGACATGCATCCTATATCTATTCCACCCTACAGAATAGCACCGACGGAATTGAAGGAGCTAAAGGAACAATTAAGAGATTTGTTAGAAAAGGGTTTTATCCGGCCGAGTGTGTCGCCTTGGGGCGCACCAGTCCTTTTTGTAAGGAAGAAAGATGGGTCACTGAGAATGTGTATTGACTATCGGCAGCTTAACAAGGTCACAATCAAGAATAAGTACCCACTGACAAGGATAGACGACTTGTTTGACCAATTGCGAGGTGTCAAGTACTTCTCCAAGATTGATTTAAGATCCGGGTATCACCAATTGAAGATCAGGGAGCGGGATATTTCGAAAACAGCTTTTAGGACCTGGTATGGGCATTTTGAGTTTCTAGTGATGCCTTTTGGGCTAACAGATGCCCCAGCAACCTTTATGGATCTTATGAATCGAGTTTTTAAGCCATTCCTCGACTCTTTTGTGATAGTGTTTATTGACGATATTCTTGTATATTCACGAAGTCGAGAAGACCATGCTGATCATCTCAAGGCAGTTATGCAAACCCTATATCAACACTAGTTATATGCAAACTTTTGAAAGTTTGAATTTTGGCTTGAATCGGTCATATTCTTGGGTCATGTAGTTTCTAGTGAGGGAATTAAGGTTGATCCTCAGAAAATTTCAGCTGTGAAGAATTGGCCGAGGCCTACAACTCCAACAAAGATTCACAGTTTCTTAGGCCTAGCTGGATATAATAGAAAGTTTGTGGAGGGGTTTTCTACTCTTGCTTCTCCATTGACTAAATTGACGCAGAAGGTAATTAAGTTCCAATGGTCAGATGCTTGTGAAAAGAGTCCAGTAATTGAAAGCAAGATTGACTACAGTACCAGTGTTGACTCTACAAGAGGGTATAGATGGATTTGTGGTATATTGTGATGCTTCAAGAATCGGGTTTGGGTGTTTATTAATGCAACATGGCAAGGCTATAGCTTATGCTTCTAGGCAACTCAAGAACCATGAAAAGAACTATCTAACACATGATTTAAAACTTGCGGCGGTGGTGTTTGCATTGAAAATTTGGCATCATTATTTATATAGGGTCCATGTGGATATGTTCACGGACCATAAGAGCCTTCAATATATTTTCAAGCAGAAGGAATTGAATCTGAGGCAGAGAAGATGGCTTGAGTTACTCAAGGACTACGACATTGATTTCTATATCATCCGGGAAAGGCCAATGTTGTGGGAGATGCTCTTAGACGAAAATCCATGGGTAGTTTGGCTCACTTGGAGGCATATCAAAGGCCATTGGCCAAGGAAGTTCACCGATTGGCTAGTTTGGGAGTTCATCTTGCGGACTCTAGTGAAGGAGGGGTAATTGTGCAAAATAGGTCTCAATCATCGCTTGTTGTGGAAGTCAAAGAGAAGCAATACAACGATACATTGTTGGTGCAATTGAAAGAGGGGATTCATAAACATAGGACCATGGCCTTTTTTCTTGGCATGGATGATGGTACACTAAGGTACCAAGGGCGACTATGTGTTCCAAATGTGGATGGTCTCCGGGAAAGAATTATGACTGAAGCTCACACTTCTAGGTATTCCGTGCGCCCAGGTTCTACGAATATGTATCATGATCTTAAGTAAGTCTAGTGGTGAAGTGTACAAATTGTCAGCAAGTGAAGGCCGAACACCAAATGCCCGGTGGGTTGGCACAAAACATAGAAATTCCAATGTGGAAGTGGGAAATGATTAATATGGATTTTGTGGTAAGATTACCACGCACTCCACGAAGTTTGACTCAATTTGGGTGATTGTGGATCGGCTCACAAAATCAGCACACTTTTTGCCGGTTAAGGCTACCGACACAGCGGAATAATATGCTCAGTTGTATATGAAAGAAATTGTCAGGTTGCATGGCACTCCAGTTTCCATCATATCTGATTGGGGAGCTCAATTCACTACTAATTTTTGGAAGAAATTTCAGCGAGGTTTGGGTACTCAGGTGAATCTTAGTACAACTTTTCACCCGTACACTGACGGGAAGGCCGAGAAGACTATTCAGACGCTTGAGGATATGATGCGTGCTTGCATTCTAGACTTCAAAGGTAGTTGGGATGATCATTTACCACTCATAGAATTTGCCTACAACAATAGCTATCATGCTAGCATACAAATGGCACTGTTCGAGGCTTTATATGGTAGGAGATGTAGATCTCCCATTGGGTGGTTCGAAATAGGGAAAGCAGAGTTGATAGGGCCATACCTTGTACATCGGGCTATGGAAAAAGTTAAAATCATTAAGGAGCGGTTGAAGACTGCTCAGAATCATCAGAAGTCCTATTCGGATGTTCGTCATAGGGATCTGGAGTTCAAAGAAGATGATTGGGTATTCTTGAAGGTTTCCCATGAAGGGTGTAATGCGAATTGTTAAGAAAGGTAAATTGAGTCTGAGGTATGTCGGACCGTACATAATCATTCAGAGGATCGGTGAGGTGGCGTACAAGCTTGAGCTATAACCTGAGATGTCATTAGTGCACCCGGTATTCCATGTGTCTATCTTGAAGAAGGTAGTTGGAGATCCATTAGCTATTGTACCGGTTGAGACCATTGAGGTTAATGAAGAACTGTCATATGGAGAAATTCCAGTTTTCATTCTTGATAGGCAAGTCCGAAAGTTGAGGAATAAAGAAATTGCCTCTATGAAGGTGTTGTGGCGAAACCAGCAAGTTGAAGAGCCTACTTGGAGGCCTAGGAAGAAATGAAAAAGAAGTATCATTACTTGTTTGTATAAACTATGGGACCTTTTTATAAGACTGTCGCCTATGAATTGTTGTATTATTTGTTCAACTATTGTAAAGGTGCTTATTTCTAAATATATTTGCTTGTGAGGCCACAGTTGATGTTGTTTTGTGTTATGTTATGTCGTTGAATTATGTATATGTTGTTAGGATGTGTTTCTGGGACTCTTCTGACAGGTGGATATGCCCAGTTACAGGGGAAACTCTGGCTAAATTTTTGGAAATTTAGGGAGTTAGGGGCTGCTAGTGTGGGTATGAAAACCGAGTCTCATAAGATGCTAATAACAGATTTTGACCCTCATTCGAGGACGAATGATCCTATGTAGGGGAGAATGTAAGGCCTCGTAAAATTTTGCAAAAAGAAAATAATGTTTCTTGGTGCCGAATTGGTTTTACGTGTTGAGGATTATAGAAATTCTTCACGGCTCGCAAGCTCGCCACGGCTCGGACTTTTTTGGATGAACAATGCACTGAGGGATAAAGGAAAATGTTTGGCAGAAAAATGTGTTTCTGCGGTCCATTGCGTATCAAGAATGGCAACTGGAATTTCTTCATATGACACTTCTTCATGAACCTCAATGGTCTCAACCGGTACAATAGCTGAAAGATTTCCAACTACCTTCTTCAACATAGACACATGGAATACCGGGTACAGTAATGACATCTCAGGTGGTAGCTCAAGCTTGTACGCTACCTCACCGATCCTCTAAATGATTCTACACGGTCCGACATACCTCAGAATTAATTTCCCTTTCTTACCAAATCGCATTACACCCTTCATGGGGAAAACCTTCAAGAATACCCAATCATCTTCTTTGAACTCTAGATCCCTATAACGAACATCCCAATAGGACTTCTGACGACTCTGAGAAGTCTTCAAACGCTCCTTAATGATTTTAACTTTTTCCATAGCCTAATGTACAAGGTCTGGCCCTATCAACTCTGCTTCCCCAATTTCGAACAACCCAATGGGAGATCTATATCTCCTACCATATAAAGCCTCGAACGGTGCCATTTGTATGCTAGCGTGATAGCTATTGTTGTAGGCAAATTCTATGAGAGGTAAATGATTATCCCAACTAACTTTGAAGTCTAGAACGCAAGCACGCAACATATCCTCAAGCGTCTGAATAGTCCTCTCTGCCTGCCCCTCAGTCTGAGTACCCAAACCTTGCTCAAATTTCTTCCAAAAGTTAGCAGTGAATTGAGATCCCCGGTAAGATATGATGGAAACTGGAGTGCCATGCAACCTGACAATTTCTTTGATATACAACTGAGCATACTGTTACGCTGTGTCGGTAGCCTTAACCGGCAAAAAGTGTGCTGATTTTGTGAGCCGATCCACAATCACCCAAATTGAGCCAAACTTGCGTGGAGTGCATGATAATCCTACCACAAAATCCTCAAATTGAGCCAAACTTGCCACGAAGAATTTCTATAATCCTCAACACATAAATCCAATTCGGTACCACGAAACATTATTTTCTTTTTGCAAAATTTTACGGGGCCTAACAATAACATGGACCGACAAGGCTGTCATGAAGCTATATATGAGGTATGAGCTGACAAGCTGTCATGAGAGACTATACAACAAAAATCAGCCGACAAGGCAATCCGAACTATACATGAGTCGTCACCTGTGTACCAACCTCTAAAGGAACATAAGCGCTGCAACAATGCCGGAACAGGGCCCCGACATACCCATAATGTCTATAATACAAGTGCATACCAAGACAACGGCAAGCCTAGAGAAGGGTTCTCGCCAATAACCGTTGAACTGGGTAGCCTACTGTGGTGGGGGAGATGCGTCTACATGTCTATCAGCACCTACAGCACGACATGAAGCATCCACAAATAATAGGAACGTCAGTACGAATAGAGTACCGAGCATGTAAGGCAGGAAAGCATAAATAAGAACAATAATGTAAGTAGGGATAGAGAATATCCAACTCGTAACATCTGAGTGCCTCTAAGGGGGACTGACATGAAATACATGAAGCGTCCACAAATAATAGGGACGTCAGTACGAATAGAGTACCGAGCATTTAAGGTAGGAAAGCATAAATAAGAACAATAATGTAAGTAGGGATAGAGAATATCCAACTCGTAACATCTGAGTGCCTCTAAGGGGGACTGACATGAAATACATGAAGCGTCCACAAATAATAGGGACGTCAGTACGAATAGAGTATATGTATGTATACATAAACTTTTAAAACATACGCCTTTGTGGGCATCATCATCATCATATCGTACCCGACCATAATAGGCTCGGTAAAAACATACTCGGCCAGGTGGAGCTCGGTAAAACCCAACTGATCAGTGGTTTCACAATAGGTTTCATACCCAGCCAACTATAGCGCGGCTCAGTAGAGTAAAATAGGTACATATATATAATGCATGCTAGACTCATTGGAATCACATTCTGAACCTTTCGGAGTGGCGTAAGGTCGGTAACCTCCGTACACGTTATTAGGACTAACTCTTCATCGTGGATCTTATAGGAATCAAGAAGTACCAACAACATTGATAACATAATAATAAGAGAAGTAACATCAACATCAATCGTTCCATAAGAAGGGAAACAATGTAAGTACTGCTAGCTTCTAAAAGTCGAGTATCTTTGGAAGCTCGTTCATTACATTATGTATAATCGGAGTCGTGCAAAAGAAGGAAAGGGATAGCCTCACATACCTTGTATATACTTCCAAACCTCAAGCTATGTGAATGTCACGACTCCTTAGTCTACAATAAGTGAAATGATAGTATCGTTATCGTTTAAGCGCCGTAACTATTATATATCGACCGCAACTTATTTTACGATGAAACAGACAACACCTCCCCTATTTATATGACTTCCCACAAGTTAAACAAATCACCAAAAAGCCCAAACAACATCAATAATAATCATATTATCCCTCCCAAAGCAGTC
The DNA here is from genome assembly GCF_000715075.1 of Nicotiana tabacum. NCBI lineage: Eukaryota > Viridiplantae > Streptophyta > Magnoliopsida > Solanales > Solanaceae > Nicotiana > Nicotiana tabacum. Next base: position 115,971,067 of record NC_134083.1, read on the forward strand.
CACAAATAAACAACATTACTATCAAGCCTTTCGATAGATATCTTACACGTTCTAGCTTCAACGACTTAGCCGCAACTTGGATAATCTTAAATACATATAGAGTAAGAGGTTACTTACCTTTAACCAGATTTAACAACTCCAATTTGACCTTACTTCACCACAAAATATCCTTCCAATGCTGCCACAAGAACAAGAAAGCAAAACTAGTAATCAATTCGGGTTTTTCGGCACTAGAATCACTTTAGAAGACTTGAAATTACCTAGTATTTATATTAAAAACTTGAGAGAGTATTTTATAGAATTTAAACCAACTTAAAACAATCTCCCACACGAGCTGGAACCACACAAAACTCAATAACATCAAGAAGAACAAGAAACTTACTAGCGCCACGGGATTCCCGACACTTTGTTCGTGTTGTTTGCCCTTTTTATTGGTCTTTGATCATGAGAGAACCTTGATAGAGAGTTTTTAGGTGTCTAGGGTCTGAAGAGATTAAAAAGGAATGAGTTAAAATGGTCTTAATGCATCTCATATACATCAATATATCTCAATCGCATATGTGGGTCCCACAGAGAGCTGCTAGTGCAGTCTCGTAAAAATGCGAATATTACTCTACTCCAATGTTGTATTGACGAAAAGTTTAATTCATTATAAACTAGACTCATAGATCTTCAACGGTCTTATGAATGTAAGTTGCGACAACTTTTGTCGACTTTTGTTTCATAACTCGTTTGACTTCAAGACTTATGATACGGATATTATATGATTCAAATACCTTAAAACATGACCACCTGAGAATATTAAGCACCTCTAGTTTTACCTGAAAATATGGGTTACAACATCCTTGATTCTTTTAACTTCTAATACTTCTTAACCACTCTTATACAACCTTGTATCATTTAAGACCAATAGGATTAACTTCTTATCATCTCAAAGATAATCTCTTCTCGAATTTACGTCAATGAACTTACGGCGTGATCTAACGTACGCGAATATGGGTTGTAACACCGGATTTGGATTTCGAGGTTCCTAGGTTGTTTAGGCTTGAATTGGAAAAATTTGAAAAGTTGAAGGTTTGGAAGGTTGATAAGTTTGACTAAGGGTTGACTTTGTTGATATCAGATTCAAATTATGGTTCCGAGAGTTGGTATAGGTTCATTGGGTCCTTTGGTACTTGCATGCAAAATTTGAGGTCATTCCGAGTTGATTTGACATGGTTCGGCATGAGTTTTAGAAATTAAAAGTTCATTAGTTCATTAGAATTGAATTGAGGTGCGATTCGTTATTTTGATGTTGTTTGGTGTGATTTGAGGCCTCGTGTAGGTTTGTGTTATATTTTGGGATTGGTTTGTATGATAGGACTAGGTCCTGTGGGCCTCGGGTGTATTTCAGATAGGCTACAAGCCATTTCCTCATGTTTTGGATTGCTGATGACTGATATATGGTTTTCTTCATGGCGATCACGATAATGGAGTCGCGTGCATAGGGTAATTTTGGTGGCAGACATTTTGTTCTTCGCAGTCATGAAAAGACGACCGCATTCGCGAAGATTGGGAGGCTGTTGCCTTCGCGATCACTAGTTAGATGCCGCGATCATGTAGAAGGGAATGTCTGGAAGGGGCATCAGATAATTGGACTACACGTTCGCGAGTGAGGCATCGCGTACTTGTAGGTACTATGGAGTTGGTCACCGCGTTTCGTTGATACCCAATTTTTTCCTCAAATTTTATAAAGTGCTTCATATACTTCCAAAATATCATTTTGCACTATTATCCAACTTATAGGGTCATATAAGTAATTGCTATAATTTTTAAAGCTTTAAATTGATTTCTTGCATTTTTATTATTCAAATATTTATTAATTATCCCTCCAAATTTTTTTTGGGTGATTTAATCATCCAAATTTATTAGTTATACCCACATGCATGTTTTATAATATATTACTTTATTTTATATAATTATATTTGCATTTTTCATTATTATTTACAATATTTGCAGTAACAACCCATACTTTTCAATTAATTAAATTTATTGTTTTATTTGGGTCAGAATAACATTTTATATTTAAATAAACTTCGGTTATTATTTTTAAAATACTAAGTTGCATAAATAGTATTTTTATATTAATTTAGCTATTTTATTAATTTGGTTTTCCTTTAATTTCATTTGTTTAAAATCTGGCCCAAACTAGGCCAATTTCCGGACCAAATTACCGGCCCAAACACCTCAAAACCCTTGGCCTAATCCCCCCAGCCCAAACCAAAAGACCCCTTTAATTCCTTCCCGGTCAGGACCCAACTGACCCGCCCCATCTCTCTCTTTAAAATCACAGCCATTGATCTCTCAAGATAAACGACTCATAATACTTCCCCCTTTCTTCTTATAACCGCATAAACCCAAACCCTAACCCATTTTTTCCAACCGGCCGCCCTTATACACCCTCATCTTCTTCTTCTCCCTTGAGAAATCCAAGCCGCCGCCTCCCAAATCCCCTCTGAATCCGGCTAATTTATGGAATCCTTTCACGATCTGCTTATCTTATTTACACTACCCCGTTATTACTCACACGCTCGTGGTATTACTTAGTACTTACCCAATTTTGGCAAGTACCACCTCTCCGAATCAAGTGCAATCTTCCTCAATCTTCGAGATTCAGATGGTAATCCATCTATATACACTGACAGCAAGGTCTTATGTGTCCAATTCACCGGGATTCTTGGCTAAATTGTATCTTCCTGTCAAATTAGGGTTCATCCGATTTTTACCTATTCCTATTTGGAATGGGTTATACATGTGATTCTTTCCTTATTTTTATGTTGTGATCGGTATTTTCCTTTCCTGTGTTAAACAAATTGAGCACTATATAAAACCTTCCCCTAATTCCGCTAAAACGGACAGAAAAATCATTACTACTCCCTCACTTACTCACTCACCTTATTCTGAAACATTGGCTCTTGGGAACTCTGATGCACTGAGTTTAGGGTTCTATTGCTCTCTTTGCTATTGTAGTACAACTGGGACTGTTCTTATTTTCTTGTTTGTTCATCTGCAACTCGTAAGTCTCTTTGGCAACAACAATTTCATTCTCATTCGTTGTATTATGTGTTTTGTGTATTCTTGTCTCTGAAACTTCTATGAAGCAATTATCTACTATGCCACATTTCTTGTAACATTGCTTGCTCTAAGGTCTTCTTGTGTCTTGATACTAAACTTGCCCGAATTGTAGTTATGAGAAGTATTTATCACATGTGCTAGCATAAATGATTTCTGGTTCTCCTAAACTTGTTTAGTCAATTGTGTTATGCTGATACTTGATGTTAATCCTGAGTTTGCCTCTCTGCCTTGTTCTGGATTGTTATGACAACCTAGGAAGTATTCTGCTAAGTCATTCATGCCTAACCTGCTATCTTTCTTGGGTTCTATTATTCGTTCTGACCGGTTCTCATGCAATTTGTGATTCTGTTGTGTGTTTGTTGACTTGATCAATTATGTATTCTTCAGTACCAGTTAAAACCTTTAGAGTAAACCTTACAACTAGCCTTTCCCCTTTATGTGGCCAGGCCAACTATTACTAGATTTGATGCCTGTTTGTCTTACTTTAGAAAATTGACATATCTCTTATATTGTGACTAATGTTTAACATGCTAAAGTTCCCCCCTACTCAATTAAGTGATTACTCGATCATGAACTTGTTCTGCTAGGATGTTTTCACTAGCTTTTCAAGTTAAGGCTCTGCTTTGTTTGCTCTTTGTCTATGATTTTTCTATACACTCATCTAAGGTCCTTTAGGCTGACCCTGAATCATGCTTCCTCTTGAAACTCTTTGAAATAGTTTACTATCCTATGATGGTCAACCCTGTCACTTTTGAACCTTGTTTCTGGAATCAAAAGCATAAACTTGTCTCGTATATATCTTGTGTGCCTTTCAATTTAGCATGATCATGTATATGCCATGGTTAGAGCTATTGTTAGCTACCGCTTTAAGAATTAAGTGTTTAAGTTGTTTAGCCAAGTCTATGAGTATTATGTCACCTGTATGACAATTTTGGCATCCATTTGGGTAATTAAGTCATTAGTTGGGCCTAGTGTTGGGCCATGCATATTGGGTTTGAGCACTGAACTCAGGTTACCTTGGTAAGCCAATGTTTGGGTCTGCTGTTATGCGAGGATTAAGACCATTGAAGGCCTAGGGATGTTCCTGGGTTATTTTTGTATTGGGCCTGTAATTACTTCATCGGGCTTGTATTTTTATTCAATATGTAATCTGATATCTTGTATTATTTCTCCATGGGCCTATAATTACTTGTAATAACAAACAGTAGGGGATTAGTGAAAACTGGGGGGCTGGGATATTCTATTCTTTACATGAATGGGTAGAAAACATGTCTATAGGGCTTTAATTTGTTTATTTGCTCGCCATGCCCCGCTTTGGGAGTTATCTGTACCATGTGTTGCTTTGCTTGACTATTCACTTTAGAAACATGACTTAGGGTTAATACAATGTCTTAACTTGCAAATGTTAGAAAGCATGTCTATAGGAATTAAAACAGGACTTATTAATTGCTCATTGTTACACCTAGATACCATGTTTAATAGGATATCAACGCAATAACTGAAATTGCATACTCTGATGCTTTATCTTAATTGTGTAAACAACATGGCTATAGGATTTCGATTCAAATAATCAACAATGCTATTACCACTATCTTCTTACCACATAGTCTATCTAGAGAGCATGCCTATAGGGACAAAAATGAGTAACTCTACGCCTTTAATAACTTCACTACCTAGATACAAATCGCGTAGAGATCATGTCTATAGGGTGCTGTCACTCGCCTAGAAATCATGCCTATGGGATCATTAATAGAATCATATATTAAAATTAGTCATTTTTGTCAAGACAATCTACCTAGAAATATTGCCTATAGGACTTTATGTCAACTTTTGAATCGTTCAATCACATAGAAATCATGCCTATAGGTCTTGAACAACTTAATATACCTTGACTCCAAGCCTGCCTATCTACTGTTGCCTGCCTAATAATCTGAATGTCACTCATAATTGTCCGCCTACTTGAAAAACGTGAATTTATGTCTATATGAGGAGGTGAACTTGAGCCTTTGGTGTTGATTATGTGTAGTTCTATTTGTTTTTGACTACGTGCTTAGTTTTTTCATTTTGATTAGCCTAAGGAAAGTCTATAACTACGAAATTAGTAGGTCCAAAGCCTCCTAGACGATAGACATGGGACGGGTAAAGCACACATAAGGCACGATTTAGAATTGAACTAGAACGCTTTTAGGTAAGCAACTTCAAGATAGTAACTGGGTAGCAGGAGATGATCGTCTGTGCCCGCTGAATAATATGAGCAACCCTTACACTTAAGGGAGTTTAAGTATTATTTATATTATAAGGGGCGATCCTTTAGCCTAAAAGACTTAGGACCCCCTATATTCTATTTATACACCTATTTGTGCAAACTTAGATCAAACTAGGATATATCTTGTAATATTCAAAGGTTGTACCAATTATAACCCATTTCTTTCACGTATGCGGTCTCCCCAATATCTGTTTCATCTTGTAATTAGATATTTTGGACTCCTTGTTACAATTTACATGATCACATAGGATGACTATAGTTCAATAATCCCCACATAGCATAAATTCGGACGGGACCCACAGTTGTGGACCTCGAAGAGTGCCTAACACCTTCTCTTTGAGGTAATTTGAGCCCTTACCCGATCTTTGGTGACACGGACTAGCTAAAACATAGTTATTTGAAAATAGGTGCCCTAACGCACCTCAAAATCGTTAGGTGGCGACTCTCCTATTTTATACACATTTAAAAGAGTTGTCACACGTCGAAATCCACTTTCGCGAGAAAACGGGGCGCGACAGCATGGCGACTCTTCTGGGGATATACTTAGGCTCTTACTATAAAGAATTATTGCTTGTGTGGATTGGTGAGTTATTTGACTTCTTTCATGTACATCCCTCTTCCTACCCCCTTATTTCCTTGAAATTTCTATACCATGGATCTCCCATCTCTATCTTCTTTATTTGCTTCATCTAATTACGTTTCTCGATTTTTTTGTGAACTATGCTAACTTCTTCCCTTTGTCTTTTCCTTTTCCCTTTAGTTCTCTTATTTATTTTATCGCATTATTTAATACTCGTATGTGCTTTCACCATGGAAAATATTTGGCTACATGTTATTATTTCTGCATAAGCACGCTTTCAACATCATGCTCAACTGGTGCTTATTATCAACGTAGCAGATATTGATGAGTGTCCGCACTTTCCTTAAAATACCCTTTTTAAATCGAAAAGTCTTATTAGCGGTAGACTAGTCGATCAGTGGTGCAGTCGACGGTCTCGTGCCTTTTTCTCTCATGTCTTCCGCTTGAGAGTATCAGTCTAGACCCTCTTAGAAACCCCACTCTAATTTAAAATGTACATAAATCATGTTAAAACCTAGTATGGATTAATATGTCAACGACGCATTAATCCGCTTAGATAAGCCTTGTCCAAAGTCCAAAGGGATTTTCACAATCCCAAAGGAAACAATCATGTTATGTGCGTTACTTGGAGAAAACGTGCCAACATGTTGACCATTATTGCGTAAATAATCAAATATGGAGGAGGAAAGGGCTAACCTTTTATTTAATTCCACAAAATGAGGCACGAAATTCCCAAGTTTGGCATGGTCCAGAATATCCCACCTCTGCTGATTGATTGGTGGAATGACCTTGCGCCATGTGACAGAAACCATGTAAGGAGAGTATTGGGTAATTTACCGTCATTGCTGAACATCCGACCAAACAGAGAATTAATTGAGGAAGCCACTATGTTTTGGGATGAAAAGACAGTTGTCTTCCGGTTCGGCAATATAGAGATGACTCCTCTTTTAGAAGAAAATTGGGGTTTCACCATACACCCATGGGATAGTCCGGTGTTGGTAACAAATAATTGCACCGCATGCAGTTTTCTGAAGATACTTGGATTCAAAAAGATTGACGAGTTGGGTTGCTTAAAGAAATCCTATATTCCTTTCGAGTTTCTCTATGAACGGTATGTACACAACAAATCATACTGTTTGCATCATGAAGAATTGGCTATCACCTCTTTGGGATGGGTTCGTCATCGAGTTTATGTCTTTATAGTCTACTTTCTGGGTCTGATAATTTTCCCAATGCAAGGAGGGAAAATTCACACTCATTTGGCCATGGTTGACAGGACTGTGATGGAAGGGATCGAGGAAAAAAAAATACTCTACTGTTCCTATGATACTAGCTGAGATGTACCGAGCCTTGGATCGGTGCAGACATGGGTTTGGACATTTTGAGGGTTGCAATCTTCTACTACAGGTTTGGCTACTAGAGCATTTTCAGAGGGGAAACTACTGTCAAAAGCTCTTGCATAGACCACCGAATGACTATATCGCCAGTCATTATCCAAAGAAGATGACATTTCTCCAGATTGGTTTGCAAAGCCTGGGAATGATGAAGGGTGGGTACACTACCTCAGTAATCTGACCGCCAACAAATGCATTGGATATTTGAGTGATTTCCTAGCAAAGAGTTCATAATTACGTCCAAATGGACCACTCATTTGGTGTTGATTGGGTTACAAGGCATTTACCCTTATGCTCCTATAAGGGTAATAAGGCAAGCTGGGAGAAAGCACCTCATATCTCGGGTTTCCAATATGATTAAGTATAAGGCTGACTTTAAAAGGGAAGTTATTCCATTCATGTTTTAGGCTCAACACATGTGGAACCAAAAGATCATTGTAGATGGAGAGATTATCGAGCCAGACAGGTACCACACTGGGCATATGTATTACTACCTTTCATGTCTAGAGGACGACATAATCGGGGACATCAAATTGGGAGTTAATCTGAAAGACAGGATCATAGATGAGGCCGCCGAGGCTTAGGTGAAGTACAAGAGGCTATGCAAGAGAGTGTTTGAATCTGAGGCCAAGCATCTAGAACAACATAAGGTAGATATGCAGGCAATAAAATAATGGAAAGAGATTGCGAACAAGTCGACATAAAGGTTGGAGTACTTAGAGCAAGGGTTGATGGAATTGGAAGGAAAGATGAGGAAGAGGCTTTGGGTTTGCCAAGGTATGGGCTACGATGAGGGAGGAAAGCCGGCAATGGCATACTTGCTACTCGACATGTGTGACCTTGGGAATGTGATTGATGGAGCTAAAAGGGCAAAGCATGGAGAAGGTCCTTCTGGGACCAAATAGATTAGGAGGAAATTTTCTTTACTGCTTTCTAGTTAGATTTCGTTAGATTCAATGTAATACGGCTTCATGCCATTAGTGACTTTATATTATTATTTCAATTTTGTAAACGTTTGGTTTGAATTATTTTTTGCATTGGTGGTATGAGGCAGCGTTGGCATGAATTTTCTCCAAGTCTATTTGTCGCTTAGGCCTACTCCGGGCATAATGAGGTCCCCAAATTAGGATGTGAACTATTGCATGCCATACGTACTACTTGCTTAAATATTGCAAACACTCTTTTATTTTGCCTTACTGACTTGGCTACCTTTTGTTTTTCTTTATTTTAATTATTCCCATTTCCAAAGGTTGGTTCGTGCATTCTGGCATCGTCAACATATAACACAAGATCCAAATATCCTCCACCTCCTTCTCTACCTAACGACATCAAAAGCAAAGGCAAAGAAAAGATGGACGATTAGAGTGGTAACAGAAAAGACAATGCAACTATAGCAGAGAATGTAGAGACTTCAGATGGAAGAAGTACGCCAGGACAAAATGAATTGGTTCTATGATTAGAGCAGAAGATTTTGGAGTTACAAGGCGAACTCGAGCAGGTCCAAAATCTCCCTAACCTCTCCCTTACTTTGAATATCCCCGACATCATTCATCAGAATGTTACCGTCCAAAACCAAATGCCACCCCAAAACACATAACCCCAAAATCAACCACCCTTAGCTCCACAAAATCCTCCCACAACGCATCAATACCACAACCCACACACCCTGCAAAACCTTAGCCCTTCACCATTACAAACTCCTCAGCAACACCACCATAATACGACCCAGGATCCGCAAACCACTACCTATCATACCCCTCAGAACGTACCACCACCTACCCCTGATCCACCTCAAACCTTAATCAACTGTCACCCATACACTCAAATCCTAAGAACACACCAAGGCAACCTGATATACGTGGAGACCCTACCACATAGCCCACAACAAAGATTATACCTACCCGAACAAATCGAGAAGTACCTGCTCAACTGAAATATGGCTGAAGAGTTAAAGAAGTTATCGGGAAGAGTCCAAAGTGTTGAGGGTGGAAAAGCTGTTGAAGGTTTGAATTATGAAGATTTGTGTATCTAGCCAGGCGTGGAGTTACCGAAGGATTACAAAATTTCTAAGTTTGAGATGCTTGATGGCACCGGTGATCCAAAGGTGCACTTGAGGACTTACTGTGATAAGCTCGTAAGAGTAGGCAAAAACGAGCAAATTCACATGAAGTTGTTCATGGAAAGTCTCAGTGGGGATGATTTATCCTGCTACATCAGTTAGAATCCAAATAACTGATCTAACTGGGTGAGTATGGCATCTGATTTCATGAATAAATTCAGGTTCAACACAGAAAATGCGCCAGACGTTTTCTACATCTAGAACTTCAAGAAGAAGCCAATGGAGAACTTCCATGAGTATGCTACCCGCTAGAGATCAGAGGTCGCCAAGGTGAGGCTGCCTCTATAACAGGAACAAATGAATAAATCTTTTGTCAGAGCTCAAGATCCACAGTACTATGAGAGTTTGATGGTTATAGAGAATCATAAGTTCTCCAACATCATCAAGTTGGGAGAAAGATTAGAGGAGGGCATCAAGAGTGGTACGGTAACTAACTTTGAAGCGCTTCAAGCTACTAACAAATCCTTATAGTCTGGGGGCATTACAAAGAAGAATGAAGTGGGTGCCGTGATGATAGCCCAATGACCTAAGTCTCCCCTTACCTACTAGACATCCCCACCAACATATCAACCCTCACCTCCAAAGTACCATTACCCCGCCACCACATACCACACCTACAATACCCAGCCAACATACTACCACTCATCTCCCCCTGCCCGTCAGAACTACCCAAAACTCCGACCAAACTTCAACGGCTTAACTCCACGACAATACACCCCTATCGCCGAGCTCATAGCCCAATTATATGAGAGACTGAAGGTCACTAATTATGTCACTCCTATTCCCGCAGATGCTATTGAAAACCCTTCACAATGGGTCAATCCCAACAAGACTTGTGCCTATCACTCAAGCATGAAGGGACATACTATAGAGGAATGATGCATGTTGAAATATAAAATCCAGACATTGATTGATAGCAAGGTTACACAGACGAAGGAGTCTGCACCAAATGTCCTCAATAACCCCCCTTCCTGATCACAGAAGTGAGGGAATGAATATGATCGAGACTGATGAAGAATGGGACTAGGAAGGATCCATCGGTCTTATCCGAGAGAGAGACACTCCTAAAATGTCTCCTATCACACTCTCGTTGATTGTGGTGCAGACCAAGGAACTATTCGAGGTTAAGGAAGCTACACGCAAGTTACCATTCACTGTGATGGTAGCTCCATCACCGTCCTACAAGTCTGATGCTATTCTGTGGGATTATGTAGCAGAAGCAATGAGAAAATGAAAAGCCAAGATGGAAGAGATAGGTGTTGCCCATGGAATGACTAGAACTGGCAGGGTCTACACGCCAGAAAATCTTGGGGGGACGAATAAGAAAATTGTACCAAAACCATATGTTGTAGATACATGTGCTAATGATCTTTGGAGGAAGGTGCAGGCAAGAGAGTACTCTATTGTTTATTACCGAAACAAGACTCCCGCCCAAATATCCATCCTATCGCTGTTGCAAAACTTAGTTGGTTCGATGTCGAATTTCAGGTGCTGGATATATCCGCTACCTAAAACTTATTATTGGGACGACCGCAGATACATGCGGCTGGGCCAGTTGCTTCTACTCTGCATCAGGCCGTGAAGTTCGAGTGGGATCACTAGGAGGTAGTTATCCACGGGAATGGAAGTAATACTATCTATACCAACTAGATTGTCCCAACAATTGAGAATAGAAGGAAGTTGGGAGGAGAAACATTCTATAGCATTGATCAGGTGAATACAGTCGAGAAAGGACGATGGTGAGAAATAAGGTACTAAGCATGTTGTTGTGGTTAGGGTATGAACCAGGCAAGGGTCTTGGCCCTAAGCTTCAAGGGATCACATAACCAATACGACCACAAAATCATAGCACGACCTTTGGTCTTAGATATGAATACACTGTGCAGGAATATGATGATTAGACACTACCATGGTGTGACTTCTACTATCCATTAGATCAACCCATACTACCGCTACACAAGACATTCCGCTAGACCGATGTGATTTGGGGATCTAAAGAAGATGAGGTCATAGCCGTCATAAGGAACCTATTTCTGAACGAGGAAGATATGGACTGCTGTGCAATCATGGAGGAGGAGAAAGTCATTACCATCTTGACAGTGGGAGATGGAGCTACTATCGGGAACTGGACTGCTGCACCATCCCGGGCTCGCCGAGTACCTGGGTAGCTTTGGCAGAACTAGCATGATTTCCTTTAACATTGTTTTCTGGCATTTAAGACATTTTCAATATTCTTTTTTGAAATAATTACTCGAGACATCGAGTGAGTTTTTAGTCAAAATTATTCCATATATTTTAGGGTAGGTTCAACTTTGCCCTTTAAATATGACTTTGAGCACTATTTGTCCTCTAAGTTTGCAAAACATGAGCACATTTAGTCTAAGTAACAGAAAAAACACACTTTCGTTAGAAAACTAACGGACAAAACCCCACCTCTTTCACCCTCACAATCAGTTCATTTCCTTCTTCTCCTCCAGAAAACCCAGCTCTTTCACCCCAACAATCAGTCGGTTCTGTCACTCTTAGTTGCATAAAGAGGTCAAAAAGATTCCCTCGATTTTTTGCATCTAGAATATTTGTACCTTTGAGTTTAGAGATGATTCAGAACTTTAAAAAAATTTATATTGAGTTAGAGCTAGAAATAATAGATTTATGCACTGACAAAAGAAATAAAAAACGTTTGAGAACTGAAGCCACATAAGAGTTTTGCACATAAGAAAATGAAACTGTTTCAATCTGAAACTTTAACTGGTAATTAAGTAATCAACATATGCTAATTTCATTTTCCTCTAGTTGATTTGTAGAAAATCAAGTTGCACTGAAATGAAGGGTCATCACCAGAGGAAGATATTTATACGGAACGGTTTAACAAACATAACATTCCATGTAGCTCTTCGCACCGAAACGCAACAGTAATTTCTAGAGTATATAGTGATGAACAACATGTTAATTTATGTAATGAACAAGCAATCAAATATTTTTTGAAAACTTCAGTGCGAACATGAAATTAATCACGAGCTTGAGCCAATGTCAATGCCAGATATCGAGATTATGAGGGTGAAAGAGTTGGGTTTTCTGGTGGAAAAAAATAAAATGAGCTGATTTTGAGGGTGAAAAAGGCGGGTTTTTCCGTTAGTTATCTAATCGTAGTGAGTATTTTCTGTTACTTAGACTAAAAGTGCTTATATTTTGCAAACTTAGAGGACAAATAGTGCTCAGAGTCATATTTAAAGGACAAAGCTGAACCTACTCTTAAAGTCATATTTATACTGGAACGGTTCAGCAAACATAACATTCCATGTAGCTCTTCGCACTGAAACACAACAGTAATTTATAGAGTATATAGTGATGAACAACATGTTAATTTATTTAATGAACAAGCAATCAAATATTTTTTTAAAACGTCAGTGCGAACATGAAATTAGTCACGAGCTTGAGCCAATGCCAATGCCAGATATCGAGATTATGAGGGTGAAAGAGTTGTGTTTTTTGGTGGGAAAAAATAAAATAGGCTGATTTTGAGGTTGAAAAAGGCAGGTTTTTCCGTTAGTTATTTAACCGAAGTGAGTATTTTCTGTTACTTAGACTAAAAGTGCTTATAATTTGCAAACTTAGAGGACGAATAGTGCTCAGAGTCATATTTAAAGGACAAAGTTGAACCTACCCTTAAAGATAAGGGATAATTTTGGCTAAAAACTCACATCGAGTCATATTTGTTTGACAATTTTACGTTCTAATTAATGCATCATTGTTTTTCGTTTATTTATATTATTATTTTTCTACATTCTTTTCAGCATAATTATTACCTATCCTGTTGAATCTACGATTGTGACATGAAATGAGATAACGCAACATGATGAGAGTGATTCAGAAGATTGGGAAAATGATATGATACCCGAGGAAATTATCAATGAAGTAGAGCATTTTGAAAACAAACCAAAGTCCAATCTGGAAGAGACTGAGGCGGTTAACTTAGGGGATTCTGAAATAGTCAAGGAAACTCGCATTAGCATTAATCTGTCACCATTAGAGAAGGAATAGTATATCAGATTCCTAATGGAATATGAGGATATTTTTGAATGTTCCTACAATGATATGACGGGGTTGAGCACATCCATAGTGGCCCACAAGCTACCTACCAATCCTATGTGTCCGCCGGTAAAGCATAAACTCGGAAAGTTCAAGCCAGACATGAGTTTGAAGATAAAAGAGGAAGTTACCAAGCAGATCAATGCCAAGGACCTTCGGATGGTCGAGTACCCAACCTGGCTAGCCAACACCGGTACCAAAGAAGGATGGGAAAGGCAGGGTGTGCGTTGACTATCGAGATCTGAACAGAGCAAGTCCTAAGGATGATTTCCCGCTGCCCAACATACATATATTGATCAATAACTGCGCCAAGCATGCATGCCAATCCTTCGTAAATTGCTTCGCAAGATACCACCAGATTTGGATGGATGACGAGGATATAGAAAAGACAGCCTTCATCACACCGTGGTAAATATACTGCTACAAGATGATGTCGTTTGGTTTGAAGAACGACGGGGCAACCTACATGAGGGCCATGACTACTCTCTTTAACGAGATATGAAAAGGAAATAGAGGTGTAGGTGGATTATGTCATCATCAAGTATTAGAAGAGCTCGGATCATACAACATACCTAAGAAAGTTATTCTACCGACTACGAAAGTACAATCTGAAGTTGAATCCCGCAAAATGTTCTTCTGGACTCCCTGTCGATAAGTTGCAAGGTTTCATCATCATTCATCGCGACATTGAGTTAGACCCGTCAAAGATCAAAGCCATCCAGGATCTTCAACCACCGAAGAACAAGAAGGACGTGATGCGTGTTTTGGTCCGTCTAAACTATATTAGCAGTTTTATAGCATAGTCAACGGTAATATATGAACCGATCTTCAAGATGCTGAGAAAGGATGCTGCAACAACTTGGACTGAAGAATGTTAAAAGTCTTTCGATAAAATCAACGAGTATCTATCCAAACCACCTGTGTTGGTCCCATCGGAACCCAGGAGACTTTTGCTACTGTATCTATCCGTGTTGGATGGAGCCTTTGGTTGCGTTTTGGGACAACATAATGAAACCAGAAAGAAAGAGCTAGCAATATACTATCTGAGTAAGAAGTTCGCAGCTTACATGGGAAGACATTGCCAAAGCATATGGCGGTTGGAGGATGTTTTTCGACGAACCCGCAAACTTTAAAGGAGTGGGAATTGGAGTTGTCTTAGTATCAGAAACTGGTCAATATTATCCGGTATCTGCCTAGCTTAGGTTTCCGTACACCAACAATATGACATAATATGAGGCTTGCATTTTGGGACTCAGATTGGCCATTGACATGAATATTCAGGAATTGCTGGTAATCGAAGATTCAGATTTGCTAATACATTAGGTACTCGGAGAATGGGCCACCAAGAACACCAAGATATTGCCATACCTACACTGTGTGTGATATTTGATCAAGAGGCTCACAAAGATAGAGTTCAAACATGTTCCTAGAATTCAGAACGAATTTGTGGATGTGTTGGCTACATTGTCTTCCGTGATACAACATCCAGACAAGAACTATATTGATCCTATTCCAATAGAAACCTGTAAGCAGCCAACTTACTATGCTCATGTCCAAAAAGAGTTTGATGGGAATCCATGGTTTCACGATATCAATGAGTATTGGGAAAAGGGAGAATTCCTGCAAAATGCTACGCACACCCAAAACGCACACTTCAAAGATTATCCAACCATTTCTTTCAGAGCGGAGGAATTTTGTATAGAAGGAGTCTAGACTAGGGTTTATTAAGATATGTCAATGCCAATGAGGCATCTAGGTTACTCGAAGAGATACAGCCGGAACCTACGGACCACACATGAATGGTTTTGTTCTAGCCAAGAAGATATTAAGGCAGGATATTTCTGGATAACTATGGAGACTGACTGTATCAAATATGTACAGAAGTGTCACTAGTGTTAGGTACATGCTGACATGATACAAGTACCACTCGATGAACTCAGTGCGGCAAGTTCACCCTAGCCTTTCTCTGCCTCGGGCATGGATGTCATCGGACCGAGCAAGCCTGCTGCTTCCAACGGACACAGATTCATCTTGGTGGCCATATATTACTTCACAAAATGGGTAGAAGCTACCTCCTACAAAGCTGTGACTAAGAAGGTTGTAGCAGATTTTTTCCGAGGCTGTATTTGCTGCCAGTTCGGAGTGCATGAATCAATCATTACCAACAATTTTGCCAATCTCAACAGTGATATGATGAAAGCCAAGTGTGAAACATTAAAAATTAAGCACCAGAACTCTACCGCATATTGGCCACAAATGAATAGAGCCTTAGAAGCCGCCAACAAGAACATTAAGAAGATACTGAGGAAGATGGTGGACAATTACAAGTAGTGGCACGAGAAGCTACCATTTGCTCTGCTCGGATACCGCACCACAGTCTGCACGTCAACTGGGACAACTCCCTACTTACTAGTCTATGGTACTGAAGCTGTCATACCCGCCGGGGTGGAAATTCCTTCCCTGAGAATCATACGGGAATCTGAGCTCAGCCATGCAGAATGGATATATAGATGGTATGAGCAATTGGCTCTCATTGATGGTAAAAGGATGAATGTGGTTGTCATGGTCAACTCTACTAGAATAGAATGTCAAGGGTTTTCAATAAGAAAGTTAGACCAAGGCAATTCATATCGGGGCAATTGGTGCTGAAACGTATCTTTCCGCATTAGGATGAAGTGAAAGGAAAATTCTCACCTAATTGGCAAGTGCCCTACATGGTTCACTGAGTGCTGATAGGAGGAGCACTCATATTGACAGAAATGGATGGAGAGATATGGCCAAAACCTATCAATTCAGACACCGTCAAGAGATATTACGTTTGAGATTGTATTTGCACTTTCTTTTGATGTAACATGAACTACGCTTGACCTGATTCCCAGTTAAGAGGGGATACGTAGGTAGCCTTATGGGTTTGGTTACATTATAATAAAATCTTCATTCCCCTCTACGGTCAGAAACTGAGGCAAGATTTCGAGTTTCGTTAATCTCATTACAACAAGGATCGCCAATAGAGTATCGCCGGAAGTATACATCAAACCGAGGCAAAATTTTGAGGGGGTCCTCAAAATTCCGAGATAAGAAGGTCACAATGTCTCAAATCATGTCACAACATATAATTCGACCAAATTATTTACTTTTGTGCATTATCTTTCAAAACATCTGCATTATTTATAAATGATTTACCGTAAATGCATATTTTCAAAAACCTCATTTCTGTAATAGCCAGATGTTACCCAGGGTAACTCAAGCAAGGCGTCAAGATAGAGGCAAAGGTGAAATGAAAAATTGAAAGCACTAGTCGACCTTTCCCCAAACTTACATTTTTTTCTTTCGATGCAGGGATAGCGTCGACAAGCATATTTGCAAAGCCTATATAACAGGACCACTATCTCCACACAGATGGAGTTTTCCAAGCCCAAATGTGTCAAGCTAAGAATCACTTTCCTTCCTCATATTCAATCATCTCTTTCTTGCGTAAGGCTAAGCATTTCCCTCATTACATCACATGAGACTAAATAATGCCTCCATGATTGCATAAGGCTAAATGTTGCCTTTCTCTGCATAGGGCTAAATACTGCCCTCATTACATTGCATGAGATTAAGCACTGTCTCCATTACACTGCATGAGGCTAAGCACTGCCTCCATCATTTCATAAGGCTAAACATTTACTTTCTCTACATAGGGCTAAGCACTGCCCTCATTACATTGCATGAGGCTAAGCACTGCCTCCATCATCCCATAAGGCTAAATGATGCCTTTCTCTGCATAGGGCTAAGAACTACCCTCATTACATTATATGGGGCTAGGCATTGCCTCTATCATTGCCTAAGGCTAAACGCTTCCTTTCTCTGCATAGTGCTAAGAATTGCCCTCTTTACATTACATGGGACTAAGTATTTCCTCCATCATTGCATAAGGCTAAACACTGCCTTTCTCAGCATAGGGCTAAGAACTGCCCTCATTACATTGCATGAGGCTAAGAACTACCTCCATAATTGCATAAGGCTAAACGCTGCCTTTCTCTGCATAGGTCTAAGCATTGCTCTCATTATATTATATGGGGCTAGGCACTGTCTCCATTACATTGCATGAGGCTAAGAACTGTCTCCATTATTGCATAAGGCTAAGCACCGCCTAATGCTGCATAGGGCTAAGCACTACCCTCACCTTATACAAGGCTAAGCGTTGCCTAGTCTCGTTCTCGCATATGACTAAGCATCATATGTTGCCTCTATCAAGCAATCAATATCACCGCATCCTTGCATTTCATGGGCTGAAACATCGTCATATTTTTCGAAGGCCTCACAGTGCGAAGGCATCATCCTCATAGCCGAAGACATCATGTCATTGCCTGAGGATCACTCGAAACTGCAAATCATTATTCAAAGGCATCATAGTCTAGAGGAACCATCTTCATGGACCGAGGACACCATTTCATGGCCTTGAAATCCCTTATCATACGCTTAATGGCCCAGGACGCCATCGTCTAAGAACATTATCCTCATCGTCCCAAAGACAACTCTCATGGTCCGAAGGGAATCTGCATCATGTTTAATTTTCCGGAATAACTATATATATTTGCGTGCATCGTGTCTTAAATTTTTCAGGTAACTCGGGAGGTAACCGTTCTACAAACAGGACCAATTCTCGCTCCTGTTTCTGTTCACAACGTTCACATCCTTTGATTATCTCAAATGTAACCGATAACCAGCAACAAATTATTCTTTATCCCGTAACCGCTCGAACATTTGTTGCGAGCATCCATAACTTTCAATCCTGCATTCATAACTTGACCAGAAATTATCCACAACTTATGACACTGCTCTTCCCAGAAAAGTCATTCTTTGAAACATAAGACCTTTTGTAACGACTCCAACGGTGTCGTCCGTCGTTAGATCCAAAACTACACACGGCCTGATTCCCGTAATACCAGGGATATGTAGGCAACTCAAGGACCAGGGTTCAGCCCCCATTTTTTAAACACCTCATACCCCATTCTCGTCCACTCGGACAAAATTGGTTATCATTTTCCTTACCCGATAATTCTTTCATCATTCTCGGGTAAATAAGGGCAACCGTTGATACCCAATTTTGCCCTCATATTTTATAATGTGATTCATATACTTCAAAAATATTATTTTGCACTATTACCCAACTTATAGGGGTCATATAAATAATTTCTATAATTTTTAAAGGTTTAAAATTGATTTCTTGCATTTTTATTATTAAAATATTTATTAATAATCCCTTTAAATTATTTTGGGCTGATTTAATCATCCAAATTTATTATTTATACCCACATGCATATTTTATAATAATTTACTTTATTTTATATAATAATATTTGTATTGTTTCTTATTATTTACAATATTTGCAATAGCAGCCTATACTTTTCAATTGATTGCATTTATTGGTTTATTTGAATCAAAACAACATTTTTATATTTTTACAATCTTCAGTTATTATTTTTAAAATACTAAGTTGCATAAACAATATTTATTTATTTATTTAGCTATTTTATTAATATAGTTTTCCTTTAATTTTATTTATTTAAAATCAGGCCTAAAGTAGGCCGATTTTCGGACCAAATTACTAGCCCAAACACCTCAAAACCCTTGGCCCAATCCCCCCGGCCCAAACCAAAAGACCCCTTTTATTCCAACTCAGTTGGGACCCGACTTACCAGCCCCATCCCTCTCTTTAAAATCACAGTCGTTGATCTCTCAAGATCAATGGCTCACAGTACTTCCCCCTCTCTCCTTATAGCCGCATAACCCCAAACCCTTAACCATTATTTCCAACCGGCCGCCCTTATACACAGTCATCTTCTTCTTCTCCTTTAAAACCCTAGCCGCCTCCTCCCAAATCCCCTCTGAATCCGGCTAAGTTATGGAATCCTTTCACGATCTGCTTACCTTATTTACATTACACCATTATTACTCACACGCTCGCGGTATTACATTGTCACGACCCAATTTCCTTTATAGGCCGTGATGGCGCCCAAAGTCGCCGCTAGGCAAGCCAACGGTGAACTAAACCATGTTATTTCTATTTTAGTAAGTTTTTCAAGTAATTAAATTCTATTTAATAATAAATTAAGGAGTGGGAAATTTAATAACTGAAATGAAGACAATTGAATGGCAATCATGATGATATAAGTAGTCCAAAACCATAAAGTCTACTAGTGTGTGTGCCAAGACCTGGTGTCACAAGTGTATGAGCAACTAGTAGAATATACAAAACTCTAACTACTGTCCGAAATAAAGTAGACCGAATATAAATACAAAAGAGAGACTCTAAGGGCTGCAGAACGGCTCAGGAAGCAGCTCACCACTAGACCTCGGGATATCTGGGATACACAGCGGTAGGACCGCCAGATGCACCTACCTCAGATCCTGTACGGTTAGTGCAGAAGTGTAGCGTGAGTACATAAATAACATATACCCAGTAAGTATCAAGTCTAACCTCGAAGAAGCAGTGACGAGGTGTCGACATCGACACTTACTATGGGATAATAGTAAAGAAATACAGAATTCTAAATGAACACGAGTTATGTAAATAATGACAATAACTCAATAACAAGCAGAAAGTAAATAATCCTTTCACACATGGTAAGTTCCAAATAAGTTTCCATCTCATATAATTTTGCCTCTCAAGCCAGGGAAGGATATCAAATATATGATTACACTTCAAGAGTTATCACGCACGATTATGCCGAGGTCGTACGGCCCGATCCAGAATAATGTGTACACTGTCGAGAGTCGAGCAGCATGAACCATAGATGCATCTACCTACTACCGAGGCATTCGGCCCGCTCCATAAGAAAAGAGGATACTTTATAAACAACCAATTTAAGAGCTAATACAAGGCTAATGTATAACGAAACACAATTTTCATTAACGGTCAAGTAACCCGCCAGAACTCAAGTGAGTGAAATTCGGTCCTTTACAATTCCTCTAACAAATTCCAACATAATTTAGGCACTTTAATTAACAATTAGGGTGCAAACATTACAAATATTTCATGATTCGGGTCCTAAACTACCCGGGCATAAGCATGATTAGTAGCTACGCATGGACTCTCGTCACCTCGTGCGTACGTAGCCCTCACAATTAGAAGCAAATAGCAATTTAAAGCACCTATGGGGTAAATTCTCTCTTACAAGGTTAGGCAAGAGACTTACCTTATCTCAAAGCTCGCTTTACGGCCTCAAATTTGCTCTAAAGCCTCAACTCGGTGCCGAAAATTCCGGAACCAGTCAAATGTTATATAAATTAATCAATATATGCTCCAAAGTTCATAATTTAACTATTAGAGTAATTACCCAACCAAAATTGGAAGATTCTAAAAATTTACGCCCGGGCCCACGTGCCCGGATTCAGGAAATATTTGAAGAAAGTTGTTGCCCATAACCTCACGAGCTCAAATATATAATTTTCACTCAATCCCATAACCATTTTCATGGGTAAATTGCATTTTTATCAAACCCTAGGGTTATTCATCTAAACCAATAATTTTCACAAATTTTCATGTTAAAATCTACCCATTATCTATGTATTTAACTCATATTGGATAGAAATTACTTACCTCAGGTAGCTCCCCTCTCCAAAAGCCACAAGATAGCCCAAGAGAATGAAAGAAATGAGTCAAAACAATGGTTTAAGCCTATCTTAAACGGCCTCACTGCCTTCAGTGATTTCACTTCTGCGGACGGTCAACCACATCTGCGGAACCACTTTTGTGGAAGCCAGGTCTCATCTGTGGTCAGGCTTGGCCAGCCTTCAAGCGCACCTGTTGTCGCTTCCACGCAGAAGCGTGTCCGCTTCTGCGGAAATGTCACCGCTTTTGCGGTCTACAGGCCCATGTCCTAGGCCGCTTCTGCGGTATAAATCTCAAACCTGCGACTCCGTAGATGCGGCCCTTTCCTCGCATCTACGACCACGAGTCAACCCCCCTCCCTTGCGCTTTTGTGGCCCTGGGCTCGCTTCTGCGAGCTCACATTTTCGGCCAAAAGCTCGCAGATGCGGGCACACCAGATCTAAGAATCGCAACCCAAAACCAATAGGATCTACTTACGAACTTCAAGTTCTTCCAACTCGCTCCGAACGAGCCGAATCATACCAAAACTACTCGGAATGACACCAAATTTTGCGTGCCCATACCGAAGTATTCCCCGGCTCGGAATCCCGAACGGACCTCGATAACACCAAAACCTACTCCAAACCAAATTTAAAGAACTGTTAAACCTTCAATAAGCAAACTTTCAACCTTAAGTGCTGAAACGCTCCTGGGTCATCCATAACCCAAGACGAACATACGCTCAAGTCCAAAATCATCATATGAACCTATTGGAACCATCAAATCCCGGTTCCGAGGTTGTTTACTCAAAATGTTGACCAAAGTCAACTAAGGAACTAAGCGTTCCGATTTTAACCCGAACCATTTCAAATCCTGAACTAACCATCCCCGCAAGTCATAAAACAGTAAAATCACATACGGGGAGTCTTATTTAGGTGAACAGGGATCTAGAAAGAAAAACGATCGGTCGGGTCGTTACATTATCCACCTCTTAAATAAACGTTGGTCCTCGAACGGGTCTAGAATCATACTTGGAGTGCTGAATAAGTTTGGATATCTGCTCCACGTGTCCTCCTCGGCCTCCAAAGTCTCCTCCTCGACTGGTTGGCCCCTCCACTGAACATTTACTGCAGAAATCATTTTGGACCTCAACTGGCGAACCTGCCCATTAACAATGGCAATTGGCTCCTCCTCATAACCCAGGCTCTCATCTAACTGAATCATGTTGTAGTCTAACACATGCGACCCGTCAGCATGATACCTCCGGAGCATAGACACGTGGAAAATCAGATAAACTCTCGATAGACTGGGAGGCAAAGCAAGCTCATAAGCAACCTCCCCAAATCGCCTCAACACCTCAAATGGACCTATAAACCTTGGACTCAACTTGCCTTTCTTTCCGAACCTCATGATCCCCTTCATCGGCGACACCTTCAAGAGAACTTTCTCACCCACCATAAATGATAAATTATGCGCCTTCTGATCCGCGTAACACTTCTTTCTGGATTGTGCTGTGCAAAGTTACTCCTGAATCAACTTTACCTTTTCCAAGGCATCCTTCACCAAATCAGTACCATATAACCTAGCCTCGCCGGGCACAAACCATCTGATGGGAGAACGATATAGCCAACCATATAAAGCCTCAAATGGAGCCATCTCAATGTTAGACTGATAATTGTTATTGTAAGCAAACTCGGCCAAAGGCAAGAATCGATCGCACTATCCTCCGAAGTCAATCACATATGCTCTGAGCATCCTCAAAGATCTGAACTGTCCGCACCGACTGCCCGTCGGTCTACGGATGAAAGGCTGTGCTGAGCTCTACCCGGGGTCCCCAAATCACTCTGTATTTCCCTCTAGAAATGCGAGGTAAAATGAGGGCCTCTATCTAATATAATGGAGACAGGTGCACCAAGGAACCGAACAATCTCTTAAATATAAATTTGGGCCAACCTCTCTGAAGAATATGTGGTCACAACCAGAATAAAATGTGCCGACTTGGTCAACCTGTCAAAAATGACCCAAACTGCATCAAACTTCCGCAAGGTCCACGGCAACCCAACTCCGAAGTACATAGTAATGTGCTCCCATTTCCACTCGAGTATAGTCATCTGCTGAAGTAGGCCACCTGGCCTCCGATGCTCATACTTAACTTGCTGTCAATTAAGGCACCTCGCTACATACTCAACTATGTCCTTCTTCATCCGCCGCCACCAATAATGCTGCCTCAGGTCACGATACATCTTTGTAGCACCTGGATGAATAGAATACCGAGAATTGGGTGCCTTCTCTAGGATCTTTCCCCTCAGTCCATCAACATTAAGAACATATAGGCGGCCCTGGAGTCGCAGAACACCATCCTCAACGAGAGTAACCTCCTTTGCACCACCATGTAGTACTGTCTCTCTGAGAACCAACAAGTGCGGATCATCAAACTGGCGAGCCTTGATCTGCTCGAATAGTGAAGACTTAGCGATGACGTATGCAAGAACTCGGCTGAGCTCTGAAATATCCAACCTCAAAAGTGTGTTAGCCAAGGACTGGATGTCCAAATTTAGTGGCCTCTCCTCCGCTGAAATGAATACCAAACTACCCATACTTTCCGCCTTTCTGCTCAAGGCATCTGCAACTATATTTGCCTTGCCCGGATGATAAATGATGCTAATATCATAATCTTTTAGTAACTCGAGCCACATGTGCTGCCTCAAATTGAGATCCCTCCGCTTGAACATATGCTGCAAGCTGCGATGATCGGTGTAAACCTCACAGGACACCCCATAAAGATAGTGCCTCCAGATCTTAAGTGCATGAACAATTGCAGCCAACTCCAAATCGTGTACATGGTAATTCTTCTCGTGGGGCTTCAGTTGACGGGAAGCATATGCAATAACTCGCCCCTCCTGCATCAATACATAACCCAAACCAACGCGCAAAGCATCATAATACATAGTATACATCCCTGAACCGGAAGGCAACACTAACACCGGTGCTGAAGTCAATGCGGTCTTGAGCTTTTGAAAGTTCACCTCACAGTCAACGGACCATCGGAACGGAGCACCCTTCTGGGTCAATCTAGTCACAGGTGCTGCAATAGATGAGAATCCCTCCACAAACTTACAATAATAACCTGCTACCCCTAGGAAGCTTCTGATCTTAGTCGATGTAGTAGGACGAGGCCAACTCTGAACTGCCTCGATCTTCTTGGGGTCTACCTTAATACCCTCGCCTGATGAAACATGCCCTAATAATGCCACGGAATCCAACCAGAACTCATACTTGGAGAACTTAGCATATAGCTTCTATTCCCGCAAGGTCTGAAGCACCACTCTCAAATGCTGCTCGTGCTCCTCCATGCTACGTGAGTAGATCAAAATGTCATCAATGAAGACAATGACAAACTAATCAATATAAGGCCTGAACACCCGGTTCATCAAATCCATAAATGGCGTCGGGGCGTTAGTCAAGCCAAAAAACATCACTATAAACTCATAATGGCCATATCTAGTCCAGAAAGGCATCTTCGGGACATCGGAATCCTGAATCTTCAGCTAATGGTACCCCATCTCAAGTCGATCTTAGATAACACCCTAGCACCCTGCAAGTGGTCAAACAAATCATCAATATGTGGCAACGGGTACTTGTTCTTAATGGTAACTTTGTCCAATTAGCGGTAATCAATGCACATCCGCATAGTCCCATCTTTCTTCTTCACAAATAACACCGGTGCACCCCAAGGCGACACATTCGGTCTGATGAGCCCCTTTGCTAGCAACTCCTCAAGTTGCTCTTTCAAGTCTTTCAACTCTTTCAAAGCTATGCGGTACGATGGAATAGATATAGGTTGGGTACCTGGAGCCAAATCAATACAAAAATCAATATCACTATCTGGCGGCATTCCTGGGATATCAAAAAGGAACACATCAGAGAACTCCCTGACTACATGCACTGAATCGATCGACAGAGTCTCTGCAGTAGTATCCCGAACATAAGCTAGATAAGTCAAACAACCCTTCTCGGCCATGTGCCTAGCCTTCAGAAAATAAATAACCCGACTAGATGCACTGACAAATGAACCCCTCCACTCCAGTCTAGGCAACTCTGGCATCGCCAAGGTAACAGTCTTGGCATGCCAATCAAGGATGGCGTGATATGGAGACAACCAATCCATGCCCAAGATGACCTCAAAGTCGGTCATATCAAGCAACAGAAGATCTTCTCTAGTCTCATAACCATAGAATGTAACAATGCAAGACCGATAGATCTGATCCACAACAATAGAATCGCCCACTGGTGTGGACACATAAACATGAGTACCCAATGACTAATGAGGAACACCCAAGTAATGAGCAAACAGAGATGAATATGAATATGTAGACCCTGGATCAAATATTACCGAAGCATCCCTACCACAAATAGAAATAGTACCTGTAATCACGACATCTGAGGCCACTGTATCTGGTCTGGCTAGAAATATAGAATCTGGCTGGAGTGCCTCCTGGCTGGCCTACACCTCTAGGACGACCCCTACCCACCTGCCCTCCACCTCTAGGCGGCGGGAAGGCTGGTGGGGCAATTGGTGCTGGAATCATAGGCTGTTGACCCTGCTGCACAGCCTTGCCCCAAAGCCTGGGGCAGAACCTCTGCACGTGACTATGGTCCCCGCACTCGAAATAACCTCTCGGTACGGTGGACTGCTGAACTGAAGTCTGACCCTAATGGCTTGAATACCCACTGGAGGATCCCTGAATAGCTGGCGGGCGGTAAGAACTCTCTGGCATGGCACTGTAATAAGGTCGCACTGGAGCACCCCGAGGAGGCGGCGGTGCTGGATATGTGGGCCTGCTAGACTGACCCCTCACGAACTAACCCCTGCCTCCAGCTGGGGCACCACTGAACTCTCTAGATTATCGAAATCGCTTATCCCTCGTCGCCTACTCTCAGCTCCACTGACGGATACCCTCGATCCTCCGAGCTATCTCTATAACTAGCCCGTAAGAAGTCCCCATCTCCACTTCTCGAGCCATGTATGCCTGGATTCCAGAGTGCAACCAGACAACAAACCTCCGCACTCTCTCTGCATCGGTAGGACGTATAATAAGTGCATGGTGGGAAAACTCAGAGAATCTCGCCTCATAGTCGGTCACCGACATCTGGCCCTGCTGGAGCTGCTCGAACTGAAACCGCAACTCTTCCCTCTGAGAGGGTGGAATATATCTATCCAAGAAAAGGCATGTAAACTGATCCCAAGTCATGGGAGGAGAACCGGCTGGTCTGCCAAGAATATAGGATTGCCACCATCTACGGGCCCTGCCCTCCAGCTGAAAGGTACTAAAATCCACCCCACGGGACTCCAATATCCTCATGTTGTGCAGTCTGTCCCTGTACCGATCAATAAAGTCATGGGGGTCCTCGTGCTGCTCACCCCCAAAGACAGGAGGATGTAGCCTAGTCCATCTGTCCAATAGCTTCTGCGGATCGCTGGCCGCCGCTGGTCTGGGCTCAGGTATAACTGCTGTAACTGGCTGAGCTCCACCCACGGGTAGTGCGCCCGGGGTCTGATACACGGTAGCTGCATGCCCTGGAGCCTAAGCGGTAGGAGTCTGTGCTCCCCCCCCTCCTGAGATGTGGCTGGGTCTGCTGGAAATAAACCAGGTTGGGTCATAGAATCCATGAATAGCAGCATACAGCCCATGACCTCCTGGAATCCCGGCGCGGACATGCAATGCACTGGGGCTAGATCTGCTGCAAATACCTCGCCCTTCTTCTCAATAATAGGGTCCTTTAATAGATCTGCTAGTGGCATAGCTGGAGCAACTCTAGGACATCCTTGTCCCCTACCACGGGCTGGAGCCCTCCCCCAGCCTCGGCCTCTAGCATCAGAGGGAGCAACTCATCCATGGTCTGGAACATCTCTTTCACGCGTTCTCACCATCTGTGAGAGAATAAATGAAAGACACTTTGTACCATATCAATTGCACGATAGGAGATAAAAAAAGAGTAGTTTCCTAACACCCAATAGCCTCTCAAAGATAAGTATGGACGTCTCTGCATCGATCCGTAAGACTATATTAGGCATGCTCATAACTTGTGACACCTACGTGAACCTAGTGCTGTGATACCATGTTGTCACGACCCAATTTCTTTTTTAGGCCGTGATGGCACCCAACATCGCCGCTAGGCAAGGCAACGGTCAACTAAACCATATTATTTCTCTTTTAATAAGTTTTTCAAGTAATTAAATTATATTTAATAATAAATTAAGGAGTGGGAAATTTAATAACGGAAATGAATACATTTGAATGGCAATCATGATGATATAAGTACTCCAAAACCATAAAGTCTACTAGTGTGTGTGCCAATACCTGGTATCACAAGTGTATGAGCAACTAGTAGAATATACAAAACTCTAATTGTTGTCCAAAATAAAGTAGACAGAATATAAATACAAAAGAGAGACTCTAAGGGCTGCAGAACGGCTCAGGAAGCAGCTCACCACTAGATCTAGGGATATCTGGGATGCATGCCGGTAGGACCACCAGATGCACCTGCCTCAGATCATGCACGGTTAGTGCAGAAGTGTAGCGTGAGTACATAAATGACATGTACCCAGTAAGTACCAAGTCTAACCTCGAAGAAGTAGTAATGAGGGGTCGACATCGACACTTACTATGGGCTAATAGTAAAGAAATACAGAATTTTAAATGAGCACGGGTTATTTAATTAATGACAATAACTCAATAACAAGAAGAAAGTAAATAATCCTTTCACACTTGGTAAGTTCCAAATAATTTTCCATCTTATATAATTTTGCCTCTCAAGCCGGGGAAGGATATCAAATATATGATTACACTTCGAGAGTTATCACGCACGATTATGCCGAGGTCGTACGGCCGATCCAGAATAATGTGTACACTACCGAGAGTCGAGCATCACAAACCATAGATGCATCTATCTACTGCTGAGGCATTCGGCCTGCTCCACAAGAAGAGATGATACTTTATAAATAACCGGTTTAAGAGCTAATACAAGGCTAATGTACAATGAAACACAATTTTTATTAACGGTCAAGTAACCCGCCAGAACTCAAGTGAGTGAAATTCGGTCCTTTACAATTCCTCTAACAAGTTCCAATATACTTTAGGCACTTTAATTAACAAGTAGGGTGCAAACATTACAAATATTTCATGATTCGGGTCCTAAACTACCCGGACATAAGCATGATTATTAGCTATGCACGGACTCTCGTCAAATCATGCGTACGTAGCCCCCACAATTAGAAGCAACTAGCAATTTAAAGCACCTATGGGGTAAATTCCCTATTACAATGTTAGGCATGAGATTTACCTTGTCTCAAAGCTCGTTTTTCGGTCTCAAATTCGCCCTAAAGCCTCAACTCGGTGCCAAAAATTTCGGAACTAGACAAATGTTATAAAAATTAATCAATATATGCTCCAAAGTTCGTAATTTAACTATTAGAGTAATTACCCAACCCAAATTGGAAGATTCTAAAAATTCGCCCCCGGGACCACATTCTCGAATTCCGAAAGTTTTCGAACAAAATTGTTACCCATAACCTCACGAGCTCAAATATATAATTGTACTCAATCCCATAACCATTTTCGTGGTTAAATCCCATTTTTATCAAAACCTAGGGTTATTCATCTAAACTAATAATTTTCACAAATTTTCATGTTAATATCCACCCATTATCTAAGGATTTAACTCACATTGGATAGAAATTACTTACCTCAAGTAGCTAGATGGAAACCCCTCTCCAAAAGCCCCAAAATCGCCCAAGAAAATGAAAGTAATGAGTCAAAACAATGGTGTAAGCCCGTCTTAAACGACCTCACTGCCTTCAGTGATTTTGCTTATGCGGACGGTCAACCGCATCTGCGGAACCGCTTTTGCAGAAGCCAGGTCGCATCTGCGGGGCCAGCCTTCAAGCGCACCTACGGTCGCTTCCTCGTAGAAGCAGACACTGTCATCGCTTCTGCGGTCTACAGGCCCATGTCCCAGGCCGTTTCTACAGTATAAATCTCGCACATGCGACTCCGCAAATGCGGCCCTTTCCTCACATATGCGACCACGAGTTAGCCCCCCTCCCTTGCGCTTTTGCGGCCCTAGGCTCGTAAGCATAAAAAGTACTTTCTCACACCCTCGGAACACAGAAAATAATATTAGAACTAAGAATCCCAACCCAAAACCAATAGGATCAACTTATGAACTTCAAGTTCCTCCAACTCGCTCCGAACGTGCCGAATCATACCTAAACTACTCGAAATGATACCACATTTTTGGTGCAAGTCTTAAATTACCATATAGAACTATTCCATGGCTCGAAAGCCCAAATGGACCTCGATAACACCTAAACCTACTCCAAACCAAATTTAAAGAACTTTTAAAACTTCAATAAGCAAACTTTCAACCTTAAGCGCCGAAATCCCAGTTCCGAGGTCGGTTACTCAAAATATTGACCAAAGTCAAACTTAGCCTTTGAAAAAGCCAAATAAGGAACTAAGCGTTCCTATTTTAACCCGAACCCTTCCAAATCTGGAACTAACCATCCCCGCAAGTCATAAAATAGTAAAAGCACATACATGGAGTCTTATTTAGGGGAACTGGGATCTAGAAAGTAAAATGATCGGTCGGGTCATTACATACATAGTTCTTGCATGATTTTTGCAAGTATCACCTCTCAAAATCAAGTGCAATCATAATCAATCTTCGAGATTTAGACAGTAATCCGTCTGTATTCAGTCACAACAAGTTCGTATGGGTCCGATTCACCAGGATTCTTAGCTTAATTGTGACTTCCTGTCAAATTAGGGTTTGTTTGATTTTTACCTATTCCTATTTGGAATGGGTTCTAAATGTGATTCTTTCCTTATTTTTATGTTGTGATTGGTATTTAACTTTTACTGTATTAAACGAATCGAACACTATATGAACCCCTCCCTCAATTCCCCTAAAACGGACGGAAAAATCATTACTACTACCTCACTTACTCACTCACCTTATTCAGAAACTTTGGCTCTTGGCTGGCTGAAAGCTAAGGCCACCGAAATTTGTTTAGCTGACCTTCTCAGTGCGAGCACTGCTCGGGGTTCATCTGAAACCCTTGGGAACTCTGACGCATTGAGTTTAGGGTTCTATTGCTCTATTTGCTCTTCAAGTGCTACTGGGACTATTTTTCTTATTTTCTTGTTTGTTGATCTGCAACTGGTAAGTCGCTTTAGCCACAGCAAGTTCATTCTCTTTCGTCGTATTATGTGTTTTGTGTACTCATGTCTCTAAAACTTCTGTGAAATAATGCTCTACTATGCCACCTTTCTTGTAACGTTTCTTGATCTAATGTCTTCTTGTGTCTCGATACTGAACTTGCCCGGATTCTAGTTATGAGAAGTACTTATCACATGTTCTAGCATAAATGATTTCTGGTTCTCCTAAACTTGATTAGTCTATTGTGTTATGCTGATACTTGATGTTAATCATGAGTTTGCCTCTATGCCTTGTTCTGGATTGTTATGATAGTCTAGGAAGTATTCTTCTAAGTCATTCGTGCCTAACCTGCTACCTTCCTGGGGTTCTACTGTTCGTTAGGACCTGTTCTCATGTAATTTGTGTTTTTATTGTGTGTTTGTTGACTTGATCAATTCTGTATTCTTCAGTATTAGTTAAAACCTTTATTGTAAACCTTTAACTAGCCTTTTCTGCTATATGTGTCCAACTATTACTAGATTTGATGCATGTTTGTCTTACTTTTGAAAATTGACATGTCTCTTATATTGTGACTAGTGTTTAGCATGATAAAGTTCTACCCTGTTCAATTAAGTGATTGCTCGATCCTGAACTTATTCTAATAGGATGTTTTCACTTGGTTTTCATGTTAAGTCTGTGCTTTGTTTACTCATTGTTTATGATTCTGCTAGACCCTCATCTAAGGCCCTTTAGGCTGACCCTGAATCATGCTTCCTCTTGAAACTCCTTGAAATAGTTTATTATCATGTGCTGGTCAACCCTGTCACATTTGAACCTTGTTTCTGGAATCACAAGCATAAACTTGTCTCATATGTATCTTGTGTGTCTTTCAATTTAGTATGATCATGTTTATATACCTTGGTTAGAGCTATTGTTAGCTACAACTTAAAGAATTAAGTGTTTAAGTTGTTTAGCTAAGTAAGTCATTTGTTGGGCCTAGTGTTGGGCCATACATGTCTGCTATTGTGCGAGGATTAAAACCATTGATGGCCTGGGATATTCCTGGGTTATTTCTGTATGGGGCTTGTGATTACTTCATCGGGCTTGTATTTTATTCAATATGTAATCTGTTATCTTGTATTATTTCTCCATGGGCCTGTAATAACTTGTAATAACAAACAGCTGGGGATTACTGAAAATTGGGGGGCTGTGATATTCTATTCCTAGCATTAATGGGTAGAAAACATGTCTATAGGGATTTAATTTGTTTATTTGCTCACCATGCCCGGCTTTGGGAATTATCTATACCATGTGTTGCTTTTCTTTCCTATTGACTTTAGAAACATGACTTAGGGTTAATTCAATGTCTTAACTTGCAAATGTTAGAAAGCATGTCTATAGGAATTAAAATAAGACTTGTTAATTGCTCATTGTTACAACTAGATACCATGTTTAATAGGATATCAATGGAATAACTGAAATTGCATAGTTTGATGCTTTCTCTTAATTGTGTAGACACCATGACTATATGATTTCGATTCAAATAATCAAAACTGCTATTATCGCTATCTTCTTACCACACAGTCTGTCTAGAGAGCATGCCTGTAGAGTCAAAAATGAGTAATTCTGCACCTTTAATAGCTTCACTGCCCAAACGCAAATCATGTAGAGATCATGTCTATAGGGTGTTATCACTCGCCTATAAATCATTCCTATAGGATCTTTAATTGGATCATATATTAAAATCAGTCGCTTTTGTCATGACAATCTGCCTAGAAATACTGCATATAGGACTTTATGTCAACTTTTAAATCGTTCAATCACATAGAAATCATGCCTATAGGTCTTGAACAACTTAATATACCTTGACTCCAAGCTTGCCTATCTACTGTTGCCTGCCTAATAATATGAATGTCGCTCATAACTGTCTGCCTACTTGAACAACATGAATTTGTGTCTATATGAGGAGGTGAACTTGAGACTTTGGTGTTGATTATGTGTAGTTCTATTTATTTTGATTGCGCGCTTAGTTTTCTCATTTTGAGAGGCCTAAGGAAAGTCTAGAACTATCAAAATAGTAGTTCCAAAGCCTCTTGGACTATAGGAGTAGGATAGGTAAACACGCATAGGACACAGTTTAGAATTGAACTAGAACACTTTTAGGTAAACAACTTCAAGATAGTAATTGGGTAGCAGGAGATGATAGTTTGTTCCCGCTGAATAATATGAGCAACCCTTACCTTTAAGGGAGTTGCGAAGTATTATTTATATTGCACGGGGTGATGCTTTAGGCTAAAAAACTTAAGAGGACCCGACCCCCCATAGTTACTATTTATACACCTATTTAGGCGAACTTAGATCAAGCTAGGATATATCTTGTAATCTTCAAAGGTTATATCAATTATTTATGTGTAACCCATTTCTTTCACATATGCAGTCTCCTTAATACTTGTTTCATCTTGTAATTGGATGTTTTGGACTCCTTGTTACAATTTGCATGATCACTTAGGATAACTATAGTTCAATAATCCTCATATAGCGTAAAATTCGGCCGGGACCCACTGTTGTGGACCTCGAAGAGTGCCTAACATCTTCTCTTTGAGGTAATTTGAGCATTTACCAGATCTTTGGTGACACGGACTAGCTAAAATAGAGTTATTTGCAAATAGATTCCCTAACGTACCTCAAAATCGCTAGGTGGCAACTCTCCTCTTTTAATACACATTTAAAAGAGTTGACACACATCAAAACCCGCTTTCGCGAGAAAATGGGGTGCGACATGTGTGTCGTGTTCGTATAGAAGAGGATATAGCTGGGGGTTGTGCCGTGATGGCAATGTGTATACTTGGGCAGACCTATTAATACTCTATTTCAAGGGCTTTTATTATTTTATTATTTTTTGAGTTAGAGAGCTCGGTATTGTGACATTTTGGAGGGGATTTTCACGGTTTGGATTGGGTTGGTATTCTTGACTCGGATTTGTTTTATATTTCATGATTCCAACCTTGAATCTAGTGATTGTTGGATGAATCAAATTGAAAAAATTGGGGATTTTAGTAAATATATTCTAAAACATAAATTGGTGATTTGAAGGTTGATTTGAGGTCGGAATTGGATGATTTTAGTATGGTTGGATTCGTATCGGAATGGGTATTCGGAATTTGTGAGTTTTGTGGGGTTCTCGGGTGCGGTCTCGGGGTTGTCTTTTTTATTTCATTAAAGATTGAATCTTTATTATTCAGAATCGTTTCTTATGGCCTTTATTTATGATATTAAGTTATTTTGGCTAGATTCGAGCCGTCTAGAGGTTGTTTCACGCGGGAAGGGCTTCATAGAGTATTTATTTAGCTTCTTTGAGGTAAGTATCTTGCTTAACCTTGTGTGAAAAAAATAGCTCTTAGGTTCTAGTCCTAATTGTTGATTTCTATGATGTGATAAGTGATGATACATGATGTGACGAGCGTGTATACGGGTACTACGTGTGATTTTGACCGGAATAGACTATAGGCTATTAATATGCCTTAATGTGATAATGAACTTTAAATGAAACATGTTGAGATCCTTTTTATGACTATTTGATCATGATCATTTAATTTACTTAGCCCTAGTCGTGCTTTATTATTGAACACCCCTCCGCTTCTATGATTATTTTGTTATGTCCTTGTGCACGGTTATTGAAAGTTGTGAACTTATACTTTAATGAAACTTTGGTACCATTGTTGTGATATTGTAGCACTTGGCATTATTTTTTTTTGTGGTACTGTGGCACTTATAGACATGTTGAGCGGATTGATGGGGGGTGTCAGCACAAGGTTTTTCTCGTGCGATTGTATCTATTATTATGCGTGTGGGGCAAAATAAGGGTGGCGTTAACTCGGGCTGCCCACATGGCGAAAGAAGGGTGGCTATATGTGCATGTGGTGAAATAAGGGTGGCATATTATTTTTATGTTGACATGCGGCGTAATAAGGGTGGCATTGTTGATGATGTTATATGATACTTCGGGGTGTCCTTATTGTTGTTATGATTGTGTTGAGATGGGGTTATTGATTTTATTTAATAATTATTTCTAAAAGCTTCTGTTTTGCCCTTATTTGAGTTAATGACTGCATTTGACGTGTTATCACATGCCTCACCTTTATTTGATGTTTTGGGATCCAAGATGGCTTATTATTTAGAGTTGTTATCACATGCTGTAAAGGTGTTGTTGTTACTATTTTCCATCATATTTTTTGTTATCCGTCTTCTTTGATATATTCACTACACATGTTATTTGCCTAATGAGTATCAAACGACTTGAACGTCGTCACTACTTCTCTGAGGTTAGTCTTGATACTTACTGGGTACCGATTGTGATATACTCATACTATGCTTCTGCATATTTTTATGTAATTCAGGTACTTCAGATCGGGCTGATTGCAGTGAGGAATTTCATATTCGGAGACTTCAAGGTATCCCTTCGTGATCTGACAACCGGCCTCAGAGTCACCTCTTGTTTCATTTCTATTGTTTATGTATTTTACACGGTACTGTATTTTTTAGATGTTCTCATGTATTCAGTTAGAGTTTCTGACTATGTACCGCTTAGTTCTGGCAAGTTGTCACGACTCCAAACCCACTATAGGCCGTGATGGCGCCCAACGTCACTGTTAGGCAAGCCAACAGTGAACTATCAAATTAATTACTCATTTTATTGCTTTTGAAAACATAATTTTTTATTTAATAAAGAAACTAAGTATAAAAGAGCATGGTGATATAACGCATAAATAAGACATAAAAATGAAATGGTAACAATGTTAGGCAAAACCATAAACATCTACTAGTAATTTCCAAAACCAGTGTCACAAGTGCATGAACAATCTAATAGAATATACCAAATCCCTATAACTATTGTATGAAATAAAATAGACAGAAATAGTAAATACAACAAGGATGAGACTTTGGGTGTTGCAGATCGGATCATGGGAAGCAGCTCACCACTAGGTCTCCGAATAGTGGGGATGCGCACCCGAATGGATACCAGATGTACCTGCCGCAGAACCTGCACAATTAGTGCAGAAGTGTAGTGTGAGTACGTAAACCAACACGTACACAATAAGTATCTAGTCTAACCTCGAAGAAGTAGTGGCGAGGGCCGACATCGACACTTACTAGTGGTCAATAAATAAAGTGCAAGAATTATAAATAGGCATGAAATACAACAATAAAAATGGAATAAGAAATAATAAATGACGTGATTCTTTAACAAAATATCAAATTAAAGTCCCCAAATATTACATGCCATTTCAACAAATAAGAACCCTCAAGTAAGTATCAATTCTCAAGTCTTTAAGGAAATATCAGGTATATTCGAACTCCTAGCAATATTACGCACGAGTTATGATGAGGTCGTACAACCAGATCCATAATAACATGTACACTGCTGAGGGTCGACCGACGCAAACCACAGATGCATCTCAATCATATTGTCGAGGTCGTTTGGCCCGATCCACAATGCTATTTCATAGCACATGCTGAGCCATACAGGCCGATCCACAAGAATAGGGAAACTATGCGGAATATGGAACATATAGTTATAACACAGAGATGGGCACATAAAAGAGGCATGGTTTCTACTAACACTTAAGTATTCCGCCAAAAGCCCAAGGTAATTGAGCGCGACTCAACATAATCTCAATCAGTTTTTAATTATAATTTAAGTAATTTAACCAACAAGTAGAGTTCAAGTAGCACAAATATTGCATGGCAAGGTCCTAAGACCCTGGCATAACATGAATTTAACTACGTACGGACGCTCATCACTTTGTGCATACGTAGGACCCACAACAATTAGCAAATAACAATTAAAGTACCTACTTGGACAATTCTTTCTTACAAGATTAGGAAAGAGACTTACCTCACTTCTAAGTTCACTACTCAGCTCTCCAATCTCACTAATTGCCTCAAATCGATGCTGAGCAATCCGAAACTAGCCAAAGGTCGTACAAACTAATCAATATATGCCCCAAAAGTTCATAATTTAACTATTAGAGTAATTACCCAACCCAATTCGGAAAATTCCTAAAAGTCACCCCCGAGCCCACGTGCCCGAATTCTGTAAATTTTCGTAGATAAATGTTACCCATGACCCTGTGAACTCAAATATATAATTTTTACCAATTTCTAACATCAATTTTCTGATGATCCG
Source organism: Nicotiana tabacum (assembly GCF_000715075.1). Taxonomy (NCBI): domain Eukaryota; kingdom Viridiplantae; phylum Streptophyta; class Magnoliopsida; order Solanales; family Solanaceae; genus Nicotiana; species Nicotiana tabacum. Next base: position 116,007,596 of record NC_134083.1, read on the forward strand.
GCCGGGCGTTTTGAGTATTGCAGTCTCATTCCCCCATTTATTTCTTATTTTATGCTCTTTGTTATTATGTGATGTGTCGGGATGGTTGGTTTGATTCCGGAGATTTTTCGAAATGAATTGGGATACGTAGTCCAAAGTTTGGAAGCCTAAGTGGAAAGAGTTGGTTGGATGTTGACGTATGTGTAAAGAACTGCAGAATAGAGTTTTGATAGTTCCGATAGCTTTGCATGGTGATTAAGGACTTAGGAGTCTGTCCGAATATTGATTTCGATGTCCGTAGGTGGTTTTGGCTTGAAATGGCAAAAATTGGAAAAGTTGATGTTTGGAGAGTAGAGAAGTTTGACCGAGAGTTGACTTTGTTGATGCCGAGCTCATATTTTGGTTCCAAAAGTTGATATAGGTCCATTGTGTCATTTATGACTTATGTGCAAAATTTGAGGTCAATCGGAGATAGTTTGGTAGGTTTCGGCATAGATTGTAGAAGTTGAAAATTCAGGCTTGAATTGGGGCGCGATTCGTGTTTTTGGTGTTATGTGATGTGATTTGAAACCTTGACTAAGTCCGTATGATGATTTAGGATGGGTTGGTATGTTTGGATGGGGTCGCGAAGGCCTCGGGTGTGATTCAGATTGAACTTGGATTTGCATTTTAGACTTGAGAATTGCTGGTGTGTTCAGATCTGGTGCCACTGCACCTGCGTGAATTTGGCCGCAGGTGCGTAGCCGCAAAAGCGGCCAAGGGGTCGCATATGCAGTTCTGGGTGATTTGGGGTGTTTTCACAGGTGTGAGGAAGATTCCACACCTACGAGCTCGCAAATGCGAAAGGGTGGTCGCAGAAGCGGATGGTGTTGTGCAGAAGCACATCCGCAGGTGCGGTTGGACGTCCCTTAAGTGACTTCTGCAAAAGCGGATTTTTGACCGCAGAAGTGATACCAGAAGCGGTGCAAGTGATCGCAGGTGCGAGATGCCTGGCAGAATAGATATAAACGAGGGTTAGGGTAGTTTCTTCATTTTTGGACATTGGGAGCTCGGATTGAGGCGATTCTTTAAAGGGTTTTCACCTAGATTGAAGAGGTAATTGATTTTTGATCACTTTGGTCCATGTATTGGAGAGTAATATTTGGGGATTTGAGTATCTATTTGTGATCAGAATTGGATGATTTTGGTATGGTTGGACTCGTTATTAAATAGATATTCATATTTTGTGAATTTTGTCGGGTTCTGAGACATGGCCCGGGATTGACCTTCTTGGTTGACTTTTTGATTTTGGTTAAAGAACATAGATTTATCATATGGAATCGATTCCTATAGCTTGTATTGATTGTATTAAGTTGTTTGTGGCCAGATTCGAGTCCTTCAGAGGCCGATTCGCGAGGCAAGGGCTTGTTGGAGTTGTGATTTGCGCGGTTTAAGGTAAGTAGCACTTCTAAACTTGGTACTAAGGCTATAAATCCCTAGATTTCGTGTTATATGGTTGGTGTTGAGGTGACTCACATGCTAGATGACGGGCGTGTGGGTGTGCATCGTGGTAATTGTGACTCGGTTGAGTTCGTGGTACTATATAGTTATCAAATCTTGTTTCTATTTATGTAATCCCTACGTGTTAGAGTAATTGAGTTGCCATCCATGTTAGATATCATGTTTAGGAAATATGCTTATTCAGTCAGGACCTACTGAGGTCATTTCTGCTATTGAGTTATTTGCTTAAAAATTGCAATTATATACTCAGTCACATTAATCATTTGCATATCATATCTCAGTCTTTGTTATCATTTATTGTTACATCATGTTATCATTGTTTGGGCTGATTGGCATGAGATTTGTGAGCTCGAGAGGCTAGAGAGATTGATGAGTGAGTTGGGGCCTGAGGGCCGACTTGCGAGTGATATTTTTGGGATCGGGCTGCACGCCGCAACATGCCATATTGGCTTATATTAGCTCTTGGGCAGGATCCGCCCCTCCGGAGTCTGACATACCAGCAGTGAGTGTAGGTACCGTTGAGTGCTGAGTGCGAGTGTTGAGTGAGAGTGCTGAGTGATTGAGAGTATTGAGCGATTGAGTGTGCTGAGCGATTGTGCGTGATGAATGAGATTGAGCACTCTGAGAATGTGAGTACCTGAGTTTATTACTGTGTTGCATTGCGCTTAAATTGTTGAACTTGAGAGCATGTCTATATTGCTGAACTGTATAAGAATTGATTATGAGCACTCTAGACCCAGTGGTTGCTAGACTCGGAGCAGTATCTGCTAGGAGACTATTGAGGTAGTTGCTTTGACTCCCGCAGACCTCGACTCTCCTTCTTTTCAGATTTATTTTGTACTGTTCTATCTTTCAGATAGTTGTATTAGAGATTTAGACTGTGTTGACACTTAGTAGCTCATGTATTCGGTGACACCCGAATTTTGGGGGATTTTTTGTAGTTGAGTCGCAGTTGTTCTTATCGATTATGTATGACATTTTTCAATGTTAAACTTAGTACATCATGCGTTTAATTTAAAATGCGTAGTTATTTTGTGATTGTCGGCTTGGCTAGTTCTATAATAGGCGCCATCACAACATGTTGAGAATTTGGTTGTGAAACATTTTGTGGCCAAATCCCATTTTTACCAAAACCCTATGTTTTCTAACAAAGTCCAAAATTCCACAATTTCTATGTCAAAATCTACCCACAAACAATGTATTAAACTCACATTATGTAGAAATTACTTACCTCCAAGAAGCTCTGAAATCGGCCAAACCAATGTGTAAGAAGGAGAAAATGAGCTTAATCCCGACTTTTTAAAAGTTTCTGCCCAGTGACGCCTTTTTTTTCTGATCACGATAGGAGCCCCGCGATCGCGAAGGCAAACCAGCCAATGCCTAGGGAAGTCTTCTTCGCGAACACGACAGGTCCACCATGATCGTGATGACCAAGGTGACTTACCCTTCGCGAACGCGAGGGGACCTTCGCAAATGCGAGGCCAAAGCCTGAATCCTCCCCCAAGTTGGCCTCCCACTACACAAACACGACCTATCCATCGTGAATGCGAAGGCTAGCGGCTGCAAAGCATCGCAATCGCAACCCCTATTTTGCGAACGTGTAGAGCAAAAGTCTCCCTGCCCAATTCCTTCATCGTGAACGTGAAGCTTCCTCCACGTTCGCGAAGAAGGAAACTAGCCACCCGGGACTCCGTCCAAATGCACCAACAAGTTCAAAAACATAATCTAAACCTACTCGAAGCCTTGAAAAACATATAACAACATCGAAACCAAGAATAGCACCCTAAAACCAAATTAACCAACTTAAGAACTTCAAACTTCTTGAACAAGCTTCGAACGTGATGAATCATACTCATACAACTCGGAATGACGCCAAATTTCGCGCATAAGTCACAAATCACCGTACGAACCTATTCCCGGCTCGGAATCCCAAACAAACATCGATAGCACCAATGTATATTTCAAATCAAATTTTAGAAACTTTAAAACCTTCAAGGGGCCAACTTTCAATATTAAGCGCTGAAACGCTCCCGGATCACCTGAAACTAGATTCGAACACACGCCCAAGTCCAAAATCATCATACAAACCTATTGGGACTATCAAATCCTTGTTCTGAGGTCGTTTACTCTAAATGTTGACTCAAGACAATGTTGGGTCAAAACGCACAAGCAAGTATACGCGGCCGACAAGTAATAATGTGATGAGAAAGTATCATTCCCACGAGGATTTATGATCAACTATTTTCCAATCTAAATTATTTATAAATTTGTTTCTCAAGTGATTGTGAAGAAGGTGATTGTGATTTTTATTAACTAAATTACTACAAAACTAATAAGCAAATAAGAAGACAAGATCGCAAGTATAGCAAACAAATACTTAGAAAGAATTCAATGAGATGGAAATATTCTGGGGTTATGGGATTAATGTCTCTCCTATTGCGTTCTTTCGGTTAATTTAATCACTTGATTTATCTAATTTGTTAATTAACATGGTTTATTATGATCGCTAAGTTCTTTTGACGCTTCGCTCGCCTATTCAAGCCAACCTAATACTATGTGTCTATAGAGTTAGAATTAACATGAATGCATGTAGATTTCTTGCAAAAATAACCAAGTAAGGAAACGAGAATATGTCTATCCTAATCTCGAATTCATTCTCCAATGCCCGGATTCAAGAACTTGCTATATTCAATCTTATATGCAATCTATAGTTCCCACTTTCGAGTTTAACTATAAATTGTAGATAGTACTCTATTGTTAACTATGCAATAGAATAATTAAGTGCAACATTAAATAAACAAATTAATACGATAAATCAAGAAAAACAATCAACCGTCAAACTACCATAGTCAATAACGACTTATAACCCCAGAATAATGAGGTTCTTAGCCACTTATGTTCATGACAATAATAAAAATGTAGTTCTTAAACATAAAAGCTATGAATACTAGATGAAATATGGAAGAATCGATGAATTCCGTGCTCCGTTTGTGTTTCTTTGCCTTTTCTCGCATCCAAAAGTGACCAAACCCTCACTAATCACATTTGGAGGGTATTTATATGTTAGGGTCGGAGTCCTCAAGCCCAAATCCAAGTAGAAAATGTTTAATGCACGGATTAGGAAAGGACCAAGTCTCAGAGCTCGCGAGGCTCGGTTGATCTCGCCCGGGACTAGGCGTCGCACACTCTGGCGCTTGGTCAAAATTTTTTGCCTTTTCATGCATGTTTTGCGTATATTTGACATCCATGAGTTCAACCTTCATGCATTTTCATCCTTAAACAATCTTACACATAAAATAGACACAATTAAGCTCAAAAGTCTCACATTTAATCATTAAAACATTTAATCATAAAATATACATTTATAGGCGAACATCACTACCCCACACTTAACCGTTGTTTGTCCTCGAGTCAACCAATAGATTACACTATTCTTGAGCACTTTACATTTACACAATTTAAGCACACTACACAATTGATATAATGACCCGACCGGTTGTTTTGCTTTTTAGATTCCCGTTACCTTATTTAAGACTTTACATATGTGCTTTTACTGTTTTATGACTTACGAAGATGATTGTTTTGGTTTTGGAAGCGTTCGGGTTGAATTCAGAACACTTAGTTCCTTAATAGTGGCCTAAGGTGGCTAAGATTGACTTGAGTAAACATTTTGAGTAAACAACCTCAGAACTGGAATGTGATGGTTCCAATAAGTTTGTATGATAATTTTGAACTTGGGCATGTGTTAGGACCGAGTTTTGGATGATCCAGGAGCATTTCAGCGCTTAATGTTGAAAGTTGGCGCCTTGAAGGTTTTAGAGTTTCTTAAATTTGTTTTGAAGTAGACTTTGGTGTTATCGATGTTTGTTTGGAATTCTGAGCCTAGGAATAGGTTCATATGGTGATTTGTGACTTGTGCATAAAATTTGGCATCATTCCGAGTTGTCTAAGTATGATTCATCACGTTCGGAGCTAGTTGAAGAAGTTTGAAGTTCATAAGTTGATTAATTTGGTTCTAGGGTGTGATTCGTAGTTTCGATGTTGTTTTGTGTGTTTTGATGGTTCGAGCAGGTCCGTATTACATTTATGGACTTGTTGGTGCAATTGGACAGGGTCCCGGGTGTGTTTCAGACTACCCAGAGTTAAGTCCGAAATTGCTAATGCTGGTTTCCTTCTTTGCAAACGCAGACATATTCTCTCGTTCGCGATGAAGGATTCAGCTTGGGGAAATTTTGTGTTTCGCGTTCGCAGAGATAGGGCCGCATTTGTGATAGGAGAGGACTATAAAGCTTCGCGTTCGTAAAGTGTACGTCGCGATCATGAAGAAGAAATTAAGGCTGGGGGAGGGCAGTGTAACGACCCGACCGGTCATTTTGAGCTCTAGCACGTCATTCGGTGGTTTGAGGCCTTGCGTAGCTTCCATTCAGGTATTATGACTTGTAAGTGTGGTCGGAATTGAATTTTGGGAAGCTCAGAGTTGATTCAGAAGCGTTGAGTTGGAAGAATTGACTAAGGTTTGACTATTGAGTAAACGACCTGGGAATCAGGATTTGAAGGTTCCAACAGGTTCGTATGTTGATTTTGGTCTTAGGGGCGTGTCTAGATAATGATTTGGAGGTCCGTAGGTCATTTCAGCATCAATTAGCGAAAGTTGGAAATCAGATGATTTTTGGGAAGTTTGACCGGAAGTGGACTTTTTAATATTGGGGTCAGATTCTGATTTCGAAAGTGGATGTAGGTCCGTAATGTCAATTATAACTTATGTGCAAAATTTGAGGTCAATCGGACATGATTCAATAGGTTTCTGCGTCGAATGTAGAAGTTTGAGATTCTAAAGTTCATTAAGCTTGCATTGGGGTGTGATTCGTGGTTTTAGCATTGTTTGATGTGATTTTAAAGCTCAACTAAATTTGTATTGTGTTTTAGGACTTATTGGTATATATGGTTGAGGTTCCGGGGGGCCTCGGGTGAGTTTCAAATGGTTAACGGGTCAAATTTGGACTTAAGGAAAAATCTAGATATTTTGACCTTCAGTGCAATCGCACCTGCGGAATTTTGCTTGCAGGTGCGAGCTCACAGAAGCGAGCATGGTAGCGAAGAAGCAAAAAATGGGAAAGGGCAGCCTCATTGTAGAAGCGAGTCCGCAGAAGCGCCCTGAGCCGCAGAAGCGTCGAAGCCCTCGCATCTGCGAGACCGCATATGCGGCCAAGTGAGCCACAAATGCGAAAACCCCTGGACAGAATAAAATCAGAGGGGTTGTGGGATTTTGGCATTTTTGGTCATTTCCAACACGGGTTGAGGTGATTTTCTAGAGGGATTTCACGGGAAACTCGAGGTAAGTCATTTGTGATCATTGTTAGTCAATAATATTGAATTATCATTGAGTATTTCGACTAGATAACGTGTTTTTGAGGTGAAATTCGAGGATTTGGGCCTAGGGATTTGAAAATAAGAGTTGGGGATTTGAGTGGCAATTTGGTGTCAGATTTCCGTAATTTTGGTATGGGTGAATTCGATATCGAATGGGTGTTTGTATTTTTGTGACTTTTACCCGATTCCGAGATGTGGGCCTGGGTCAACTTTTTGGCCAAAGTTGTCCTTCCCTGGATGATAAAGAATGGTGATATCATAGTCTTTCAAAAGCTCCAACCACCTCCACTGCCTCAAGTTCAGATCCTTTTGCGTGAGTAGATGCTGAAGACACTGATGATCTATATACACCTCACAAGACATGCCATATAAGTAATGCCTCGAGATCTTGAGCGCGTGTATAGTAGATACTAATTCCATATTATGCACTGGATAGTTCTTCTCATAGAGCTTCAACTGGCGCGATGCATAGGCAATCACCTTACCATCCTGCATCAACATACACTTAATACCAACCGCGAAGCATCACAGTAAACCATATATGAGCCAATCCTGAGGGCAAAACCAACATTGGAGCTATAGCCAAGGCTGCCTTGGGCTTCTAAAGCTCTCATCACACTCATCCAACCATCTAAATGGAGCGCTTTTCTGAGTCAACTTATTTAAGAGGGCGACAATAGATGTAAATCCCTTTACCAAGCGACGATAGTAACTAGCCAAACCTAAGAAGCTCCTGATCTCTGTAGCAGTAGAAGGTCTGGGCCAACTCTAAACTGCCTCAATCTTTGTCGGTTCCATCGTGATCCCATCACTAGATACCACATGACCCAAGAATTCCACCGAGTCTAACCAAAAATCGCACTTGGAGAACTTAACATATAGGTTCTTCTCCCTCAAATTCTGGAGCACGATCCTCAAATGCTGCTCATGGTATTCCTTACTACGGGAATATACCAATATATCATCAATGAACATAATGACAAAGGAAACCATATACGGTTGGAACACATTGTTCATCAAGTGCGTGAAAGCTTCTGGGGCATTAGTCAACCCAAACGACATCATCAAAAGCTCATAATGTCCATAACGAGTGCGAAAATCAGTCTTAGGGATCGTTTTATTCCTAATCTTCAACTGGTGATACCCCGATATCAAGTCAATCTTCGAGAATGCCTTGGCACCGTAAAGGTGATCAAATAAGTCATCACGCAAAAATGGATACTTGTTCTGGATGGTTACCTTATTCAACTATTGATAGTCAATACACATTCTCATAAACTCATCCTTATTTTTAACAAACAACACTAGCGCACCCCAAGGCGAAACATTAGGCCTTATGAACCCCTTATCTAGTAACTCTTGCAACAGTTCCTTCAATTTCTTCAACTCCGCTAGAGCCATATGATACGAAGGAATAGAGATAGACTGCATGCCCGGTGCCAAATCAATATCCCTATTGGGTGGCATGCCCAGTAGGCTTGCTGGAAACACATCTGGAAACTCCCTCACTACCGGAACTGGCTCAACAATAGGAGTATCATCACTAACCGCCATCCATTGAGCCTTAAAAAATGATACCACTCTACTAGGAGTGCAACCAAAAGAACCCTTCCACTCCAACCTTAGTAACCTAGGCATCACCAACGTCATGGTCTTAGCGTGATAATCTAGAATAACATGGTACGGAGATAACCAATCCATACCAAAAATCACACCAAAATCCACTATATCTAACAATAGAAAGTCCGCCCTCGACTCAAAATCGCAAATAGTGACCACACATGACCAATAAACTCGATCCACCATAATAGAATCACCCAAAGGTATAGAAATATGCACATGAGCATCAAGAGAACCACGAGGCATATCCAGACAAGAAACAAAGTATGATGACACATATGAACAAGTAGATACAGGATCAAACAATATTGAAGCATCCTTGTGGCACACAAAAACAATACTTGTAATCACTACATTAGAAGCAACAACCTTGGTCCTCCCCGAAATGCATAGCTTCTGGCCTAACCTCCACTAGACTAAGCTCCCCCTCTAGGATGACCACATCTTGGATGACTTGCTCCCCGAGCTGGCTGAGTGGGTGGTGTAGTAACTGGTGCGGGAACCATAATATGACCTCCCTACTGTACTCGACCTTTGTGAAAATGGGGCAATACTTTCTGACATTCCGTAAATCTCCACACTCATTGCAACATCTGACTGGGAATGACTGCCGTCCCTAAGTCAGACCTCATGAACCAGAATAGCCACTAGAAGAACCATGTATTAATAAACCCTGAACAAATGGAGTCCGATGAGGACTCAGTGCTAGAAGTGCACTGAATGAAGACTGCATAGAAGCTCCTCAACTAGGTGGCGATGAATGATAAGCTGGCCTGCTAGAATGGCCTCTCCCAAATCGACCTTGGCCTCCAGATGAGGCACCACTGAAACTCCCTGAACGTCGGGACCTATTGTCCTTACTTTGCATTATCTCTCTAGTCTCAATGAGAATACGCTCAATAAGATGCTTTATCTACATAACCTGGTGAAATGGAGTCCCAGTATCCACCTCTTTAGCCATAGCAATGTGAATACCATGGTGAAGTCCATCAATGAATTTCCTCACTCTCTCCTCTTCAGTGGGTACAAAAATAGTATCATGATGGGACAACTTTGTGAACCTTATCTTATACTCAATAACTAACATCAGACCCTACTGAATGTACTCAAACTACCTCCTTAGTTTCTCTCTCCTAGTGTGGGGTATGAAATGCTCCAAAAGGACACTGGAGACCTGAGCCCAGGTAAGAGGAGGTGATCCTGCTGGTCGACCCATCTCGTAAACCTACCACCACCTCTTGGTCAGACCGTTAATCTAGAAGGCGGTGAAATCAACTCCATTGGACTCCACTAGTCCCAAATTGCACAAAATTATATGGCAACGATCAAAGAATTCTTAGGCGTCCTCTATAGGTGTACCACTGAAGTGAGGAGGATGCAACTTGGTGAACCTATCCAGTCTCTTCAGCTTATCAGTTGACATCGGGGGCCTATCCTTAGGCTGCACAGCAATAGTAGGCTAAACTCCCCCAACAAGTAATACTATTGCAGTCTGATAACCATGGGCCACCTGCTCGGGGATAAGATTAGTTGGAGTCTACGCTCCTCCCCTTGCCTGGAAAGTAGTGGGTATAGTAGGAAATGCTCGGCCTGATCTAAACTCTCCAACAAGCCAACCATGCGGACAAATGCATACTAAACAACTGGTGAAACAAATAGACCCTAAGGAACCTGAGTTGGTACCTTTGGCTCATCATCATAGTCATGAACCTGATCCTCAATAGGAGCTACTGGTGACTCCACAACTACTGCACGAACAAGGGCTCTAGCTACGGCGCATGCTCTGCCCCTACCTCTGCCTCAACCCAGACCTCTCACGGCCCTAGCCTGGTGTACCGGCGCATGCTCGGCTTTTCCTGATGATCGTGTCCTCATTATCTGTGAGAGAATAGAAGGGTGAAGGTTCAGAATTAAGTATAAACAAATCTGCACGACAGAGAATGAAAGAAATAGAATTTTTCTTAACAGCCATGTAGCCTCTCAAAGATAAGTACAAACATTTCCGTACCGATCCGCAAAACTTTACTAAACTTGCTCATGACTCATGAGACCTAAGCAACCTAGGGCTCTGATAACAACTTGTCACGATCCCAAATCCCACCAAAGCTGTGACGGTGCCTAACACTACTTTCTAGGCTAGCCAACATCAAATATACAGAAATAAACTCAAATAACAATAACAAATAGCCTCAAAAGCAGAATAATAATAATAATAATAATAATAATAATAATAATAATAATAATAATAATAATAATAATAATAATAATAATAATAATAATAATAATAATAATAATAATAATAATAATAATAATAATAATAATAATAATAATAATAATAATAATAATAATAATAATAATAATAATAATAATAATAATAATAATAATAATAATAATAATAATAATAATAATAATAATAATAATAATAATAATAATAATAATAATAATAATAATAATAATAATAATAATAATAATAATAATAATAATAATAATAATAATAATAATAATAATAATAATAATAATAATAATAATAATAATAATAATAATAATAATAATAATAATAATAATAATAATAATAATAATAATAATAATAATAATAATAATAATAATAATAATAATAATAATAATAATAATAATAATAATAATAATAATAATAATAATAATAATAATAATAATAATAATAATAATAATAATAATAATAATAATAATAATAATAATAATAATAATAATAATAATAATAATAATAATAATAATAATAATAATAATAATAATAATAATAATAATAATAATAATAATAATAATAATAATAATAATAATAATAATAATAATAATAATAATAATAATAATAAACTCAAGAATAACAAGTTCAACTTATTCACATTAATAGGAAATAGGCGTGCTTTCCAATAAAATTAGTTAAGTCATCAATCTCAAGATATAAAGTATCAATTAGATTGAGGAACATATGTCTCTATGATAGCATGACAGGTATCAATACCGAAATCATCGAATTTATAGTTAAATCATCAAGAAAGCACAATCTCAGCACTGTACGGGTGCCTGGCATAAAGACCCTCACTTAGCACATACCAAGTGCATGCACTCACAAGTCCCAAAGACCATGGGTTATCACCTGACTGTGAAGGGGCAGATCCTAGCCCAAGTGTTGATTGGATCAAAAGCTAACGATCATCATAACTCAGTCCAAATGGCCTGGTGCACGCGTCACCCAAATAACAATACCACTCAGCTTAATAGGGAGCCTAGCATATGCATCACCACAAAACCAATATTATCATGGCTTTTGGCCCCAATTCAATCATTAATCTGCTCAAACTACAATATTCCAATATCTCACAATATCAGAAATTAATATGCTACACAATTTATACCAATGTGCCACAAATCCACTCAAACCCGTAGTACTCAAGTAATAAAACCAACAACATGTGAGATAATAGGTAAGAAGTATATAAAAATGATGAAATAACACCCGGATATAATATCATGACTGAAAAGTATGACTACAATCAAGGCAAATAGCTTAACATAGCACAATAGTCCTATCATATCTCAAACGGATAAGCACATCGCCTAGACATGATTTCTAGCATGGATAATAGTCCAAAGTCATACAAGTAAAGTAAAATCAGTACCACAAAAACATGTTAGAAAAACAAGGCATGTAATAGCCTAAAGTCTACCCGGATCATGAATAACCACGGTGTACGCATACACGCTCGTCACCATGTACGCGCGTCACCCTTAATAGATAGCAAACATCGTAGTCTATGTGTAAAATACCCTCAAGACAAGCCAAAGAATGATACTTACCTCAAAGTGCGAGAATCAATACTCCAAAAAACCCTTCCCACGTGAATCAACCTCCAAACAGCTCGAATCTAGTAAAAAATAATTCAATAACATCGAACATGGCTATAAAAATCGATTCTAAGTAATCAAGTTCCAATCTTATCAAATAGCAAAAAGTCAACCAAAAAGTCAACCCGGGCTCACCTCCCTAAACCTGAGAAAAGTCAAAAATCTTGACTACCCATTCGAATAAGAGTCCGAATATATAAGTTTCATCCAAATCCGACTCCGAATCGGGATTCGAATCTCCATTTTTCACTGTCCAAAACCGTAGTCAAAATCCTCAAATTTCTCATTCAAACCCCATAATGTATGTGTAATAATCCATGGGTATACAAGATATAATATAAAATCAAGTACAAATTAATTTACCCTCTTGCCTTGTATGAAAATCCCACTCAAAAATCTTCCATCTCTAAGTCTAGGTCTCAAAATATGAAATAATGGGTCTAAGTCCCGAAATTAGAACTCTTAAAAGTCTTCCTAGTGATCCCTTCGCGAATGTGGCCCAAGTCTTGCGTTCGCGAAGCATAGTCTGCCCCTAGCCCAAAAGTTACTCTTCGCGATTGCGGTTTGCCACCTGCGAATGTGATCCAGGGGGGTAGCATACGCGAACACGAAGGCCAAACCCCCAGCCTCCCAGACAGCCAATCCTCATACACAAAGCGAGTCTCGGTCAATGAACGTGAAGACCACCAGCCCCAACCCTTCACGAACACGCGGATAACAAAAACACTACTACCTAAAATTGTACATAGAGGAGACAATAAATAGGCGAACGAGGCTAAAATACTCAAAATGACCGGTCAAGTCTTTATATTCTCCCCCTCATAAAGGAATGTTCATCCTCGACTGAGCATAGAGGCATACCTGAAGTGATGAAAAGGTGAGGATAACGGCTACACATATCATGCTTGATCTGCCAAGTCACCTCCTCAACTAGTTCACCCCTCCATTGAACCTCTACTAAAGAAATGCTCTTTGATATCAACTTTCAAACCTGCTTGTCCAAGATGGCCACCGACTTCTAAACATAAGTCAAATCCTTGTCCAATTGGTCTGAGCTGAAATCTAACACATGGGATGGATCACCATAATACTTCCGGAGCATGAAAACATGGAACACCGGGTGAACTACCGATAATTTGGGTGGCAATGCAAGCTTTTAGGCCACCTCCCCAACTTTCTCAAGGATCTCAAAAGGACCAATATACCTAGGGCTCAACTTGCCCTTCTTCCCGAATCTCATCATACCCTTCATGGGTGAAATCCACAGCAAAACTCTCTCTCCCACCATAAATGCTACATCATGAACCTTTCGATCGGCATAACTCTTCTGTCTAGACCGTGTCATACAAAGTCGATCCTGAATCTACTTGACTTTTTCCAAAGAATCCCGAACCAGATCAGTTCCCAACAACCTAGCCTCCCCCGGCTCAAACCAACCAACTGGAGAACGACACCGCCTCCCATATAAGGCATGATAAGGAGCCATCTGAATACTCGATTGGTAGTTGTTGTTGTAGGCAAACTATGCAAGCTGCAAGAATTGATCCCATGAACCCCCGAAATCCATAACACAGGCATGTAGAATATCCTTTAAGATCTGAATGGTGCGCTCGGACTGGCCATCCATTTGGGGTGAAATGATCTACTAAACTCAACCTGTGTGCCTAACTCACATTGTACGACTCTTTAGAAATACGATGTGAACTGTGTGCCTCGATCGGAGATAATGGACACCGGCCTCGATCGGAGATAATGGACACCGGTACACCATGAAGGCGAACAATCTCACGAATATAGATCTGAGCAAGCTGCTCTAAAGAATAGGTAGTCATAGCCGGAGTGAAATGTGCAAACTTAGTCAGCCTATCCATAATCACCCAAAGTGCATTAAATTTTGTCAAACTCTATGGCAGCCTAACAACGAAGTCCATGGTAGTACGCCCCCACTTCCACTCGGGAATCTTAAGTCTTTGAAGCAAATCGCTCGGCCTCTGATGCTCGTACTTCACCTGCTGGTAGTTCAAGCACCGAGCCACATACTCCACTATATCTTTTAACATTCTTCTCCACCAATAATGCTGCCTCAAATCTTGATAAGCCTTTGCGACACCCAGATATATGGAGTACCACGAACTATGGGCCTCCTCAAGAATCAACACATGCAACCCATCTATATTGGGAACACATATCCAGCCCTACATTCGCACCACCCCATCATCTCCTATAGAAACCTCCTTAACATAGACGTGCTGCACCGTGTCCTTAAGGACAAACAAATGGGGGGTCATCATACTGACGCTCTCTGATGTGCTCATACAAAGAAGACCGAGAAACCACGCAAGCTAGAACCCGACTGGGGTCCGAAACATCCAATCTCACAAACTGATTGGCCAACACATGAACATCCAATGCTAATAGTCTCTCACCAACTAGAATATATCCAAGGCTACCCATACTATCTACCTTCCTACTCAAGGCATCGTCCCCCACATTGGCCTTTTCGAGATGATATAGAAGTAATATCATAGTCTTTCAATAGCTCTAACCATATATGCTACCTCAAGTTCAGGTCCTTTTTCTTAAATAAGTGTTGTAGACTCCGATGATTTGTGAATACCTCGCAAGACACGCCGTAGAGATAATGCTTCCAAATCTTCAATGCATGCATAATAGTTTCCAACTCTAGATCATGAACAAGGTAGTTCTTTTCATGGGGCTTCAACTGGCGCGAAGCATAAGAAATCACCTTACCCTCCTGCATCAAAACACACCCAATACCAATCCATGAAGCATCACAATAAACCGCATATGAAGCCGATGGTGAAGGCAAAACCAAGACTGGAGTTGTGGTCAAGGCAGTCTTGAGCTTCTGAAAGCTCTCCTCATACTCGTCGGACCACCAGAATGGAGCACCCTTCTAGGTCAATCTGGTCAAATGTGCAGCAATGGACGAGAAACCCTCTACGAAGCGGCGATAATATTCGGCCAAACCAAGGAAACTCTGAATCTCAGTAGTTGAAGATGGTTTGGGACAACTCTGAACTGCCTCAATCTTCTTATGATCTACCTTGATCCCCTCACTCGACACCACATGACCCAGAAACGCTACTGAATCAAGCCAGAACTCACACTTTGAGAATTTTGCATAGAACTTCTTCTCCCTCAAGGTTTGGAACACAATACTCAAATGTTGCTCATGAACCTCTTGGCTGCGGGAGTACACCAAGATGTCGTCAATGAATACGATAACAAAAGAGTCGAGATATGGTTAGAATACACTATTCATCAGGTGCATGAATGTTGATGGGCGTTGGTAAGCCAAAATGACATCACTACGAATTCGTAGTGACCATATCGAGTCATGAAAGCAGCATTCGGGATATCCGAGTCCCGTATCTTCAACTGATGATACCCTGACTGCAAATCAAATTTCGAGAACACTCTGGCACCCTGAAGCAGGTCAAATACGTCATCAATGCATGGTAATGGATACTTGTTCTTGAGTGTGACTTTGTTCAACTGCCTATAATAAATACACATTCGTATAGTACCATCGTTCTTCTTCACAAACAGAACTGGAGCACCCCAAGGTGAAACACTAGGCCAGATGAAACCTTTTTCAAGAAACTTCTTAAGCTGCTCTTTCAATTCCTTCAACTCCATAAGTGCCATACGATATGGTGGAATAGAAATGGTCTGAGTGCCTAGCACTAAGTCAATACCAAAATCAATATCTATATCGGGCGGCATGCTTGGTAGGTCTGCTGGGAATACATCTGGGAAATCTCTCGCTATCAGAACTGACTTAACGGTAGGAGTATCAGCACTGACATCTCCCACAAAGGCTAAATACGCATCACATCCCTTCTCAACCATTCATTGTGCCTTTATAAAGGACACGACCATGCTAGGAATATAATCCAATGTACCCTCCACTACAATCGTGACAATCTTGGCATAGCCAGTGTCACAGTCTTGGCATGAAAATCTATAATGGCGTGATAGGGCGACAACCAGTCCATGACCAAGATCACATCAAAGTCTACCATATTGAGTAATAATAGATCAACTCTGGTCTCAAAACCAACAATAACAACTAAACACGATCGATAAACACGTCTACAACAATAGAATCCCCCATAGGCGTGGACACATATACAGGAGCACTGAAGGAATCACGTGATATATACAAATACGGGGCAAAGTAGGTTGACATATATGAGTAAGTTGATCCTGGATCAAATAAAACTGAGGCATCCATGTGACAGAACAGAACAATACCTGTGACGACTGTATCTGAAATGGTGGCCTCTGTCCTACCCATAAAAGCATAGAAACGAGCCTGGACTCCCCCTTTAGGGAGACCTCTGCCTTCCTGATCTCCACCCCTAGCTGGCGATGCAGGTGGGGCGGCAACGGGAGCAACAACCATGGCCTGCGAACCCCGTGGAATCTGTGGAGCCTGTGTAGTCTGTGGAGGTGTACCCCTTCTGAGTCTGGGGTAGTCCCTCACCACATGCCTAGTATCACGACACTCAAAGCAAGCTCTCAATGGGCGCGACTACTAAAAATGACCCTGGCCTGGTCGGCTGGACTGACCGCTGAAAGCATTACGTGTGGGTGGTGCACTAAAAAGTGGTTGTGCATAGTGGCCAACCTGAGGCCTAGAAATAGCTGGAGTACTGGTAGTAGCTGGAAGTGCTAAATGAACTGTCTGACTCACCTACTGCCTACCATTACAGGCTGTAGCTGTAGCATGGCCACCACTAAATCCTTCAGTACCTCGAGGCCTCTTGGCCTCCCTGTTCTCTCTCTCTCGACCCCGCATACCCTCCAAACTCCACGCGATCTCTACTACCTGCTTATATGGAGTGTTTGTCTCTAACTCTTGAGCCATGCTGAATCTAATACTATAGTTGAGCCTCTCGATGAATCGGCAGACTCGCTCTCAGAATGTAGAAACCAAATAGGTGCATGTCGGGATAACTCATTGAATCTGATAGCATATTTTGACACTGTCATAGTCCCTGATGTAGCTGCTCAAACTTTGTGCGCCATGCATCCCGAAGGGTCTAGGGAACAAACTCTCTCAGAAACATCTCTAAAAACTGAGCCCAAGTGAGTGGGGCTACATCAGCCGGCCTACCCTCCTCGTAAGCCTACCACCAATGATACGCTGCTCCTGACACCTGAAATGTAGTAAAAACAACTCCACTCACCTCCACAATACCCATAATGTGGAGAATATGGTGGCACTTCTCTAGAAAGCCCTGCGCATCCTCGGTAGCTGTGCAGATAAAAGTAGGAGGATCATACTTCTTGAACCTCTCTAGTCTCCTCTGCTTCTCCTCAGATGCCATTGGCCAGACCTCAGGCTGAACCGAAACAACAGGTTGTGCTGGCATAACCCCCGAGACCTGATCAACATGGATTTGCTACTCTGGAGTGTGGGCTGGGGAGTCTGAGCTCCTTCCCCAGCATGAGATGTAGCTGGTGCAAAGGGAATCAATCCCGCCTTAGATAGAGTGTCGAACATGCTCATGAACTTAGCTAGGGTCTTATGAAGTCCAGGGGCAACAACAAGCATCTCGGGTGTCTGTCCCCCAATCGGAACTACTGGTGAATCCTCAGTCGCTGCCCGGGCGGGTGCTCGGGCCGCATGTCACGACCCAAAATCCTAACCTATCGTGATGGCGCCTATCATGGTAATAGGGAACCCGACATTTAAAAATATTTCCAACACTTTTAACAGAAAGTGAATTAAAGCAGTTTAAACAATAAAAGTTTTCATAAACGGGATAGAAACCCAAAATACAATGCGGAAATTCCCAACATCGGGGTGTCACTGAGTACATGAGCATCTATACATCACAAGTCCGAAAAATACTGTCTATAATAATCTGAAACTAAATATAATAAGTGGAAAGATAGGGAAGGAGAAATAAGGTATGCGAAATGCCAAGCAGCTACCTTGATAGTATCCGAGAATACGAACTCCACAACTCAGCAATAGCTGTGACCGAAAACACCTGAGTCTGCACACAAGGTGCAGGGTGTAGCATGAGTACAATCAACTCAGTAAGTAACAAGACTAAATAAAGAACTGAAAGTAGTGACGAGCTTCACAGTTATAGTTCAATTACAGTGATTTCAACATAGGAAAGTAGGCATGCTCTCAAGTTCGATAAATTAGATCAAACAGTTACTCCATGACAAGTTTAAGTGAAACAAAGTGTAATATCTTGTAGAAATTTCAAGAAAATGATACGTGGCAGTTAAGTGCACCAATAATGAAATCAAATGCATCCTCTCAGGGCCACAGTCACTCCACCCTCCCATTTACACAACACTCGGCACTCGCACTTAGTAGGTACCTGCGCTCACCGGGGGTGTGTGCAGACTCCGGAGGGGCTCCTTCTGCCCAAGCGCTATAACCCGCACGGACAACTCACGTGCTTCATAGACAAGTTAGGTGCTACAGTATAATATCTGGATCCGCACAGACAACACACGTGCTGCACGGACAACTCAAGTGCTACAACATTACTATCTCACAATCAGGCCCTCGGCCTCACTCAGTCATGCATCTCTCCAGTCTCTCGGGCTCTCATTAGTCATGAACGAGAGCCCCGACAGAATGGTATAATGTATCAGCAAGGAACAACAGAGACTGAGATATAATATACAAGTAAAATTGTGACTGAGTACAAAATAGAAGTTTAGCAGATAATTCAACATGCGCACAACCTATGTGGGTCCCTATAGTGCCAACACATAGTCTAAACATTATTTGTGGTTCAATTTCTCTACTACATAGAGAATGTACAACTAATAACAGATTATACAACTAAACAGTTCTACGGAATTTGACCAAGTCACAATTCCTATGGTGCACGTCCACACGCCCGTCACCTAGAATGTGCGTCACCTCAAAACCAAATACACGACACGTAATACGGGGTTTCCTACCCTCATAACCAAATTTAGAACTATTACTTACCTCAATACGAGCAAATCTCTACTCCAACACACCCTTGCCTCACGAGATGGCCTCTGAATGCCTTGAATTAATCCATAAACAATGCGATAAAATCAATACGGGCTAAAGGAATCAACTCCATAAGAAAATGCTAAGTTATTAATCAAAATCAAAAATCGGCTCAAAAGCCGCCCCCTGGGTGCATGTCTCGAAATTCGATAAAAGTCACAAAACCTAAAATCCCACTCAACCATGAGTCTATCCATCAAAATCCCTAGCCTTAAGCTCCCAATTTATACCTTAAATACACACCAACTAGGTGGAAAAATTAATGGGGAAGCAGTATTATTGATCAAGAATGAGCACAAGGGACTTACCTCAATAATCCCCTCAAAAACCCTCTTAAAAATAGCCTAAACCGTGCTTGAAATGTTTGAAATGAAGCCAAAATCGCGAACCCTTGTTTTAATAATCTGCCCACCTTTTGGCACCTGCGACCCAAAATCCGCACCTGCGAAACCGCTTCTGCGGTACATCCTCCGCTTCTGTGGAAATCACTTAAGTCCCCTAGGTCTGCATCTGCGCTCCAAGTTCCGCACCTGCGGAGCCGCTTCTGCGGAAACAGGCCTCTCCCTCAACTTCGCATCTATGGAGCCTCGCTCGCACCTGCGGGCTCACATATGCGGTTAGCCCCTCGCACCTGCTCCCTGCCCAGGTCAGCCCAGCTCTGCTTCTGCGTAAAGCCAGCCGCATCTGCGGCATCAAACTTGTGGTCAACCCCTCGCATGTGTGATCATACCACAAGAGCTCTAGCTTCAGCAATGCACTAAGTCCCATTTTTGATCCGTTAACCATCCAAAACCAACCCGAGGCCCCGGGACCTCAACCAAACATACCAACGAGTCCCAAAACATCATACAAACTTTGTCAAGCCCTCAAATCACCTCTAACAACGTCAAAAACATGAATCGTACATAGATTCAAGCCTAATGAATTTTGAACTTCCAATTTCTACAAATGGTGCCGAAACCTACTCCAACTGCCGGAATCGGAATCCTACCCCGTATTTTGCGCACAAGTCACATTTGACTTTACAGACCTACTCCAACTGCCGGAATCGGAATCCGACCCAATTATCAAAAAGTCCACTCCCGGTCAAACTTTCTAATAATTCCAACTTTCACCATTTCAAGCCTAATTTTACTACGGACCTCCAAACCACAATCCGAACACGCTCCTAAGTCCAAAATCACCTAACGAAGCTAATAGAACCATCAAAACTCTGTTACGGAGTCGTTTACTCACAGATCAACATCCGATCAATCATTTAAACTTAAGCTTTCAACCTTAAGACTAACTATCTCATTTCATTATGAAATCTCATTTTGTACAGCTATAAAGTACAAAATGAGTAGTAAATGGGAGAATGAGGCTACAACTCTCAAAACGACCAGCCAGGTCGTTACACCCCCCCTTAAACAAACGTTCGTCCTCGAACGTGTATAGAAACATACCTGGAGTCTCAAATAGGTGTGGATAACTGCTCCTCATATCTCTCTTGGTCTCCCAAGTAGCCTCATAAACGGGCTGACCTCTCCAATGCACCTTCACTGAAGCTATGTCCTTTGACCTCAACTTTCGAACCTGACGATCCAAAATAGCGACCGGGTCCACATCATAAGTCAGATTGCCATCCAACTTAAATGTGCTAAAATGCAAAAATGAGACGGATCGCCGACATCATTCCAGAGCATAGAAACATGAAATACTGGATGCACACTCGACAAACTAGGTGGCAAGGCAAGCTTGTAAACCACCTCCCCAATCCTCTGAAGTACCTCAAACGACCCAATATACCAAGTGCTCAACTTGCCCTTCTTCCCGAACCTCATAACACCCTTCATGGGTGAAACCTTGAGCAGAAGCTTCTCCCAATGATGTAAGCAACATCACGGACCTTCTTGTCGGCATAACTCTTCTGTTTAGACTGCATCGTGTGAAGCCGCTCCTGAATCATCTTAACCTTGTCCAAAGAATCCTGGACCAAGTCAGTACCCAATAGCCTAGCCTCATCAGGCTCAAACCAACCCACCAGAGATCTACACCGTCTCCCATACAAAGCCTCATACGGAGCCATCAGAATGCTCAACTGGTAGCTGTTATTATAGGCAAACTCCGTGAGTCGCAGAAACGGATATCATAAACCCCCAAAATCAATGACATAAGCGCATAGCGTATCCTCCAATATCTGAATAGTGCACTCAGACTATCCGTCCATCTGAGGGTGAAACACGGTGCTCAACTTAACCTGGGTACCCAACTCTTGCTGCACAGCTCTCCAAAACAGCGATGTGAATTACGTGCCCCGATCATGATGGACTCTAGCACTCCGTGGAGGCGAACAATCTCTCGGATGTAAATCTCAGCCAACCGCTCTGAAGTATTAGTAGTCCCAACTGGAATGAAGTGTGCGGACTTGGTCAGCCGATCCACACTCACCTAAATAGCATCGAACTTCCTCGACGTCCATGTGAGCCAACTACAAAATCCATGGTGATTCGCTCCCATTTCCACTTTGGAATCTCTAACCTCTGAAGCAATCCGCCTGGTCTTTGATGCTCATACTTCACCTGCTGATAGTTGAGGCACCGATCTACAAACCCCACTATATCCTTCTTCATCCTTTTCCCCCCAATAATGCTGCCTCAAGTCCTGATATATCTTCGCGGCACCCGGATGGATGGAATACCGCGAGCTGTGGGCCTCCTAAAGAATCAACTCACGTAGCCTATCTACATTATGCATACAAATCTGACCTTGCATCCTCCATACTCCATCATCCCCAATAGTAACATCTCTGGCATCACTGTGCTGAACCGTGTCCTTAAGGACAAGCAAATGAGGGTCATCATACTGGTGCTCTCTGATGCGATCATATAAAGAAGACCGAGAAACCACTCAAGCTAGAACCCGACTGGGCTCTGAGATATCTAATCTCATGAAATGGTTGGCCAAGGCCTGAACATCAACTGCAAGAGGTCTCTCACCGATAGGAATGAATGCAAGGCTACCCATACTCACTGCCTTTCTACTCAAGGCATCAGCCACCATATTGGCCTTCCCGTGATGATACAGAATAGTGATATCATAGTCTTTTAGCAGCTTCAACCATCTCCGCTGCCTCAAATTCAGATCCTAGTGTTTGAATAAATGCTGGAGAATCTGATGATCTGTAAACACCTCACAAGACACACCGTAGAGATAATGCCTCCAAATCTTCAATGCATGAACGATGGCAGCTAACTCCAAATCATGGACAGGGTAGTTCTTCTCATGAGGCTTCAACTGGCACCAAGCATAAGCAATCACTTTACCTCCCAGCATCAAGACACACCCAATACCGATCCGAGAAGCATCATAATATACTGTTTAAGAACCAGAAGCTGAAGGTAAAACTAGAACTGGAGTTGTGGTCAAGGCAGTCTTGAGCTTCTGAAAGCTCTCCTTACACTCCTCTGAACATCTGAAAATAGCACCCTTCTGGGTTAATTTGGTCAAAGGTGATGCAATAGACGAGAAACCCTCCACGAAGCGACGATAATAACCAGCCAAGCCGAGAAAGCTCCGAATCTCTGTAGCTGAGGACGGTTTGGGTAAACTCTGAATCACTTCTATATTCCTCGGATCCACCTGAATCCCCTCACTGGACACCACATGCCCCAAGAATGCCACTGAGCTAAGCCAAAACTCACATTTGGAGAACTTAGCATAAAGCTTCTCCTCCCCCAACCGCTGTAACACAATCCTCAAATGTTGGGCATGCTCCTCCTGGCTACGAGAGTACATCAGGATATCATCAATGAACACTATGACAAATGAGTCAAGATGAGGCTGAAATACATTATTCATCAGGTGCATGAATGATGCTGGGGCGTTGATCAGCCCAAAAGACATCACAAGGAACTCATAATGACCGTAACGGGTCCTGAATGCTGTCTTTATAATATTCGAGTCCCAAATCTTCAGCTGGTGATACTATACCTCAAGTCAATCTTAGAGAACACCCTCTCTCCTTGAAGCTGGTCGAATAGATCATCAATGAGCGGCAAAGGATACTTGTTCTTGATTGTAACTTTGTTCAACTACCTATAATCAATGCACATCCGCATGGTACCATCCTTTTTCTTCAGAAACAGAACCGGTGCACCCCAAAGTGATACACTAGGCCTGATAAACCCCTTATCAAGGAGTTCCTGAAACTGCTCCTTCAATTCCTTCAACTCAGTTGGTGCCATACGATATGGTGGAATAGAAATGGGCTGAGTGACCGGCACCAAGTCAATACAAAAATCAATATCCCTATCAGGCGGCGTGCCCAACAGGTCTGCAGGAAACACATCCGGAAAATCCTGCACCACCAGAACAGAATCAATAGCAGGAGAATCAGCACCAACATCCCTTACAAAGGCCAAATAAGATAAATAACCCTTCCCAACCATCCACTGGGCCTTCAAATATGAAATCCCTCTGCTGGGAACATAGTCTAGCGAACCTGTCCACTTGATCCATGGCAACCCCGGCATCACTAACGTCACGGTCTTAGCGTGACAATCCAGAACAACATGACATGGAGACAGCCAATCCATACCCAAGATCACATCGAAGTCCACCATACTAAGCAATAAGAGATCCGCTCTAGTCTCCAATCCCCCAATAGTCACTGCACACGCCCAATATACACGGTCCACAACAATAGTATCACCCACTGGACTAGATACACGAACAGATGATCCTAAGGACTCACTGGGCATATCTAGATAATGAGCAAAATACGATGATACATACGAATAAGTGGAACCAGGGTCAAATAATGTAGAGGCATCCTTGTGGCACACTGAGACAATACATGTGATCACTGCATCGAAGGAAACAAAATCTGGTCGAGTAGGGATAGCATAGAATCGGGTCTGATCGCCACCTAATCGGCCTTCTTCTCTAGGGCAGCCCCTAGTAGACTGAGCCTCACCCGAGCTGGCTGAGTTGGTGGTGTAACTACAGGTGCTGGTGCCATAGGCCGAGAACTCTGCTATGGAGCCCCACTCAACAACCTAGGGCAATACCTCTTGATATGACCAAACTCTCCGCATTCAAATCAACCCCTCTTCTGATGGAACTGCTGCTCTTGATAACCCGAGGAACTACCTATAGAAACCTGAGCAAATGAGGCATGGTGAGAACTCTGCGCTGGTAGTGCAGTGAATGAAGACTGGCCTGAATGAGCACTGTAAGAACCGTGGCTAGCCGATGCACCATGAAGAGCTGGACGAGTCATCTGAGCGGGCCTATAAGAACGACCCCTATTGTGGTAGGACTGCCCCTAGAAGGTACACCACTGAACCCGCCCAAACCTCGAGCCTCTTGGCCTCCCTCTCACCACGCTCCTGGCTACGGACCATCTCTATCTGCTGAGCAATGTCAACCACCTCATCAATAGTGAAATCAGATACCCTCTCTCTAGTCATAAGCTGTCGCAACTGATACGTGAGGCCATTAATGAACCTCATGATCCTCTCCCTATCAGTGGGAACCAACCAAACTGCGTGATGAGGCAACTCAAAAAACCTCATCTCGTACTGGGTCACAGACATGCCATCCTGCCGAAGCTGCTCAAACTATCGGCGCAGCTGTTCCCTGTGAGACTGCGGCATGAACTTCTCCAAGAAGAGATCGAAAAACTCCCGCCATATAAGTGGTGCTGCACCGACCATCCTGCGGCTCTCATAGGCCTCCCACCATCTGAAGGCAGCCCCAAAAAATTGAAATGTAGTGAATGAGACCCCACTGGTCTCCAGAATACCTGTTGTACGAAGCATCCAATGGCACTTGTCCAAGAAGCCCTGGCATCCTCCGACTCAGCACTGCTAAATGATGGAGGCCGAAACCTCCCAAATCTCTAAAGTCTCCTATGCTCATCATCATCCATAGTTGGGACCATCGGGGCCTGAGTAGCTCTAACCGGCTGGGCGGGTAGTACCTCCGATGTCTGAAGCCCATGCATTGCCTGCTCTGGAGTACGGGCAGCGGGGGTATGAGTACCTCCCCCGGCCTGAGAAGTGGCTGGTGCGTCCTGAGCCGAAACCACCTGAGCAAGACCAGTGTAAACTGTCAATATTTGGGCAACCGCCTTATGAAGGTCTGGAATCACAATGGGCACAGTTGGTGCATGAGCTGGCCCTACCCGCTCAACTACATCTGGAGCCTGCTCTTGAGCTAGATTAACTGGTGGATCTGCAAGTGCTGCTCTAGCTATTGTACGAGCTTCACCTCTACCCCTACTGCGGCGCCTACCGTGACCTCGACCTCTCGTGGCCCTAGATGGTGGTACTGGTGGTTGTCCATCATGTCCAGTAGCACGTATCCTCACCATCTATGAGAGAATAGAATACAAAAATTTAGTTACTGGAAACAACAAATCCTCATGACAAGAATACAAAAATGTGAAATTTCCTATGGGTTCGGCAACCTCTCGAAGATAAGTACAGATGTCTCCGTACCGATCCGCAAGACTCTACTAAACCTGCTCATGACTCGTGAGACCTATGTAACCTAGGATCTAATACAAACTTGTCACTACCCAAAATCCAAACTTGCCGTAATGGCGCCTATCGTGGTAATAGGGAACCCAACATTTAAAAATATTTCCAACACTTTTAACAGAAAGCGAATTAAAGCAGTTTAAACAATAAAAGTTTTCATAAACGGGATAGAAACCCAAAATATAATGCGGAAATTCCCAACATCGGGGTGTCACTGATTACATGAGCATCTATACATCACAAGTCCGGAAAATACTGTCTATAATAATCTGAAACTAAATACAATAAGTGGAAAGATAGGGAAGGAGAAACAAGGTCTGCGAAATGCCAAGCAACTACCTCGATAGTATCCGAGAATACGAACTCCACAACTCAGCAACAACCGTGACCGGAAACACCTGGGTCTGCACACAAGGTGCATGATGAAGCGTGAGTACAATCAACTCAGTAAATAACAATACTAAATAAAGAACTGAAAGTAGTGACGAGCTTCACAATTATAGTTCAATTACAGTGATTTCAACATAGGAAAGTAGGCATGCTCTCACGTTCGATAAATTAGATCAAACAGATACTCCATGACAAGTTTAAGTGAAATAGAGTGTAATATCTTTCAGAAATTTCAAGAAAATGATACATGGTAGTTAAGTGCAATAATAATGAAATCAAATGCATCCTTTCAGGGCCACAGTCACTCCGCCCTCCCATTCACTCAACACTCGGCACTTGCACTTAGTAGGTACCTGCGTTCACTGAGGGTGTGTGCAGACTCCGGAGGGGCTCCTTTAATCCAAGCGCTATAATCCACACGGATAACTCACGTGCTGCATGGACAACTCATGTGCTATAGTATAATATCTAGATCCGCATGGACAACTCACGTGCTACAGTATTACTATCTCACAATCAGGCCCTCGGCCTCACTCTCTCCAGTCTCTCGGGCTCTGAGTAGTCATAAAAGTCGGCCCCAACAGAATGATATAATGTATCAGCAAGGAATATTAGAGACTGAGATATAATAAACAAGTAAAACTGTGACTGAGTACAAAACATCAATTTAGCAGATAATTCAACATGCACACGACCTCTGTGGGTCCCTACAGTGCCAACACATAGTTTAAACATGATTTGTGGTTCAATTTCTCTACCACATGGAGAATGTACAGATAACAACAGATTATACAACTACACGGTTCCATGGAATTTGACCAAGTCACAATTCCTACGGTGCACGCCCACACGCCCGTCACCTAGCATGTGCGTCACCTCAAAACAAAATACATGACACGTAATACGAGGTTTCGTACCCTTCGAACATAATTTAGAACTGTTACTTACCTCAATACGAGCAAATCTCTACTCCAACACACCCTTGCCTCGCGTAACGACCTCTGAATGCCTCAAATCTAGCCATAAACAATGCGATAAAATCAATACGGGCTAAAGGAATCAACTCAAAAAAAATGCTAAGTTATTAATCAAAATTAAAAATCAGCTCAAAAGCTGGGTGCATGTCTCAAAATTTGATAAAAGACACAAAACCCGAAAGCCCACTCAACCACGAGTCTATCCATACCAAATTTATCAAAATCCGACACAAAATCGTCAGCTAAATCCCCAGATCAAACCCTCCAAATCCCTAGCCTCAAAATCCCAATTTACACTTTAAATACACAGCAATGAGGTGGGAAAATCAATAGGGAAGCAATATTATTGATCAAGAATGAGCACAAGGGACTTACATCAAGAATCCCCTCGAAAACCCTCTCAAAAATTGCTTAACCGTGCTTGAAGTGATTGAAATGAAGCCAAAATCACGAACCTTGTTTTAATAATCTGCCCAGGCTTTTTTGCACCTGCGACCCAATATCCGCACCTGCGAAACTGCTTCTGCGGTACATCCTCGTTTCTACGGAAATCACTTATGTCCCCCAGGCCCGCATCTGTGCTCTAGCTTCCGCACCTGCGGAGCCGCTTCTGCGGCCTTCCATCCGCTTCTGCGAAAACAGGCCTCTCCCTCAACTCTGCATCTGTGGAGCCTCGCTTGCACCAGGCCAGCCCAGCTCCGTTTCTTCGTAAAGCCAGCCGCATCTGCAGCCAACCCTTCGCAGGTGCGATCACACCAGAAGAGCTCCAGCTTCAGCAATGCACTAAGTCCCATTTTCGATCCGTTAACCAACCCGAGGCCCCCAAGACCTCAACCAAACATACCAACGAGCCCCAAAATATCATACAAACTCAGTTGAGCCCTAAAATCACCTCAAACAACGTCAAAAACACGAATCACACATAGATTCAAGCCTAATGAATTTTGAACTTCCAATTTCTACAAACGATGCCGAAACCTATCAAAACCCGTCTGATTGTCCCCAAATTTTGCACACAAGTCAAATTTGACATTACGGACCTACTCCAACTTCCAGAATCGGAATCCAACCCCGATATCAAAATGTCCACTCCCAGTCAAACTTTCCAAAAATTATGACTTTCGCCATTTCAAGCCTAATTCTACTACGGACCTCCAAGCCACAATCTAGACACGTTCCTAAGTCGAAAATCACCTAACTGAGCTAAGGAACCATCAAAACTCCCTTGTGGAGTCGTTTACTCAAAGATCAACATCCGGTCAATCATTTCAACTTAAGCTTTCAACCTTGAGACTAAGTGTCTCATTTCATTCTCAAATCTCACCAGACCCGAACCGACTACCCCGGCAAGTCACATAGCAGCTATAAAGTATAAAATGAGTAGTAAATGGGGGAACGGGGCTACAACTCTCAAAAAGACCGGCCAGAATGTTACACAACACCACGTGCCCCTTCTCGCCCTCTAACCAAGCCCTGACCTCTCATGTCTCTAGCATGGGGCACGAGTGTCTGATCATCGGATCTAGCAGTGCGTGTCCTCACCATCTGTGAGAGAGTAGAAAGACAAAACTCAGAGTTCAAAATCAACAAATTCGCACCATAATGAATCAAAGAAGTAGAATTTTCCTAACAGTTCCGTAGCCTCATGAATATAAGTATTGACGTCTTCGTACCGATTCACAAGACTCTACTAAACTTGCTTATGACTCGTTACACCTATGAACCTAGAGCTCTAATACCAACTTGTCACGACCCAAAATCCCACCTAAGGTAGTCGTGCTAGAACCTAGTCGCTAAGACTAGGTAAGCCTAACATTCATGAATAACTTAATCTCTAGATAATAAGATAATTCGGTAAAACTCATAATAACTCCAAAACAGAACTTCTGAAACAAGATTCCCAAAACCGGTGGAACAGAGTCATAAGCTCTACAAAGATAGTCTAAAAACCTTTAATACAACACTGTTTGAGTAGAAGATAAACAACAGTAAAAGTAATGACTGAAGGTGACTCCGAGGCCTGCAAGCTCCAAGTAGGTATACCTTGAAGTCTCCGAAATGTATGGTAAAATCACTAATGCCTAGCCTGATCTGAAGTACATAGATCTACACAAAAATGTGTAGAAGCATAGTATGAGTACACCACAATGGTACCCAGTAAGTATCAAGACTAATCTCGGTAGAGTAGTGACGAGGTCAGGTCAAGACACCTACTAGGATAAGAGAAACTAAACAAGGTATAGCATAAACAAATAATGGAAGACGAGGTAATAAATGTCTATAAGGCAGTTCAATAATGTAAGCTAACACGGAATTTAAAGCAATAAAGGTAACAAGGAGTGATCACATGAAAGAATTGCATGTAATCAATACGGACAAATACAAGTAAGGCAAATAAAGAGATAACAAAACTGTTGAACCAATAAGCCTCTTTAACATAGAAAAAACATAAAGAATCACAACCGTGGTACCGCCTCATATCAACATTTCTCAATTCAAAATCACAACCTTTTCTTATACGGCCGCGTGAGCCTTACATTAAGATATTTTTTGAAAATATTTTTTCCGAAATAGCTACACGCACTTTATCCCCTTTGTGGCTTCAAGTAATTTCCTTACTAGCAACATGCACATAAATTCCCACCTTATGTCACCACATGCACATTAACCCTTATTCTTATACCGGCACATGCACATCAATATCACAACACAATAACAACTCGCACCACAAGTGCCCATAAGCCACAACTTGCCAAAATAAACAATACCAAAGTTACCACAACGTATAGCCCACGGCTCAATCACAATGTGAACAAGAATCCCATAATAACAAAATGAATGAGAATTTCTCAACAAGGAAGGATATCTCAAGGACTAGCAACTTCAAATAAGAATAACTTGACAATAAACGAGGTAACACGACAATAAGAGAGTTAACAAAGGCAATTAAGGCATACAAGAGCATATTTGACAATAAGGGATAGAGCGTGTGATAACAACCTCAAGTAAGCATGTAAAAAGCAATTTAATAATGAAAGATATAACATGATATTACAATTTCTAATTAAATGCATGAACGAGTCTAAGAGTCTAAAATGGTCAAAATACCACATATAAACCCGTGTACACACTTATCACCTCATGTACACATCTTTCACACAATCCAAACAACACAAAATCAACCCAAGTCCTAAGGGATAGTTTCCCACACAAAGTTAGACAAGATACTTACCTCAAACAAGCTAAATCAACACCCTAGTAAGCCTTTTCCGCGACAGTCCAACTCCGGATGGCTCTGATCTAGCAAGAAAAACTTAATACCATAAATACAAACCATAGGAAATAATTATGGATAATAAAGTTGCAATCTTTAAACAAATTAAAAATTCAACTCAAAAAGTCAATCCCAGGACCGCACCTCCGAACCCGAACAAACTTAGAAAATACGAACACCCATTCCGATACGAGTCCAACCATACAAAAGTTATCCAATTCTGACCTCAAATCGACCTTCAAATCCTCAATTTATAGTTTAGGAAACTTTTCACAAAATCCCCAATTTCTCCAAGACGAATGCCCTCTTTTTATAACACTGCCCAGCACTTCGGAACTGGGCCTCGAACAGGGCCTCGATCGCGACATCAAACATGTGCCTTCGATCAGGGCATCGAGGGTTGGGCCTCGATCCTAGCCCTCGAGCCATACCTTCGATCATGCTATCGAGCCTTACCTTCGATCGCGACTTCGATCACAGGCTCGAGTCTGGACCTCGGTCATGGCCTCGATCAGGGTATCGAGGTTTGGCCTTCGATCATAGCCTCAATCATTGCATCGAGCTTGAGCCTTCGAGCCTTACCCTCGATCATGCCCTCGAGCCTTGCCTTCGATCGAGGCTTCGATACTGAGCCTCGTCCCTGACTTCGACTCAGGCCTTGATCGTGGGCTCGATATCTGGGGCTCGACCTGAGGCTCGATATCTGGGGCTCGATCTGAGGCTCGATATTTGGGGCTCGATCTGAGGCTCGATATCTGGGGCTCGATCTGAGGCTCGGTCACATCCCAGAAAATGCAGCAGAAGAGAAAATTGCAGCAGCTTTTTAAGTCCAACTTTTGATCCGTTAACCATCCGAAACTCACCCGAGACCCTCGGGACCTCAACCAAATATACCAACAAGTCCTAAAACATCATACGAACTTAGTCGAACCTCTAAATCACATCAAACAACGCTAAAACCATGAATCATACCCCAATTCAAGCTTAATAAAACTAAGAGTTTTCAACTTCTACATTCAATGTCGGAACCTATCAAATCAACTCCGATTGACCTCAAATTTTACACACAAGTCATAAATTACATAACGGAGCTATGAAAATTTTCAGAACTGGATTCCGACTCCGGTATCAAAAAGTCAACTCCCCGGTCAAACTTTCAAACTTTAAATTCCTATTTTAGCCATTTCAAGCCTAATTTCACTACGGACTTCCAAACACAATTCCGATCACGCTCCTAAGTCCAAAATCACCATACGGAGCTGTTGGAATCATCAAAATTCTATTCCGGGGTCGTTTTCTCAAAATATTGACCAAAGTCAAACTTAGAACTTTAAGGCCAACTTAAGGAACCAAATGTTCCGGTTACACTCCAAACACTTCCAAATCCCAAACCAACCATCCCCGCAAGTCATAAATCATTACAAGCACCTACAGAAAGTTTTATTTTAGGGAACGGGGTTCTAAAATTTAAAATGACCGGTTGGGTCATTACATTTTCAATTGGCACGATGTGCATATTACTTGTGATTCAGAACTGAGGACGAGATCCTCACATTTTTATATAAATTGATATGTTTAAACCGGGCTACGAGCTGCGGTGGAAGTTATATAAGGACGAGATCCTTGTGAGGAAAATTCTTGTGTTTAAGTTCTCCCTTGTGAAATTAAATTTGTACTATAGTACTAATAGGGAGTCATGCCTGTTAGGCTTATTTGAAAATTCTTATATGAAATTCTCTGTGCATAGTTGTCAAATTCGTGTTGTAATTATTAATTTTTAACCTACGAGGTAGGTGCCCGCCTAGGTGGAATTAAATGTGACTTGTTAATTCGGGTAAATAATTATGAGGTCTTCATGTCTCGTATCTCGTTATCAGCATTGTGAAAGTTTAAAACGAGATTCTTGTTAACATGAAGTTAATTGACGATTTTGTAATTGATTATGAACAACTATTAAGACCAGATTGAACCAGAAGGGTGCTCCGTTCATATGGGCCGAGGAATGCGAGGAGAGCTTCCAAAAGCTCAAGACAGCTTTGACTACAACCCAAATGTTGGTATTACCTACAGGTTCAGGGTCTTATATTGTGTATAGTAATGCGTCGCGTATTGACCTCGGCGCAGTGTTGATGCAAGACGGTAGGGTGATTGCCTACGCATCCAGACAGTTAAAGGTGCATGAGAAAAATTATCCTGTACAGAACTCTGAGTTAGCAGCTATTGTTCATGCTTTAAATATTTGGCGGCATTAATTGTACGGTGTCCATTGCGAGGTCTACACCGATCACCGAAGTCTACAACATCTGTTTAAACAGAAGGATCTTAATTTGCGACATCAGAGATAGTTGGAGTTGCTTAAGGATTATGATATCACCATTCTCTATCATCTTGGGAAGGCCAATGTAGTGACCGATGCCTTGAGTCGCAAGCCGGAGAGTTTAGGCAGCTTAGCATATTTACCGGTAGCAGAGAGGCCTTTGGCCAACCAGTTTGTCAGATTGGATGTTTTCGAGCCGAGTCGAGTTTTGGCTTGTGTGGTTTCTCAATCTTCTCTTTATGGCCGTATCAGGGAATGTCAGTATGATGACCCCCATCTGCTTGTTCTTAAGGACACAGTTCAGCACGGCGATGCCAAGGAAGTCACTATTGGAGATGAAGATGTATTATGGATGCAGGGCAGGCTATGTGTGCCAAATGTAGATAGTTTGCGTGACTTGATTTTCCAGGAGGCTCACAGTTCGCGGTACTCCATTCATCTTGGTGCTGCAAAGATGTATCAAGACTTGAGACAGCACTATTAGTGGAGGCGGATGAAGAAAGACATAGTGGAATATGTAGCTCAGTGCCTAAATTGTTAGCAGGTGAAATATGAGCATCAACGACCGGGTGGATTGCTTCAGAAGTTGGAAATTCCAGAATGGAAATAGGAGTGAATCATTATGGATTTCATTGTTTGGCTCCCACGGACTCGGAGGAAGTTCGATGCAGTTTGGGTGATTGTGGATAGATTGACCAAGTCAGCTCATTTCATTCCTGTGATTACTACTTACTCTTCAGAGCAGCTGGCTCATGTATATATTCGCGAGATTGTCAGACTTCACGGTGTACCAGTATCTATCATCTCTGATCGGGGTACATATTTTACCTCACGGTTTTGGAGGGCTGTACATCGAGAGTTGGGTACTCGTGTGGAGTTGAGTACAACATTTCACCCTCAGACAGACGGGCAATCCGAACGCACTATTCAGATACTGGAGGATATGCTTCGTGCGTGTGTGATAGATTTTGGGGGTGCTTGGGATCAGTTCTTACCACTTGCGGAGTTTGCTTACAATAATAGTTACCAGCCAAGCATTCAGATGGCTCCGTATGAGGCCTTGTATGGTAGGCGGTGCCGGTCTCCAGTGGGTTGGTTCGAACCAGGCCAGGCTAGACTTTTGGGTACACACTTGGTTCAGGATGCCTTGGAAAAGGTTAAGTTGATTCAGGATCGACTTTGTACAGCCCAATCTAGACAGAAGTGTT
This sequence comes from Nicotiana tabacum, assembly GCF_000715075.1. Taxonomy (NCBI): domain Eukaryota; kingdom Viridiplantae; phylum Streptophyta; class Magnoliopsida; order Solanales; family Solanaceae; genus Nicotiana; species Nicotiana tabacum. The sequence goes on from NC_134083.1 coordinate 116,041,685, forward strand.
ATGCGAATCGGAAGGTTCGTGATGTTGCATTCATGGTTGGTGAGCGGGTATTGCTCCGGGTTTCGCCTATGAAGGGTGTGATGAGGTTCGGGAAAAAGGGCAAGTTGAGCCCTAGGTATATTGGGCCTTTTGAGATTCTTGAGAGAGTTGGAGAGGTAGCTTACAGACTTGCACTACCACCTAGTCTTTCTGCGGTTCATCCGATATTCCATGTTTCTATGCTTCGGAAATATCACGATGATCTGTCTCATGTGTTAGACTTCAGTTCGGTTCAGTTGGACAAGGATCTATCTTATGTTGAGGAACCAGTGGCTATTTTAGAGAGGCAGGTTCGAAAGCTGAGGTCAAAGGACATTGCTTCCGTGAAGGTTCAGTGGAGGGGTCATCCGGAAGAGTTGGGAGGCCGAGCATGATATACGCAGCTGTTATCCACACTTATTCACCAGCTCAGGTACTTTTTCTAACTCCGTTCGAGGACGAACGTTTGTTTTAGAGGTGGAGAATGTGATGACCCAAAATGTCATCTTTAAATTTAATGATTAATTATGTGATATAAGCACTATTTACCATTACTCGACTTGCGTGTGCAGTCCGTAAAAAATTTTCGAAAAGTTTTCAAGTGAAAAATGGATTAAAATGTGATTTAGATGTTTAAAACATAACTAAGTTGACTTTGGTCAACATTTTGAGCAAACGGACTCGGATCAGTGTTTTGACAGTTCCGGTAGGTCCGTATCATGAATTGGGACTTGGGCGTATGCCCGGAATCAAATTCCGAGGTCCCTAGCCCGAGATATGGAATTTTGATGAAAAATTTAAAGTTTAAGTTCAAATAGTGACTGGATGTCGAATTATGTACAAATAACCCCGGAATAGAATTTTAATGATTCCAACAGCTCCGTATGATGATTTTGGACTTAGGGGCGCGATCGGAATTTTATTTGGAAGTCCGTAGTGGAATTAAGCTTGAAATGCCGAAAGTTGAATTTTTGGAAAGTTTGACCGAGGGGTTGACTTTTTGATATTGGGGTCGAAATCCGATTCTGAAAATTTTCATAGCTCCGTTATGTCATTTATGACTTGCGTACAAAATTTGAGGTCAATCGGACTTGATTTGATAGGTTCCAGTATTGTTTGTAGAAATTGAAAGTTTCAAAGTTCATTAGGCTTGAATCTATGTGTGATTTGTGATTTTAGCGTTGTTTGATGTGATTTGAGATTTCAAATAAGTTCGTATGATGTTTTAAGACTTGTTGGTGTATTGGGTTGAGGTCCGAGGGCATCTGGTGGGTTTCGGATGGTTAACGGATAAAAAATGGGACTTAAACAGCTGCTGCAAAAGCTGCTACAAATTTTCTTCTGCTGTGCAATCGAGCCCCCAAAAATCGAGCCGAGGATCGAAGGCAGGCTCGAGATCCATGATCGAAGGCAAACTCGAAGGCCAGTGATCGAAGGCCACTTATCGAAGGCCCACGATCGAGGGCTATGACCAAGGCCAGTGATTGAAGGCCATAAAGATCGAAGCCATGATCGATAGCCAGGATTGATGGCTGTGATCGAGCCCCAGGGTCTAGGGCCATGATCGAAGCTATGATCTAAGGCCATGACCGAGGTCCATGATCGGACTCCCCTTAATCGGACTCCCCATGATCAGACTCTTATGATCGAGGTCCAGGATCGGACCCCATGATCGAGGTCACCCTGGACAGATCTGTAAGTTATAAAATCAGGGAGGCTACGTCCCATTCGTCATTTTTAACAACGTGGAGCTTGAGCAGAGGCGATTTTGATATATATTCAAGGAAAAATATTGGGGTAAGTGTTCTTAACTCAATCTTGGTTAGATTACCCGAATCCATCACTGTTTTAAACATTTAATTGGTGATTTAATTTGAAAAAATTTGAAAACCCTCTTGGATAGATTTGTGGATTTGAGGGTCGAATCGTTATTGGAATTTAGTCATTTTGGTATGGTTAGACTCGTGGTTGAATGAGCGTTCATATTTCGTAACTTTCGCCGGATTCCGAGATGTGGGCCCCACGGGCAAATTTTGAGCTAATTTCGGATTTTATTAAAAAATATAATATTTTCTTATGAAATTGATTACTATAATTTTTGTTGACTGTATCGAATTAATTATGACTAGATACGAGTCGATCGGAGTCGAAAAAATCGAGAAAAAGACATAATACTTGGTTAAATTAGAGCAAGTCGAGGTAACTGACTTGTCTAACTTTGTGTGTGTGCGGGGGAGGGGGATGAATTCCCCTAGGATTGATAATTGTAATGTGTGAAAAGTCATGTACACGAGGTGGTGAGTGTGTACACGGGCTAAATGTGAAAGATTATATTTTAAATTGTGTAGATCACTGTTGCGCATTAATTAAATTATTTTATTTTGTTATATTCTTCATTATTGATCTAATGTTTATATTTTTAAATTTGCTTGACCTTTTCCTACTAATTATTTTATCTGTTTAGTTGGAACTTGGTTTTATTTATTCTGTGCATTATTTGAAGGTTGATTTTCTTTAAATTAAATATTATTAATATGAAGTATTTGACATTTTTAAAACTTGATATTGAAGCAACGTATTAAAGATTTTGAAATATTATTTTCCTGAATAATTTACTCCGAAATATTTTTGTAAGATTTTCGTACTCATTGTGATGGAGCAGTGAGCTCTTTATTGTGGAAAAATACTATTATTGAATTATTTTGACATGAGCCGTGAGCTCTTTATTGTGAAAAAATATTATTGTTGAATTATTTTAACATGAGCCGTGTGCTCTTTATTGTGAAAAAATATTATTGATGATTTATTTTGGCATGAGCTGTGAGCTCTTTATTGTGGAAAAATATTGTTGTTGAATTATTTTGGCAAGTTAAATTATTTGAGCACTTGAGGTGCAAATTGTGATATATTGTGATATTGATACGTATGCGATGGTATAAAGTCTGGGTATTGAAACGCATGCGGTGAGATAAGAGTGGCTTGATACGCGTGGCTAGTAGGAGGAACTACTAGAAGTCATGCGGTGTGATAAGGATGGCTAAAATACGGGATGCTATTTCGGAAAAAATATTTTCTTTCAAATAAATTGTGAAGGCTCCCGCGGTGAGATAAAAAAATGAGATATTGTGAAATTATTTATAATTTGTGACTACGAGGCGGTACCTCGGTAGTACCCTTGTTGATATTGATTTATGGCCATAGTTGCCTTCGATTAATTATTGTGATTTTCATAAAGTTGAAGGAAATTCTGTTTTGATTCCACGAGATATTATTTGCAATTATGTGGTGTCATTAAATGTGACATACTATTTGATTTATTTTCAATGTCATTTTATTTTACTATATTGATAAACATTTTACCATACCATTATTATATTCCAGTAGGGCCTCACCTGATCTCGTCACTACTCTACCGAGGTTAGGCTTGACACTTACTGGGTACCGCTGTGATGTACTCATACTACGCTTCTGCACATCTTTTTGTGAAGATCCAGGTACATTTTACCAGCCTAGACGTCAGTGAGTTACCTGCGCACGGAGATTTCGAGGTATATCTTCCAGCGTCCGCAGACTCCGGAGTCCCTTCTATTCTTGTTATGTTGCTTCCTTATTTTCTTTAGACTCTGTTATATAGAGACATCGAGGATAAATTCTTAGAAGCTTGTGACTTATTTCTACCGGATTTTGGGAATTGAAATTGTTTGAATTGAATAAAGTTACTAAGCTAGTCACCTCACCTCTCTTTCTTACCCGCCCTTATTAGTAGTAGGCAACCTTTCTTTCTCGCCTTTCTTCCAGCTTTTTCCAGATAAAGGTCTAATAGAGTTGCGCTTTCTTAGTACATTGCCTTTCATTACCAATCTGTCGTTTTACAGCACGAAGTTACCTGATGTTCGCTACTACTAATAAGGGCGGAGAGATGTTAACCTTTCGCTATTAGTAAGCACTCCCCTAGTTTTGACCTAATGAGCTTTCTTTACGTTGAGTTAATTAACCCGGCGGGTTCGCCTAGATGCCTAGTAAAGAACGAGCTGGTGGGAAAGAGCTGGAGATCATGAAAAGCATTTCCACACAAGGAGGCAGGCGACCGGGAAGCTTTGCTTCTAGAATGCCGACTACATGGGAACAGATGTTATATAGGTTGATTCTAATTCTTGCTGCCCGCTCGATTCCGAGGAATAAAGGGAGGGCTTGACCACAATTTCCCAAGTAAGAGATAGAATCTCACTAATTGGAAGGAAAAGGAGGGCTTCGATCCATTGTGATTCGGTTTCTTGGTATGGAGAGATCTCTTCGTCGGCCTTCCTACACGCATGCGTCCGCCAGAATGCCTCCTTGGTTCGGGACGAAGCCAAGCCGATACATACGATAGGCGAAGGAAAGACCCCCATTTCATAGCGCCTGGGGAACGCAAGTTTGATCGAGGATTGGAGAGGAGAGGTGGAAGAAAGGGCTCGGGATGGATTTAGGAGTCTTTGTGCGAGCCGTATGCGGTGAGAGTCGCACGTACGGTAACGAGGGGGGTTCGCGTCTATACGTGTAGTGTGGTGCTTAGGCCTACCCACCCTATTTGTTCCATGATCTATGGGTCTACTGGAGCTACCCACTTCGATCAATTAGCCAAGATTTTGACCGGATACGAAATCACTGGTGCTCGATCTAGTGGTATTTTTATGGGGATTCTATTTATCGCTGTAGGATCCCTATTCAAGATCACTGCAGTTCCTTTTCAGATGTCTATATAGTATAGTATAGTGTATATATATATATATATATTCTTTATTTAAAAGCTCTTTATTATTTACACACACAAATATTATTAAATTTATATTTTAATTTGTATAAAAGCGTTTTGCCGACCGAATTCGATCGAAAAATTCGATCGGAAATATTGAATTATAATTATTTCGGTTGGTTAATTAAATATATATAATTTTTGTCTTGGGCGGGAAACAAAAAAATTCAAACTTTCCGACCGAAATCGGTCGAAAATTCTGAAAAAGTTTAATATATAATTATTTTTGTACATTGTATACAAGTATGACCAAATATTTGACCAATTATTGGACGAAATCACCCGATTTCTAGTAGTGTTTTTTCTCTCGTCTCCTCTTTTCCTAATTCTTTAAACTCTTCGTGATTCATGAATCCTTTTTTCTTTTGGATTAGCTGCTCACCTTGAATGTGGTGATGTAAGAACCCAGAAAAGTGATTCTAAAATTAATGTGCTAAGAAATTTCGGCGGTATGTGGACATAAAGAAATTAGGTAAGCTGAAGCTCTTTTAAATGCCGTAATTTGTTAATATACAAAAGTTATTACGTATATGCAATCCAATTCCTCGAACTGCAATGAGTTTGAAGAATCCCGAGAACGTCAAGGAACTATTTCGAGAAAAAAATACATTTCATTATTCAATATTATTATAGTAAATTTTAATCAAAAAATATTTTTTGTGTGGTAATTTGACTTTTATTCGCAGATTCTCATGATAAACGAAAAAAATAATTTATATAACTAATTATATATTATACAACTTATTTATAATTTATCTACATTTTTCATACATCATATTTACCTAGTTAAAAACAACTACGGTATCATACAACTTAAATATAATTTTCATACAAATTTTGTACAAATATGCCTTTTATATGTATTTTGTATGTAGTGTCTTCTTCTTCTTCTTCTCTGAAATTATAACCAAAACTTCCTCTTGTAATACAATTTTGATATATATCAACAACTTTATCTAAATAGAAAGTATTTATAATTTAAATACAAATTTATACAACGATTCATACATTGTACAACTATTTTTTAACTTTTATTCAACAGTCATTTTAAAAAAAATATAGCTACAACAGAACACAATTTAAATACAATTTACATACAATTATAATACAACTTTAATACAACTTTTTCATCTTCGAGTTTCAATCTTAAAATTCATCCAAAATCAACTCTAATATTCACCAAACACCCCTAAAATCAAGATATAAACTCCAAAGAATATTTTCGATCGTTTGCAACAACACCCAATCAAAACAAGTAATAATTTTAGAAAAAATCGAATTCCCTTCTCTTTATAATGGACGGTAATTTTGATTCTCTCTTGGAACGCAACTTTCTCTGTTTCTCAAGTATATACTCGTTTGTGCGGAAACTTCCGAATGCAGATTAGTAGAAGAAACGGGAGCGTAGGTAATAGGCAATCAGAGCAAATAGTAAAGCGCGTAGAAACAAAGATCTCGGAACACAAAATTACGACAAACATCAATTTATTTAATCGATTTAATTTGATTTTCGGTTTGAATCGGATTTTAACAAAACTATGAACTCCTACTCCTGTCCTTCTCCTGTTCTCTTGGGTGTCACGCTTCTCGCAGCAAAGTAAATAATAATATATTTACGTTGAATATATATTTATATACTAGCATATATAAGAGATCGTTTGATTCACGTACTAGCTATATGTGCATTATAATGTATGCATTGCCCACATGGTGAATAATAATATATGGATTGATATACAGTAAATAATGATATATCAATAGTTATGAGACGATTAATCATACAAAGAGTGTGACGCTGAAATTTCTTCTCATACAAAGAGTGTTACTTGGGGGTCGTTTACTTTAAAAACATATTTATCATTGTCACATTCCATCTTTTATAAATGATAAGTATACTCCAGCCTAATTTGATAAGTATTATCTATTACTGTCAGTTTGATATTCCACTAGTTATACGTGAATTATTTTTTCTTATATAGCCAATCAAACATTTCATTGGTTACAAGAATTATTTTTTCTAATCACTTCGACCAAATCTGTAAGTACATTTTATGCGAGAGTCCATGAGAAATTATTTTTCCTCAAAAAATAGTATGGGTAAGTACTACGCACACCCCGCAAGGGTTGATTGAGTTGAAGCTTTCTTTCATGGGAGACTTGGGATTCATTTTCCTCACCAACAGCCTCTTCAGTCAGAACTCGTCGTACTGAGCTTGTCTAGTACAGTTTATATTTCCTGCATGGTTTGCGAGTTATTGAACAATAAATATGTTACTCAGAGCCCATTTGGACATAAGAATATTTTTATTTTTTTTCGAAAATTTTCACTTTTTTTCGAAATCAGCGTTTGACCATAAAATTTGTAATTTTCACTTGAATATGAATTTTGAATTTTTTCGAATATTTGAAAAATACCAAAAAGCTATTTTTCGAAATTTTCACTCATATCACTCACAAAATTTCAAAAACAATCCAAAATTAAATTCATATTCAAACACAACTCTAATTTTCAAATACCATTTTCAGTTGAAAATATTTTTCACTTTTTTTTTTTGGAATTTTACACTTCCTATGTCCAAACACCCACTGTGACAGTGGATAGCGGTTTCCGTGGGAATTTTCCCATTTCGAAATTTAACATGGACCGTACCGGCCACAGTGATATCCAATTTAACGCCTATTTAACGCCATCTACGTGGCATGGCTCTTGTTTTTTCCCATATTTTGGGCGTTGTTGTAGTTGCATCTACCTTTCCAAACACCCGACACAACGTCGATTAATTTCATAAATCCAGATCCATCCTCTTCCCGACGATTTATTTATTTATTATATATATATATATATATATATATATATATATATATATATATATATATATATATATATATATATATATATATATATATATATATATATATATATATATATATATATATATATATATATATATATATATATATATATATATATATATATATATATATATATATATATATATATATATATATATATATATATATATATATATATATATATATATAATAAAGACTTCCCGTCTCCGCCACTATCCGCAGCTAATAATGTTCAAATCAAACAAAGTACAAGTATTCTTCCTGATTTCCTACAAAGCATCAACCTCAAATATGTGAAATTAGGATACCATTATTTGATGTCTCACTTTCTGAGTCTTTGTTTGGTCCCTCTAATATCTGTCACTTTTGTTCAAGCCTCCCAAATGAACTATCAAGACTTGCAAAATCTTTATCTCCACCTAAAGTTGAACCTTGCTTGCATATCATCTTCTCTGCACTCTTTGTTTTTGGAGCAATAGTTTATATCATGACAAGGCCTAGACCCATTTGCCTTGTGGATTATTCTTGTTATCATCCTCCTGAACACCTTAAAGTTTTAAATTCAGTAAGTTCATGGGACATTCAAGACTCACTGGTGATTTTGATGAATCATCACTTGAATTCCAGAGAAAGATTTTGGAGAGGTCAGGTCTCGGAGAAGAAACTTACTTGCCTGAGGCTTTGCATGATGTTCCACCAAGACCATCTATGGCAACGGCACGTGAAGAAGCAGAGCAAGTCATGTTTGGTGCACTAGACAATTTGTTCAACAACACAAATGTCAAGCCAAAAGATATTGAAATTCTTGTGGTGAATTGCAGCCTGTTCAATCCCACTCCTTCACTTTCTGCTATGATTGTGAATAAGTACAAGTTGAGAGGGAACATTAAAAGCTTCAATCTTGGTGGGATGGGATGCAGTGCAGGAGTTATTGCCATAGATCTTGCAAAAGACATGTTACAATTTCATAGGAATACATATGCTGTTGTTGTCAGCATGGAGAACATAACACAAAACTGGTATTTTGGGAACAAGAAAGCCATGTTGATTCCGAATTGTTTGTTTCGTGTTGGAGGAGCAGCTATTCTGTTATCAAACAAGGCAGGGGACAAGAGGAGGGCAAAGTACAAGGTTGTACACGTAGTGAGGACTCATAAAGGAGCTGATGATACAGCCTTCAAATGTGTGTACCAAGAACAAGATGACAATGGGAAAACAGGGGTGTCTTTATCAAAAGATTTGATGGCAATTACTGGAAATGCCCTCAAGACAAACATCACTACATTGGGTCCACTTTACTTCCAATTAGTAAACAATTGCTTTTCTTCATGTCCCTTGTGGCAAGAAAACTTTTCCACGCCAAAATCAAGCCATATATACCAGATTTTAAGCTGGCTTTCGAACATTTCTGCATACATGCTGGTGGAAGAGCTGTGATTGACGAGTTAGAAAAGAATTTGCAACTTTCTCCTGTTCATGTTGAGGCTTCTAGGATGACTCTGCATCGGTTTGGGAACACTTCATCCAGTTCAATATGGTATGAATTGGCTTATATTGAGGCAAAAGGAAGAATCAGAAGGGGTCACAGAATTTGGCAAATAGCATTTGGGAGTGGATTCAAGTGTAACAGTGCAGTGTGGCAAGCACTTACCAATGTGAAACCATCTCCTAATAGTCCTTGGGAAGACTGCATCCACCGATACCCCGTGGAATTAGACTACTAATTTCACTTGGAAAATACAACACGATAGAAAAGTTTGTTATGATATTTTAAATCAACCGCGACTACCATATATCTGATGTCCAATTTGGTTCTTTTTTCACGCGTTGGACGGATTTTCAGCAGTCAGTTTCCTCGGTAAGCATGATTACCGAATATGCAGTGCTAGATTTCCGAGATCCATACTGTTTGTGTGTAATTATATTTTTCTCAAAGGATTGTGGTATGTCCAGCTTATTTTTCTTCTTTGTTGGCTTTCTTTGTTCTCCTGAATAGTTGTAGTAGTACAACTTTCTGTCATGTAATATAATTTGTACAATAGTGACATTTAACTGTTTGTGTGGGAATTGGTTTAGCTAATTAACATTACAAGGCTACTTAAGAAACATAATTGATTATAGGGATGGGCGTGCGGGCATTTGGACATGATATGAAAATTTTGATTTGGATTTTGGGTTTTCGAATTGAAGAAATTACAATCCAGTTAAGCTCGGATTTGATCGGATATTTTAAGTTCGGTTTTAGATTAATAGGTTTGGATATTTCGGATTTACAATTTTGAGCCTATAAATTGAGTTTCTTCCTCTTACAAAAATGAACATCCAAATGAAGTATTTGTTGAATTTTTAGTTGAGGTATGAATGAAAAATGGAGGGAAATAAAATATTTGAAGATTTCTTTTACAAAGGAACTTTGTCCTTCATTGGAAAGGAAAAGAAAGATTATTGTACTTATATATAGAAGCACTTCTTCTAGCTTTTAAAGAGTTTAGAAAAAGGCAGCATCACATTGTCGTCGTCATTGTTTGCTCGTGTCACGACCCATTATCACCAACTTGTCGTAATGCCGCCTAACACAATTGCTAGGCAAGCCAAACATGATAAAAGCGGAACAAGATAACAGACACTACAAAAAAACTGGAATTAGCTACGAACGTCGTCGCTAATCTGTCGCTAAAACGCTCGTAGCTAAGATAATTTCTTGATAATATGTTGCTAATCTGTCGCTAAATGAGATTAGCGACGGATTTTTCTGTTTAGCTACAGAATTTATCCGTCGCTAAAACCTGATTTTTTAGTAGTGAGAAATAACGAAAACATTATAACTCTAAAGCCAATAACATAAATAATTGTGTCGATACATAACAATCCCCCAGAATTGGTAATATAGAGTCAGGAGCTCTAAAACAGAAGTACAAGTTGGGAATACAAAGTATAATACTGTCTGAATGAAAGCAACAATACCTAAATGTAAAGAGCCGTCAAAGACTACGATCGAAATGCAACTCTACCTCATCTCTTTATAAATCCTCAGCAACAAAGCAGCTACTCACAGCTCCGACCAACACCTGGATCTGTACAATTATGTGCAAGTGTAGTACGAGTATAAGCAACCTCATGTACTCAGCAAGTATCATCACTAATTTCGACGAGGTAATAGAGGCAATAATTATTAATGATACTCGCTAATAACCTGTACAGTTCATAAATCTCACAAGTATACAACAATAACATTATCAAGTCATAAATCTCATTTCATAGAAACCCTCCTCGCTGCACAAAGATAATGTAACATGCTCTGTTTCAGTTAATAATCCAGGATACAAAGAAGATATGCAAAACAAGGAATGTATACATTCCTGATCAAGTATATAGAGAATATATGCGAATAAAATATGCATACATCCAAGGAAATTTCAAGTAGAGAAGAAATACAATAATCAAAATACACACTGGCTAGTTTTCCTCATACCGCGTGTACACCATCAAGAAAGAAAAATAAGAAGGTGACTCTAGGGGACGAAACCTTATCCACATGCTACATGGACAACTCATGTGCCATATATAACCACCGCGTGGACAACTCACGTGCTAACATAACTCAGATCCGCACAGACAACTCACGTACTATCAACCCAGTCTATATCATACAAAAAAGCATATACAAAAATACATGTACATGGACAATGAATAACAAATTACATACTCATGGACTGATATAAGTATCATACTAAGGTGTAGGCATATGCGAAGTGTACTACCACAGTTCAAATCCAGCGATTACGCCACAAGAATAGCAATTAACGTGCTTGAACAGGAGAGAAACCAACAAATAGTCTTTAATATGGTTCAATTAGCTCATAAAGGGAGCACAACATAAGAAATATGATAACATGAAGATTAGCAATAACTCAAGGCATTTAATAGCCTAATCATTACCTCGAGCATGGATAATACCCCGGTGCACGCACATGTGCTCATTCCCCTCACACGTGCGCCACCTATAGCACGTGGCTATCACTAATAACTCAAGCAACTAGTGCCTCAACCAAGATTAGGTAAGATACTTACCTCAAGCAAGCCAAAATCAATACTCTAAGAATCCCTTCTCGCATGAATCAACCTCCGGACGGCTCGAATCTAACCAAAATAACTTAATATCATCAATAAAAACCATATAAAATAACTCCAAACAATAAAGCTATGAACGTGATACAAATATGCAAAGTCAGCCTAAAAAGTCAAATCTGGGCTTGCACCCCGGAACCCGACAATACTTACAAATCCCAAACACTTATTCTGATACGAGTCCAAATATGTGTGTTTTATCCAAATCCAATCTCAAATCGACCCTCAAATCATTAATTTTTAATCTCCAAAACCGTAGTAAAAAACCCCCGAATTCAACCTGTAATTCACATAAACTGGGTATAATAATCCATGGGTAATCAATATCTAACATCAAAATCAAGTAAAGTGCACTTATCCCAATTTTAGTGAAAATCCTTCTAAAGATAGTCTCTAACCGAGCTCAATTACTCCAAATAATAATAAAAAATAATCAAACCCTCGAAATATTATAGTCTGCCTAGTGATTCTGCATTTGCGGACCAAAATCCTGCATCTGCAGCTCCTCTTTTGCAGAGAAAATCCTACATATGCGGATGCACTTAAAAGTTGACCTACCACATCTGCGGCCCACCATCGCACCAGCGTGTCCGCTCCTGCAGACTCCCCATCGCAGAAGCGCATCCCCTTTTGCGGAACACCTCCACGTATGTAGATTTCCCCTGCCTCTAATCCATTTCGATTATGCACAATACTCTCCGCTTCCACGTCTTCGCATCTGCGAACAAACTTCTGCAGATGCGAAAACACCAGAACAGGTCTGTCAACAGAGATGAAAATGATTTGAAACTCATCCGAAATACACCCGAGCCGACCATGACCCTGTCCAATTACACCAGCAAATCCCAAACATATTATACGGACCTACTCGAGGCCTTGAATCACACAAAATAACATTAAAACCACAAATAGCACCCCAATTCAAGCCTAAGGAACTAATTGACTTCCAATTTCCAAAACTCATGCCGAACCACATCAATTCAACTCGGAATGACCTCAAATATTGCATACAAGTCCCATGAAACAACGAACCTATTCCACTCCCGGAACCACAATATGAACTTGATATCATCAAAGTCAACTCCCGATCAAACCTATGAACCTTCCAACCTTCAACTTTTCAACTTTCACCAATTCAAGCCAAAACAACCTAGAAACCCCCAATTCAAAATTCAGACATATGCCAAAGTCCAAAATCACTACATGAACCTATTGGAATCATCAAAATACCATTTCGGGGTCGTCTACACAAAAGTCAAACTCCGATCAACCTTCACAACTTAAGCTCCCAACCTTAAAATTAAGTATGCCAATTCAATCAAAAACTCCTCTGAAACTAAATCAACCATCCCCACATGTCACATGACGACAACTACACATATGTAAAGCATAAAATAGGGGAAACATGGCTAAAATACTCAAATAACCAACCGAGTCATTACATTCTCCCCCTCTTAAACAAATGTTCGTCCTCGAACGAGTCTAGAGTCATACATGAGGTATCAAAAAGGTAAGAATATCTACTCCGCATCTTCTGCTCGGCCTTCCAAGTAGCATCCTCGACCGGCTAACATCTCCAATGAACCTTCACCGATGCTATATTTTCGACCTTAACTTCTGAACCTGCCGGTCCCGAATGGCCAGCAGCTTCACATCATAAGTCAATCCACTTCCAACTGCACCGCGCTGAAGCCCAAAACATGTGACATATCCCATATTACTTCCGGAGCATGGAAACATGAAACTCTAGGTGACCTCCAGATAAAGTAGGTAGCAAGGCAAGTCTATAGGCCCCCTCTCCAACTCTCTCTAGCACCTCAAAAGGATCAATATACTGAGGGCTAAACTTTTTCTTCTACCCGAATCCCATCACACCCTTCATGGGTGAAAATCAAAGTAGAACCTTCTCACCTACCATATACGCCACATCACGAGCCTTCCTGTCCGCATAACTCTTTTGCCTAGGGTGTGCTATACGAAGCCGCTCTAGAATGAACTTCACCTTCTCCAAAGCATCACAGACCAAATCAGTGCCCAACAACCTAGCCTCTCCAGGATTAAACCAACCAACCGGAGAACGACATCACCTCCCATATTGTCACACCCCAACCTAGCTGAGGCATGGATAGCACCCGGTGCTGTACTATTCTGAGCGAATCACTCTGTAACTCATGATCATTTGATAAAAACTAGAACATACATAGGCTGACTTGGCTGAACATATTCTTCATGTAACTATCATGGGCCAACATGGCCACAACTTATAAGGTATAACTATAAGTGGGCAAACGCTGTATCAACAAATGATCGCACTCAAAACATGAATATAGATGGGCAGTCAAGGCCTCTGACATAATGTACATAATGAATCTGTGTCTACAAAGCCTCTAAGAGTATTTCACATCGAAATATTATCAGGACAGTGCTCTGACCTACCCCAAAACTATATATACATAAGACAGTCTAATAACCTCTAGACTCGGTTGTACTCCTGAAGAAATGGAGCTTTGCCAATCCTCAACTGGATATAAACTCGTCTAAGATAAGAGCCCGCAAAACTGGATACCTGAACCTACAGATATGAATGCAGTGCCCCAACGATGGGACATTAGTACAAAGAAATGTACTAAGTATGTAAGGCAAATAACATATGAATAACTTAATTGAAACATAACTGACATGTATATATGATATACTGAAAGAAATTTGGAGGGTCATTGAGATCCAGGAATCATACTTACCTTATTCTGATTCGAAACATATCTAAGTATTGAATTATCAAACTTACCTTACAAAGGATGTAAACTGAAAAGGGAAGGCTCCGTTGGCCGAGAACATCTAATGTCATATATACATCTCATTTGTGTCATGATATACCTTTACTTGTTACCATATGCTATCTGTACTGGAAACCATCATATTATGGAACTTCATCTATAACATTCTTCTAGCCATCATACCTTATATCTGAATACTTACCTCAGACATAAAAAACATCTCTAGGGCTACACTAAAACATAAAAGTAGCACTTACGTGTTTCACAAGAGACCGTCCGTATGGCTCACTCATAAACATGAATAAGTAGTAGCTCGTATGCGTAACATAGTAGACCGTCCGTACGACTCATAATAGTGAGTTTTGGCTATGCATGCAACTAAGACCATCCATAACCAACCTTTAGTATGAACCTATGCGTTCATAGACCATCCATAGGGCTTTACTATACACCTACACATTCATTGACCGTCCGTAGGGATCATGTCTTATACATATTCATTTCATATCACTCATGCAGACATCATTCAATCATCAATAGATAAACTCGTATTCATAAACATACAAATTTGTGAGTAACTTGTTACAATAACTAATCCTTATTCCTTAGCCACTTTCTACGTCATCCTTTGTACTCTATATTATTTAGCCATGAAGAACGTTGTAACTAATTCAGACTTGCACTTCTATCCTTATTTCACATTGTCGCTCATTTATGGTAATTACATGATTCTATCTACTTATAGATATGTAATATACTAAGTTTGTGAGGCTACTCATTATACATATATATATCCATTTGTCACGACCCCGGTTTTCCCTCCATGAACCATCGTGACGACACCTAGTCAGGATTTACACTCTATCAACTTTTATTCCTTTTGCTAAGCTTATCATATATTCTATAGTTTACGACTCCTTAGGTAATATATATCATCTCTTAATCATATATAATCAACCTTACTTAACTAGAGAGAAACGTAACTACCTTCGCGAGTCTTTATCAGTTTTGTGAATAAAAACATGTAAGTATTGGAAGTCATGGAATTCTTTAGGTCAAGTCATTCTTATCTTTATGCAAACTATACATTATGCTACCTTGCTGAATTATTCGTGTATAGCTATCCCTCATTATATAGACACTATATTGCTTCTGATTCATTTGACCGTTCGTACGTAATCTTTAACTGACATGAAACTACGACTAACATAATCCATTTCAACATTCATATGAGTATACTCGTGAACAAACCTTAATCTTCGGAATGGTACGTATACAAAGACTCGCCCCTTTGAATCCCTTTTAAGGAAAACGTAACTTACAGAATCATGCCAAACAAAAGAAAGGAAGACCTTATATACCTTATTACAGTCTATCCAATAACCATGTTGAACTCGTCTCGTCACACTTTAATATACAATAACTATAATAATGCTATAGTTAAGCTATGAAAGATACAACTATCGCATAACAAACAACATGCTTATTTTATATTAAAACGGGGAGCATCTCCCCTATAAACTTTACTTCCTCCCAATTCGAGATAACACCAACAACATATGAACACAGCAAAAACAACAAATATACATCATTTCCCACTTTTATATCCGTCACAAAATATCACAAAATAGCCCAACACACCGCAATCACTTCATACACAAAACGACAACCATAGTAGTGTCAAACAACCCAAAAATATTACGATGAACTACCAGCCCACCATCCCGCCATTATGTGGTGTTTCTCTACACCCTTTCTCCTCCCAAATGCCATAAAACAGTGGCAAAGCAGACAACCCAACAACAACACAAAACATGCCACAAAATAGTCCATTGCAAGTTGAATAACTCGAACTCATGGCTTCCGATCACCGTCCCGTGAGTTCTTAAAATTATAGAACGAATTTCCAGCAGAAAAATGGATGAACAAGGTAAGGTATACTTACCTTATTGGGTGAAGATCTCAGCTCCTAACTTGGTTCTTCAACCCCTTGATTTTCCCTCAACAAGAACTCGAAAAGAAGAGAAAATTATTTAGGGTTTTGTGTTAAATTTTTGGGAGAAGTTTGCAAAGGGTTACCTATGATTTTTGGCTCTATATTGCGTGGAATATATGAATTAAATCATTCCATGGTACTTGTTATTCATGAAACTTATTTTCTTTAATTCGTTTAGCTTCTAAGCCTTCCAACCATCTTGGTACTTGTTATTCATGATCTTAAATATTTGTAAACTCCACGGTAACATGATTAACTTACTTTATGTACTTTCAAAGATGATCTCATTTCTAAGCTTACATCCATTGCCTTGTGACGTACTCTTACGTACTAAAACATGGGTTGTAACATTATTTCCTCCTTTGGAACATTCGTCTTAGAATATTGACTGACGCGCTTATCAGCCTCATAACCTATAGCTCTTATGAATACTTTAATACTATCCTTTCCATCAAGGCAACTATTTTTTGAATAAATCCAAATGCCAGGGCATTCCCCCTTTTAGGCCTCTTTCTCACACCACGACTTGTGGTCATAATTCTTTCAATCTCATAACTGTTGCTACCTTCTGTCATGCAGCCTGTACGACTCTGTCCTTTTATACGTGCCTATGTAACTCCTCTCTCCTTTTTACTCTAGCTTTTAGCCAATCTCTAAGCCTCACTTTGTGAACATACACAGAACTATGACAACCTATCCCCCTGGGAATCTATAGGTGTACTGAAGTTCTTCGTTTGGTACTTTATTGCATCTAGGTAGGCCATACTATACCATAACACTTACTTCAATTTATTATTACCATGGTCTGCTACCCAACTTCAGGTTATTCTCTTGCTGCTTATCCTATATGTATAAATATAAGTCCTTTAATGCTTCCTCATTACTGTTCATCTTAAGAATGGAAGCCTAATCTCATCTCATACTTTGGAACTTTTATCCAACTATTATTGATTCACCTTAATGTTTACTAAAATCCACTAGTGATAACTTGAAACTTCTTAGGTAATACATTTTCACTAGGGCTCACGTCTCATCGGCTAACATCTGAAGTTATTTGCTTGATCCACCTTAGGGACAATACTACACTTCCATAACCATAGTTCATAGAATCTCAATGTGATTAATCTTATGGGGGTATCTAATCTCATGCAATTCATGAAATCCCTTCTCTTTGAATCATTACTCAATCGAAGGCCTAAACGCCGTCCTCTTATCATTTGTCACAATTACACTCTTATTCTACAATCAAGGCAATATTTCATCTCTTCTAAATGCTCCTAGTCATAAACTCCTCCGAGTTCATTCAAGCTATACTGAGCTTTCTATAACTTACGAAAACCATCAGCTCTCTCATTTTGATGGGCTTAATCCTTAGGTCTTACCTACTCTCGCCACCTTCTCACTCACCTTTTCTTATCCATACTCATGTCTACCTAAAACTTTATCGCGCTACCATAATTTAGCTTGCGGCCTACATGTATCTATCCATACTACTTGCAACCTTCATTTTAACTTGCTAGCACCATAGATTTTCTTATGTTATTATTGAACCTCAAGCGAGACATCATGTCACCTCCGGCTCTTCTTTACTCTCGTAACTAGACTTATCGGTCTTGGAAACCATAGGCTGGAAGATATGCTACTGACGACACCACTATCAATTCGGGATATTGAATCACAACGCTTCTAGCCCTATATTTGAAGTCAGGACTATCCATAACCTTCCGTACTTGAGTATCTGGTACTCTCTTCACCTTTACATACTTACCTTTAAATCTCGCATCGCATCTTCTATTGCTTTCATATCC